>NC_054080.1:73163248-74553248 GCF_017639655.2 Falco naumanni
AAACGGTGTGACTTGATCCTGAGAGCATCTTTTTAGCCAATTTTCCCTGCATTCTGCTGAAACGCTGTACCATCACCACCTGTAATATTTTCACTATTCCAGCAGTCACCTGGGAATTCATTAATAATCTGTTAATGAATGCAGCTTCCTTTGCTACGAGTTCCCTCTAGGGAGCGCAGCAGCCTGCAAGGCAGCGTACGGATTCTCTGTCTTAGCCAGCATAAGCTTCCTGCTGCAGAAACGCTGTGCTGCAGCTAGCAGCCTTCGCTTCTTCTCAGAGTTAGCTTGCAATTACTGAGCTGAACTCGGCACTACCAAGGCAGGGAGGTGCGTTGCCCAGGCAGTGAGCAAGTTTAAGCAACAAGTCATGCTTGACTGTCTGCATGATGAATGCAGCCGTTTACCATATGCATTTTTCGTGGCACCGAAAGTATCTATAGAACAAGGTCTGCAGTGTGAGTGCACATATTGGTTTTCTGTGATGAAGTCCACCCTAGATAAAGCCTGACACAAAGATTAACAGGACCCTTATTTGGCATGGAGCTTGCAGATCTTGAAGGAAAACAAAATCTAGATAAATGCAGTTAGTGTAAAGGCAATGAGGAGCAAAACCTGATAGGTAACTGTAGCATTTTTTGTGCTGTTAAAACTGAACTCTGCCCCACTAAATTTTCCTGTGAAAGATGTGGTGCTTTGACAGGCAACATTTTCCAGTGGACTGAGCTCAGAAGGATAGTTTGGGTCTCATAATGTTCATGTTTATGTTTAAGAAGAGCTTTGTATGTTTTTTAAGCTATTTCCATTGGATTGTCATCTAGTTTTTTGTTGCCCAGCTAAACAGCTTTTCTAAATGTGTCAGGTTTGCTTGGTTCCAGCTGAATTAACACCTGTTGCAAATGAAGCTCTGCTATCAGAAACCAGGTACTTGGGAGCAAAGGTGGCTTTCAAAAGCTCTGGCCTTCACTTAGATTGTGGCAATTTGACTTCTACACATTCCTTACTGCAGTGAAGCAAATGGAGTTCAGCCACTTCCTTCAGCTGCATCAGGATTTCAGTCCAAACTTCTGCTCTCCCAGGATTGTATTCTTCACTGAATTAGATGCAGGTTAATTACAGACTCATGAAACAACAGAAATCCTTTGTTCCTACTACCTCTCGGTTTTGTCTTGTTTGAAACTAATATTCCAGCAGTTCCAGATACTCAAATTTCCAAACTTATAATTGTTTTCTATATATTTATGTACCTGTGTGTACATACATAAACATCAATACAATTTTTATCCTTCAGGCAGAATTGTGTTAGGTTTCTGTCCCAAGTGCTTGCCTTCTTTCAAACATCTACTCCACCCTGAAAACCTTCGTTTTCCCTGGATTCAGCTTCAGCACCACTGGTTGCTATTTATTCCTCCAGTAGAGCTGCCTCTCAGGGAGGCTCTAGGACTTCACAGGGTAAGATCAAAGGGCAATTCAGCCTGTACCATACGTCCTTGGTTGTACTAATTAACAGGACTGATCTAATGCTCTAATAACTTCACTCACAATGACTTTCCCAGTGCCTTTTCCTGACTGGTCCCCTATATTTTTCAGGGGACACCTTCATTCCCTGGTTTGGTCTCCATTCTTGGTTACCTCTGCTATCACGTTTCCCCTTAGCTTGGCCCTGAGTTAAATATCCCCTGTCACATGACTCTGTACTTACTCCCGCTGCATGGTCAACTAGGCTGAATTTAGCTCATTTGAGGATGATCTTAGCCCTTTTAAAGAACCGGCTCATCCCATTTTAATATCTTTTACTGATAGGTCAGCTGTAGCTGTACCTATTCTTCAGTCCTCCCCCCCACCCCAAGTTATCACTGTGGAGCAGTTTATTTAGAAAAAAAATAAAGTTAATTACAAAAGCATCAAAAATGTAAAAGCTTTCTTCATAAAAATCTGTGATGACATTGTTTAGGTTTTCTTTCTCTTCTGAAACACTTCATTAAATGTTTCAGCTCACTCTAACTTGTGTGTCTAAATAAAAGTTCAAACCGAAAATTTCACTCAGCGTAAATTAAATCTCTGCTTTTTCTTTTTGAAGATTTACTATCAATTTTTGTATGGTCTGGACTAGTACAAACTTTATTCTGAGTATCTTGTGACTACTTTTCAAATTGTTGCTTGTCTGTTGTGAGTAAGAAGGAATACAAAAGGACTTTATGAGACTTGCAGCTGTTGCAACCACCATCAAAATCTTTCTCCTGTTTCTTCAGGTGTGAATATTGATAAACATGAAAATCATCTAGTCCTCATCTTACTTAGGATATCACACCCTACATATTTGGTTTAGGAATTACAAACTGTTAATGTGCTTTGAGTTCAGTCAAATTGCATGGCAGTTTTCTACAGCTGATCAACAGAAGTTTTCTTAAGTTCATAGTGTATAGCAAGTACTTCATATGCCCAGAAGCCACCTATGCTTGGTAGAATTCTGCAGTGTTACTGATGTTTTCTATATGTTCTATGTTCTTTTGGAAATTTCTCTTGCGGTAAAAAAGTCTTGTGTTTCGAGTTACAGGATAGCTGGTGACCTTACAAAGGTTTTGTATAATTTTTATTTCAAAATAAACTATGTAGGATGTTTCAGTTGAAGATTCAGAAGAGTTTGGATCAGAATTCTTAAAATGAAAAATCCAGAAGCACCCAACTATAAGGAAATTTGTATCAGTTTCTGACTGCATGACTGAGGAGTCTACTTGTAACTACAGTGATTCATCTGAAAGATGTATCTTGAGGTTGAATCTGGGGAAGCATACAATAAGTTTACTTTTCCCTAAAAAAAAAGATATCCCTTTTTTTCCATCCAATTCAAGCATTCAACTCAGTTTATTATGAGCATTTATTAGGATATACATTGAAGTGACTAGAACAGGGAAGGGAGACAAACTGGGAGACAAATTAATCAGTTCTATCTTAAATTATAGTAAACACAAGCATAGCTGCTCACTGCCACGGAACAGTTCAAGCTGAGATCTGCAGTAGTTCAGAATTTGAAAATCCACTGCAGGACTGCAGATTCGTTTTTGCCAGCTTCTTTATCATTAATATTTTTCCATATTTCACTGAAAAACATGATAAGAAATACTGAGAAAAAAATCTAAATTTGCAAAGATTCAGACAAGTGTAAATCTCAAAGCACTTGTTTCCATAGTCCAGGTTTCTCATCTTGTGTCATGGGCATTGGGAGGGACAGAGTATTCCAGAAGTATTTGCAACATGTGAGCATTTCAGAATAGTACTTAGAAGCTTCTTGAATACATACACTCCTGTGTCCACTTGTTGTACCTGTGGAGTGTGCATGAGGTGCTCTGGTGCCGCTGGATGAACTCTGCAGACACTCTGTGGGGCAGCAGGAACCAACCAGCACAGGAACTGCTGTTCTCCTGCCTGCAGCATCTCTCTGCCCAGCACAGCCGTGGCACTGCCAGGTGAACTTTCCTCTGCCACATACTCACCCACACCTTGCAGCAGCATATGACCAACTAAGCAACCTGAGGTCTTAGGGCAGCCTGACATAATGCCCCAAAAAGTAGCTAGGGGATTGTTTTATATTTCTAAGAAACTGCTAGTGCCAAAGGCATTCCGTGTTATTTTTGTTTCTTTTACCTACCCCACTCTAGGTTGCTGAATTAAAAATGTGAAAGAATGTAAGTTTAAGAATAAATACTAAAAACGTTTTCTGAAAGATCTCTGCTGTTTAGGGTTGCACTTAGGTGAGTCCTATCCCCTTTGTATATAGTTTAGATTATCATTATGATCCCTTTAGCTTTACAGTTAATAATCTCTGAAAAGATCTCATTCAGCACATTTGTTACATCTGATATCATTTGTTTTCCTTGTCTTGCGGAATTTTCTCATCTCCTGATTTTCAACCACCTGACAACCTGAGGTAATCAGAGTTTCTGAGTGGGAAATCTGTCAACACATTCATTATTCCCTCGGGGTGAAGTCATTCCGTATTAGCAGTACTTTTAAATTGCCATGTTTCTGCTCCTGGTGAACGTTCCCTGTGAGCATGTATTGGTTCATAAGACTTGACACCGATAATTTCTGAAAACTTCAGACCTCTAAGCGGAGCATGAACAATCAGGAGAAGCAATCATGATACAAAAATGGAGGTTTTGTGATTTAGGACAGAATAATCTATTTGATGAATAGCACATTTTGGGTGCTTTCATGTGGTGTGACTTTGCTTCCTTGGTGGAAACAAAAGAAAAGCAAAGTTGACTTGTAGCCAAATCTAAATCCACTCACAGCTTGGTCAAAAACTGGATTGCTGCTGTTGCTGCTGTTGCTGCTTCTTCACCCCTAAACTATAACTGGGACACCATGAAAGTTCAAGGAAGCCAATCCAAAGAGAGTAGGCTTTTCCTTTATAAGATTAATTTTACTTAATTGTGAATGCAAAGAGGAAATAAAGAACTACATCATTCAGTTGTGATAGGGCAGTCGTGCTATGGTGATACGAAAGGTAGGTGTGAATACAGAGTAAAAATAGCAAAAATACCTAAAAATAAAAAAAAAAAAAGAAAGGTACATGCTTTAAATTAAGAGTAAAGATTAGTTTTAATTGATGGAGAAATTACCTGTTAAGATGAAAGTTTTAACTAAACTACCAAGTCTAACTAAACTACCAGGTTCAATGACAAAGTCTGGGCATCTGAAGGTAAGATCCTCATGTGGCCCCTTTGTTTTAAGTAATAACATGAAGTATCTTTGTATATATAAGGTAATTGGTTACAATCATACTATTTTATCTTAATATAAGGAAGATAAAAAATGGTTTGTTGGCTGTTTGGCATTCATGATATTTCTTTGAATCCCTCCAGAAGTCCAACCTCCTGTGTCTTGTGTCATCACTATACCCTAGTCATCATATATCCTCTTTAGCCTAAGCAATGCCGTATCAACCCAAACTGCCTGTAATAATTCCTGATACGTGTTAAAATACTATTCATTTGTAAATCCTCTCTCTAATTGCTATTATATACTGCTCCCTAGATTATTGTATGTCAAATACCTCGCTGCATTCCTTGTTTAAGTGGTAGCAGCATAGACCTCTATTGTAATTCAAATAGATGAGGAAAGGGTGAAGAAAGGCTACAACTGAGGGAATCGTCATTAACTTTGATACAAGATGGTTCAGGCCCCATTCCCCCAACTTCTGCTGGAAGACCTGCCCCTCAGAAAGTCTAACCATCGTCCCCAGAAGCCCTTGCCCCTTTTCCAGCCATATGACCCCCTTAGCTCAGAAGTGTATCAGATCCCTCAGGCCCAGGAAGTCATCTCTTTGTCCATGAGAGTCACAATTTTGTCATGCTCATGGCCATACCCCATGTGATCTCAGAACCCCCTGTAATTGTTGACATCTGAAACTCTGTCTTTTTCATTACCCCAGAAGTGTGTCAAAGGCACTCGTATGTACATATATATACACATACATACATACATACATAAATACGTGTGTGTGTATATAAAGATCCATGTGAGAGTGTACAAAGTGTATCAATGTGTGTTTATACATAGTTACACTCCTTTATAAATATATAAGGACTATATTTATAAAGTGCATGTATAAAAATGTTAGTAAGAGATAATAAAGTTAGGTCAAAATTGTAGGTAAACAGAAAGAGAATTAAATAAAAGGAAAGTACAGCTGAAGGGTGTGGGAGTGTGTCAGAGGGAGTGCGGGGACATGGAGAAATGTGAATATGTGTTGTGCAAAGGGCTGAGCCTGTGAAGGTAACCAAGAGGCCATCGCCCTGCCCCGGCTCATCAAAAGAACAGACGAGACCCCTGAATCTGACCAAGAGGCCCCCTTCACCCCACCTTCAAACCACCCAGATCACCAAACAGTATTGCTGGGGCAGACTTTGTCCTGTGCTAAAAAGTAAACGTAACATTGCATCACTAAAGGAGAAAGCCAGAACAAAAAATCCCCCAGCTTTGCAGGAACATGTGTGTAGGGACAGCTACACCCCAAAGGGTTTTCCTAAAAAGACCGTGTGTGTTGGAGAGAAGATGGTTGGCCTGGGATTTTGGAAACAAAAGTTTGTTGGGCAGGGTGGGAGGCAACTTTTGCCTGCATCTCAGTGTGACAACAGCTACTTGTAATACCATGACAGTGATTATCCTGCATGTCAGGGGTTGTCCTTTCCCTTATCTTTATGTTGACAAAGATTTTATAGCACTTTTTGAAAACATTACTGGTGCTTTTAAACGAGCCTTTAGACAAGCTGTTAAACTAAAATAATTTTCACTGCTTTGTTACTAAGAATGAAGTAGAGGCTTCTGTGATGGACTGTTTTAACAGGATGCTAGAAACCAAGATGTGGGTATGTCTTGCAGCACAGTTACCATTTGTTGCCTCAGTGTGTTACTGGAGTTTATTATAAAGAGCTACAACCACACCTTCCACAGCACTGTCAGAGTCAGACCTGTGGATGGGAAACCTCCCAGCTCTGCAAGGAAAATCATGTCTGTGAATTGGTGCAAAATTAGAGTAAATATGCTTCTACTCAGAAAAAAAGACCATGTGAGGATGTCTAGAACAAAAGAAAGATTTGACAACAGTTATGAGCAGAGGTTCACAGGCAGTAGATGAAACTGAAAAAGAATTGGATACCCGTGTGCTGATTAATTGGCTATAGGTACCAGGATATCAAGGTGATGTTTTATTCCGATGAGCTTTAAGAAGTTAACACTGTTGAGGACAGAATCTGCAAAACTGAAAAGTTTCTAGCAGTAAAAAGGCAAGGAAGGAAGAAACAGCTGTTTGTAAAGTGGTGTTGCTGGCCCTAGACATTTAACAGCTGGTTAAAAGCCTCTCAATTCTATGATGTTTAGCAGTTGGAGCCAGAGTGGGAGAAAAAGAATGGTAAACTGCAGCTTTTACATCATGCTCCCCAACAATGCTTACACCAGCATTTCCCCACAAAAACAATGTGTTGTGCATTTGAACTTTATTTCAACAATTTGAACTTTAGCAAACAGCTATTCCAAGCCCCTGAGAGCTGTCAGGCCAGTGGGAGGTGGGGATTGCAGAAGTACAATACCCAGACAGCTGGAATAATATTAATAGTGCTGCTGGGTAAGACATGGCATTATTCTTTGCAGCAAGTCCTTTATCCATCTATATGCATATTGCTGGAATATGTAAACGCTTCATTCCGATAACAGATCTCTACCTGTTGACCTGGTCCTCAGTCCTGCAATTAGGAAAGCAAAGTGTAAAACGTTTGAAAATTCTTGTACTTTTTGTACAGCTGGGAAGCTAGCAATTTTTTTTGAAACTTCTCCTGGGAGTGCCAGTGACAAGTTTCTCTTTTCAGCTGACATGTGTGGAAGGTTTATCTTGATCTACCTCTACACAAAATCTTGCTGAGCACCAGCTGGTTGGACATTTATTGGTCACATAATCATGCTCTGTTCTCACAAATGGTAACAGCAGTGAGATTATTACAGCAGCACAACACAAGCTGCATAATGTGCCAGTGAGCCAATCTAATATTGACACAGGCAGCACTGAAATAAATACAAAGTAAAATAAGTGCATCTTATTTCACAGTGGAAAGAAAGTTGTGGAGTTGCATCTGCTGCCCTGGAAGGTTCTGGAATTTTAAGAAAGCACACCATCATGTAGTAAAGAATAAAATAGTAAAAGGAGTAGTAAAAGAATTAAAAGGACCCTTCTTTGTACATAAATTATTGAAGAGCCCAAGTGGAGTAGAAGGTATATTCTATAGCCTCTTTTTCAAAAGCTGTATCATTTTTCTAAACAAGTTTCAGAATTATTATGCAACACATTAAAACCATGGCTGAAAACAGGGCCAAAGATGTGATCAGATGTGTCTTCCAGGCTGTTGTGGCCAAGTTGCAAACGCTGGGAAAGGAGGAGGTCTCCAGGGTTATTGAGAGACACATCACAGCCCCGAAGGGACAGCCTTCCTCAAACCATTAAAAGAAAAAGGATGGCTAGTGCCAGGCTGCATTCCAGCCACAACAAGAAATAAAAGAATAACAAACCCTACTGAACAGTCCAAAAGAAACAAGAACTCCAGAGGAAGACTGCCCATTCTACTACTAGAAAAGGAGATACATTTTAACGAGGCTGATTTTTGTTTATGGCTGACTAGAATAACTACCAAACCCAAACTGGATTCATTTGAAGTGGCCCAAATGCAGACAAGCATCAAGAAAACCTTGTTCCTTGTCTTGTGCCTTGAAATGCCTTTGCTTTCAGCTAGAACTCAGTTTGCTACCTGCCAGCCCACCCCCTCCCCTGGACTTGAATGGGAAAGGTTGTGTAGGTCTGAACAACCATGCTGGATCTATGCTGCAAAATTGTTGAAGACAAGAGTGAGTCTGATGAATTACTCATTGGCATCTACTTTCAGCTTGCTGGATGTTACATTAGGAGACATCTCATTCTGAGTTTGTAAGGCACAATCTGCTACGTAAGGTGTGGGTGATCTAGAAGTTGCCTTCAGGAGTTCATCTGTCCTAACAGGAGATGTGTTTAATGCTGCATCATACTCAGGAGAGCCATTCACATTAGAGAGGCCTTTTGGTAAGTACAGTCCCCTGCCCTCGTCACACTGCACAACTCAGTTGTGTTTCAGAAATGGCAGCTCAGCTGTCATTTATCCAATGGATGTGGGCTTTTGGGGAAAACCCATTGGGAACTTTTCCTTATGCCCTTCCACATGTTCCTGTAAAGTTGATTACTAGGCCATGTTGCCCATATCTTGTAGCACAGCACGAAGGCTGCCCAAGTAATACTGTGTGTTGATCTGGTGGTTTTTTCAGTAGCCTTGTTAACTGCTGGTCCCATAACTGTATTTTCTTCTTATTTAATTTTTTTCTATTCATATTTAAACTTTCTTAATTTCTGTACCTCCTACTGAGTGATATTTTATATGTAAACTTTTTCAAATATAAGTTCATTTTGTGTATGTATGCATTATACATATTTATACACTCCTTTCTGTGTATCTTTATAGCGGTCCCAGAAAGCATTGATAACACGTGGCTTACAGCTGCATCAAAATGGTGGCCTCACATGGGTGCAATGATGCCATTTGGGGAGGCCTGACCTAGTTAGGGGCGACAAGCCGGAGACATGATGGGAAAATGGAGAGGGTTTGTGGGGCAGAGGGGTCACACGTGGTCACAAGGGGTTGGACTGGCAGTAGGAGAGGGCAAGCGTGCCCTGTCTTACCTTGTGTGACACTGTCCTGACTCTTCCCAGAACCTAAAAGAGGACGGGGGAAAGGGGGACAAGATCTTTTCTTTCAGGCAGCAGAATACCCATTCAGCAGTTTCTGTGGTCTGTTCGCAATTAGTACCTCTGCACTTCTCTTGTGTGAAGATTTTTTAACTGTTAGATCAGCTTAGGCACAAGAAGGAAAAATTTATAACAAAACTTAAATTTAACTTTTAAAAATTATTTTTAAATTTTTAAATTTAATAATTAAAATTATTTAGGGGCAGGAGAGTGAAGAACAGCTTTTATGATCACCACACAGCTTTCCCTGAATTATCCATTTTTAGGCAATTAAAACAGAGACACTTGTACCCTCCATGTGTGGTCCGATTGATTACGAACTGCTGGAAGACACTGAAGTTAATATATGAGAGAACATGGAGATAAGTAGGAGCAACACAGGCTCCCACTGAAAAGGAAGTCTTCTCAAAACACTCTGGTTTCCTTCTAAAGGAGGCCAACATGTCTTGAGGACAGAAGATCAGCAGTGATGTCATACATTTGCACTGTGGTTAGACTTTCAATACAGTTTCATGAAATTTTCATGAAGTAGCTAGAAACCTAGAAACTAGAAAGCTAGCAGACGAGATGAAACTCCTGTGCTGGATGTACAGGTCCTTGGAGAACCACTTACAAGTGGTTATCAGTGAGTCACTGTCAGTAAAAGGACAGATTGGAACCAGGTGCACAAGATTAACTCCTTGGTACAGCAACTAATTAGCGTTTCATTAGTGATGTGGATAATGTTATACCAAGTGTATTTACTAGACAACAGTGAAAGGAGAGGGACTTGCAGTTTACCGGAGAAAAGGAAGAGAAAGCAGTTATTTTGGTATGTCGCTGTACTGTTTCTGATGAAAAAAAAATGTTAGTAGAAACAAGAGCAGGGTGCTGCTCTTAAACACAGATACTCAACTGCACAAATACATGAAAGAGGTAACAAGGATTCAAGAAGGTATTTTGTATAAATGTTGTAATGATGTGCAAGAGGAACAGGAGTCACTAATGTCATCCTGCTGTGCCAGAAGTCAATACTCTGCCAGGATCTATCAACAAAAGTCTGGTTTGAGGTGTGCAAAGCGATTCTTTTATTCCCTTCAGTATTTTCAAGGCCACAACTAAAATACTTCGTCATTCTGAGGCAAGGTTCTTCACGGAAGATAGACAGAAAGTCTGCAGGAGAGTAACAAGAAGACTTAGAGCTCTGGAGAGTGTGGCATATGAAAAAATGAATCAAGACTGATAAAGCTGAATAAGAGAAGACAAGGGTGATTTCAAAGTAGTGTTGCTTAGCACTGCAGAGAGGGGTAGTCTGCTGTTTTGTTGCTTTTAGACTGCGAAAGAAGTACTTGCATCAAGTTGCAGCAGGGAAGATACAGATCAGATATTAAGAACATTTTAATAATGAAGATAATAAACCAGTAGCCTAAATTGCCTATGGAGATTGTAAAATTCCCCTGATTGGAAATTTTTAAGAACAGATTAAGAAAATTTCAGGAATGTATTTGGCAGTTAGTTCCTCCTTGGGGCATTTAGATGGTCTAGATGACCTCCTGAGACCTCTTCTAATCTATGATTTATTGAGAAACTTTTATGCATTAAATTATTAGATTTCTCATTCTTTGAAACAGGAACCATAGTTTTGTATTTGTACAGTGCACAGCCGAGCAATCCAAGGCTAGAGACTGTAGTCATTATCGAAACTATAGTGATAATGATATCTAATCAGCATGTTGTGTTGGAACCTAACGGTAAAACTGTGAGTCACTGTGCTGTCGATGATGTGGTGAGCTGACCCTGGCTGGCTGCCAGGTGCCCACCGAGCCGCTCCGTCACTGGTCACTGCCTCAGCTGGACGGAGATGAGAAGGTAAGGACAAAAGGCTCCTGGGTCAAGGTAACAACAGGCAGACCACTCAGGAATTACCGTCACAGGCAAAACCAACTTGCTTTGGGAAAAACTAATTTATTGCCTATTAACACCAGAGGAGGACAATGAGAAACAAGAACAAATCTAAAAAAACCTCCTCCCCATCCATCCCTTCCCAGGTTCAACTTCCCTCCTGAATTCTCTCCCTCCTCACCCCTCGTGGTGCCGGGGGATGGGGACCGGGGGCTGCGGTCAGTTCACACCTCGTGTCCGCCGCTCCTGCCCCCTCGCCCCCTGCCCGGCCCGGCCCGGCCCGGCCCCCCGCGGGCGCAGCCCCTCGGGCCCAGCCCGGCCCGGCCCGGCCCCCCGCGGGGGCACCGGCCCTGCCCCAGCCCGGCCCGGCCCGGGCTCCTCTCCCCGCGGGGCCGCGGGCCCTGCCCGGAGCTGCTCCAGCGCCGCCGCCCGCGGGTCACGGCCCCCCTGCGGGCACCCCCTGCCCCGGGGGGGGCCCTGCCCGGGCTGCGGGGGGGGAGCTGCTCCCCCGGGGGCTCCGCGGGCTGGGGGCACGGCCCGCCCCGCCGGGGGCCGCCCCGCGGGCTGGGGGAGCCGCTGCTGCGGCGCCTGGAGCCCCCCGGCCTCCCCCTGCCCCGGCCCGGGGGCCGCGGGGCTGCTGGGCTCGGTCGCACTTAAATACACGGTCTGAAATACACGATCCCTGCGGCTGCCACCGGCACCGACGGGCTCGGCCTTGCCCAGCACCGGGCCCGGCTCGGAGCCGCTGGCACGGGCTGCGCCGGGCACGGGGGCAGCTTCTGGAAGCTTCTCACAGAGGCCGCCCCTGTGCCCCCCCCCCCGCCACCAAAACCTTGCCCTGCAAGCACAACACAACCATGTTTCAGAATTACCCAGCATCGTTCAAATTTTCTTGGCTAATTTGAACTTTATTGGAAACTGTGACAGTGACTGGTATAGGTAAAAATTGTGGTTTGATTTAAATGATCTGTAATAGAAACCAGCAATGATAAACTCTAGTTTATCATTTTCATATGTTTTTGTCATTATAGTCACAAACCAAATGTAAGTCAAGATTGTTACTCATATTTGTTGGGGCCTTTAGTATTTGCTGTCTCCCAGAGCGCTGAGCAAGAGTTACTCAGCTCAGATGATTAATGACACCGTGTGCTGCTGAACCAGGGCTCTTGGATTTCTTACTGCTTTTCGCTACTCACCAATGGCCACACCACCGTAAAAAGTGTAGCAGATACTAACATGGCCACGTGGGTCAGCCCTTTGATAAAGTGGAATACTCCCTAAATCAATGATGTCCAATCTGTTGTGTAATGTCTTCGTTAAAATGGTTTTTTTCTTAAGTACTGTTTTGGATTGTTTTGAACTAGTAACAATGTATTTGTATTAACAGTATAGCATGTACGTGCCACTGCCCAGTATTTCGTGGCAGCTGTAGTCTAGAAGAGATGATACGCTATGACAAATCTAACAAATGCTTTATCCTGAAGAACTACAAAACAAATACTGTACAAACTGAAGCAGTTTAGAGAAGACATTTCAGGCAGCAGATGGAAGTGGGAAGCTATTTATAGCACACAGTAATGTTACACATCAGTTTTTGGAAGAAAATGTGGAAAAGAGTCTTTAATTTACTAAAACTGTAAGAGGAATTTTCTACATTATGCAATACTAAAAAGCAGAATATTGTAGCCCTTGTGGAGGGTTACATTAATGCAGTGATACTAATTAAATGCTCAAGCTAATTGACTCAGAACTAGTTTGATTGTGGATGGCACTGATACTGACAGGTAGACAGACCCTCAATTCTGTGTTTCAGACAAAGGAAACCCAAATATGATTTCACAGTAGCGTAAATTAGGGATGAACTTACTGAGGTAAATGTGTCTGAGCTGAAGACTGTTAACTGTGTTAGCTGGGGAACTGCCACCTTCATTCTGACCGCTGATAACAGGCAGTTCTTGACACAAACCTGAAATTTCAGATTTATTTATACAAGAAATCACAACTTTATATGTACTACGTATCCAAAGTCAGGTAGATACAGTCTAGTGTACAGACTAGATTCCTTAAATAGGAGATAATTTTCACCGAGTTTGTAGGACTTTGTGCCCCCACACACCCCATTACCATTGTTTCCACCAGACCTTAAAGCTTTCTTTTTCTGACTATGGGAAGACTGATAGCCACAGCTTAAGGACCAACATCATGTTCCCAAATTTTTCACTTCTCAGACTTTGATCATGCTACCCCAGTGCATGGATGGAGATCTTACTGCTACATAGTTGTAACAAACATACTTGAGAAAAGTTGCTGTTTGTGTATTTAGCTGATTTTAACCCTCTCAGGAAAACCTCTCCTCGGTTCCCACAAATAAGTAACTTTTTCCAGTTCACAGGAGTGTGTGTGGCTCTTTTCTGTGGTTCCGGAGACAGGTGGTTGAGCCACAGGTCACCTAGGCTTGGAAGCTCTTCTTCAGTTGTGTGATGGACTCTTTCTATGACTTGCCTAGTAGCTCCACAAAAGTCTGGGCATATTATTACAGCTGAGCTAGGATTTGTAGCGTGAGCTGTCTTCATTCAGGCAGGCATGAGGGAAACTTGTTGCAGGTAATAAGTGATACTCATGAGTACCTGAAAAATGCCTTTACTGTATTTCCATTCTTGTGTTTTGATTTTCAGCTAACTGCTGTTAACAGACTGCTTACAAGGTTCAACAGGTCAGTGACTATGTAGGGCCAGCCTTAATGGCTACAGAGAACAGTTAGACATATTTTAATAATCCTTAGGTGGTAATCAGTCAAAAATTAGTTTTTCATTGGCTTTTACACTGTCACCTTTATGTTAACTTCTAGCTGCATCCGAATGCTTGAGTCAAAACTCTACATGGATTATTCTTAGTGTTCACTTGAAGCAAGAGTACTTTAAACAGATTGGGTTTAAATGTGATTGAATAAGACTTTAAACCATCTCCACCTCCTCCTTTGTTCTTTGATATTCATCTGCATTGTTCAAAGGGCTAAGATAACAAAAAAATAGCTCTACAGAAAGAAGAGTGATTGGTTTTAGTTCCTTGAACTGATTCGTTGCAGGTTCAGGTGGGTACTGGAAATGATGCTACAGTGAAGGTGGGAATATCTGGATTTTATTGGGCAGGACTGCTGAAGTTAGTTCAAGTTATAAAACTGTACTATATTAGTGGACTTAACAGCTATAGAATTATGAAAAAAGACTAGAAGAAAATTATCCTGCACTACAAAATGTGAACTTTTTTTTTCATAGGTTGACATCTGTAATTTGTAAGTAGGTTGGAGGTTGTTCTAACAATCTCTATATACACAGAAATTTCTTTAGAAGATAGTAGATGTCCATTAGCCATGCTGATCCCCCTTTTTCTGTTTTAAAGCTGGAGTAACTGCATGTTTATGCCCTGATTTAGTTTTGCTTTAAGTATTTTCCTCTGTTCTAATCCATATAAGGAAAAGCTAATATTATAGTCAGCTTTATGAGAATAACTTCAGACTGGTAAAACTAGAATGATTGCCTCTCCTTTGCTCAAAATATTCAGTCTCTTTCCTAACTAATAATGTCAATCCTGTTGTGCTGCCAGAATGAAATATTGTTCAATCAGCCTCTTGTATGTTGAGCAGTGTCCAATGACTGATGACTGGCAGCTCATTACCTCCCACATAAACTGCTTCATGGGAAAAATTATAGAGTTTAAATCAATGAATTAATGAGTTTGTTACCATTTATTTGTTTTTCATTTCAGCTACATAATTCTAATAGAGTTAAATTTATTTGCTTTTCTTTACTAATCCAGTTCACAGCCTGCTAGTGTAGGCACTAGTGAGGGTTAAGCTGAAGCAAAAAACTTTTTTGTGAATCAGTGCCGTGCTAAAAACAGTTTAGTCAGGTTTGATGTAGCACTGGTCGATTAAAAAGTGCCTCCTGTCTCCTTGGTTTTCCGCACAGGGAACCTCTCACATTTAGCTTGGTGGGAGGCTAATTTTTTATCTGCCCTGAAACTCAGGTTCAGGCATCCTTGTCTGCAGAATGAGGTTGTTAATCAGGCAGCACAATCCTGCTAAGCTGCAGAGGAGCTTAAGCATTAGTTCTTAGCTAAGGCTGCGTGAGCATTTCCCAGCACCTGGGATGTGAAAACAATGCAAAGCAGCAACATGTGCATGTCACTGCAGCTTGCTGGCCTGCCAAGCACAGCATTCCACATGGTATGCATGCCCCTGTCCACCTTTTGTTTCCAATTGACTTGGTCCCCAGCTGTGCCGAAGAGATTTGCTTCGAGAAGTTGGTCATATTTTTCTTTAGAGAGTCTCTTAATGCAAATGTTCTGGAGTGTTTTACAAAGCAGATCTGACACCATGTAAAACATAAACTGAAGTCAGGTGACATGACTTGCACTGAAGCTGTCTTCTTTGCTGCCTAAAATAGACTGCTGAAGTTAAAAATATAGGCAAGTCTCTGTTAATTTTACAGTCAAGCAAAGACTTTTTGGAGAATTCCACAGGCAAGGTACATGATACAGTAAATCAAAAAACAAAAATTGCAGGTGCACAGAAATTGCAGTTTGTTCAAAAGTCCAATAAAGCTGAACATAGAGATCTCCTGGTGACATACTGAGCTAATACTTATTTACAGGTATGCTTTCTGCTTTCTAGCTTATATAATCTTCATCTGATCTCTAAAACTTAAAAACAGCCTGATCCTGATACAACTGACCAGAAGTCAACAAGGATAAATCTGGTCAGAAGCATGTACATTTAAACAACTACATTTTCTTTAAAAAATATTTCATGGTGACTCTTAAAGGCCAGTTCTGAGGGTTGATCTTAGTTCTAGTTCTTTAGAAAAACAAAATGAGAAATAATTCTATCCTGAAGATTTCTGTTTGGTCTTACAATTTTCCACAAATTATTTTCACAGGAAAACACTGCTTTTCTTCTGAATGTAGATATATTTCAGATTTTTTAATAGACAAAGGGCTTTTCAAAAGCTTTTTCAAAGGGTCCAGTACTAGTACAGTTTCATCTTGTCCATGTTCTTTAGTGTTTTTCTTTGTTTCAAATATACATTGATATTTCTGTATGATAATTATATCCTCTAATCTTAGCTCCCACGGAAAATAGACATGATCTAGCAGGCAGAGGCATTAGGTGTAGATGTAGTTCTGTTCAGTTCAGTGTAAGAACACAGACAAGCCAGATTTTTTTTTGGCTGATTCAGGCTTTGCTTGATCAGAACGGATCACAGGATCTAACACAGGATAGCTGAAATTTAGATTACATCAGTTGGTTCTGAATTTGATCTTGTTAACCACAGGAAATCCAAAATGGGAAAGAATCCTAAAGCTTTTCTTGAGCTGTAGGGACCACTTTAAACCCCAAAGCAAGATTTCTTTGTAAGGGTTCTTGAAGGTCTGAGTTACATTGATGATGTAATGTTAAGGAAAATATACTTTCTTTGAAAAGCATCTTATTTTTCTCTCCAGAGTTATGTTTAACACAGTTTGTGCTTCAAAAATGGATTAAAATACATGCTAATTCTCCAGCAGTGATTCTTTAGAGGACAGAGCAATGCTGTATTCACTTCTGCATGATTAATTCTTGATGACGAAAGAAATAATGAAATCACTCCAAAGTAAAGTGGCCAACAAAGATGAGAAGAAGGTAATCATATATGGAAGTTTTGGTCACACGTTGGCTCAGAGCCATTCATACAGTGCGTTAAAGATAGGTACAAAACAGTAGATAGCAAGTAGTGAGTAATGAAGGTAATTTTTACAGAGTGGAGACTGTGTCACCAATTCTGAGAACTACTGAGGCTTCAGAGAGGATGAGCAACTTGGGTACTGTCAGTTTTATGCTGTAGGCTAACATGAGATCTGAACAAGCTTGCTTCCATGACAGGGTAATTTTGTTTGCAGTGTCTCTGCACACTATTACAAGACGCATTGTCATGTATTCAGTATGTTCCTATATTTTATGAAGGCTGAAGAAATAGAAGGGTGTGCAGAGATCTGCAGTACTTGTGGGGGAGCTGAAGTTGCTGTCTTAATGTGAGGAGATTCAGGGTCTCGGTCTGGTTATTCAGAAAGAGCAGATGACTTAATCTTTAAGTACCTGTATAAAGAGAAGACTAAAAGCCTTTTCATCTGGGTGTTAAAGCAATAGGAACAGATCACCAGAAACTATAACCAGAAAACTTAAAATTGAAAGTTAACAGTACCCTTTCAGTAGCATGATTCTCTCCCCAAGATAAGTTACCAGAGATAATGTCCAAGTAAGACCTTTGTGGCAGATATCCATAAGGAAGAAGCAAGGCGTAAGCTAAAAATCAACACAACATATTTTTTGTCAATTGACAGGGGAAAAACCACAACACTGCACTTCAACCAGGAGATCTGGCGTCAGAGAAGGTTTCTGAAATCAGTGGAGGCTGCCTGAGAACTGAGCTTGGTAATGTCACACTGTTATGTCTGCCCTTTTTTCTGGATGATATATGTTATCTCAAATTATTTGGTTAAACGGCTGGAATGTATTAGCCTCAGATGTGGAAATGGTGCTAGATGTTCCGATTTTTCCTTGAATTCTGTGTCTGCAAATAACTTGGGAATTAAGTAATAAGAAGTAGGGTATGTGGAGTTCTGAGACAGAGCCCTTCTGCGAGTACCCCATTAGAAACTTAAGCCATGGACAAAATACTGCTGATGTAAAATTCCTATTAGTTTAGAGCTATAGAATATTTCTGTGTCCTGTTATTACCAAAAATGTATTTAATCTTTTAATTTGAGTTTTACATAGAACATTAGTGTTTAAAATTAAATAATATACATGCCCCACAGTTTTAAGTATTGGAATAAGCAACTGCTATGTTAGTAAATACCCACTAGGTTTTGTGTTTAAGGAAAAGAGACACAGAGTAGAAAGTAAAGACTTCAGAGGAAACACTGGCAAAAACACTTCAGACTTTGTTAAGAAGCAGATTTAGGATCGAGTCCACTTAAAAAGAATAATTTCAAGTCAATTTCATTTAATAGAATGAAACACTCTGTTGCTTTGAACTAGGACTGTTCTTTCGCTATATTTTTTTTCTTTCAGCTAGACTTAGTGCAACATCTATGTGAGTAATTTCTTTT
Source organism: Falco naumanni (assembly GCF_017639655.2). Lineage (NCBI taxonomy): Eukaryota > Metazoa > Chordata > Aves > Falconiformes > Falconidae > Falco > Falco naumanni. Next base: position 73,181,601 of record NC_054080.1, read on the forward strand.
CAAGTACTTTTCTGAGGTTTATGGGATGAAGTTGGACAAGCAAACACTGAAAGGCCATCTGAAAACTTTGTATTTCTTTAAAAATCAGTATCAACAAGGAAAAAAACCCAAAAAATGTTAGTTTTTTTTTACAATAGTTTGTTCTCAAAAGACCTGTGTGTGTTTGCTTGGCATTTTCATTTTGATGTGAATATGTATAACTTTATGGTTTTTCTGAGAATCTTAGTCCCTGAATAGAAGAAACAATCCTGAGTTTGTAACTTGAAACTATGTGTGTGAGAAATGAGGTATTTCAGTTAAAAAACCAAAAAAAAAACCAAAAAACCCACATTTGCTTTTAAAATTGCAGAACATTTTTAAAGCAGCTGAAATGGTGAACTGACAAGCATCTGGGCTAAAGCCAATCTTTGTAAGACAAGACCAGAATATAATTTTTAAGATCTGAGAACCACAAAACCAAGGGTGCAGCGACAGAAAGCCAGGCTGCTAATACAGAATGTACTGCCTACGGATCTGAGAACAGTGCCTCAAATTGGTAACACACAGCAACAATCAGCGGCCGGTTTCAACATTGTTCTTCATTTCATAGACTCATACAGATTTCAGTAGATGTTTAACATTTCTCCAGCATTCATTTGTACAGTTATAAATCACTTGATACTTTTGTTTTTCAAGTTTCACACAAGATTTCTTTTGCAAATGATTTGTTGAGTTCCCAAGTGGTCTGCTAATGTTGAGGAATGGGGAACCTCCATCACATAGCTGTGTGGAGGCGGTGTAAGAAAGCAAAACATGTAATTATAAAGTCTGTTCATTCTCCAATAGTACGAGATGACTCAAGAATGTTGTGCACATAGAATCTATATTAAAGGGGAGGTTGGGAGACAAAGATCCAGACAGCTATACACTGGTCAGAGTAATTTAGAAAACATGCAGAGCTTTAGAACAGTTCTTTTAAGGTAAAGACAAATACAGAAATAGAGGAGAGTAGAATGAAATGCTGAAGTAGTTTGAGCTATACTAGTCTGATACCTGTATATGTAGAAGTGCAGTACATCTCATCTAACTTCAGTAAAGCACACCTTTTGTTGACAAATAGGAAACTATAGGATTGAAAAGTGGGATTTAGAAAAGGATTTGTAGGGCTGTACCTCAGTAGATAATAACTCTAGCAATGAAAGGAAAGCTCTTGTGTAGAAGAGGGTTAGCTTTGAAATTCCGCAGGGTGAGTGTTGGAATTGAATCTTTAATACTTGTTTTGATTACTTGGACACAAAAGCTAGAGATACGTTGATTAAATTTCCCGGTTATGCAAAGCGCACTCCCGATATCAAAGTGCTATACAGGAAGAACTACGTGACCTTGGGAACTACAGTAGTGTAAACAGGATGAAATTCAGTAGTACAAAATGCAAATCTAATGGAATGGAATGCAAGGACTGATAATAGACTAGTAACAAAAATTACTGTTTCAGCCAGAAGCTCATTATTTGGAAACACAGGAAAATTGCATTGGCAAGTAAAAACCTAGAAGCTTTGGCCTGTCTTAGCTGAATTATTTCCAGCAGAATTAGGGGAGTGTTAATGATGTTGGGCAAAGTTCTAGTTAACACATCAAAATAAGTTGTGAAGTTCTACTCATTCATATTCAAGAAACATAAAATTGGAGCAGATGCAAAGAAAGATTCTATTCTTACTATTCTAGTAGCCTTTCTTACAAGAAGATACCTCAAAAATAATCTTTACCCTAGCAAAAAGTCTGAGAAGGAATAAAATCTTCAAATCAGAATCATTTGGGTGGGAAGGGACCTTTTAAAGATCACCAATTTTCAACATCCCCTACCACAGGCAGGGACATCAAAGCCCCATTCAACTTGTCTGCTGTCTGAAAGGGGATATTGAATCCCTCCTTAACATATTGTACCATAGAGGAAGAATGCCAATGGGACACTGTAACACTAAGGACAGAGAGGAGAAGAAAACGCAAAACTCTGAACTATCTGGGCCACAAGAACAAGTAGATCTAAAATAGAGAACCAACTTTAGCTGGAAATGGGAAGATGATTCTTTCCCATTAAAGCAATTAAAGGCTGGATCACCGCCCAATAAAAAAAGTCAGAGCCAAAGAAGTAGCTACTTTTAAAATGTATCTTGATTAATTCATTAACAGGCTTATGCAATATGGTTATTCATAATAGCAGGTGGCTTGTCTGAATCTGGTGGTTTCTTCCAGCCTGTGCTCCAGGCTGTTGGCTCTTGTGAGGGTGGATCTGTAGAGAAGTATGTGGATGACAGATCCCTGACATATTACAGATCTAGCTTAATTCAAAAATGATTTTTTGAGACTGGACCACGGCACTAATGTTAGCTTTTTGGAATTGTGTGGTTCAGCCATTATTTTCATTGCCTGCAGCACATATTTTCATTGCAGCTCTGGGCAGTTGTCAGCTGGTTTGTGTATGCAGGGGTATTAAGATTTTCTCACTCTTGAGCTTTTGACATATCGGTGATGAATGTGAAAGCTTAATTAGCCTTTGTGAAGTTAAGGTGCTGCCTGTGGTGGGAAGGATGTGCTTTATGGCACTTAAGGGCAGGCTGTGATCCCCTCAAACACCGATGTTACAATGGCTGGGCAGCACCTGCAGGACAGGTCTGGCCAGTGTTCCCACTGCTTTCCTGACTGTCCTTCCTGATGTGTGCAAGTGAAGGGAAGTCCTTGGGAAAAAATGGCAGGAGAGGGAAAAGACCAAGGGGTATAATCCCACCTTTCAGATGCCTCTTCAAAGTCACTGTTGCCCATGTTGGTGGTAACTGTTACTGAGTTTATAAAGCCCTGTTTTGTTGACCTCCTGCTTAGATTGTTGCAAGTTGCTACATTGGTAAGCAGAGCAATTGCCCTGAATTTGCACTTTTCTTTCTATGCACTATTGCTTTTCTTCCATGTGTATAACCTCTGCTAAAGGTTTTTGGGAGCTTTGCTGAGGAAACGTGCGTGCTTAACCACCAAACTAAATAGAGGACTATGAAGAAGTGCTGTATTTGTTTCTGTCACCCAGCTCTGTACAATGAAGATATTTTCATATTGTTCTCTTAGTTTCTTACCCAATTTTTTTAATCAGGCATCCAGTAATATTCCTGGCTGTGTCAAACACTGTCGAAATCTGCAATGTGCACTCAAGCGGGACTGGTAATTAAATAAACACTTCTGGTGTTTCTGTACTTCCCACGGACCTCTTGGAGCCCTTGTGTAATAATTTTCTTCACTAAAGAAAATTGTATAAGCATTAATCATCAAAATGTAGTGAGATCCTGTAGTTTGGTGGGTCAAGCAGCTTGTCTGTGTTCTGCAGAGTGCATTTTGACATTGGCAAGTTCAGGGAGGGTTGGGTTGGGTGAGTGTATTTGGTCTAGTTACGAGGGTATAGCAACCCTTGTAGCTAGAAAGATGTTGGTAACACACCAGTGTTTTGGCTACTGCTGAGCAGTGCTTGTACAGCATCAAGGCTGTCTCTCCAACATCCCTCCTCCAAAGGCCAGTAGGCGGTGGGTGGGCAAGAATTTGGGAGGGGACACAGTCTGAAGAGCTGAACCAAGATGACCAAAGGGATATTCCATACTATATTATGTCTGCTCAGCAGTAAAAGCTAAGGAAGAGAGCAGGGAGCAGTAATTATTAAGGCATTTGTCTTCTGGAGCAACCTCTAAGCATACTGAGGGCCTACATCCCAGGAGGTGGCTGGACATTGCCTCCTGATGGGAAGTAGGGCATTGGTCTTTTTTGTTTTAATTTGCTTCCATGTGCAGACTTTGTTTTTCTTTCTAAACTACCAAAACTACCAGCATGTTTAATCATAGAATCACAGAGTTGATTTACATTGGAAAAGACCTCTGAGATCATCAAGTCCAACTGTTAACCCAAAACTGCCAAGTCCACCACTAAACCATATCCCTAAGCACCACATCTACACACTTTTTTTAAATCCTTCCAGGGACGGTGACTCAAGTACAACCCTGGACAGCCTGTCCCAATGCTTCACCACCCTTTCAGTGGAGAAATTTTCCCTAATACCCAATCTAAACCTCCCCGGCACAGACTGAGACCGTCTCCTCTTGCCCTGTCACTTGTCACCTGGGAGAAGAGACCGACCCCCCTGCCTACACCCTCCTGTCAGGCAGCTGCAGGGAGCCACAAGGTGCCCCCGAGCCTCCTCCTCTCCAGGCTGACCCCCCCCAGTTCCCCCAGCCGCTCCCCACCAGCCTTGTGCCCCAGCCCCGGCACCAGCCCCCTGCCCGTCTCTGGACACGCTGCAGCCCCTCTGCGTCCCCCTGGCAGTGAGGGGCCCAACCTGAACACAGGAGTCGAGGGGCGGCCTCGCCAGTGCCCAGGGCAGGGGGACAGCACTGCCCTGGCCCTGCTGGCCACGCTGTTCCCGGCACCAGCCAGGATGCTGCTGGCCTCCTTGGCCACCTGGGCACACGGGGGGCTCATGCCCAGCCGGCTGCCCACCAGCCCCCCCCAGGCCCTTTCCCCCCAGGCGGTTCCCAGCCCCCTGCCCCCAGCCCGCAGCGCTGCGGGGGCTGGTGTGACCCATGGGCAGGACCCGGCACTGAGCCTGGTTGAACCTCACACAACTGGCCTGGGCCCATCGCTCCAGCCTGCCCAGACCCCCCTGCAGAGCCTCCTGCCCCCCCGCAGATCAACGCTCCCCCCAGCTGGGGGTCACCTGCGAACGTACTGAGGGGGAATTGGTCCCCTCACCCAGATCGCTGGTAAAGATATGAAACAGGACTGGCCCCAACACTGGGCCCTGGCCACCAGCTGGATGTAACTCCATTCCCCACCACGCTCCGGACTCAGCTGGCTCTTAACCCAGCACAGAGCACACCCACCCAAGCCACGAGCAGCCGGTGTCTCCAGGAGAATGCTGTGGGAGATGGTGTCAAGGGCTTTACTAACATCCAGGTAGACAACATCCACAGCCTTTCCCTCACCCACTTGGTGGGTCATCATCTTGTAGAAGGAGATCAGGTCCATCTGCCTTTCATAACCCCATGATGGCTGGGCCTGATCCCCTGGTTGTCCTGCACGTGCCACGGGATGGCACCCAGGATGATCTGCTCCATAACTGTGTCCCTGGCACCGAGGTCAGGCTGGCAGGCCTGTAGTTCCCTGAATCCTCCTTCCTACCCTCTTTTAGATGGGTGTCATGTTGGCTGACCTCCCGTCTTCTGGGACCTCCTCACTTAGCCAGGAATATTGATAAAATATGGAGAAATTATGCAGGATTTCACTAGAAAGCCTGGTGAGAACACGTGCATTTGTGCATACTCTTCATGAACCTAAGGAAATGTAGCATAGCACAATTTGATTGTACAGAGATGGGTCATGCAGCTGGCTATAACTTTTTAGGACTGGGTTTGATGCTGCAGCTCAGTTAAACTAGCAAACGCTTCTGTAAAAGTGGAGGTCTTGCTCACCCACTCCTCCCTCTGCTCTTATTCCTACCTACCAGTGAGCACTACTTCCTTTGCACCATCGTTGGTGCTCACTGGACCTCTTATGAGACTGATTTAACTCTCTAACCTGACAGAAGTTTTTGGTCCAAAGTAGTTGTTTGTCAGTTTGGAGCTCAGCTGGCACATGGGGAAGTGGGAGCACATGTCCAGAAGCAAGGAAGGTGAGAAGAGTGAGACCTCCCCGCTTCATTGATGCACTCAGCCATATTGTCAAAATGTACCAGCTGCAGTCTCAGACACATGGTATGCTGCCTAGCAATAAACTAGGTAGAGACAAAAGTCTGTGTTTTCATAATATGTGCAAGAGCTTATCCCTGCAGTGCCTGATTAAGCCTGGTGATGGTAGCCAGGTTCTGCCATGATCCCAGGTGGCCAGACAAGTCCGCAGAGATGGGATGGCTCAGGCATCAGGCCAGGAGCTCAAGTTCAACGTTCAGGGTCAGCATCCAGATCAGTGGGGTGCCTGGCCCGGCACAGGCATGACTGCAACACAGCTGCAGTGTAGTTCAGGTGGGGGCCAAGCATGAAGCCCTCACCTTAAAAGCCACTGCAGTACAAAATGGGGTTGAGCACTCACTGAGGCTTCTCAGCAGAGCTTTCTCTGGAAGACCCGTCTTCAAAGGCAGACACTTGCACTTGCACTTGCACTTGCACCATTATTGAAGCTGATCCTGAGCCCAAGCAACCAAACCCTTGGCCAGGAGGAAGGTAGGAGTGTGCTTAGAGCTGTGGCAGCTTTATAAAAACACACATTAGCTCAGAGCTAGAACAACAGTGAGGTAATAGATGTTATGATTGGGGCTGGGAGTGAGTGTGCAAAGCTTTGTATCTTCCAGTGCCTACAGTATCTGATTTTTATGTTCTCCATAGTGTAGATAGAGAATCAAATAGGGCACTAACTGTAAACACCATAGCTTTCTCCAGAAACAAGATGGTGTGTTGGAGAAGGATAGACACTTTCTTACAGTTGGATTTATCCAATGAACAGGGGCCATAGCATCATTTATGGTATGTCCTTTCACACACAATAAATGGAAAATTCCCATAGGTGAGCTACACTATGCATTCATAGTAACAAGTCTTGTGCTCTGCTTTGTATTAGCAATGAATGAGAAAGCTAGGCTATAGGATCCTGGTCTTCCCTTTTACATATTAGTTAAACAGACATTAAAAACACAACAAAATTTATAGCAGTTCATATGGGACTGTAGTTCTAATTCAAGCTCATTAAGCCTTTAAAAAATCATACGTATAAAACAAGAAAATATGTATCTCTAGTAATTTCTGGTTCTATCCTTTACTCAATTAGCATATCCAGGACAATGACATGGTTAATGAATGACAAATAATTCATTATGACATTTAAAGAAAAATCCTGTTTACAAACAGCTTACGTTTAAAATGTTCTGGCCTTGCAAGAAGATTGTACTTGTGTTGTGGTTTAACTCTGGCTGGTAATTAAGCACCACGCAGCCGCTTGCTCGCTCCCCCCTCACTCAGAGGGATGCGGAGGAGAGTTGGAAAGGAATGTAAAACTCAAGGGTTGAGATAAGAAAAATTTAATAATTGAAATAGAATAAAAATGAAAGAACAATAATAACAATTATGACAATAACCATTATAATGAAAAGAGGGAGGGAAAGAATAAAATCCAGAGGGAAAGAAAGAGAGGAGCACTTGGTGCACAACACAACTGCTCACCATGCACGACCGATGCCCAGCCAGTCCCCGAGCAATGATCTGCCCACCCCAGCCAACCCCTCAAGTATATATACAGCAAGCATGCCATTCCATGGTATGGGATACCTCTTTGGCTAGTTTGGGCCAGCTGATCTGGCTGTGTCCCCTCCCAATGCCTTGTACTCCTCCAGCCTTTTCTCTAACAATACCTGAGAAACTGAAGTGTCTCACATCAAAGCCAAAACACAACATCTTACTGCCTGCTAAGAAGATCATTAACTCCATCCCAGCTGAAACCAGGACAACTTGTCCTCAGAGTGGAATTATTCTCTTAAGTAAATTGGAATAATATACTTGGTCTTTTGAAATGTCTTTGGGTGATCAGAGCTCTCCGCTGACTTAATGCTATTGAAGATTTTCTTATATTTATTCTGCTTTAACGTATTAAAACTGTATTTGGCTGGCATTAAACAAGAACAGTTTTTAAATCCTGCTGTCATCACTTAGTAAATAACTGTGTGGCTGTCCATCAGCGGTCTTGACCTAGTCTTACAGAATATTGCTGATGTAATTCTTCTTTCATGCTGTCTGCTGTCCTGAGTTCAGTAAGATTGTTTCCAGATCAACATTCTGTTCCAGTATCCTGCAAGTCAGCCAAACCTAGATTATGATGGTAGAATAAAAAGGTTGTGCTTGAGTCATTCTTAGCAGTGTGCGTGTGTAGGTGATTAATATTAAATTTTCACTACAGTTAAAACACGTGATATTTCTGTAACGAGAATAAAATCAGAATATGTCTATAAGGAAGAAATATTCTGGAGGTTTCATAATTTCTTTAAAATTTTATAAAATGTGTGTAATTTTTTAAAGTATATTTAAATAGAAATAATATGTAATTGTGTGTAGTTCAAAGTAACTCCCTTCTCTCTATACTTTCCTGTACAAACTGGGATCTTGTTGCTTTAGTCACTCAGTTCTGTTTTAAGACTGTCACCTGCTAGAGGTAGAAGTGAAGCTAGATTAGTACTGGCTGCTTTAATTTGATCAGACAGTTTAAACAAAAATTAAAACATGGATCCTCTTCTCTGTTGTGCTTCTAAAGGTGAAAACATATTCATCTTTTCAAAATCACTGTCCCTGTGCATGAGATTTCAATGTATGGGCAAAGGTAGCTTTTGATATTCTGAGTTTTTTAAGACTCCTGTTTATGCAAAACCAAAATTTACAAGACCTCCTGTGCGTGGTGAAGATGACTGCTCTGTCTATGATTTCCATAGGAACACCTCTAATCAGAGGTAGGCTAACCTGTAAGTGGTTTTTTGCTGTCTCCTCTCTGTTCTTATTCCCTCTCATGTAAGCAACAGTTTTTTGATCATTGTCTTTCATTGCCTAACTCAACTCACTCTAGTCTACAGGGATGAAATAACTTCTCACTTAGAGGTACAAAGTCTTTGATTTTGCTTTTGTCAGTTAGGATAGAAAACTTTGAAGCATGAAACATCTTTCATAATCTTTATAAACTCCGAAAAAGTTAATTTCAGTGGGGATCTGGAACTGCATGATCAAGATCAGATTTATTCTGCATTGCACTAGTAACAACAAGAAAAGGGCTCTTTCTAAAGAAAAATAAGGTCTTTCTAAAGCAATTGCAAATACCTGCTGATTGCTGCCATCCTCTAAATTCACAATCAGATTTGACATCAGCTTGTCAGCAGCAACCCTTGCCATGTCTGCAACTGTTCCACTTTCCTGTGTATAAGCATGAAGTGTCCCAGTTTCCAGTTTTATTGTATCAGGGAAAGAGGGTGATACCTAGAGGACTGCTAAACAACAATCTAAAAATGTCATGACTTTATGAATACTTTATGTGCTTAGCCATTTATATAATAAAACCCATTTATTATAGATTGGGTTTTAAGAATTTATTGTGAGTGTGCATTCATCAAGCTTTATAGGAACTGTGAGAAGAATAAACCTGAAGATGATTGTCTTCTGAAATTAACACCTTCCAAACAAGCATTTGAGGATCATGCTTACCTTATAGCAGTGAGCTTCCAGGGTTCTGGTAGAGTGACATATTTGTATAGTCAACTCTGAGAACAAAATAAGAAAAAAGAGCACTAAATACATTTTAAATTTTTTTTATTAAGAAATGGGGATGATGTACTTGTCAGGTGATGTTCTCACTGGAACAGTCTCAGGGCCTGGGGAAGTATCTGAAAGCAGTTGAGGCTGTCCTTGGCTCTCAGGGAAAGATGAAGCTTGGAGAAATCATAGAATCTCAGAATCATTTAGGTTGGAAAAGACCTTTGAGATCATCAAGTCCAACCGTTAACCCAAAACTGCCAAGTCCACCACTAAGCCATGTCCCTAAGCCCTGCATCTACAAGGTTTTTGAACACCTCCACTCTTGACCACCCTTTCAGTGGAGAAGTTTTCCCTAATACCCAGTCTAAACCTCCCCTAGCGTAACTCAAAGCTGTTTCCTCTTGCCCTGTCACTTGTCACCTGGGAGAAGAGACCGACCCCCCTGCCTACACCCTCCTGTCAGGCAGCTGCAGGGAGCCACAAGGTGCCCCCGAGCCTCCTCCTCTCCAGGCTGACCCCCCCAGTTCCCCCAGCCGCTCCCCACCAGCCTTGTGCCCCAGCCCCGGCACCAGCCCCCTGCCCGTCTCTGGACACGCTGCAGCCCCTCTGCGTCCCCCTGGCAGTGAGGGGCCCAACCTGAACACAGGAGTCGAGGGGCGGCCTCGCCAGTGCCCAGTGCAGGGGGATAAAATAGGGTATAAAATAAATAAGGTATAAAACATATAAAATGTGCAAGGTATAAAATAATAGGTGTAGGGTAAAACATTGCAGGGCAATGTGACAAATGAGGGAAGAAAGTGCAAGAAGCAAGTGTGAGCATCGGGTAAAAGAATAAGGCAGGTAGTGCTCCAGGTGGCAGAGCAGGTATTCCCTTGCAGCTAGTGGAGGAGACCACGGTGGGGCAGATACCCACGCTACAGCCAATGTAGAAACCCATGCTGGAGCCGGTTGGTATTTCATGAAGGAGCTGCAGCCTGTGGAGGAGCTCACACTGAAGCAGGTTCTCCTGACAGGAACTGTGGCCCTTGAAGGGCCCATACAGGAGTAGATTTTTTTCCTGAAGGACTGCAGCCTCTGGAGAGGACCCACACTGGAGCAGTTCTTGAGGGACTGCAGCTCAAGGGAATGACCCATGCTGGAGCAGGGGAATAGTGTAGGGGAAAAGCGTGAGGAAGAAGGAGTGGCAGAGATGAGCCGTTGTGTAATGACCATAATCCACTGGTCCCCCCTGACCTGCTTTGGTCATGGGCAGTAGAGTTGTCAGGAATGAAGGAGTTACGTTGAGCTTGGGAAAAAGGTGTGTGAGTGAAAGTTGTTTTAATTTTGTCTTTGCTTCTTCTCACCATCCTGATCTTTTTAATTGGCAATAAATTAAGTTAGTTTTCCCCAGGCTGAATCTGTTTCCTTTGGCATGGCACTTGGTAGGTGATATGCCTGTCTTTATCTCAGCCTACAAGGTTTTTTCATCTTATTTTTGCCTCTTTTCTTGTTGAAGAGGGGGGTAAGAGTGGCTAGGTGGGCATCTGGCAGCTGACCAAGGTCAACCCACCATGGTAATAAAAACCCAAGGCTTTCTCATGGGTTTTATTTCAGCCTTTTTATGGTAAGCAAGAGGACTTGCTTGGATTCAACACTTATGCTTAGATAGCCTAAGGTATAGTCTAATGGGATACACAGGACATGCAGCTGTACTTGAATGAGATTTTGCCTGCAATAACTTGGGCCAGCAGAGTTTTTCCTCTTTACTTTTTCAATAAGTCCTTTTTATTGTTGCCCAGACTTTTCCTGCTTGTGTGTTCCTTTTCTGTCAAGGGCAAATGAGCAGCTTTTATGAAAGGTGACCCTCAGTAGAGACCCAATTCAGATTCCCCTTTTCCAGTCCGTATGTTGTGTAACCCTGTTCTGCTGCTTGTACCTTCTCCCACGGCTATTTCTAGCACATACAATTGGTGCTGCCCTGTCTTCTATAGCACACTGCAGGCCTGCCTTTAATTCAGCTCATGATGCATTCACCCAAAGCCAGGGCTGCCTCTGCCAGGCAGTATGATAAGAGTGTTTGAGTGAAGACATTACACCTGCATTTGGGAATGCCTTATAAGAAAAGATGGCACAATATGACAGGGTCCCTGCCCTCCATCTGAAATAATTCTTTGGAAAAAGCGTGGGGCAAGGCTGCCAGTCCTTGTTGATCTGATCAGCCTCCTCCGTTTGGCCAGAACATCTTTGACAGCCTTGCGTGTGTCTACTTGCTAGCACACGTGGTTTTCCTTAGTAGCTCAAAGCACGCTCAGCAAGCATTGCAATGGAGATTCCACTGTAAGATCATGATGAGGCATAGCATTGAGCTTCTGTCCTGATTCAGGACTGTGCCCTTTCCTTTGTGGCATATTTAGGAACTCCTTTCAGAGCTATGATCTATTGCACTGTTTTGGGATCTTTGTTCTCTGTACCAGGTGATAATGAAACTGACTTAATGGAGCTCTGGTCTCTTTTGTCATTGGCTGAATTTTGCCAGCCAGATCCTTCCAGAGGGAAGGGGATTTCTTTGTATGTGGGCCAACTAACAGTCTGGGTAGAGGCCAATAAGCTCAATAGCATCAATATTCCTTGCCAGAAGGAGGAAGCGGTGTCCCAGCTGGATGGATTTAGCTGGTAATTGTATCTCATTGTTTCTGAATTGTAAACCTACATGAGTTGATGGCCATGGAAGATATTGTTGGAACAGTGGTGTACCATGGGAAAAGGATACCGACAGCTGTGTGAACAGAAATTTTGCCACTACCTTTTTTGTTGAAGACTCTTTTTATTCTTCTCTATCCCATTATGGTGATGAATTCATGCACAGTTACAGGCTCTGTAGTTCTCCCCAGAGTGAGGATCTCCAACAAGAGCTCTTCCTCCCCACTTCTTTTCCAGTTGTCCCTGTCCTCAGATTTCTGATAGACACCGTTTCTTTATTTTTATCTTATGCTTGTGTCCAGTCCATTCATGGCATATAGGCAGTGATGTCCATGGTGCCACCAGTGGTAGCATTTTCAAAAACTTGATCCTACCTACTCAAGCATCTTAAAATAAGGAAGGTGCTGTACTCCACCTGGATTCATGTTGCTTTTGTCTTCAGCCCTGAAATGATGTATTGCAGCATATTCTCCATTGTGCAGGATGATGCTGTGGGAAGTATTGGGCACTTGGGGTTTCACTGTTTGGTGCTCTCAGGGAGTGTCTTGAACATGCAGAAACTTGTCCATCCTCTGAATGTGACTGCCAGGAACTCTCTGGTACTTCAGATGTAGAAAAAGACTGGGCATCCTCTTTTGCTTACAGAATTTCTCCTTTTTCTGGCAGTACAAAATGTTCCTTTTTTTGACATAATTATGAAACTCTCTTGTGTTTGTACATAAGCAAAGAGTTATACCCTTTTTGACAATAAGCAGCAGGCCTATCCACTCTATAGATTGTTGTACTATTATTCTTTTTTTCTTAAATCAAAACCTTACCCAGTCTCTCTGTAAGCTTCCATTTTAGTCTGACAGACTTAGTCATTAATCTTTCTGCTGTGGTCTGGAAAACATCCCCAGACTCATTCCCAGATGTTTTGTTCACTTGCTTATCCAAAATGTGCACCCTGTTGGTGAATCTAAAATTTTAACCCAATCATGGGTACTTTTTTTCAGAGTGCTACTATAAACTGCATGTTTTCCAGATCACTTGCAAACTCAATGCATGAATAGTTTCACTACTTCAAATTTTCCCAATCAATCTGCTAAATGTGACCATCACCACCACTACCACCATGCAAGCACACACTGGTTTTGTTTTCATATTAGTTTATGTAACTGCAAGGAGTAGGAAAAGTAATCAGTTTGTATTGGAGGACCATGACTACCTTTAATGAAGGCTGAGGAGGTCCATTGGAGCAAGGTCATAGCCCCCATTTTGCCAACCTCTCAAGCGTTCATTCTAACAGATGTTTTGCTGTACATAATATGGGGTCTACAAGATTTCTGCATGCCATGATGTGGGTCACAAACATTCACTTTTACAAGTCTGAATTGAGAAGTCTAGGTAGTATGTCAGTTATCTAGAAGCGTTTTCTGGCAACTGGACCCTGAGAAATGCTGATAACGTGTTAAAAACGGAAGGCTGTTTTATTCTTAAATACTAAACTCTTATTTGTGCTCCTTATTACTTTGATTTTCTTCCCTGGCGCTTCAGAACAATGGAAACTATTTCAGAATGCTTTAAGACATCCTTGTCTCCTCCATCACAGCACCTCTGCTTGGTTAATGGCTTTTAGAAAGCTGCGCTTTCCAAGTAATGTGTAAATGATATATGATATGCTAGTCCATCTTTCTGGTTGCTGTAGCAACATCACACTAAATTACGCATTAGTCAGTAGTCCAGGCCAGAAGCTATCTTGTTTCTAAAGCATGGTTTACACATTAGGAAGACTATTAGAAACAAATGCTAAAACAGATAATTGACTATATAAGCGATTCCAGTGGAAGAATGTGCATGAGAAAGCATGCCATTTATTTGGTTTAGAATTGAATATGTATATTAAGCCTCATACATAAGCCTTTCAAATTTTCCTCACCTCCTCTTTGTCCATGCAAGTACATACACCATTTTTTATATGCATGAAATGAGCAAAAAAAACATGCTTCAAAGGTAAGTAAAAACTGAGAACCAGAAATTCTTTGTGATAACTTATGTGCCTGTGTCCTGTATCTGTGATAATCACATGATAATGCTGTATATTGCATGGTTTGGGGTTTTTTTATTTATGTATATAATAGGATGAAACAGATTGTAGGAAAATGAAGTAGAGAGATTTTATCTATATTTAATATTTAAGCTATTAAAAGCTTAATATTTAAGCTATTAAAACATCCTTCCTGTGAGAAAAAACATGAGATATTAAGGAGCACTAGTCAGGAAACTGAAAATAAAATTTGAATGTTTAAATAAGTTCTAGATAAGGGGTAATGTGTTTTAAGTTTTGATATGAGCAAAAAAGGGAACATTTCTTATATGTAAAGCTGTGGATTTATTTTTATTATAATAGAGGAGTCTAATCAAGGAATTCTTACTGGTCCAGATCTCATTGTTACAGAAAAAGAAAATAAAGAATACGATTTCAGAAAAAATCTCAAAAAATAATAATACAATTGACACCATCTCGCACATGATTCCTGGTATCCACCTCTTTTTCTCTGCTTATCCTTTTGCTACTTCTGTGTCCCAAGGTCAATAATGCTACTGTGCCTCGAGCAGAAAGGAAGGAGGAGCACTGCAGCCAACCATCAGTCCTCCAAGTCTTTCACTGAGAGGAGTAAAATGTTGACGATGGGTTTACGTAATTTTCTTCACTAGGAGGAATGTGATACTGGTGTTTATGGTTTCTTTGTCCCCTTCTTTAGGATACAGTTTGAGTCGGTTTTATATGTTTGCTAATGTTCTGCACCTTGCTATTTATTCATTGGTCTACCAGTTTACATTACATCCAAGTTTGCTCTACTTGGTGCGTTTTACATATCTTGAATATTGTTCTTCATTACCTCCATTTTGCTTGGCACAGTGTAGGCACTCTTTAGTTGACCATCAGTGAGTTGTTTATAGCCGTTGCATTTCTAGTGTCAGCTTGTCCCACTCATCAACCCATGCCTAAACTTCTCTGTACCACATCCTGTGTCCACATCCTTAAGGTTTCTGCTATCAGACCAGGTTTGTATTACTCTACACTGTACCATTATACTATTATTAAATATTTCATGTATCAGAATAACTATGGGTTACTACCACATATTAAAAAAAAAACAGTTATATGTACAAAAAAGAGAAGTAAAAGTAGAATAAATTTGAAAAATTATTACTATGCCTAAACAAGCCCCCCAGAAAGGTGCAGGCAGGCCAAAAAATGTTTGAAGTAAGCCTGACAACCCTCAGTTCTGTGGATTTGCAAAGCCACTAGAGCCTGCAGCCCATTGCTAGCAAGGAAAATAGTGTGTTTACCGGGCCATAGAGCTACAGTAGAAGACAACTCTACCTTTAGAGAAAAGTGGAATTGAATTTGAGATCCAATTTGATCCTGGACCACAGTATGACAATCATCAAGGTGCTGGGATTTGAAGTATCTGTAAACACAATTGAATAAATGGGAAGTCTCACATTAAATCAATATCTGGAAAATCAAATCCTGATAATTTGAACTGACACGAATTTTTCAGTTTGGTTGTCAAGTAAAGGCAAGATAACTATGGCAAATATTCAAAGTGTTGCCATTTTTGAATGGAAACAATTAAACCCATCATTCACTTGCTAAACCTTTACATAAGTAACTCCTCTATAGTTAACTTTCATGAATTACAGTTCATTAGAATGAGAAGGAGTTTGATGATATTACCATAAAATAGAAAACAACTTGATAAGCTTAAGAAGCTGCTTGAAATCCCACTCTAATTAGAAAATACAGTTTCATTTTCAAGGCTTACCTTGAACACATTGATATGGGCGCAGCCTTCACATGGTTTGTTTCCTAATTGCTGAGGAATTCTTCTTTTCACTTGCATCACATTTTTCGTCTTCTTTGAAGATGTATCCCTGCTAACTATGCTAGAATTATTCCAATTAAAGTTGGCTCAAGTGGGAGTGAGATCAGGGACATATTCCTGGTCTTCTGTCAAACACTGCTTTTGTTTTCCTTTAATCATGCAAGTTTTCAATGCATTCCATTTCATGGAAAACCTATTAATTTGAGTTTTGTGGGTGTTTTATATTTTGCCCGATGACACAGAAAGCTACTGGAAGTCAGATGTACTGTGTGTATCTTCAGCTGACGCTAAATTCAGTGAGATTTCTTTGCATATACCTGTCTGAATGTGGACAATGTAGAGTAAAAGAAGAGTTTGAAGTGTACATGAGGCTGGTGTAATAGGTAAAATAACTCAGTATTTAATTTTGAGGACTTCTTGCCTCATTTTTATTACTGTTTATTGTTAAAGATAAGATAATGGCTCATGAGTTTTTGTCTAACCGGTTAGAGAAAGTACAATGACTTACAAAAGAAAAATGTATGTGACTATTTCCGCTTCCCTCATCACCCCCCACCTCCTTGTATTCACAAGGGACTGATGAAACCAAAGTTCAGTATTGCAGATTCTTTACACATTACTTACAAATTTTAGTTGGCTTAATTGCCTATGCTTACCAACTGCTGGTGTCATTTCTGTATCCTACTTCTCCTTATAGAAAAATCATGAGCTAGCATTTGCGGACACTGAAAATACTGAACTAAAAATGAGAAACAAATCAAGTCAATGCTTTGCACTATAAAAAGGAAAAATGAAGACACCGAAGTCTTTTGTTTTGGAATTCGTTTTATTTTCCAGTTAAAACTGAAGATCTTTTTTAGGATTCACAGAATATTTTAATAGTGAAATTGGTGTTTGGCATTAAAAGTGGATCCTGGCCATGTCATGGAAGGGATAATTCTGTAAATAAGGAGTTTCATCTTGGGTCAGAAGATAATGAATATACATATTCACTTTATATATTACTAGCCCTATTTCATCTTGAGTTGCCTTTTTTTTCCTCACTAACACTGATTTTGACAGCAATAGTTACTGCAGACAGTATTGCAAGTTATGTAAGTAGTCTTACAGGCAACTCAGGCTTCTTGCAGTGTCACTACTGCCGTGTGTCTGAGCTCTACTTGGTGCAACCACTATTCTGGTCTAAGAGTGCTTCAAAGCCAAAGCAAACACTTCTTTTGTCAGATGCAGTTGTGATATTTAGCTTTAATTGGCAAGAGAGTGAGCAAGAAGGAGAATCTGTATTCTTAACACAGAACCAGGAAATAAACATTATTTATTGTTTAAATATGCTATTAATAAATAACAGTTGTATTCGTGGAAAAAATTACATTAGACAAATTCTAAGACATTATAAAGATGTGGGCATTTCAGCCAAGCAATATCATAATTAAACTTCTCCTCCTTCAAATCTTCATCTAAGATCAGATATCCTGATCATGTGTCACACTGATTTTATTTATAATTATTTTAGATAGAATCCATACTTTTCCTGGTAATCTCAATATTAGGTATCAGTACAATCAAGCAGAATAGATGAGGGTAACTAAATTATGAAGTGTCAGAGAATTCCTAGGGACAAATGAATTGGCTTTAGGCAAGATAATAAAGAAGTTTGTCTAGATTTCAGTTAATATGCTACTGAAATTAAAAATAAGATCCAGCAAGGTGGAGATGATTGCAAGCTTGTGGAAAGTACCAGGAAGAAGCAGGCAGAAGTTGCAGTGCAAAGCACTGTATGTGTCTAACAGGCTATGTTGCCTTCAGATAGGAAGGGTCTACTGAGCCATCTCCTGTGAGACTTCCAGCTGTCTGTAGGTGCTTAATGTGGCACTTAGGCAAAATCAAAGGATGTAAATCCATCAGTTGCAAAATCTGTCAGGTGCTTGTGCTTTGATTTTGTGAGTTCCCTAAGTGTTTAAGCTTCGGCATCTGCATGTGTGTGCCATTGGTGTAGCCAGACTGGCTTTATTCATGATGCTGAAAACATGCCTAATTCATACCAACAGTATAGCTTTTCTTTTTTCCGTTTATAAAATACATTCTTTATTTAGGAGTGCTTCTGACCCAAAGTAATTTCTTACCATATCCTTGAAGTTTGCAGATCAAGCCTTGGATACTACATGCAAAAGTGTAACAAAAATAAAGCACAATTCTCCTCCCGCACATACAAGACTCCTGTGGCAGCCCCAGCTGCCTCACTAGCCCGTGGCTGGAGATCTCTTCCTTCTGGGCAGCATTAACAGCAGGAGATGCAGGATGAGCTTGATCTGTATCTGTATCCATCTGCTGAGCCTTTGTTGCTTTGCCTTTGCTGCAGCTCGTCCTCTGCCTTGCACAACCTGTAATACAGTGGGATCTAAAGTCCACAAAATTTTTGGAAAAGTGGAAACTGGAATTTATTTTCCAGTCCCAAAACTACTTGCTATCTCCTCTTCTTCAAGAGTGTGTGAGACTTGCTTTGTCAGCCAACAAAAGCTCTTTGTTTCATTGGTATTTAAGAAGCGCTTGTTATGTTAATTAAAGCCCAGTTACATATTCTGTATCAGTAGGTCCTAGTTTATCTCATATTTGTAATCTTAAATAAAACCATGGTTAACAAGATACTGATTGAGATTTTCTAAGGATTTTAGGAAAATGAGGCATTCAATGACTTGAGTATTTTGCCCCTAATAATGCCTCCTTTATTTTTAAGTAACCTTTTTTCTCTTAGTAGCTTGCCCATGTTTTTTCCTCTTCTGTGTGCCAGCTGTCTGTATAGAAAACAAGAATGGTTGAAAGGCTGGATGTCATGATACTAAAACTGAAATATGTTATTGCAAGCTCATTCATTCACAGGTGTTTTATATCCTTCACCTGTTTGGCAAATGTCTGTATTCAGAGCTGGAAGAGTTCTTGTATTAAAACACTATTCCTCTGCATTAAAATAGTCTTCAGTGATTTTTTTAAGAAAAAATAGATTTAGCTGAGTGCCTCAATGTGTGATCCAGGCACAGATTGTAGCATAAAACTTACAGGAGATCTTTTGGATATAAAAAATTACAAAACCAAAACCCTAACAATTATTACCTGTAATGATACATTCCACTTTTTTGATGTGACATTTTTCAGCCCTGTGCTTTAGGCAGCAGTTATCTTTTCTGTTGTGGAAAGAGGTGAAGGTTTGCACTTACAGCGCAGAATTCTCTGCTGCTGAGATTCACTTTGTGATGGCATTTTTACAGTATGATCAGTGTCAGTTCTGAGTTTCAAGTATGCTTTTATCTAGATCTACTTTCTAGAAGTCTTTCCTAAGTTATTTTCTTGTTAGTTTTCCTCATAGCTTCCTTGATTTGGTCTGCTGTCGTGCTTTCAGCTTTGAGTTTGTCTACGTGGCCTTTCTTGGCCAGTAGGACGTTAGAATAACCCAGACAACCTGGTGGTTTCTTCTTGTTCTTACCGTGTTGATTTGCATTACCCTGTGACGGAGCGGAGGTGCTCGCCTTACGCTAAAGGAGCTTGGATTGGTGAGAGCAGACAGCCAGATGTTTTGGGGTTGAGCAGGGTTTTTCAGTGCTTTTGTAGAGTCACATCAGTAAAAGAAAATACTTTCCTTGTTACCTCATGACTGCAGAATTAATTGTAAATGTGCTTTACAATGGTGCTGTGCATAAATCTGAGGGCTTCTTTTCCTGGATGTGTAAATCATTAACAGAAGAGTATGTGTGGTCGAGCAGTCAGCTTGTGTTTTAAGTAAGTAGTGCTTACTTTTTCCTAGGGTTTGTGGTTACAGCAAAACATAAAACTGGTAAAGGTTCAAATTCAGTAATACCTCATCTCTAGCTGCAAAAATGACATCTGGAATTTTGTATTTTATATGTACGTACCTATATTTATACATACAGTAATTGTTTAAAATATAAACACTCCTTTTCCTTATAGACAAATCCAGCTACTGAAAAGCAGCTCATGCATAGAATCCGCTTAAACTAATCTTATTTTCCTGCTTCACCCTCTTCTCCTGGAGTCAGTCCACTCAGGCCCTTTATTTCCTTAAAGAGAATTTAAGCAGCTTGTCCTCACCCTCGAGGACTATACAGTCTCAATGCAGTTATTCATACAAGCCCTCCCTAACCTGTGGCTCCACTCTCCCCCTCTTTTGGGCTAGTGTTCTGTGCCTATTTCAATCAAATGTGTTTAGGTCAATGTATGTAATGTAAACTGTGAACTTTGTTTTTCTTCTTTCCTTCCTCAGTATGAAAAAAAATTGAGGGACAAGTTAATACTTGATCTTTCTGGGACAGGCAGTAAAAGCTTGAATTTATGATCTGAGTTTTGTGATACTCAGGTTTACTTCTTTCACAGAGGTTTTTATGGAGGAATTAGTCTCTCTGTTCTTGGCTTCCAAGAATACTTTCATCGACACTTCAGAAGCTCCTTCCTAATTTGTGACTTTCTGCTTGATCCTTATTAGCTTGTAAGGCATTAGCCATTGGAATGCATCTTAATCTGAAACTTGAAAACTAGCATGTAAAAAAGCAATGTTATACAAATTATTTTTATCAGTAGCTTTTTCATTATGTAGTTCAACAATGGTTTCCATTAGTTCATTTTAATGCTTAAAAATCATCTAATTATACATCATCATAAAAACAGACTGAAGAAAGGTAGTAAACAAGTTTTTTTTTAAAGGAAATGTTATGGTTTTACTTAATCTTTTTTTTTATGTAGGAAGCAACATAAAATATCTGCCATAAAGCTTTGATGGTGAAATAATCTTCCAAGTTTTATTTTCATCTGTATTCAATGTATTTCACTCACTATGACCTCACAGAAAATGGAAATAGTAATTTCTGTATGTTTTTATGACGTGTGAAAGAAATTATGAAGCTATTGTGAAATCTGCAGGGGAAATTATAAATTGTTCCAACTATTTTTTTGTATTGGAATTACCTCAGTGGAGTTGAAATCAGCTGTTTACTATAAGGTATTATAAGCTGTTATATAAATAGTTCCTTACTTACCTGAATCCAGGGGAAGCACCTGCAGAATTATAGCAGCTGACGCTGTAAGTTCTTCCAGCATCTTTTCAGAAAATGCGGAGTAGACAAATGCAGCCAGAGAACTGAAAGAATATGTATCTGGCATTCAAAACTGGACTAGGCAGATGTGTCAAGAAAGGAATCCCAGGGACCTACAAGGAGTAAAGGGAATGTTTTACATTAAGTTTGAGCTTGTTAAGATGTGGGACAGACCTTACAGCTAGCTAAGATGAAACAGTCCTGGGGCAAAATTCTGTTAATTATATTAAAGGATCTGATACTTTCTTCCAGTTTTGTTCTTTTCATGCCATCTGAGTACAGAAGATGTGTTTAGACTCCCTGTGTGAAGCTGAAATGATTTTGCATGTTGATCTGTCCAAACAGAGGATCTGTTCCAGTACTGGAATGCCTTGGAGGTCAACAGTGTTCTGCCAAAGCTATATCAGTTCAGGGTGGACAGATGTGAACAACACAAATACCCAGTGCACTGGGACCCTTCTCATCAGTCAGGTGATAGGAGAAGTCAAGCAGCGCCAAGATATCCACTTAGTACAGAATATTTTGAATTGTTAAATAGGGAAAGCTCTGTGAGTGTGCAAGGTGCCAGGGTTTATCTTCCCATTGCATTGAACAGGTTGTCTTACAAATCAGAAAAGACTAAATCCGATGTGGATGACTTTTTTGTTCAAGTGAGATTCTAATCTCACTGATCTTAGCTTCAGGGGAGTTTTCTGTTTAATTTGAATTAGCTCTGGGATCTTAATGGTTTATTTATTAAGACGATGGGGAAACACTAATAATTTGCATTTGGGTTTTAATTCAGCTGTTTATACATAAAAAGAGGGAGATTATTATTTTTATTGTCAAATCCGTTTAATAACTGAAGGTACTACTGAAGCCCTGATGCATTATTATATTAGAATCTTTCTGAGCCCATTTCCTGACTTACTCCGTATAAAGAGTATGGGTTTATTTAAAATGTTACATCTAGGATATGTTTGGAGTCAGAGTACAAATTTTTTAGTTTTTCTCAAGTATTTACAAGCTACTTATACATGCATGTTGCATGAGAAAAAGGACATTGCACTCCACTTACAAGTAAAAAAATCCATCAACAACAGCAAAACTTGCAAGGCTTACAGCATGTAAGCACAAGCCAAAAAAAAAAAAAAAAAAGGTGGGAATGCACATGAAAATCTCGAAATCTTATTGTATTTTATGTTGCTGAATAAAGGCAAGATGATGTCTTTTCTCTACACATAAAACTTTATTGTATCCCTCCTTGGGGAAGTAACTTCAGTCTCTTGCCATTGTAGAGAGAATAGTGTATGTGCTCCCAGGGCCATGGATAGGCATCTGGAGCATTAGGATTTTAGGGATTAAGAACAATAAATTGATTATTAGTTATAGATGCAGTTTTAAACCTGAACATTTCTTGTCTAGTGATCTTATTTGATAGGCAGTCTTTCTTTAATAGGCTCCATTCTTCCAATGCAGGTCAGTTTAGCAAAATGTTAATGCTACCCAGTAAATTGTCTTTTATTCTGCAGCTGTGGGTTTAAACAAGCACTTGCAGAGTATCTCTATCTGCAGGGAAGGAGGCAGTGGCATTGAAAGGAATGACTAGACCTGGGAACATGAAGCTCTTATGAAAATGACAATGAAAAATTAATTCCTACCTATACTAATCTTTTCATCTGAAACAATAGGCAGCTGCACCAAGCTAAGCTCTTTCTAATCTTAACCGGCTTCAAGAGGTACTTTTTCCATAAGTATGAAATGTGCTTGAACCATTTCTTTCACACACAGTTTGGATAGGTTTTGTCCTAGCGGTGAGTTGGGGGTTTTTGTGCCACTTGTTCTTCTGTAATTTTTGGAGTGTTCATCCCAAACTAGCTAGGGAAGGCTGATATTACACCAGTCAAAATGTAAAGTCCTTTTCTAAACCCATAACAAAATCCTTAATTTCAAGACTGTTTCACTATCAGCCATTTCTCCTGAGAGTGTGAGAGCCCTCAGGCTGGTTCCCATTCTTTGCTGAACTCCTGGTACTGTTTACTCTACCTCCCTACTGAGACCACCTAGTTTATTTGCAGCAAAGTAGGTTTTAACTGCATCCATACACATAAGACATGAAGAGAGGGATGATCAAAATGCACAGTGTAACAAGGCTAAGTCAAGTGTCAAAATACAGCTGGGTAATTACCTCACACATATCTATTTTTAATACTTGGGGGGGGGGGGGGGGGCGGTTAGGTCTGTTCACTGTCGCAGTTGACAGTTCTACGGGAGCTGATGAGGTTTATTTTATTTAATACAACTCATTCCAGAAAAATTAATCAAATTATCATTTCAAGTTAAGACTGCTATGAAGAAACAGCAGTAGCTTACTACAGTTCATTTTCATGACGTATTTTAATTTTGTTTCCTTTTTTAGAAATATACATGTTCATATTGAGTTGCTGCTGACACACCCTTTTTTATGTAGTTCAAGTGCATTTTTATTTTTCTTGATCATTGGTACTTAGCCAATTTAACTGAAGGAACTGCAGGTTTTTGTTTCACAACGTTTTCAATTGCTTCTAAGAGGGAGCAAAGGGCCACAGACACCATAGAATTAATATGCAGTGATTGCATCAGAGAGTCAGCTTAAATTTCAGGTGTTCTGAGAGCAAAAGGTTTGGAATACAGCAGAAAGCAACAACTGGACAGTAGTGCTAGAAACAGAAAAGAAAAGATGAGCCTGCATTTTCCTGATAGGAGTTTTCCTGTACCTGCAGGGAGGTTACTGAGAAGGTGAGGGCAGGCTCTTGCTGCAGCGCGTGGTAGGAGGACAAAACATGACAGCCTTTATATTGAAACAAGGGAGGTTCTAGCTGAATGTAAGCTAGTGTTTTTTCACACTAAGGACAGTCAAGCAGTGGAACATGTTGACCCAGAGTGGTTGTGCAGTCTTCACCCTTGGAGATTTCCAAATGGATAACCCCAGAGCGACCTGGTCTGGTCTCACAGGTAACTGCTTTCAGCAGAGAATGGATTAGAGATCCCCAGGCTCCCTCCCAACTTGAATTATTCTTTAATTCTGTCATTCAGTGCTGTTCTACTTAACCTTAATAGGTCCCATGAAATTTAGGTAACCCTGCTAGGTCTTTCTACTGCTTTTGTTTTCCATTTTTAGTGCATTTCTTACAATCTGCCTCCATAGAAACAGTCTCTTTCTGTGTGCAGCATTTCCTGAAGTTGGTGATTCATGTGTGCGTGTCCCACACAGTTACCTCTGCTTTTCAAATTCTTCACTAGCAGTGCCCCAATAAGGAGTAAAACTTCAGCAGCTTGTACTTAACTGATCTTTTTAGTCATGGTGATAAGACTTACCTGCCACATCTAGCTCAGGTAATTAACACATGCAGGAGAATATGTGGACGCCGTGCTTCCTAACTGTAAACCTTGCAAGTTTGTTCACTGCATACTAGGTAGCTCCACATGTTCAGAGCACTTAAAATAGTTCTAAACAAGCATGTGGTGTTTGGTTTTCCACTTGCCTAACTTAAATAGATACTGGTACCTCTAGAGTTAAGGTCAACTAGCTTTTTTGAGTTTCTTAACTTGTGTTCAGGCAAATGCCATTGCTTTGTTCTTCAAGACTGTTTTAAGAATAATTCTTTGGAATGGACATGCTTCTGCATGTCTAATTTGACAAACACAGATAGGTGGCTAAATTCAGTCTCCAAGGATGGTGGCTCCACAAGCTCTCCCTATGCAAACTTTTGCTATTTAATACACAGCTTGTGAAATATCAATTAAATTGCTAATTAATTGATTTCTCTCTAAAAATAATTGCAAAAGACAAGTTGCTTTGTCCCTTTACCCCTACAACTCTCTTGTCTTCGTCTCAGCCTCCCTTCCCTTCTGTGTTGCATTTATAGACACACACACGACAGGAGACAGAAATTTCCTATTTACCTCTGTCTTCCATAATTCTCCTGACTACTACCACATGTCTTCTCTCTTCTTTCTCTGCAGGTGTCTACTCTTGATCCTCTCTCATTTCCCTCCACATCTTTTTCTTCATCTCATTTGAATAGACAACTCCATCTGTCGTCTCTGTGGTGATTATCCATAAATCTACATCTCGAAACCTCTCCTGTTGCCTTTTGTCCAAATAAAAATATTGGCCTATCTCTCTGACATTTCTTTGTGAATTTGTCACCAGCAAAGCAAGCTAGACAGGGCTCAAGGGCAATTCCTGATCAGTCATGCTCATCCTTTGTTTTTCATGTTCTTCCTCAACTACTGTAGAAAACTGTAGTTGATCCTCACCACCAGTTAAGAAGCAAATCACTTTTCACATCTGAATTCAGATCCAAGCTGTCTTGCACATTCCTTTGTGTTGCTATGCTAAAATACCGTGTTTCCTGCCCACCAGATCTCTTTGTGTATTTTACACTAAGCAGACACTGTACAACAAACAGAAAAATTGGGCAAGGAACAAGCCAACCTCATTCTTTCCCAACCAAGTACCCTAAACAGTAAGTTACAGTCCCATTCTGTGCTG
Organism: Falco naumanni; assembly: GCF_017639655.2. Lineage (NCBI taxonomy): Eukaryota > Metazoa > Chordata > Aves > Falconiformes > Falconidae > Falco > Falco naumanni. Next base: position 73,207,054 of record NC_054080.1, read on the forward strand.
GTTATCTTATTTCTGTCCCTGTAACTCTTGCATTCATAGCCTGAATGGAAACAAGAGGTGTAGAGAAAATTCTAGCCCAGATTACTCTATGCCATAAGAAATAAGAGATTTGGGATAGAATTGCCCTAGGATGAGATGGTAATTTAATTTATGCCTCCTGGTTTCTAGGCAAATGACCAAGCAGGTCTGTTTTTATCCAAGTGAGGCAATAATTTGTAGTCCACACGTTTTTTAGAAGCCTATGCCCTGTTTGCTCAGGTGGCAACCCATAGAAGAGAACTGCATGATCACAGTGAACAGAAACAATGTTACAGACTTGCTAGAAAAATAAAATTGATCTAAAATTACAAAATAATCATTGGAGATTTTGAAATGTGAAACTGCTTTTGGTTTACTAAGGAAGTGAGGCTAACTGATCTCACAATCTATGGGTCCCGTTCCTTCCAATATTGTATTATCCAGTTGTCGAGTGTAAAATACATTTAAAAGAGAGTAGAATTCCCAAAGATAATAGAAACATACAATTTCTCTGAAAATTGCCAAATGAATGGAAAAAAGAGACCTTAATTACCATGTCTCCTTGTGTGGAAGGAAAATTGTGCAAAATTTAGTTAACATTGCAAAAGTTAGTTACATTTAGTTAACATTTGGCAAAAGCCCATTAGACCACCAGCAAATGCATGCTGGCCATTGAAGTGCACTTGTGCAGAAGCCACCCCATCGCTTTATCTCCAGTCCAACCACAGGCTTTCAGCCTCTCTGTCAAGGGAGCATCATAGAGGATGTCAGGAAGTGGGAAGCCGGCACTACAGTGGCAGGGTGAAACAAATTCTTAGAATATCAGCCTTCATTAGTTCCACTGCTCACAGGAGAACATGGGGTTTTTTCCAGGCTGGTCTCAGCTTTAATCATGTGCTATTGCCACTGTTTAGAACTTCATTCCTGTTGACTCAGTATTGCAAAACTGTCCCTGAAAGAGCTTTTGTTCTCACAAAATTACAGACTTATATTCAAGTGCACAAAGTGTTAGCAGTGCCCAACGTTTAATGCAACTGAGGGTGTAAGGGATAAGCAATGTCTTTAAGCCGCCCATCGCGCCCTGGCACTGTTAAACATAGGTCAATACCACTGTGTGGAATGAAATTATTTGAAGATAATTTTGTTTCATACCAGCTGTCTGTAATTCAAACCTCATCTCCTGGCCTGAGAAGGATGGTACATAAATCATTACAAGAACAGGAATGTGCATTCTCTTCCTCTGTGTTGCCGTATTCATAGCTGGCACAGAGACCATCACCTCAATTCAGTGTCTTAGGGCAGTGTGTTTGCAGGGCAAGGTTTTGGTGGCGGGGGGCACGGGGGCGGCCTCTGTGAGAAGCTTCCAGAAGCTGCCCCCGTGCCCGGCGCAGCCCGTGCCAGCGGCTCCGAGCCGGGCCCGGTGCTGGGCAAGGCCGAGCCCGTCAGTGCCGGTGGCAGCCGCAGGGATCGTGTATTTCAGACCGTGTATTTAAGTGCGACCGAGCCCAGCAGCCCCGCGGCCCCCGGGCCGGGGCAGGGGGAGGCCGGGGGGCTCCAGGCGCCGCAGCAGCGGCTCCCCCAGCCCGCGGGGCGGCCCCCGGCGGGGCGGGCCGTGCCCCCAGCCCGCGGAGCCCCCGGGGGAGCAGCTCCCCCCCCGCAGCCCGGGCAGGGCCCCCCCCGGGGCAGGGGGTGCCCGCAGGGGGCCGTGACCCGCGGGCGGCGGCGCTGGAGCAGCTCCGGGCAGGGCCCGCGGCCCCGCGGGGAGAGGAGCCCGGGCCGGGCCGGGCTGGGGCAGGGCCGGTGCCCCCGCGGGGGGCCGGGCCGGGCCGGGCTGGGCCCGAGGGGCTGCGCCCGCGGGGGGCCGGGCCGGGCCGGGCCGGGCAGGGGGCGAGGGGGCAGGAGCGGCGGACACGAGGTGTGAACTGACCGCAGCCCCCGGTCCCCATCCCCCGGCACCACGAGGGGTGAGGAGGGAGAGAATTCAGGAGGGAAGTTGAACCTGGGCAGAAGGCCCGGTGCCGGGAAGGTGTTTTAAGGCTCAGTTTCCATTTCTTATGATCCTACTCTGATCTGATTGGTGATAAATTCATTTTCCCCGATTCGAGCCTGTTTTGCCCGGGGGAGCGCCCTGCCCCTGCCCCTGTCCCTGCCCTCACCTCCACCCAGACCCTTTCCGTGGATTTTCTGTCCCTGCCCAGCTGAGGAGGGGAGGGATGGAGCCGCTCGGGTGGGCACCTGGCAGCCAGCCCCGGCCAGCCCACCACGGTCAGGCGCTGCACCCGGACCTCATAACCTGGTGCTACTTTCCATCATGTAAGTAGGAGGCTTTGCTGGGTTTTAATGTCAAACATGGTTCTTTTGAGTACAGCTGCAGGAAAAACACAGACCTGCATATTTTGTAGATGCTAAAAAGAACAAAACCTCGTGTTCCTCAGTAATGAGAAATATGCTGTCACTCTGAGCTTTTTATAAAGTGATAATCATTAAAATGCTCTGGGATGTAATTTCAGTGCAGTAACTGAAAATGTCACTCATAGAAACGCCAGGCATGTAATTCTTGTTAGGGGTTACCAACCTGCATGCTAATGGAGGGAATAAAAAAAAAAAGCAACAACCCAAGACATGACAAAGCTTTTATTTTCCATGCACTTAGCCAAACACAAATAGATGAACTTTCTGAAGAATGACAGTTTGTTCCCAGGTTGAGAATTTATGTGACTTATTTAATGGTTTGGCTGTAAAGTAAAAAATAAAGTGGTTTGTAAAGGAATTTGGTCATTGGCTGCTGGTTTTGTTATGAACACAGTTCCTCTAAAAAAAGGAATCAGATTTTGACTAATGGAAAAATATCATATAAAGAAAACAAAAAGAGATTCAGGATTAGAACCAGAATTTCCTGAACGCCGGTGCCAGTTCTTATACATACTCACCAGTGGAAAATAAGCATAGAGGAGGTCTTAACGCAAAGTTCTTCTCAGAACTGGCCTCATAATGTCTCCCTTTCTCAATGAATGGAATTAGTTATGTATTTTAACTTTGGTTTTCAAGTGTTGTCTTGGAGGGTTAGACAGTCTTAAGTTTAAAGCACCTGGAGCGCTGTGTCCAGTCTGGGGCTCCCTAGTAGAAAAAAGACATGGACATACTGGAGTGAGTCCAGCAAAGGTCCACTAAGGTAATTAAGGGACTGGAGCATCTTTCCCAGGGGGAGAGGCTGAGAGAGCTGGAACTATTCAACCAGGAGACAAGAAGGCTTGGGGAGTCTCGTCAATGGGGTTAAATACCTGACAGGGGTAAAGAAGATGGAGCCAGGCTTTTCTCAGTGGCATCCAGGGAAGGGACCAGAAGCAACGAGCACGAACTGAGGTATAGGAAAATCCACTTAAACATAAGAGAAAACTTATTTACTGTGAGAGCAGTCAACCAGTGGAAAGCGTTGCTCAGAGAGGTGGTGGAATTGCAGTCCTGGTAGGTATTTAAAACCCAGCTGGACATGACCCTGGACAGCCTGCTCTAGCTGACCCTGCTTTGAGCAGTAAGGTGGAACTAGAGCATCTCCAAAGGTCTTCCAACCTCATCCATTCTTTGACCATTTTAGATGTTTACTAAAATTCCTGCCACTTGGATATTTTTTGTTTAAATTATTTATAATGAAATTGCTACTAGCAATTCTGCGTATGGATAATCCCTTCAATTGAAAGTCCTCAAAGCATCTTGGAAACATTAATTTCAATTAACATGATAAGTATAAGTGTAGTTAAAAAGATACACATCTTGGTGAGATTTCGTGTCTGCCCATTTTGCAGGCTGGCAAGAGATGTCCAAGATGTCAGAGACTGACCTATTTCCAGGGATGGGACCAGAACTCTGGAGCCGAGTTCTAATTCTTCCTGTTTGTCAGCAGAACATACACCTGCTTTCTGACACTTATTTCTGTGTTCCCCACTTCTTGGATGGTACCTGGAAGGCTTTGTATCCTCCATGATTCTCTGCCCTTGGTAATTTTTCTCCTCCTCTTATCCACAGATTTGGGCTCCAGAACCTGTGCTTTCACTGAGGAAAATAAAAACAGTATCAGGTCTTACACAGTAGCAGCAAGCATCTAAACTGAGTGCCTACTTTTAAAGCTCTTGAACCAATGGAGAGAACATTCCTACCAATTTCACTTGCAAACAGCCTGCTGAAATGCCTCTGATTTTAACAGCTGCCCACTGTATTTCTGCAGGTTTTTATAATAATGATATTACTGGTGCTAGCAGTGCTTCCTGCTGATTGTTTACATATCTAATTAATGCATTTATCCCATAACCTGGAGTATTTTCCCTGTCATGGTGCCAAAAGCATGAAGTGTTTCCTGTCGTTTGTAGTTTCTAGTAATGGATTAGTTTGAGTATTTAATTCACTGAATGCAAAAATGCATGAACTCAGTGAAATAAAATTGGTTTTATATTAGAGTGTATACTAGTGAATTTAAGTCCATTAACAAAACTGGCCTTGAGAAGCTGCTACGAAGCCTTCAGATTCCTGCAGAAAAATACTTGCTTCCCGAAGAATTTCAGAAAAAATGGCGTTAAGTCAGGAATCACTCCATATAATTTTTCAGTTTAGATCCATTTAGTGTGCTATTGTTTTAAGACTCCACTTAATATTTTATATTTTACATTTAGCAATTCATATACTATATAAAATATACTATAAAAAAATCCTCAGATGCTACAATACCTAGGGTTGAAGAAAACTTTGAATAAAGCAGTGTGTGACTCCCATTACCTTCATCACAGAGAAGACTAAGAAATCTCAAAAAGTTTAGATATATATAGGACTCTCAAAGGAGTAAAGAGGTTCATACAGACAGCATAGTAAAGGACTCAGGCCATATCCTTGATTGCTGAGTGTTGTGAAGTGCAAACATTTCATGCCTAGAAATAATGCTTGGTAATAACACAAAAAAAATAGATCTGCTGGCCTGTGAAATTCTCATGAAAGTGAGTTTTAACAGATGAAATTATCAGATATGGAGCATGTGAAGAAAATGTAGTATTAATGACACAAAAAGTCATCACATGGAAAAATAGGATAATGAATGATTCCTGAATCACCAGTAGTCTTAGCCTTTTCCTCAGTAGAAGAGTCCTGCTTTTGCCACATAAAGGGTCTTAAGACTGCTTCCTTCTTGCATCTGCTATTTGCAGTTGTCCCATGAATACATCATTGACATGTAATAGAGCTTTAATACTATGCTCAAAGAAAATATTCACGTATATCTAGTCTCACAAATGTGTCTGCTCAGAATGTGATCCTGTAAAAGGAACCACAACATTTGTTTACGTTTTTGAATGTTGTGTTTCGAATGTTTTGAATGTTGTGAATTTGAATGAATACACTTGAAGGACAAGGTGATTCAATATTGAGAATTAAAATGAAAAGGAGTAAGCTTAAGCTAATAAGTAGATAAAGAGAACAAATGGTCATACTCTGGATAGCAATGTGGTTGTTATCGTGCACTCCTTGATTTGGAGATTTTCTGTTTGTTTATACTGTTGCATACCGATAATTTTGAAACTATTCTGGGCATATGCAGGTATAAAAAGTAAGCAGTTCTGCTCAAATCAGAGCTCTTGAGGTGTAAAAAAGAGCTTGTGAGCTTTTCCTTTCCTGTGCTTCTAAGTATACATCAGTATTTTCAGGTACCAGTTTCACCTTCCAAAGAATTAATTTTGTTTAAGCAGTTAAAGAGTTGAACAATGGAATTAGGATTGGAAACTGAAATAGTGGAGTAGATTTCGAAATGCAATGAACAGCAACAACTCACAGATCTAGTGTTCTTCTGCACCACTGGAGGAGGGATGTACGAGGAATCTCTATTAAAAAGCCTGTCCTCTTGATCTGGTTTTCATATCAGAATGGGCTGTGACAAGCAGCTAAATGTTACTGTGTTTATTTAACCTTCCCACAACTGGAGCATTACCTGTCTCTTGTCTGTATAGGATAGCACAGCACTCTGACTGCACTTCCAGCTTCTGTCAAAGGGCAGTAACGTATCCATATGTCAGGTTAGCAGCTGTGTGTTCAGATCTGTACTACTTGGACTCCCAGTCTGTGATGCTGGATGCCTGTCCTGAGTAGCTCACACTATAGTCCAGGTTGGAGAAACGAGGTTTGCTTCGGCATGCTGCTTCATTGTCTATAGACATCTGAAGCAGTTTAGGAACATGTCAGAGGTGGCTGTTGAACTGAGTGTGTAATTAGTGTATGCTATTCAGCAGCATTTTACCATGAGGAAGAACTGATCTGTATTATTGAACAGCTAATAATTTTTATACCAGTCAGCATACTACATAAAAGATAGCTATGTAAATGAAAAGTAAGACAGCAAATGTTTAAAGTTAGCTAGGGCTCTGCAAGTGAGGTAGAAATCAGTTTGAAGACATATGAGCAAAAAAAGCAGAAAAACAGTATTTATAACCCAGTGGACTTCTATGATTCAGTTGGTCTACTTATTTCTAAAATGCATGTTTACATCTAAAGATTTCAAAATGCCCCAGTTACCCATCCATATTGCCTGCAACTAACGTGCCCTCTTAAGGTCCTATTGCTATTTGAGCTGTCTTGAAAGACCATCTCAAGGCAGCCCTCAAAACCTGTTCTTCATCCAGCTAGTGAGTTTGTAAGTCCCCTGCACTCTCTGAGCTGCACCTGGGACAAAACTCCAGGGAGGAGGAAGGAAAGGTGCCTCTCCTACCCAATTTGTGGCTGGTTCTTAGTTGCCTAGTAGTTTCTGTGTGCTTGGGCTGCTTCGCAGATGCTTTGTTCTGCATGCTGATGACAGCCACCCCAAGACTGTTACATTGGTGGCCTTGTTAGAGATGTAAGCATCCTCTTCTCATGCACTCTGAAGGATGCACAAATTTCAGGTGGAAGAAGAGCTTAAGGGAGGCAGAGATCTGACTGTTCTGGCTCAAAGTTCTTACCATGCCCAGTTAATCAACCTGGATTGGATTTGAAAGGCTGTTACCAGCATCTATTAAGCAGCATCAGATCATATATTCAACATGCTGTCAGGGAAGCAACTCAAGTTTTAAAATAAAATCTAAAACAATTAAAAACATGGCTATATTATTCTTTAATGATTTTTCCATTTAAATTATATAAAATATCCTGCTACCTAGGGCATACAGCCAAGAAGGTGTAGGCATATGACTGTGAAAGGCATCACTGAAAAGGCAACTTGAAAAGATACAGGTAACATTAATAACTGAAGTGTGGATCCAAGTTTCAATAAAAATGACTTTTATATCAAGTGAAAAGGTCAGGCTTTATGTAAGTAAGGATTTAAAAGCTTGTGCTGCTATTACCTAAAGTAATTCCTACAGTGATGGCATTTTTTCCTCCTGCCATTTAATAAATGTCAGCATAAGGTTTTTATTTCAGGGATTGTGGAAGAAATATTGTGGATTAGACAGAAAATCCATGGTTTTACTATATGAGTTATGATTGTGTAACTGGTTGCCTACAAAATATTACTAAGTAAGGTAGGTTGTAATGGGATATAGAATCAAATTGGTTGATGTTAATTATAGAGGCCGATCATTGTTTTCTAATTATTTAAATTACCATGCTTAAAATTCTTTCAACTGTTAGTAAGATCTGCTAGTTTGCTGCAATTTACCCTGAAGTCCACCACACAGAGGGCAAGCATGAAGGTTCCTGACACTTAGGCCTTTTCTTTGATTCCTTGTAAATATCAAATACTTCTAAAATAAATCCCATTGACGTTTCAGATTTACTACCTTCACATTTTCTTTTTTTGACATTTTTGTTAGATAGCCTTTGTCTGATTAAAATATGTGCAGACCTGACATTTCAGGTACTTGGTCATAAAAAGCCATCTTTATCTACCTGCAGTTATTGAAACTTTTGAATTTTGGTCAGAGTTTTCTTTAAGGTGAAAATCAGATGATTTTGATTGCAAGCAGTTCTGAATTGACCACTCCAACACCCCATCTTCATACCTTCCCCTTTGGCCCTTAATTGGATAGTGGTTTTACAGTCTGGAAGAAGTATGCCATTTCAAAGGCAGAGGACTCTAGTGTTGACTCCGGTGTTCCAAGGTGATGTCATTACACAGTATATTAAGGCTACTAAGCATCGTAGATCCAATCTGAGACTCAGTGCAAAGAAAGAAAAATTTCAAAGCCACCGAGGCTGTATAATAAAAAGTGAACCAAGAACATTTACTGAAAAAACAGATGTAGTCAGATGCACTGCTACATGTTATAACCAAAGTTCTTCCTTTCATTCTGAGTCTTTCCACGAAATACCAGGAACATATTGAAGAACAGTGTTAAAATAGATCTTGCCCTAGTACAGAATATATTTTTTTATTCCTTGAAATCTTTTCTTCTCCAAATTCTGTTGAGTACCTATTTCTTCATTATTTAACCAAGAAGTATGCAAACTCCACAGAGGAGTAGGGTGAACTGAAATATTCATGTTAAAACTGATTGGACATGTTTGGTGTTACAGCAGAGGTAAGGGAGAGGCATCCTTATGTCCTTAGTTTGTTAAAATGGAACAACATCCATAGCCTGAAACCTAATATCCCATATTAAGTTAATCTTTATTCGTTAAGCCATGTGTTTGCCTTTGCTGCACAATGAAGATTTCTCTCTGCAAAATTAATTTCTTCAAGTTGTTTCTTGACACATTTTATTTATTCTGTCAGAGATGCAGATATTACCTGTTAGAAATGGATTCATCAGTAGGAGACACAATACTGTCCTTGAAGTTTCTAAGGAACAGAGTGAGTGAGTTAATGAATGAGTGGGTTAATGAATGAATACATTAATAAATTTACCTTTAACCTCCAGAGATCACAGTGTAAGTCCTTATTCTGTAAACAAGTACGTAACAGACTCATGGTCTGCAACCTCAGGGTCATTTCCTTATACTGCAAAACACAAAAAATCTAAAGCACAGTTCACCATGACTGAGAATGTCCAAGGACCAGCAGCCTGGGATGAAGATGGGGGGTAGATCAGATCAGTGCTACACTTCATTCAATTTATATATTCATTGTGAAGAAATTAGAAGGGAAAGTCGTACTCCTGATCAAAGGGTGAATTCAGTTCCTTCAGAATGCATGTTGCAGCTCTTGGGGGCTTCAGTATTCTTCCACTGCAAAACTGTAATTAAATAAAGATATTTTTTTTTTTCTGGGAGATGAGCATCTGTGTGGAACTTACCAGGGTTGTGATACAGCAGTATTGGTAATGTTACTGGTTTGGTATGTAGAGAGTTCAGAGTAGTTTGAACATTTGACTTTCTGTAATGAGACACACCTCATAAGGAAGCTGTGTGGGTTTTTACTGACATTAGACATTAATGCCACCTAGGTAAAAACCTGCAGAAAATAATCTGTTCATAAAATCTATTACAGCAGTAGTCTACTCAGGAATTAGGTACCAGAAGAGATCTGCAAAATGCCACCAAGATTAGAGCTAGGCATGGTAAAGATACTTCTCTGCATATCCACATATTTCTGTATTAAAGGGAGGATCATGCCCTAGGTTAGAAGTGCCAAAAAGATCAATCATTTTAAGCTCAGGAAAGTGTGAAGGTTAAATATTGTTTTATTCCCATTATCGTCAGCAATTTCTCTCAAGTAATTGTGACACAAGATTTTTTGCTCTGTTTTGGATTACCTGGATAACTTTGTTTCATTCCCTTAGCTAACCAGTGTGCTGCTTGACCTGTGTATGGCATTAGTGGTAGCCTTTAGCCTGCAACCACAAAGTTCTTCGATCAACAAGGTTGAAGCTCAGGATTATGTTTGAGAAATGTTCATGTTCACAAATAATAGGAATTGAGTGTCTATATCAGCTTGATTGGAGAAGTAATTTTTTGTAATTGTTCTTTTATGGAGTAATTCTACAGTCACTTAGGCAATTCAAGTCTAAATGTACAACATGTACTTGGAAAAAGACAAAGAAACAGCTACTTCTATGACCTCATAGTGAGGACCTCCTGAAAAAGGGAACACTGAGACAGAAAACAATTATTTGTCCAATAATTTTCTCATCTCCCACTGATACTGTTAATTGCTGAGCATATTTGTGATTGAACAAGAACATTTATTCCACTGCAGCCAGGTTCTTTCTGTTACAGTCTTACCACAGTCCTAAAGCTTTGAAGAGAGCCTCCAGACACAGACTTAGCCAAAACCGACTGTCTCAGTGGGAGGGAATAAGGAAACTGTGCTAAAGCTAAGGTCACAGTTTTCTTCATTACCCGATTGATGCTGGCAGGCACTAGGATGCGGAAGATGCTTCCCCTCCACCCAACCTCATCCCCTGTGTTCACCAAAAAAAGGTTATTTGGGGATGGTATCCAGTGAATAGAGCTTTGAAATTCAAAAGGGGTACTGGAATACCTTCAAAATCACAACTTTATCTGACTCTTTACTGCCCAGTACCACAGATTATTTGTTCTTTTTCCCTTTTGTGTCCTTCCTAATTGTTTTTCCTCAGTTTGACTCCATAAGCCTTTCACACTTCTCTGTTACTGTGTTCCCTGTACTACTTTCAAAGTCTGTTTTAATCTCTCCACAATAAACTTCCTCACCTCTACACCAACATCTTCCACCAGAAATGTCATAATAGCAAGACGTTTTGTGCCATTGTGTTGCTCATTGAAATTCTGTGTATAGCTAAAGATTATGGGAAATTTTTCATTGCAACATGTTTTCATTGGAAAAAATTTATAATAAAACTGCAATTATTGGCTTAAATTTCCGAGGATTTTCTACTGGGAAAATTCAAAACAAAATGCTTCATGTTGATATTTGGTGTTATTTCTTCATTTTGGAATTTTGAAAATTTGCATGCATTGGCATCAGTTGAAAAAGAATTTGTGACAGTAAAGTTTCATTATGAAGTGAATTTTCTAAAACTGATTCTTCATAGTCAGCTTCCAGTTTGTGTGATATTATGAAAATCTTTTGTGATGAACATAATCTTTAGTTTCAATCAAAAACTATTCAAGTTCTGACCTGCTTGTTATATCCCTTTCTTCCACTCTGTGTTATTAATTGGTTGTTTACATTTTTCAGTTCTTAAGAGCAGAAGCTCTTCTTTGGATAGTAGCTAAGGCAGTGGTATTCTATCTTTGTTCTCGGGACTGTCATAATAAATATGATTTGAATAGTGATTATTTCATTTCAAATACTTGGGTGAGAGATTGCCTGGGTTAATGCAGGAGGTAAGGTCAATTCTACCATGATCCATTCTGATCACCGATAGGAGCAAGCCAGTGCTTACGGCACTGCTGCAGCTTTGGTAAATACCACGATTTATGTGAGTCATATTATGTAGAGATGTGTCACTAGTTCATGATGTCACTTCCCAAAGAAAGCAGTCATGAAAGCAGAATAAAATTTGCTGGTAGACTAGAACTGTATGTTTTGATGTAGAAATAAGTAATAGAAATCAGAAGTAGGGGAAAGTTTATTTTTCTCTAGTGATCATAACCATACATTTTCTTTTTAGAACTACCCTTCCTTTTAAACATGGAACAATTGCATAATTTTAAAATGTCTCTGTGAAGTGATCTAAATCTACAAGGCAGTTTGTGTTTTGGAAGAATTCCATTTAGCCAGTCTTGAGACAAACTGTTCCCAGCATGCACACTGACAACCAGATTTCTGTCCTTTCTAAAACAGGGAGCATTTATTGAGCTCCGTGTTTAAAATACATTTCACCTTATGTCACAGTTGAGTAACTTCACTGCAAACATTTTCTGCCATGTTCAGTTGTATGTTCTCTATGACATTTTATATATGCGCATAAAAAAGAAACCATTTATCACCCTCCGTTAAATCTGATCCTCTGTAACAGCATAATGTCTAGCTGCCAAATAATTTCATGGTATTTTTATTGTTCTCAGTAGCTTTACTGAAATGGAGCCAAACAAAAGAATACCCTGGTAACTGAGTAATACAGCTTCCCACCTGGTCTCCAGGCAATACAGACCATTCTTAACGTTAGTTGTAAAAATATTCTACTTTGTTTCAAATTGTTTAAAGAGAGAAGACTTTGTAAGAAATAGTAAAATGAAGTTAGTAACTTCAAAGTTAGTAATTTAATGTGTAGTTTTTCTTGCTGTGGCAGGTAAGTTGCCCATTGAATCTCATCTAAATTATTTCTTCACAGCAGTGTATTCAGATAGGATGATAAAGAACAGCTAGTTAAACTGTCCTGGTTTCAGCTGGGATAGAGTTAATTTTCTTCCTAGTAGCTGGTACAGTGCTGTGCTTTGGGTTTAGTATGAGAATAACATTGATCACACACTGATGTTTTCAGTTGTTGCTAAGTAGCGCTTACTCTAAATCAAGCACTTTTCAGTTTTCCATGCTCTGCCAGGGAGCAGGTGTGGAAGAAGCCGGGAGGGAGCACAGCAGAACAGCCGACCCAAACTATTCCACACCACAGAACGTCATGCTCAGTGTATAAACTGGGGGGGAGCTGGCTGGGAGCTGCCGATCGCTGCTCGGGGACTGCCTGGGCATCAGTCAGCGGGTGGTGAGCAACTGCATCGCACGTTGCTTGGGTTTTTCTTGGGTTTTATTCCTTTCTCTCTTTCTCTCTCCTTTTCATTACAATTCTTGTTGGTTTTGTTGTTGTTGTTGTATTTATATTTTACTTTGTTTCAATTATTAAGTTGTTAACCCACAAGTTTTACTTTTTTTGATTCTCCTCCCCATCCCACTGGAGGAAGGGGCAGGGGTCGGGGGTGGGCACGGAGGGGAGGAGTGAACAGATGGCTCTATGGTACTTAGCTGCTGCCTGGGGTTAACTATGACATAGACGTAGTGGCCTTTTTTTTGGTAAAACATTTACTTTCAGTCTGTTAGAGGGAGCTGAATCAGGTAGTCCACACGTGTGAGGCTGCTCTATGTCCATATCCTCAGGTTCTGCCAGTAGTGAAGCTGACGATAGGCACACAGACACAAGAAACACACACAGAGGTCAGACACAACAAATACAAAATGTAGACATTTACACATTCGTATGTGAGTATTTGCACACCAAAAAAAAAAAAAAAAAAAAATGGATCACTCTAGTAGCTGGTGTTAGATGCTCAGACAACCCGGTAGCTGGCCCCTGATCTTCTGGGGTCTCCCCAGTTGTAGGATAGCTGCATAGGAGCCTGGAGGTTTGCAGTCCTGCAGTCCCACTCCTCAATGGTTAATCCTGCTGAAAGTTCATTAGCATTCAAATGCACCCACTCAGAACGGAGCACACCCAGACAGAAGGCAGTTAGAAATAGGGCTTAATGAGAATATAGGGCAGGCTACAGTGATGAGGCACATACCTCAGTCAGACAAGTCACCAGTTACACTTAACTGACCCTTTTCTTCTCCTTTTCACCTTATTTTCCCATGCGTGTGTCTCCCCAGTCCACTTTGATCCCTTCGTTTCCTCCCCACACTCCTCCCTTAATGATTGCTCTACCTGCTTTTTCCGTGAGGCATATGGGGAAGGGGGTTTGTTAGGTTGGCTCCTCCTGGTAGGTTTCACACAAGAGGCAAAGGGACAGTGGTCTGACTGTGCTTTAGCAGTCTGGCATGGCTGATTCCTTGCACCCCGTTATGCTGCTAAGGTTCCTCCCCCAGTGCCATCAGTTTTTATCTGATCCTGTCATGGCCTTTTTGTAGATGGTGATTAGCCTTTAATCAGATAGCCTAGCACAGTCTTCTGGTAAGTCTAAGCTGCATCCTAACTTGCTACAAAATGTTATGCTTTTATTGAAATAGATAAAGAGTGTACAGTAACACACTATTTTACCATAGTCATTATTGCTGTCGGTGTTTACATGTAACTGACTTAGACTGTCAGTATCTGAATCAGTTAATATAAGGAGTGATTTCTTTTTCTTTGCCTTTTAGGAATAATTTACTGATACTTGCAATGATATACTAACCCTGGAATATTTTTTTCTTGCAGATTATCAAGTGATCTGACATTCATGAAAGAGGAACAAAAATCTTCCTCACACACATGAATCCTTTCGGTAGGAAACTGGACTTTATATTTCATGACTATGCTATATATAAATCTTACTTAAAATTATTATAGCAAGATAAGGATTGTGGAGTTGGGCTTGGTAGTTGGTAGAAATTAACTTCCATCATATTTCAAAAGCAATTTTCAAGTTCTAATGTGAATTCCAACTTTCAAACTCTAAAATTTTACTCTTTAAAGCTTATGCTTTTCTTGTCTGTAAAACACTGCTATAAATATAATAATCCTGAAATTATGACTAAACATACAGATCACCAGGGAAGAAAATTCAGGATCCATGAGACCGATAGAAGAAGATTGCTATCATTAGCTAGAATATATTTTATTGGGAAAACAGTAGAGATGGCATTCAGAAAAGAAAAAGGAAAAAAATCTAGTATGAAAGGATCAGGTTTTAGCTTTTGTTACATTTCTAGCGTAAGTCTGAGCAAAGTACTTGATCATTCTGTGACTTGGTTCCCCATGTGTAAAGCAGGGATGATGATGCTTTCTTGTCTTGGCTTTTCTTGTCGGTTTAGATGTTGAGAGTTTTAAAAGTTGCAGGGCCATTTCTGTAAAATCAATATGAGTTGAGTACATAAACACTTGGATGGAAAAATAAGTGTCTACTTTGAAGAATCTGGAGTTTCATTATTTTTCGTTTTCAAAAATGACTGAAGTCTTTCAGACTGAGAAGCACATCTCCATGTGTGAGAGAAGTTGTTCTATTCATTGTCATTGTCATGTGTTGACTGCTAATCAAAGGACTACAAAGGGTTATTTGGAGGTTTGTTTAAGAGAGAAATTTAGGGAAAATATATTAGAAACGCTTATACAGGCTTTTCATGAAATCTAAAAGAACTTGTAGGTGCTTCCAATTTATGCAACACAGAAATGTGAAGTGCTTGGTCCCAAGAAATTAACTGGATGTCTAGCTTCCCCTACACAGCCAACAGCAGTAACTAAGCATCCTCACAGAGCACTCCACAAAACCTACATGCTAAAAGCAGCCACCTGGAATCAGTCACAAGAAATTCAGATCAGGACATGTCTGAACTCCCTAGCTTCCTGACACAGCTGGTCAGTGAGCCAGCCAGGGGAGATGTCCTGCTGGGTCTGCTGGTTACAAACAGGGAAGGACTGGTGGGTGAAGTGGTGGCTGGAGGACATCTTGGGCATAGCGATCATGAGATGACTGAGTTTTTAATTCTCAGAGAAGCAAGGAGAATGGGGTAGCAAAACCCCTACCTTGGACTTCTGGAGGGCCGACTTTGGCCTGGTTAGGAGGCTGGTTGACAGAGCCCCTTGGGAGAGAGTTCTGAAGGGCCAAGGGGTCCAGGAGGGCTGGGCAGTCTTCCAGAAGGAACTCCTAAAGGCTCAGGAGCAGCCTGTCCCCATGTGCCGAAAGATAAACCAGGGGAAAGACCAGCCTGGCTGAGCAGAGCTCTGGCTGGAACTCAGGGGGAAAGCAGAGTTTTCCACCTTTGGAAGAAGGGGCAGGCAACCCTGGAGGGCTATAGCGGTGTCGTGAGGTTATGCAGGGGGAAGGTGGAGAGGAGAAAGCCCAGCTAGAACTCAGGCTGGCCACTGCTGTAAAAGATGACAAAGAAGAGTTTTTATGATTATAGTAGAAACAGAAGGAGGGCCAAGGATAATCTGCATCCTTCGTTGGGTGCGGGGGGGAGCACTGCCACACAGGATGAGGAGAAGGCTGAGGTGCTTAATGCTTTCTTGCCTCAGTCTTTAACAGCAAGCCCAGCTTCCCTCGGGGTACTGAGCCCCCTGAGCTGGAAGACAGGGTGAGGAGGAGCAGAATGAAGTCCCCACAGTCCAGGGGGAAACGGTCAGTGACCTGCTGCTCCACTGAGACACGCACAGTCTGTGGGGCTGGACGGGATCCACCCGAGGGCACGGAGGGAGCTGGTGGGGCCAAGCCACTCTCCATCATACATCAACAGTCCTGGCTAAGTGAGGAGGTCTCAGAAGACTGGAGGTCAGCCAACATGACACCAGTCTTGTAGGTACAAGAAGGGCAGGAAGGAGGATCCAGGCAGCTACAGGCCTGCCAGCCTGACCTCGGTGCCAGGGACACAGTTATGGAGCAGATCATCCTGGGTGCCATCCCGTGGCACGTGCAGGACAGCCAGGGGATCAGGCCCAGCCAGCGTGGGGTTAGGAAAGGCAGATGGACCTGATCTCCTTCTACAAGATGATGACCCACCAAGTGGATGAGGGAAAGGCTGTGGATGTTGTCTACCTGGATGTTAGTAAAGCCCTTGACACCACCTCCCACAGCATTCTCCTGGAGACACCGGCTGCTCGTGGCTTGGGTGGGTGTGCTCTGTGCTGGGTTAAGAGCCGGCTGAGTCCAGAGCGTGGTGGGGAATGGAGCTACATCCAGCTGGTGGCCAGGGCTCAGTGTTGGGGCCAGTCCTGTTTCATATCTTTACCAACGATCTGGGTGAGGGGACCAATTCCCCCTCAGTACGTTCGCAGGTGACCCCCAGCTGGGGGGAGCGCTGATCTGCGGGAGGGCAGGAGGCTCTGCAGGGGGGTCTGGGCAGGCTGGAGCGATGGGCCCAGGCCAGTTGTGTGAGGTTCAACCAGGCTCAGTGCCGGGTCCTGCCCATGGGTCACACCAGCCCCCGCAGCGCTGCGGGCTGGGGGCAGGGGGCTGGGAACTGCCTGGGGGGAAAGGGCCTGGGGGGGCTGGTCGGCAGCCGGCTGGGCATGAGCCCCCCGTGTGCCCAGGTGGCCAAGGAGGCCAGCAGCATCCTGGCTGGTGCCGGGAACAGCGTGGCCAGCAGGGCCAGGGCAGTGCTGTCCCCCTGCCCTGGGCACTGGCGAGGCCGCCCCTCGACTCCTGTGTTCAGGTTGGGCCCCTCACTGCCAGGGGGACGCAGAGGGGCTGCAGCGTGTCCAGAGACGGGCAGGGGGCTGGTGCCGGGGCTGGGGCACAAGGCTGGTGGGGAGCGGCTGGGGGAACTGGGGGGGTCAGCCTGGAGAGGAGGAGGCTCGGGGGCACCTTGTGGCTCCCTGCAGCTGCCTGACAGGAGGGTGTAGGCAGGGGGGTCGGTCTCTTCTCCCAGGTGACAAGTGACAGGGCAAGAGGAGACGGCCTCAAGTTCTTTATTTGTAGTGGTTTCATACAGCTGTAGTTCAGCCTTTCAGATGTTAATGAACTGTGGTGTTTTGAGACTCCTTAAACTGCCTTCCCCCAGGCCTGAGAGATAAACACTGTTTATCGTCATAACTAGTGGGAACGTGGATCTTGTTCAGTACAGACTGGTAAATTTCTCTAGCATAAGGAAAGCTTGTGATGGACATAACGTCGTTGCCAGTGGGTGCTATACAGCTGTTGCCATTCCTGCAAGCCTGAAAACATTACAGGTAGGAAATTTTTCCATCTGTGCAGAACCGAGTAGCCTTCACTGTCAATCTCAAGAAATTTATCCATCAGCATAGCGCCAAAAAAGTGAGAGAAAATAATCTACGAACTAGAACTCTGTTAGGACATTTTTATCTCAGCCCTGCTCCACTGCAACTGATTTCAATATTGGTATTTAACTTTCATCTTGACCCAGTAGCACTGCAAACCAGGGGTGCTCAAACTGTTTAACCAGGGGGCCGGTGCACGGATGAAGTGGGGGGGCGGGGGGAGGGCAGGGGGGTTCTGTAAATACCGAGGGCAGGATTGAGGACCCTGGGGGGCCTTATCTGGCCCGTGGGCCGTAGTTTGAGGGCCCCTGCTGTAAACACAGTTTTCAAACCTACAATTTCATAAAGTTATTAATTGCAGAGTAGGGTTATTTTGCAGGAGTATCTAGCACTTCTATGCATTCGAAAAGGCCAGTAATCATTTCAGTTTCCATCAAGGCACGCTGTTTTCTGGGGTGCAGTGTGCCGCTATTGAATACTTTGTAAGAGCTGTGTTAAAAGGGAGAAATCCAACCATGTAGTGGGTTTGCAGGGCAAGGTTTTGGTGGTGGGTGGATGTGGGGGCCACAGGGGCGGCCTCTGTGAGAAGCTTCCAGAAGCTGCCCCCGTGCCCGGCGCAGCCCGTGCCAGCGGCTCCGAGCCGGGCCCGGTGCTGGGCAAGGCCGAGCCCGTCGGTGCCGGTGGCAGCCGCAGGGATCGTGTATTTCAGACCGTGTATTTAAGTGCGACCGAGCCCAGCAGCCCCGCGGCCCCCGGGCCGGGGCAGGGGGAGGCCGGGGGGGCTCCAGGCGCCGCAGCAGCGGCTCCCCCAGCCCGCGGGGCGGCCCCCGGCGGGGCGGGCCGTGCCCCCAGCCCGCGGAGCCCCCGGGGGAGCAGCTCCCCCCCCGCAGCCCGGGCAGGGCCCCCCCCGGGGCAGGGGGTGCCCGCAGGGGGCCGTGACCCGCGGGCGGCGGCGCTGGAGCAGCTCCGGGCAGGGCCCGCGGCCCCGCGGGGAGAGGAGCCCGGGCCGGGCCGGGCTGGGGCAGGGCCGGTGCCCCCGCGGGGGGCCGGGCCGGGCCGGGCTGGGCCCGAGGGGCTGCGCCCGCGGGGGGCCGGGCCGGGCCGGGCAGGGGGCGAGGAGCCCCGGCCCTGAGGGGCAGCAGCGGCGGGGACAGCTGCGATGGACCGACCCCGCTGCCCCTTTCCCTGTCCTCTTGCACCGCTCGCAATTTAAAGGTTTGCTTTAAATCATTCTGTGTTTAGACTGAGCGAACAGGTTTAGCAGCAACGGGGACTCCCGATCACCCTGAGCTACACCTGAATTCTGAGGACATCTGGTGGTGTAAGACCACTGCAGGGACTGAGTCCGCATCTGGTGGCTGGCTTCCAGCTTGCACCTTTGTATTTCAGCTGAGTTCTGCAACACTGCCTCTCGCCTTCACAGGTTGAAGAAAAAGGGATAATTGCATCCCATCTTACATTTTCACCTGATAAATTAATTGCAAAATCAAATGCAGTAAAAACAGCGAGTTGAATGCGCAGAAAGAGTAGCATTCTTCAGCTCAGGTGATCCTGAATTCAATATTGCCAGTCCCAAATATTTAGAGGTCATGACATTGGCTCAAAAATCTTAAACTTCTAATGAAATTTTTGGTATTTTCTGCTTGCCGTCTCTTTTCAGGAGTTCCAGAATTCAAGTATGTTGAGCTCTTTGTATCAGCGAAGATGTATTTTCTGTTACTAAAAACCTGATATCTCAGGTAGATTAATGAGTCTAAAAGTTAGAGCTTTAAGAAAAGCACCCAATATCCCAAGATGCCAAATAAATACGCAGGATTTTTTAATGTTAATCTTAGCACTGCTAACCATTCAAAGACCTTCAGGAAGACCTACCAACTACTCTGTGATTCAAGTTTTCTGCTTGTGAAGTGGAACTGTACGTGTTTCTGCACCTTTTTGAGAGAGAACAAGAATCAGCTGCAATTCAAAGAAGATTTTGATCAAGCAAAGTTATGCTTATTATATGTTAAGCATTGTTACTGACTTTGCATGATGGCATATTTTTCAGTGACCCCTTGATCTGGTATTTCCTCCTGAGGAGAAGCAGACATCATGAAGCAGAAATTGACATCATCAGTTCAAATTACTTTGCTGCTTGCTGTGGCTGCAGTGGGTCTGACTGGTAAGTATACCACTTCCTGAAACACTTGTTTTTCCTTAAAACACTTTCTTTAGAAAAGTCTGAGGCTTTACCTGATCTATCCTGATCACCACTGGAGCCTGTACATATTTAAATTCATTTCTTCTAAAGTTTTGTATGGAGATTTTGAAAATGGCTTGAATCCTTTTTTCTTTTTATATTATTGATTTAACAATTATATGGTGGTGATGATGAAAGGCACTCTCTCCATCCCTGCACTCTCTCCATCCCTGCACTCTCTCCATCCCTGCACTCACTCCATCCCTGCACTTACTCCCTGCTTGTCACTTTCTTGGGAATTAGGATCATATGAATAGTAACACTATTAGAGATAATGGTATGGAACTGTAATGAAATAAAGGTAAGCTTCTCAGGTTAAAATGTATGCAAATTTATAGTCTATGTTCTTGATAGAAGCTAATGACAAGTAGTCTTAAGAGGAAATAGTCTTAAATGTATTTGGATTATTAGGGAATATTAAAATAATTAATGAATACATTCAGGTTGCTAATACACAAAATCATCCATCCAGCCCATTGATTCCTTCTTTTCATTACTTTTCTTACCTATAATTTACCCCAAATATGTGCAAATAGTGGAATTTTTGTTCTGTTGCAAAGTTGAAATTTAATTTTAAGATGACCTGAAGATAAACGTTTTGGACATTTTAGGAAACAAACAAAAGGTTATACATTTACTTCCAGGCTTCTTAATTTAATTTGGAGGTAAATGTACACTTTTTAAGTCTAGGTAAAAATGAAATTTTTATTTGAAAAAGAGAAATAAAATAATTTTAGTAGCTATTTTAGAAGTAAATTGAGGTAAAATATATTTACTTTTCTGAAAATTTTGATCTTTTTTCCAGGCAGATTTATTTGCCGAATTCAGTCCGTAGTTTCAGGTAACTTTATTGTCCTCAAAAATGCATTCCTTGCTGAATCTATCATTCAACAGTAACAACCAAAAATATTGTCCAACTCTAATATAACTAGCTGGATTTCTGCACTTCCCTAGGTCAATCACACCCTGGAAAACCTAAGATAATAAGGTGTCGTTCTCTAGAAAAGGAAACCTTTTCTTGTTGGTGGAAGCCTGGCTCAGATGGAGGACTTCCTACCAGTTACACCCTGTTCTACAGCAAGGACAGGTAACAACTGGTGCAAGCATATTCTGTAAGTGATTAAGTGGTGATTATGACAGAATGAGGAAATGAGAACATTAATTTATAAAGGTAATTTTATGAATCCACGCTAAACCTCAGATAGCCAGCAAAGGCTACATGAGATGAATGGCTTTCCCTTGCTGGAAGAAAGGATGACCGCTCTCAGTCCCAAACCTTCAGCCTGTCCCTACTGAAACTCATCTGACCTAAAACCCACTGGTCTAAAGATGTGCTGGGAAAGGTGTAGATTGTCCATTTTACCAGGAGGCAGACAGCTTTTAGCTGAATGGCATGCTTCTCGGGGGAGGGGAGCATCAAGGCACCACGGGGTCTCCCCTGGGGCAGCAGGGCAAAGCCTCCATCCAGAGCCCATCCCACCCCTGCCAGGGAGCAGGGCAGGCTAGGGCAACTCCGCCGGGGGCATCGGCCACCTCCTGGGGGACAGGGGTGGGCTGATGCCAGGCTAGGACAGGACATCAGCCCACAGGCTGGGGCTGGCTTGGGGTAGGCATGGCTGGCAAGGGCAGGGCTGTTGGGAGCTGAAGACCAGCCTTGCTGTGGTGGGCTCAGATGGGGACTTGGGACACAGGCAGTGCATGGGGAGGCTGGTGGGGCAGAGGGGGCAGGCGGTGCCCTGAGGGCCCTGCTGAGAGGCTTGTCCATTTACAGTGCACTGCAAACACTCATCTGGAGAAAACCCATAGAGAGGCTTGGCTTCCCCTTCTCGATTTGTCGCCAGCCTCATGGTTCCCAAAATGGAGTAAAATCATATGTGTTTATTGCATCTCAAAAGTTACTGTTGGGGTAAAGTCTGTGACTCTCTTGTCCTGTTCAAGAATAAAATATGTGTATGTTTAGCAACTTCGCCTAACCTGTGCTTCTTAGTGTAACTGCTCTTTCTCCCTGAAAACAAGACGTCTCTGAACAGGGCCAAGTAAACAGGGAGGCTCAGGGATCAAATTCATTTTAATAAATCCAGTGATGTTCAGAATGGATAAGGTAAAGCCTCAGACATCCCTGCATCAGTTAAATAAACTCCAAATCATTTGCTCTTAATTGGTCAGGAAAGATGTGGCCTTTAATGAAGCTACTGTGCTCAGCAATAATCAATGAGCTTTTATTTCATGGAAGTCCAAATGCTTAAATCTTAATCAAAACAGAAATTTTAATGAACATTTTAAGTCATACTTATCACAGCCCAGAACAGTCCTGCTTAGGAATGGACAGGAGCACTTCATTAAATCTACTGAACACCAGGTACTGAGAAGCACTCCAGATCTGGGACAAGGTTGCCTTTCTTAGCTCATTGTCTCCCAGGCACAGTCCCCTTACTCGCATCTTTTCTTTGTGATCTGGGACAAAACTGCCTGGAAAAAATAAAAGACCTTGTTATTAGCAATGCATAGAACATAACAGTGGGACTAAAGTGCATCCTTGAACCATCTCAGCTGGTGCTTTGGGTTTGTGCAGTTCTTCACACCTGGGATTGGCTTTGAGTACATCACCCAGGTCAGTTTTAATTGAGTAAAAACAACCCCTCTCCTAAAAAAGCTGAAGACCCATATAAAGTTAATAGGTAAGAGATCACAAATTAATCAATTTTTGTTGAGACAGTTGTGATGATGATCATGTTAAAAAGCAGATAAATTAACATCTTGCTGAAAACAAAATAATCAATAAAACACTCCTCTGCCATAGGTCCCATCAGGTTACTTTCCACAGGAAATATGTAAAGAAGATGTTTAGCAACTTTTCTTCTTTAGTCAAAATGAATATTTAATTTGCCTTTTAACTTGCTTTTGAACATTTTAAAATATTGCTCTATGCTGTCTCTGGAAATTTCTTTTTCCATCTTTTGTCAACATATTCCTATGTATAAAAAAGGACAAAAGTTCTCACCCTGAACAACTGCAGTAAGAATAGCAATGAAGCACTTACGATAATAGCATTTAATACTCATCAAAATGTTTCCCAGAGGTGGGATTACACATAGGTTTAAAGTTAAACATTTCAAATTCTTTTGCTGAATCTAGGTCATTACTAGAATATTATCTGATTTGCTTAATTTCCTAAACTTTTACCTTTTTAAATAATTTTATTTCAGTGAAGAAGACATCTATGAATGTCCAGACTACCAAACGTCAGGTCCCAATTCCTGCTACTTTGATAAAAACCATACAACTCCCTGGACAACATATAATATCACTGTAATGGCAATGAATGAGATTGGAAGTAACCGTTCAGATCCTCAGTATGTGGATGTAACCTCCATAGGTAAGAAGAGAAGAATGAAATTGAAAACAAACTAGTTGGAGATGTATGTGGTTTTTAATCCCAGAGCAACCAGTGGTGAAAGATTTCTTTCCTCATTATGTGAAACTTGACTTGCTGTAGGGGAATTTTTGTCTACAGTTGATCTAAAATATGTATCTTTAATTCAAGTGAAAACTGCATTTTACTTATAAATTAAGTAACTACATATTTATTTAGCTGAAAAAAAATGGCTTCAGTTTCTAGTTATCTCCAGTACTTCCATTAGACTCAATGACCGTTTTGTAGGTTCCTAGCACTACAGATTATAAAACTTTCAAATTAGGTTAAGCTACCTAAATTTTTAAAATTTAAACATCTTTCTGGATGCTGGCGCTGCAGTCTTGGGAGGGTAAAAACAACTGCCTAAGCACTCTGTGGGCTTTTTGTAGTATTTCATATTCCTAACTCCATCGTGCTTTCTGCATGTGCATAATCTACACATTGTAATGATATATACTTAGTCTTTTTAGCTATGAAATATCTGACATTCTAATTTTGCAAGAAGTGGCCTAATGAAATTATGATTTGTATTTCCTTAGCCTGACAATTTCATAGTAAAGTCTAAGATTTGCTGATACTGTGGTAAATTGGTAGCCAGTTAAACATTATTAGGGAGAAAGGAAAAAAAGGCTATGGTACTGTTCCCTTATAGAAGTGCATGTATGATCCAAAACCAATGTGATGAAATACAAAACCATAAAGGAGGTGCCTTTTTGAGAGTAAAATTAAATCACTAATGGCAAAATTTTCATTTATACAGTTCAGCCAGATGCTCCTGTGAACTTCTCTCTAGAAAAACAAACATCTACTAGCATGAAGTACCTTTGGGCAAAATGGTCTCCACCTCCGTTGTCTGATGTCAGCTCTAATTCACATGTGTATCACTATGAGCTACGACTAAAACCTGAGGAAAAGGAAGAGTGGGAGGTAATAGAAAAGTATATTTATTGTGTAAATGCTCTTGTCAGTGAGTGTTCTTGTCTGAATTTAACTAGTATTATAAAAAATCTAGTTTCCATAAGGATAGAAAAATTAATGTAACCAAGTCTGACTAAAGAAAGAAAAATATTGTAATGATTTTTGGAGACAGTGAAATTGAAGGTATTTGTACAATTGTGCTAATGTCATATACTAAAAAAAAACCTATTTAGTCTACTGATACAATATTTAATTGGAATTTTTGTCCATGCATCTGTTCCCAAGTGTCCTAAGAAACTGCTCAGTTCATACAGTTTAAACCATACAAGGATGAAAGCAGTTTATTGATTCATTAAGATGTAATTAACAAGCAATCAGTTAACGATGCAGTCAAGGACAGTATCAGCAATACAACAGGTAAATCACAGTACTGGGCACTTAAAAATGTTAATAGGCACCTACAAATTTATAAACACACTTCTATAACTAATTTTAGAAATAAGCTATATACAGAAATTCCCCTGTCCCAGGAAAAGTAGGTTACAGCCACACTTCAGCCTCCTGAGGGTACAAACTCCTTTATTTACACCCACTTCTGCAGGGGACATACATGCTTTAAACTAATGTGAATCCACCTCCCTTCTTACAGTCTACTAAGACATATTAGTGAGAAAGCACCCAAACTGTCACATGCATGCACCCAGGTGTGGTTTCCTGATTGCTTCAGCCCACCCTGTCTGGTGTGCAGCTTCTCATAGCATCAGAGAGGGAGGCTGCCCTGTCTGGCTCAGGCAGAGGCCATGATGCTACCAGAGAAGCTTCTGACAGCATCAGACTAAACTTTGGCTACTGCTGATTTTTCCAGTCTTCCCCAGCTATTACAAATTTTCATGCTTCTTTGATACTGCTTTTCAAGCTGACCCTTTTTGTTTCAGAAGTCTCTCATTTATTCCCTAATTACTATTTAATCGGGTTAAGAGTTGTCATCATCCTCTTCAACATCACCAGTTGAGGGCAACCCCCCCTCTCAGAAAGTCTGGGGTGTCCTACTCTCACACAGACACACCACAGACAGACCACAGACAGACACAGACAGACACACACACCCCCACACACACCCACACCCACACACACACACACACACACCCCCCCCACACCCCCCCCCCCCCCCCCCCACACACACACCCACCCCATTTCCATTAGCATTCCCAGCTGTTGCCATTTTGCTAGGAGCGGGCCACAGCACTTCCACAAATAACAGGATAAAATACCATTCTTGAGGTTGTAGTCAGGTGGCCTCAATGCCACCTGAACAGCTGATGCCTTAATCATGGAGAAATCAATGCATCTTGAAAGACTTCTGAAGAGAGATTCAAAGGGCCTGAGGAAGGCACTTAATAATAAGCACTAAAACTAGTCACTAAGAAACGTTACACAGGATTTATCTGTGAATTGAACTACCTATAATGTTCCTTGCATTGTGGATCTGGTGGAGTACTAATTTACAGAAAGTCTACAATTAAATACGTTCTAGAGTATCAGAATCTCAGTGTCACTGAAGTGAGTTTTTCTGTTAAGTTACTACCTTTGCTTCTTTGTAATTCACATCTTATAACTGAATCCCTTGCCTTTTGGTGTCAGTGACACAGGCCTAATCCTTTATGGTTTATTTGTTAAAATGGCACAATTCTTTGCTATTTTTCCAGTCAATTTTCTTTTCCAGACAATATCTGTTGGAGTGCAGACGCAGTACAAACTGATTGGACTGCAAGCTGGGGTGAAGTACGTTGTTCAGGTGCGTTGCAGGTTGGACTTTGGAGAATGGAGTGAGTGGAGCTCTGAAAAACACATTCAGATCCCCAACGGTGAGTGGATGATTGCTATTCTGTTAATTGTTTTTAAAGTCTAGCCTTTTCAGTATTGTGAAAGGTGCCTAAATGGCAGCCCTGAAAACCTGGTTCTCACACAGACAGGCATTTCGCAGTGCTGGAGGAACAGTGTCTCTTACCATACTTTGTGTGTAATTGCATGTTCAGTCTTGACCTGCTCAGGATCCTCTGCTTGAAACTGGCTATGACAAACAGGCTGGGATTTACTAGGAAGTCACTTTTGATACAGATGTGCCTAAATAATTTACTATTCTCATCCCTCTATTTAAAAATCGTGTTGATTTCTTCTGTAGCTACAGATGTCAGGTAATGGTATTTGTGTAAGAATCATTCATTTGTTCATTAGTCACTGGACTGAAAGCACTGCTGTGTCTAACAGAGCCTAACATTCACAGCTACCATCACATGGAAATAATCAGTGTTTTGTTGGGCTTGAGTGGACACATTAAATATGCATGACATCATATCTTTTTTTCAGACACTTTAGGCAGGTTTTCTCAAATATTCTGCTGTCACTAATTGTATTGTCCATTATTTGACATGGAGATTGCTGAAGAAAGATATTTCTTAAATGTCACATTCTCAAATCTGCCTTAGGCAATTAGAAATTTGGAAAATCAATGCCCCTACTCTACATAGTAGAAAATATCTATTACTCATGTAATAGGGCCATATTTTGCCACAAATACATAACTGAAAATGTTTCAGTCTCATCAAGGGTTTGACTGGCATAATCTTATTGAAAATATAAGCATTTTCTTCTGCCCTACTCTAAGTGCTTTGCCTGAGTCTATAAAAACATCATCAGGAATCCAGTAGCCTGAGTACTGAGCATAACATTGCTTTGCAAGGAAATAGGAGAGCTGCTGCTTTGTATCTTTGGGGGCAGATCAGCATA
Source organism: Falco naumanni (assembly GCF_017639655.2). Lineage (NCBI taxonomy): Eukaryota > Metazoa > Chordata > Aves > Falconiformes > Falconidae > Falco > Falco naumanni. Next base: position 73,233,926 of record NC_054080.1, read on the forward strand.
GGTACTTCAGAAGAGAACTACTGGCAGGGACATGAGCAAATAGGCAAACACATATGGTCTTCACTTGTTTCCTGTAAAAGCTCAAACAAATGACAGCATATTTTTAAACAGTCAGAAGTGTCTTAAAACACACTTTTTGAAGAAAAATGGTTTATGTAGAAAATAGATTGGATAGCAGAGAACCTGCTATGACAGTATTTGAGCACTCATCAGATTCGGGGGTACAGAAGAGCCATAGTCAGGGAACAAAAACATAGTTCCTCAGCATAGTTGCAGTGGGAAAGGTTTTTGAATTCATATTAAAGTAGCAAGTTTCTGCCCTAGCCACTGAACTATTCTTCCTTTCTCATGCTAATATGAAGCAAAATCTTGCCTTTCCTTGTAGAAAAGAAAAAAGTATTTTCCTGTGCTCTGCTTGACATTGTTTAATGAATTCAGGGTTTACCTAATGCATTAAACTTATTAAGTAGTTAATTTCTTTATTTCTTACAGGAGAGTCACTTCCTGAAAAGCCTACAATAATAAAATGCCGTTCTCCAGAAAAAGAAACATTTACTTGTTGGTGGAAACCTGGTGCAGATGGAGGACATCCTACTAACCACACTTTGCTTTACACCAAAGAAGGGTAATAAGCTGTGTATAATTAGTGTTTTATTGGGAGGACCTGGAAAATCAGTCCTGATTGGTTTGGCATTTACAAGATGTTGTTTTCCATACCACATGTTTTTTTCCAAGTGACATATTCAGGAATAGCACTGGCAGTAACACATTTAAGGTTGAAAGAGGATCTCTTTATGTTAGGTTCCTATTTCTGTGGATTCTTCTGCCTTGAAATATAGACTGCCTTAAAAGTTGCCAATGCACAGCAACTGCATAATAGGACACAATACAAATGCACAGTCCTGTAGCAATTTGCCCATGTAGCCCCAGTTATAAAGCTTTCCAAAATGACCAGATACTGGGTCATCTTGTGATAATGCTTATTTTGTATAAGTATTCACAGGCCACGAATGTCTCCTAACTCCATCCAGTAATTTTGGTCCTGGAACTTAGATCAAGTGCTAAACATTCATTTTAAAGACGTAGTCAGTTTTTTGGGGTGGTCCTGTGAACTATTTTTCATTCACCCAGCGCTGGTAAACCTTGCACTGTCCTAACTGGATGTTAAGCTCTATACTAGTCAGCTGAGAGCCAGGAAAAACTCTCTGGAACTCTATGGAAAAAGACAGGTACTGGTCCAGCAAGCCAGGACAGAGTGTGAGGTCCATATCCACAACTTTCTTTTTGTTATTGTGCATCTCAGAGGAGCTTGGAAACTAGTACTACATACTCCTTTTGGGAAGCTTGGGAATGGATTTGGAGGACAGGTACAAAGTAGATTTTTTTGAGGAACAGGTGATGAAAGACCAAAATAGATTCTGAAAGCATATTAATCTAATATGCAGAAATAATGCAAGTGTGAAATGAACATTGGAAATAACTCAGTTGTTAATAGCTAGGTTAGAAGACTTCAGCAATCACTCGTACTGGCTCTCTGGAACCTGTAAGAGCTATGCAATGGACAATGGCTTTCAGAAAAGTAAGGGCTGCACTACCAGCCCACTGCTGCATCTACAACAGCCTAAATTCTTCAGGTTTTATAGTGTTCATTTTGGGGTAAAATGTTTACTACGGTGTCTGGAATTGTCCAATGATTGCTTAGTCCGAAAGTAGTTTTCTGATTTCCTTCACGTTGCTAGGCATGAGAAATCTGATCCAGCCCTAAATAATGCTGAATTGCTGGTAAACAAATCGGGTGGCTTAGTCTGTGTAACCTAATCACAGTGATTCTTTCATTTCAGAGAAGAACAGGTTTATGAATGTCCAGATTACAGAACTGCAGGCCCCAATTCATGCTACTTCAATAAAAAGTATACATCTTTCTGGACCATATACAATATTACTGTGAAGGCAACTAATGAAATGGGAAGTAAAGTCTCTGATCCTCATTATGTGGATGTGACTTACATAGGTAAGAGATAAAAAGTATTTTTGTGGAACCAAATCATTCAAGTTATGGGTTTTGACCCAAGAATTTTAATTCCAGCTTTTTGTCATATACAGTATTATATCCAAGTTAAAAACTCATAAGAACAAATAAGATCTTATATGTTGTAGTAATAAATCAATATTCATCCCTTTGCCATTTTATTTTCAAAGGAAGCCTAAAAATACAGAAAGCTTTAAAGCTGCATTCAAATAACTATTTATTGGTTTTCCGTATTTCTTTCAGTCAAGCCCCAAGAAACATCATTTAGCTAAAATCTTTTTCCACTTTACCAGCAACTGAAATCGAATTGATCTTTTAACTAATAATACTTAAATTTGATTACCTAAAAGTATTTCCAGACCCAAGCAAAGCTAAATTAGTGCTTTTTATAGCAGTGTACTCATAATCTCTTTCCTCAGACTTTTTCCACAGAGTGACTGTGGACAAGTATTTGGGGTTTTTTTCTGAAAGAGTGGAATATTATGACAGAGAACTATTTTGTTATTGAGGATCTGGCTGCCTAGAGTCTGGCAACTGGAAAAGGGCTGCTGGAGAACAAGTTTTACATTTTACCTCTATGCCCTGACTACTCAATGAAGCTTTGCATCAGACAAGTGGCAAAATACATGCACAATATGCAGAAGCTCTACCTCTGAACTAACTAAGCTGCAAGACTGACTGTAGCAGAAACCTGGATTCCATTTCAATTTATTTTTAAGATATAGGCAGGGCTTTAATATTACTGGTTTGTTTTATTTGTAAACATCCTTGTCTATGCATGTAGGCATTATGCTGTTGCATTTTCTGAATGTGAAAGATGAAGGGGGCAAGTTTCATCAGCTACATCTGTGGCTTAAGCATTCCTAAATATATACACCAATTTTGATAAGATTATGGTAAACCACAACTTTCATAACACAGCATTAAAGCTGTTAACTTTGAAACATTGTTGTGGGGAAAAGCAACAATAAATGGTAATACAAGAAAAAAATATTTCTGATGATAAATGATTAAGGGAAATCTCAACATGAACTCAACATATTTACTGTTCTTCAGTTTTTTCTTCAAATTCATAAATCCATGCTTACTTTATCAGGAAACGCTTGATCCCTGTATGCCAGCACCAGTTCTAAATTACTAGACAGATGCAACAGAGGTGGCAACTCACCACTCACACCATTTTGTGTTTCGTCCTAAGATGCAATGAAAAAATCATTTAGACTATTGTCATCTGTTTGATTTTTAACAGTACAGCCTGATCCTCCTGTGAACGTAACTCTGGAATTAAAAAAGTCAATAAATAGAAAACCATATCTGGTCTTGACATGGTCTCCACCCCCACTGGCTGATGTCAGATCTGGATGGCTTACCCTTGAATATGAGTTGCGACTAAAGCCTGAAGAAGGAGAGGAATGGGAAGTAAGGATGTTTCAAGTTTGTGCTAGATGATGTTTTCTGATCAATTAGATTTTGTCATCCAGGTCCCATGCCTGAATATAATGAAGTAAACACACTGAATAGTTCATCATTTTTCAAAAGCACTTCTGTGATGTACAATTTCCTGCTGAGAATACAGGTATCTCAGATGCTGTTGTGCAATAGCAGGTGATAAAGTACTCCTTTGTAATTGTGGCCATTATACATTAATCATATTGGCATTACAGTTTAAATTGTTCATTCCCATTTAGTCAGGTTTCTTTTGTGATAATTTGTTCCTAACCACAAGCACTTCTCAGGTAACAGAAAGCTCAGTGACATTATGTAAAATCATTTAAATTTGTACAAATGGCCATTAGGTGATAGTTGGCATTGCCACATAATAATAATAATTCTCTGTAGTCAGGATCTGCAACTTAAACAGGGCGCCAAACCAAAGACTCCAGTTATTGGTATTTGGGCGCATCCCCTTCTTGGCTGCTGCAATACTTACCAGCCATCTCTGTATCTCCCCCTCTCCTCCCTCTGCCACTGCACTTCTAAGCCCCCTGGCCATTGCAAGATTCACTTTTTACTGTCCTGCACAGCTCCACCAACTCCACATTCCTTCTTTTCTCTCTGCATTTTCTTCCCCCATCTCTCTTTCTTGCCTCCTTCTCCTCACGATTGCAGTTTTTACCATTACCACAGTTCGTTCCTATTTGCCATATACTAATGATGTGGTTTTGTAGTAGTTTAATTTGCATAGTATATCAGAGCCAGACCTCATTAGCACTGAATTATGTTAGAAAGCTGAACCACAGAAATAAATAAATGTATGATTATCCCATGCCTGCATAACATTTATTAAGAAGCTACCCAGATTCATTCTATATTCCCACCTTCAATATCAAGACTTAAACCTAGCTGTGATTTTTTCCTAGGAAAATGTCTATATTCTATGTGCATTTTATGCTTTTTATTTAATTTCCAGACTATTTTTGTTGGACAGCAAACACAATATAGAATGTTTAGTTTAAATCCCGGAAAGAAGTACATTATACAGATTCATTGCAAACCAGACCACCATGGATCATGGAGTGAATGGAGCTCAGAAAAGTATATTCAGATCCCTACCGGTGAGTGGCCAGACATCCCTTCAGTAACTGTTTTATTACATGTAAATTCACGTTACACTTTTGTTAGTTGTTTGTGGCACCCATGCAGATTGACATCCCAGAATTTCCCTAGAACAGGTAAGAACATCATTGCCAAGGTACAGGAATTCTCAGAGTCCCTGTACCACACCCAGTTAACTTTCCACTTCATTACTTTTTGGAGTTAAGAAGGTGAATTGATTTTGATTCTTATTTAAAGCATGCCCTTTCTGTTTATTGCCTCATTTGTTCTCATCATGGTAGGACTTTAATTAAGTAGTTTTCAATTAAGTCATTTTCATTAAAGGAATCCCAGTGGCTGCATTAAAACTGATACATGGACAGCAAAGAGTGACTGCCTTCAGACAGTAACAGCTCTTCACTATTCTTTATCTGGAATGAATTTGAAATAAACACCTCAATGTAAAAAGTGTCACATAACAATAGAAATATTTAAAAATATTTAGTCCTATATCATTTAACCCATCATTTCATTAATTCTGTGATATGTATTTGATAATGAAGTGACTGAAGTATAGGCATAATTGGGTTTGGACCCAATTGCTATAACTGGCTGTGACAAAATTTCCCTCTTCATACACTTTTTTACCATTTTTCCAAGAGAGTTTATTTCCTGTACAGTGCCATAATAAAAAGTATATTTATTACCAGGTATTATAATGACTGTTGAGCTCCATCTATGCTAGTAAAGGCCTCTAGGTTCAATACCAAATTTGGCAGTTTAGATCAATTTTTAAAATAAAAGTGATTTGAGACTTTTTTTTGCATGCTGACTATGCATATGCTAGATGTGTGTCCTTAAATAATTCTGTTTTTCTTAGACTTTAGAGTAAAAGATATGGTTGTGTGGATCATCGTTGGTGTCTTGTCGTCTCTTATATGTTTAATCATGAGCTGGACAATGGTTTTGAAAGGGTACAGGTAAGTCACCGATTTCACAATTGGAGTTGAAAATCTCAGCAAACTTTCCAAAAACAGACTTCTAACATTTGAGTCAATATCCTATAGGTTTTGTGTTCTCTTATAAACTATAAATTACAGTTATTTGACTTTAAATTCACAACTGATGAAGAGGTATTTCTGTTCTTTAGGGAGGTCAGGCTAAATTCTCAGTTGGTAAAGACATGTCTCTATTAGTTCTGACCACCCTGGTTAGCTATGTAAGTATTCTGCAAACATTGGAGTATCCCTGCTCCTGTAGAAGACATGCCTTTTGGTTTTGCCCTGATCTCCTAAAGGAAACAAGGTTGTATTATGAAATTGTCTTTCTGCCCACCTGTCTGTCAGTTCCCCAGAACACTGGCTAAATTCAATCAAATCTGAAAGAGAAAGTTGTCACAAAGATTATCACTTTTGTACAAGTCTTGCAAAAAATACTGGCTGAGTGGAAGAAAGAGATAGAAGCTGTTGATGGAAAAGCCATCAGAAGTCAATGATCATAAATCCTGTTTATTAATAGTCAGTTGACAGTCAAGTATGTACATACAGGCTCACTAGTCCTCCTGAACTGTGCCCCACATAGCTGTTTCTTGGCCAGTGATGAAGTTACAGGGATACTAGAGACCTGTAGGTTAAGGGACAAAAGATAATAAAAAGACATTAGCAGTGTCTTTTCCAGTTGAATAACTTTTGTACTGCTCTCTTCCTAATACATACATCAAAGGATACATACATAACATGAACTGTAACTGGATTTATAAATTATCTGGCTTGAGAGCTGGACGGGAAACAAAGGTCCAACAAGGAGGTATCAGATATGGGAGAAGTGTTTAAAATGTCAGTTACATTCCAAGGAAATGGGAGAAAAAATAGAGAGGTAAGAGCCATACTTACACCTTGTGTATTTGTTCTGGTTTTTTTTAGAATGATAGCCTTTATCCTACCACCAGTTCCAGGACCAAAGATAAAAGGTATAGATACACATCTGTTAGAGGTGAGTAGCACTGATAACCACAAAAAGAATTCACCATTACTTACTTTTTCCAAATTATGTACTAGCAAACACTATTACCATAATAAAGTATAAACCAGCTTCAATTAATTTAATCAGTGTTAAATAAGTGACACTTTTAGGTTGATCATGTAGATGGTATGTGTGAGGCAGTCTTGGCTTGCACTAGCAAGGAGGAGATTTGAGAATGGGGTTGGTGATCTCAGCTGTTCCCTGGGCCCCCACAAGAGCCAACGCCTGTGTGATCTTCCTACCAGTTCTCATGGAAGTTACTCTCCAGAGTCTCTTGCCATGCTGGGGACACAGGACATTGGTTCTGTATCATTCTTCATTTCCATCTTGTTAAACCCATGAGACTCCTACCCGCTTAAAGCTCCCTAGTCCTCCCATTTTAGAACCATGAATTCTGGGATTATGTCTCCCCAGTGAGGGAACTAAAGAAATTTTCCTCTGTTCTTCCACTGTTCTCTGCAGCAGTAGAAATCCAGCTTAGGTCTAGTGATATAACTATTGAAGTATTTGTATATTAAATATGTAGGTTGCTTACAATTGTTCTAGTCAGATAAACCCTAAGGTTAACAGTGAAAAAATATATCTTATTTATGCCCTTAGACAGGAAAATCTGAAGAATTATTGAGTGCCCTTGGTTGCCATGGTTTCCCTCCAACATCAGACTGTGAGGAACTGCTGATAGAATATCTGGAGGTAGAGGACAGTGAGGATCAGCAACTCATGCCAAGCCATGGCAATGGTCATCCCAGTAAAAATGCAAAAATGATACTCAAGGAAACAGACAGTGACTCAGGCCGAGGGAGCTGTGACAGCCCTTCTCTTCTTTCTGAGAAGTGCAGGGAGTCCCATGCCCTTCCATCAACACTTCAAAGACAAGACCTAAGAGACATCCAAGAAAATAAAAGAGGAAAAAGGAGCTGGGAAACTCAATGTATAGCCTCAGAACAGAAAATACTCCTTTTTAACAATGAGAGTACAAAATCATCCACATGGCCTGCAGCTCAGTTACCTAATAATCAGCCTCCTGTGTTTGCCTACCACAGTACTGTAGATGCACCTAAGATAACACTGGGTACCACAAATGTGAACATTGCACCAGTTTTGGTGGGAAATGAAGAAAAGCATCAGTCACAATATCCTATCACTGAAACTGTCTACGATGGCATGGAAAAGCAAAGAGAGATGGAAAATTTGCATTCCAAAACTGACCAAACCACAGTGCAGGTCAAACAAAGCAGACCTAATGACAAGTCACCTTTTTTGAATCCTAAACTAATGGATTATGTAGAAGTTCACAAAGTCAGACAAGATGAGGAGCCAGCAGTAGTACTGAAACATAAAGAAAATAGTGGAAAGACTGAAAAATACACTGTTCCAGGAACCAGCAAAGAATACACCAAGGTCTCAACAGTTGTGGACCATAATATTCTAGTATTAATGCCAGACTCACGCACGCAACACACATCTGTTTCTCAAGAACCTGCAATGGAAACATCTTGGAACATTCAGCAAACTCAAGCTGAGAAAAATATGAGCTACTGTCTGACAGTTCCAAGCGAGTGCAAAAGAGAGGCCAGTGGATCAGAGTATATGGACCCATCTTCCTTTATGCCCTCCTTTAAATAATTAGTAGTTAGTACAGTATGTACTCAGTGGTTAAGTACAGTAAAACAAAACCACATAGCAAACAGTACCTTAAAAAAGCCTAGCCTCCTATGTGTATTATACAAAGAATAAAACAAACTGTGGGTTTAGGTAATAATAATGGAAGTAAACATTGGATCATTAAACATTTCTGACACAGGGAAATAAGGCAATGGGTATTACCTGCTATGAAAAATACATTGTAAGCTAATCATTCAGCACTGCAGGTCTTCTATTAGTTGATTAAACTTGAGTGAATACTGCAGATTCAACAAAGATAAAAATTGTCATGATTCAATCAGTACACCATAGATAAATCATTGCACAACAGCATTCTCATCTACAATGTATTTTCTTCTGAACACATTCTGACACTAGATTAAGTTTTCTTTATAATTTTCCTCAATCCTTAAGAAAAAAGGAGCTGTTATATAGAAATCATAAATAAAAAAGAAACAAATTACAGTAAAATAACAAATCCTTCTAAATATATTTTTGCTTTGTTTTAATCTGACGGAAAACTTTCCATCCCGTTCATATCCCACTCCAAACAAACCTCGAAAAAAAATAGCAGGACAGTATTTTATATACTGCCTTAGTGTACATAATATACAAATCTACTGTAGTACAAGTCCATATGTTTAACAATGTATTTTTAATGGCTATTTTTCTATTATCAAAAAGAAAAGAAAAGCAAAATAAAATGTTTTTTAATTTCCCAATGCTATCTAGCTACTTAGGAACTTTATTGTTCCCTTCTGCTGAGAGAGCAGTAACAAGTAAAGCTACCATTTCTAGACAAATCGTAAAATTAAACTTTATACTAATTAATATGAAGTAATTTTTAAACTATATTTCTAATATATTGCAGATGTATTACTATTTGAATTATAAATTATTTGTTTCACATGTTTTTATCACCTGTAATTATAAAATTAGAATAGAATCTCGGTTTTGAGAGCAAAGCTTCTTTTCCACTGAATTTGTACTCTGATGCTAATCACTAATGGAATGGTGTTCTCCTGCATCCTTAAGGCATTGCACTTTTCTTTGAGCCTGGAATGCAAGTTTGAAGTCAAGTTTTTCATAATGAACTTATCAACATTAATTTTGGAATCCAGCCTCCAAAGTCAAAGATAGAAGGCATAAAGTCTGAGTCAGAGTTCTGCTGAAATAGCAGTGGGAATGAGGAAGGGAGTCCATGTACTTGGGCTGGACAGATGTCCCCGAAACAGCAATGGGAACAGTGAGGATTCCTCATATTCCATGTAACGGAAGGCAGAATCACAATGATACTGGAATGGCTCTGAACTTTCAATGGTCCTTCCTTCTTGAAACAAAAGTTTAATTTACTCCAGGAAAGTATGACCAAGTGATGACTGATTAAAACCGGACCAAGTATTTAGCTGTTATCACTAGCTTCAGGGGAAACTGGAAACATAAGGTAAGGGAATGGTACTGTATGTGTGAAGGAAAGTGTATTTACTATAGGTAAGCTGTCTTCTGTACTTGTCCTTCCTGAACAGCTTTAAATTCCTCCAGCTTTTCATGATTTTACGCACTGGTAGCCTTCCTGCACTATCAGGTAACCTGCTGCAGACCCAGCCAAAAGAGACTTTCAGATTCTGAAGGTCCCAGGTGGCCAATCTAATTTGGCAAATCAGATTCTTGCCTTGTACCATCAGGCCATGGAATCGCTCAAGTACAGATCAGTTGAGCTGAGCTGCCTAGCCCTTCTGCTGGCAGGACTTTAGACTTCAACTAGCTACCTGTATGTCTGTAAACATATGTGTTAGTGTATACTATAGCATTTACTTTAGGCATCAGATTTCAAGTCTGTTTCCTCTACACAGGCAACATACTGCCCACTTCCAGAGCTTGATCAGAGCAATCTCATTGCTCTGCTGAATGTGTAGGGAGGTGTCTTAGATTCTTAATTCAGCCACTTATTTAACACTTGAAGACATGAAGTGGCTACTCCGGAGGGCAGCCAAATGTAAAATTTTGTTCAGTTATAGTTAACAAGACAATTTTCCGGTAGATATACTATTTGTAGTATATCTCATATATTTTCTAGAGATGCTAAAAGTACTGCAAAGAAACTACCAACTTATCAGTCAAAACAGGAATGTTTTGCAGGGCAGCAACTTGTGTGCGTGCGTGTCAGTTGGTAATATACTCTTTCCGACAGAGCTTCATTTACACTTCTGTTTTCTGACTGAATCTGGCAGAGCTGATCCGGATCAGGCACATTCTCTTTATTTACACAAATAGCCATATCTGAGCCAAGCCGTTGTTTTCTATATCTAATGCTGCGCATAAAGGCATGCTGCTACAGGCCTTCTGTGATGCGTCTTGTGATGCATAGAGGCTATAGAATCTTACCAAGCCACAGCCCAAAGATTTTCCTTATGCAGTGGATTTCTTAGGGTAAAACAAAACACAGGGGATGACACTGATGCTGTAAACCAAAGAAATCAGGGGATAAGTGTCAGCAGCAGGCTGTTCCTGTCATATTGATAACTTTGGACCTGAGGCAAACAGACACAACTTTTAGCAGATTTTAAGTGTGTGATTCATCCTGACTACCTGCTGGTAACTATAGCATACCTCCAGTAATTCACACAGAAAGAGAACTGAGTGGAAGGTTTTCTATGCTTTGCCATAAAATGGTACTGAAGCTGCAAAATAGCTGTAGCCTAAATTACATTGTGAGGTGTAGATTCTCTCCCACCTTTGCTGATTAATGTCTCAATATGCCAAAGACATGGCTTTTTATGAAGTGGGAAATTCTGCCAGAGTGGAAAAGGCGCATTTGCTCATTGCTCCCAGGTAGCTAAGCTTTTTGAGGGATTTGCTAGCTAAACACAATTTGAACACAATTTTCATAAACATATTCCATTCTTTAAGCTGGACCAATCTGCAGGTTGATTATTTTTCCCTGGGATCTGATTTTATTTTCCGAAACACCTTGTTGCTCCCAAGGTGGGAGCAACACCTGAAAATGCCCTTTAACATCTGAAAGGACATCAAGAAGGGAATAAACTACTGTTCTGTAAAATCAGAATAACCTTCAGCTAAGTGTGTGGGCCTTTGGATGTTCAAATACTTCATTCTTTCTGTTTGCAACAATATTTTTGCTTGGAGCTCTTAAGAAATAGTTTTTTATAAGGAAATAGATGAGATTTTGCAGCAGTTGTACACATTGTAAAATTATGACACACCACTGGGGAATAACAGGCTCTGGACACCTCCTTTGATATATGGAGAAATGAACTATGTAACAGAATTTACCTGAGGAACAGGGATTAGCCCTCTAGCTCTTGCACTATTAGTCAACCTTCTCACTTGGAATAATTATTTGAAAAGTTTGAATGATGTTTTCAATGTCAAATTTATGCATGTGTCACTTGAAGCATGAATTACTTTTCATAGCATAAAAGCCCTAAAAGGAAGCATAAAGGCTCTTCAGAAGTAATTGATTTTATAAAATTCATTAAATCAATTTTTTTTAATTAATTACCTTTCCTTCGGACTCAGACTAGTTTTATGAACAGTTTTTCTTCAGTATTGACAAATATGACTCATTATCTAAATTTTCTAATTAAGACTTTTTTCCTCAGCAAAGACAGACTTGATGTATAATTTTAGTGTCTCAGTGACTTCTAAAGAAATAGGATTTATTGACACAGGGCATGTGCTCCCAAAACTCACTGTCACATAAGATGCAGGCTTGAGGGATGATCATGATGATACTGTGTAACTACAAAGATTATATAATAAAAATGCAGCAAACTGACCTTATATAATACAAGTAAAAGTATGTATGTGTTTATAGAACAAACTGTAAAACAAATATGTAATTGATTTATGTTAGAGCAGTGAATTTTGTGCTATAGCTGATTTTGTCTCTGTTTAAATGGCTGGAAAATATACAGTTGCTTTAAATGTCATTTAAGTATTCAAAGTGTAGTGACAGCAGGTGTTCAAACTGAATAAGCAGAATCTGTGATCTCTGAAGCATTGTATATGTGGGGTTCATGTCAATGTATTTAATAATTTTTCATTAACTGTAAACAATTTGAGGTTGTTGTGCAAGGAAGCAGAAGTCATCTAAGCCAGTTGATAGATATTAGACATCTTCTACAAAGCCATAAAGACAAATGAAATGAAAAAGTGTCATCAGATCAGGCATCATATTCTCAAAAATTGCTACCTCAGATTTTTATTTTTTTTTTTTTTGCTCCCTTTAAAAAGGCAGACAAAAGCATTTTACATTGTGTGTCAAACTGTGAATCAGTCTATCAAGATTTTAAAAAATCTGTAATGGTCAAATTATTTTTGTTAACTAACAGTTTGCCATGGAATCATCACTTGTCTCACACTGGTAGTACTAGGATGGGAAGTTTCAGATGTGTAGATGAAATATTTTAATATGAAAAAATAACAAAGAAAAATCCATCTTGCAGGGAAAGCCATACTAACCAGCTTGGCAGCCAAGTGCCAGTTCCTTTCCTGGGCTGAAAAGTTTTTTGCCATTGCCTGTGTGTTCAGTGCTCTAGGACTGAATGGGCTGCATTGTCAGAGATGCTCTCATTCTGGAACTCAGCAATGGAACTAAGCATTTATCCGTACTTGCTATTTGGAAAGACCTGTTTTCAGCTGAGTTCCTGAGAAGTAAATCTTCAAATTCTGTCCCTAAATGAGTGAATATGGAGACTAGCCCTTCTCTCAACTATGCCAAACCCTCCAGACTCACATTCCTGCGGGTATGGAAAGATGGACTGAATTACATTAATTGGAACAATCCTGTGCCCTGCCTTGAAAACAATTTTGAAACAAATAAGGGAATTTCTTTGTCTTTTCTGTGTATGTCAAGCAGAAGATCAAAGATATATATCAAAGATAAATACAGAAATACATAATATATGGGGACAGAAAAAGCTTAATGATGGGAAGAGGGACATGGTGTCTGTGGCAGAATGGAAGAGGAGTACAGTCACTATAGGAGGTACATAGGTAGATAATGAGAGAAATCAGAGCAGATAAACATGCATTTTTGACTACAGCTGAGGACAGAGGGAGGGAGAGCGGAAAATGGACGCAAAAGGAACAAATGTAAGAGTAGACAGGAAAAAATGAGTAGTAGAACTGAGAGGAGTGATAAATGAGTCAGTGCAAAAAAAAAGGAAGAGAAGAAAATAGTGTGATATCAAAAGTGGGGATATGCACAGCTACCTGAGACGGTCCACATAAGCAGTAAAGCCTTATTAAACACTAAAGAGTGGTAAAAAGCTGAAACCAGCTACTACAGATCAGCTATTATATACGTGTAGAAAAAGCCCTGTACATAAGAAGTTGTCATGCACTTTCTATCAGTTACAGGACTTTCTTCCACGTATCTGATGCTGGTCCTGGGCAAACAGAATGCTTGGAGAGCTAGACCCCTCATCTGATCTGCTGTTGCATTTCCTATATTTCTAAGGAAAAAAAATCAAGTGTACTACACTTTTTAAAAGCAACCTTCAATTAGTAAGACAGATCTACAGATGAGTGGTATTTATCCATTTACATTGTCTCACGTATATGCCTATCATTCTTAAGCATTCTTCTGTTTTTTATTTATTAAAGATAATGTAATGAACTAGAAGGTCCAAGAGAAAAAAGGACTTCGTGGATACTACTAATTGGTCTCTTGGCATTTCTGGGCATTGTTTAGTTTGTATCTGTGACAATGTATCTGTTAACATTTTCCTTAATCAGAAAGTCCCTGTCTTGGTGATAGATTTGGAAAATTACGAAGTCAGGCTTAAAATACATCTATCCCATTTAAGCTAAGTTTTTAAGAGAAACTATTATAGCTGTCAAAAGTAATTAAGAAAAATACCTGAATTAGTTGTGTGACCTCTTGTAGTGCTGGTATGCTAAAAGCTGGGCTTATACTCAAGACATTGGTGAGCAGAGCAGTTAGATATAAGGAAGTCTTTTTTTGTATCTTCCTCTTTTATTTCTGGAAGGTTTAACATCCTGTTCTACTTTGTGATGCTGCTTGTCCTGGAATTTGTCTTTTAAAAAAACAAAAAACAAAAAACGCTGCTTTTGGGTCTGGTTTTGTGAGCTGCTGGGTACCTTTACCTCGTTTTGACATCAGTACAAACGGAAAAATTTCCCTTCGATTCCTAGAAAGACTGCAAAGGTCTGTTTTACAGAGTAGAATTTGTAAAGGATGCTGGAAATCTTCATAGAAGTCACTTGTAGAACATATGCTTTCAGTAGGACAGAAAATTATATATGTCTAGGAAGAGGCAGATTTTTCTCCGTGCAGAAATATGTCCAAATGTACTTTGTAATATTCATAATGCTGTAGACTACTCTTAATTCTCATCCCCATGTCCTTCATTCCAAAAGTAAGTGGAAACTACTGCTCAGCCACACTCACAGCTCTTGGGTTACTTTAGTGTTGTTTATTTTTCATCTTGGAAAGTATTTTTTTTTTCTGACTATAAAAAACATTCATCATCTGGAATAACACAACCATCTGTTCCATATATGCATTATATTGCTGAGAGATACTCAGCACTATCTGGGCTTCTGAAACCTTTATATTGTGCTTCATATTTTTTTTAGTCATTGTGTAAAATACAGCAGTACTGAGGGTGCTGATCTGAAAAAGTACCACCCAGAAAAAATTTGTCACCAGCCATTAACTAATTGCATTTGTTCAAATTTCTGCCATGGCATTAAGTGCAGGGAACAGTCTCTAGAACCTCCTTGCCTTATTGTGCCAGCAATTCTCACAAAGAAACATATTTATAAATTAAATTGCATGTTCTGAATAATATGCAGAATAAACGGTATACTTCCCAGCAGAGAAAGAAGTGATCCAATATTTAATGCAAACTTACTTCCATTTGCATAAATCATTTCATTGCTAGCTTTGCAACACAAGCTAGGCATTTTTTCCATTACAGTTTCAGAATTTGTATGCAATCTGGAACATTCAAGTTATTGTAGTGTCATTGCTGTAGCAACAGAATTACTTGAAGCACAATTATTTTATGAAACAGATCCAAATGTTCTGTAAATTTCCAAAATTAAAAAAAAAAAAAAACTATAGAAAGTAGATTTCATATGTAATATGTACATTGGTTGGAGAATACTGGTATAAGAATAGTTACTCAGGAATTCTTCATTGTTTCTAAGTGTATCTGAAGGACAATGCTTTAAAATGCATTTTTTAAGTTCTTAATATTGAAAATGCTGGCTTTAATAAAATCTACTAGCAATTTCACTCGTAAGATCAATATCGTTTTTCTGATGGGCTTGTCAATCTTTTGTCATTGTAAAATCTTTTTGCAATGGTGTTTGCATTTCAATTTAATAGAAGTTCTTGAATAAAATTCACAAATTACAGCTTTCTCCATGAAATATAGCAGTTCCAGCATAGAATATATAAATAGGAAAAGCTAGACATCCAGCACAGTCTGCAGGCTGGGCTCCCCCTGTTCTGCATGTGGAAGGTGCTGTGACAGATGTGTTTAATGCATTTTGCATGCACCGCGCAATTGAACCAATTAACACTGATGGCTCATGCACCAGGTCACAACTGCTATAGTCACGCTTCTTTATGGATCTTTGTGTTGATGAAAATTATCTTCATCACTGAAATTCAGAATTTCAAGTTAGAAAAAGTAAAGTTTGATTGAGAAAGGTTGAGCATTTGGGACTCCTAAAGCATGCAAGCACTGTGGTGGTTAGCTAGCAGAAAGTACAAATCTCTGAGGCATTGCATCAGGATCAGGCAGTTTTCCTGCAAAACTGGGGCTGCCCCTCAGGGTGGGTGACATCGCCAGCCTTCTGCCTTAGGAAACAGCTAGGGTCACCAGGACCATTGTGAAATACCTTTCACTGGCAATTGCTTCTAGTTAGGTGTATGCCCATTACCGTCCTAGGGAACACCATCACACATCTGTTTCTGGTATTATGGGGAACTTCTGGAGGGTCACGGAGGAAGGCAACACAGCTTCCCGCTCTTCCCACCCTTGTAGGAGGTTGTGCTAGTACTCTTTGCTAAGGAAGGGAAAAAATAAAGAAAAACAAAGGGGAAGAAATGGATCATCAATTATACCCCTCACATTTTTCAGTTTCTCCCTAACCATCTGGCTGCATTTAAAGATAAAACCTCCTTCTGTTTCGGTTATTTTTGGGTTTTTTTTCCCTTGATGAGCCGTTGTATTGCTGGCGTGCCCCACACTCGCTGCCCCAAGGGGGACCCTGCGGTGAGGGGGGGCCTTGCGGTGAGGGGCCCGGCAGTGAGGAGGGGGGGGGTCCTGCGGTGAGCGGGCCCGGCAGTGAGAGGCAGCCCGGCAGTGAGGGGGGGGGGCGGCAGTGTGTGTGGGGGGGGCCTGTGGTGAGGGGAGGGGGGCAGCAGTGAGGGGGCCCTGTGATGAGGGGGCCCGGCGGTGAGGGGGGGGGCAGCGGTGAGGGGAGCCCTGCGGTGAGGGGGGCCCTATGATGAGGGGGCCCTGTGGTGGTGGGGGGCAGCGGTGAGGGGGCCCTGTGGTGAGGGGGGACCCGGCGGTGAGGGGGGCGCCGGCGCCCCCACGGACATGGCTGCTCGGTAGGGTACAAGGCGCCCCTCGCTGCCAGCCGCCGCAGCAGCTTTTCCAGAAAATGCCTCAGGGTGGGACAGAACCGAGTTTACACCAAAGCGAACGGCAACGGCCGCCCGCGAGGCCGCGGTAACGGCCGCGCCCGGCGGCACGCGGGGCCGGCCCCCGAGGGGCGGGGCGAGGCGCGGGGGTGGTGCTGCCCCGGGAGCGGGCGGCATGGCGGGGGGCGTCGGGCCGCTGCTGCGGGGCTGCGGGCGCCGGCTGGGCGGCGGTAAGGGGGGTCGGCGCGGCCGGGGGGAGGCGGCTCGGGCGGCCGCGGCCTGGCGGGGGGGGGACAGCCGCTCCGCGGGGCCGTGAGGCGCTACGGTGGCTCTTGCGGCCGGGGCGGGGGGCTCGCCCTCCGGGTCTGCTGCTGTGCGCGGAGCCCTGGGCGGGCCGGGGGAGGCCTGGCGGGGGTCGACATGCCTCCCTGTAGCCCCCGGGGAAAGCGGGGGATTGACTGCAGAGCCGTGTTTGTACGTGGCGGGGGGCGGGCAGAAGCCCTTTCGGCGTAACTGTAGGTCCGAAGGCAGAACTTCTCTAACTTACTAACTTCTTAGTTTGTTTCTTGGGACCGGACACTGCAGATGATTAATTCGTTAGTGCTGAAAGTGGTTGTAAGGGAAGTGAGTCTGTCTCATTTATTTCAGGAAACTTTATTCTTCATTCATTTATATTTTAATGTGTTTTAGAAATTGTTTAAAACCTTAAGACATTGAAAAAAGAAATCTGTCATTCTCGGTAGAGATGTTAGGGATGCAGAAAGAGAGTGTGTTTAAACGGTAATTTTGTTTGATACCTGCTTAATCACACCTCCAGTTAAATGAAAGGTGGGACAGCGGGATGTTTGTAGGATTCTGGAGACAGGACAGGTGGCCGTGGCAGCTGCCAGGGCCCCGAGCACACCTGAGCAGCCTCCCCGGGCACAGGCCTGCTGCCCTGGAGCCCTGTGTCAGCGCAGCCCTGAGCCTCCAGCCCCTGGCCCGGCTGTGCCATGAGGGGCAGCTGCGCCACCAGTCCAGCTTCTGACCCAGTCTCCTGCGTGGACTTTGGACTTGAATTATAGCCTTGTCTCTGGCCCCATCTGCTGCTGCTCCCTGACTGGACCCCCTGGGTGGACCCTGGACCTGATCATCTCCTCCACTGACGTGGGGCACTCTCAGTGGACCTTGCTTTGCTCACTTGGTTTGGGTCTGTAGGGACGGTACTCTGCTGCCGGCGAGCACCACCAGAGTGGTGGTCACCCTGGGCTCCTGGCTTACGCCCTTGTAGAGGATTCCTGCTCTTGCTGCTCCCAGAAAAGAATTTCTATTAAAACTGATTTTATTTTTTTTTAAGTCTCTTTCTGTCAAGATTGAAGTCCACATGAAACTGAAAACTGAGTTTTAGTGAATAAGAGAAGTGCCTTTTTTTAAAATCTACATATATTTTGCCTTAACAAAGATGTTAATTATGTTTACCCTCTAAAAAAATCCCTCAGACAAAAAAAAAACAACCAACCAACCAAAGCTTGTTTTGACCATAGCTGTCATGTTTTCTGAACACGTTTATTGAGAAGCTCTTTCATATGTGCACTTTGATAAGTGTTCAATAATTCTTTTACTATTTTGTAGTTGCCTTTAGGCAGCAGAAATGGAAAAGCTCTGTCTCCCCACAAGCAAAGATGCCTCCTTGCGATTTTGTACCTGAAAAATACAAAGTAAGTCATACATACTGCACTGGGTTTAAGTAAGACTGCATTATTAGATATGAGTGGTAGGCTGATCTGCAATAAATAGTGCATTAAATATTATAAAATTTGCTTGTTTGGGCAAACACCAGTTCTGTTACAACCAGGGTATAACCTCCAGATGTACCCGTGTGACAGTAGTGAAACTTATGGCTACATTGTTGATTTGAAAAACTTTAAGGAAGAGGTAAGTGCAGAACAGCAGTCTTACTTCAAAGACTGAGTTTCAGAGGTTTGTAGAACCTTCTGTGTGCCAGAATTTCTTAAAATCTTAGTTCTGTGAACAACCACTGTAGGCAACTGTGTAATCTATGTGATCCACTACAGCTCCATTAGTCTGGATCTTTAGAAAGCATAAACGGATACTGACTTCTATTCCGCTCAGTCCTATCCATACGAACGTATGCGGAAGATTCGTGAAAAGAATGTTTCTCCTTCACTGCGAACGTATTACAAGAAGCCATTGTTGCTGCACCAAGGACATATGCAGTGGTTGTTTGATTATGAAGGACGGAGATACCTTGATCTCTTTGCTGGAATTGTCACTGTCAGTGTTGGTCATTGTCACCCGTAAGTGTGTTACTATTTGATTTATGCTATAAAATACAGGAAGCGATACCTATGTTGGTTTGGTTTTGTTCTTCATTAGTCTGTGACACTGAGCTTAAGACCAAAATATAATTCATTGAATTGTCATGTATCACTTATATTAAGGTCAGTTGCCACAGTGTTTTGAAGAATTCATTAGTTTTGTCTACTTGTTCATCCGTCTGGCGGATGGTGCAGTGTCTGCATTTTCAGGATTAATAACGGATAGGTGTGTGCATGTATGAATGCACATGTGTGTAGAATTGAATCCCTGTGTTTCTTCTTGTGCTATGTGCAGGAAAGTAACTATGGCTACCCAGAAACAGCTTGCTCGCCTGTGGCACACCACTAATATCTACATGCACCCAGCAATCCAGGAGTATGCTGAAAAGCTAACTTCTCTTTTCCCAGATCCACTTAAGGTACTTTGCTTCTTTCAGGAGCGGGGCTGGTGAAGGGGGTGTCTTTATTTATTAAATAAACAAATGAGAGCCACAATATGTATGGAGAAAAGACGTGTATGGGGACTACAAATTGTCCGATAAAGAGAATATAATGACCCTCAGGGCCTTTTCTTTCGACCCAGATGTAGACAACCATAATATCCCAAGCCCAAGTTCTGTTTGTTCTCTCCCTCCAGTTGTCACTGTGAAGGGGCAGCATTGGCAGCTTAATAATTACTGAGAGAACTAAGATGTTGACTATTCTTACACGTAGCCAACTTTGATTTGCTTGATCTCATGAAAACTCACAGTGAAAATTATTTGACAGTACTTTCTGTAGTGAGCTTTAATGGCATTTAAATAAATAAACCACATAAATATCATGTTTTGTATGCTCAGAAACAGGAAGAAAAGATATTTGTTTTGCTTTCAGGTAAAATAATGGTGATAAAATTGGGCTCCTAGAAGAGTATGAAGCTATTGCAATCTTAAAAATGGAAGGAGAGTTAAAAATAAAATTAAAATGTAAAGCAGCTGCGTAGTTTAAGCAGTGGAGAATCTCAGGCACTTCTGAAAATGAACTTTAAAAGCATTGACAGTAGAATTTGAGCTGTTTTCAAATCTGAAAACTTGTATTCAGGATATCCTCTTAATCATCATCTGCTCCCAGTAAGCAAACTCTGCTTGCCGCTTCTGGTCCACAGTTGTGTCTGTGTATGTCGCTTCTAGTAACTAGCATGCAGGGACACTGTACAGCCCTTTTTATCTGTGTTAAGGTTATTTCTATTCAGTCATGCCCAGTTTGACCCAGATGCTTTCATTTTTCTTTGAATCACTGTTCCATCTTAGGAAAACCTGAAGGCTCCAACTCAATGTTACAGATTTTCTGTACTCCCACTGAGTAGATCAGCTTGATCTTAGTTCTCATCTATACTGTATAGGCAAGGCTAAGTTTATTGCGGTGAAGTCACCTTGTGGTAGTGATGGGTTATAGCTCATAATGTTAACAAGCTACATGCTCTGATGCCAAACAAGAAGGTTGTGCACTGTGCTGATCCTAAGCATTCTCCTGTAGGTGGTTTATCTAACCAACTGTGGGTCAGAAGCCAATGATTTGGCTATGTTCATGGCAAGGCTATATACTCGTAACTTCGACATCATCTCTTTCAGGTAATGGTGATAGATCTTTACAAAACTTATTTGTGTATGTGATCAGTGTCTATATGTCTAAACCAAGAAAAAAGAGAGGACTCTTGGCAGTTCTGCTGAGGGGAATGCTATAAAACTATTTTATATGCAAAGCAGAGTAAAACAGAAGTTGAAGACTTGATACATATATTAGGACTAGGTTGCATACAAAACACAACCTGCAGTTTTTGCATTTTTTACTTAGAAAAAGGTCTGGTCTCTGTGTTCAGGGTGTGCTTTGGTGGACCTTCATTCAGGGGCAGAATGGACTTCAGCAACTCCTAGTTTCTTCTGTCGTTCTATATCTGTGGTGCCCCTGTTTGTGAGGGTACAGAGCTACCTCTGGAATACTGGTGCGGTGAACCATGTCTCTGGCTGAAGGCTAACCTGGTGGAAGAATTTGTTTTGATGAGTTTGTTCTGTTGCCTTGTTTTTCTGCCAGATCCCTGAACCATAGTTCACTTCACAGGTACACGGACAGCTCTTCTGGCCTAAGAACAGAGGTGGTGCAGGGGTGAGTGCTGTGTAAGCACAGTGTAAGCAGCTCTCTTTACTCTGCATCCCAGGTGGCCTCAAATATTAGAATAAAAGGCCTCGTTATGAAGAGCTGTATTTTTATGTTACTCTGTTCCACAGAACATTGGGTACCCAACTTGTTTGTATATTCTCATTAATGAACTTTTAATTTCTCTATAGAACTGGCATCAAACCAGCATGTAGTTCAATGACTGGCAGCATCTGTTGGAGAGAGCAGCAGTACCCAAGATTCAAAGAACAGAGACGTTTGCCCTGTAGGGCTCAGGTGCTACAGCAGAACTTTTTGAGGCACTGTCTGAACTGCTGTTGGTTCCAGTCATTGTTCTCTTCTCCTTGCAAACATTACCTAATGATTTTAACATTTGAAATTTCAGGAAACCAGTACAGATGGGTAGTCTTGGATCTTCCAGAACCAGAGCAAAAAATGGCAGTAGGAATCTTCTTGGGTTTAGTGTAACCATGCACATTTTCCCCAATAATTTGTAGCTCAGAAGCACACCTTGTCAGAACTAATATTGCTACAGTCTCTTCTTGGAAATGAGTGGTGTTCATGTGCTTGCTTTGTTTGTACAGAGGAGCATACCATGGAGGCAGCCCTTACACGCTGGGATTGACATCTATTGGTCTTTATAAGCATGGTGTTGCCAATGGCTTTGGCTGTTCAACAGTGAGATTTTTATTATTTTTTTTAAATCATCTGGGTAACAAACAGTTTCTTTGAATATTTCAACAATTAGTATGTTTTCTTTCCTCAAAGCACTTTATGGTTCACTAACTAAACTGCAGTGTAGTTGTTCCTGCTGTGTAAGCACAACAAGAGCCAGAGTCCCCTTTCCTTCTCCATGTAGTCACTTCTGCTGATTTAGTCAGGGCAGCCATAACATGCATGGTCATGATTTACAGTTCTGTAGTCATGCATGGTGCTTGCATGGAAGTCTATGAAAGGTGCAAAATAATAACGCTTGGAACCCCTTTCTCAAATTCTTTTGGCAAATTTGTGCAAAGCTGCTTTCAGCTGGTCTGAAGTAGATCCTCCCCTGGAATGAAAGAAACCAAAACCCTGTGGTGGCCCCCATTTACACAAAACAGGAGACATATCTGTTAAGGAGATCCACTGGGGATAGATGGCAATACGTTATCTCCCTGCCTTTGAACAGATGGGAATGATTTCCTGTCTGCTAGAAGCTGGCGTTGGCTACTCTGATCTGTACTGATGATAGCCAGTGCTGTGGCTGAGCTATAGGAAGGCTCCTTTATAGCAGCCTCTCAGCCTGGCTCAGTGAATGAGGTCATGTAGTTAGTATTTGATCAGCAGTCAGGATTAGAAGGCTGGAGTTCCAAAGTTCCAGCTTGTAATTACTGTAACAGACCTGCCTGCCTCCCTGTATTCTGCAGATTTTTATCATACATTGGATTATTGAAGTACTACCAGCAACTTTAAAAATGTTGCTATGAATCTTAGATAACCAAAAGTGCTGACTAATTTAAAGAACAACACAAAGGAAATCAGCCGAGTGACTATTGCTGGAGCAGTCTAAACTTGTTGGTTCCAAAACTGTCTCTGTTCTACTGTTTATTGGGAGGGAAGTTTGGTGTGATTCCACAAGTGTTCTTCAGAGAAATTGCTTGAACTAGGTATGTCCTTTGACTCTTAACAGATGCTTTTTAGGTTTTTGATTTGTCATCCCTAAGTATGATCAAAACATCTCTTAGAAAGGTGTCATCAAATCCATAGCTATTTCTCTTACGCTTGACAGACAATGTTACCAGATGTGTTTCGTGGCATATGGGGAGGCAGCCATTGTAGAGATTCTCCAGTGCAAACTGTTCGAAAATGCAGCTGTTCTGAAGGTTGGTCAATGGCAAAAAATATTTGGCTTTTAGATTAGAGAATACTAGAGAGCTATGGAAATAGGTTATGTTTATCTCCTCAAGAAAGGTAGACCTCTAGTTAGGATTTGCAAGGGCAACCAAAGAAAATATTGCAGAGAATCTCAGGCACCTGCTTTCCACAGAGAAAAAATTGGGGCAGGTGACACCCACATCATATTGTCAGATTTCTTAAAATCCCAGCCTTTTTCCAGCATTTGTCATGATCAACTGTGGAAGCTGTGGAACTCAGTTTTAGCACATCTGGAAGAACAGAAATGTTGATTGCTGTTTTCTGCTGTTTCTGAAGTTTTGACAGCTCTCCAGATTTTGTTTTGGAGTAATATGAATAGTAAGGACAACCTGAAGCCAGTGATAGGCGGAAAATCTTAAATGAGGCAAAACATACCGTGCGCAGCACAATGTGAAAACTTCTCTGCTGCTCTCATTAACAACAATGACAGTAATTTTTTTCCACTGTTTCAACAAGCATTCTTTAGTATTTCAGTTCACATGCATACATCACAGGTTTTCTTTTAGCTTTGCCCTCCGTAGTGAGTGGGAACATTAGCTGTACTAATTGCTCTGTTCTTTATTTCAGTATAGACTGATAGGCAGCTGTATCCTCCAGAATCCTCATACCTGCACTAACCTGATGATTCCTTATGTCTTATGCTGATGTTTATTAACCCTTGAGAAAATGTCTGTTTACTCTTTCGGCTGATGTAGGTGATACACAAACGCTTCCCCAAAGTTACAGCTTCCTGACCTGTATAATGTGTAACACTGTCTGGCAGCTTTGCCTTGCTGTTTTGGAACTGGCGTTCCTTAGTATAAATAGTTGAAGAGAAAGTAAGGGACACTCTCCTTTAATGTTTAGCCTTTTATTGTGTATTTGAAAGGTGGTATTTACCATGCAGTCAGATAATACTTGGTGCTTAGATGTGTCATTTCATGTTTTGAAGCTAGCTTTGTGTAATTTTAAGTAAATTTCTTTTAAACTATTTCCCCTGTAAACAGGTGTATGTCATGCAAACAACCAGTACATTGAACAGTTCAAGGATACTCTGAATACCTGCGTGCCAAAGGCAATAGCTGGATTTATCGCTGAACCAATTCAAGTAGGTAGTTTGCCACTTCTGAATTGTGATAGCACAAATAGGGTGAAACACTCAAATCTGATATTCTTTAGCTACATCCTAAACATAGACTTCTGATTTTTATTATTTTTTTGGTAATGCCTTAAACACCTTCTGTATCTGAAAGAATGGATGCAGTCTTCAAATTTCAGCTTTTGTCACTGATTTCAATGGAGCTGGAATTTTGCTTGTGAAGTTAAACAGAATTATGATTAAACATACACATTTCTTCTGCATGTTGTTTAGTTTCTAATACCTTCTTCCAAATTTCATACTGCTTTTCTCTTTACTGTTTCTGTAAACCATAACTCAATCCCCCTTCCACCTCTTCCCAGCCATGTTGTCCACTATATTTTTAGGAGCTCTCCAGCAAGTGGTGGCCACAGGAGTCATTTTGTTGGTGCTTCACTGTAGTTTCAGAACTGCTGTGTATGTGGGTCTTAAATAGGAAGAATGGAGAATATATCCCAGGAACAAAAAAGGCAAGAAAAAAAGTGAGAATTGTGACCACAGAGACTATTGGAGTTGTTTTCTGGTTTTGCTATCTTCTAAGCTTTTACATACGTAAGTCTAAGAAGCCATTGCAGTCCAGGTGTAGAGTGGAGTTTCTGATGCAAATGAAAACTGGCAAGGTGAACAGAAATTGAGGAAACAAACATTTTAAACAAATTAACCAAAGAAGGGATGTGAACTCTCTTGTTAACTTTGTTATCGATCACAGTTTCTGGGTTTCTTAGTGTGTAGGTTTTCAAGGTACTTGTTTTGGCAGTTTGTCCTTAATCAACTCTGTCTTACAGTGATGGCACAGTATGGTCTGACATTTATACCAGCACAACTAACGGAACAGCAAACTGCGCTGTGGAATGGGAATGAGTGACCTGAGCAGGAACTTTCTGAAGCAGTTCCAGTGCTGATGCCAGAAACTTGAGACAACAGTCTTGCTGTTACCTGAGGGCTGCTGCTACTTTTTTTCTTATTGTAGGATAGTCACACAGTGGAACTCCTGTTTCCTTCTCTGTTCCTGAAGACATTGTCTTTCTTGTCTTGGCAGGGTGTTAATGGAGCTGTTCAGTATCCAAGAAGTTTCTTACAGGAAGCTTACCAGCTAGTACGGGAAAGAGGGGGCATTTGTATTTCAGATGAAGTGAGTTGGGTTTTTTACGTAAGAGCTCTAGAGTTTGGGTACCTCTGAAAGTCATCTTAAAAGAATCCAAGTGAAGGCAGACTGGGAGCCCGGAAATAATCTAAATGAAATGCTACACACTTAATAGCTTAAATTTAACACAGTGTATCTTTTCAAGTGTAGGAGCCTCCCAGTTTTTACTGCCTTTATTCTGCTATGTGGTATTCTGATTTTAGATGCAAGTAATGTTAGTAGCAGACTTCAGTCCTTACCTTTTGGGACCAGTAAATTTACACAAGTATGCAGCTAATAAACGTCAGCTGTGATGTGAGGTTTGTCACAGTAACATTTCCTGTTATGAGTGGTGTTGGCATACATAAGCTCTAGAAGGGAGTTGATCGCTGTACCTCTGCAAATACATTTTAGAAATAGTACTTGCTTAGCTAAAGCTATTTTGAAATAGTAGCAAACACTTCAAAGTGATGGTGATAGTACCTCAAGCATTGCAGTAGCAGAAATCGGCGATCGTGGGGTTGCATTGGAAATGTGATAAGCAACTGCATTTCCTCTCCGTTTTGAAATGGAAGTTGCAGCTCATTTGTGCATCTCGCCATGCCTAAGACATGGTGACATGTCGTCTTCTTCATACGGGAAAAACCCCGTTACAATAAACCGTATTTTGCAAAGCTGTCTGAATAAGGGTCCTAATATAAGTTGATTCTAGATGTAGTTGCAGTTCAGTGAAAATCAGTAACAACAGAAAGACAAGAAAAAGAAACCATGTTGTAAAATGTGAGAAAGTGATGGTCGTTTTCATGGATTTTTCTTTTGAAAGGTACAGACAGGGTTTGGACGGACAGGCAGCCATTTCTGGGGGTTTCAAACACATGATGTAGTCCCTGACATTGTTACTTTGGCAAAAGGAATTGGTAATGGCTTTCCAATGGCAGCTGTTGTTACAACAAAAGGTACAAGTGTTCTGTTCTGCTAAGAGTTACAACAGAGCAATTACAAAATGCACGATACAGTAATTACTTACTGAAGAGATGTGTGTTCAAACAGCTGAGCTTTATTAATAATCTTTGTCTCAATCTCTTTTGACAAATGAATTGGGTTCTTATTACTCACTTGTTTTCCTAAGTGCTGTGCTATACCAGTGCAAAGTGTTATTTAAATGGGGTCAGTTGTATAACTGAAGCAGGGATGACCTTGTGAGTCATTGGTAGAGCTGGTAATAGATCCTGCAAATTCTCACTGAATTCACTGTTTTACTAATCGATGTACTGAAACACATACGGCAGCATGTTAGCCAACTACTTGATTCATACAAATGACTGGCTGAATCTAGTGAAGAAAACTTGTAGAAGGCTGTTTAAGGGGACAACAGCATATGTAAGAAGTGTGACTTTTTTTAAAAAAGTCTGTTGTCTAGCAGATGCTAAAAGTATAGGTTTTGGAAATAGTCATATTTTGCACAGACTAATTGCAGGGGGAAAAAAACCTTCCTATGGCATTGTCTCCAGCAGAATCGGTGTTAAAGCACAGCAAATTTAACTTAACAGTTAAGTTAAAGCAGATAAGTACTGTTACCAAACATAAGGCACCTGTAAGAGTAATCAGTGTTGTTCTTTTTCTTTTAGAGATTGCAAGTTCCTTGGCTCAAAACCTTCACTTTAATACATTTGGAGGAAGCCCTTTGGCCTGCGTAGTCGGAGCTGCGGTTCTTGATGTAGGGTGAACGTTGTATAAATTTATATATCTCACAGTTTTTCTTGTAAGAAAAGATGAGAAATGTTTACGTTTATTTTTACTATAAATTTATACGTGGTCAATTTTTTAAACTATATGAAACACATAAACATATGCAGGTATTGTGCATAAATGGCCAATGTGCCCCATGTACAGGAAAAACTCCTGATTAGTTCCATTGCAAAATTTGCATCCCTCTAGCAAGAATAAGAGTCCTCTAATCATGTTTTCAGAATCATCTTTCATTTTGTCCCTTATGTTCTTTGCTTTATTAATAGAAATGTAGGAAAGAATTTTCTCAAAAGCCTTAGCTAACTTTGTCATAGGACTATGCAAATCCTCAGCTAAACCACATTTATTCTCTGGCATATGTGCTTAACAACATTGTTTTAACTCCACAGCTTTTACCTTACACCTAAAAACCCTTAACAGCCAGATAGTTAAAAATGTTTAAGGTCAGAATTCCTTTTGAAAAAAAATGCCTCGTGACAAAGACAATAGAAAAATTTGCAATATATTTCACTTAATAGCCAGCAGAAAATCAGTCCGTGGGCAGTAGGTCACCATTTAATTAGTCTTTACCATATACAGATCATTTGTCCTTGAATCTCACTTTATTACAGCAGATACTTTTTCTATTCCTGTTACTTTCCTGAGTGTTTTGGGGCTTTTTAAAAACTGTTCTGTAAAATGGCTGATCACATAACTGATTTTGAAAAAACAGTTCGCAAATAAGAAAGCCTGAACCCATGTTTTGGGTTTCTTTGGCTGTGGAGTAACTTGGAGCCTGGATCTGAAGTAAGTCGAAGGAGGTTGTCAGAGTCAGGAAGAAAAAAAATTGAGTTAAAAGAAAAGAAAAAGGAGAAACACCCACTTTAACTTCTGCAATTGTATTTTTTGTTTTTTTCATGTCAATTTTCTTATGTTAGATACTAATATCATAAAATGGTTTGTGCGTGTCAGTGTCAGTCTGGCTGCATGTCAGAACTATATTAAGGAGAGTAGGTTAAGTAACAAAAAAAAGATTGTGATTAAAAAGCATGGTGTTGATTAATCTAATTAAAACACTCAAGTTGTTCCCAAAAAGGCTGCCTAGTATACGTAGGTATGCCTTGTCAAATTATGTCCTTCTTGTGATACCGAGAAAGAATTAAAATATTTCTGGTAAGATTTTGAAAATAATACTGTGGTCAGGTATTTTTCAGTTATGACTATATGTGAGTATGAATTACTGGATTACGTTTATGGAGTAATAAGGAAAATGTGAAAAACACCACAGCAACGTCGAAATACTATGTTCAATTGTACTGTGATACCGTTAGAGGACTGTAAGAGAAGAAAAATGTAAGAACCATAGTGGTGAAGGAACACAGTCTGCAAGGAAGTGAAATAAACATGTAATCAAGCTGAATATGGATTAACTGTATTGGAAGCTTTTCCTGCAACACATAGTACATCATTTTAAACAGGCTATTGAAGAAGATGGTCTACAAAAAAACAGTGAGGATGTGGGAACATACATGCTGCTCGAGTTGGCTAAATTACGGGATAAATTTGAGATTGTTGGAGATGTCCGTGGCAAGGGACTTATGATTGGAGTAGAAATGGTGACAGATAAGGTTAGTGATTTACTTATATTCCTTTCAATTTAAAGTGCCATCAAAAGTTTTATCTCATTTTATTTCAGTGGAAATAATGGGAAGATTTTCTATTAAAAAACAGCTAGTGAAGTGACAAAACACTGCTGTGGCTAAAAATGAGCCAGAACGTTCCAGCATTTCAAATATTTCACAAGTTTTGAGTAAGCAGTGACTTGGGTACCTTAACTGTATAAAGCCATCTTAGAAAGCAGGTGAATTATTCAGTTAATGCTTTCAGCCAGAGATGGGGGTAAGATTTATTGGAGAGACTGGAATATACATGTTTTTCATAGAACTAATTTAGCGTATCCAAGTGAAATGTGATGTTTGCTTCCCTTAGGACAGTCGCCACCCTCTTCCAGCTGAAGAAATTGATCAGATCTGGGAGGACTGTAAAGACATGGGAGTTCTGATTGGCAGAGGAGGACTGTACAGTCAGGTACCAAACCTCTGGTTATACATAAACTGTATTTATTTCCTGTCCGAGTTAACTTCAGTTTAGTAAATAAACTAGAAAACTTATACTCCTAGGAACTATCTCTGTTAAATTTTGCTTATTTTATAAATTGGGCAGGAGCAGTTTGATGCTTTTCAAGTATGCTGAACTAGCTCTAAGCTTGGAGTTTTCCTTTAGAAGGACAACTTCCCCTGGAAAGCGATGTACTGCAGCCTATGTAAATTAGAAGAATATTCAGGCTTGCTAAGTCTTGGCTGCTATTCAGGTTATTCCCTGACCTGTGGGTACAGAACAAGTTTGGTTTTGCTAGTTCTTTTAGTCTGGAGAGCTGGTAACATTCTACCTATATAGGCAATTAAAACAGAGTTGTTAATAGCAAGTTCAGCAACGCAGCACTGAAGTGAGAGTTGCAGGTGAATAGGCATTAGTCCACGCCAGTTGAAGATGCAGCATGCTGTGCGCAGCGCGCCCTGTCACCAGCCTTCTTACAGCAGTGAGCTAACAGCAGAGAATTGCCTGAGGGCTGGTCGGGTCAGTGAAGCTCTCTGACACAGAGGAAGCAGCTTTTGCATGAGATGAACAGGCAATGGCTAAAATAAACAGGACATGGCATCGTTCACCTCATTGATTCTTCTGCAAGTCACAGACCAGAACACGGGTAACAGGCTGCACCTCACGAGTGTGGTAAAATGCAATTCTGTCTTACAAGAGTGCTGTTTGTGTCAGTGTTCACTTCATTTGGGGCTGTGCATGGAATAATAAGACCATTATTCCACTCTTGCTGCATCAACTGCTGTGGTATGATAACAGAAAAATTTAAACTGAAAGATTAAGAATCTTACGGAATATAATTACTCTTGGAAACATCATAATATTGATCATGCATTTGGACGTAAGGACCTACCTTCTTGACAGGTTAAACTATGCATATATCCCTTCCTGATCAACATACATTCAAGCTATAGTGTATATATATATATATATATATAGTATATATACCCTAACTGAAAGTTGGCATTCAGTGATTCTTTCATAATACACTCTCTTAGAAGCCTTAAAAAAAGCCTGTAATACAACAGCAAATCAGCTGATGCAATGCAAGAGGCTGCTACTCTCAGTAGAGATTTCTTTTTCCCTGTGGCAAAGTTACCAGAAAGGAAAATACATCTATGCCTCTGTTCTTAGTACAATCCCATCTAAGGTTTTACACTAGCGCTGTCTGGAATAAGAGCTGCAAGCGTGACCTGCTCTAGTCAGGTCTCTTTTGGAGGCAGTTGCTTTGTCACAGGAGTCAAGTGGGGAATTGGATGTAGTCAAGTCCAAAATTGCTCCACTTCGGAGTGCATTTATCAGAAGCCTCAGTCCCTGCTCTGCTGTTCTCCTCCTACATTACCATTTCTCATGCTTCTGGTTAGATTCTTTTAGGCAGAAAGTGAATGCTGACCTAGATAGGCTGCTAGAAACACTGTCCTTTCCGTACAATTTTAAAGGATTTCTTTGTCTTTTTTTTCCCCTATCAGACATTTAGAATTAAACCTCCTATGTGCATTACTAAAAAGGATGTCGACTTTGCTGTGGAAGTATTTCACACTGCTTTACAGAGACACATGGAAAGAGCAGCTGCAAAATAGGCTTGTTTCCTTACATGAGACACATACAGAACCCCTGATACTTGCCATCCTGGCTCAGCACTGTCTACACTGGATGAGAAAATCATAAGATGAAGATTAAACACTTGTTTGGAAGAGCACAGATCAGTGTTTAATAAAGAATATGCTCTAATCAGTTTTGTAACCGTGTAGTTCAGGTGTACAGTGGTGGTCTGTATTAATCTGCACACCTGTTCTACCATCAGCATAAAAAGCCCCGACGGGATTAACTGGGTATCAGATGAAAGGTGAACATATGTCTGTCTTTTCATCTTGGAAATTCATATCAAAATTGGAACACTGTTTGGACTTTTCCCCGTGGGGTTGGTACCAGCATGGCAGGGGACTGCCTCCTGCTGCCCCGGCTGTGGGCCCTTCCACCACGCCGTGCACTGCCAGTTTGGGTGTTGCAGAGCTGACTGGGACTGGTGCAGGGTAGTCCCTGATGGCTTTCCACAGTGGTCACCACTGCTGCTGCCCCAACCCCCACTACCAACCAAAACCTTGCCGTATATACTCAATACATACAAGCACTTGCAAAACACACAAGTTTATTTTTATTTAAATAAGAAAAAAAATTAAGTCAAAAAGTAATACTGCAGGGTTCAGTCTGTAAGATTTCACTTGCATAAGCATAGCCAGTCACCCTGAGCAGAACATAACTGGAGGTTTCAGAGTTTAAACTGTTTACCCTTACTGCAAGGATACACTGTAATTAGAGCATGAAAAAAAAAATAAATTTGCACAAAGTTGAAAAGTTTCTAATTACAGTAATTATTTTTCTCATGGGACTCTAATCCAGTCGTCATCCTCTCCAACACAGGCTTTTCTTTTCCATCTGCTGTTTATGTGATTGCACAGCACATCTATTAGTCATTTAGCAAAGATGAAAACTCTGGCTGGTGAAACAGGATGCCACGTTTCTTTCTTACATAATCATTGGTTTTAATGTCTCAGTTAATTACTTCTTCCAGTTTCCCCAAAAAAAAAACCAAAACGCATTGTGGACAGTCAGTAAGAGCTGTACATTTATAATTCTACTTTCATTCAAATTCTAACATTTAAATAATTCCTTGACTAAATAAATATTACATGTGAACTTGTGGGTGAAGGAGAATATTCTACCATTTTGCGTGATGAGTTGAAACTTTAGAGGAACTTAGTTAATGCAAGATCATCGTGTCTGGAAAATTTCACTCTACGGGCTTGCTAAGCAACATACAGCCCTTGCTGAGCACTGCCTTCTCCAACTGCACTGACAATTCCTGTGTAAAACCCATTTCCACTTGAAAAACATGGATTGTTATCCCACCTTTTCTTTTTTTTCGTGCTACTCAAGATCAGGTAGATCACGCACTTGAACAGACTGCAATACCAATTCCTATGTTTTTCATTAGAAATCAGAACAAATTTAATTTATTCACTCATACTTATTTATTATTTCTCCCTTCATTTATTCCAGCAAGGCTCTTCCACTAGACTAGTTTTTTCCCAACATATCATGCAGGTGGATGTACAAAACCAACAGGAATTGTCAAAACTGATTCAGCATTGTCATTTTACTCTTTTGCCCTTCTGTCTGCTGTTTATAATGTAATTAAGTAATTTGAAAGGGCCCTTGGGGATGGCAGAAGAAAAGCCTGTGGTTTTCCATGTCTTGGTGATGTTTCGTCTTTAATAAATGATCAAAGAAACACAGGCCCTTCTGTTGGCTGAGCTAAGCCATCTCCAAAGAAAGGCAGCAAGTGTTTAAATAAATTATTTTCTGTGTGTGGAAAGTTTCTACAGGAATACAAGGTGAGTAGCTGTGAATTACTGTTTCTCCACCCCCAATGTGAAAGCAACTGAGATGACAGGTCAAATCTAGTAATTAAAGAAAGGCAGATAAAACCAGAAGAAAGCACAGGTTCCTTCACAAGAAAATACTCTTTTTGTTGCATCTTCCTTTTTTTCCCATAAGTAGTCTTGCTTGTTTAACTCTGGACACAGGCAATGCGCACCCTTCAGTTTTGGGAGAGTTTTCATGTACAATTCTGAAGACTGTCACTGTAACAAAGTTCTATCTGTTCTTACGTTTCTCTTTTTTGTTTCTGGTGTTTACAGCTCCATTTACAGCTGGTGCTTGTGTGGCTTTTGCATGTTTTGTGGCTTTTAGGTGTTCAAACAGTTTATTTCGGGATGGAAATGCACAGTTGCAGGTTACACAGTGGATGGGAACTTCATTCTGCAATGAGGAAAAAAAAAACCCAATGCTTCATATTTGTATGGAACACGTAATAAATACAACAATTTGTTGTATACAGTTCCTCTTAAGACAACAAAATGTGAATAAGCTGTTTGTTTCTATTACAGACACTCCATTAGTGATTAACAACTAAATATGTGATTTTAAAAAAATCACAAGTATAACTTCTTGAAATTTGGGAGAGTACTAAGTAGAACCCAGAAGAAAAATAGAAGCATTGCAAATCTAATTCAAGATAATACTTTTGGTCTCACCCGATTATATACGTAACACTTCGGGCTCTCGGATATAGCGAATTTAATATGTGTCTTAGTTGTAATTACTGCAAGATTTTGCTCTTTCTGGGAAGCATCAATATCGGGAAAGATGCAAAACAGTACTGCCTGTCACCTGCCTGATGAGAACAGCTCTGTCTGCAGTTGTTTAATTTATTTGCTTTGAACTGCCTTGGATATGGAGCTTTAGCAACTCCTAGAACTGAAATGTAGTCCTGCTCGTCTCTGAAAGAACAAGAGCTGATGTTCCAGTCTCCTAGCTTCTATTAAAATTACATGGTTAGAAATACCTGTATAGTTAAAAAGTAAGCAGAAAACTGAAACAGAATTTGTGGACTGGAGGTGATCAGCCAGCTAACCTTGTTTGTAGTAATATGACCACCAGCTTTTAAATAATGTGACTTGACATACCGTTGTTGGGTGCTCTGAAGATGCCTTAGCAGACTTTTTTGCATCCTTGGCTTTTTTTCCTTTAAGCTTAGCACTGCTGACAGACAAAGAGAAACCAAGATCAGTGCACAAGAACGTTCAACATTTAAGAGCTTCCAATGGTTTTTAAATCGTTATTGTCTCCGCTGCTTTCCCTTGTTCTTCCTTCACACAACACAATACAAGTGCTTCCAGCAAAAAAATAAAGCAACTTAATTTATATGATCAATTCTTGATCTCAAGATGCAGCTAGATGATCAACCAGGTACTGGTAAGTGATGTGGCAGGGAACTGCAGTCAAACACCATTTCCAGAGTAGGTCCTAATACCCCCTGTTTCATATCATTTATTCTACTGCATAGCCCCCCATTCACGTTGGTGAGTAAATCTAGACTTGACAGAATCAAACAACACAGAACACAACAGTGACTGCAGTATTGAGAGTGAGTGCACCTTTTTACTTCAGTTGTTGCTTCATTCACTTGGCCAACATCTTCTGTAGCACTTGCATCCTCTGACATGGCACATCTTTGGCCATCATTTACCAGCTCCTCTGCTGAGCCACTGTCCTTGTCCATGCTGGGCACCTCCTTTTGTTCAGCTGTTTCTTCATCAGTACTTCTATCAAAAGAGTCCTCATAAGTCTGTCCAAACAGAAGAAACGCAAGTTAACTACATCAAGTTCATTAGTGATACGTTTGTAGTATTACACTCGTTCACCTGAAATGGGTGGGTGGGGAGAACAAAGCCATGGATCCTCTTAAATTTACTGTGTTTTCAGTGAGATTGTAACAATTAAAACCTTAGTTCAGATGTGAAAGATGCAGCCATCTGTTGTTGATGTTGTCTAAACTCCTGAATCCTTGAACTCTTGAGTGTTTTACTATATGTGCACTGAGTTTAGGTCAGGCCGACCCTCTAGAGTTGTCAAGAATGATGAATGAAAGAACTTCTAATGAAGGGGGTCAGCCTGAGGAAAGACAAAGAGCATCCTCTCCTTGCCAGGCAAGCCGTACACACTTAGATTACCTCGTTCGTGTGAAACTCCAATTAGTTGGCTCTCAAGGTCTTTAGCCTCACCCTAGAAGTGAACTATCCTCACCAGCAATACTAAAAATCACACCCCTTAAGGGAGAGTCCCAGGCCCACTAAAAGACCCTTCCTCAGAGAGCAAGTGTAGTCGTAAAATAAGTTAGGCGATGGATACGCAGATGTGCAGCAAATCCCTCTGGGCAGGGCAAGTGCAGTAAGATTCTGCGTACCCTGTTTGTAACTTTGTACTGCGGTGTGCTGGCTGTGTTCGCCAGCATCCTGACCTGTGCAGCTCTGGAATAAAACCGTTATCCCGTCTCTGTGTGTAAGATTGGCTTGTTGCACACCAGGAACAGACTTCTGCTTTAGAGACAACAATAAGAAACACCAATAAACAGCCTCTAAACCCACACAAGAGGAGAATGAAGGTAGCTTTAAATTATACACATGGCTCATTCTGTTCTGGCTGCAATTTCACATGACAAGATAGTGGCTTTTCTTCTAACTTCGTAGTCAATCAGCTCAATATTAGATCAAACATACGCATGTACATGGTTAACAGAAGATCGGTCTGTTTTTTAACTTGAAAATAGTAAGACAGGCCTTGGGAGAAGGAACAGGCACCATAAATACATCAAGCTAAGGCCTAACAAGATAAGCTCAAGGAGACCAAATGGTTAATGAGAGCAGACAGAAAATTACTTGAACTGTGTGTGAACCAGCCCAATTAACATACTAAGAGATCCACCCTGGAGCAAAGAAAGCCCCCAGCTAACAAAGCCCCCTCCCCACAGAACATGCCAGGTGAAAAAAGTAATACTGTACCTTTTAATGGGAGACAAGACTGGTAAGAACCAGTGAAACTTAAATGTCACGAAATGTCATTATTAACAATTGTTCAAAGTATATAAAATGTTTTAGCAAGTGTTAAGAGGTGCAGCTTTGTGGATTTACAACCCAGCACCCACCTCTGCACAGACATGCAATAAATGGGATCTCGGCTCTGCATATGAGATTGGCTCTTTGTACACTGAGTAACGAACTCCATTTGTGAGACAACAGTTCTACAAAATGTTAATTATTTAGACTAAATACGTGCTTTAGGACACTTAAGCCAAAACGGAGCTGACTGAAGCCAGACACACTGTACTTTCCCTCCCTAACATTACAAACACTGGCAGTCTTTTCCATGTACCAGAAGACAGAGGTAGACTTAGCAAAAGGTCAACTCTTGAGCCTGTCTGAAGCAAAACACAGCTCTCAAAAGCAGGATAACACATTTGGCCTAACACTACATTAACGCAACACTATCACCTGTAAGTCTCAGCTACCTGAAAAAAACTTGGCTAATTACCTTCAGGAAAAGAAAACGAAAACCATAGCGATTCCCTGCACCCCATAAAGCTTGGTAGAGGACAGAGATTATGTTTCCAGAAGAATATTGCTGCACAAGATTCTAGCTCATGCTAGGCAAGAGTGGCACCTACTGTCCGGGCCGCAGAAGAGCTTGTGATCAAACGTGGGAGACAATCTCACTGGGACAAGGCTAGGATTAAGCAAGTAAGCAGGCAGGTAAGAGCTGAAAAGGATCAAACTTGAGGAAGGCTGACAGAAAACTTTGCTCACTATGGCACTCCTGCCGCTCAAGCCTGAAACAGCTTGCAGTTCTTGAATTTCACCCTGCTGCTGTCAGCACAGATCTGTCAAATCCTGCATAGACTCAAAACCTAGAGTACAACAGATGGGTGCTACTTGTGTTTACAATTCAAGTGAAAGGTGGAATGGATGTGTTTGTTCCAACAACTACAGTGTCGGTAGGATGCCAATACTGTGTTACTTCCCCCACCCCACGTTAGAGATTAACAAGTAATACATTATATGAACTCTAGCAACCGAAGCAGAAAACCACCGACACAAAACGGAGCTGCTAACACACTAAGGCCATTGCTGGTCTTTCTGATCAATTCCTTGCATTCTCCCTATCTGCCCATTTCCATCCATTTTCCTTACACTTCAGAGTGTAGCCTTTTTAGATCCAGCACCACATTTATTAGGATCTGCACAAACAGAACAAAGTGAGGTCTATGAGATGATTATCATAAAATACGATTGTAAGTGTAAAAAAATTATTTTGCAGTCAAAGAATTACAAATTTAAAAACTCTTCAAGTTCTGTAGAATATCAAGTTCTTATTTTTCAGGACAAAAAAAACTAGTTAGGAGATAACAGAACTGGGTTGTAAAGTTCCCTGAATATTATTATGACTACATACCATCACTGTTTTCTGTTTCTTCCTCTGCTTCTTTGACAATCTATAAAGATAAGAATTTAAAATCATCTCTTTTTCAATCACATTCATTTTCTATGTATGCCAGCATCCAACTGACAAAAAATACCTAATCAATAAACACTGGCCCTGTGCAAGTTCCTGTTTGAAAAATAATAATTGCTGCTTTTCCTTAACTTAATTTTCTAACTTTAAGAAGCAGAGAAAATATGATACTTATCCTACAACATTTGAATCCAGTCATACTAATGCATGCATTTTACTGGAACTCTGATGCTAGGAAATATTTTAAATCACACAATACTGTGAGTTCCAACACAACTATAAAACATCAGAAACTCCCTCTGAGGCCCTTCCAGACTTGTTAAATCGTCAGTCACAGTAAAATTAAAACCAATTTTAAGTACTTCTGCTTAGACACATCTTCTGTTTCTTCCTCCTCTTTGGTATGTATTTCATCTGCATCATCCAAAGACACAGGAAACCTCTCTTCTTCTTCCAGTTGCTGTCGTAACAGTGCTACCATCTCTCGATGCTTCTTTGATTTTTCATGATTCTTCATGCTGTGAAGACCAGCAGATTGTTACTGCAGGTAGCTCTGAGCAAACACTGTTCTACTTACATATAAATTAACAGCAGGCCCATTATCCAGCACTACCAAGTATGGAAAATTCTGCTCTGACAATGTCTCTACTAGAAAGACAATACTGACTGTTATGAAGTTAAAAAGTCTTTACAAAACATTTTTTAAAATGTTAAAAAACCCAGCAGCCTCACCCCCAAATCCCCAACCACAAGCACTTACGCTTTCTCAGTTTTTAACAGTTTGTCACAAGCAGGGCAGTACAGACCATCAACAAATTCAGCTTCTCCAGTTTCATCATTCACTTTGTCTAAAGAGGTCAGTGGGGATCAGAAAGGCAAAGTCAGATGAGTGATTTTTGAGTAAGCTGCCCTTAAAAGTCTAGCAAATAGTCATAACACTGACATTCGACTTCTTTATATCACTGACATGCAGAAGACCATCTCACCAAATCATACATCAGCATAAATTAACCATTGTAGTTTGATGTCTTCTCATATTCAATGGAAAGCACCAGAGAGGGTCAGACGCTAGCCTGGCACCCCTCAGCTGGAGGCAGGGAGTGGCACTACAGTCAGAATTGTGAATCAGGGGCTCTTAAGTACAGTGAGCAATACTCTGGCTGCAACAACTCAATACAGATCATCCCCCTACACCCCATACCTCCAATGCCTTTTGTCTCCTGTTCTTCTAATTCATCTTCATCATCTAATCCATCTCCAAATTCCTTTTCATATTGTGCCTCCATCTCTTGCAACCCTCTCTCCAGATCTGACATCGTTATCCAGCTCTGCTCTTCATAGTGCTCAGCAAGCCTTCAAGTAGAATAATACAGTAACTTCTATGTTGTGTCCATGAGATGGGAATTACAGAAACAGTATTACTTAGAAGAAAACTTGTTCTTTGGCATTTCAGGAGGAAAGTTCTGAACATATTATGATCGAGCAAAAAATTGTCTGTAGGGCCTGGAAATTTAGGCAGTTAATTTGTGATGTCAATGGGCACATCTACAGTGCAAATAAAGAGGTATTAGCACAGGTGGGTCCTGCTTGAATTTCAGGCAGGAAATGCTTATGCACCATGGTCAATATGAAGCTGCCAGCAGGAAGGTAAGCTCAATTCTCAAAGCAGTATAGCTGTTTTTACCTGCTGGCAGATTCAAATCCACAAACAGTATAGGACCACAAAAGCCACCAGCACATTACTCCTTGACTCTGTGCTATGGAAATGTACCAGCTCAGTTTTCCAAATCTAAGTGTGGCCCACATTATCAATCAGTGCACCACAGTACAGCTAAATTTGCTTCAGCTGGCTCCTGGACTCAGAATTACCAAGCCATTTGTCAGTAAAGGCATAGCTCTGCTTCATTCTCCCTTCAGTAAAAATAAAATACAGGTAACTTATCACATATACATTGTTATTACATAACTTTCTTCAATATGCAATTATTTTGCAAGTGCATTCTTATTAAAAATTTAAGCTACTTCCTCCCATTTGCAGGAAAAAAGTTCTTCTAGTTGGAAGAATAAATTGTGCTTACACTTGGGAGATTGTCTCTTCCTCTTTTGGGAAAAATAAAAGCATTGAAAAAATGCATTTAGTCCAATGAAAGGGTCATTTCTGAAGAGCTATAAAGAAAGGCAAAACTAAATTCATTTTTTCACTTTCTTTTTAGCAGGTGCAGTTCCAAGGCAGATGAAGCTGATCTAAGTCCAGGCTGTCACAGTCCTGTTCTCCCTCATTTCAAAGCATATATTCTTTTTTCTTTGAAGTAACAATGATAACAATTAACTTTTACTTAAGTGGGGAAGTAAGATCACGCTGGATTCTGTGCTATTGCAGCCAGTTACCTGCAGCACACAGATAACTACTCCCTGCTTATCTCATATCTCTACATGTCAATAAAATGCAGAGACACTCAAGTTTTAAAAAGCTGAGACCTGAGACTAATATATATTACAAAACCAAATACATAATATTTTCAAGGATGTAAAAGACCAAATGGAGCTACTGTTAGAATCTAAGTCTACACAGTATCCCCATGGATAGTTTCTCCAAGTGTAAAAGAAAAGATCTGTTCCATATTTACATACTTGGCTTGTTTGAGTTTCTGCTGCCTCCGGAATTCCTCTGCTTTCCTAGTTTTTTCTGCATTTTGTTGTTCTACAAGTTTTCTGTGAGCCTGTACTCTTTTATCCCTTTTACGAATAAAGGCTACTAGCTGACGGACCAGTTCATTTCTCTCTTTTCTGGCTTTATCTCTTGTTTTCTTGTTCTCTTTTTCCATAGCTCGTTTCTCCCAGCGGTTTGAGGCTTGTCGTGTGTCATATTCTTCTTTCCAGGCAAAGTTTTTCTGAGTACAGAAACTCTGCCAATATGCATAGAAAGGGTGGACTACCTGTTAAGAAAAAAAGAAAAAAATTGAACAAGTTAGGAGCAGGGACAAAAACCATACCAAGTAAATTCAGGACTTTTGTAGGAGTTGTGTCCTCTATACAGGCCACAGTTTTCCCTCGGAGTATAAGTAAACCACATGAAGGTTTAGAGAAACCTCTAATATCATTCTTAAAATTTCAAACCATGCCAAATCAACAGCCTTGTCTAAACTATTCCGAACTGCAACTTCTACAAAGTATCTCCTCTAGTGCTTAGTTACTTAGCTGTGCTGTACTTTTCCTGTCAAACTGAATCAGATACACTACTGTCTGCAAGCAGGCATATGCACATATTGCCCAAGAGCCACCATACTAAATTACACCAAAGGTCAGCCATTCGTTTCCAACAGCAGCCAAAGACCAGCACAATAAGAGCAATAAAATAAATACATGCACATAATGCTATTTTGTCTCTGTATATTCTCTCTGTCTCTGAGCGAAACAGAAATTAATAGCCCTTGATGGATTTTTATTTCATTAATTTGTTTAATATTTCTTTTATTAACCCATGTAAATTGTTGGCACATACAATAGCAAGGAACCATGAATTGCATTAATATAATAATGTGACAAGATGCACTTCACTGCTGTTCTGTTAGCAACTTAGAACTGAAGGTTAAAATGATGCCCTCTAGCTCTGAATGTAACAGAAACACCAAATGATCTTTCCTTATTCTCTGTCGCGACGGAGGGAAGACACAGTCACTCAATATGAGTGATAAGCAGACTTTGTTTATTGTCCCTTACAGTCACCTTTTATGCCTTGTTATAATTAGCTCATACATATTACAAAAGTTAAGCTCATTATTGGTTAGCTGCCTAAATACCAAGCCCGCCCCTAGTTTCTCTTCTGTAGTTATCTGTTCCCACCTGTAACATTCTTTTCCCACCGCGATCTTCCTGTTATTGTGTAAAAAGAACAGCCAAGGACAGTGTATTTTTGCTTTACTTCAGATAAGCTGAGAGCGATGTGCATTTCTGTCCAGCCAGCTGGACTATGTCTATGTGACCCTTTTCAGCTAGCCAGTTATCCACAATTCTCCTTCCTTTTACTATGCATAAGTAAATGCTGTATTAATAAAATGGCATAATAATTATTTTTTTGGTCTTTTTCTCTGCTCCTCTCCAAGTAATTATTAACCTTCTGCATTTTGTATATTCAGGAAACAAGATAGACGTAAACTCCCTTCTTACATTACTTGCCACATTAAGCTGCCTTTTTATGACTTACTTCTACCTGCACTACTGTTTGTATTTTTTAATACCTCATAGAAGTATTTAACCTAACAGTTTAAAATCTCTTCTAGTATCCCCTCTTCTCCTCCTGCCACTAGTATTCAAATGGACTACAACTATCAACACCTCAACGCTAAGTTCTAATGGCCTATCTATAAGCAAAGGTTCATGGCTGTGGCCTTTGGCAGCTAAGACACTACGGTTTTTCCCTGCTATCACAAAACTCCAGCTCTATAATAACCAATCAATATGAATATTTAATCCAATAACTTAAGCGAGCTTAAGACTCCCTATGTCAGACTTCTGCTTCAGAAGGGGTTATCTTCTGTGCAGAACAATGCCTGGCCATCAACTGATGACAGGGATCACCCTCCCCTTCACCAGCTGTATGAGCTAAGACTTTCCTCCTCCTCAGCACCAACCTGAAATACAAGCGCATCTCTGACATTCTCTGGAAGACTGTACAGCAGCTCTTGCCAAACTCCCCGGTGGTTGTTTTGTCTACTAGTTATATCTTGAGCCAATCGCTTTTGTTTCTGCATCTAATTGACCTACAAGTCTTTTCTCCCCATGAAGACCTGCAGAGTCACAGACTTAAGTATATCTTCCTTGGCTGCCTGGCACTGATCTAGCTGCCTTTCAGGCTTCTTGCGAATTAACTCAGTAGACTGAACCAGAGGTCATTCACATCACAGATTTTGAAGCCTCTGCAGAGTTTTTGTAGCCCCCTTCTAAAACTCTTTTCCCATGGTACTCCCACTGAGTACAGAAGTAGGCACTGTAATGCTGGGATCCTCTGACAGTGTAATGTCTTCGTGACTGAATATAACAGAGATGACAACATTCCCATTTAACTGAATTCATAAATGAAATACCTTTATGAATCCCCTTAAGCAAAAAAGTGATCATTCTGCTTCCAAAACAGTGTGAACAAGGCAGATGTCAAAGCATGCTGGTGCTAGAATTCCAGCCATTTTTGCAGTTATTGACAGCACAAATCTGCATCTATAATCGTTATCTATCCCATGGCATCAGATAAAACAGCTTCCAAATGATGTTTCAAGATAACCCCATTAAAAGAGGGATTTTAGCAGTTTCAGAGGCACTAAATATTCTCTTCCAGGGAAAGATTTCCATATGTTAAGCCATCCTTTAATTTTACCTGACATTCAAACACCCATTGTGACACTTTTCAGTTTGATTTGTAACTTCGTTTTAAACTCCAGAGTTGTTTTGTACCATTGAAGTTACTAATTTTTCAGGTATGCATCAATTTAAACTTCATAGTTAGTCATACAGTACAATTCTACTAGAAGTGACAGGGAGAAGCAGCAGTCTACAAAAAACATTTCAGTACTCTTGATATTGTGCAGTTATTCACTGGGGTAAGTGCTATTGCTTTACTATTTAATTTCAACACAGGAATACCGCTAACTTCAAAAAACTTTGTAGGTCTGACAGAATACAACAAATAGTTGGCAAACCAGCTAACAAGAATTCAAACATCCCACACACATTTTCTCTTCTTGCTTCCCAAAGGAAAGCATGCAATATTCTGGAAATTAAATCTTACTACAGAATAATTGTAGGTGACAAGAGCATCATAGTGGAAGTTCACATTGCAGGTCAATTACCACATCTGTGGATAACTGGCTAGCTGAAAAAAGGTCTCATAGACATAGTCCAGCTGGCTGGACAGAAATGCACATCGCTCTCAGCTTATCTGAAGTAAAGCAAAAATACGCTGTCCTTGGCTGTTCTTGTTACACAATAACAGGAAGATCGAGGTGGGAAAAGAATGTTACAGGTGGGAACAGATAACTACAGAAGAGAAACTAGGGGCGGGCTTGGTATTTAGGCAACTAACCAATAATGAGCTTAACTTTTGTAATATGTATGAGCTAATTATAACAAGGCATAAAAGGTGACTGTAAGGGACAATAAACAAAGTCTGCTGATCACTCATATTGAGTGACTGTGTCTTCCCTCCGTCGCGACACACATCTCCAGTTTTCTAAAGGCTGTGTTATGCAGTGCTATGCAGTTTTGCTAAAGGAAACAAGACAGTACATGGTATTTAAAAAAAAAAATTACCTCAATATCCTTTTTTGTAATGTAAGGTGCATTAAAACACCAGTAAATCATTCTCACCAGGACACAAAGCAAATCTGTTCTTTTGTTTTACAGGCCTTGTGCTGCACTTAAGTTCCATTGGCATAATTGACGGTTAGCCCTGTTAAGTGTTTGTCTGACAACCTACCCTAAAAGCTTGGCTAAAAATATAGTCCAACAGGAAATACCAATTTTAAATCACCTAAATTATTATGAATCAGAACACAAGCACTTCCTTTATAGTAATGGATGGTCTAGCAGTAGTAAGCAGTAGAAAAGACAGCAGCTACATAGTTTTGGATTCACCTCAGAGATCAGCAGGAACCTTTCCTTCGATTTCAGTGTGTGACAAAGTAATGACTTAACTGTATTACTTTCAGTTCAGATTTATTCTTGCTCTTACCGTATCATAGTCACTTTGCGAATATCCAAACATAGGGAATTCTTCAGTATCTTCTTGGGTTGTATATTGCACCTCTTCTTTTGCAATCTTTTCAAAAACTTGTCGATAGACTGTAAAGAATCCCTGATATTAAAAAAAAAAAGTTTCAACTCATTTTGCACAGCTCAATCATAGATGTACAAATGCTTAGCTACAGTAGTGTTAGATAAACATCGCAACTCTGGAACAGTGGCTCAAAAATCAGGGCAAAGGCCTTGTAAGCACTTGCCATAGATAGCAAGTCCCTTCTATTTAACAAAGTTCTTAATCTCTCACATTCTTTTTATTTCCATCTCCTCCGTGTAGTCTCTGTCCCTCTCAGATATCAAGGACCTGTATTCAAATCTTTACACACACAAAAAAAGTTTCAGCATGCTGGAGATGTTGGTAAGTTTCTGGTTACACAGGATCGAGTTCTGAAGGAGTTCCAAATATAAAATTCAATATTAAATACCCTATCTTTTTAGATTAAGATATTTCTAACTCACTCCTAGTATAGTAACATGAAGACAGATAGGAATTTTCTCTGGCAGAGGTTTTTCTAATCAC
Organism: Falco naumanni; assembly: GCF_017639655.2. Taxonomy (NCBI): domain Eukaryota; kingdom Metazoa; phylum Chordata; class Aves; order Falconiformes; family Falconidae; genus Falco; species Falco naumanni. The sequence continues at coordinate 73,278,543 of NC_054080.1, forward strand.
CTGGACCTTTTTAAGTTACGGTGAGTATCTTAAAATCCAAGAGGGAATTCAATTATAGGAGCACACTTTTGCTGAGGACTGTTGCTATATTGCTTTTCCCACCCCACGCCCACCCCGGTTTGAAGCATCCTAGCTTGTTAAAAGGTATTACTGAGTAAACAGATGGTCTTGCAAAACACTGGAATGCTTCACTATATAACTTCAATAAATAACATACACACAGTCCGTAGTTGTATGGTATAGTTGGAAATTATGACTAAGTAACTGTTGGACAATAAGCAGGAATTAGATCTTCCCTAAGCATACAGCATAAGTTTTGTCCTAGAAAGATTTGCGTAAGCATTATTACTACCTGTGCTAAACAATTCCACACATAGCTTTCCAACATGAAGCAAATGCCAACACTTCTCATGAAATTTAAACTTGTTCATTAAAGATGAACTAATTCATTACCTTTTCATCATCTCCATATCCAGAGTAACAGCTAACAGTGAAGTAGCGCAGCAGATCTAAACTATCATCTTGATAGTCTCCATCAAGTCCTCCTTTCAGCAGAACCTCCCTGTGATTATCATACCTATCAAAAAATTCACAGTATCAAGGCTGTAGAGCCACAGAACATTTCCCATTGCTGGTGAGCTAATACAGCACACGTATCACCCCGATGCATAGCTTAGCCCAGTGTCTGGAATTTGCATCTCATATCAAAGTCTTCAGAGAGAAAAAAAAAGGCTCAGTAAATATTCTCTCTTGACCTTCAGCTTACTTAGTCTTACTCTAACTGCAGTATCTATAGCAGCAATTTCTTAATGGGCAGCTAGCAAACACATTTGAGTAATATGCATCAATAAGCTTTCAGAAATGGGTAGGACATTATTTATACCATCACATACTTTAAAAACACACACAAAAAAACCCACGTCATACATTAGCATTTAAAAACTGAAAACCAGTACTTCCCTTTCAAGGAAGGCACACTTAGTACAGGTGGCTCTGGCTGCATAATCTGGTAGACGCTCCAGCCCGTTTGAAAAACAAGCGACACAGAACACTTAAAGTAGCAATCTCTTTGAGAGACGTGTGTGCTGTTTCAAATGAGGCCTATTACAGAAACACGACACCATGTACGTCATTAAGGCTTAAGTCTGCAGCAGTCAGTAGCATACTAAACATCTACAGGCACCCTGGCATGGTGCTGGCTCTTCCCCCTCAAGGCAGAGGGGACTGTGACCAGGGGAATGCCTACGCTAACATGCAAGCTGCCTCCTGCTCTGGGAGGAAGGAACAGAGGCCAACCTGGCGTGTCTCCAGAGCGTTCCTCAGCGCCCAGCCCAACCACCTGCCAAAGCACTGCGAGGAAGGTGCGGGTGCGGCTGGGCCTCCCCGTGGCTGCACTGCGCGTGGTGCTCAGCGCCTTCAAAACCAGAACCAAACTGGCCGCTGCTGCCACCGAGGGCCCTTCAAAACCAGAACCAAACTGGCCGCTGCTGCCACCGAGGGCCCTTCAAAACCAGAACCAAACTGGCCGCTGCTGCCACCGAGGGCCCTTCAAAACCAGAACCAAAGCGGCTGCTCCTGCCACCGAGGCCCCTGCTGACCTGCAGCAAGGCCCAGTGAGAAGCAAATTCAAAGTCCTGGCTGAGCCAGCACTAAAGAAGTCTCTCCCCGGCCGCCACCCGACACGCACGGCTCACCAGGCCCTTTCCTGGGGGTCACTGAGAACGTCGTACGCTGCCTGGATTAACTTGAACTGCTCCGCTGCTTCCTCCGCGTTCTCTAGGTTTTTATCTGCAAGACAGTTTCAGAAAACCTGTGAACGGTTCAGGGCGCGACGGCGGCGCCCGCCACGGCCCCTCCGGCCACCGCGGAGGGCACGCCGAGCCGGAAGCGGTGCCGCCGAGCACCGAGTGGCCCGGCCCGGCCCCGCTCCCCGCCGGCCGCCGCCAGACCCGGCGGGGCCCGCCACCGCCGCAGCGCCCAGCGCAGCCGCCTGCGAGCACAAGGCGCTTCTCTCCGCGTAGGCGGCGGCCGGCGGGGCCAAGCGAGGCCGAGGCGGGCCGAACCCCCCGCTCAGGCCTGCTGCCGGGCCCGTGGAGGGCGGGCGGCGCGGCCATACCTGGGTGCCAGCGCAGCGCCTGCCGGCGGTACGCCCGCTTCAGCTCCTCCTCGGCCGCGTCGCGCTTCACGCCCAGCACCTCGTAGTGGCACTTCATGGCGGCGGGGCAGCCGGGGCCGGGCCGTGCCGTGCCGTGCCGTACCGCGCCGCCGGCCGGCGCTTCGCCACACGCGGCGCCCTCAGCCTCGGGCTGCCCCCGCCCCCCGCCGGCAGCGCTGCGCGGGCGGGAGGCGGGGCGGGAGGCCGGGCGCAGGCCGCGGGAGGGGGCGGGGCCGCCGCCCGGTGCCTCTCGGTGCCACCCGGTGCCCACCCGGTACCACCCGGCGGGCTGGCGGCGGCGGGGGGCACACGGGGGGTGCCGTGCCCGTCCTACCGCCGTGCCGGCCTCGCAGGCACCCGATGCGACATAACCAAGCGCCTTGTGCTAGAGTCGCCTGAGTGCTGCGGGGCGCAAACGATGCGAGAAAATACGGTGAAAACCCTAAAACTGCTGCGGGCAGGAGCTGCACAGGTGACAGAGACACCAGCCCGCGACAGGAGCCTCGCGGGCTGCCGGAGAAGGTCCGGGGCTCGGGCCACCCGGCGCTTCACAAGGGACGGTTAGCACCGATGTGGATGAGCTCCGCGAGAATGTAAATAAGGAGCCTTCTGACAGGGACTGGTAACCGCTAGAAAAAAACAAACTGCTGAAGCGGTAAGACTCAAGGGCACTAGGATAAAGCAACTGTGGTGGTGGGAGATCGCGACCTCCTACTCAAATCCCCCCCCCCCCTCCCCCCCCAGACGGTGGATGCCCGCTCGGGGGGCATGGCTAGTGAATTTAAAATGAACTGTACCTTTAAACTGCGGTGAGACGGCAACTAACCAATAACTAGTTAGTAGGTGTAGACTTAGGGCGGAACTAACCAACCTCGCTGTGTTACGGGTACAATTAAGGGGGCAGGCTGGGAGGAGCGACCCCTCCCCTGCACCGGCGCTGCTATGACCGCCGCCGCTCTGCGGCTCCTCCGGCTGCGGAGCCCGGTCCCGCCCGCCGCGGGGCAGCTGCCGCCTCCCACCCCGCCGGCCGGGCCGGGTGAGCCCCGGGCCCCGGTAGCCACACGGGCCAGCCGCGCCCCGGAGCGTGCCGCTCGCCACGGCCACCGGCGCTGCGTGCGGTTTGGGCGCCCCGGTGTCCGAAGGACATGGGGCTGCTCGGGTGTGCCCAGAGGAGGGTGAACCGAGATGGCAAAACGCCTCCCGGGCAAAAGGCATCGGAGGAGCGGCTGAGGGCACCCGGCTGGGTCCGCGGGGAGAAGGCTGAGGGGGCCTCATGGCAGCCGCGCCTCCCCAGGGCCGGCGGCGGAGCGGGAGCCGGGATCCCTCTCTGGCGGCAGCGGCCGGCGCCGGGGGGTGGAGTGAAGCTGCGTGTGCTGGTTTTGGCTGGGACAGAGTTGATTTCCTTCATAGAAGCTGGTGTGGGGCTGTGTTACGGATTTGTGCTGGAAACAGCGCTGGTAATGCGGGGCTGTCTGCATTACAGCTGCGCAGCGCTCACACCCAGCCAGGGCCTGTTCTGCCTCTCACCCCACCCCACCAGCGAGGGGCTGGGGGGGCACAGGGGGTTGGGAGGGGGCACAGCCCGGACAGCTGCCCCCAGCTGACCTCAGAACCGTTCCATACGTTGTTTCTCCCTCAGCATACAAAGCTGGGGGAAGAAGGAAAGGGGAGACAGTCAGACTTAGCATGTTTATCTTCCCAATTTCACGTGATGGAGCCCTGCTTTCGTGGAGATGGCTGAACACCTGCCTGCCCATGGGAAGTGTGAGCTAATTCCTTCTGTTTTGCTTGTGTGCGCAGCTTTTGCTTTATTTGTTGAACTGGAATTATCTCAACCCATGACTTTTCTCTTTCATTCTTTCAATTCTCTCCCCCATCCCAGCGCAGGGGGCGAGTGAGCCACTGGCTGTGCGGTGCTTAGCTGCCAGCTGGGGTTAAACCATGACGCTGCATCAAGAGAAGTTCAGGCTGGACATTAGGAAAAGGCTCTTCACTGAAAGGGTGGTCAGTCCCTGGAGCTGGTCACAGCACCAAACCTGCCAGCGTTCAAGGAGCATCTGGACTGTGATCTTAGTCATATGGTTTAGTGTTAGGCTGTTCTGAGCAGAGCTGGACTTGATCCTCATGAGTGTCAGCTAGAGATACACTTTGATTCTATGTATCAGACTACGTGAACTGAACAATTGCCTCTATTTACCAGCCTTTCCAATCAGATGGCACACAAACCACCTCATTGCAGCTGTGTCTGTTCAGCACCAAGATGCCAGAGGCTGAAACCAAGAAGAACCAAATAGGAACAGGGCACAATCAATACCTTGAAACACAGGGAAGCTGGAGGAGTGGACAGAGAGACAGCACTAGAATCAGTGGAAGAACCAGGTCATAAGGTCTGGAACTGGAGGTTCCCCAAGAGGTCTATAATAGTTTGCTAACATTAGTCAAGAAACGTTTCTTGGAATCAAGACTTTTGCTGCGCACTACAGAAAAATTCTCACCTGATTTTTTAGTCTGGTTGGAGGCTGATGCCATTAGGCTTTCTGTGAGAGAATGGCTGTATGCTCCTTTCCTGCCCTAGTAACTTACAAATGCAGTGAACTCATTTAACTACATCTGGCAAAAGGGCAGACTCGCAGACATTTCTTAAAACCTTTATAAAACCAACCCAATTAAAGCTGACCTCATGCTGCAGCTCTGAAGCAGTGGGAAAGAACTACAGTGAACCACTCTGGACTTCCTGCTGCTCATCAGTGTGCAAGAAACACTGCTGCATTTAAAGTACAGACATGATCCATGTCCAAAATCAAGGCTTTTGGTTTTAAAGACTTTTAAGCAATATTGGAAGCTTACTTGGCAATTTTACATGGAAAAAATCTGTATGGGCTCACTCTACTTTGAAAAATAAGACCTCCACTACAACTGAACCAAGAGGAGAGCATTTTTGTAAAAGTTGTTTCTTGCATGTGTAAAAAAAAGCATGGAAAATCCATGCTTTTAAGCACTGTTCCTGTAACACAGAATCATGGGCAATTCTACTTCGGGCCACTGCGTATGGTTTTGATACTCAACCTCTTGCCTTCAGGGAAGAGTACCTCTTGCCTTCAGGGAACCTGCAATGAATTTGGTATTACGGGCTAGACTCCGAAGTTAGCCTGCTTCTCCCCCATAGCTGTTCAGGTCCTGTGAACCTTATTAGGCAGAAGAGTTACCACAGTCAAAAGCAGCAGCCTTTTTTACTACCAATTAAAAAAAAAAAAAAAAAAGCAATTAAGAGGCTGTAACTCTTTGCATTCCCTAGGGACTATGAAGAGAAAAAAAATAATCAACACCACTCCTCAGAAGAAACCTCTTAAAGGATTTTCTACTGCTGTTAAGACTAGGAAAGCTGACTTTTGAATTGCAACTCATGATGAGCACCAATGACCAGTTATTTTTATTCCTTGCACCTGTTATGCTGAGCTGTTTCCCAGAGGTATTCAAATGTAAGAGGCCAATTCTCAAAAGCAGACATATTTGGAGTCTTATTCCCCCTTCCCTGCTGCCATGCTGTTTTCAAAACCCAGAATCCTCTCAAAGACTGGAAGAAAATAAAAGTGCAAACTCAATCCTAATAAAGAGATTGATATTTTGTTTATTTAAAACTGAAGTCAAGTTCTGCCTGTAAAACCAAATATTTACAAAATTATGTCAATATAGCTAGTTTCATCGCTTGTAACATTTATGCTGATGCTTCAGTTCTAAAAAGCTTTTTTTGTTTCTTCCTCTGAATTTTGCGTGGCTTCCTTTTATCCTTAACAATTGGCTTTGACTCTGGTTTCACGAGCTGTATTTCCACTGGCTGTTCTTCAGCTGGAGTTTCAAAGACCACTTCAGTGGGATCTTCTTCAATAAGCACTTTGGTCCCTTTTTTCTCAATCATTCGCACTTCCTTCACTTGCTGTTTCTCTCTAAACTTAGCTGCCACTGACAATCTTATCAGCCGTCGATGCTATAAAAATAAGAATTTAATCAGGTTTCAAATAAACAAGAAGGAAGTCAGATATTACAGGAACAGGTGGTAGTTTTTCTGCTTAATGTTCAAAATCTTCAGTGTAATGCTGTCTTTTCAGTGACATGAATTTTGCATTCATTCCTTTTTTACAAAATTACTCTGTCTCAAATCGTGATCAGCTGTGGCACCCCTTTGTACAAAGGGTCCCAGGGAAAGGCATGCATTACTCTCCTCCACAAACAGACTGCAAGGTCAGCTTTAAAATCAGTTGCTAAATGAAAAGAGAAGACAAAGCTGCTTACCATATTTGGGGACTGGTAATGGGGATTTTCATACAGAGTTGGTCCTCCAAAGCTACCTTGGAAGATTTTTATGAGGTTCAGGACAAAACGAGGACCAATTTCTACTAGAGATGCACATTCTTCTATTATCTGCAATAAAAAAAGAATACTGTCTTCATTTCTCATCAATCAAATCAAAGTATATAGCCTTGCAGGCACCCTGCATATGGTGATACACAACTGAATTTAAATCCAACATATGACGCCACCAAAGCTGATTAAACTAGACTTGTATAAACACAATTCTGTATATAAATCAGTTCTTTTAGGTTCAAGCAAGCACTTAGAGAGTACTAGGTATTTGTGATTTCCTCCTTTAGAAAGTAAGCTCCAGCACACTTTGGGTCAAAGCAGCAAGTAAGGTTAAAAGGCAAGCAAAGCTTAGGCTTTGACTAGTACTTCCCGCTACTGAGGCAACCATCACAGAGTCACAACTAACAGAATGCAAGCTGAAGTACACAAAACCTAAACCAGCTCTCTCCAGAGATACGGGAGAAGGTAAGTCATTTTAGGACACTGTAATTATTCTGTGTAAGCAATAGGTGCTGGCATATCCTGATCATAATTATTCTTCTCATATTATTGTAATTAATGGATGTGATATGAAATGACTCCACTGAACATCTCTTGAAGAGTCAAAAGAAACCACCAACCTGGTAATTCCGAAACCAGATCCTCTCGTCTGTAATGCTGAAGGTGAAAACATGATCTACAAAAGGCTGGCTTTTGGGGTGATACTGTGGTGTACTAAATATCTGTAATAAAAGGCAGCATTTCTAAATAATTGTAATTTAAGACGACTGGCTCATTTTTAATTAATTTTAATTTGCTAAGATCCCAATCCCAGGTTACGTTTTAAAACTCAAAACGTTAGAACAAGTGTCCCAGTAATTTTAAGCACGTGACTCTAATGCTTTGAAGAGTTTTTACAATTTCAGAACTGTAGAACTACTACTTAAAAAAAACACTTGAGGTTTTTAAATATGTTGTAAAAAAAACCCAAAAACATTTCCAATGAAGAAGAAACATTGGATAGCAAAACTACGGACTGACCTGAATAAACAATTCTTTTAGCAGGGCATAGTGTGGCTCCTTGTCAAATGTCTACAAAGAAAAAAATGTAAATGTACATGCAAAGCTAAATGCAGTCACACAAAGAAAACAAAAGCATACTCAATAAAATAAAACCTATACTTACTGGATCAAAAGACAAAAGGGGCCGTGAGCCCCTTAGGCAGTTTCCTGTCATCTTCAATTCAGCCAGTGTGTGAACTACAGTGATTTTTTTAAAAAAAGATCATTTTAGTATTTACAGAAAACTGTACAGACAAGAGAGAAAGAGTCCAAACATAATACTGTCAACCAACTTACCATTCTGCACTAAGAATTTAGCTGATGGTCCCTGTGGTGTATTCGAAAGCCTGCCGAGGACAGGTAGTGGGGGAAAAGAGAAAACAAAAATGTCAACAGCAGCCAGAAAGTATGCTGGATTTCTGCAGTACACTCCAACCAGTTATGTCTTTACTGAAGTAATTTCAGTTACTTTCATAGTGTTATTAACGTAAATACTTTCTTTCTAAACCAGTTTTTGAAACGCTTCTGTAAACAGTCTACAAAAGCTGGTCATGTACTGTAAACCTGCACTACCCACAGAAGCGCAAGATTAATACAGGTTTAACTAAGCAACACTGTTTCAAGCATCTTCACTATTATATTAAGAAAATTTAGACAGAATGGAAGCACCCCCAGCTATGTATAGAAATGTAAGAAAACATTTCCTTACCACATATAGAGATCCTGTTTCTTTTTGGCTTCAAAAAAGATGCACTTATTGCAGTTTTTCATTTCACACACCTACAGAAGACACATCAAATTAGCTGTTTACAAAATTCTCAAGAGTTTAAAAAACTTTCCACATTAATCTCTAGTATCTTTCCCCCTCCAAAATGCAAGTTCAAAAGCAAAGGTCTTGTGTTAATAAATTACACCTATTGATCCACAAACTTTAGTTGAAGCACTTGTTGAAAAATTTCACGTATTTATTAGAGGAGCAGTAACTTCGCTAAAGCTGCAAGCAATCTGATAAGCTATCCAGGATATAAACATTAGAACAGGAGCTGTGACATTAGGTTCTAGTTTCGGAACTGCCAATGTCTTACTACATTGTTTGGCCTGGCTGCATATTTGTTCCCTGCTTTCTCCAAGTATAACCTGTAAGACATCTTTCAGCTATATAGAGAAAGGCACATTCCATTTTATTTCTTCACAACAAACGTCTACATTTAATTAAAGGTTTCATTTGGTTTTATTAATCAAAAATCAACTCCCTATTTTAAGATGAACGCTTTTTGAAATAATTGTTTTTCATCTATGAAGCTATACAACTCCTATAACTAGTATGAGATCCTTTGAACTTGGTTGCCCTGTTCTCTGGCATATTTGATTTCCAGAGAAAATAAAAAAGAAGCACCAGTTAAATCCAGGATTACCTCATTAATTACAAACAACTGGTCTTTACGGTCCATTTTAGTATCTGGAAGACAAGAACAACATTCAGAAGGCTGGAAAACCAATTTAACACAGTAAGTTCTTTCAACAGTCAGTCCTTTTGCAAAACATTTGCTGGTTATACATGAAAGAGCAGGAATAACAATCAAGTTGTTTCAGCCATGTCATGCAATAGGTAAACACAGCAACAAAAGTATCTGGGCATTTACAGGACTGAGGCCATAGGAGTAACTTCCTAGAAACTATTAAAATACAAGTTACCGCAGTCACTGTATTTCTTGGCTTGAAATGAGCATGCTGTTTGTTTGTTTAAGATAAAAGTTTCATCAAAACAGTTATGTACCACATTTTTAAAAAGAACAGGTTGTTGAAACTTAAGTGTAAGTTAGAGACAATGTTTAACCCTACCTGCTTTAGAGTGGGGCATCAAGGTCCTTAAGTCTTGCATTAGATGCCTTGTTCTGAAATTAATTCCACGAGAAGAGAAAATAAGCACTCGTTTCTTGTTTTTCCATTTACCCTAAGAAAAAGACACAAAAGTTAAACATGATGTTTCTAGCCTTAAAGCTACTACAACACAGCAACGATAAATGTTTTAAGTGTAATTACAGTAAAACGCATTAAGAATATTTGTTATTGACATTATCTGCCCATCTGCACAGAATCACTCTCAGTTAGAGTGATGACTTCCCTACAGAATGCAGGGACAACACTTTTTATATGAAGAAATATCCTTCAAACTTCAGTATGTTCCTGTGCAAAGCTGTACAACACCCATAAGCATTAAGAAAGGCCATAGCATTTCTTAGTTACAAAAGGCACCCCTCCTTCCCTGCAAAATGAGCTAAATTGCAGTCTCGGAGCACAATTCGGCTTTTCCTACCAATGGGCATGTGATCAGAAATCTCAAGACTTCAACATGCTACTTTCATCTTTTTTTTTAAAGCAAACTACACGGTAATTACTGAAGCCTCCTCAGGTTGATTTTTAAATGAAACGGGCATAATTTCCATATAATCTCTGTGTATAACAGAATCATCCAACTCCTTAATGCACCTCTGAAATGACGGTAACACATTGTATTCACATCGACCAGAATAACGCTCTTTGTGTATTATCATAGACATCACATACCATTGCATGTTGCTTTTATTTGCGCTGGGATTACAAAAAAATTATAAATAAGCCTCTCTCTACCCTCGCTTAGCAGCCGGGTTCCCACCCGACACCCCGGCTCCCGGCACCGCGCTGGGGTGTGAATACCGCCCTAGCACACGGGCCAGACACGCAGGCGAGTTGCCTTTCCTACGGACAGTCGCCGCTCGGGCAGGGAGCAGAGCGGGGCCCCCAACGCGGCCTACTCCGCTCCGCCCCGGGCAGGGGGCTGGGAGGTACCTGGGAGACCGGCGGCGGGATGCTGTACTCCTCCGGGCCCGGCCTGCCATCCGGCTCGGCCGCGCTCGGGGCCCTCTTAGCGCGCTTCTTCGGCTGCGCAGCCGGGACACCCCGCTTCCTCTTCGCCGCCGCCATCTCAGCCGCACCACGCCGTGCCCACGGCGGCCAGCACTTCCGGCTGCTCGCACTTCCGGCTGCTCGCACTTCCGGTCCCTGCCGGAAGCGGTGCGCGCGCGGCGGGAGGCCGCCATGCCGTTCTCGGCGCAGCCGCCCGCCAGCGGGGAGCCGTACGCGCTGACCGCCAGCCTGGACAACGCCCGCCACCTCTCCAGCCTCCTCAGGGCCGTCCACTTCCGGGACCACGCCACCTGCTTCGCCACGGCCAGCGGCCTCAGGGTGACGGTGGAGGACGCCAAGTGCATCCAGGCCAACGCCTTCATCCAGGTGGGGGCTGCGTACCCCGCCCGGGGCCCGGGCCCGGCTGCTGCTGCCGGGGCGGCCCCGCCGCGGCGCTGGCGAGGGCGGGGGGGCTGGGGCAGCTGTTGGGGGCCTTGGAAAGGTCCCGGCTACGTGGCAGAGGAGCGCGGGGCAAATTTACCCGTGGAGAAGGGGAAACTGCTGAACTCGCGGCGTAGCTGCGGAGCTGGTGTGCTGCGGGGGGGCCGTGGTCATTCGTGGGACGCTGAAAGGCCGAGCTCGGTAGCTGGTTTGTTCATGCCTGTGTGATGAGCCTGCACCCTTGTTTAATGCGTTGGCACCGGCTCAGGCCGCTGCTCCTTTGGACCATACCACTCTTAGATGCGTGAACAAGTTCATGAATTGTCTGCCTACCCTTAAGTATTTTTGTTATGTTTCATCCCAAAGCCAAAGAGCCAGCTCTGAAAGTGTAAATTCACAGACCCTCATCTACAGCATATCAGCTGGGCTAAGCTGAGAGCTTCCACCACAGGGCAGGAGTGTGTGCTTCATCACAGGACTGGGACAGTGCTCTGCACCTTTCCCTCTTTGATCCTGCCTGTCCTGAGCTTTGTCCTGAAAGGGCGCATGAGAGCTTACGCATAGACAGGGGATCTCAACTGTGCTGAACTGTCCATATAGGCAGCTTTAAATAGCAATCTACATTATTTCTTCTTAACTTGCATTTAATATAACATCAAAAGCACCCGTGCTTGCTTTCCTTCCACCTCTTTTGTAGCTGTGACTCTTGGCTTCACATCACTTGAATTTTTTAAGTTGCACTTTAAATTTTTTCTTCTTTTAACTATGGTCTACTTTCCAAGTAGTTTTGCTTGTTTGCTTCTTGTTATTTAACTCATATCCAGCTCATAAATGCTTTGTTCATAAGAACAAAGTTTGTGCTGGTTCCTGGTTTTGAAAACATGTATGATAGTGGGGATGTAAATGGAAGGGGTGAGCAGTGCTGTGGTAGTAATTCAAACCTGACTTTTCCTCTGTCCTTTAGAATCTGTGTCTTTGCTGTCTGTGAAACTGCAGCCTGAGCTGTGTGTGAAATAGGAGAAGCCTGAGTCTCCCTGTTCCTGCACGTCCCCTTGCTTTCTCCTACTTTGGCTGCACAGTCCTCATTCATACTGGTGCTGTATTTGTTAGGTTAGCTTCCTGGTATTCAGTGAGTTAAGCTGGTTCATGAAGTGGCCAGCATCTGCTAGTGGAAGTTAAGCAGCGGGCACATGTGGGCAGGGGCAGAGCAGCAGTGACTGGAGGTGGTTCCTTTGAGAGTGTTGAGCTGTTACGTATACAATACTTCCAGTTGGAAGGGACGCACAACGGTCACCTAGTCCAGCCACCTGACACCGCTTCAGGGCTGACCAAGGGTTAAAGCTGGTTACTAAGGGCATTGGCCAAACGCCTCTGAAGCACTGACAGGCCTGGGGCATCGCCCACCGCCCCAGGAAGCCTGTTGCAGTGTCTGACCACCCTCTCGGTGAAGAAGTGCTTCCTGACGTCCAGCCTGAGCCTCCCCTGGCGCAGCTTTGAACCATTCCCGCGTGTCCGTCACCGGATCCCGGGCAGAAGGGATCAGCACCTCCCTCCCCACGTCCCCTCCCCAGGAAGCTGCAGAGAGCAGCCAGGTCGCCCCTCAGCCCCCTTTGCTCCAAACCAGAGGAGCCCAGAGCCTCAGCCGCCCCGCGCAGGCCAGGCCTTCTTAAGTTGCAGGGCTCAGAACTGCAGACAGTATCCAAGGTGAGGTCATTCCAACACTGAATACAGAAGGATAACGAGCTCTTTTGACCAGCTGGGTATGCTGTGTTTGATGAACCCTGGGGTGCAGTTTGCCCTCTTGACTACCAGTAAAAATGTGTAACTGCTTTTTCAAAAGCAGCTCACATCACCCTGCTTTATTTCTGAAATACTCGGTGCAGTTACCACGAAGCAGCTAGTGTCTGGTGGCACACAGTGTAGCCTGGAGTAGTTTACCCCCATCAGACTAGTCAAACACATGTTTTAACACATTTCAGTGAGGTGAACTCACTATTCTATCCTGTTCTTACATATTTTTATTATTCAAAATGTTTATTCATGCTCTGAGTGAAAAAGTAAATAAGTATTATTTCTGGAGAAGGGTGGTGCTTACATTCCAGCTGCAAAAGTAGGCATCTTTGAACTTCAAGGTTTGTAGCTTGTTCTTAAACTGTAAAGACAAGTGGCTATGTTTTCATGTTTATGCCATGCTACTTTGTTTCAGCTGTGACTTGATTTTATTTTACTAGTTTTGAGGACTGTTTTTCTTTAATTGATACGGTGTTGCATGTAGAAATCACTTTGCATTGCACTGATCTCTGAAAGTGAGAGTGCTGTATTTAGGGAAATAACTGTAAAATGTAAAATAATTGTGGAACCTCCCCTCTCTTAATCTCACAGGCAGAAATTTTTCAGGAATTTGCTGTTCAGGAGGAAGCAGTGACGTTCCGGATCAATTTATCTGTTCTTCTTGACTGCTTGACCATTTTTGGTACCAGTTCTTTGCCAGGTATGACACATATTTACCTTGACAGTGTATGTGTATTGCATATAATCACATAGTGAAACCTGTACATAGCTGCAGGGAGATTTCCAGTCTTGGCAAAAGTTCTAACTTCCTCACCTTAAGTCCTTCTGGGCATGGCACCTCTTGCTATTGAGCAGGATCCGTCCTGTTTACTTAAGCTCATACAAGTGTGTGTTGTGATAACAGTTGATGGAGAGAAGAAAGGAGCTGATGGATGTGAGCCTAGCCAGTGTGTCAGGCACTGATGCAGCAGGAGAGGCTGAAAGAGGCTGAAATTTGCATGGCTAACAAAAAAAGATTGTATCAACTCAATAATAAATGTGATCTCTTTTCCACTGTTTCTGTGCCTTGTGCCACCCAGGAACATCCAGCTACCTCAGAAATATTGACAGGCATGTTTGTGAATTAGGAAATGTTCGGGTGCAGATTTACTGGGCTTGAAGAAGCCTGCAGGGGTTCCATGTAGCACCATCAGTTCACTGTTCTGTTCCCAGTGCAAAAGTTGTTGTGTGGCACCCTCTGTTCCTTCCCTTCTTCAGGCTTCACCTGCATCTGTTCTGTGAGTGTTATCTCCAGCATGCAAGTGAGGTGCTGAGGAATGATACTTACCTAAGGTCTCACAGAACTCTGAAGCTGGCCTGCGTAGCACCTCAGGTGCTATCAGAGCACTTTAGATCTTGCTTATCAAGTGTGTGAATTACAAATACCAAGTAGACTGTGTAACTGATCCTGTTTGTAGTCTTTTCAGTGACAGAGGTGCATGGGAAGGTGCCTTTACAATCATGCATACAAATATTGAACGACATGAGCCTGTTTGTTTAAACACAAAAAACAGGTCTTAGTGAATTTTATTTACCATAAATAAGTTTTTTAGGTTTTTTTGTAATTTGAAGGCTGTTCAAACATAATTTCACGAGCAAAAATAACTGCAAGTTAGCATGACTCTATGGGTGCTACAGGCCACGCTGTGTATTCGGCGTGGAGCTGAGTGATACCGTGACAGCTTTTCTGGGCAGTTCTACCGTTAACTGCTGCGTGTTGAACTCCACATTCCCCTGCTGCTTCTGTTGTGATTGACCTAAAGACCGAAATCAACTACTAAACGGTGCTCTGATTTTGGGAAATGAAACATTCAGATTTTGATTACCTAGCAATAGGGGGATGTGACTGTAATGCAGGCTAAGCTGCGTTAACTTCAGTTCGGGTTGCACAAGTAACAAGAGTAGTAAAGCAGGACTGTGTGAGCCAGAGGGAGCCTCAGGACTGTGGAGGATTTTCCAGTTCCACTAAACTACTTGTAGCATATCCAGCTTCATTGTCACAGCTAGCGTTACCCTTTTGGTACATGACATGAGTTGGACTTGAATCAGTGTCTACTTACAAATTATTTCATTTTGCTGTGTAACCGTTAACACTTCATAGGCCGTCTAGGAGACTGCACTAAGCATGCTGAATTAGTGTACTGGAGGCTGGACCAAACAGGCTAAATCAGATTGATCTGTGTCCCATGTGCCAGTAAAATGTGAATTCTCTAAAGTGATCAGATGTGCTGGCTAGCTCTGTGGAGAATGTATGTTTCATTTTTCTTTTCAGGAACATCAACAGCCCTTAGGATGTGTTACCGTGGTTATGGCAGTCCACTGATGCTGTTCTTGGAAGAAGGAGGAGTAGTGACAGTGTGCAAAATTAACACTGAAGAACCTGCTGAGTTGTTAGACTTTGATTTCTGCAGTACGAATGTTGTTAATAAAATCATCCTGCAGTCAGAGGGGCTACGAGAAGCATTTTCTGAACTGGATATGACCAGTGAAGTTCTGCAGATTACCACGTCTCCAGATAAACCCTACTTCAGGTACTGGAAACTTTGCTTTCAACTGAAATGTTCATGCTTGGCTTCTGTTGGTAAGAACTGGAAATTTTCAGGATGAAGAGGGGAAAGCTATTTTAGAATATTGCTTTATTTCAAGAAGAATTGTAATGAGTATAGAAAATTACAGTATGTGATTAATCAACATAGTAATGACTCTATTCACAACCTGGTAAGTATGACACTGATACGGTCAGTTTAACATCTTTAATTAAATAAAGCAAAAAAAAAAAAATCAGTAGTGTTTTGTGATGCAGCCATTGAGATATGCAGGGTAACTGATTCTGATGAGTTTATAGAGAGCTGTGATCAGGTATTTTGAGATGGTGCCCTTTGTCTTCCAGGTTATCCACTTTTGGAAATGCAGGAAGTGCACATCTGGACTACCCTAGAGACTCTGATTTGATGGAAGCATTCCACTGTAGCCAGACTCAGACAAACAGGTTAGGAAGTCTGTGTTCAGTGCCCTCTGTGGCAGGTCATGCATTCTTGCTGGAAAGTTTAAAAAACTGATTTTGCATTACTGTAACATTTATTTCACTGGGGGGGGGGGGGGGGGGGGGGGGGGGGGGAATACTTCCCATCTGATAAAAGTCTGTCTGTGATCAAAAGCTAAGCGATAACAATGTCTGTCCACTGCTGTTACAGGAAAAGATCAAATTAGCACGTTGCTAGGTGTTTTTCAGTTATTCTGTGGCTTTAATTGGGAGTAATGTTTCAGCTCCTCTCTGCACAATTTTTTTTTTCAAATTACTTTTTTTTTTTTTTTCCTTCTTCTTTTCTTTTCCCCCCTGCAGGTACAAGGTTTCTTTGCTTAAACCATCTACAAAGGCACTGGCTTTATCTTGTAAAGTGTCCATTCGAACAGATGCTCAAGGATTTCTTTCGTTGCAGTATATGATTAGGAATGAAGACGGACAGATCTGTTTTGTGGAATACTATTGTTGCCCTGATGAGGATATTACTGAAGCAAAACTGTAGGTGTATGTTTTGATGTCTGTGTTATATTTATGGATATATAAAATACTATATTTTTTATAAAACTGAGTGCAAGCTGTAAAGATTAATAGGCAGTATTGCGTTTTTTGTTAAACTCTGGAATTAGAAATATGAAGGCTTCCTTTTTATTTCCTTGCAAACATTCCTAAGCCTTGGCTCAGAAGACTGAAGCTGAAGAAGCAGAAAGGGGAATTGATCTTCTATAGCCAGTGATTGCAGCACAGATGTTACTGTGGTGTTCGTATAATATGTTGCTGCTTTTTACAGTGTTTTCCAAGAATTTTTGTTTGTGCTTTGTTTTTTTGTCTTTGGCTTGTTCTAAGCAATTACACAAGGGAAAATCTGAATATTCAGCTGTATGATAGCCAGTTAAATGACTTAAAAATAAAACCAAATTTGTCTTGAAAGCAGATGACATTTTCAAACTGATTTCTTAATATCAGCAGGTGGTTTCTTTCTGGCATATGGTAACATGTTTTGCTGGTGAAGCCACTAGGCTTCTCTGCATCTTGATTAATTCTTAATGTAGCTCAGTTCCTTGGAATTTCATCTGATACCAATTTACCCTTTTGTCTGCAGTACTGGTGATGAATTGGTAAATGAAGATAGGAGCCAGGATTTACTTAGTCATTACTCATAACTGTTCTGGCAGCATTATTGTTTTCTATCTAGTAATTTATTACATATCTGCGAGAACGCCACTGCCGAAATGTTTCTGTACATACACGTCCCCGTTCCTACCCTGCTACTTTCTGCTAGCACTGTTAAGAATCGGAAAAGTTTTGTATTTTGGAATTATTTGTGAAATTAGTTTACCTTCTCATCTCAGTAGCCTTTTTCAGCCACAGGAGGGACTCCTAAACTGAAGTAAAGGAATGCCTGCTGGCGTCCCATGGAGTGGTGTGTTCATATCACTGCTAACAATGGGCCTAACCTCTTACTGAAAAGGGAGTGCCGTTTCTGGGGAGTCTTCTGCAGCAGCCAACTTGGCAAAACAGTGAGGTGGGCTGTACTTAGAATCAAAAATTGCCTCTCTTCTTTCACACCTCTCTGTTGCAAACAACCTGCTCAAAACAGGAGGTACACTGAAGCTGCTGGGTGTTGGACCAGGTGTAGAAAACTTCACATCATACCGCAAGGGACTGAACTCTCCCTGCGTTGCTGCTGTGGGATGTGGCCCAAGCGCTGGCGATCTGCGGGTAGTTTGTACAGCTTTGGACTGTAGCTGAGTTGTGTTGTTTGTCAGAAGATGAGGTCCTGCTTTGCACATGTGGAAAACTGTATGTTCATATGTTATGAAGTTGATTTTTCCACAATTCAACAGAATCCAAGTCCTTTGGGTTTATTTCAAGTTTAAAATGCTTTTGTTGACCATTGTTCACCTCTTGCTTATGTAAGCAAGAATATACTTTCAGAATACACAGTGTCAGCAGTTCATTTCTGTTGTCTTCTGTGCAGCGCATCCATTTATTGTGATAAATTTTAGATTTGAAAAACAACTACAAATCTTTGAACTACAGGACTGGTAAAGATACCTAATAAAATTCTAAATTACTCTTGTTTACTGTGGTGGGTTTTTTTTCCTCAAACTTAAGTATTCAGTATAGGTGAATTTCCTTTTGGCTTACTGTCTCAATTTCCTGTAGTGAAAAAAAAAAATTACTATGGTCTCACTTGGAAATCATTAATATTATCCCTGACTACTGAGTGGTAAGAATGACTTACACAATCTCTGGTGACAATACAAAAATGAAGCAAAGCACATCACTTTCTTAGTGTGATTTATTTTAGAGGATCAAAGTTGTTTGAATTGTGTTCAAGGACATTACTGTGGCTTAACATTTGTACTTTTATATAATTTCCTACAGATGTTCTATATTGCATCTTAAAATAGTACTTTTAACAATTTCTTCAGTAATCTACCAACAGTGATCATAGAAATAATATCCTAAGAAGTTAGAAGACCACAAAATACCAGAAAGTAACTGTTGCATTTCATAATTAATAGCTATGACCGGGAGGCATGGTTTGTGCGAGACTGCACGTCTGTGCCCCAGCCGGACTAAGCCATGGCCTGGGCTCACAAAGATGGGGCAGGGCTTGTGCACCTGGCACCCAGAGGGATATGGTTCTAGGTGGACAAAAGCATGGAAGGTCTGGGCTACAGGCTGCTTGCAGTAAGATAAGGAGTGGATTTAGGATCCAGCTATGAAGTAGAAAGGGTGACGGGGAGAATGACTGGAAGGTCGCTGTGCATTTTTTTGACCTGGAAAGTTGCTTAAAATCTGCAGACCTCAACTGTTGGGTTAGACTTCATTTCCTACAACACTTTGTATGAGATCCAGAACTTGGGAGACTACCTTTAGTGTGTTTTAGCTCTTCTGCTTGACAGGTCTTCCTCTTGCAGATAGTGGGAAACCTGCAGTAGAAGAAACATTTAGTTCATATTTTTTCTTTTTGTAGTATCACAGAACGGACTTGTCATGACTCTGATTTTGCACACCTGTGTTCTTATAAAATGGTATGAATAAGTACTCAGAATTACTGGTGGTGTAAATTAAAAACAGTTCCTGGATGTGGGGACTGGAACCAGCATTGTTCACCCAGGTTCGATACAGCTGTGGTAGGTGCTGCCTGGCTGCTGTGATTTACTGCACTGGGGGCTCTGGTCAATCCAGATCCAGAGGCCACAAAATGACAAGTGACTTTTTCTACAGTTATTTTGATTTGTGCTTTTCAGAGAAAGAACTGACCTCGGGTCTGCAAGAAGGCACTTAATTCTTTATGCTACCTGCAAACCACTACCAATAGGCCTTGGGTCCCACTGGTCTGCTGGGATACAGGAAGCCAAAATAATGACTGACTCCTGGTCCTGACAATCTTTATGCAGCCAAATAGCAACGACACCAGTGCTAATATTATCTCTTGCCTCCCAACACGCTGGGAAGTTCTTGTGTCTCTCTTGCTTTCACATCATTGAGGCCTATCCACAACCGTGTGGGTCTGTAAAGGCTGTTGAGCACAAAATTCCTCAAAAGGGATTGAGTTCTATACCTCTGTTTCAAAGTTAGTCATGGAAAAGAATCAGTTGTTTAATATGTGATTACATATGGATTTATAAGGAAATGTATTCTTGATGAGACGGGTCTTTAAGTGAGGTTAGCAGAGTAGTTGGAAAAGTTTAGATAAGCCACACGCTGTTCCCTGTAGGTGTCTGTTTTGAACTTCATTTGGTAGTAGCTTGTACACCCCTAAGAATCCAGCAGGTGGGTCTTGCCAAAATCCGTAGAAATTGTATAAATAATTACAGTAACGCTAATCAGTGCTTTTGTTGATAGAACACTAACATTAAACTGAACAAGTATGGAATTATTTTAGAAGTGGAGCTATTACAGAATAAAGGCTTGATGCCTTCCTGTTGAAAATCACTTTTTATATGACTGTCTTTGAGTGGGGGCAGGGGTGCTTAGGCATAAATGGACACTAAGGGCCACAGCAGGCGGCTAAAGGCTTCTTCTGCCCAGCATCTCTCCTTAGCTGGGCTCCAACGAGTAACAGGGTAGCGTGTTAGCCCTGCTAAATCCAGTTGTAGGGGCTCCGCCAGGGAGTGGGTGTTGCACAGAAATGTGATGGGGTGTGCACACAGCTCTGGTCTCTTCACAGAGTCAACAGGACAGTGAGAGGCAGGCTTTGGTGGCCACCGCGAGTGTGAAGGCCGTTCTGGGCAAGTGCCCTGGGCCTCCATGGAGAAATACACCCAACGGCAGTCTGGAAAGATTTGAACTGCACGACGGAGAAATCCAGGAAAGGCTCCCCTTTTGTTAAACCATTGAAAATCCGCCCCACGAAGGGCAGAGAGATGCTGGGAATTTCACTCCCTCCAGAGCAATGGCACGCAGCAAGCATTTGATTTCGGGTCAGCACTTTGGAAATCCCCTGAGGCCAATCATTTGTTTCGCAAACCAAAACCCCAGTGAGCCACTGGTCAAAAAGTAGATGTTAAACTTGCTTTGTTGGTGGCTGGCTCTTGCAGACGAGCCTGGAGGGGGTGTTGGGTTTTCCAGTCTGCTGGTATGAGGCTGATGGAAGGGATGATGAAAGCTCTCCATAGAGAATTCAGCAGCCTCCTACCCTTCCAGCTCAGATAGCACCATGGGGTTGACCAAGAAATGAGCAAGCCAGCAGAAAGCTGGGTTCAATGTGTTTCCTGTACTTACCTAATTATACGACAAGTCTATCTGTACATATGTGTGGATTTTACCCCATGAATGCCAACGGAGTGCAGCAAGGAGGGATCTGCAGCACCGAGAGGCATGAAGCCACTCCACCCAGTCAGGCAGTACCTGCAGGGGGGTTTGCAGCAACACCGACCTGCGGTGCCTCTGCTTGAGAACTGGACAGTTGTCCAAGGAGACAACTCAAATTTCACGCACAGCTCAGCGCAGTCCAGAAACCAGAGGAACAACCATTTCCGTGCAAAGCTGCTCCCACGAACCCCACTGCATGGGATGCTCCTAGGCATGGAGGGGTCGGGGCACTGCGCAGCCGGGGCGTGCACTGCGGAAACCTCACCCTACAAGGTACAGGGCGCCCTGCAGAGAGGAGTGGGCTGACCCAGGGCCACGCTGGGCAGTCACCTGCAAAAGCTGCTGGTGAGCCTGGGCTAGCACCACGGTAGGGCATATCCCAAGCGGTGCAGTGATAGGCACAGTCTCACTCTAGCATCTGAGAATGTTCCCAGCCGCTTTTATAGGTGTAGCCTGATGCTACGAGGTGTACTTTTATAGGTGTAGCCTGATCACCAAGAACACCTTTCTTGCTCCAGTTTTACAATATGCTGTCCACCTTGACACAGAGCTCGGTCTCAAACGCTGCCATCAGCTGCCTGGAGACATTCACTCTCCTAATTAGAGGCCTGGAACTGGTCCCAGAGGAGCTGGAGCAAACCTAGGCTGCTGGCTGCTTGAAGCGCAGGGGAGCATGTCCCCTGCAAGGAACCATTCTTCGGAGGTGACCGGGGTCGCAGAAAGGCTCCCCGGGGAGCACAGAGCTGCTCAAGGGCAGCAGGTGTAGCTGCACTCCCTCCTTTTGCATGCTACAACCCAGACTGGGCAGTCATGCATGGCTTTAATTATGCAGATACTTGCAAGGGAACATGCTAGAGACCCATCATCCAAAGCATCTGCGGGGGAAGTTCTGCCAGCCTGCCCCTTGCCAGTTTTTGGATGGTGACGTGATTTCTTCACATGGCAGCAAGAGCAGGAATTTTAGAAACGCTGCGGATGCCACACAGCCACCCTGAGGTGCCGCAGAGCTTTGGGGCAGCCCTGCTCCCACTCCCTCTGCATGTGTGCTGTGAGGGAGAAGGCAGAAGGGGCACTACCGGGGAGCGTGCTGCCCTCCCCTCGGGCACAGGGTCGCTGCTGTCCCCCCACTGTGACCCTCCAGCAAGGCACCCAGCTCTGCAGCATCTGCACAGGCATGTCTGCACCTGGCCCTGCGACACCTGGTCAGCTGTGCTCACACCCAGCTGTGGCCCCACTGCTATAAATGCAGCACTCCTCTGAACAGCAGGAGCCCACAGGAGCTATTTCTAGGAGTGGGGCTGTGCAGACCTTTGTGCTGTGCGTCTTTGCCCCCTGCACTGTTTTCCAGCTGCAGAGGCTCGGAGGGGAAGGAACACCAGGTTTAGCTCTCAGGGACGTTTCTTTTTGGGACCGGAAAATGCGGCTTAATCCAGCTCCCCCCTTGCTCCCCAGCCTCTTCTTTGGGGGATGCCTCCTGGTGGGCAGCAAAATGCTTACAGAGAAGCAAACACATCCAAACATTTTTGGCCGGGGTTTCCAAATGTGCATCAGGGTTGCTGTGTGCATATGGGACTGTTGCTGCTTTAGGACAGGGGATGCCAGAAGAGTTGCAGTGGGTCCAAGCCCAGCCACCACCAAGGAGCATTTTGGCTAATCCTGAAGGGAAAAGCAACCACACTGAAGCAGCAAACACACTTGCCGCCCGAGAAGTGCCCTGCGCAGGGCACCAGCTGCAGCATCGCTCCCTGGCGGGGTTACCAGCACTGAGCGTGCGGGACCAAGCTGGGCAGCTGCCGCCAGGACATGGGGCAATGGGCTCCAGCCCTGAGCTCCTTGCGAGGGATGATGTCACCAGATGTGCCTGTTTCCAATCTCCAGCTGCTGGTAGGAGGCCCCATTACCAACCGTCTGAGCATTTCAGGCTGTTGGAAAATGTATGAGGAGGGCCAATGCTGCAAATCTGGAAAGATCAGCACACAAGCAGGCTTTTAAAGTAATAGACTGAAAAACTGGTTATGTGTCAATACCTGTGTTAAACTCATCAAGTGAGAGTCTGTCAGGGCAGCCAAAGGTTCATAAACCATGACAGATGCATTGCCATAAAATGCCTCAGGAACTACAAGTTGTGTTACAAAACAGACCCTCCTGAAGCCACCGGTGGGACCAAGGAGTAGCGTCTGCAGGACTGCAAGCACAAACCTCTACTGCTTGTGCAGAGAGGCAAAGCCAACCACCAGAGGAGCCTTATGTTGGTGACACACCACCTCAGGATCCCGTCACCAGGTCCAACAAGACAGAGGCTGTCATTTCTCCTAGAAAATGTTCTGTCACACGCTATCATAGCCTGGGGAACCCAACACTTTTAAGGTGTCAAGCAAAGCACGCAGCTTTCTCACCAGCAGCAGGGTCTGCTGGTAGGACTATTTCATAGCTGCATTATCTCAGGCTTCCTCAAATAAGTAGAAACCTATTAAATCACAGATTTTAATTCACTTCAGCTGCAGTTCACCACTGTATATAATTCCAAGACAGAGGGTTTAAGGAAATGACTGCTAACATGAGGATAATTAATTTATACTGCCCTGACAAGAATATAGACATAAAACTAAGATAAAGTATGGTTCTAGTTGGTTCATAGTGTCTGCGTTACTTATTTTCAAAAAGATCAGTGAAAGATCCACATAGAGGAGGAAGAGGAGGAGGAGGAGGAAGAAGAAAAGGAGGAGGAGGCAGGGATGAAGAAAAGCATTTGGAAACTTCACTTCTATGAAACATTTTGCTGAGAGCTGGCTTGTGCCCACAAGCACTCCCAGTGACCCGTCTTTGCAGAACCAGGCAGTGTTGCTATAGATGAAGGCTTCGGTACTTGGGCAAACTCTTGAGCTGTGACCTGACATAAAATTTGGGAGCACTTTTAGTACTCCCTGTGGCAGGCTGAAACCGCAGTGAATAGAGGATTTAAATCACTGACCTGTGCTGTAAGGCTTGCACCTGTTCCTATTTGTTTGGGAAAAAAAAACCAGTAATTGCTGGATTATGCTTGTGCCTGCAGAGTATGTGCTGGGTGATATCACGTCTGCTTATGCCGCTGCTCTGAAAGCTCAACACCTCACTCCTTCGGGAGCTTTTCCATTATTTTGTTCAACATGCCGTGGCCCACTGTGCAGCTGCTTTGCAGCTAGATCCCGAGACCTCCCACAGCAGCAGGCTGAGGCCCCGGACCCACAGACTGCTGAAGCCACAAGAGGCTGCCCCTGCTCCAGGACCTGCCCTGTACTGGGAGGCCTGACCACACCGCTCCAGCCAGTGATTCTTCCCTCCAGCACACGGGTCTCTGCTGTGCTTAAAGGCAGATTGCTTCAGCCTTTCATGTCTGCATTTTGCTCCGATGGGGGCTGGCATCAGCACGGAGAAAGCCTCAGGTCACTTTGGCTGGCCCAACCCAAGCCAGAGCCTCCCTGGGGGCAGGTCAGACAGGGAAAGGCTCACATGGACATCCCTGCCCCACCGCTGTCAGGCAGCTCTCCTCCTGTGGCCCACATGGACCTCCAGCCTCTTTGCTCATCCTCCTCCCTCCTGCGCACTCTAGGCTGGTACCCCACCCCCACTACCAAAGCCCCCCGAGACCAGCTGTTACAGTCTAAACACAGCCTATGTCAAGCAACAGCGATTTATTTTAGCTCTGGAACACTCAGAGCAGTGAAATCTACACACCACCTACTTCCTTCCTCCAGCCAGCTATTGCTCAGGAAAACTCACATAAGATGAAGCGGGCTTTGAAACGACATCGCAGCTCCACGCAGCAATGTACCATCTGCCAGGTGATCTCCTGCCAGCTTTTCCACTGGTCCTCTCTTGGTCGCTTCTCCCAGGGCACCGTGTTATGGTTCACTCAGCACACAGTGCCGTGGCCTTCCCTCGGCTTTTGCTGTCTTGTGCTGACACATAGCACATCGCCACTTAGCTGACCTGAGAAGCGGTAGAAGGGAAACCAGCAGGTCTTTCTGCCATCACTGAGCCTGCTGCTCAGCCAGCATGAGGAAACAGTAGCTTCTTACCTCATACCTCTACCTATGGAGGTACCTGAATAAACCACCTGGCAACTGGTTTACTCTGTCTCCTGTTCCTCTAAAAAGCCAACCTCAGGCAAATGACACTTATTAGTCATGCTCTCAGTTCTCCAGAAGTAGGACTGTGCAGAAAAAAACCCAAAACCCCCATCAAAGCAGATGTGATCTTCTCTGCCAGGCGATTTCACCATGAACAGATTCTGCATACCACTTCGTCAGCAGCCTTCTTCAAAGGAAACCCAGTACTGAGTAGCTCACAGAAATTTTCTGCAAGAGACCGAAGAGTTACTTGACCCCCAGGATGTAACCCAAAGAGGAGCAATTTCTGCCGTTTGTGTGTTCCACCCCCAGACAGGAAGATATTATTAGCAAATAAGTTACTGAAAAGCTAGTTTCTCAAATAAAACTCAGAAGATGGAGAGATGATAAAAGGCAACAGGGCTGACTGTGTAACTATTGCTAAGTTTAAAGAGAATTATACATATCCATATGCATATACACATATATATACTTTCACTGTATTTCTGTGTGTGAAGTGCTAAGTGACAGAAAACTGCAGTTTTGAAAACCTGTGGGAGCTCACCAATCTGTGCTACTGCTCTGATGTAGTGTTAAACTTAGTTGGAATGCATCGAGTGATGGATGGGAAACGTGTATCACCTCTAGCAGGATTTCCACATGAGAAATGTCTCTGAACTTACCAATCGGATAGAAGGCATAACCTGCAGTAGTGCTTGCAAGAGGTTTGGAATGGATTCTGTTCTACCTGACAGATGAATAAAATCAATAATCAAGTTGCAATTCCAGGGACGAAAACCCAGTACATCTGACAGCTACCTAAATATGAGATATAAAACATATTTGCACTGCATCAAAAGCGCAGTGAGATTTCCCTCAATACAAAACCTAAATGAAGGCACAAAAAGACCAAAGATGAAAAAAGTGGAAATAGTTTATTTGCTGCATAAGGAAATTTCTTGTAAATTACATATAAAGAAACTTGCTATGCTGTAGTATATAATTTTCAATATTCCACAAAGATAATTGTAATAAATATACAAAAGAAAACAAAGTAGACTACTAAATCCATCAGGCAACCTACTGAACGGTTCATCAAGTTTTATACTTTGCAGCACCAGCATGCTTAAAATTTTGTTGTTCATTTTGAAGTGCTGCAGCGAAATTCTTTTCACATTTCTTTGGAACATTTTCAAAACCATCTTCCTATAAAATACTGTTCAAAACTAGCAGGCATTAGTTAAACCACCCAAAAAAGTAACACCAAGGTCTAACTGAGGCAAAGGTGTGGTTTTTCTTTTTGCTTTTAAAATCCATTTATTTTTGCCAGGGTTAGGAATTATCTGATATATGTGCACTATGAGTCCAGTCAGCCTGAGACATCGCCGACTCTTGTCATATTATGACTCTATAAACTTCATAGATTATATAGCTCTGGAAGATTTCTCTATTAGAGACATATCCACTAACAGGAATACAAAAAATACGATAGTGAAGCTGCAAGGTAGTTAGAATGGTTATCCCCTCAAGTGCAGTGTGTGCTTAGAATAATTTTTCCATAATTTCATACTATACCACATCAGGCATTTTTATTTGACTTTAAAATTTAAAAGTGCTGACAAAGCCTTTACTGATGCCCCTAGCCTCTACAAACAACATGTAGAAATTTTTGACACCTTTTGCTGTTCTTTCCCTATCATTTCTACATTTTTTGGAAGAGCAGGCTGAACTGCATTTTGCACTTCACTGCTCTGGATCACACTAACAGACAGGTCTATTATTCCGTACAAATCTTTTACAAACTGAACACCTTTCACTATGCTTCACTGTTACTGAATATTTGGGGGCATAAACAGAAACTCTAAAACACGATTACCTAAAAATATTTGTTAATAAGCTTAATGCAAACATTATGTAGAAAAAATGATTTAGTTACAAAAAAATCATTAGAGGGCCAATAAAAATATACTGAAGAGAAGATCTTTACAAAAGTGAGGTTAGGAAATACGAGGCATTGACATTCACTGTAAACATCCTGTGTTCACTAGAATCCCTTGTCTAAAGTGTATGTTCTGGTTTTGTTCCTGAGCTTCATGGCCAACACTTGCATAGATAGCTAAACCTATCATAAAGGGTTGTTTTATACAGACGTTTCTGTACTGCTTCGAACAGAACTTCAATGAACTAATGATTTTACCTTTTGAAATAGTTTCATTCCACTACCAGGCAGTTCAAGGAAACTATGAAGCATGGTATGATTTTTGTGTACTCAGTGCATTGGATGGGTTGGGACAGCTACCTTACGGTGTGTTAATCTTAAATAACATTAAGTAGCTGTCTGACGTTCTGGCTTCACACAAATACCTACTTCTGCTCACTGCTGGAAGGCTCACTTCTGCTCTGCCAAAGACTGCATATGGCAAAATGTCAGGAATCTGAGTGCTACAACATCAACTAAGTTAAATCCCCAATAACAAGATACAGCTTATAAACAGTACAAAAGACTTTCCTATGGAGAGTTTCACCTTTACCCAGGCAACATGAGTGCTTTACTCCAGATTAACCTCCCTCTACCGGAGGAAGCTAGAAAATACTTTCAGGGTAAACATGACAGGGAGTGGCCTAAGGAGAAAGCCTGAAGAACATACTTGCGCTTTGGATATGAAAAGCAGGCACGTGTTTAGTTACTGCACACGCAAACACACAAGGAAGGTGGTAGAGACAGACAAACAAATCCACCTCACAAACAGCACACAACACAAAAGCAGCAAATTGCCAATTTTAAATCTTATGTTAAGGCAAATCTAGATAAACACCCATAATAGGATTAATAAAAATGGGAAGTTTTCCTTGGCTTTTTTGTTTACTTTTTCTGCGATTGGCTTTTACACATCGACAGAATTTGTTTAAGCACCTTCTGGACATCTTCATCCATTTGACCCTAGACAAGGGGAGAAAGAAGAAAAGATGACTGAATTCAAGCATCTCTCTACTCTTTAAGAAGATTTACAAACTATTTTTGAGGTACAGTAATTAGATCAATTTCCTAAAAGGAAACAGTGTTAAATTTGTGCTTAAACAGTCATACCTTTTGGGCAGAATGTCTTAGATAAAACATGCAAAGTTCTTACTAGATCTGCAGGAGAATCATCTCTCATTAAAACACCAACAGTGTCTAACAGACAATACACAATGATACCTGCACAGCATAGAGAAGATGCATCCTGTAAACTGAGACAATTTCCTGATGTTGTTTCTTTGTTTCCTAGAAAACAGGCAGAAAGTCACAGAGCATTCAGAACTGTTGAACTCAGAACACCCCAACTAGATTTAGAGAGGTCTGGTGAATTACAAATCATATCTTATGCACGCATGGAAAACCAGCTCAGACAGTACTGTGGCACTAGCCAACCAAAACATAATTTTCTTGGAAGTGTGGTCCACAGAAACTGTAATTCTACCTATCTCAGTAAAAAAGCTGATGAGATGACATCAGTCGTAAGAAGCACTGAGCTGCAGAGATGTGGAATGAGCACATAACTCTACTTCTGATCTTATAAGCAACCAGAACTGAGAAAAGCCAACAATAATCTGACAAATTAGCCCCTAACTGCAGCTGAGCTCTCCCCTGAAGTCAGCGACCTGTCAGCTAATGCCTTCCCAGGGAAGAGGGAGGTGCTTACAAAGGCCTTAATCCATGAAACCCTCAGTTACTTAGTAGACATTCTAACAAGGAAAGCCAGCCTCCTTTTTCATCGTCACAGACTGCCACATCCCAGAAGCTATCTTTCTAAATAAACATGAAGCTGTTAGGAAAGGTAGCCTACCAGAAGGAAAGATTGCTTCTGTCCCGTTTTAAATCCTACCCGCTTTCTTAATGTATTGCATATCTTCACATCTTACACTACTTTGCTGGTCCTTAAGCAGTGGGAGATGAAGGAATCTTTCAGACTTGGTGGAGAGCGGTAAGAAACAGTCTGGACTTTTAACTGGCAGTATTTAACTGCCTACTTATTTCCCCCCACTCTGTAGGAAAGCAGACACCAGGTAAGCCGTTTAGCATGTCAAGCTGCAGATTCTCCTTTCAGAGGCACTCCAGAGTTCTCAAGAAATGGCTCTGGTAGGCAGCACCTTCTTTTCAGCCTCAGCAGTGAATTAAAGCGCTCCTTTGGACAGGCAAGCTCTCGGAAATAGAAGTTACGACTCCACCTAGCTTACAAGACTGGGCCTTTCATGCACAAACAAATGCAATTAAAAAATTTTCTTTAAGCAGGTCAGAATTTCAGGGAATAAACTGTGCTCCTTATAAACAGATGGATTTGCTTTATTTGAAACTTCATGCCTTGAAGTGACTACTTTCTTCCAGAAAGTCAAACTTATTTTAGCTTAAAAACCAAAACCACTTTGGCTGATGAATGTTCTTGAGAAAACATACAAATCTACAGCACACTGGCCATACTTTACAAAAATTAGGATCTCAGCAGGTGGTCTGGTCACTACATTACATAGCAAGTACAGGAACTTTGCTCAACTATTGATCTGAGGAAATATATTGGGGAAAACAGTTTGCTTCGCACATTTCTAAGCAGCAATTTGTGACTTGCAGATTCTTAAATGTTTCAGAGAAACAGAGGAATTTCAGAACTTCTGGATGAAAATTCCTCTCCTTGTACTCAATGACTGTGCTCCTTTTTAAATAAGGCAGAGTGATGGATGGCATGCATATCCTCAGAGAACTGGGAATAATAGTGGGTTTACAAATTATCATACTTACAGTCAGCTGGTTTTGCAACTGCTTCACTTGTTGTTGTAACACCTCCAGCTGCTGGCTTTGTCTTTTGGGGGCACTGGTTGAGTAGGAAAGCTGAGAAAGACTGTTCAATGCTTCTTTTAATTTGCTAACTTCCTTCGACATTTCATTGATCTAGGGAGGCAAAAATAGTTTTCATGAAAAGCTGCAAGGTTTTCATGGCTCTCGTCTTGAGGTTATTTGTGACTTAGATTTAAGATGATGTAAAACCAAGATGTAAAAAAGCTCAAAGGACAAACAAAGATATCATGTAAGCAAAGGGTTACAATGCTTCTCTATCCCCCCTCCTAGTCCAGTCAATTCAAAATATATTCTTTGTTCTGAATGTCAGCAATATTTACAAACAAGGATTGCATTTACACCCTTACAAATACTGCTGCTGAATACAAGACAGAAACATACAAAGCATATGCCAGCTATTCACACCTAGCAAAATACATAGCTTTTTATAAATAAATTTGTAGTGACAGATATAGTAGCTGCAGAGGAAGAATAGTCAAGTCATGCTATGGTTGAGATAATACAGTAAAATCATCACAGCAAGTTTTTGATCCTTTCTGATCTTTTGGTTTTTGTCTCTTCTGGAATCTCTTCCTGCTGTAAATCCCC
Organism: Falco naumanni; assembly: GCF_017639655.2. Lineage (NCBI taxonomy): Eukaryota > Metazoa > Chordata > Aves > Falconiformes > Falconidae > Falco > Falco naumanni. The sequence continues at coordinate 73,308,617 of NC_054080.1, forward strand.
TTTGACTTAAGTTGCCTGAATAGCATGAACCCAATCTAAGCAGAACTTAAAAGAGATAAACTGAAAGATCATGCATATCTCCCAGGGGGGAGGGAAACCAGCTGTAAATTTAAACATACTAAAACTTCTTTGACTTTGATTTTTTCAGATGGGCAAATGCACTCAGAAGTTCCTCCACTCTGTAACACCTGATACTTTGTCTATTAGGTCACCATGCATCATCCAACATGATTTGCAGTATGAACTCATGTACTACCCCTCCACTGCAGTGAATCACTGACCTTTTTATCTTTATCCTCTTCTAGTTTTGATGAGCTTTCAGAATATCTTTTCATTTCAAGAAGATCTTCTTGAGCTTGATGGTACTTTTGCTGAAGACCAGTCACCTCCCGTTCCTTTGCTTCAAGCAGAGTATGTATACCTTCTTTCTCTTCTTTCAAGTGCAAAACTTCATTTCTCAGTTGCATAACATCTAAGGACACGTTTTCCTTCTCTTGGATTACATCCTTCAGTTTAGATGACAAAACACTCACTTCACCCTCTAGTGATGACTGGAGCTTTTCATATGTAGTCTTGGGTACCATTGCTTCATTAATTGCAGCTTTTTCTTCCAGTAATTCCTTCTGTAAGTTTCTTACTTCACTTTCCTTGTTGGTAAGCAGTCCTTTCAGCTCATTTATTTCTTTCTCCATTTCCTTTACAGTATTTCTGAGTGCATTCATCACCTGATGGTGTTCAGTAAGTGGCAAAGAGTTTTGTTTCTGAGTGTCTAACAGTTGCTTTAGTTCTTCTGCTTCATCTAACACTTTTGTGTACTGGGATTTCATTTCTGATAACTCATTCTCTGCTTTGTATTTCAAAGAACTGGTTACCTGCATCAGTTTCTCATGTTCATCTCTAGGAATGTAGTCCAAAGCTATATCATCTGGAGTTTTTCTCTTTTTATAATCTTCAAGCTCTGTTTGTGCTTCTTTGTACAACTGCGACAATTCACTAAGTTGTCTGTTGAGCTCATCTACCATTCTGTGCATCACATCTCTCACTTCCCCAGCTTCAGCACTAGGTTCCAGCTGTGTCTGATTTGTCAGTTTGTCCTGTAACCTTTTAATTTCCTCCTGCCCTTCTTTGTACCTCTCAATCAACAATGCTTTCTCTTGATTAATGTTATCAATAACTGAACAATATGAATTCTTCATTTCCTCACACTCTTCCACAGACAATCTGCTTGCCGTGTTCTGCTCTCTTTCTTCAAACTTCTTCTGTAGTGCTCTCACTTTCTCTTTTTGTCTTTCACTTTCCTCCAACACTCTCTTCAATTCTTGCTTAAGCATTTCAACTTCTCCATATGTAACCTTCAACCTACTTGAATCAGAACATATTTCTTCACTTTCGGAAGAAACAAGACCCAGTTTCACTTGCCTTTGTAAATTGAAAACCTCCTTCACAGCTTCTTCACAGGTGTTCTGAGTTTCTTGGAACTTAAGGTTAAGATTAGAACCATTTTCTGAAACGTCTGTGCTATTTAAATTATCTGTTTCTGGGACTCTAGACTGGACATGAGCTTCTATGTGCTTTCTTTTGGCTTCAACAGTCTCAGATTTCCTCTGCCCATCCTTTAAGTCTTCCTGGAGGTACTTCATTTTTACTTCACTGGGGCTTGTCAATTTTTCATGAATTTGCATGGCATTTGATGCAGACTTCAGCTCCTCAGCTGAGAACTCATTTTGTCGATCTGCTGTTTGCTCAAACTCTGTTTGGGTTGAATGATAAGATGCCACAGTTGAATCCACTTCTTTAGGCGTTCTCTCCTGTGCAAAAAGAAACGCAAACAATTGGACAAGAAAAACAAGTACGGGATTATATTTTTCAGAATAGAGTAAGCAAGGAAATCTTGCCACATCCTACAGAGACAGACAATTAAAGTTCCATGGAAGAAAAATTCAAAACCCAGCTGCTCCCACTTAGTCATCTGCAGTGAGAGAAGACAGTAAGTGCCAAACTCCTCTGAAAGTCTGGGCTGACCTCCATAAGCTAATAATCAAAGCTATGCAAATTAAAGTTCTGCTAACACAACTGTTAACATCATCTTTTAGAATGTGGTTATCATAATAAACAAAATTATTCAGTAATTTATGGGAAAAGTGGGAAGATCAAAACACTTATTTAATCCTTTGGGGCAGAGTATTTCCATGACCTTACCACCAACAAGCTTATTAAATTATCTTCACAGTACATCTCTTTAAAATGGTAAGCAGTTCTTTGTTCTGCTAGTAGATTAAGAGAGCACTAGAACAGCACAAAAATTTGCCACCTGTAATTTGTCCTGCAGCTCCTTATTGTGCAATGTCAGAGAAGCAATTTTTGCTTGCATCAACAGAAGTAGATCTTGCTGGTCAGCTTCAGAACTCGCATCCAACAAACTATCAGTGCCTTTGGAGAAAAAAACAAACAAACAAAAAAAAGACTCAAAACCTTTCAAAAAGCTGAAATGCTAGCTAGTTAGTTATTCTAACCTTTCAAATTAAATAGTTTGTTCCCATGACTACTAAGTGTAGTTAGCAAGCAAACTGTTCCCTAGAAACTCTTTCCCCAAAAATGTGTTAATATCACCCAACAGGAACAGGAGGTTTTTGCTAGCAAGCTGCTAGTGGAATTACTAAACATTACTCCCAATACCTATTGTGTCTCACAGTCTAAGTGGAAAGGCACAAGAGGACTTCTGACCAGATTTCAACATTTCATACCACGTAAAACACATCACCAAATACGAAAGTAAGGATTAAGTGTTATTGTATACCTGTTGTGCTGTCAGTCAGTCCATCTTTATTATCTCGATGCAAGGAGATGAATTCTTCCTGCTGAGACACCAAAAGAAAACACTTTCACAGAAAGCAGATGTAAAGCTGGGAAGTTCACCAAAAAGAAGTATAGACAGTATAGATGTCGCTTGATAAAGCCTGGCAAAGAGGGTTTCTTTTATTTCTGAGGTCTTGTTTAATTGTAGCATGGGGCCAGTATTTCAAAATCTGCTAAAACCATTCACATTCCATTGACCAGTTCTCTCTAAATATTAATGCAATATGGGCAACTGTCTTACGGATAGTTTGGAAGCCTGCAGGCCCCGTGATAATTAATAGCAATATTCTGTCATGTATTAAAAAAAATAAAATCTTCAGTATCATTAAGTAAAGATCAGACAGAACACACTCAACCATTTCCCTGATGTCTTTTGGTGAAAGAGTTTCTACTTTTTGCATTGCATAATGCTATGCCCTTTACTGGTATTAAGTAATGAGCTCTCACAGCATTAATACTTTCATAACCATATTCCTAAATATTAACTAATTTATGACTAATTCCATTTACATATTCAGTAAACTTTAAAGTAATCCACACTGGCTTTATAAATCACACAAATAGATTAGCATTCCTTTTTGTTCCTAAAACTCAGCCAATTCACAGGGTACTCTGCAGTCAGCAAAACAGATTATGAAGATACTATACTCTCCTTCCCTAAGCTTCATAAGAACAGAAAACTGGTACCTTGCACACCTGATCAGCAAAGAAAGCCTGCCCTTTTCCAGTCATGGGAGTGGAAGTTGATGAGTGTGAAGAGGACAGATCACTAAGCTGTAAAAGATTTTATATAAATAGATATGTATACATACATGTACATATACCTACCTCTCTAATATCTGCCCAGACACAGACACACACACAAAAATATTTTTGCCTGCACTAACATAAGTCACAACAACAGGTTAGTGTCAAAGAATACATCTAATTATTTAACGCTCTTCTGAGTCAGTATTATATATGCACTGTAGCTGTTACACAGGTAACATTCCAGTTTAACATTAAACCTAACTGTAAAGCTACATTTTGATACTATATGAATCCAAGTATTTTACTTTCATATATATATACACACACACTCACTAATGTGCACATATATACATATAATTAAAATATACATGATTATTTACTTATGGAAGTCGCAAAACCAGGAGACCTTTAATTGTAGATGGAAGAGGCAGTTGTACAGTAAAGTTTTTACAGTTCTATCTTAGACCATCCTGTATTTCAAGCAATTTTGCTTAGTTAACCTAACTGACATGTGCTTTCATGGTGTCATCCTAATGTCAGGAAAAGCACTCATGGTAAGACAGGCACATAAAAGAACAGTGGTGGAGCAAATCCAGCCCACATCGTTCACATAATGTTCAAAACACTTCTCACCCCCTAAAAGCATCTCAAAATTGGTCTTTTCTTTACCTGAATAGGACTGATAGGAGGAGGTGGGGCTTTGCGTTTTTTTGGAGTTCCACTTCTTTCTGAACTTAGTTTAGAGCCTTGATCATGCTGAAAGTTTCACCAGCCAGAAAAGGTAGGTTTGTTAGTTTGGTTAGTAAAGTTTGAGTAAGTTTTTTTATAAAAAATGAAAAATAAAATTCCACATTAATATCAACTTTAGCAGATCATGCAGTGCCTTATTTTTTTCTATGTAAAGACTACATGTCCACTAACACAAAGATATTAAACATGCCTGACAACAAGAATCTGCCCCCTTGTAATCCATGCTTCAGTGAAAACAAACAAGATTTAGTGAAAAAGCAGAAGCTGACAATAGGTTTAGCACTAGTGATCTAAGTATTTCCATTCATACACAGGCCAGTCATGCCATTCTTAACAGCTACATCTTTCCTTTCCACCAGCTTATGCCTGAACTCCCTGAAAAACATCTCTCTCCACTCAGAGAAGGAATGAACCAATGCACTACACCCTCATCCCCTTTCCAGTCGCCATCAGGTCTACAAGGTCTACTTGCACCCAAAGATATGGTATTAAACCAATGTAACTAACTAATCTAATTGCCTAAATCTGCTGGGATACTCACAGGTGGGGGTCTCGAGTAAGATGTAACCAGGGATAACCTTCAATTATGTTTTAGAAACTTCCCTTTAAAAGGGAGCTTTTCTAGATTACCTTTACGTTTTAAACAGATAAGGAGTGCAAAAGCCAAGCTCCTGCACTTACACATGAGAAAAGTGGCCTGTCTTCCAGGCACACACATGCACATGCACACACGCTCTCCCTTTTCTCACTGAGGACGCTGGCTGCTGTTACAGAGAGAAACTAAGTTTAAAAGCTATGTTCCTGAAACACATTACTTCAACAAGCAACAAAAACCTTTCACATTACAGAGTAGTCAATGGCAGTGCATCTCACAGTGACATCTACTAGTGCTTCTAGTTATGTCAGTTACTATTCTTTCTTAAGCTACAAGTCTATATAACCTAAGCATTTTTAAAACCAAAAGGACAAATACCTGCTTTGCTTTTGTCAAGGACTTTGTATCTGTGAAGAAGAAAAGTGGAATTAGGAACAACTACCAAAGAAAACCGTTCCTAACCCATCTCTCAGCTCTAATTCCCACACCATAAATACTTTGTTTGGCTTTTGAGTTCCCGTCTGAAACCTGAGAAACACACTTCAAATTTGAAATTCCATTTGAACTATGTCCTTTCTCTACTGCTTTTGGAGTTTCATTCTGAGATGAAGTTTGAAGGATTGTGACAATTCTTATTCTACTATAGTCTTGTACCAATCTTGCATATTAGCTTCCTACTTTAGAAATTTGTCTTAGCTTGACAATAAAACCCTCTGTCTGCATTAGTTCCTTCTCCAACCCCTCTACTGAGGAGCTATACGTTCCACATATTCTTTCCTGTAACAAAAAAGGATCTATTCCAAACTGTATGCAAGACTTCACAATGCTGCTACATCAGCTTACTTTTTTTCTCCAAAACACCTCTTTTTGCCCGGCTCAGTGCTTTATCCTCTGCTGAATATTACCATCTATAGCAAAGGCCACATGTTCCTGCATTTGGGAAGACTCAGCCAGACAGACCATCTTGAAGCTGGCTTCTGAAACTTTTCAATGAAGTAGATTTTTTCACTGCTAAACATACATGTAGCTGGTTCAAGAAGCGACAAACTGCAGATCAGTGTCTCTTACGTACCCACATCCTGAGAGAACTTTGATGATAGGAGATTCTGGATCCCTGTATTCTCAGAGAGCTTGGAATAATGCAGGGCATTCTGTCCAAAGACATCCACTAAACTGAAATCTGCACCTTTCCTAAGCAAGGCTTCCACCATGTTAAGGCTACCGGCTTCACAAGCCATCATCAAAGCAGTTCTGGACAAAACAAAACACACACAGGATAAGTGTCAAGCATGTACTCTTTAAGCAGCAGCTCATTTTTTAAGGAAAAAATAGTTTGACAGTTATTGTGCAATAAAATTCAAGACTTTATCAACATGTGTATCAACACATACATGTAACTGTTTTTTCTCCTCACAAACACCTGCCTGCCCCTCCTCCTCTTCCCCATACTTTCCAGCTGTATCTTCTGCAAAGGCCTGGCTTGCTTTGCACAGGTCTCCAAACATTTCTGAAAATGGGTAGCTGAAGCTAAAAGAATAGTTGTACATAGAAATGGCACCAGGATAAAGACAGACTATTAAATCTCACTGCCACACTCCAGTTACAGCTCTACAAGGGATGGTACAACACAAAAGCATTTATTTCATTGCTGTTCTCCTTCATATGTCACTTTTAAGACAAAATAGACAAATAGTTTTCAACCAAAAAGCTAAACAAATCTCATAAATCTCAAGGCTCTTCTTTGGGTTTGGCTTCAAATCCTGATCTACTTTCAGTTAAAAAAAATAATAAAATTCATTAGAGCACAATCAACTTTCTCTCCAACACAGGGCAGCTAGACAGAGTGCCAGATCCTACAGTGAGGGTGGCATACCAAAGAAGTGTTTTCCCAACAGGTTGTATCAGTTTTTCTCAATTATTTGAAGGAGTCACAAGAGATTCACAGAATAATTACAAAGACACAGAAAAGCCCACCTTTCATGCATGCTCCAATACTGGTTTCCTTCTTGGGCATAATTCTCCCTTCTCAACATGAAAACATGCCTAACAGGTTGGCCAAATTCACTGGCAAACACATTTCTCAGTGCAGATATAAAACTGAAAAGTTACTACAATGATAATATTTGCTAGATACTAAAGACAGTCATTTCACTGAGGAATTAAATATACTCCCTGTAATGGGTGAGCCCTGGAGAAGTGACGGCTGTTGCAGCGCTGTGCTAAGAAGTAGCGTGACAGGCCACTTGGATAACACCTCCAGAGTCACAGGGATGGTTTTAGATTACCTTAGTCTGTACAAGATAGGAAATTGGAGATGCCATTTTCAAAGGTATCCCTTCCTCTCCCAATAAGGCTTCTCCTTTTTCAGCAAAAACTTAATGACTTTTGTGAACATGACATGCCAGAGTAGGCACTTTTCTCACCAGAAGGAAAGCCTGAAGTAAAATTGTATTTTCCACGTTGTATCATTTTCTTGCTTCTACACACAGTACTTTCTTGAAAAAGAAAATATAAAAATGCAAGTCTGTCCTATCTATGACAGAATTGCCTTCATCCAGTTAAACTAGCAACTCTTTACACTGTCTGTTAATTGAACACTAAAAGAGTGAGGAGAAGGCAGAGGTCTCACAGTGGGCAGCACCTCAAGTTCGAAGCACTGATGAGGCCATTCAAACCAACCAAGATGACAAAGGGGTTTTCTTCAGACAACTTACAACAAAGAGTGCTCTAATAAACTTTGCACTAATAAAATACAAGTTAGGGCCCAGTCTTACCTTCCCAGGTGCTGCCCAAGAACAGTAAGAGCATTGTATCACATACAATGATAAGGAGAGCTATCAAGCATAAGTGCCAAGTCTTTGGAGCGCCCTGCTTTACCTTCACAGTTTAATCAACTGTTCATAAAACAGTCCATGATTTCTGAAGACTCTTGACCTTCATAAGTATAATCCAAAAAGTGTATTTTTCACAACAACGATGTTGCTTTACAAAAGCAATTTTCTGACATACACACTATCTATTAATGCAACAAATATCCAAATTGCACCTTCTAAGGTGCCAGCAACTCCACTATATAGCTTCACTGTATTTTCCTCTTTCTGCTGTGGCTGCATTATGGTAGCAAGCAGAACCCTCCACAGAAGTTGCTCCCAAGTAACAGTTTCAGGATTTAAGTTGGAGAAACTAATTCACGCCAAGAAAAGAGCAGCATTTAAAACTGGGACATGTACAAACTGATGTGTGGGTAAGTGCTATCAATCAGATTCTTGTAGGAATTGTTTAAAAACAGGGTTTACTGCTCTAGTAGCCCAAGGGAAATCTTAGAGGCACATCTAGATTTATAGTTGCATAGTTTCTGTTTCACCTTTCCCTTCAGGCAGAATTCTGTAAGCCTTCTCAACAATTGGGATATGCTGTCTAGTACAGAAGGCATTATTCACCTAACAACTATTTTTGGAAGGATTTGAGAAGGAAGCATCATTTGACAGTCAGTCTTGGGGAAGAATTAACATGTTAACTTGCTGTACCTTCCACTTTTATCCCTCGTGTTGATGTCTGCTCCGTGATCCAGAAGGTATTTGCAGACTTCCAGATGACCATTTTGTACTGCAAGCAGCAGAGGTATGTTTCCATCCTAGGAACATGTTCAAAGAAACTATCAACAAGCCATTCACTTACAAATATCACTCTTAGATTTAAAGGTCAGCTATGAAGTTTACTTCTATATAGCACAAATGACATGCCATTAGTACATTTTTCTTGTGTACCGTAATGTCGCTGGGTTTACTTTAATTCCTTTCTTGAGCACTGGGGATGCAAATCATTAGGAGTAGGAATGCTTTTTGATGTTTGTACACCTTTTGCTGTTTGCTTAAAGCTACAACATGATGATTTTGGAAGTACACAATACCTTTAAGTAGCTCCACAACAAAAATTATTTTAGGCTAAGTACAAGGGAAAAAAATACATACAATCACAGAATAACTTAGTTGAAAGACACCCTTAAAGGTCATCTGGGATTTCTCCCTCTTTGCTCTCAATCCAAAGCCAGGCAAACTTTAAGTCACAGTACATTGCTCAGAGAGTTGTCCAGCCAAGTTTTAAGTATCTCCAAAGGCAGAGACACCATGCTGTCTCTGGGTTCCAGTGTTTGACTACTTTCACGGTGAGATTATTTTTCCTAGTACCTAACTAGAATTTCCCAATTAGGTCCACTGGCCAAATTCTGACCACTGCTTAACATTTTGTCATGTACCTCTGAGGCTGGTCTGGCTCCTTTTTCTCTATGATCAACTATGATGTAGCTGAAGACATCTCTTCTTAAGACTAAACAAACCTTTTCTACCTTTAAAATGCATCTGCTGAAATTTTTGGTCTAACCTTTTAACGAGATTTTTTTATTAGAAGGACCAGATAAGGAGGAGATAGATCCAAGTCAAAAACAAACAAACAAACAAAATACTTTCATGACTTTTGGGGTTTTTTTTTCTTTTTCTTTTGTGCCTCATTTCGGTCAGGTCCCCTGCCTTTATCATCAGATTCTACATATCATCATTCCCCAAAATAGACCTGGCTGGTTGTAGACATGTCCTAACAGTGAATGTAGTGTCCCTGAGCCTTTAGACTACACGAAATACAATTTTTCTCCTCAGGCTTATCATACTCTGGTTGGGCTTTGTGAGCATGCCACAGCACTCTGTCACATCATGGGCCTTTTCCAAAGCCTACTGGAGTCAATGGAAAGACTTTTAATCATGTTTTGCATGTATCAGAACTGATTCTACCTACTTGTATCAATGCCTGCCTCAATTTAACCAGCAGTAAATCCTGCCACTACTGTATTAGATTGTGAAGTACTTCCCCACCTCTGCTATGGCAAGCTGCAAAAGGAACCTCCTCCACCAGAGAAATCCAAGACAAATATAAGCCTAGTATTGCTTTGAACTGCTACACCTGAGATAGATTGGAGAGGAGGATGGTAAAAGCCCTGAAGTATCTGAAGTACAGAAACAGAAGTGGTACGTACCAAATCTTTGATGTTAATGGGACATTTGTGTTCACACAGAAGCTGAACTGCCTGAAGACAACCACACACAGCTAAAAAACAAACAAACCAACCAACCAACAAGCATGAAAGTCCATTAAACCCCATTTTCAAAATTTGTGTTCTGTGTTTTCACTAGCAATACTGCAGCATTACAGTGGGGTCCAAGAAAAAACAAATGAAACTCTATTTCTCTGTTTTAAGAAGGAAGGAGAGAAACATTAAAAGGATGAACAGCAAGCTGCATGCAGAAATACAACCAATATTCATGGCTGAAATTAGCATGAGAAGATATAATCTTTAGCCTCAAATCAAAATCAACCTAATCTTAAATATTCCTACTGCTCTGCACTTGTAAGTTAGGCTTCTTAACAGTAATTATCTGAAATTCGGTAGTCACAGTATTTATCTAAAAAAACACCTGAAATTTGCAAATCACCAGATGCAGTCATTACATTTATGTAATTAGAACCTAAAAAGCTCCATGAGGCTGAAGAACTAGGAATATCAAGCATGACAAAAGAGATAGTAGAAGCTTTCAACAAAGAAGTTACCTGCATAATGTAAAGCTGTTTTCCCAGAATTGTCAGTGCTGTCTGTTGGACATTTACTCTGCACAGTTCACCAAGGAAAAGGGAAAAAAGCAATTAGAGAAACACCAAGAAAACAAAACATATGTTTGATGCTAAAGACAGGGTACTGAACATGTTTGAAAAAGTTTTATAAGCTGCTCCAGAAAAGAATATTGAAGAAAGGCACAGTTTCCCTCTCTTTGTCAGTCTGGTCTCTCCTTTCTTGGTACCAGCTTACATTGAAGCCATAGGAAATACTTACGGTGAAAGAGATAGCCCTAAAAAATGTTATAGTTTTAGAACAATTTAAATTAGGAAAGAAAAAAAAAAAGGAAAGAAATGCTCTTTTTTGCCTCAGAAAAGCTTCATGATTTTTCTTACATTACAGAAGAGCTAAAGCAACCACGTCCTAAGGCAATTAGTCTTGCATGATTTCTGTTGAAGGCAATAAGGCTTCATTTGCATTTGTAAAAACTTAAGCATTATCAATCCAGTTATGTTTTGTGGTATTATAAGCCACCCATTACTACTGATCAATCTAGACTTCAAAGTAATAAATTATAAAAACTAAAAACTAAAAAAAAAAAAAAAAAAAAAAGTAAAATTCAAATATTTATCAAGACTTGGTTTTGGTTACAGAAAATTTTAGCTTTAGTTAACATCAAAGAAAGAATCATATAATCATTTAAGTTGGAAAAAGGCCTTCAAGATCTCTAAATCCAACTGTTAACCTAGCACTGCCAAGTGCACCCCACCACTAAACCATGTCCCTAAATGTCGTACACTTCCAGGGATGTTGACTCAACCACGCCTGACAACCCTTTCAGTGAAGAAACTTTTCCTAATATCCGATCTAAACCTGTCTGGCACAACTTAAAGCCATTTCCTCTTATCCTACCACTTGTTACTCGAGAAAAGAGACCAACACCCCCCTCACTACAACCTCCTTTCAGGCAGCTCCAGAGAGCAATAAGGTCCCCCCTGAGCCTCCTTTTCTACAGACTAAACGACCCCAGTTCCTTCAGGTGATCCTCGTAAGACTTGTGCTCTAGAGCCTTCACCAGCTTCACTGCCCTTCTTTGGACATGAGCAGATGAGACCCTGAAATATTTGGCTTCTAAAAACCAAACATTAGAGCTTTTGCCTTTCAAACGTAGCACTGCCTCCAACACTTCTACAATTTTCTAGGAAAACAGGTTCACATAGATTACCACATTCTGTAACAGAAACATCAAGATTCTGCCTGTATAAAATATTTAGCCTGTTTTAATTCAACTCTAGCATGTCAAGATTAGACATTCTTCACATGTACAGTTTGTATCACCAAGAAAGCAATCCAAAGAACATGAATTACTGGAGAATAATAACAGTGTATTTGCACTAACAAACATATTTAGAAATTTGCATATTGCAATAAAATTAGGAAAATATCACCAAAAGCGCTCTGTGGTTGTATCTAGTAAGTGAAGGGACAGCAGATATTTGGTATTAAACACACATCTAGTTGCAGTTGATCATGCTGCTGCATGTGATACCATCAGTGACAGCTTGATGTCACCGTTTATGCTGTAAATGGGTTTGCATTAGAAGTCGTAGATATTCACAAAGAAATCCTGAAGAGGGGAGGCTCAGTGGTTAAAGACAACCCTTGCCAGGAGTGGAGAAACAAGTCAGCTTGCAACAAGCATGGGGACTGGACCCAGTACTGTCAGAGACATTGACAGGGGTCAGTCACAGGACAATTGGAGAGCCTGAGGTAACCAGGGAAAAGCAATTTAGAGGCTGGGATACGAGATCCATTCTCTCTCTGCACCACTGTGCTTGAGCAGAATTAGTCATTATTTCATTATCTCATCAGTAGTATGAGCCTCAGTCTTAATGATAACTCCAAACTCCTAAAAATCTGTCCCATTCCTCTGATTGCCTCCACCAAAACTCACCTGGCTTTCTGAAATGGAGCTGAGATAGACTACGTTTCTCCTCACCAATGAACATCTTCAGCCTCAATACCAAGAGAATCTTAAGTTTCTCATCTTCCTTCCCCATTCTGCTCCCTTTAACCCCTCACTGTCCTTTACCCCATTTCATCAAGGACTCAGGTATTTCCATATTTTAGCATCTAAACTACTTTGGTTTCTTCTCCCATTGACTTTAAAAAGGACAGACATTTCTATGGTCATCACCAGACAGAAAGTATTCCAGAGGAACAGTACCAACCTCCCAGCCCCCCAAGAAGTGAAAGACCCTTTTCCCAGTACCTCTGAACCCATCTACTTCCAAGCCATCCAACCACACAGACAAGACACAGGAAGGTAGACAGAAGCTGCAACCTGCTTGAAACCCAACCCTGCTATGTCAGATCGGCTGCACATTGAAAATTGCTAATTGTGGACCACTCAGGGAAGACACCACATTGTTTTTTTATCATCCATTCACAGTGCCTAAAGGTCTTTAAACTCAAGCACCCCTCTTGATTGCAAGGACACAGGACAACAGTATAGGAGTGTGATGCAGATTATTAGCAGGAAACGTGTCCATATCTGGTGGAACCAATCTAGAGAAACAACAAGGAAAACTTAAAAAATCAAAATCAATTTGTTACTTTACCTGAAGTAATCTCTTAATGCAATCAGGGTGGCTGTTCTTTGCTGCAAGATGTAAAGCACTGTGCCCTAGATGAATGAAACCAACGCAAATTATTCAATCATGTCAAAGCATAGGAATAAACACTTCTATGACAAAAGCAGAATTTTGAATTATCCATCTTGTTGCTATCATGACACATGAAAAGTAGAGAGAGGATATAAAATAAATACCTACATCAAGCAGCATGTATTCACAACAGACAGTTGTTCAAGCAGTTAATACAACAATCTTAATGTCTAGCTTCATATAAAGGAATGACACAAACATGGTATCAGACTATACCTTGGCAGAAGTAAGTCTCAGATTGTGCAGTTATGTTTTATTTCTTAAAAAACAATTTGCCTGTATTACTCAGCCTCCCTTGCAGAGAGGTGTCTGCCAAGTGTCTTCATGACTTCTCCCACTTGGCAATGTAAAAGGAGCCCAGCACCAAGAGCAAAACCAGCCCCGACAAACCCCTACGTCGAATCTGTATCAGCCGCGGAGTGCTCATAGAAGAGGACTCAGAACACAGGCTGGCTTCGGTTTGCATCTTGTAGATTCCCTTTTCTGTTAATTTATTTGGCAACTGTGAGCTCATATTTATCTTTGCAATACAGTGATTTACTGATTATAGATTTATGATGAAAGACTGCAGTCTCTCCTCTAGTTTCATCCTACAGAGCATTTGAAAAATTAAAGAAGCAAGATAGCAAAAGAATAAATTATCCATGTAACTATGAAAAGGAGCCAAGATATAGTACCCAATATAGACAGAGGCACTTGTGACAGTAGAATCCCACTGTAAATAATGTGACTATTACAGACAAGGCTTTCCCTAATGCATACTGGGTCAACACTCTCAGGTGACAGCAGGCAACCTCTTATTATCCAAATAACTAATAAATCCTGAGGCAAGATGAAGTATGAATTCTGAATAATAGTCTGTAACAGGTACATATATTCTCTTATCATTATGTATAATCTGAACACTTCTTCCACTATCACAGACGTTTCCTTATAGAGGCAAATAATTTCCATGTATGACAGAAATTCCTTCAGGCTGCAATTGGTGGCCAAAACAGAACCCGTGAGACTAACATTTATAGATCATTACTGAAGAGACAGAATGCTGACACCTTACTCAGGCAACTCTAGCCAGCCAGAGAAAATGCTAGGCATGGATTCCAGAGACATGTCAACTGAAATCTATTAAGAAGATTTTGGCAGTTGCGAATTCAGCTCCCATCATTCTTCTAGTGGAGTAGTAATTAAGGTACAGGACTTTTGAGGGGTGAAACAACATACTTAATAGCTCTCAGCTCTGTTTTGGCCTGTATCAGCTCTTTGCACTATGTCATAACCCTGAGGAAATGTCTTACTGCAACTCCTGTACAATTAATGGGGTTAATAGCTTTGATACACATAAAAGCAACACCAAAGACCTTGATTTAACCTATAAAAAGCCTCAAATGAGGTTAACAGAAAGAGTTGGTGGAGTGGGATTTTTTTTTTTTAATTTAAAAATAAATAAGATAAAAATTTAACAGCTATTTCACATCTGGATTCCACTATAAATGCTGACATTTACAGTATTAGGGCAAAAGTTTTTAAGGGCTCTAGGATCTGAATCTTATGTGCAGAAAAACAAGTACGCCTAAACCTGCAAATGTTACAACTGCTTTTCCTACACACGATGCATGGGGAAAAGCAGTGTTGTCAAATCTGTAGTTGCACTGCGCACATCAAGAACTATATAGGCAAACTGAGTGTACTATGCTGTATGTGTAGGTTCACAGAGGCATACCTGCACCATCCTGGGCTGCCACATCTGCACCATGTGTCACCATAATCCTGAGGCACTCTGCATGCCCTTTCGTTGCTGCCAGGTGAAAACTGGAAGAAAGCATTTACATGTCACTTTCCTTTTATTAAAACCTCATTTCTCTTTATTCACAAACCAAGTACTGGCAAGTTCTCCCCTCCCTGTCCTTAGATCTTTTGGCATCCTTCCACTGCCTCCCAAGAACACAATAGCTCTGAAAGTGAGAAGGCACATCAAAAATTTTTTTGTAGTCATACTTCTATGCCACACCTCAAATGCTGTGTTCAGTTTTGGGTCCCTCACTACAAGAAAGACATTGAGGTGCTGGAGCAGGTCCAAAGAAGGGCAGTGAAGCTGGTGAAGGCTCTAGTTACAAGGATCACCTGGAGGAACTGGGGTCGTTTAGTCTGTAGAAAAGGAGGCTCAGGGGGGACCTTATTGCTCTCTGGAGCTGCCTGAAAGGAGGTTGTAGTGAGGGGGGTGTTGGTCTCTTTTCTCGAGTAACAAGTAATAGGACAACAAGAAATGGCTTTAAGCTGTGCTAGGACAGGTTTAGATTGGATATTAGGAAAAATTTCTTCACTGAAAGGGTTGTCAAGCTCTGGAACAAGTTTTGCTTTTCAACTCAAGCACCTGCTTGTTTGAACAGTGGGAAACTGCAGAGGTTACCAACCACACCATGGCAGGACAAACTTAAGAGTATCAATTACCAAAGATATAATTACAAAACAAACCAAAGAAGTTATATTGAATTCAAGCCTTTTTACAGTTGAAGGTTCACATTTGACACCCTTGGCGTCTCAAGATTCACAGAAGCAGTCCTATATATATGCTGCTGACTTAATTTTGCTGGGAAGCAAAAATGAAGGAAAAGCTTCTGAAAACAGTTTATATCCTGCTGATGCATAGCATGCCAACATCTGCAAGCCTGAAGATACAGGCACAGTACAAGCAGACATACTGCTTCCTCACGGATCCCACCAATCAGCATGATATAGAGAGCTGTTTTCTAGTGGGAGTAATGTAAAAAAAAACTTCAAGACAAAACACTTCCAATTACTATTAAATATTTGACATATCCATCAGCATGCCCCAAACTAAAAAAGCCAGTGCTCCCAGAATATTTTCCAGTATCTTTTAAAGGCGGTGTTAATTTTTAACATCATGCATAGCTGTGTTCAGGGGATTTTCTGCTGGAATCTAAAGGGAATGTCCAAACAATGTAGCCACACCAACTACTGTATTTAAGAATTCACATTTTGAACAACTGCTTCACTGAAAGGTCAGCCTGCAAACCAGGGATACTGGAAATAAGGGGCAGAAATGAAACATATTTCTGGCACACAGCATGTGAACTGCAATGCTGTGTTTCTGAAAGCTGTAGCTTCTTTGCAGCCTTCTTGAAAACTCAACAAAGAAAAAGACCTACAGACAAGATCTGGCAACAGACAGAGAATTAATCCAAACAAGACAGCTCCTGGAACAGAGTCCTCTATCAACTACAGCAACTACCTCACTTCCTACAGGGAGTCCTTCCACACTGGCTGCTACTGATTGCAAATGGCAGACAAGCAGTACTTTAGCTTTGAACCATCCTCTGCAAATATAAAAATATCCTGTGTGCTCATCCTTATGCTTACTACTACCATAAATAAACTGAAGAGTTAACACTGCCAAGAGCATAAAAAGCACTGCTGCTTGGCTGTTCTCTAGTCCTTCAGAATCAAAGCTTCATGTACTTGGTGACCAATGCAAAGTTGTGTAAACATTCTTCTTCAGAAGAATAGGTTTCTCAGGCTCTGGAAAAATGGTTGGGGGAGGGACACAAAAGGAATCTGACAAATTCCAACACCTCTAATTTAGCTGGCACAACATACCAGTGAATACTGAAGTGCGTTCAGATACATTTGTGTAGACACACAATACAATCAAAGTCACTTAAATATTAGGAAGGCTGTGAAGAATGCACTTGGCTCACTTACATTTAACAACATTCGTAAGAACAATAAATACCTGAATAATAATAACTTGCCTAAATCTGGGACACTGAGGTTTTATGGACAGACCATGTAGGATGGTGCCAAATGCATCATGAATATGCAAGTGCAAAAGAAGTTTTATTTAAGTAAAATCAGACTACAAAGGAAGTAACAGAAAGAAGCAAAACTTAACCCCTTTCAGGCTATGGATCTATGAACACATCATTCCCACCAAGGCAAACAATTCCCATGGCAGTTCTCAACAAGTTGTCACACACACAGATGCTTTGTTTCATGCATCCAAAAATATTTTCAAGAAAGGCCTGATTAAAAATATTTTTTCTCCCAAATTGATGTGATGAAATAGACATCATCTTAAGCAGTATAGGTGGTGTGAAAGATTAGAGAACATGTATGAAGGATGTAAAGACCTAATGAGAACAAAAATATAGAAGCTATGTGGAGAGTCCCATGAAAAGAGAGGATGATAAATTTTAACTCTCACTCATTTATATAGTGACCTAAGCCTAACAGCGCTGGGCTGCTACAGCTCCCTTCCCTCCCTATGTCCTTGTACTGCTACCATCCCTCACAGAACCCTGCAGTGAGACCTTTTCTCTTAATCATCTAAAAGCAGTTGTGAGGGGAATGGGGGACATGGTTAGTTAGCTCCTGGTTTAGTAGACTGAACTGATTTACCAGGAAATCAACCCCGCTCAAGACAGAGGAAATAACTCTAGACTGGGATGAACCTATCACAGTCATATTGAAGTCAGAGTGTTTACAGAGCGCTGGGCAAAACCTTCTCTTTGACAAGTAATTCTAACTGGTTTTAAAGTTAATAGCCCCTGCTTAAAAAAAAAACAAACACAAAACCTCCCACAACCAAAATAAAAACAAAAAACAAAAAACCCAACACCAAACCAACAAACAAAACCAAGAAAAAAAACCACCAGAAAACCCCAAGCAAAACCTGAACACTTTAGTAATAGATACTGAGGGGTCCTATATAGTAAAGAAGGCTCTTGAAACAAAGAAGCCTATAGAAATTCATTTCAGTACAGAATAATTCTTTACAAGCTACATAAAATTTCCTAAAATATTTGAGGCAAAAGCTGAAGGTTTCCAAACACCGGAGTTCTCATCATCTGGAAGCCTGATGCAGTGGTGCATTTTACTTCCATCTTTCACGAATAAACTTCCCTTCATATGAAAGCAAACAACTTATCCTCCCGCTTCCTGGTTGTGCAATGACTTAGGCAAACAAAAACAAACATGTAATGCTTGACTTGGGAGAAAGGGCCACAGTGAGAGTTAGATTCTCATTCAGCCTAAAATCTCATTACACAGAATCACAGAAGATCTCAGGTTGGAAGGGACCCATAAGCATCACCAAGTCCCTGCTCCTTGCAGGACTGCCTAATACTAAACCAAACATCAGCACATTCCCTACCGTCCTGAGTGCCACATAGAGCCTCACTTGACACCCCCCCTGGCACTCACTTGAGATGGATTTCTTTTATTGCTGTAAAACATTTCTATTCTTCCTGAGGGGCAGAATGGTCTTTTATTGTTGTTTCCAGACCTTTCAGTGCAGCAGAGGAGCAGCTACCCTTCCCAGTGGTTTTCTCATTGGATCCAGAAATGAAGCAAATCAGTATTCAAGACCCACTTCTGCAGCAGCTGATAAAGATCAATTGGTTGACACTGCTTTTTTCTACTGGGAATGTACACATCTCGTAACTACTCAGCCCTTAACAAGATAAAGTAAAAATTTATGCTATTTGGGAGGAACACAAAGCTGGAGTAAACAAGCCTTGAGAATAAGAGTGAATACACAGCAACATTTAATCAGATTCAGGGTCAACTGGAGAACAGCTACAAGACCACCACCTCCAAGTCCTGTCAGGACCTAAAATTTCCTGACTAGCAACGTTACTCAAATAACATTTTAAAATACACAGAGAGCGTGACGCTTTTTATGAATGCTTGGTGACTGAACAGAGTGGACAGTTGCGTATGACTTTCCTGTGTTAGTTTTAAATAGCAGATTTGTTACAGATAGAAGAAAGCACTTACAACTGTCCTAAACTAGCCCATTCCTTATTCAGGACAAAGGACCACATTTTGGTTATAAAGTCAAGGTAGCAAGGGAATGGAGACTTATTTGATCAATGTCTGACAGACTGAGCACAAGAGTTCAGGTAAAGCCAGTCTTTGCTAAAAAGGTGAGAATGAGCATTTCCAGAAATTATTTAAATGCCGGACAGTCTAACTCAAACAGAAAAAGGCTGTGATTTTTACTAGTTAGCTCACGTAAAACATTTCTTTACAAATAATTTACAAAATCCATCCACATTTAGAGATTAGACTTGTAAAAATAGAGCTAACTGAGCTAATTGAGCCTTCTAAGGTGGTGTTAGTTTTAAGACATGGGTCTGCCATATCCAGGCTCTCTGGATACACATTAACCATTTGTACAGCTACATCCTGCAAAACTGAGCACAATCCTCTTACTGCAAGTTATTTTGACAGCTGGCTTAAAACAACTGGGTGGTCCATGTATCTACGGAAAATACCACAAAAGTAGAGTGGAACATGATAAAATAAGAAAAAATAAATATGAAGTCTTAATTTCAGACAGTAACCTTCCAACCAGGAAATTTTCATATGTGAAAAAAAACCCAAAACCATAACAGAAAAATTAACAACCAACCAAGGGGTTCCATCTCTGTTTGGCAAGGTCACGCTCCAGAAGTTTTTCTGGGGTGGAATTAGCAGACTTTCTCCGGGGCCTGTAAGCAGTCCAACAAATTACTTACCAAAATCCAAAGCGAGTAAGGAACATGGCTGAATTACAGATGCTAAGTGAATATTCTATTTGCTGTTTTCTATTATGACTAACATGAAACAAAGTCAAACTTACATACAAGCATATAATACTATTGTTCTCTGCCATTTTAATCTGAGTGCTCTGAAAATATCTCAAGTGCAAGAATGTTTGAAATAGACACTATGAACCGACATACACTCACTGTCAAGGTTTGAGTGAAAACATCCCTCCTCAAGGCAGATCACTCTTCTTCATTTTCTAATGTACATCAACTCTTTGTTGCCTTTTAAAAAGTCTGATTTGTCTGCCAACAGCTTGATGATTTATAGTTTACCATCCAATATCCTGACACAAACAAACAAGATGGATAAAATAAAGACACAGAACTGCTCGGGGCCTTTGTAATGCCGACTAATATATATATAAACAAGACATTCAAATTTTGCTGCTACCAGATCTGACAGACAAGCAATTTTGCCAGCTATCACAGTCAGAAAGAGACCCATTGATAACCTGGCTGATCTTCTGCACTGACTTCAGCTTTTACACTTTAGCTTTACATCTAGCTTACAGTGTCTGTTAACCCTCAAAGCCTCAGTTCCCCCTTCAACAACAGCAAAAATAAATACATTAGATAGTATCTGGCTTTTGAATGTTTTCCAGCACACGTTGAGTGGCACAAGTGCTAGAGTGCCTGAGACCTGAATTGGAGGAGAAAGGGCCGTGAGTACCACTACAGCAGCACATTCTGTGTGTGAAGGAAGTGCCCACTGTCACTCAGGAAGAAATCCAGTGTGGCCTCCCCTCCCATGTAGCATCATGCCCAGTAATTACAAAATAATACGGTTTACTTTTCTGTGAATGGCTTGAGATTTTATTCCTGTAAAAAC
Organism: Falco naumanni; assembly: GCF_017639655.2. Classification (NCBI taxonomy): domain Eukaryota; kingdom Metazoa; phylum Chordata; class Aves; order Falconiformes; family Falconidae; genus Falco; species Falco naumanni. The sequence continues at coordinate 73,329,336 of NC_054080.1, forward strand.
AATGATGAGAATAAGTCTTTTAAACACATTTTTGGCACATCCTGAATCTAATTCAAAGAAATATTATCACCTTCAGATTTAAAGATTGGGGAAGTTCCAGAAACTGGTCCTGAAACTGGAGGTGTTTTCTGCCTTCCTCTGCCAACCCAGACGCGGCTTTCAGCAAAGTAGTAACTAACTGTTCCAGCAAGCTCAGCACATGCCTGGTTCTTGTTCCAGCATGTGTAAGTAGGTACCTATGTGGCTGGTGAGCTGATACAGGGAACACGAGTTGAATACCAACGTTGCCTCCTACTGTTTCATCACACAGTCACAGGTGCATGCACCCTGTCAGTGCAAAGGAAGAAATGAGACACAGAATTTCACCGTAAACCTAAAAACTAAGATTGAACCATGAGTGCTTCCCTGCGAAAGCCACAGAATATTTATCTTTCCCTGGCTGCATTAAGAGATAGTCACTCATCTGAGACAATACACATCTCAGGAACAGCCAGACATTTTATTAAGAAAGAACCATCCAGATGTTTGGCAAATCAGACTGCCTTAAAGGAAAAATCAGACATCTACAGGTACCACTATCAATACTTACTAGTTCTTTAGGGTTTTATTATTTTTTAAAACAAATAAAAGTCATAGCTTCGCACTGCACTCATTTCATCTCCTCTTAAGAGTAAATGTAATAAATGTGATCCTGTCACACAAATGCATGCAGCCACAATACTGCAAAAATCAGCTTAGAAAAAACAGTTACATAAAGTATATTTTGTTTTCAAGCCAGAGCTTGCACCATTACAAATGGACAAAGTTAAGTATTCCCAGCTTTAAGACATTCAGTCAATGAGTTCATACTAGTATCTTCTGGAGTTTAGGCAGGTTAATATTTTAAAAAGTTGACACAGGCAGACACGGATTTACTAGGAGCTGTGGGAGACTTCCCCCTCTCCCCTCCTTAGCACCAGCCCTGCAAAGAAGGGTGCACTCAACCTATGTTCTCCTATCTTCTATTTAAATATGAGATGGCATCTGCCCTCCCCCAATACACACAAAAACCTTCGCCAAAAAACCCTATGTGCCCCTTCTGTGTTAGCATATATTCTGGAACAGTTTTGTTTGTTTGTTTGTTTTTAAAAACAACAAAACCAAACAAACAGAAGAAAAAAGAACACCACCCCCAAAATCATCCCACCACCCTCCAAAAAATACTCAAAACAAAAACACCTACCAAAAAACCCTCAAAAGCAGTTTTTATATAAAGTTTCAGGCTTTCCCTTATAGCACAAAAAGTCTTGTTTCAATCATACACACCTCAAGGTACAGGACATTAATAAAAGGCAAGCCTGCTCAACCAGCTGTTTTCTTAATAGGAAAGGAGCAATTGCATCATGCAACACAGGAGCTGGCAAGCTACAGACTCCTGACTTTAGCCTTCAAACTAAGCAAAAATATCTACCCTGTTGCTCTTCAGAGAGACTTCTGGGATCCCCAGCAGCTTTATATTTTTCATTCTCAGGTTGTGTTCCAGCAGTTCCATTTTCATACACAGTTTTCTTTGGCAAACACTTACCACATTAACCCTAACTTCCATTTCAAGTCTGAAACACATAGACTTTTTTTTCCATGTACTGTTAATTGTAAACATAAGTGTTCACAATTTAGATTTATCATGTGAAGTTTCCTGCAGAATGTCCATTTTTTAAGTCCCTCAGTAACTAACGTCAGCAAATTGCAACAGTGATTCTGCCAGGGGCAAGCTTCAGTGCACTCCTAGATCTTGACAAAAAGTCTGAAGTTTTGAAATACTACTGTTATTTTTTGTGTTGTAGGGTAGTAAAATGGACAAAAGTACAACAAAAAACAAAGTCTCAAAAAGCTTAAAGAGCCTAGAAATGACAGCAGTGTCGCCTATGCCTCTAAAGCCAAGTTCAGAAGGATGGAGGAAGACAGAGGAGTAAGGAAGATTCCCTCTGCCAGTTTCTTTAAAAACACATCCCACATCTAAAACCCAAAGGGGTGCACAGTTAGCTTCTCAACATATATGCCACTCTTTAGCATAGGGTGAAATCCCCAAGGACACCATGGATGTGCCCAGATAACTTTCTTCCTGAGCTATGTAAAATCTGCTAGCCATCTCCTGAGCTCTCTTACAAGGCAAGAATAGAGTGCAAAGTTAAAATTAAGACCAACAGTAAGAGCAACGCCTAGTATCTGCCTTGACCTTCATGCTCCCACATGACCCCCTTACTATCGCTGCTTATGGGCCACCAAATGCTAATAACCACCTCGGTACCTGAAAAGGCATGGAATTAGAGCAAGGAAATCCCAAATCATGTTAGCATAACAAGAGGCCAGGAAAAAGATGGAAGGCTGAGAACAACTGAGTAAAAGTTAATCTAAGGAAAATATTTTTGTTGCATGAAAATCCAGCAAGGATTAAGAACTGCATATAGTGCTCCAAGAACCACAGCGCGTGGGTATCCTTGTGCGACATGAGGGACACCGTCAAAAGCATAGCTTGAGGTTATATGCTGTTTTTGAAGTTTCTGTGCCTTTTCCTCTTAAAATACTTCATCTCTTCAGATTTGAAGCAGAGCTATTTGTATTTTTTTTTTATTAAACTGTATAAAGTAAACTTCTCTTACTACAGAGGGGAATTGCAAACCAAGTGCAATAATATGTACTTACGGTGATTAATCTACTAGTAACACATTCTTCAGAGACCTTAGAGGTTAAGATGACCTCTTAACATTTGTTTTTATAGACTCTTTAAACAATTATGGCAATGTATTTTTATTTTGCATTTCAGAACAGATGTAATACTAAATCTATTAGAAGTCCACATTTCTGAAGAGGACTAGGGACTGGAACACAGACGCATGCAGGAAAAGGCAAATTCAGAGTTTTCCTACATTTTGCAGTTAGTACTTCCCTAACACAGAATGCATCTGTAAAGCACCAGCAGAAAATGCAGTGATATATGTAAGCCCAATAAATAAGCAGCCACCAGCATAGTCTATTGTCTGAGACCTCATTTCGAAGCTAAAAAAATAAACTAACTAGTTGCTGTAATTAAAATCTACACATACAGCTCATTTGGTTGCCTAAGTCTTTGAAAAACATGTAAAACAACCGCAGCCCATTATGTAGATATAAATCAGAAAAACAACTGCAGCCTTAGCCCTGTCCCCTCCAGCCGTAGAAAGCCTGGTTCTGGCCCAACCCATGAGAGACATGCTACCCCTGCGCTCCCCCGCCAGCTCACGTAAAATGAGAGCCAGGAGCAGCCACGGCATTCCTCACGCGTAAGTGGGGCAGTAGAGGTCCTGCCTCCATCAGAGCTGAAATGCAGCTGTTTCAAGCCAGGCATATGAAAACTTCCAGCCATCCTGGTTATGCTCTGATCCAAGCAACTGACAAACTTCTCGAAATATGGCCAGGTCTGGTAAAATCTGGTTATTTGGCAACTCTGTGAATGGAGCTGCTTTACAGGGAATTCCGGCTGCTGCGTGATGCTGCATTACAGGTTTGGCCAATCCTGCCCATGAGCAGGAGTAGAACAGGGGGCTTGCAGGATACCCAAACGTGTACAGGGGCCCTTCGGAAGATGACTTGCCTTTTCTAAAATGACAGTCCTACTAATAGATAATGAAATGCAGCAGTTTATTAGGAACAGCCATCCTATCAGCCTGCATGAACAAAACAAGTATAAAACAGAAGACACAAGATGGGTCCTAGAAATTATAGCTAGAGTTCAGAGGAAACAGTCTATCACCTGCAGGAAGTCCTGTACATGTAAGATGTAAAACCCATTGGGAAGTTTCTTGGTGCTCAAAGTACTTTATGGGAAACAGGGAGTTTGTTCTTTAAATAAGTGGAATTTGTTTGGCTTATAATATAAGAAATCACTAAAGAAAGAAAGTTGAAAGCTTCAGCTTTTCAGAAGGGAAGCTTAAGATCTTTGTAATTGAAATCAAACTAAAGAACGTTAATTTTTGTCTGTTCTGAAGATGGCCTCCCATTTTTTTAATAATATAAATGTATAAATATATGACAAATTCTTATTAAATATTACTTTAAAAATGCATATGACAGAACCTGAATGCTGTTGATTTCAAGTCCTGTCAAAAGTATAGTTAAGGCCTAAACACTGGATCATGAAGTCTCCAAGTCTAAATCAGGGGTCATATACTCAAAACCATCCAAAATTATCTAACACATTTTCAGTCAAGAGCCTGGAACAAACCATTAATATGAATTCCACCCCGTGGATCTCATTTAAAAGCCCACGATAATCAATACAATAATGTTTGTATGAAATGTAGATTTTTTCATGTATTGTCAAATTATAAAATCAAAGTTAAGTGCTGCTCCTCTGTTATGGAGGTAAGAGCATTTCCTCTCACTGTACATTAACAATTGACTTATAATGAACATAATGGAAAGTTAATTAGCCCAATTTGGTATCCTGGCAGGGAACAGCTTTGCTTAACCAAGCTGTCCTGGTTTCAACCGAGACAGAGTTTATTTTCTTCTTAGTAGCTGGTACACTGTCTTTTGGATTTGGTGTGAGAATAACATTGATCACACACTGATGTTTTCAGTTGTTGCTAAGTAGCGCTTACTCTAAATCAAGCACTTTTCAGTTTTCCATGCTCTGCCAGGGAGCAGGTGTGGAAGAAGCCGGGAGAGAGCACAGCAGAACAGCCGACCCAAACTATTCCACACCACAGAACGTCATGCTCAGTGTATAAACTGGGGGGGAGCTGGCTGGGAGCTGCCGATCGCTGCTCGGGGACTGCCTGGGCATCAGTCAGCGGGTGGTGAGCAACTGCGTCGCGCATTGCTTGGGTTTTTCATTCCTTTCTCTCTCCTTTCCATTACAATTGTTGTTGGTTTTGTTGTGGTTATAGTTACGTTTTACTTTATTTCAATTATTAAGTTGTTGTTACCCCAACCCATGCGTTTTACCTTTTTCCAGTTCTCCTCCCCATCCCCCCAGCGGGGGTTAAACTATGACACATGCCTGGGTGTTTCATTAACATTTCTAACTGTTAGTCTAAAGTAGAAAGCCATTTTTCAAGAAACTTAGTATCGACATCTTTATTTAATTATATTCATAACAATGAAGCATGAGAGAGGGGGAGCAAAAAAGAACAATCAGGATTTGAATGTGAAAAGAACTTCAGGAGAGTTCTGGAGAGATAAAAGCTTTTATACCCCAAATCTCCCATGGAAACAAATTTTACAGGAAATTTTGAATAAGAACCAGATTTCAGCCATCTGTTGGCTAGAGATAAAACACAGTTGAAGATTACTGTAGTCTTCCTTATTCTGTCCATGCTCTGAAACCTAGACATTTTTGTGACCGTCTGGACCATCACAAATTAAATATTGTGATAAAAGTAAATTAAAAAATATTCTGTCAGGGATCATATCAGGCCACTGGAACAACAACAAACTCCATCCATTCTTGGAAAGGTGACAATCCTCAGGCACTAGAGACCCTTCTTGCAGCACCTGCCCTGGTACAATTTTCAAAAGATCCTTTCAAAAGGTAGTATGCTCTTCTACTGAAGTGTGTAGGCAATTCTAAGATATGACACAGACTCTACAAAAGAAATCTTCTAGAACATCATGTTAGACTGAGTACCTTTGACACATGCACAAGAAAATAGAGATTGTCTGAATTTCAAAGGTCTCCTAGAGGATTTATAGCAATTCGTAATCAAGTAAGGGAGGATAACACAATTCTTCATTTCGTAGGCACTGGGCTCAATGACTTCTCCGATTTTGAAGATCAGCTGTCTAAACCATTTTCTGTGGGTTTTTTTCTTCATCTAAAAGAGTATTAACAACTGCAGTAAGTCTGTATTCTTCCAACAGCTTCCTTTAAGATAAATATTATTACACACAAGGAAAGACTCTCTCAAAGGTAATTAAAACCTGATTTACTTTTTGAACAGTGATGTCCTTCATGCCACCTACCCCACCTCCTTATACAATAGGATCCAAAAGAAAGAAAAGAAAAATGAATACTATGTACATGATAAATATAAAGGATTTGGGGTTGGAATATGCTCCAAAAATTTACTTTTCATTCAGCAGCCAAAGCATGAACATTCTGGTTCAAACAAAAATTTCTACTAACATTTCTACTAACTGCTATTGACAATAGTTTTGTAAGAGTCCTTAAAGAGTAAATTTGTGGAGATTTCTAAAGCTTTTTTGTACCATTGTCAGACTCACTTTATTGAACAGCTGATTCAATTGTAGTTAAAAAAATTACAGACACCTATTGTTTCATTTAATAGCCATAAGCATTTAATTCTAGTTCAGTACCTTGCAGAAACATGCAAACATGGCAGTGATGGACTGGCACACAGACAAAATAACTTTAGGACAAGGAAGTGCTGCCATTTATACACTGAATCCTTTCAAAAATTCTTTCCCTGTGCCCCCAACTTCAATAATAGCAGCTGCTTCTTTAAATAACAGCCCACTTGCTCTTGTGGAAAGTGCAGTACATGAAAGGATCCTATCCTCTCCTGAAAAGGCTTTCTTTGAAAACCCCTTTTTTGTTAGTTTAAGTAAGATCTAAATGATCAAATTCCAAACTGGAAAGCACTGTTTTGTTGTTTAAGGAACCTGGGGAAAAAAACCCAAATTAAAACAAAACAAAAAAACCCCTATCTGGCAGAATAAGACTACAATGGCAGAGTCAGATTTCCAGATAGGTTCTGTTACAAGTGTGCTTGGCAATAGTCTGTGCTGTGTAAGTGGGGACAACAATGGGGTTGTGTCAACTTATGCCAGAGGTGGATTTGCTCCATGGCCTTAAAATTGATTGTTTATAGAAAGGACTAAGTCAGAGGTAGGGCGGTAGTGTGGAAAGTCAGGCAAGTCTTAAAAAACTCATTTCATTACTCTGGCAATATTTTTTAATAACTTTTTTACAGAAGTACTGCTAGAGAGTTGAAGCTCCTGGTAAAAATCTGTAAATATTACCCGTAAGAAATTTACTGGTACCTAGACCTCATTAATTTAAGCATCTCTATTTTATGGCATGTCAGCAAGCTACAAAGAAAAGAACTGATAGGATGAAGCAAAGTAGGACACAGGTGAAACATAGATGGTTACGTCCAAAACTGAACCAGAGCTGAAGCGCATTGTAGCAGGACTCAGGAGAATGATGCATACAGTACTCAACAAGACCAGTAGAGAAAATGCTGGGTTCTGGTCTCTGTTTCTCTCAGTTCAAGCATTTTATATTAAGAAGCTATTTCATTATAAAGCAAAAACTTAGAGGCATCCCTTCTAAGCATGAAAAATCTGAGTCCTTTCCACCTTCTGTTTAAAATAATGTACTATTACTATACTTCAAATAAAGATCTGGGCAGTATCAGTAATTTTGTTTGTAGGGTTATTAACAAAAAGAATGAAAAGGAAAAGACCTGAAAAAAAACATATCACACCTTAAGGGAACAGACAATGACAGACCTAACAAACCTGTATTGCAAGATGTAATTGTTTCTCTTTTTTTGCTTTCAAGCACATTCCAAAGTCTTTAATCACATTATGCACATTGTTATATAATTGAATCCACCACGTTCTTCTGGTTAGTCACCTTCAGCCAAATTAGCAAACAAATACATCAATAAATACTCCCAGGGATCAATAGACCACTCATCTAAAGAGCTCCCTTCCTACATAACACTGCAGACCACTTTCTAAAACGTAACCAATGAAATCTGAGCACCATCGTGGCCAGCTGTCCCCAAAAGACCTCTCTGGATTGCAATTTCCCAGCACTAGAGTCTCAGATGAGGTAGCTGACAAACTAGCACCACGCTTCTGTGGGACACTAACAGACCTCAGGGCTGGGCTGCAGCATGGTCTATGCCTCTAAGCACAGCTTCCGAGATAGGTCAGAACAGTTATGTTAGGCACCCAGAATCACTGTGCAGGAATGAAGTCCTGGCATCACACTGCAAGCACACAAGAAAAATGTCTACTTATATAGAAGTGGTGGTTGTACTTCATTTTGCACACATTAAAAAAAAAGAAGACTCCAAAGTGGGAAAAACACAAACAAGACACTGCCCATCATTAATAAGCCATACTGGAGAACTTAATCTGAGTCATGCTAAGTCTTTGGTAGCTATGCCTCTCCAGATCAGTGTCGTTGTTTCCACCTGTCAGTCTCTATCTTTCAAAATTGAGACAGATACAATAACCTGAGCACCTTTGCTAAGTATCCCAAAGCACTGAAAACAGAATAAGAGTTGATACACTGTATTCTGTACTACAGCAATAGTAGTTTTCATCATTCTCTCTCAAGCTTTCTTTTAAACCAGTACACAGCAATAACTAAAAAAAAGTAAACAATAATTAAGTGAGCATATGGAACAAGCAGAAGCAGAGATCTCCATAGCATTGAAACATTTGTTCCAAGCTGTGCTGGTTTTGGCTAGGGTAGAGCTAATTTTCTTCATAGTAGCTGGTATGGGGCCGTGTTCAGGATTTGTGCTGACAACAGTGTTGGCAACACAGGGATGTTTTAGTTCCTGCTAAGCAGTGCTTACACAGAGTCAAGGCTTTTTCTGCCTCCTCATATCACTCTACCAGCAAGCAGTCTGGGGGCACACAAGAAGCTTGGAGAGGACACAGCCGGGACAGCTGACCCCAACTGACCACAAAGATATTCCAGACCATATGACCTCATGCTCAACATATAAAGCTGGGGGAAAAAGAACAAAGGGGGGACTCTGAACCTCTAGTATTTATCTTCCCAAGTAACCATTATGCATGATGGAGCCCTGCTTTCCTGGAGATGGCTGAACACCTGCCTGCCGATGGGAAATGGTGAATGGATTCCTTGCTTTGCTTTGTTTGCATGTGTGGCTTTTGCCACACTGTCTTTATCTCAATCCATGAGTTTTGTCACTATTACTTTTCCAATCTTTTCCCCCATCCCACCACAGGGTATGAGTGAGCTGCTGTGTGCTTCTTAGTTGCTGGCTGGGGTTAAACCACAACACAAGCAATTAAAAGAAGTACTTCTGTCTGCATTATTGGTTACAGCATCATTGATATAAATACATGGTCACTGAGTTACTTGTAGTTGCAAATAAGGGGGGGCAGGGGGAAGGGGAATTTTGTCATGTATCCTTGTAAAGATGAAAATCGTTGCACCAGATCCCTACAGTTACAACAATCATATGTTAAGAGGCTTGTATGTACTCACTGATCATAATTTCAGTCTCGGTTGGCTCCCTAGGAAAATCCATAGTATCAAATGATATATGAAACTTGCAAACTAGGTGTTACACTGGATACAGTGCAGCTTAAGAATCTAGCTCTTAAGTTATAATGACTGTAAAAACATGACGTTAAACATAGCTGTAATTCAGAAGATTCAATGGAAGTCATGCTTTGATTATGAGAAAGAAAAACATGCCTGTGCAACTTAATTTTATAATTAAAAACATATTAAAGTGTGGAGAAAGCCCACTTGTAGTAATTAGAGGACCTGGACTTCTGCAGTAAGAAGTTGCAGGTCATTATGAGTCACTGCTATCATTCAGTTCTCTCAGATGCAGATCAGATACAGAGCAGACTGAGGGAAACTGAAACAGACCAAGCAAGGAGCAGAGTGTGACTCAATAAACATAACACAGAAGTAATTAATTAGAAATTACTATTTGGTATAAACTGTCTTGTGCTGCCTCTTCCAAGACTACAAACTGTTTTCCTTTCTCCCCATCTATCCAGATTTTTATGAAGGCTTTGGTTCTGTCACAAGATGCGTATTTCTCATTTATCCATTGAATCACCTCTCTATACCATGAGAAAGAAATTTTAAGGACAGCAGTCTCTTCACTGTAATTTTCTTACTGGAATCTTTTATCTTCCACAATTCAGAATGTTCAAAAGAGAACAAGAGAAAGAATAGAAGAAAATGCTGTACATGTAATATATTGGAGACTGCAAAAGGAATCTCGTTCACACAAAACTTTCATTGCCAAACTTCAATCAAAACAAGGAACAGTTGCACAAATCACCAACATCTGCAAGGTTTTAAAACTCAGTTACCATAGTTTCAGTTCAAACTAACCCATTAGAAAGAAGATTTATCTTAATTTCTGTGTCATTAAACTGATGACTATGGGAAAAATAGCCCCAGAGATTCATGTTTTTTGGAGTGTGCAATCTGTACAGTGTCATGAAATTCCCAGAGTCTCAAAACACCCTGTCCTAAAATGGGTACCCCAATCTACCCAGCAAGGGTAACTTCAAGTTATCTCAATGGGTTTGTGATCCTGAAATTGCATTTTAAATGTAGAATTACAAATATGGACTACGTTAATGGAGCTTTCTGGAATGTATTGTGCTTCAGATGGAAAAGAAAACTTCATTTTCAGGATGCCCTCTGGCTCTTAAGTCATGTAAGTAGCATACACATTCAAGGCTGGTTTTTCCTCTCCTTGTGCTTAAATCACAAGTTTAAGTTGGACTTACGCAGTTTTGCCCTCACTATCTTGTTTGGTGGCACTGGCTCCCTTTTTACCCAGCAATGAAGCCACTTTCTCAAGATCGCCATTCTCCACTGCCTGCAGCAGCCGATCATCATTCTTATTCCACTCATTGGTCTGGAGTAAAAGAAAAAGAAGGGAGAAATAACATTAATATCAGCACTGTGTGCAGGCTCTCCTCAATGATCCTGCACACATTTATCACTATTGAAAGCTGAAACAAAAGCCCATCCCAAAGAAATGGTACACAGAAAGCTGCATAAAAGTAATTTGCAAGCTGTGCAGCACAGGTTCCCAAGGGCTTAATGGCTCAAGCCAGGGGATAAGCAATCACTGAACATGATGTCTAACATAGAAACTCTGTAAAGTAGTGCAGTAAAAAAAAAATCTGTTTGTTCTTACTGTATATAAAAGTTATCCTTCCTTTGTCTCATCCTGGTTTCTATTTTGGAGCTGCACTGGCCCCATGGGACCTTTGTCACATACATCATGTAGATAAGCAATGAGGTGTCTTAGCTGATTTACACCCCACCCTAACAACAGAGGCCAGCCAAAACTTTCCATACTTCAGGCTTTTCCCAGCTTCCACTTTGTAGAGAGTAACAGGTTAAAAGATTGCCTTTTGCAGGTGGTAACTAGCTTTACTGAGCTTTTAACCCCTACATTTTTCTTTAAAACAAACAAATCAACAACTCATAGATGGCACATCCCTAATTTAAATATTTCCAAACTTAATCCACTACATCTTGTTGCTCCTTCTCATCAGCTGAATCATGGAAAGGACATTACTTCCTAATGTGTTGATTCTCCATTCTCCTCTGAATTGTCAGGACATGGCCCGTTTCCTCTACCAGTCCTCCAAGGTGCACCTAGCAAGATACTAAGAAAACAGAGGACAGTGAACTCTCTGCATCCTATACGATCACAGTAAAACAAGATCTTGAAAAGGTGTGGAAGTTGCATCCGTGTCTTCTAGTAAGGACTAACAACAGGGTTCAGTTTTCAGTAAGAGCAATCTAGTGCAATTAAAAGCTGCATTTGGATTAGTGTTAGCACCCTGCTACACTCAGGAAAGTTATCTTCAACCGACTATGGCTTTCTCTTTGACATCAGGCAGCTCATCTCCAGCATGACTGCCTTCATTAGCGCTCAAATTCTATACAACTTTCAGAATATCTAAATACATAGTAATAAGCTCCTTGAGAAATACCCAACTTAAAAGAACAAAACCCAAACAACATCAAAAAAACCACTTTGTCCTGATGCTCTATACAGATGTTTTTGCCCCCAGCTGAACAAAAAATTCTACACTTCTCTGTCTGGACTTGTGAGGAGAAGTGTATGAAGTGCATGCAGATAGGAACTAGCTTCACAGTCTGTGCACACCTTGAAAACCAGAACAGGAGGAAAGTGTTCCAGATTACTAGGTATTTAAAAAACAAATAAAAAAAACATCAGGGAGACTGCAGTCTGAGCAGGAGAGCAGACAGGAGTTGAAAGAACACCACCTGGAATCAAGACTATGAACGGTAGCTCTGCCAAAGGAAATGGCATGCAGAAGACAAAGAGCAATCATAGTCTGTTATGGCAGTGGGTAAATGCACATTAAGCAGGTTATATTCTTTATTCTTATAGCACTGGAACAAACCTCAGTAGACTCTATAGCATTAACTACATCAGAGAAAAAAATAAAAATAATTTCCTAGCAGTATTTAGACTCCATGACAGTAAGAGGCCAGCCAAGCAGCAGGCTCCACCTGAAATGAAACTCGTTACATGGTCTTCTTTCAGGGAATTTCATGCTTTAAAGGCAGCCTATTATTAAAAACATATATTTAATTAATTTAATAATTAAAAGCAGTTTTAAAAATTAATTAATAATTAAAAATCGTATCTTTCTTGTAAATAAAACCCTTTACAGTTAACACTGTTTGTTTGACAGCATATTATGCCATCTGTTTTGGAGTTTGTCCTGTTTTCTGTTTTTTTATTATTCAGTCATGTAAAATATTTAAATATAGGATATTTGATAAATTACATTAACCCACAAATCACCAAGATGACTGTAAATCATGGGTAGTACCTCACTCCTGCACTTTGGCTTTTTTTGTGTTTTGTTTTTTTAAAATCTTGGAAAAGAAACGAGAGGGCAGGTAACATGCTAATCTACAAACACCACACACACACCCCTAACCCAATACTAACGCATACTTTGAAAAAGAAATGCAACACCTAATTTAAGATTTTCTTATGACCTGAAATAACCAGTTTGCTTCTGAAACATGAAGCAGAATAAGCCACAAGAAAATGTTAACATCAAGGCCTGCTGAAAATGCTTGGCAGAACAGGTTTCAGAAGAGCATTCAGATTTGTAGTACAAAAACAACTATGTCTTCAAGAAGCATTTTCATGAATATTCCTTCAATATTCAGCCATTAAATTGAAACATTACTGACATGTAATCCAATATCCAGTATTCTGGTATAAGCAAGCAAGCACACTAATGCCAACTCCCAAATTTAAGAAAGAACCGAGATCAAGAGTCAATTTCCCCTTTGAGAAGCTGCTGAGATAAGGATATCCCTGTCTATTATTACATTACCATTAACATCCCACACCCAAGAGAAGCTAACACAGCTCGGTCCAAAATTACTCCTCAGTGTTTACCTAGTGTTGAAGCTGCACCTAGAAGACAGAGAGATAATGAATGGGGAGGCCTGGAGTGTTCTGAAAGTGAATGTGATGTTGCAGAATGATGCCATGTCTATGTTAGAAGCAAAACATTTTATAACATATGGTATTAGTCTGTTACATGAACAGAAAGTGTAATGAATCTTTAGTGTAATTATAAACCATATCCTTAACCCCCCACACCCCTCCATTCACCCACACACACTTAAAGAAAGATTTAACAATGCCTCACTTAAAAATTTTCTTCCTACTTAACTGTACAGCTAAACAAATTCCCTCATATTTAAGAACTAAACAGAACTGAACTTGGACAAACTGTTAAGGAATGCAGTCTGTCACAGGGACCCTGAAAACACTCAGTTTTACCAGATTCATCTCAGTGTCAAGGAAAGCCTGTCAGTGTACATTTCCTTATTTTTCAGACAAAGCTGGTAATTCTTTTTCCTGCTTAGTGGAAAGTGGTAGAGGCTGAACACTAGATCTGTATTTGGTAGTAATTTTAGACCCCTGATTTTAGTTCTATATCTAATTAGTGAGTCTTCTTCTAAGTGCTGTGACTGAGAGTTACTAAAGCAATGAATAGAGATTGCCACATACCTAATCTACTTACATTACTTCTTCCAATTGCATGTTTTCAAATTTCCTTACTGACGCTATAACATCTTTAAGACTACTGTACCAGCAATTTTGTTTTGCTCTTGGAAAACAAAATGATACAGTTTCCCCTCATCCTTGTGCAGCAGTTATACTCATTTATAAACTAAAATTGCTGTGTTCTACGTAAGGTGCTTAAAAGCCATCATTCTATATTGCCCATATAAAAGTAATGGATCTTTGCATTAAAGCAATACAAATTCCACTCTAGGGCATCAATAAACATGTCATTACTGTAGCTGAAATGTCATTTTATATTCAAGCTGTCTCAAAATTATACATATTTAACTATAATGCAAGTTATGTAAATCTATTTATAGACCTAATTTTATTTTCAAAATGAAATTAGGGATATATCTGTCCACACAGAAAAGAAACAACTATTGGGCATCAATGTCTGGTCAAGTATTCCTCTGACAGTGGGTAAGAAAAAAACAGGTCAATCCTGTGTTCAAAACAGCAGCATTGCACAATGCATTCCAGAAGTTAAAGGTACAGCTAATGTAACAAATGGCATGCAATGGCCTCTCAAAAACATCCATTCCAAAAGGGAACCGTAGCCCTACCAACCATCTTCTTCAGGAAAAAAAAAAAAAATCTAGAAGGAACGAGAATACCACCCACAAATACACTGTGCCCAGGACTTGGCAAGCAAGTAGGAGGCATTTAAGTCAGTAGGGCTCTCACAGTGCCTTATGTATTCAAGTACAGCGTAGCCACCAAGCACATCAGAAAATGCAGACCTCTGAACAGAGGCAGCGATTATTGCATTACTTATAATTTCTGAATCCCCTGTAGTATTAGCCTGGTTTTTACCCCACAAGTCACACTTATCATCAACTATCCACCAAAGACTTGGGAGGTAACCTCTGGTGGGATAATGCAAACCATGAGCACTCCCAGCTACAGTTAATACTGTTCAGTGTAAAAAATACCTTGAACTGGCGTTTATCATACAGTACCAGCATTTGTTTCTCCTGGAAAGCATGCACATGAAAGATGCTCTCTTCTGCCAAGAGTATTGGAAGGACTGAGATGGCCAGCATAACTGGAGATCTTAACTTCATAAACCTGCTGCATCAAGCTTCCTTCACCACAACCCCACAAACCATCCCAATCCACTTATCCAGGCTGCGCAAACATTTCTCTAAGGCCCCTTCTTCAGCTCCCCCAATGCCACATCCTGCTGCCTCTATCACAATGTTCCTCAGCACTTCCCACCCTCCCACCCCCCCCAAGCTTTTATCTACATGCACTGTCTCAACTTTCAAGTTACATCCAAGTAGCATGGCACCATCCACCAAATAGCCCTCGGGAAGTTTCAGTCCTGTTACTACCACTCTTTCAAGTAATATAAATGAATGTTTCCTTTTATGTCAGAGACGCCTAGACATGTAACATCCTGAGCAAACCCATGTAGGGCACATCAAACCGAAGGTTGACACAGAGTAGTAGCAGGGTCTTCAGGAAAATTATAGAATCATTTAGGTTGGAAAAGACCTTCAAGATCATCAAGTCCAACCATTAACCCAGGACTGCTAAGTCTACCACTAAACCATGTCTCATAAGCACCACATCTATGCGTTCTTTAAATGCTTCCAGGGATGGCGATTCCACCACCTCCCTGGGCAGCCTGTTCCAATGCTTTGCCACCCTTTCAGTGAATAAGTTTTTCCTAATACCCATTTTTTAAAAAACATTTGCATACTGTTCAATTTAGGTAGCAATAACAGGCATATCGAATGAAGAGACAGAATAAAATTGATCAAAGCACAGGAAGTGCAAGTTTTTGGATAAAAGAAGGCATTTTTAGTCATGCCTAAAAATAGTCATTCTTTTCCTATTAACAGTAGCATAGTTAGGCAGGAGATCAGATAATCCACCATCCCCAATAAATCCTAACCGCTACGATCACCTGCAATACTGAAGCAAGAAAACACAAATACAATACAATGACAGTTGAAATGATGGTAAACCAAAATCCAAACACCACATTGCAGAGCTGGGTTAAAAATTCTGATTGAAATTTAACATTCATCTCAAGCATGTTCCTTAATCTTAATTTTAAATTTTCAGATAAGAAGCTGTGCTATATGGCCTCACTCAGAAACATCTCTCTGGCAACAGTTACGTGTTTTCTGTATTTAGGAAGCTGAGAAAGAAGCTGGCAGGAAAGCTAGCCATGCTTAGAATGGAAAACCACTCCTTGCACAGGGCACTGTCTGGTCAAGGTTAATGAAGTGAGGCTGAGGGCAGGACAGAACTGATTGACTCAATTTACACCATCAGTTATGACTGGTGTTTAAAAAGGGCATGATACTCAAGCCAAATGCAGAGCGCTCACAACACCTTCAATAATCACCATCAAGATAGGCTGAACTCTCAAAACTGCAGCTCCATCAGCCACAGACACACACTCGGCAGCAGTTACTGGCAGTAACTGTACTGACAGTTGACTGTGTCTCCTCCAAGCTTCCTCTACGCACAGGTTATTTCCTCTGAAAACCAAGAGACAGTTCTATGGTTGCAAGATATTAACAAGGTATAGTTACCATACTCTTGGGGCTGAAACTGCTCAGTGTAGTGACAAGCTGAACACTGTTTTGAGTCCAAAGAGAAACCTTCATCTCAAAGCTTATTTTTTATAGTTAAAGCTTGTACTACCTATTTTACACATAATTTTCCATCACAAAGTGAACATCTTCCTTTCTACAAGAGATGCTCAAGAACTGAAAAATATGTTTCAAAAACGTACCCATTCTTTTTCATCAACACACCAGGATCTTAAGCTCAGTTGCCTTCAAGATTACCAGTAAATGTCATGCAAGAAATAACATGTTAGAGGTGATAGTTCTACTTAGCACTTGTACACAGTGTGTTCCATGTGCAGAGACCTGAGCAAATATTAACAGGACAACAACTTTGTTCCTTTATCTTTGGCATGCAGCCTACGGGAGATGATTTAAGTGACCCTGCATTGTTGCAAACCTACTGGAGACTGAGTTATGTTATCACCACTGAAATCAGAACTGCAGGGAAGCTGAGTAACAAATTGAAATTCCTGATAATTTCAAACTCAGCAACTCACTGTCTGAAAAGGAAAGGAATACTTAAAGACTGGCGTCACGAACAATCACATGGCAAAGACACTGAACATCACAAGGTCATCCACAAAAGTCCACATGTGCTGGACTTCCCAAGAGCGTCTTAAAAAGTAGAACAATCCTATTGTAGGGAGAGCATTCACTAGACAAAACATCCCGCAAAGTTAAAACAACAAAACAACAGACAATGGCTTTTCTCAAAAGAATGGCTTATCTTGAAACATTATAACCTAGGAGTCACTGGTATGTGAGTAAGCAGCCTACACCTTTCCCTGCCCTCCACCCCTGATTTAGAGACTGGATTTCCCAGTAGCAAACTTGTGTGGTGGGAATGGAAATCTTCCTTGCAGAGGGGCAGGATGTTGTTGGGTTTATCAGAAACAGTTTACCCTAGTCTGTGGCAGCAGCTCCTAGGACTTCCAGAGCTCAGCAGATGCCAGCAGATGCTGCCTTCCAGGCCCCTTTCAACTGTTGTAGCTCCAGCTCTTTCCTATACTTCTTGAAGTCTGCCTGTAGTGTGTATATAGCACCAGTGGCAATGCAAGCTGACCTCTATGGCACCACACTCCACGGAGGCAGCACCCTTAAGGCCATACCAAAAGATGCTATGTTCATTAACTTTACCACAGAAGTCTTGACCTCTAATTAAGTTGTCAAAAACACAAAGCATGACAATGGGCTTGAAAGTAATTAATAGTGATATTATCTAAATGTCACTAACTGCTGCAACAGAAATAACCTTTTCCAGCTTCACTTGGCCACGCATGTTCCCTATGTTAGGTGACTGGTGGCTAATAATATTAATTATGCTTACATAACAAGACAAAACGTTTGCAGCTCACAGAGCTTACAGATGCATTTCTTTAAAGGTGGAAACAGCAGCAACAATGCAAATAACATTTTACAAACAGAAGTGTTAGCCCATTGCCGCCCTCTTGCTTCTTGAGCTACTGTGCCAGGCTTGGGGTAACTGTCCACACAAAGTGCGTGAGGTCTGTTTGACACTGGAGACTGTATTTGTGTCAGATCATGAATTCCATTTGAACCACAGAAAAAAAAGCACCATGGGGAAGACAGGAAGCAGTTGAAGTGAATGAACAAGGAACGATAACAAAAGACTAATGGTAGATTGTCAGTAAACCTTGATAATTACCCATTCACTGGGTAGCTTCTGTAGATAAAGAAGTGATTATTATCCAAGCAAACCATTTTTTCATGCTGAACCCCAGAATAATGCAACTGAACAGCAAGTCACTCAGCAGGGTGCTTCTATCAGCCAGGGAGGCTGCCCAGAAACTTTCCTAGCAAAAGGGGACTACAAGCTGTGAAATGAAAGAGTCTTTCACCAGCAGAGAAGGGAAAAGATGACCTGACTGAAATGGTCATCTGAGACTCCAAGCTGGGGGTGGTGAGGGTTGTAAAAAATAGTTAGGGTGGTCTTTGCTTAAATAACAACTGGAATTTGCAGCAGGCTGTGAACTGTGCTCCAAGAACAATTAAGAGGGAAAAGGAAATGGAAAGAAACACACTTACGACTTTGCTGTTTTGCAGAGATACTTGTTTCTTGTTTATTTTGGGGGTTTTTTTGGTAGGTTTTTGGGGGAGTTGTTCGGTTTGTTGTTTTGGTTTTTTCTGTGTGGGCTGGGAGGCACAGAGCTCACATGTGCTGCTCATTTTACTTCCTAGTAAAGGCGACAATGTATTTTTCCTACAGATACTACTTTTAAGTCTTTTAACAAGATAAAAGAAATCAATCTTTGCATTTGAGGAATAGCAAGAGTTCCTATTAACATCACATCTAAGTACCTCAGGGCTTCTATTTTCCTATAAGCAACTACTGACGTTTTCACATAACCAATTTCATTCTGGCAGAAACAAAGGAAAAGTGATGAGCAAAAGGTCACAAAATGCAAGTCACTACGACAAAATAAGAAAAACTACATTTAAATCATTAGTAATGTACAGCCAGAACATTGGCAGTAAGTCCAGCTACTGCCCATTGTTTATCACCTCACACATCACCAATACAGCAACTGGAGATTAATCTTTACTTTCAGATAGCAAAGGATGTAGCAGTAACCACACCATATGCAACCAATCATTCTCACTAATACAGAGACACCCCCCCCGAAGAATTAATTTTGTATATTTGTATAAATGAAACAATGTTTGTCTTAACACAAGAACAAAACACAAGAGGGTTTTTAAAGATAAAAAAGATAAATCAATCCTGCTTGAAGTGACCATATCCCATTGGTCTGTCTTTTCTCATAGTTCTAAAGATTTGAGCTACTATGAACTCAGATGACTGTTCCTCTCATCTTGAAATTACTCAGTAAATGTTACTAAAACTAAAACACACCTAATGGACTACTGTTTACTGCTGGACACATGGCAGCTCTTTCCTTCAAAAAAATCCATGAGATATCAAAACACAAACTTAAAATACTCCAACATTTCTCAAATGGTTATCCATGGAACACTAAGGATCCTCAGGTATTCTTTACACTTAAAAATAAAAATATATATAAACAAGATACTGATCACCAGCATATGATACATGGAAAAGGCTACTTTCTAATGACTACTTTCTAGTTTTAAGACTGAAGAACTACTGAATCAACAAATTTTAGCTATCTATCAAGGTCAAATAGCAATGCACGTAAGATTTCCCAAGTTTTCAGGATTTCTGCTGCACATCTGCTTCACGGTCAGTTGGGAACAAGTGAAATCAAAAGAATTAAAATGAAATCGCTGGACAATCTAATCTTTCCTTTTATCTAGTTAGTGTATTTCCATGGTAAGCAGGCTGTAAGAAACAGGGACAATGCCAACTATGCAAGCAAAGTTTGTTTATTCAGCTATTGTGTATGAGTATTTGAGCTGACTACATCTACCCAGATTTTAATTTCTGTTGACTAGTTAGTCTGAGAACACAGGTACTTGATGGATCTTTTTGTTTCCAGATGAGCAAATGGACATCCACCGTGCTGGAACCCACTCAAATACACCAGTACTTCAATCACTAGGACTGGTGCTTTAGACCCATGGCTCCATCTTTGCTCATGTCTACAGCAAAACTTCTCCAAACACTGCTCATCTTGCCACTTCTGCATAGTAAGATGGTTTTCATGAAGTTTAGAGCTGCTGCCCTTTTTTCATCCCCATTATTCTGCAAAAGGGAATAAAAGCTAATTATGAACCCTGCAGACAAACAAAACCCACCTCAGCACCAAGCAGAATTGCACACAGTCCAGAACTGCATTAATTGATCAGAATTACCACTGCTGTGAGATGTATTCATAAGGTAACAAGCCATCATGGCACCTTATTTTTGTGTTACAGATGTTTACATGACATAACAGCTCACAATGAAAGCTGTTTCCTTTTTCTTTTTTCCTCTACTAGCAAGACTAAAGTAGATATCTTGACAAAGCTCCACCATCTTAATATTCTCTATAAGCACCAGGAAACATCTTAGATGCTTGTTTCTAAAATAATTTTTATATATATACACCATTTTATGCCATTGTAGGAAGCAATACAATTTCAAAATTTGTAACAAAATATGTATTAAAATCTCAAAACTACTCAGAGTAGAAAAACAATCTATTTATAGTTGAATTTGTCATTCTTGTAAAAGATATATCCACTGTTACAGGGTTATAGCCTTCTATTCTGAAACCCACAACAAAGCCAAACAAAACAGTGCATACATTGAGACAAAACCCTATTCCAAGAAGTTATTTTGTTTGGAGTCTTTAAGGGCTCAACCCAATCTCCAAAAGTACTTCACAACCACAAAAGAAGGCAAAGAAGATTCACTGTCTGATCTTCACCAGGCCACTGCTAGATGTTTGTGTCACGGGTTGATCTTTAGATCTAATATTTGTCAGTCTCCAAAATCAAATACTAAAGCAGCAATCTAAGCTTATCTGCTTTTACTTCCATGGGTGCAAGAAGGATAATCCAAGAGTCATAGGAAAGTTACACCTAAGAAACACTCCCAGTTAGATTTAAGAGATTGTTGTGCATAAAAGTAAGCAATTGTTGTGCATAAAGATAAAATACACTTCAGCAGCCAGAGAAGAGCACGTGAGATTTCACACCACCATATCTTCCCACATTGTTTATCCTTCACATCACATGCACTGAGAATCAGACAAGTCTTTTATGCGCCAGACTCTCTGTATGCGGAACATTGACTGCCCACACATGGCAGGCCTTAAGTAAAAGGACAGAAAGAGCAAGCAGGCACTCAGCCTGGCTCCTTCCCTTAGGCCTCACCTGCAGAAGGAGCTCTGTTTCTCTACAGGGATGAGTAATAACATGCACAGCCCTTACACAGATTTTCTGTTCAGCAGGCATGGATGGCTTCACCTTTCACCTGCCCATGGCCAAAGCAAGGCATAGCATCCTCCAGGCAGCTGGTTCCACTGCCTCAAGCTGGGGTTTAACTCTTGCCTGTTTAAACAGTGACTGAGCTATCTGCTGCCTGGTGCAACCACCCCAGCTCAGTATTAATGGACTAGTAAATAACCCTCCCATTCTCATCTGACTATTCTTATCCATATGTGATTTACCAGAGTGCTAAGTGCTATCGCTACAGTACTCTTGCTAATCTGGATACCCTGCACCTCACCAAACATGCTAGCATTATGCACACAAGATGACAAGAGTCACAAACAGACACCTTTTTTCTTTTTTAATTAAAGATTTGATTGGCTCCTATTAATTACTCCTAGGCTGGATTATATTTGCATGCCACAGCCATCGAGTTACTCTTCTCTTACCAGAGGTAAGAGCTGCTGATGGTTTGTCTGTTATAGTCTTGATCCCCCTCTGTGAGCAACACTGTTGCTGCCACATCAAGAAACCCTACTTTGAGTTGTCTAGCTTATATTCCAATTTATTCACAAGATCCATACACATTTCTATAATAGGAGAGCTCAGCAGCTAAACAACCTTGAGATTTTCACCTTCCCAGTAAAAAGCCACTGAAAATTAAAAATCAGCAATAAAAAGACGCAGAAAGCATAAAATCCTGAAGGGCAGTACAATGCCCGGAGTCTCTCTGGACACAAAGCACACAATCCCATGTTAAGTAAGTGGGCTTGCTGTGCTACCGGCCCCCTTGCTGTCATCAAAAACATCCCTGTTACAGCCACAGCTTCTTCATCAGGGTCTGTGGAGGGGCCGACATAAGAAATGCCTAGTAATGATAAAAATCTTACAAAACGTTTCCCTAAAGCCACCCTAGCCCTTTGAAATTTAGAAATAGAGTGACGTGACAAATAGTCAGACTCCCCATCACTACCTGACATACGTTTTGAAGATTGAGACTGTACCACAAGGCTATGCTGGATTCTGTGAAGTATATCTAATGAAACAACTATGAACGAATAACTGCTGAATTCAGACTGTTCCCAGGAGCAAATGGCCAGTCAGCAGGGAGGTAAATCTCAACATTTTCAAAACATGCTTTTCAATAATTTATATGAAAGGGTGGAGTGAGAGAGGGAGAACAAGGATTTGTAACAGGTTTCAAGTCTTCAGGGAAGAGATAACACCCAAGAGCTTTGTGAGTCATGAACAAAATGCAAAGAATGTGTGTTTGCTGGGGTTTTCTCATTTCTTTTAGGAATCCACATCACATAACTTTGGGGTTCCCTTCCATCTCATGAGATGGGAAACCCAAAATACCATACAAGCCTCTTTTTTGCATCCTGTAACAGCACCTTTAACAGGTTCAGTTAATAACTAACTGCACAGGATTATATAAATAATAAGCTGAAAATGGGGTAGTTTTCATTGCCAGAGACAGCAGGTTTCCAAATTTTATGGGTTAAAAAAGCCAATAAATTTAACAGTCTTTTGAAGACGTTAGTATAATCCTTCCAAAACTGAAGAGAACAGATGACTCAACCATATGGCCAAGTTCCACTGAAATTCTGTCTTGTAATCACAAAATATGATGTAATGTAGTTTGGTCCCAGGAGAAAGAAAGGCATTAGACATGTGTGACATACACAAGCATTCCCTGGATCCATCTGGCTAGCTATTTTAAAAAGGTATGACTCAAATAAGTAGGGTTTTTATAAGTCCCCAAGATAAATATTCTTATGCTTTCTCTTGGAAAAGAAATGGGTATTGCTCCTAAAATCTACATTAATGCATCAAACATTATTGTTACAAACACTGCTCAGCTAAATAGGTATAATGAACTACTTAATTGTTACACCTTTCTCCAGCAATGCAGCTTTAAAAAAGTCTGTCTTTATAAACTTTGAAATCCATCTGTGGTTATTACTACTTCACAGTTAATTAACATAAAAATGCTAGGAAAAAAAGTTGAAAGGACTGTTTGCAAATCAAAAGAAGCTTCCTTTAAAAAGTATTTAGGGAAGAGAGAAGAGTACACATCAGCTAAGAATATGCATATGGTAAGTGGCAAAGAATGCTATTTTCTACATTATGTAGATGTTGAATGAAAAAAACTGCTGACACGGAAATTGGAGCCATCAGCTGTAACAGGTAAAATACTCTTCAATTCATTAATTACCCAAATATGCACAACAGGAGTAATGAATTCCTCAGTTATTCAAATATTTCACACAATCACTTGGAATTAATGGTAACGGTTCAGTACATTGTTATCATTTTGGTCCTCATTAAGTTCAGGGTGCCATTTAAGAAGGTATGCACAGATACCTTAACTAAACATGTAAGGTCTAACAGTTCTATAAAATACCTCTACTTTTTATTTTAGGTAGTTTAAAGCCACCCACAACTGAAGTCAGGCTACCAGAAAAACAGATTGATTCCAGCAAGAAAAGGAAAAATGACAAGCAGCAAGAGTTTCATTTCTTATAGTGATAAAACTAGCAAGGTAAGATTACTGGGAATGGACTGAGATATAACTGCTCCAAAGCCTTTCTAAAACCACCATGTTACAACTCCCTATGTAATAATACCTCACTCCTCAATAAAGACAGGGCCCCAACAGCCACTAAAAGAGCACACACTGAGTATTCTTTTCCGTAAGAGCAAGCACACTTAACCACATCAATGTAAAAATTTAGAGAAGCAGCAGAAACCAACAAGCCAAGTGACTACATAAGTGAGCTGGGAAAAAGCATCAGTGTTTCCCAACTCCCAGCCCAATCCATATGAAATCAAAGTGTTACCAATCATCAGTTAAAGCATAAAGAAGAAAACAGAATAACTACACACACTATACATTCAAGCTGTTCACCAATGTGCAATATTGGTCTCTTTCTCTAAAATGGCATTAGAGCTGGAAAAGTTTCAGAAGCACAAAGATGATCCAAACCAGCATCCACATGATGAATGAATAGGCTAGGGTGCTTCAGCCTCAAAACAGGAAAGTTAAGAGGGATACAAAACTGACAGAAAACAATAATAATATGGGGCAGATGGACAGTGATGAGCCATTCAGTGCTTTATCCAGCACAGTAAGGGACCATCACATGAAAGCGGAACCAAGTCAAAACCAAACAAAAGGAAGTCAATAATAGACTTGTGGAATTCCTTCAAGAGGATGTTGTGGACACAAGAAGTTTATGTGGGTTCAAGGAAGGACAGATAACATATTAGGTAGAAAGTTTCAATAGAGATTTGGAAGAGAGATTCATTCAAACCACAAGGAATCAATTTCCATGGTCAGGAAACTGCATGAGCTGAAAACAGTCATCAGGTATGAAAAGTATTATGGAGAATTGTCATACACACTTGCCCAGTGGTTGCTCTTCCCTAGATATGCACTGAAAGGCACTACCGGAATCAAAAGACTAGGGACTGTCAATCTGACTGCTCTGTTCTTAACAGAAATTTGTTCAGCCCTGTTGCTTTTTATACCACAGCTCCTATTCCCTCTCCTGCTCTGCAGAACAGAAATCATTGGCATAGTGGTGTACATACAGCCTGACAGGCACCAGGTCACGCTAGAAACGCTGTCTTAGCTGCTAACCACACATGATGACACTGCTATTCTTCAGTAGGAAGATATAAAGTAGAAAGAAAAAAACCAGCATTGCTACCCCACATCTGTGTTTCACCTCACCAACAAGCATATTCCTAAGAAAGGAGTCCTTGTGCTCAAGCAACCTGTATGCTGTAGATCCCTAGTAATCTTTTAGCTCCTTCTCAAGTATCCAAAGGCAATTAAGAAAAGCAAGAGAGTAGTTTTGGACTCAACAGGCCAGCTCTGTATCACCAGCCCAACATTTTTTACATGACTGCTGAACAAAAATGGTTCAAAGCCACCAGATTTGGCTATGCTGCCTTAACCACTCAGGCAGAAAGCTAGAATACTTTTGATTGTACGGTATTCTTGTACCCCAGCCACCACTTCCTATAATCTTCTGGCAAAAGCTTTTAATGATAACTTAAATTAAAGGTTTAAGTCTAAACCAGCAACAGGCTACAGCCACACTAATTGAGGGTTTGAACAAAACCTAAGGACAGACAAAACCGTCGTTCTGACAGAGGCTGAGGACACATCTTTACTGTTGAAGGATACAACTTCAGTGGACTATCATGTCCTACATTAAGTATATTTTATATCATGTATATCCCACTATAGAAATAGTGAACTCTTTGTTGAATCGGCCATTTTGAAAGTTAAATATCTTCTTTATGTGCCTAAGTATGTATTTGAAAAGAAAGCTCTCAAGAACCGGGCTTGCATGCTAGCAAAAAAAAATATATTTTTTTAAAACTGGTGACGTATCAGCTACCACATATTAGTTTTGTTTTATTCTTCAAAAAACTTGCACTGCACTAAAAAAAAATATCAAAAAATCAAGGACTTCTATTTGGAAAACATCACATCGTATTTCACAACAGCCCTGCACTTACTTCTGAGGGATCAAGTTTTAAAGATTTTTGGCCTAGTATGCTGCTTGAATGGGAAGAGACTGACTAAGCTAAGAACAGGAGGTTGATTTCACTTTACTTTTCCAGAAAAGGTTACAGTGAAGATACTGCAATTAGCAAAATATGGGAGTAATATTACTGCAGTGACTACAGAAATTATAGTGAAGCACGAACAGGTAAGTCCTCCACAATCTCACCACAGAACACCACTGTCTGCTTGAGAAAAAAAAAAAAAACACAAAAACCCAAAAAACTCCTCAGCATCTCCAAAGAACTCTACAAGGCTGAATGATTATGCACTAGAAAGTGTTTCCCTAGGAGAGAGGAAAGTTTTGGCACACGCTCTGCGATGTCACTATAAATTAAACCTCTGTGCTGCAGCTGTCCAAGGCTTTGTACCCAGTCCCTGACACAACCATTGCCTCAGGCTTCTTGCTGAATGCCTGCCCAGCCAATGAACTGGTTTCACTGTGCTCCCCTTTATTAAACTGGGCTGTTATGCTCACTACAGGCTCAGCATCTCCAGTGTCACTTTCTTTTAGCACAAATGCCATCGATGGCACAAGACATCAAACACTGAGCCAAGGCTTCACAACTGCAGGAAGGTGACCTGCAGCCTCCATGGTGTGTCAGAGAGTTGGGAGGCTTTTACACACTAGCTTTTTGCACTGGAAATTCAAGCAAAGAACATCAGGTATAAATGTGGGGACAGAGAATTCAGCTATTCCAATTCAGTTTTGTTTTGGGGTTCTGTTTTGGTGTGGGGTTTTTGCATTTGGTTTGTTGTTTTGGTTTTGGGGTGTTGTTTAATGAAAGCAACAAACATTTTGGCAAATGTAAAACACTTTAAGAATATTACACTATTTGAAAATAAATTAGAAGTTTTAGATTAATATTAAGCTTCACGAGGAGCTAGCCACTTCCTTAGTTTTGTTTAACTTCAGAATGCGTCACTTTTATTTCTATGCCTATGCAAGAAGTTTTCCAAACATTTAATGTTAAACAGGAAAACTGAAGTGGAAAGTGGATGACAGCCAGTCTCACTGAGCTTTATCAACACACTCCATACATCCTGACACACTATACGTGCTCCGAGTTACTGCAAACACTATAACCAGTCATGCCACTGCTATTTTAAGAGACATCATATTAGGCAAACCGAAACGATAGAATTTCATTGTAAAGTCCAAAACAACATACTTCAATATTTATGATCCGTATGTTGTTTGCATGAGACTGCAACACAATAAAAAGGCAATTTTAAAAAATCCATGCATTTCAGTAGACCTAGAAAAATAAGGTGTTTTAGTGCAAGATTTTAATTATTTAAAGCCATAAAAAATTATTATGTTTAAGAAGGATTTATTTAGTCTGACCAAAAGAAAAAAAAAGCATGTAAGTCCTTCAAGTTTCATTATATCTTTCACTGTCTGCTTATGCACCTCCCACCAGGGGAAGCCAATACTGGTTTTAAGTTGGCTGAAGGAGAAATCACTAGGGAGACAAGCACAGAAAGATTTACTCTCAACCCCAGAAGCTGGAACATGCTTCATTCAACATGTGGTCTCTTCCACCTCTGGGAGCTTGGGACTGAACTCTGAACCCTTTCAGAGAGGTGACACAGCCTGTCTCACATGAATGATCTCTACATAAAACACTGGTCCATAAGGAGAGCACTAATTACTTGTGTCCAATAAAAAATGATTAGTTTCTAGCTTCTGCACTAAGGCAGCCACAACCAGCACTTATTTTTGACAGAGCTATTGAGTTATGCTGGGAAAAGCCTGGTTACCTTGGAGACCACTCCCAGGCAGCTCTGGCAGAACTCACAAGATGCATTTTACCAAAATGCATCTCTCTGTTGGATACAGTCAGTCAATTTCTATACACTTCAACAAAACATGACACAAAACAAACAACAAAGTAGTTAGTACTTAAACTACACTCCCAGCATAGCTAGAATTTCAACATAAAAGAGAAAATAATTATGTCCAGATCCTAGTATACATGGGTGTTTTAACATCATAGTTCAATAGGATCCTACTACTCACAATGGCGATGTTTTGTTTATTTGCTTTTGTTATGGATTATACAGATAACAAGTACGTATCATACTGAAAATATTCATCTAGAGTAGGTTTTCTCCCCAACCAATGTAGAAAATATACCAGTTATTTCACTGGTTTAATACAATCTCAGGGACGGAGAGAGTTGGCATTTAGGAAAATGCGTGGAACAAATATTCATGTTTATTTTTAAAATAATAGAACAGCAGACTCATCTTGAAATCACTCCCTCTAATCTGAGCCTGAAATCATTTGTAGCTGGGAAATACAGTGGAGCCCCGAAATAAACAGTCACATGAGAACTGGAGAGAGCTATGAAAAAGGAGCTCAGCCCATATACGATGATGCACAGTATTCAAGAATACTTTTGTTCTGTTTCTGAAGACAGCACAAAAGGGCATTTCTTGTACCAACAGCTGAAAAAAAAGGCAAAGAATCCATTCAAAGAGTACAATTTATCTGATTTGCATGGTTAAAGCATTCCAGTTTCCTTAACTGTTTAAGTGGGAGGATGGAGCATGTTATCATGGCAACCTGTTTCACAATCAGCTAGACTTAGCTGTATTATCTGTACCTGTATTCCATACAGCTGGGTCAGCCACAAGTAGTCTTCAAAAATCTAAAAAGATTAATTTTTTTCAAAGCATGCACTCTATAGTCACTCTATGAACACAGATAGGAGAAAGGGAAATTTATAACCACTCAATTAAAAAAAAAAAAAAGGGCACACATTTCCACATGTATATTTTGAAACTGCCACAGGGAGACTGAGCACAAACTTCACGCAGTACTAAGGTACATGCATCCCTGTACATCTCAGGGATGATCAATAAGCCAGAGTAACAAGGTCAACAGAAGCTACAGGCTGGTCAGGACAAGGAAAGCATCATTTGTTCAGAATTCATTGCATCGATTTTACAATTTCCTCCTACTAGCATTTCTGATGAAAGGCACAAACATTGATACAAATTTAAGTTTCTGCCTTTTCTCACTGCATCTGCTCAGCTCACCTACTCACAAATCAAAACATGAGGTACTTGCACTTTTTTTTTTTTTTTTAACAGCAAAGGAATCTTCTGTCAGAAATGAATTCCTGCATAAATCAGACTCTAGGAAAACAGACAGCTCCACAGCCTTGCTTTAATTCTGTACGCAATGTTGTCAAACAGGACTTCTAGATCCTTTCAACAAAGATGCGTTCCCTATTATGTTAGTATACATAACACCCTCCTGTTTCATAAGACTCCCTGAGGATGTATAAGAAGTGACACATGCCAACTCTACTGCTCTAATGACACACAGCATTATTCCAGTAACATGTACATCAAGGTGGATATGCTTTTCCAAAAAATAGATGCTCATCTCTGGGGAAGTCAAGCACAGGTTTCTAACACTCTACAATGATCAAACCATCACCACAATTTAAACTCTTCAGCTACTCACACCTAATTTGCCCCTCAAACTCTCTAACCTGAAGTTTTTTCAGAAGTACACCACAATTTGTACCTCTATTACTACAGCAGCTACCTCTAAGGCTGCTCAATCCCTGAGCTACAGAAAGCTGTGACCAGATCGCACCAGCATGGACTTCATATCCCATTAGGCAAATGGCTCAGCTTCTGCTTGGAATAGAGCCAGAGCGCAGTGAGCAACACATAGAGCAGGAGCTGAAATTAACCAGCTCCACAACATGTACGCAACTTGCAGACAACATGCTTAACAAAGCATGAAGAATGTCAGTATTTCCAATGGAAAACACTGATGGCAGAAGGCTCCCCTTCCTCTAGACCAAAATGCCAAAAGACTAAGCAAGACAGTTATCTTTGCTTATTATACATAATTACAGACCTAATTTTAGCCTCAAAAAAAGGTGTATTTTCCCCCCACTATCTAAATACTGTGAAGTTGTACACAAACCTGAGAAGGTATTTAATTCATGCCTTACATTCCAAAACCTCAAACAGGCATCAAGTTCTTCTCAAGATAAAAATTGTTTTAAAAGTCTTTCTGGTTTTAATTTCTTTTAGTGAGAATGCTCTAAAGGGGGTTGGGAAAGGAGCATATTTCTGTTCATATTTTCTGAGTTAGCCTCCCCCCTCACCCTGAACTTTCACCCCCTTGCAGAAGTTCATGCCTGTTGAAAATTAAATGTCTGCATTGCAGGATGGGCCATTATAACTCAACACATGCTGCTTTGGTGGAGAAAAGCATGTTTTTGGAATAGCTTTGGTACGGGTCAGGAATGTAAAGCAGAGTTCATATTTCAGATGAAAATGGGAACCAGAGTTTTTTCTTGCAAACCCAACTCAGCTTTCCAGTAATGAAAGACAAAGAAGTCTGTGCAGTAAGGTCTTTGTAGTGTCCTGCATCAGGCATTTAAGTATACTAATGAAGAGGTCACCGACTGCTTGTTACAAATGGCAGCATTGCAAAGTCCTGTTTTTACCACTGAAAGCAAGTTTTCAAGATTTGCTTTAGAACATACTTTCCTGCTCCAGCCTTTGCACTGCCATGGATGACTCTATTTGCAATCACAGGGTCTATATCATCCCAGAGAGCATCCCAGGCCTACAGAACAACTGCACTATTGAAACACCACAAGTAGAAACAGCACAGCTCAAATGAGATGGTATCACAGCAATGTATTCTATTGCTCAAAGCTATGCAGATTGTGGTTATGCATTTTGCTACAAGTCCCAACGCATCCCCACAGAAGAGTGTGAAATCTCTTTGCAACTAGTCCCACAACTGTTTTGGTTTGTCTTCTCTAAACAATCCTTTTTGGTGCTTAAGACTCATGTATGTGCTTAAGAGAGAAAGATTATGAAAGTCACTGCATCTGTACAATATCAATGCCAACACCCTGTAGTGGAACATCTTTAACTGCTGATCCTTCAGAAGATGGATGGGAAGCCAAAGGAAGGGAAACAAGACCAGAGTTCATTCTCACAGAAAGAGCATCCCCCAAGCTATTCAAGAGAATTTGTTTTGCAGAATTTGTCCATCCGTCACTCATATTTGTCTAAGATGCAGGAATCAGTCTGAGAGACTTGTTAATAGAGTAGCACAACTTGACTGTTCACTAGATTACTGCATCTTGTTCAGGTAATAAGCTCTTGGGAAAAGCTCCTGAGGAACCCAGCAAGAATGCTACACATCTCCCATATAGAACATGCCGATTTTGCATGTAAGTGGTGTAATCACTGCCTGGTTTTAGGCAATGTCTCCCAAGATAAGGCATCTCAATACGTTTTTCCCCTAAAACTTCTGCTGCTCTGACGGGTTGAAGGAGGCGGCAACCTGGACAGAGTAGACCAGGAAAAGAGCATTCCTGAAAGCTGCCCAATTTGATGCATGTGTGAGACACTTGGATCTTCAGACATGAGTCAATAATCTCCATCTCTGAAAAGTGAAGCAGGAAATTTTACATCATACAACAAAGCACGACTATGATAATGACAGAATACCCTATTTAACTCTTTCATTTCTTGTCTGCATCAACAGTGTAAAAGTAGCAAAATATAGGATGTAAGAGGTGTACCATTTAAGACCTCAAAACAATGATGGTGACAGAATATGTCTGTACGCTTTGGGCAGATGTTACATAACATGCATCAACATAACATGCACAATGTCAGGTAGAAAAAAATAATACTGCAGTGTAGCAAAAGGTTGAGATCTATTTATTTTACAAGAAACCGTGCAGTTATATGCATTTCAGAGTTCAAGTTGTCCTAACATTTCAGGGCCCCAGCAACATTTGAAACTGCCACTGCAAAAAGCTAACTAAAGAAAACAATCTACCCTTGCTTATTCTCAAATTGCAAGTGTAGCCAGATGCAGGCTGAGATGAAGACACTCTCCAGAACAGCCATGCTAAGTAGCTTTATTAAACAAGTTCAATGCAACACTACTTTTAAAGTTCCATCTATTTTACAGAGTGGAATCAGATCTTCTAAGAAGTTTATTTAGCACAGACAGAAACCACATCCCTATTCCTGAATATAAATTGTGAGCTTCAAAAACCAGTCCCAGCTGGTAGCCTTCCTTCTGTTAGCACTACTGGTATTTGTGACCAAGGGTCACAAGAGCCTATAGCCCTTGGTAAGGCTAGTTTTAGCCAACTCAGCAATACAGGTTTGAGGGTTCTGTTCCTTTTCCAGAATTACTTCCTTTGAAATAACATTCAATTTGGTGTCAGTTCCTACCCCTCCTCCCCACCCCACCAAGAGATTTATGCAATCATTCTATACCAGTATACCCACTCCAAGATTACCAAAAGCCAGGAAGCAGTCTCCAAGACAAATAAGCTCAGGCAAGTTTTGTGAAAAACAGTGATTATGTCAACAAGAATAATACAGTGCTTCCACCAAAGGCTGCAGCATGAGCTTAGCTGTTTTGTTTGATGTCAAATGCTGAACAGCTAACTGCACTACCAGCTTTAGCGATTTGGAACTGCCCCAGCAGACATTGCCTGATGCCTGGAAGCCACGCTGAGGGACATGGGAGACAGCTGCCTTTACACATGTGTCAGAGAAAGAGCAGGAAGGGCAGACACTGAAGGTCAGAGTGGAAAAGCCACAGCTACTATGATGAGGTGAAGGAGGAGTACAAAACAAGCATTCAGGGAAGCCAGGCTTTGCTAGTTCTACTGCTCACAAAGGACTTAAGTGAAATTTAAGAGATCTCACACTGACTGCCTAATCTCAAGAAACATTGCAAAATGCTCATATGGTATTTCTTAATAGGGTCACTTTATTTTCTTATAGCTTTTACAGAATATGTTGACGTATTTACAACACAAATCGGGTAGACTTTTTACTAGGAAAGTGGGTTTAGATTTGAGGACAGAGTAGGAAGGTAAGTGAGACCACAAAAGGAATGTGTTTGAGCCCTGAACACCAACCACAGGAACTCCACCCTATCATCTTGCATACAAAAAGAAATCAGTTTATTAACTCCCTTAAAAAATCACTCTCAAGTCACTGAAGATGAAGAACTGCATGAATGCTATAGTGCTTTCCACTACTGGAAATAAGATTCTCTCCCTGTCATTCTCATCAGCTGAAATTATGTTCTCCCCAGCAACTGCAGTGCATGGCAGGTCTGGCAAGCCTACATACTAAAAGACTGAGACAGTTAACCATTAAGTAAGAGAACCCAAATTAACATCAACTGCTGATTTTCCTCACCACTAGGCATTCTTGTAACAAAGACTAAGAACATTGTAATTAACTTTCCTCATGAAATGCTGTGTTCTAAGGTTGGGCCTAATTAGATGCAATATAATTCTTGCCAGAAACAGATAATGTGTGCCTTTCATCAACTTGCGTGATTGGTATTTATTAATGTTCAGCAAGCCTGCATAGCACAAATTATGTTTACCTGCTGCTCCACAAACAAGTATGGTGTCTCTTTTAGGTATGATCAACTGCATTTGGTGTTTTATGAGACAGAAATGTGGCTTTCATTTTCAAATGAAACTTTGTAAGAGAAGAACCCCTCAAACTGCAAGGGCAAGAAGACAGAATAAAAATAACACTGCTAAGCACAGCAAGATCCTGGCCCACTACTAGCTTTCTGCAGCACAGATACATAATAAGTTTGCAGGGAACAGCAAAGGGATATGGAAAAAGGGAAGAAGGCATAGCTTAGCAATGATGCTTTTCATTATAGCAGTAACAACTAAGATCTACTGGTAAGCACAATGCCTCAAGGGCAGTGTGAAAAAGCCACATAAAGAAATGCCAGAAACATCCTCAAAGCTGCAGTAGGACAATGAAGGCCCAGGCTGATGGCAACTCTCTCCCAAGTTAGCATCTTCTGAAGTTAGTTTAGCTTGAAATAATTCAGAACTCCACCCACTATCAGCTGAAAACAAGGAACAGAACATCAATGATGACTCACGTCAGTGCAAGCTCATGTTTTTCTATTTCAAATAAAACTCAGGGTTCATGTCAATAGATATTTTCTTTTCCTTTTTTTTTTTTTAGTGGGGGTGGGGGTGGTGTTTTAGGGTTTAGGGGGGGTGGGGGGCAGGTTAGATGTTTTGCTTCCAACCAAGAACTTTTCTCCAGGGCTCAACAGTGGCAGAAGATCTTGTACGTCCCAACCCTTTTCCCACAAAAGCAGACTGAAGTGACCTCCCCACCTCCGCGGGAGGCAAGCAGTATAAAAGATCCAGCTAAGGCCCTCAAACAGACTTTGCCAGAGGAGTCCTGAAATAGAAAGAAAAACAGTAGGCTCTCTCCTCTCAAGGTCTTCCCCTACCAAGACAGCCCAGAAACAAAGAGAAAACTGAACAGAAATGCAGGGGGAGGGAAGGTTGTAACACCAGAAGTTCTATGATTTTGAGTCTACCCTTACTTTTAATCCAAAGCTGCAACAAATCACACATATGATAAGGATTAATTCAATGAAAAGCCAATTCAGCCTAGAATTACAAATATCAGAAAGACTGGCGAAGACCCTCTACTTGCTCATATGCCTGAGTTACAGTATTCAATAACCAAGGTTTTGATGTCATGTAGCAGCACTCAGTCCTAATTGCAGATTATTAGCATACTGCATGTCTCCCATGCAACCTTCAGTGTTAATTATTATAGGTGTTGGATTTCATAACCAGAGCTCCTAGTCCTCTTCAGTAGTTACTGTTGTGAAAATATTTGAGTTCTGTAAACACTGTTACAAGAGATTATTTAAGCCAGGCAGTCAGCAAAGCTGCTGAACTCCGGAAAGCCCAGTCACTGTGTTCAACAGCTACGGAAGTTACAACTGCATCTTCTGAGTAAGACAGACACCAAACATTACTAAGTTTAAGCTCATGAATGTGTACCAATACTACTAGTCACCTTATCTAGTTTTGTCATACTTCAGACATCTTGGGTTGATATCCAAGTTTGAAAGAGCACAGGATAATGTCTAATGTGACTATTTAAGGATATTTTAAGATAAGCAGTTGGTTAGTTTTGGAACTTACACTTATGTGTATGTGTTTGAAATGACTCATGAGAAGACAAGGCTATAAAAAATACACATCACACTCTGTGAAGGAATTTAGTACATTTCTGGTTTAGCCTTGCATGTTCAGTGTGGCAGCACTCTAGCAAACATTGCAGATATTTGCAAGAGTTGCTCTATTAACAAGCCAATAGATAAAACCATCACACACACCATTAGTAACAGCCACATGTGGTATGAAAAGATTTATGAACTTTTAGACTAGAAGTCAGGTGTTAGGACAGTGTTCATTAAATCTGTTCAAAGCCTCAGAAAGAGGTGACACTCCTCTATGGGGCAGGTTACTTTCTAGAGCAAGGGACTTGCCTTACCTATGAGTATCAGGAAGTCCAAGATCATGTTGTTTACAGGTCACTACACCTCCAGAGAGCAAGCTATTCCCCCTGCAGCTCTTTGAAATATTTACTTCCAATTTATCTTTACAAGGAGATGTTCCTTACCTGGATATTCAAGGTGACAAGCAGAGCCAGCATGGAGACATAAACATAGTCTTAAATATTTCAGTGAGTGTACTGTACGGAAACACTTCAGAGAAATCAGGGTTTGGTTATTCTGTTAATTGTTGTTTTTAATAGTGCGTAAGACCATGGACTTGGCAATATTTAAGCTGTTTGGTTGGGGTTATTTTTCAATCTTAGACTTGCTTCCTTTTGCAGCAGGAGACCTGAAGGGAAAAAAAAGCTGCCTGGAATAAAAACCTAGCTAGAACAGAAAAATTAGAATTAATGGAATAAAGTGAATAAATAGGGATTGTACTGCATAAATTCAAGTTGGAATCTCCTGAAACAGTGGTAATGATTGGAAATTGCCATGAATATTCTCATCACATTGAATTATCACCATTTCTAGTGTTAATAAGACAGCACTCCTGCCACTTCTAACAGATGAGAGATGCATACAGCAAAATCTCAGTTTCCCAACACCTGGTCTGTATATAGCTGTATTTAAAATCCAGCCAGTTTTCTTCTTTAAATTGCAGGCAAAGGAACTCGGATGATGTAACTTAAGAACACACTGAAACCTCCCCCTAGTCTCAACCCAGAAATGCTCACAACAGCTGAAGCATGCAATGCGAAACAGAGCTGGTTAAAACAGGACAAGGGAATTCGTTAGGGAATAGGGGCTTCTTGGCATTCCTTTAAACCATTTCCTGTTCACCCTTGTGGAGTGTAATATAGCCCTAAGAAAATATATCTGACCTCACTTTTCAGCTGCATAAAAAAAGTTTTAAAAGGAATCTCAATATCAGATTGCACATTTATAAACTATAAAAAAGTTTATACATATTATTGCCTCTGTCTTCCCCTAAGACAAGTTGGTTTCTTATTCCTTTTCTTTATTTTAATTTAATGATAGCTTTGATTTTCCCTGGGAGACAAGGTCAACAGACTAGGGCACTTCCTGTCTACAGCAATGCCGTGTGCTTATGCAGACATGAGTCCTCTGACAAACAACTGATTTATTTCAAAGAGGAGGTCATTACAATCATGGCATATAGCAAGAGTACATTCCTTCCTACTTGTTTTGCTTTATCACTATGGATTACTCAAACATACTTGAAAAGAAGATGCCTTTCAGCTGTGTGTGAAAACTGACAATTCATCCACAATCCCCCGCACATACCAAAAACAGAGAAGGAGGCATGTTCCAGGTCAGACTGTGATCATGCATCAACAAAAACTGGGAGCAATCCTACTGAAAACAACTAAGCTATTAAAATGTGAAAGATCTGGTCCTACAAGGTCCTGAGCACTTTGTCACCAGGATCATAGGTCACTATTAGGAAAAGTCCATTAAAGGAGACCATCGTCAGGGCCATTTACAGCTTCCATATTTAAAATCACTCCTCAGTCTTACTGATGGAAGCATCCCCATAAACCTCATGGAGTCCTATCACATATATTTCGGACAAACTCAAGTGCCCTGCAAGGAAGGTTAGGAATCTCCAGCAACACCTCAGCTAACTACTCACAGACTTTAAACAGCAGGAAACTCCTGAGACAGAAGTTTACAGCAACCAGCAGACATATCAAAGTCAAAACAGTCTGAGGGGTCTCAAGCTACATAAAGCTGAGAAAGAAGTTAAACTGGGCATGGTAGAAACTGATTGTCTCTCCTTAAAGAGGATTTATGCAGCCTCCATGTTTCCACAATATTTAAGCACTGCAGAATTACTTTTCTATCCACTACAATTACCCCATATAAAGATTCTTACACACCTCTCCCTTATTT
The DNA here is from genome assembly GCF_017639655.2 of Falco naumanni. NCBI lineage: Eukaryota > Metazoa > Chordata > Aves > Falconiformes > Falconidae > Falco > Falco naumanni. The sequence continues at coordinate 73,366,530 of NC_054080.1, forward strand.
TAAAGATGTGAAAGTGGGATAACAAGCTCCTGCACAAGATCACAGAAATTTGCATTGAAAGATGAGGGACTGAGTCCTTCTTCCAATCTTCTAACCTTTCCTTTACTGCACCAGTTGAGCAGTTACTAGAAGCTTAAATCAATTTCAATGGTAATATTTACAGCATTCATTCCCCTCCCTCTAAATAAGACTGCATCAAGTTTGTTTGCAGCCACTTCACTGCATGTACAAGCTACTTTAAAATGGTTCATTTGTTTTCTTATGTCAAAGAACATAATTTCGTAATTGGCTTTGCTGTATGTACAGAGCGCCGAAACAATCCTACATTCTGAAGCTACTAAGCACAATATAAGTAATTTACAGACCAGTGAAAAAACAGAAGAACTGTTAGTGTTAGAAAGATAAATCTAAGAAAATTGAAATGTTGCTTTGAATGCAGTTATTAAACTGAGAACTATCTCAGGAGCTGGCAGAGGGGAGTGATTGCAAGATTTGCTATTGCAGAAGAGCAGGAAGAAATCTGTCATTAAGTAACATTTATGTATAATTTCTAAAGAGCAGACTTTTTTCTGTTAGTTTATAGACAGACACAACCAAATCACCATTGCAGGAAACAGGCAACTTAGCATTTCAAGAATAAATTAAAAGGTGACTCAACCTTAATCTTGAAGTATCAGGATACATTTCTGGGGGTGGGAAGGTAAGATTATAAATCTAAATTCCAGGCATGGAAACTCCCTTGTAGGGATTGGGAAAAATACACCATGGCAGAACATTTACATTCTTATGCTACCAAAAGAAAAACACTAAAAAATGCCAAGTACATTTCAGCTACATGTTAACTTACTACATTCACCTTCCTGGTCCCTGAAGAACACTTAATGTTCTTCCATTTCGTATCAGAAAATCTCAGATTTGACTTGGTGCTCTCCCTTCCACAACACCGCACAGCTACACAAAGTAGATACTAAGTTTTTCACAGGCTGAAACAGAGACCATAGTTGCTTATCTTCCCAAAACTGTGCAAAGAGTTAGTGAATGAGAAGAGCATGGAAAAAAACTTCTATGGCCACAGGATAGTCCCAAATTCCCCCAGCTAGCTTGAATTAAAAGAAAAAAAAATAAAGCAAGTTTCATGTTTTCCACCTAATGCATAATGACTGAGAAAGCATCCACATTTAAAAATGAGAAAAATCATACCATACGTTATCCCAAAGTCCTAGTCAACGTAACAGAAACTGATGGTCATCCTTCAACAGCTCTGAAGAAACTTCCCAGTAGCCCACACACACTGCTCATGTTTGCCACATCCCTTTGCTATATTACAATTAAGCAAGTAATATAAATATAATATAAAGGGCTTTCTCCCTCAAATGATCCTTTAAGCAAAGCAACACTACTCGTAAACATTAAAAAATCCAGCCTTCATGTGACCTCATGCATCTTACCATCATCCAAGTAAAAGGAAATAGCTGAAGCACACAACAGGAATTTTTCAAGAACTTTTTGCTGTGACATTAATCTGAGCTGATGGTCCTCACAAACACATGGATAACATAACCTTCTTCCTGAGAGCACAACATGCTAAATAACCAGCACAGCAATCCAGCTGAAGCGAGACCTGGCTTGCAAACAAGGAACCCACACTACGAATAACAAAATCAAAACACCCTCAGCAACTTCAAGTTTACAAGCAAACAACATATGCATTAAGAAGTGGTATTCAGTACTGGAAAAAGTTGCTGCTCAACACAAAGCCTAGGGCAGCTTCTTGCCATACAGCACTTCACACACGCATAGTCCTGTTTGCAACACCAATTCCAACATAACTGCAAGGTTGCACACCCACTGCTTGTTGTACTTACCAGACTTTTGACACATCATGGGAGACAGCTGTGAGACAAATCCAGCAAAAGCAGAGAGCAACAGGCTGCTTGTACCAAGAGAAGTGGGACAGGAACATAACTAGGTGGGCAAAAAGAAATCCACAAAATTCCCACCCTTAAGTATCCTATCACTGTGCCTGTAAATGCAGTTAACACTCTCCAAAACAGCTGGAAGTTGCAGTCCTTCTGGAACAACTACATGACACATAAGCCTATGACATCCTGTTCACGTTCCCTTAGCAACAGCTAGAAGAATTAAAGAAAAGCATCCAGCTTCCTCCCCTATAAACATACAGAAATAAAGCGGTCAACACACAGCCCTGTACAACATCCTTCTCTCTAAATTGGAGAGATATGGCTGGATGGTTGCACCCAGAGAGTAGTGGTCAATGGTTCTATGTCCAGATGGAGATCAGTGATGAGTAGTGTCCCCCAGCGGTCCATACTGGGACCAGTCCTGTTTAATATTTTTATCAATGACATAGACAGTGGGAACAAGTGCAGCCTCAGCAGTTTTGCAGATGACACCAAGCCGAATGGTGCCGTTGGCACATCTAAGGGACAGGATGCCATCCAGAGGGACCTGGACACACTCAAGAAGTGGGCCCACGTGCATCTCATGAGGTTCAACAAGGCCAAGTGCAAGGTCCTGTACCTGGGTGGGGGCAACCCCCAGTATCAATACAGACTGGGGGATGAAGGGATTGAGAGCAGCTCTGCAGAAGAGGACTTGGGGGTGCTGGTGGATGAAAAGCTGGACACGAGCCAGCAATGTGCACTCACAACCCAGAAAGCTAACTATATCCTGGGATGCATCAAAAGAAGCACCTCAAGGGACATGACTCTCCCCTCTACTCTGCTCTCAGGAAACCCTGCCTGGGGTACTGTATCCAGCCCTGGAGTCCTAAGCACAGGAAAGACACGGACCTGTTGGAGTGGGTCCAGAGGAAGGCCACAAAAATGATCAAAGGGGTGGAACACCTCTTCTATAAGGACAGGTGGAGAGAGTTGAGGTTGTTTCTCCTGAAGAAGAGGCAGCTCCAGGGAGACCCTGTTGCAGCCTTTCAGTACATAAAGGGGGCTTGTAAGAAATATGGGGACAGACTGACAGACTTTTTAGTAAGGTCTCTTGCAATAGGACAAAGGGTAATGGCTTTAAACTATAAGAGGGTAGATTTAAACTAGACAGAAGGAAGAAATTTTTTACAGCGAGGGTGGTGGAGAACTGGAACAGGTTGCCCAGAGAGAGGTGGTAGGTGCCCCATCCATGGAAACATTCAAGGTGAGGTTGAACAGGGCTTGGAGCAACCTGATCTAGTTGAAGATGTCCCTGCTGATTGCAGGAGGGTTGGTCTAAATAATCTTTAAATGTCCCTTCCAACTCCAAATATTCCATGATTCTGTGACATTACAAAGACCTCTTAAGAATCAACCTCTTAAGAATCAAGTACACATTTACAGATTAAACAGCTTCTACTTCTTCACAAATGCATTCACAAATCACTGTCTTCAAACAAGTCTCCTCACTTCCCTTGAAAGGGCTATATACAGATTTATAATTTCAAACCTGATTGCATTACTACACAATGTCTTTCCCCATTTTGCACATGTTGACAAGAAGCAACAACGGCAAAACAACTGAAGACATGAATCTGACAGTGTACCCTCTTCTCATCACTGACCTACCACATAGCTTTTATTAATGATTAATAAAGTGCTTGTGCATGATGCAGTTTCCTCTAATATTGAAATGCAGCCATCTGTTTGCAAGGTGTGCAATAAAATTGCTCACAAACAGCAAACTGACTAAGTCTCCATAAGCTCAGACTATTGCTTACTTCCTGGAAGATCCCTGAGTTCACGTACATCGCAAGCAGCGCGTTTCATTTTGAATTCTTGTACATCTACAAAGTATAGATTGTATATATTATATATAATTATATCTGAAATACATATCAAAAAGGACAAGATCACTGAAGGGCTGCCATTGTTCCTGTTGAACAGAATCACATTGTATCATAAGCAATCATGCACCCCAAAGGAAAAAAAAAAAAAAGGAAAAAAACCACGACAAAACACCCAATACACTCTAGATCCTAAAAAGGAGCCACTGTTAGATGATCTACCAATCTGAGCATTCTCAACAGCCACGTGTATTTCTATGACAGATTCATGGGAAATCCATGCCTCACTGGAGCCCTACCATGTTTCCCCGGAGCCAGCATTTGGGTTTTGGTTCTTGATTCAAAGCTCAGTCAAGCAGACTGAAATCTTTCTTCTGACTTCAAAGGGCACTGTTTCTGTCTCTGGATGAGCAGACAGATTACCCAAGTTTACAAGATTTCTAAGAGATTTCCACCACACACAGCAAAGAAGCAAAGATGAAAGAGAAGAGGTACGCACCCACGAACAGAGCAAAATAGGCATGTCAGACATACATATGCATTGGTAACCACATTGTTTGCAAAGTTATTAAAACACCTTTGCTTCTATCATCATCATCAAGTCAACACAAGTGTTCTGGTCAGTTAACTGAGTATCTCATCTGAGACATGCACATGCAGCATATCTGGGAAGTGAGACTCCTCAGACAGCTGTAGAGCAATAAATTTAGCTTAAGTTTCAGGTTATGTTTTGCTAGTCTTATTATGTCACCTCCCAAAAACCCAAATAGTATAAAGTAGCACTACTGTTAGGTGTTGCACCAGAACAGCACTGAAAGAGGTTCTCACCTCAAGATACTTCAAAGTAAAATACGGATCAGAACATTTAGGTTGGAAAAGACCTTCAAGATCATCAAGTCCCACCATTAACCCAGGACTGCCAAGCCCACCAATAAACCATGTCACTAAGCTCCCCATCTATGTGTTTTTCAAACACCTCCAAAGATGGCAATTCCACCACCTCCCTGGGCAGCCATTGTGTGGAGAAGTTTTTCCCAACACCCAACCTAAACCTCCCCGGCACAGACTGAGGCCGTCTCCTCTTGCCCTGTCACTTGTCACCTGGGAGAAGAGATCGACCCCCCTGCCTACACCCTCCTGTCAGGCAGCTGCAGGGAGCCACAAGGTGCCCCCGAGCCTCCTCCTCTCCAGGCTGACCCCCCCCAGTTCCCCCAGCCGCTCCCCACCAGCCTTGTGCCCCAGCCCCGGCACCAGCCCCCTGCCCGTCTCTGGACACGCTGCAGCCCCTCTGCGTCCCCCTGGCAGTGAGGGGCCCAACCTGAACACAGGAGTCGAGGGGCGGCCTCGCCAGTGCCCAGGGCAGGGGGACAGCACTGCCCTGGCCCTGCTGGCCACGCTGTTCCCGGCACCAGCCAGGATGCTGCTGGCCTCCTTGGCCACCTGGGCACACGGGGGGCTCATGCCCAGCCGGCTGCCGACCAGCCCCCCCAGGCCCTTTCCCCCCAGGCAGTTCCCAGCCCCCTGCCCCCAGCCCGCAGCGCTGCGGGGGCTGGTGTGACCCAGGGGCAGGACCCGGCACTGAGCCTGGTTGAACCTCACACAACTGGCCTGGGCCCATCGCTCCAGCCTGCCCAGACCCCCCTGCAGAGCCTCCTGCCCTCCCGCAGATCAACGCTCCCCCCAGCTGGGGGTCACCTGTGAACTTGGTGAGGGTGCACTCAGTCCCCTCATCCAGATCATCAATTAAGATATGAAACAGAACTGGCTCCAGTACTGAGGCCCTGGGGACCCGCCAGCCAGATGTTAACTCCATTCCCCACCACTCTTCGGGCTTGGCCACCCAGCCAGCTTTTAACCCAGTGTAGAGTACACCCACACAAGCCATGAGCAGCCAGTGTCTCCAGGAGAATGCTGTGGGAGACTGTCAAAGGCTTTACTAACATGAAGTCCAACACGAAGCTTTACTTACAGGAAGTTCATATAATAAGCAAAATACAGGAAAAGAAGGAGTACCTTTGGCAACACACATGTGAATACAAGCTGCAGGTCTAAGAGATGAAGCCACCCTGCAGCTGTAGTTACAAGACATTCAACCATGATGGCTTTCCTAGGCACAAAGTTAACTACTTTTAAAGCTTAAGGCTGCAGCTACTTCTAGATAGTTTAGGTCTATAGGTAGGAAAACTAGCTCATTAAATAGCTTTTCACATGTCAGAACAACTACAGAAGTCCAGGCAGCTATACCACTGTATGGGCAAGATCATCATAGCTTTTCCTGGGGATAAGCCTCAAGGTTTTTCAGGCAGCTGAGAGCCTAGAATAAAATATCCATAATTTTTTAAAAGCTCTTTGTATATTTCAGCATGACTGCAATCTTCCTACATGATGTCTTTCAAGATATTAATCTTTATACAGAATCACAGAATGGTCTGTTTGGATGACAGTCTAGTCTGCTCAAAGGAGGGTCAACTATACCATGTCGCTCAGAGCCTTGCCAGTCAGGTTTTGACTTATTTACACAACCAAAGTACAGCCACGTATGAATGATCAAATTATTAGCCTTGCATGGATTCCAAACAAAGCAATACATTGAACAGTAATATTCCAGAAGTTTATTAGAGTATGACCATCTGTTAATAAAACTTGAGCAGTTGTTCATAAAACACTTGTACCACTGAGCTACAGCATACATATAAACTGTCCCAACAGTAAGACAGACACTGTGGCATTATAGCTTTTCTCACTAGCAAAAAACTTTGTTAGCTTTCAGCCTTCTATTTGTGTTTTTTTCTACATAGATCTGCAGTTTTTAAACACTCCCTTAGTCACTGTAGCCAACACAAAGTGGTCAAGCCCAAACATCACCCATAGTCATCCCTTTGTCCAATAAATCTGCCTTCAGCCAACAGAGAGAACCTCCTTACAGCTGTGTTGAAAAGAATAGAGCAACTCTTATACAACTACAGTAGAGGAAGGCCTTTTCATTCTCATTGCTTTGACCTGCCTGCCTCATGCAGTGCTTCAGTAACTTGACCTTTGAACAACAGGTACCTTCAATGAGGTGCTGGCAGTTTAACTGCCACGACTCTCCCTTTCCTGAAAAGAACAGCCACTGACACCTTCATTCTCCTCTGTACTTGACTTTCACAGATTTTCAGAACGTGCATGGCATGAACCTCAAGGAAATGCAAGTGTGACAAGCAAAGGAGCAGCAAAGGGCTTGACATGTCCCTAATGCTGGGCATTTGCTTGGACTTAATCAGAACAGCTTCTTGCAGAATAGGGCTAGAAAATATTGCTGGAATAAGGCTAATAATACATCTATTTCAGCTTAATTCCTTGGAGTTTGCTGCCTCCTTGTAGCATTCATGGGCTCCCAAAATACAAGAATAGGATGAAAAAGGCTCAAATAAAATAAAATATATGAATGTTACAGTCTTTAGATAATGCTACAGCACCTATTTACAGCAAATTGGTTTTAGGTCTTAGTAAAGACAAGGGTCTTCAAACACAAAGACTGGACCATTCATTAAATCCTCTCCTTTACATGAGTTTTAACTGACAACTGTGACAGCTGGAAAGATTTTTTTTTTAATCAGATTAGACACAAGTAATGCCAAAAAGGAAGAGAGGGTATCGTGTACCACAGTAAGAACACACAGACTGCTCATTTATTGTATTTTTAATTTATTTTACTTTACATTTAAATCTTAGTGAAGACAAACAAATACATGAAAAAAATCACAATTGCCTTTTTCCCCACTATGCCAAACTCAGGCCTTTGAACTTTTGTGCTCTGTTTAAAGGGACACAAAAGAAATGTTTCTACACAACAAAGATTCCTTTCTGGTTACAAATATATTTCAAAATGCTAACTTTTTCCAGCTTGTATATGCCCGTTCGCCTTTCTTCTTCCTACCCACCCCACTTCATGCTGCTTAATTCTGGTATTTCATTTAGTAATGAGCTGTCAACAAACTGGCTAGTTGTGGTTCTTCTGCACATCTCCACTACAATTTTGTATATTGCTGTCCATAATACTACAGGGTTTAACTCCATTTAAAACAATTTTGTAAAGGGAGGGTTCCTCTTTATCTTTGCAAATGCTTTACATATATTCCTTTTAATGAGGGATCACATGAGAACGGCCAAACCAGCCCTCTTGGCATGATCAAAACACAGATGCAAAGCATTCAGTTTGCCAGGCACTGTTTAGGCTGGCAGGGCAGATCAGTGTTTGTAGCCAACCACTGACTAATCAATGTTTCCTTTCACGCAGCCTCCAATCCTTCCTCCAGCTTTAGATGGGTGAGCAAGCAAGAAGTCCAAGATAACACAGTTGACAGGCCTGGGCACGCAGCACCTGGGAACAAGAGACACCTTTCCTTTTCCCCAACCTATATTTACAGAAGAATCATTAAACCCATGTCATTCTGTGTTGGTAAGAATGTGACTCTAGGGCCAATAATAATGGGAGATATTATTCCTCACCTAATTTGGAGCACAAGCATGAGTGGAGGTAGAAGCCAAAAGGAAAGCAGTGCAGGAGCTGTGTCATTGCCTTACGGCAGTGGTTCTGCAACACACACGGGTGTGGAAAGCAGAGCCCAGATGCATGCAATGTACTACCAACAGGACAGAGAAACTACAAATGGGCGAGCAAGGTCAGCCCTGCAGGTCTGACCTCACACTCATTCATCCCCAAAGCTGCTTCTGACTTCAAACACAGTATTTAATAGCATTGCACTTGCCATGCAACTACACTGTAAGGCTGGCTGATTAGGACCGCTACTGCAACTGTCTGTGACCCACTCAATTTGTGGATGAACACTGCACACTTAACAGACATGGGACTAGCACCAGAGGAAGGAATCGTGAATTTACAACTGACAATAACATTTTACTACAGACTGACAAAGACTGTCTGGGAACCCAACCATGACATTCTCTGCTATACTCCAACTATAATCCTGTTTTAGGAAATAACTCAAAGTAAGCCAACTCCAACCAAGATTCCTCTACCATAATTCCAAACACCACAGCACAGTTCTCATTTAACCTACTCCCTCTCCTTTCTGTCCCAACTATCTGGAGATGCTGCAGGTTGTTTCTAGAATATCTGCAAGTTACCTAGCCTCAAACACTCTGCCAAAGCTATGTACCTTCCCACCCAGAAGACAGCTGATCAGCAGCCATCCCCCAAGAGCCCAGTTATTCATTCTCACAGAGCACTTACCAAAATAGTAACTCTGACCCTACAGCTTCAACTGTCCCCCTCTCCCCTTGCCTTCAGACCTTTTATTTTTCCCTTCTGTTTTCCACCTACCCTTATCTGTCTCTGCTTGCCTTCTCCATTATATTTTCCTTCCACCATTAAAAGAGATGCTACATAACTTATGGGCTGATATTGCCCCCCTCACAGATGGCTCAAGTGCAGCAGAATTACACTTCATCTGAATAAGGTAATCTTAGAAGTACTCTGAGCACATTCCTATTGTCAATAATGAAGAAAAGACACCAATTGATGGCAAGAGGTTCATGTTGAACTGACTGCAAACACAGCAGGTCCTGCTATACATACCATAGCACTTGGAACATGTTTAACTTCTTCCCTGCATAAAGCATTTGAACCTTGGCTGGGACAGCAAGCTCACTAGAGCACAGCCTTATGCTGTCCAGAACTGGAGGCACGAACCCAAGCAGCTCTGGAGCAGACAATGGGGTAGAAGCCCTTGACTCCTGTGACAGAGGGAGGCAGAAGCAGAAGCCACAGAACCTTTTCAAGAACGAGAGGAAGCTAAATCCTCCTTTCCCAAGATGAGGTGGTTAAGGACAATCCATACATTCCAGAGATCAAGTCTTTCCCTGCACACCGAATAGTAGAATCAAAAATTATTACTGAAGAACACAGTAAACCAAGGCAAAGCTACAATCATGATAATTGGTTTGAGGCTGATTTAATTCAACACCCAATAAAAGAAGGACACCTAAATAAAAGCAAGTTTCAGTAGTTCATTTTCTCAATAATTGGGTAAAGTGGTCAGACAGCATTGCTATTTATTTTTAGCCAAAGTGAACTCTAAAAGAAAGCAGCACATGTACACAGAGTGGGTAGTACAATTTTCAACAATCCCATGCTGCTTTTTTAGGTTAATTGTAGCATTCAGCGAATACAATAATTTTACAGCTGTTTAAAGCAGATCCTGCTTTATAACTTTTAAAGTTGTCCCACCCAAATTTTGTTCTTGCACACATGCAGTCCAGAGCACATGGGAGCACAGTGATTTCAGTGGAATGTATCCCAGCAATCTTTCCATTCCAGACCTCCACATAGCTTTTTATACTTTAAAAACTGTTGAATGGGAGCCTACTACTTAGAACATTGGGCATTAAAAAGAAGTGCCAAGCCTTAATTAGCATAGTGGCTAGATTAAGACTTGAGATTTTACAGTACAACATACCTAACTGCCTCATCATTTTGAGATTTATGGAACAACGACTACACCACAGGCCAAAAAGCAGAAATTTACATAAGAACTGCAAACTTTTCAACCCCCGCATGACAGTACAACAAATAGGCATTTCCAGAAATACTAGAGAAATACCAGAAGTTAGAGCTGGCAATTAGCATTGGGAAATCCCAGGCTGTCTTGGCTCTGCTTTTGACAATAGCTACTTTTTCTGCTGAACTGCACAGCCAATTTTCAATTTTAAAAGTTATTTTACTATTTTAATCATTCAAGTATTGAATATATTTGGAAAAAAATGCCAATTCTAATCTTTGTCTTATCCAATCAACAAGCTAGCAATTAGAAGAAAATTGGTCTGTTACCAAATTGCAAGACAGGTTTTTCAACTGATCTTCAATACTCAAAGAAAACGGTCCTAAAAGTTTTCAGGTTTTGCCCAGAGATAAAAATCAGAGAATGAAAATCCAGCACCATCACAGCCTTCACACAATATGCCTTTTCTAGAGTAACAAGAACACAAAAACAAATCTACCTAAATAGATCACCTAGGTTCCTATAACATCGTAGTATCAAAGAGCTAGGGATTTAAATGTGTGTAGGTGCCTAAAAAAGTTGATAAGCATCTTGTCATGGCAGACAAAACATGTTTAGACAGGCTTAGTATCTTTGCCTGTTTGAAAATCCACTCACCCCTAATGCGCCCGGTTAAGATTCAAAACACTTTTGAAGTCAGGCCACAATAACTGGATACTACGGAAAACACTCCAATCTCAAGTATTAGTAAGAGGTCTTAGTCAGATATTAGTAGCATTGTTTTTGTTTTAACAGGTTTATTTCAAACTCTGCTTTTCCAAGCAAAACCAGTGAAAATCTTCTGTCTTACTAGGTAGAGATGCTCACTCTCCACCATATGAATAAACAACAGATAGTTTATAAACAAATTCAAGCTCTGAAGTGGTAGCTCCCAAAATTACCAAACCAACTTTTTCAAGTGTTACATGTAATAGCCTCTTGCAACAATTCAACTCATCCTCTTAGGTTGTCAGCTTTTAGATGTTACTAACAGTAGGTTTTGAGTTTGATAATAGGGACAAAAGGCGAGGAAAAAGTGGAGAAAATACAGCTTCTCAGACATAAGAGGCTAGTTGCTTTGGCAAGACTTAAGTGCAATTTCTGTTTTGCCTACAGACTCTTGAAGTGTGCACAAACACTACTTAGCTTCCAGTCCCTGCATTTGCTCCCGCCTAGGCATACTGTTCACAGATTTCTAGTCTACAAGCCTCCTCCTGTAACTATACATGACAATTTAACAATACACATTTGTGACAGTGATAAATCTCATTCACTCCAAATATGCAGGTTCACAGGCAACATTCACCTCAAGAAAAGACTTCACAGCTTTTAAGTGTGTCAAGGAAAAAAAAATCCTCCAGTTAATGGAGTTGCCTGCACGTACAGAGTGAATCAGGTGAGGTGCAAGGGAACTGAGCAGCAAAAGCATGAAGTGAGGAGGCACTCTCCCACCTAAGAGTCATGCTCCCATCTCTCAGCTGTGGACTATATTGATTTTGTTAAATATCAGAATTAGTAGGCTTATTTACTTGTGTTCTTGCAACTCCTGTGCTGGCATGCCCACCCCTGTGCTTTTAGGCCAATAATCTCAAGGTGTGATTTGACAATGCAAAGCCTTGCAACAACTGCAGAAAGGGATGTCCTGCTGCTCCTCCTACTTTCACCATTCCTCTCAGGGCCGACCCTACAGTGAGACAGAGCAGGGAGTTAACCAGCTAAAACTCACCCCACAAAAGTAATTTTCCATCACTTTATGTCCCTGAACTGGCTCACCACAGGGTCAGATACCCTCAAGACTAGAAGAGCAGAGATGAAAGAAGTGGGAGGAGGGTGCTAGATTGGTATAGTTATTGCACTGAAGCAAAACTCCACAGCAGGGATACAGAAACATATTTATGAATATCAGCCATTGTGCCCACTTTCAATACAGCTACTTCAGAACAGCCTAGAGAGCTTCGAAACATCAGTGAAGTTTCCTACGTGGTCTCCATTCTAGCATAGAGTTTTTTGTTATCAGCCTTACTGCAGAAGAAGTGTCTGTGGAACTCCTGTTTCTCAGGCACACCTTGAAGACTTATTCCTACTCCTCCCTCTCTTCCTATTTTTTTATGCTAACAGTGAGACTAAAGAGAACAGTACTGTTCCTTACCCCAAGATACCTTCAGTTCTAAAAAATAACAAATTAAAGATTTAATCCAGAAAGAAACACAAAGGAAGTGGGATGAGAAAAAAGAATCCCTCCACCCCTGCTGACTTTACCCTTATCTTCAATCCAAAAGCAGTTACCGTATCTTATAAATTGAGATACAAATAAGACTAATTCCAATTAAAACCACCTCCTCTTCCTCCTCCTCACAAATTATAGCTAAGAGCAGCTTCTGGAAACTAAAAAGAAGTAAAATTTCCTTGTATCTTGCACAAAATATAGAACAGCTCCTGTTGACTGTTTTGAATTATGCCCTTCAAGTCTGGCTTCAAAACAGAGCAAACCAGACTGTCACAGATTTAGACTACTGTGCTCTTACGAGTTGCATATCTAAATTTTAGGTTATCTGAAAAATCCTTTCTGGTCAAGTTTGTCTCAGGCCAGTAGACAGCACCAGTATCAAAACAGCAATTACTTTCAGACTCCACTTGGTTTTGGGGAAAGGCATAAGTGAGTTATCAAGGATAGATATGAAGGAATAAATGAACCAGTGCAATTTATAACAGTGGGTGGACTTGCTACAGCAAGATCTAGTTGCATCACGCATGTCATAGCCTTTGCTCTACAGCAGCAGCTCAGCCAACTAGTATAAAAGTGTGAATGAAGTCATCCTAACACACAGGCACACCTAAATTCCATAATACCAAGTATGTTCATATATTAGCCAAGGGACTGTTCTCATTACTCAAGTAGATGCCTATAAAAAATTTTACTGGTGTAGGTGAACTCAAAATAGCAATTGTTGCTACTCGTTGCAAGAGAAGCAACGATGTCTGACCACAAAATTCTAGCAGTTCAAAACTGAATGGCATATTCAGTTAGATGAGACACCAGAGACGTGTGACGTTATTTTTATTTGTTGTGAAGTGGCACAAGACACTTGCCACTGGTTGATTCAGTCCAGTGACTAACAAAAGCCTAACACTGCTTAAGCAGTTAGAAGTGTTTCCCTCTCCTCCCAAAGGTTGGTTGACATATTTATCTTGCTTATAGAGGTAGCCTTTTTAGAAAAAGGTCTTGCTAAATTGAAGGAGTAGAGTGCTGCTAGGAAGCCAATACAGCAGCTGCGCTAAGCACTAACACATAGCTCAAAAGACTCTCTAACCAGTAACAAGCACATCTGTAGATTACACCACCAGACCTTCTCTATCTTCTTCACAGCTGCTGAAGTGCATTACAACTTGGCTAAAGACACCACTCCAATGGTGTGCTGTAAGACCATCTCTACGTTAAAGCACAGCCTGAGGGCAGTGTGTAATTTTATTCCTGAACATCAAAACTTCTGAAGAAGGTCCATTTTCAAACTTCAGGCATCTTCACCAAATATGGCTGCTCTAGGACCCTGTGTGAATCTGGCCATGACAAACAACAATACGCCACTTCTTTCAAAGCAGCACACAAATTTAAGATGAAGGATGGAAGATTATGTAACTCTTCACAGATCATGAAGATTTGTTACAAATTCCACACAAAACCTGGAAAGACAATTAAACACAAAGTCACCTATTTCACACCTAATCACCGCACTATCAAATAAGAATTTAACATTAGTGTGTGACAAAATGCTGGAGTGAGTAGCAGTAAAAAGACGAGAACAGGACTGGACTACAGCAGTTCTGCGCCAGTGAAAGTATGCTTACTAAACAAGCTGAAGCTTGGGTCTCTACCAACAGTACTACTACTACTAGCAAGAGGCAATATATGATGTGCAGCCTAATGTTTTTCTAAATGCAGTTCTGAAGAGTCTCCTGTAGGACCTCTATATGTATGTCTGTCACCCTCACTGCTCAAGCCTCATATCCACCTCTGCTGTCATACTAGAACTGATAAGCCACAGCTGCCCTAACTACACAGCTGGTTCCTGTATTCTTGCTGACAAAGAAACCTTGCCACAGACTGCAGCGACATTTTGTTAAGTACTCAAACACCGCACTGATAAGAATGGTGTTATGCTTAGACAGAAATGTGATTGGGTACTAGGCTTAACCCACTACCTGGAACAAAGTTTCAACCTGGGCACCAGCACAATCTAACAGAAGTTCTGCAGACCCCACACATGTACAGGACTCAGGGGGAGCAAGGCAGTGAAATACTACTAGTTTGCATAACAGAAATTTGCACTCCAAACAGAAACAGCCTACTCCATACCATAGTCAGCTGTTGCCTTTGTGTTTGTAGAAAGGTTTTCTTCTCTGTAATTCATTAACCTACAACCTTATCAAGGTAGGAGTGAAGAACTTGTTTCCCGAATGGGAACCAGCAGTCAAACTGCAAAAATACTTACGTCACTCTTCCTGAACTTTGCTTTTAAGCTCTTCATGCTGATCACATTCAACCTTCCAAACCTTTGAGGAGCTTTTTATCCTTCTTCAATATCTAAACAAAAAAAGAAAGAAAAATAAGATTCCAACTTGATACCATTCTGTTCACTGGCAGCCAAGTCTGAATTGAATTTGCATACCTGTAACACCCTTTGAGGATTTAGCCCTCAAGCTCTAAGAAAGATTAACAGCCAGCTAAGGGAAAGTTTGTTTCTCCAAACTTAAAAACAAGCCTAAGTCTGACCACAGAAAAACAGAGAAAATCTTTACCAAAAATTCAAGTGTGTATCATGTTACACTAGCTACCTCTTGGCATAATTAGATCACCAACACGTTCATACACGTAGCAACTTTCTCTGCCCACTGCCTAATTTTAACATCATCATCAGGGCAGCCATTTATAAAGTGGGAAAAGCAGAAATAAGTATGCAAAGTCATCCATTAAAACTTCACTATCCTACAGCCATGGGTCTGCACTGAGTAGCTGAAGTTGTATGCACAAGTCTAACCACTAACCAAACTCAAAATTATACTTATTATACTTAAAAATTATACTTAAACCATACATGACATACTAGGACAGCTCAACACAACACAGCAGATAGAACCACCTGAGCAAGGACAAAGGTTGTCACTGGAAGAATTGTTTTATATTCTTCCTGGTAAGAAACTACATGTGTATTCCTGGAGTCATAGCTGCTTTTAATTTGGCAATGTACTATCACAGTCACGTTCCCCCTTCCTCCCTTTCAAGCTTAGAAACACAGCAGTTGCACAAACATATACAACTAATGTTACAGACAAGCTGCAAGCTCTCACAGAGGAACAGGGAGCCTAGAGCAGTTTCCTACAGAAAGTTTCTGTGTACCACATACTACCAATCCAAGGGAAATGTAACAGCAAACAGCATTAAAGTAGGATGGCAACGGGCTTTTGCCTAGAGCACAGCAGAAAAACTTAACGAAAGAGCAGCATACATCTAGACCGGCCAAAGCCATCTATACAAAAATGTTTCAAATTACTAGTTTTACAGTGTGCTTACTGGAATAGCCAGTCACTCTCATCTACAAGTTTTAGCTGCTCTACAAATTCCTTCTGAAGGAACAGTTTAAAGTAAAGGATGTTCAGCTGTATAAACTTCCTCCTTCCACCCTAGAAAAAAAGAAAAAGGAGAAAAAAATATTACAAGTCTAGCCAGATAAATAAATAACTGAAATGAGGGCTGGAGCATGAATTCAAATAGGTCATGCAAGGTCATTAATGTTTCACATCACTCTTAAGAAAGAGCAGATTAGTTTGAGAAGCAAAGTGAAATTCAGTTGTTTCATAAAAGAAAGTCTCATTATTATGAAACAAGTTGCTATGTTCTACATGATCACTCTATGAAGAGTTTTAAAATGCAACTACACAGTATACTCTTGGTAGAATATATATGAATGCTTCCACAAAATACAACACCAAGTACCATTCAGGAATAGCAATTAGTGCTAGTATATATGTCATTTAGTTCAACCCCATATTTATCTGAGAGCCATTTAAGACAAACACAAGTATATTTCTTCAAAAAACCCCAAACAACCAAAAAAACTCCATACACTAATATATGCATAAATACCCTTCCCACAGAACACACACCTCCAGTAGGTAATCTGAATGGGGTAATTCTGTAGGCTGTTAAAATATCATTAAATCTAATTAAATGACTCTTAAGTCTAATTAAACAGTCATTTTGAAGTCATACCAGATTCCCGACTGCTTTCATGTATATGAACGAGGGGTTTCTTTCATAGTTCTTGCTTTTCATCTCAGAGAGAATGGGCTTGTGGCATTTTAATTCTTTAGTGTGCAAAAGGAAAAGAAAAAATATTTTGCCGAGGCTTTTCACTCCCTGACTTAAGTGACAATTTCTTAGCTTTTTCCTGGGCTAAACAGAGTGTTTGTAAAATAGTAACCCAAAAAAAAACCAAAACAGAAACAAACAAAAAGGCAAGTTTTGAACAACCAAAAAGAAGGAATTCTTTTAGGTTGCCCTGAGAGAAACATACCACTTCCGCTACACCTCCTCAAACTTTGGAGAAAGTGTTTAAATTGCACAACAGCTGTCACAACATGCACTGGAAAGGACTCGACAAGAGCCTGATAGTCTCCTAAATCATTCTCTAGCAACACCAAGGATGATGACCATTGCAAAGACCAGAAATGCCAGGGTATAGACAAGACAAATGCCATTACACCTACCTGGTCTTCTTTACATACCATGCTAGAGGTACGTTAAAAATATATATATATATAGAAAGAAAGAAAATGGAGGGCAAAACCCCAAACTGTTTTTAAAACTTCTGGGAAATACAAAACACCACCACATTTTAAAGGAACTTGAAAAGCTGAGAAACATCATACATCCCACAAAATCCAAAACTTAACACAACTTTTTATTTTAAGACTAAGAACAGGTAAAGTTTATTTAAGTAGACCAGTTAATAAAATACAAAGAAATCCTAAGAATGCGGAATTGAAAACAAGAAATCTTTCCTCATAATACAGATTGCCAAAAAATTGTCTACTATAGGCAGTCTTTCCTCTTCCCACCCCCTCATCATTTTTGGCTCCCATAAATGAAAGATTTGTTATAGCTCCCATGGAAGATAAAGTACTGAACGCCAGGGCTATGGGGGAGATGACAACTCCTTGTGGGTATATGCATAAAAGAGCTGCAAAGCTGGATTCTCTTCTGTAAGAAACCTTTAACAAGAGTCTAATTAACAAGCTCTGCAAGCACTCCTAATACGCTACTTTTCCCCCTTTTGAGGAAGGAAGAAGGGAGGTGAGCTGTGTTTGTGTTAGAAGCCAACTTATTTTTCCCACAGGATACTTCACCTCTTGCGTAAGTGCATTTTATACATTGAATGTGAAACTCAAGTCCTCAGTGTAATTAAAAAAGCACACACAAGCACACAAAAGCAGCATTACCAAGTTTAGTGTGTGTCACATCTCAATTTTTTCCATAAGAGATAGCTAAACACAAACATTAAGACTGCAGCTTGTGCATCGCAATGTCCATAATCCTTCAGCTGTAGAGATAAAAACCCATGAAGTGATGAGGGCTGCCTTTTCCTAGCACTGTTTAAAGGAGGAAGTCACCCCTCAAAGGGTGCAATTATTGGAACTGATGCAAAAAAAAAAAAAGGTCAGTATCCTGATTCAGCAGAGCTTTATGACAAATGTTCATTTGCCAGAGTAGGGATAAAGGAAGTACCATTAATACAATCCTGTTTTGTAACAGGAAATCACTGCTAGAAATTCACTAGGGAGCATCAAGACATCTCAAAAAAGTATTTCTGCAATGAATCACAGGTATTAACGAGAAATTTCTACAAGCAGTGGCATTTTTCCACTTCCAGAGCAAATGTGATAATAAATACTAAGCGCTGCCATTTCATAGCTGCAGCAAGTTAGCTGTAGAGAAGTGCTTAACCTCAAGGATTCTCAAAAGCTAACGCAAATCACATGCTTTTAACCATTAGCTCCAAAATTAAGTATCTAGTCCTCATCTTCCTTCAACTTAATGTTAAACAATTGTTTTCAGGAATACAAGCCACAGTAAACATCCTTAGGTTGGTGGTAAACCTATCTAGTTAAAAGAAGCAACGCTGAAGTGGTGGTAATCTTTGGCCTCAATAATTTCATTGAAACTGTGTTTTAACACACAATACAGTCTTTAGGTTTAAATATAGAAAACAGATTAGGGTAATATCCCCCACTGATTTACAGTGAGATTCATGCAAACCACAGTAAACAACAACACTGCCATATTTGTTTCCTTTCATTAAATTGCATTAAAATCAGAGCAAGGCCTTTCAAGCAATGTTAAATTAACTCCTTGAATGGCCTAAGATCCAGTGATACAACAGTAAAACAGCTTTAGCTTTATTAAGCAAAACTACCAGTTTACAGTAAAACTGCACACTATGCACACTGTTCATGCTAATGAGTTACCCTTTATTGGTAAGTGCAGAATTCAGTTAATTTAGGTGTCAAAAATCTTGCACCTCTTTCAGAATACCCTGAGAAGCCTCCATCTCAGACAGTGCTCTTCTGCATCAAAGCATGATTCATGACATCAACTAATTTCCCCTTCCCCTCCCAAAAACACTTTAATGCAGTTTTTTAACCTTGTGAGGTTACAGAAAAGAACTAAAGACTCCATGCAAGATCTGGCAACATAAGAAGAAAAAAAAAAAAAAAAAAGAAAAAATCAAACAAAGGTCTGCAAGAATACCATTGCCACCATACACTTACATCTCCTTTGTGTGAATACATCTACAGTCACAGGGGAAAATAAAGGGGCTTCAGAAGCACCTTCTCCCGAAGTACACACCACCATTTATTCTCTGGATGATTACTTTCTGAATCACAAGAGCCTCTGCAGCAGCCAGCACTGCAGAGCAGCCAGAGGCAGCCACACTACTAGCATCCCTTCTGCTGCCCACATTCAGCACCCAACTTCTCAAACGCTTCACGTGCCTAAGCTCCCCTGACCTACTGTCCAATACCAAGAACATGCCCAAACCTGAGCATCTCCTTAGCATTGCCAAAGCCACAGGACCACCTGGAGGCATTAGCCATTGCCCAGCCTCTTTAGTTGCTTGCATATAACCGCAGCAAGCCCATGATGTCTTAAAAAAAAAAAAATCCACCAAACACTTCATCTCTGACTACCTTCTCATTTCCATCCAGCCGAGCATGTTCTTCTGTTTCTCAGGCCAAAGCAGAAAAGCCTGTATGAAGTGACCAAAAGCAACGGGAACATTTCCCCACTCTGTAACAGCACAGTTCAGTTTTTCCATCTTGAGTAACCCATCCTCCTATCATAGGAAAAGTCAAATGGAACAGAATTTTTTTAAACTTAATGTCACCTATAAAGCCAAATAATCCTTGGGTTGGTTAATCTGCTATTACTTACTAACGAAAACACACTGAAAAATGCACTGAGAAGCCCAAGCACTACACAAGAGTGGGAGTGATATATATACAGTTAATCCCGCTCTAAACAGAATCAGACATCAAAGATAGCAAAGGCCTTGAGTAACAGTACAATCCCTCTATCTGTTCACAAATCACTGGCAAGGATGTGCTGAACTGTACAAATTTAAGCATTTGAGCCCAAAAGTTACAGCTCTGTAGATAACGCATCAGTAACAAATCTACAGCTGTTGCTCCCCACTCCAGAATGCTTTGCATCAACTCTCTACTCAAACTTCCTTTCGATATTCAGAATTTGCACAAGTTAAAACAATTTTTAATGGATTCAGCTGAAGCAGTACCAGCCTCTGTGGATGTTATACAGCCACTACAAACTCAGGCAAGAGTGTCAATATGTGCAGTTTGTTACAGCATTTTCAGAAACAGTTCTAGACAGTTAGGCGAAATGTTGCATCAACAAGACCTTAGACGCAGTGAATTACAGGAGAAGATTAGAAGAAAATCAAAATGTGACATTGCCCTGATTTGTTTACTTGGCATATTAGACAGCACTCCAGGCAAAATTCTAGCTCAAGTGAAGTCCAGGCAAATTTGTTATTCAACCATTACACACAACTTTACTCTGGTCTTACTCCAGTTCTTTTGTCTGAAAGTATCTGTCAACACACATCCCGCTCACTGAAAAGCACAGTGAAAGAGACAAGACCCGCTGCATGGACTGGGATATATCACTACTCTTCTCTGCTTTCAATTTCCCCATCTCTAAAACAGAAACACACCCCACCCCCCCTCAATCCCCTTGTGTGCCCCTCAATTTTGAGGCCATATTCTCTGGTTTGATCATACATAAGATACATTGCAGTCCTGAAGACTTTTCCATGTTCAGTGCTTAGTACAACAGAGCTAGATTGGAATTGAAGCATCCAGTTACAACTAGAAATAGAGAAAAATGATGCAGCCTCCCACTTGTAAAATGCCAGTTCTTAAATGAGAAGCCCACATGGATAACAACAGCTAATACTTGCTTATATTTCCTCCCTTCTTAATTATTCTATATCAACCATTCAACTAGATGCTCTTCAGAATGGGCAAACATGACAATCCATACAGATGCAACATTAAATCTATTGCTTTAGGGATTAATATTCTGAAATAGCCCTAAGGCAGAACAGTCATCTGTTAAGGCAGGAGTTAGGAAGACAGGAACATCAATTTAACTTCTCTAAGACACTGCCAAGCCCCACTCCCATAAACTCTGCCCTTACGCTTTTGAAAGGTCTTGGAAGGGCATCCTGCTGAAAACTCCTATAGTCTAGAAATACTTTCAGAGACTGTGCTGATAACATGACTCCCCTATTCAGCTTCCAAGTTTCTGGGTAGGGAAAGTATTTTAGCTGGCAAACATTAGAAAGCTGGTACCTTTCTAAACATTACCCAAAAATGGAAAAAGAGTTGGGTGTGTTTCCACTCCTAAACAACAACAACAGAAGTACTAGGAATTCAGGTATTTTCTATCCTGGAAAACTATCAATGCTATAAACAAGCGGAACATCAGCAAGATTAACACCCACATCTTAGCAATAATTAAGTGATTTTTAACTGATTTGATTCAAGTTGCTGAAACTTATATTCAATAGCAGCAGCACTGGATGCTGTACAAATATTAGAGAAGATCATCACATGTTTATGGTACTTCTCCTAGCCTTCAGAGACCTACCAAGCTTCACATCTCCCTTGGAGTTATCATGCTGGTGTCTCAGGCAAGTCCTTGTAAACAAGGCCATCAGAAAGCACTCGCCTGTCAAACTCCCTAGAGACATTGCATGGTGTCCCAGTACCTTTGGGAATCCAGACATCTGCAATAATCAAGAACAGCTCCCTGCCTCTTGGCCATTATGAGGAAGGAAGTGGAACATCCTCAGCTACTGAATATACAGTCACAGACTAACAAACATACAAATTCTTTTTCTATCGTAATGACTGAATAAACTCAGCTCTCCACTTTAGACATCCGAGCCCTCCCACCCCCCACCATAGATTTAGGTGAAAAAACCCCACACATCTTATTTTACAGTATTTTGAATACCACTGACGGCTTCCAGGCACAAATGCAAAAGGAGGCTATGGTAGCTTTAGAAAAAATACGTAAGTTATTACAGCATTCATCTAATAATGCAAGACCAGCCTGCAGAGGAAGGACTTGAGTCAAGATGTAACACTTCCCAGACAAACGTACCATCCATTACGTTGGAGGTTTTCTCCTTCAGAGGTGGTCTCAAGTTCAGCACATTGACTACCACCATCACCTCCAGGCATTACTGGCCATCCCATTCTGGATCTCAACACAAGGGAAGGATGCTTTCTTTCACTGCTATGTACTCTAACTACAGCAGCCCTCAGCAAGTACCTAGACTGTTAGCTAGTCCTAAGTGCCAGTGGACATCTTCAGTTGTTTCCACACTACACCAGACTCGCATTTGTCTCTGGTCGTTTGACTCTGATAAGCTCTGCTCTAATGTATTACCTGAATTACAGCTATTTGCACTACTTTCTCTGTACCCTAAAAGCAAATTGTTAGATGACCCCCAAGATGTAAGAAGCAGCAAGGACTGACATCTCTGAAAACAAGCCCCAAGCCACCTCAAATGCAGAGCTATTATTGCTTGTGTGCATTCACAGGCACCTAGACAGCAACTCCAAGGAATGCAAGCAAGTGAACAGGCTTCTCAGGCATGAAGTATGCACACAGCAGGAGGGCCAGTTACTTGAATCTATAGCCCCGGAAGATGTTATGGATTGCTATGCCCACACCTTGGGATTTTCAGTAGTCCACTGTCTCAGTCGCTAAGCAAGGCTCTAAAAGCTTCAAACTGATTTGTTCTAGTTTTGCTTGGTTTTTCTCCATAGTTATTTCCAGCATTATCCCTGTGCAAAAAGAACAAGCCCATAATCAGCTCTTAAAAGGAATGTGATTAGGTTATTGTTGCAGTAGAATTTAGAAATTGCCAACATCTCACACAAGGCTAAGTTCTTAATGTTTTTCCAGGCACTGCTTCCCTCTCAGAAGAGGCACAACCTCCTTAACAGAGAGGGGTAGAAGAAAAGTAACACCGTCAGGAAAACATAAAAAAAGAAAGGCATGAGGCAAGTGAGTGAACCCTCTTGTGAAATGCTTACATCGCTTCATGAGATGAGTAGCCTTCCGCCTAACTTCTTCTCCACTTGATGTTATCCTTCTCTTGGTTCGGGAAAGGAAAATGGAGGGGGTAGCACTTTATTGCTTTGCTAGCAGATGCACTCTTGGAAGAGGGAACAGCACAGGGCCAATGTTTTTAGAGACTGGAATGACAGACGTCTGCTACTGCATACTGACTTACTGGCACTGAACTTGGCTTCAACTCGAGAGAAACCCTGAGCTCATACCAAGCCTCGTTCTATTCAAATGCTCTTTCAGTCTGGTTCATATGGCTGTTATGCAATTCTTCTATTAGTAAATAAAATCTCATTGACAGCTTTCCATGAGTGCCCAAGACAAGAGCCAAGCAGGTCACTGATAGATATTTACCAAATTCATTAACTTCTAGTTAATCAAGGACATCAGAAGGCCTTTCAAAAATGACGTTATGTGTAATTTATGGCGTTTGATTTTTATTTTTTTTTAATAACACACACTAACCTGCAACCCACTGGAAGAAAGAAGACACTACAGCTTCTCCTAAAGTGGCACTAGACTGCAAGTGTTTTCTATCGGTTCTGTAATAAGCATGCTCACACTCACTATAGGAACAAACGGGAGAATTTGTTAAGATTCAGCAATGCTGATAAAGCTGAATTTAACTGTCTTCTCAGGGAGAAACTTAAGAATGTCACAAGTGGCAACAGCAGACTGCGGAAGGCTTGTGCTGCCAAACGCTGTGCAAGAGAAAGCCAAATCCTTCGCGTGCTTTTTTGGAAGTCAGGAGCACAAGTTCCTGGTTAAACTCGATGCGATTCATAAAGCAGACTATTTAACTTTTTCAATCAGCTACAGAAAATTCTGATGCTTCAGGCCCCCGCGGCCGGGGGCAGGCGCAGTCCCCGGCCGTGCCGGCGGGGCAGGAGGGGACGCAGCGGAGCCGCTCCAGCTGCCGCCCGCCGGGGAGCCGGCAGCCGGCCCGCCCGCCCCCGAGCTCCCCAGAGCGCCCTGGGGACGACCCCCCGCACCACCGCCGAGAGGCCGCCGTCCCCGGGGCCACCATTTCTGTCGGAGCGAGGCAATCCGAGGGTCCCCCCACCGCGGGCGAGTTTAACTCCCGTCGGGGCCCCCCGGGGGAGGGGGCGCGGCGGCGGCACTGCTGCCCCCGGGGCTCAACCCGACCCGCGCTGCCGGGGAGCGGGCGACCCCCGCCCTGAGGCGACGGGGACGGCCCTCGCGGCACCGCTCGGGGCTGCGGGACCCGCCGAGACCCACCGGCGGGCGGGCGGGGTGCGGGAAGGCGAAGCGGCGCTGGGCTGACCGTGCCGCGGTGCTCCCACTCGCCCCCGCGGGCAGCTGTCACGCCCCGCCACGCACCGGGAAGAGCGGAAAAAAACCCATAAAACTATAAACAAAGTAAATAAACAGCCAAGCGGCAGCGACTCACGGGCTGCGCGCCCCCGCGATGCTCTCCACTCGCCTACATCGGCGAAACGGGGCTCTCCGGCAGCTCCGGAGGGAGAGAAGGGAGAAGTTTCCTCCAGTTGCGCCCCGCACCGGGATTCTCTCCTCAGGCTCCGCCGGGGAAGCGGCGCCCGGCGGCAGCAGCCCCCCGCGACCGGTGGCGGAGGCGGGGGCAGGTGGGCGCCGCACACAAAGCCCTTATTCACAACGCCCGCCGCCGCCGTGCGTGCCTGCACGCAACCCCCACCCCCCCTCACACACCGCCCGGCGCCGAGCCGCGCTCACCTCATGGAGCGAACGCGTCCCGCTACGACCGTGCCCGCCGCCGGCAGCCGCGCACCCGCCCGCGCCGCTGCTGCAGGGAGGGCGGGGCGGCGCCGCCGCGCGCCCCGGGACACTCGGCCGCTCCGCGCGGATAGGGCGGAGGGGGGGGGCGTGGCATCACTCCGCGGCCACGTGACGGCGGGGAGCCGGAGCCCCGCGCTCGCGGAGGGGGGGGGTCACGTGGCGGCGGCGAGCGCAGCCCCCCACCCCCACCCCCGGCTGTGGCGCGCGGCTGGGCTCTCGCCATGAGGAGCGGGTCCGTGAGGGGAAGGGCGGGAAACGTGGAGTCGTCACCCGGCGTGCTGTTGGTGGAGTTCACCCCTGCTCCTTGAAGGGCGTGTGGGGAGGAGGGGGTGCCAGATCCTCTCTGCCTCTGGACGCCTGCTGGCCTCCTCAGGAGAAAGTTGGGGGGGGGGGTGTGTGGCAAAAAATACGTCAATTTCTTAAAGGAGTGCAAGTGCTTCAGCACATGAAAGAAGTCCAGCACTTCAGTTCTCACCAAAGTTTCCCCGTGTGTCAGGTTCCCCTTTCTCAGACCTCTTAGGTAGGAAGGACTGCTTGAGGAGAAAGAGAAGGGAGGCACTTCTTGTTTAATATCTGCATTAATGACCAGTCTAGTGTTTGGTTGCACAGGACTTTAAAGGCTGGGGCTTTACAGCTGTGTCAAGGTTGTGCTTCACTGGATATGCTCCACAAGTCTCTTTTCATTGTAAGCCAAACCGGTCTTCTCAAAGTTGAGCCTCTAGAGCACCCTTTCTTGAGTCTCCCGGCAAGCTGGTGGCAAACCACCTTGGTACATTGCTAAAAAAATCACAGTTGCCTTCACCTGTGCAAGGAACTGAACACTGACTGTCTGCAAATTGTCCTTTGAGTGAGTTGGTGAGCCTCTGCATACTGTCCCAGCATGACAGTCCTGTTAGAGCTGCTAGTAATCATCCCATCGTGCCATGCCCATCAACCGGTCTCACTCACCACAACCCTGTCCCAGCCTCAGAAACTCTCCTTCAATCTCTGTGATCACTCTTATCTTCTCTGTTCTCAACCATATACACACCTTCTAAAGTGGCAAACAGTGCAGGGAGGAAATGAGCACTTCAAAACTTTAGGTCATTATTGTAATAGTGGCAAGTATTGTTATTAAACAAATACGCTTGGTTATCACCAGAAGCATACTTTCCTCTGCTAATCTGCAGTCCTTACCTTGGCTAATTTGTTTTGCATGTGTTTTACTTTTGAGAATAGCCATCACTGTGCCAGGACTGTTTCCTCTCTTTTTTCTTATAAAAGAGACAGACAAATGTTAATCTAATATAGCTAATGCTGAGAATTTAATCTGCACAAGACCAGTAAACCCAGCAAAATTAAACTTTCTCTGCAATGCTAGCTCAGCAGCTACAAAACACGTTGCAATTGTTACATAATTATTTTAAATTCCAGTTATTTTTAAAAGCCAAATATGTGTGTACAGTATGGCTAGAAAGTCTCCTGCCTACCTCTTCCAATCAGCAAAATTCTGTGTAATCATGTGTGACTAACATGAAAATGATTTACTATGCAAGTACTATCTCCTTCATTTTGGGTAGTTTGACCATGTAGAATTTTTATTTCCATTTTCAATGCCAGCATATCGTAAAGATGGGGTTTGGGTATGTTTATATGGGTTGGTCACATATAATGACACATGAATAACAAACAGTACATTTTGGCTATGTCATTATAAAATAGTCCATTCTTGAGAACTGGGAAATGCCATATTTACTAGTTTTCAGAGAAGTAGTTCATCGCCTTGTAAACTGTGGGCCAGGCTAAAGGCTTTGGGCTTTGTCATGGCAGCTAGTTTAAATGCATTTGCTGATTTGGGCTGGGATGGAGTTAATTTTCTTCATAGTAGCTGCTGTGGGGCTGTGTTCTGGATTTGTGCTGAGGAAAGTCTTGATAACACAGGGATCTTTCAGTTACAGCTGAGCCATGCTTATAGAGCATCCAAGGCCTTTTCTGCTTCTCACACCATCCCACCAACGAACAGGCTGGAGGTCCACAAGAAGCTGGGAGGAAACACAGCCGGGACAGCTGACCCCAACTGACCACAAGGATATTCCAGACCATATGACCTCATTCTCAGCATATAAAGCTGGGGGAATAAGAAGGAAAGGGGGGATGTTCGGCATTATGGTATTTGTCTTCTCAAGCAACCATCACACATGATGGAGCCCTGCTTTCCTGGAGATGGCTAAACATCAGCCTGCTGATGCGAGGTAGTGAATGAATTCCTTGTGTTACTTTGCTTGCGTGCGTGCCTTTTGCTTTACCTATTAAACTCTTTAACTCAACCCACGAGTTTCATCGCTTTCACTCTTCTGTGATTCTCTCCCTCATCCCAACATGGGTGGAGTGAGTGAGCAGCTTAGTTGCCAGCCAGCGTTAAACCAAGACAGTGCATTAAACCAAACTCATGGGTCTGACAGGACCTGATTGCCCTCTAGGTTAGTCTTCTTGCATGGAAAACTGTCTTTTGGTGTCTTCTGAGCCGCCTTTTGGGTCCATCTCCAAGAGCAGGGCATTGCCTGTCATTAAAAACACGCCTATGTAATTTTGTGGCTGAAGCCTCTGCAGGCAGACCACAAGATTAGGAGTCAGGATATCTCAGCTCTATTTCTAATTTTGCCCTCAGTGTGCTGTATGACTCCGTGATACTCATGTTTTTGCATCTGTGCTTCTACTAGGTATCTATGGGGCAAGAAGAACTCTTTGAGAGTTTTATTAAATGCTCAGCGTGAGCCAACAGAAGTTACTAGTAAAACTGAAAGAACCTCATCTGCAAGAGGCAGAAGGTGGAGTACCTCCAATCAAGCAGCTTCTCTCAAAATCAAAGCATGTTGACAGTATAACGCCTTCCCATTCCTTAGTACAACAGACATGAGGTGAGGATGGGAGAGGAAGAGAAAATCCTCTTTGGCTGTCTTCTGGAAAAGCTGGGGGGTTGCAGCCAGTTTTGACTTTGAGCAGCTGCCGATGGTGAGGATGTAATAAAACCACCCACACATTCCTAACTACTTCTCCAGAAGAGAAAGGCCTACAAATGGCTTAAAGAGAAGTCTTTAATCACAGCTTATCACTCTGTTGCACTGTCTTGATAGCATCTGCTAATTAGCTTACTTGACATTGGTGGGTTTTTTCTGCTGCTTCTGGCTAGTTGTTATTTTTTTTATATTTTTTTTTTCTGCTGCTGCTGGCTACTGCCTTCTGCAGAACACAAAGCACTGGTCACATCTTCACTAAGAAACAATTTGCAAAGGAAATCACCCTCCTGAGCTTGCTGATCGCTTCCCTGCTATCCTTCAAGCAGCTTAAACCTGTTCTATGAGTTATAATTGCCACATTCTCTCTTCCCTTGTTGGACTTGTTCTGGTCTGATTATTTCCAATATGAATATAGTTTGTTTTGCTAATCCTGCCTGTTATTTTCTGCTGAAGGACAATTTAAATAAAGTTTGTGTTTAGATTTTGAGACATAATTTTGTTCACGGGCTGTTCTTTGCCTACAGTAAATTTATTTTTTTTAACTTTTTGCAGCAGATGCACCCCATAAATGCAGGAATCTCTGTGGGAACAAGTGGGAGAGTTAAAAAGTGTTATTTATATCTGCTCCCACTGGAGCGCTTTCTTTTTTTAATAACTTGTTACCACAGAAAGGAGGTGCTTGATGCCTCTTCACAATATGGCATGTTTCAGAAAACTTGGTTGGGAATTTTTCTCCTTTACTGTTTCTGTGCTGTTTGTGTAGCAACAGCAGCGGGCCTGATGGTCATGATAGGAAAATACTAAAAACTGAAGAAAGTCAACAATGGCAGCTGCTCAGATAGGGCTCTTTACTGAGGCAAAATCTTAGAGAGGAAAGCCTGCCTAGGGACTTCTTTTACTTTGGATTGATCTTTCAAAAGCTGAAGGAAAAATCCAGTAATGGTTGCAGGGAATTGTCTAGGTTATTTCAGCTTTCACTTGCTAGATGAGTATTCCTTCTGCCTCCACCAACCTTCCTTCTTCCTCATGGTTTTTACATCTACACACTCTTCTTCACACCTTTCTGCATGGAGTCCCAGTCTATAATTTGTTTGGACTCTTCACAGTCCCAGGTGACATTTCTAGGGAAGCTCCAGAAAAAAATTGTTTTGCTCTTGTGACTCTTCCTGCACCACAAGGCCCAGCTTTGCTATGGCCACAAGAGACACTATGATACTGAGCCACCTTCAGCTGGTCCCCATAAATCTGAATATTCCTCCTCTGCCACAGGAACAGAAATCAGGAGCTGAAGGAGTAGGCAACGCTGTCTGTGTCACTCTTGCTAAATCCTTCAGGGATTTTGCAACAGAGATCAGCTGGACCTTGGGGAGCCTGCCTCAGACAGAAGCCTTACCTGGGTGGGACTGAACAGATCAGTTCCAGTTAGGAAAGAGAACAGTCCTCCAGAAATGTAGCTTACTCTTCTCTCCCTATGACAGGGAAGACATTACCTACTGCTGCATATAATTTTCATTTTAGTTTGTAGCTACTGGGATATACAAAAGGAATTAATGCAATTCCTTTTGACTACAAAGACTAAAAATCATCATCTTTTTTCCTTTCACTTTCTCACATTATTATAGAAATCTGTGCTTGCATGTTAGTGTCTTTGATATGAATGTGCTTTCTGTAAGTTTAACCAGGAAAAAAATAATTGCTTGGCCTTTTCACTAACATCCAGTGTAAAATAAGTTTATCTTATATGTCCTCCCTGTGGCAACCAGAGCTTGGAGCTGCAAGGAAGTGAGCTTGGTGATCTAATGCAACTTTCCTACAGAGAGTCACCTTCAGAATTATTCCATAACATATTTAATTCTTAAATTATTTTAAAAGCACAAGTCCATGAAAACAACAAAAGTGGATTACCCACTCCTTACACAAACAGATTGTGCCTGAAATAGCAGTGCATCTATGTGAATAATTTAAAAAGGAAAAAGTGCCTCATTTCTTCTTACAGAAAAGCTCAGCAAGCAGAAAGGCAACTGTCCAAATAGGCAAGAAGACATTTGGAGGTAAAGAACAAAGCTTTGTTAAAAGCCTATCCCAGAACCATCAGGGCATATTTCAGGTCTCTGTATCATGAATGGATTGTTGTTGTGTAGCATCCTCTGCTTTATTTTTCTAACAAGAATGCTTCATTCTCACCTGCACAGCCACTCTTGCACAGCACCTTGGGAATTCTGTGCATTTTGGTTTGCTCACGTTTTCTCCACTCTTCTATAAGTGAGTGGAAGATTTTCTCTCTGGTTGGCCCCACAGATACAGCTGGGGACCAAGATCACACCAGAGAAAATCCTTTGCTTCCTAGCCCCTCCACAACCTAGAGGCCTCCCTGCAATCTTGAAGGTTGAAACTTCTCAAAAGCCTGATGGGAACATCTGTGTGAGGCCACCAGACTACCAGAGGCCAAGCAGAGCACACCTTGTGGAAAGCTGCTTTCCGCCCCCTGCAAATATAAAGGATTCTTTGAAGGCACACCACTGAAAGTCCTGAAACACCAGTTCCCAAGAACAACCAAGAAGTAGATTATGCTAATCTGAGGATCACTAAAGAGTAAAATCCCTTGTTTTCGATTACATGAGAGAGCACCTTGTGATTATGTTGTAATAGCACAGAAGTCAAAGCAATTCCCACAGGAAGAGGCAGTTACATGCCACATCATGCAGGGAGTTGCTTTGTCTCTATTCTCACTCTAAGGTTTCTATTCCATTCAGAATCTGTAAATCAATTTCCTCTTCCCATTCAAACCCAAGAAATTCACATTCCTGCATATTTTATATGACTATTTGCATTACAGAGAAGCCAAGCACCTTACAATGGGATTTCAAACTGCTTATTTTTTTGCCTTTGCTTCTTAGAAGTTTTCTTCATGTACATGGCCTCTGCAAGCTGAAACTTCAGTTCTGTCCCATGCTATATTCCCACAGCACAATTTCTGTGGCTGATTTTTTTGCAGAGGTGTAAAATCCCCTGTGCATTCTATCTTTGTTGTCACTCTTCCAGCTTTTGGAAAGGAAGTTTCCTTACATCTCCAGAAGAACCAAATCTCACTGTATCAGTGATCTGTTTTGTTTTTTAAAATGCTTCCTCTGATAGAGACTTTCAGACTGTATTTTTCCTTCTATGAGTCTTCATCTACCTTGAGGCTTTAGGATCTTTCTTTTGTATGTATAAATCAAAATCTGTTAAAAAAAGGAAGGAAATCCCAAGATTTCTTTCCACTGTATCACTATAATCAAACTAGCTATTTGTTTGGGTCTGATTCATATTTGCATGCAAAGCCCCTTGCCTCTGTTGGGGTTAGTGTAAATGAGTGTCAGACCTTCCTTTTTGCTTCTCAGAGATGGCTATAGCATTTATCCTGGATCACAAGAAAAAATATCAAAGGGTTGGAAAGTGGGATGAGATCCAAGGTTAAGACTGTGATTTAGTGTGGAGACCTTGGAGATTTCTGCACATTGCACAAGAACAGATATAAATCTTATATAATCCTGCTCCAGCAGAGAGGCTTTGCATAAGGACTTCTACAAATGAAGCACCTAATTACCACCAAATATGTAGCAAACAAAAGAGTGAGACTAAATCTTTGATATGCTGCACCAGTTCTTAGAGATTGTGACAAACCAAAACATCACAGAGGAATGCAATTGTACATAGAATATAACATATACGGACCTAAGGGCAGAGTTTCATGAAGTGATGAGATCTGGGTTTGGCATTATCAAGGTTAAAAAAAACCAAAGCCACATTCACAAGGGTGAACCAGTATAAATTCACTCCACTCAGTAAAAATAACTCATATTTTTTGAAGGGATTTCTTTCAAGTTATTTCTCCTGTCTAGCAGAATTTTCCCCACATGGAATATGATGTGTCTGTACAACGTCATGGCTGAAATGTCCTCCATTCTCACAGTTCTACAAGTGTGCATTTGCTCTTTTGCTTGAATGTTCAGTCTCAGACATCTTGTTGCCTACCACAAAAGTAGCCTCAATCCATCTGTTTAGCAGGTTCCTCTGGCCTTAAGGGAAGAAATAATTTTGCTGCCGTGGAACAACTCACAGGATCACATCATCCTGCGTGAGGTTGTGTCAAAAGGTCAGTGATCACCCACAGGGTCATCCCACCTTCTCATTCCCACACACTTACCCATCCTTCATGACTAGCTGGGGATTCAAGTGTTTGTGACTGAGTCTAGGCCAAATCTCAGCGTTCTCTCCCAGTCAGAGAAATGCATGCAACAGAAGTCCCAAAATGCTCTCACCACAAATCCAAACATGAGACTTTATTTTCTAGGAAACATTAGGACTTGCTTGCCTGTCTCTCCTCCCCTTCCAGGTGGAGAGTTGGGGCAGACAGATCTGGCTGTCACCAAGGTTGTCCCACCAAACAGACTGTGTCTGGTAAGAAGGAGAGGAGGGTTTTGTTTCCCAGGGCTTGGTACATGAACTACTTTCATTCTTTTGCTTAGAACGCTGGCACCTGGAAGTGAAGACACTAAAGCAGTAACCATTTTCTTCACTGTTGGTGAGAATTTGGGAGCTGAAAGAATGCAAAAGGACCTAACAACGTGAATGGTCATGACTGTGGGAGGGAGCCAGCAACCTGCTGCAGGCTTGGAGCCTTTCCAGAGTGCGTTAGCCAGCTAAGTGGGTATAAAAGTGATACCCAGCAATGCACTCCTTGTGCACATCAATGTAAACACCATGTGGTGACTGTGCTGATCTGATGCCAGGTTAGATGAGCTCAGATTTAAGGCAGATCACGTTTGTGCTGGGAGGTGCCTAGCCATGCAGAAATCCACTAATAATTACCTTGAAACCGTGGGCTGCTATGTGACAGTATGCAGAGTTCTTAGAAGTAAGACTGTTATCTCCAGCTTCTGTTTGGGATCAGCAACGTCTTGGAGTGTCTTTCAATACTGCTGTCTTCCAATAAACAGAAGGTACAGATTTCAGTTAGGTCATACCAGTTCTTTCAGTTCCAAGCTTTTCTTGAGTTTGAACTGCTGCCCAAGAAAGAATAGAGCACCTTTTTTGCAAAGTGCCAACTTATGCAGAAAGGCTTGATCTAACCAAGGGGTTTAGTGGTACCAGCCTCTGATGAAATATGGAGCCTGATTCTGGAACCTGTTAGCTTTTGCCCTGGGCACAGGAGTCTGTTCTTGCAGGCTGTGACAGAGACAGCCTGGCTGACAGTCTGGTGCCACCACCATTTTCTTTAGGTTTCAGGTTTAATAAAGATCATTTAATATAAAAAAAAAATGAACATTTGTTTCTAGTTATTTGCTAGTTATTTCCTTCTGAGGCCCTGGAAGGCAGAATACAACTACTGAGAGATATGGATATACTTCATTAATCAACTTTCAAGTCCATTTAAAAATAAAACCAAAGAAACTATAGCCTCAGGTTGAAATTATTACTGGAAGGAATGGAACTGTTTACAATAAAATGCAATAATAAAGCAAAGAAAGTAATTAAGGTAGAATTGTTCACTTGGGTACTTGCTTGCCATTTTATTTCACTCTGCAATTTTAAAACACAAAATTTCTGTTTTGCAAATAAACAGTGCATACATATTAACAGTAAGGTTGTTATCAATTCCATTTTAAGTTGTTGAATAACAGAAGTATAGTCGCAATTGGATACTGAAGCATGGAAACAGATGGGTACAGCAAACATTTTTTCTATGAACATTAGATAGTTGGTGTTTGTTGGAATGAAGCAAATACCAAGTACCTTAAAATAATTTTTATTGCCTTTTCTCAGCATTTGTTTCTTCAACCATTTGTGAAACCAAGAGTCTTCTGTGTAGAAAATTCAAAGAAAGGAAGAGTCTTGAGAACATTTGTGCATACAGAGGCTCGCAGAATGGCTTGTAAACCATCATTTTATGTCATTTTATCAAAAAGGACTAGGTCACCTTCTCCCTTTTATCAAATGAGCCAGTTTTGCATTCCAAACTCTGCAACAACATCATTTTCTGAGATATCCCTGAGTGACCAGATTGCTAAATGGTATATTAAAGTTATTAATTGTAAATATTTTAAATGAAGATGCCAAAACTTTTGCATTTGGATGTATTTGTATTTTATGTCATTAGCTGGGCCTGTACCTGTTCTCTATACAGAATTTAATTCCTGCTGGGCAAAAACATTAGCCTCTGCTATTCTGACTTTTGGAACAACTTTTGTATACCTCTTTTTGTCTCATTATGTCTACAACAAGTTTCAATTCAGCTCGAAGCACATCACTTACAATTTCATTAGATCACTCTTAAATTCAGCCTTGGTATTTATTCCAGAATCCTGTATAAGTTTCACTTTGCTCCTCTGGATGTTTTAAATCCAGTTTGCTTATGAATTATTATGTAAAAGGAAATTGCAATCATGTTCACAATGATTATGTCCGGAAATGTGTTCTTCAAAGGCTGCAGTGAGGTGGTAGCTGGTTGCAATGAGATGTTGACTGGTGAAGAAGACAGTCTCTGGTGACAACTTCATCCTTCGACATGTTCAGTACGTTATGAGATTTGTTTACAGCACTGCATTTTCTGAGGAAAGCAAACAGGTCCATTTGCTTTGAGAGTCTTTATCAATGTAATTCATGGAATAAGAAATTCCCTTGGGAATGGCAGTCTTGCCTTTGAATTTCATTTTCATTTTTATATCTGACAGAGCTTTCATGCAACTTTTGAACTTCCCTTCACCTCTCTTTCTTAGCATCATTCCTTTCCAAGACTCTGCTGTCAGTTCCAGGAACCTGAGTGTCCCACCTACCATCCTCCAGAATATATCAGATCAGACCTTTTTTCTCAGTAAGGAATGAATATTATACAAGTGAATAGAAGGGCTCGGTGAAAGGTGTCTTTCAAGCCAGGCTGATGACAGCCTATGACTGCTTTAGCAAGCCATTTGGAGCTTAGGCCCCCTTATTTACACTACCCCAGTTGTGATTTTTTCCTTCAGACAATGTTCAGTCTTGTTCTCTGAGCAAAGTGTCCACAAGGCAGGTCATTCAAAGATATCCAAAGTGCAAATTGTTGATCCATATACATTCCCACCCTCCAAGCAGTTGGAGCATGTTTAATGGGTGTCTGGAATGGAGCTTCTGAATCTAATTCATATGCACCAAAGGTGCTCTGCAAGACAAACATGAAGGGAGATTGACTCTCAAGCCAGGCCAAAACAAAATGTTAATGTGTCTCACAGTCAAAGCTTCTTGACTTTTTTAAATTTTTTTTACTCGATTTAGGAACCAGAACCAGGACAGCCCTTTTATCTTGCTACATGATAGCAAATGCCTGTCCAAATTGCCTCTCTGCATGTCAGGAGGTAGGATTGCATGATACCTATTTATGTATGAAAGCTGTATCAAATTAAATGGCATCCATGCCATGCCAATAGGCCTTTAAATCTCAGTTCAATTCATGGAGGAATGAGATTGCCATCGGAATTTAGCAGAATCTGATCTACAAAGTAGCACGTATTGTCTCATACAATTGGTATCCAAAGAAGCATTTGTCCATCAGGAATGGCTTCATACTTCACTAGTCCAGAAGGTTAGCAAACAATGTGATGTTCCTCATAAAAGGCGTAATTGAGCTAATAGGATCATTTGCTTAAGAAAATCCTTAACTATGTTGCAACTAATACCAAAATCAGTAAGAAAAAATGCTACAACTTATCACTCTTTATGCTTGGGGTGGGGGTTGCACTTTTTTCTGTTGTGTGTGGTTAGAGAAAAGTGTCTTCAGTTTACTGTCAGTTGGTGCTCAGATTCAGTGTAAGAACATTAGCATAAAGTTCTGCTTTGTGGGCCTCTTGCTGTATGTGGGAATTGCATTTATTAACATCAACCTTTTTATTTCATGAGGATGTTTATTAGTAAATAACTTTGTGAAAAATTGCAAATATTAATTTTGTGCCAATTTAATCTAATACAATAGACTGTCCTCTCATTTACATTTATAAGGACGATTTATGTTGCTTATTGCATGTTGAGTTCCCTTAAATTGGATCCAATTACATTTTCACTGTTTTACTTGCCTTAGTGTAAACAAGAACCTATCCATATGCTCTGTTCTTTTCTTCAGTTAATATTAAGTAGGCACCTGGTCCTGGAGCCAGATCTGCTTCCATCTACATGCTTACAGCTCCCAGTAACATTAAACCAGTATAAAGATTGGATCCTTAGGTATTATGTCATTACTAAAACGAATTATGGTAGTGTTAACAAAAGCTAAGTAAGCTCTGAATCATAAGATCATGACTATGTCCTTTACCAACATTCCAGCCATACCAGTACAGATGGCAGATTGAACTGCTTCTTTTCATTAGTTGTAGGTTTTTAATTCTCCTTACTTACCAACTTCAAAATACACCCTTGGAATTTACAGTCTCTAAAACAAAATAAAATTAAGTGGAAACTCTAATAATCCAAAATCAGGATGTGCCATTAACACAGAGCTACTTAGCTGATTGTACTTGCTCTTTGGGTTAGGTTGCATCACACAAAACCAGCTCCAAACTGGTTAAGCACACAGCTAAGCCAGCCACATCTTTGCACAGAAAAGTTATAATAATTGTTAGCAAAAAGACATTATGCTTATAAATTGTACTGTCAAAATGAATTCTTTTCCCTGCATGTCCCATCAACTAATAGTTGTTGGAGTATTCAGTCTGGAGCTGCAGAAGAGGTTTATTGCTGCTTCCTGGTTCTTGAAATTCTCAAAAGGCAAGATTCATTTGCAGAATTAAAATGAAAAGACACAGATGGCTGGAGTTGATAACCGTACTAAAAGCAGTTACAGGCCAATCCTGGAAACATTTACTTACTCAGATATTTTCTTCTCACGCAAATAGTTCTATTAAAATGAAACAGATTACAGATATAAGAAAGGGATTAAATTTATGAATGTCAGAAAAATAGCTAAACCCTGTAGTAGTATGTGTATTATGTCTAGCTGAAAGCACTCCAACACATAGTTGTATTCTTCAATCTTCTTATTTCATTAAAATGTACCGGTCTAAGCTTTTCCTTTCCCTGCTACAAAGGTGATCTGAAGATGTGCAAAGAAAAGTGAATGCTTCTCATCAAATCTCCAGGTAGCAGCAGGCTGAGACTCTGTAGATCAGCTAATCAATAAAATTAATTTATGTTTAATTTAAATTTTAATTGGTAGGAACATATCCTATGATTTTAGTGCTCTGAGATGAGTTGAAATCCATAAAAAAAGAATGAGAACATTAAATGCTTCTATTGAATATTGGAGCAGTGTCTATTAAATTGAAAATTCAGTGTATAAGATTCTTCCATAGACTTATCTCCTTGGGGCTATAAATCAAGTGTGCAAGAAATCCTTACTAATGTCAAGACCAGCTATTAAACATCATTTACACTGACAGTTCCCTTCACTATCACAGGACAATTTGGGTTATATAGTCACCTATGTAAAGAGATGCTCTCCATTCAAAACCTTCCCATGCTACATGTGTAATTTTTTCAGAAGACCCAGCATCCATCTTTTTTTTTTTTTTAACACTTCCTTTAGTAGTGACAATAATTGATCAGTTTCCTCTAGTTCCTCCTCTCCATTCCCCCTCCCCCACACCTTTTGTCTTTCAATCTCCAGCCTATTTGCTCTCTCTTTGTCTGGATTTTTTCCTTTACACCTCCCCTTCACCCCTTTGCCTTCTTCCATAACCTGTGTTTTCTTTTCCCTGTGTGGTTCTCCTCCCTCTGTTTGCATCTGTTTCTCCCACTCTTCTTTTAACACTCTGTCTTTCTCCTCCCCCATTCTCTCTCCCTTCACCCATCCTTTCTTTCCAGGTACTGTGTCAGAGAGGGCAGCCTTAGTGGTGAGATTCAGTTTTACTGCAGCTGCTGATCATGGATCGATCTTTTTAAAGACAATGTTTTAATCAATGTATGTAGATTTATACCTAAGCCTGAGTACTACAATGAGAATCATTATGTTGCAAAGCAGACAACCAGAAAAAAAGAAGGCTTCTGTCTATCAATAAATTTGACTAATTATCCAAGTTATCACTGCTCAAAACATACGACCTTCCCAGACTGTACTACTGTCCTGGAGCCCAGATCTCCTTGCTTTCCACCATTAATTACCTAGGAAAGCAGAAGGACACATGTCCTTCTAAAGTCAATAAATGTGAACAAAATCCCGAATGTGATGAGAGATTCCCATTATCTATCAAGCCAAAGTGGACATGATTTCCAGGACTGAACAGAACAGTTTGCCACTGGGCTTCCCCACCAGCTCATCCAGTAGCTATAGCTGACCTCATGTACACTCGCATTTGGAACTCAGTTGCATTCATATTAAACATTCTTTATGTTGCTCTGCCAATGAAAGGGGACCTCTGAGTGGCTGTAAATTACATCATCTCAGACTGATGCGATGGGGCATTAGAAGAAAGTGGTTGCTGGCCTCTGGAATGCAGCACAAAATCAGAAAGCAATTTTCAATTTTAGCTGTTGCAGATTAAGGAACTGGATGAAAGATTAACTGAGTGAAATCCTGTGATACAGGCTACACCTGTGATGAGACTGAATGGTCATGGTGATCACTTATAATCATAAAACCCCATCCACCTATACATACTTTTCTGTAGATATTTATCTTCCATTTGTTTGCAAACAACTCTAAAAGATACAGCATTTTTGCAAAGCTAGGAGAATAAAGAATAAAGTAATGTTCTTTGCTTGGTTTGCTTGTTAGCTTTGAACAGGTTTCATACAGAAAATCATGAATAAGGTTTTTAATAGGAGGAAAAATTGTGTGAGAGATTGTTAGTTTGAGCTTTATAACCTTGCTTTGTACTTATAAACTCTGATGTTTCCAAAGCCGATTTTGAACAGAAATTTCATGCTCATACTCAGGTCACTAATAAAAATCATTGTTATACAAGTGCTCTGTTTATCTTACTCTGTGAGGTACAACTCCTGGTCCTTTCCATTTGGCTGAGATCTGCCTCTATCCTTCCACGCCAGCCTCCTCTGGCTCTGAGGAGTAACCATCAGGGAGATAAGAATACTTGATAAGTGTGTGATTATGGTCTGAATGCTCTATAAATGCTTTAAAAAGCAATAATAAAAGTGTGCAAGTAACAGCAGATAACCCTGGAAAACCTCTTTTACTGCTATAAAGACATCACTCAAATGTGGTTTCTTTTTCTGTCAACAAAAAGAAGTTTCTTAGGAACTGAGGTCTAGACTGGGATTTCCTAAAGTCATCATCCTGAGTAGATAAGAAGAATGGGTATGATACTAACTAGGGTCTGCTTCACAAAATTCTCCTGCACAGCCTCAAATAAAAGATCCCTCTGTGGCTGTTAGAAGGTTCTGCAGACTGCTAGTGGCCTAGGAGGAGGAGAAGAGGGTGGGAGAGTGTGTTTGGAAACCCTTAAGGTAATTATAACCCTGATCTGGATCAGTAATAAAAATGCAGAGGTCATATCTCAGCAAAACTGCCACATTGGACTGAAAAGCATTCTGCCTTTTAAAAGCAGGGAGGATTTTACCTAGGTCACTTCCATAAATACTGGAAAAATGTGCCAAGTGTGGCCTCCCAAGGAATCATAATCAGCTTAGCTGGGGAAGATGTAAGCCCATGTCCCAGGGTGGAGTGTGCATGAAGGCTTTTTATGCTGGTCTTGCCACCAAGGAAAAATAGGGAAGATGTATAACTGTGCCCTAAAAATCAACCTGTGTATTTTTGGGTTGTGGTTATGTCTGGTTTATGAACGGAGCATGGTCAACCTGAACTTCAAATGAAAACTTGCAACACAAATTTTGGGGCAAAGGAAAGGGGCAGGAAAGAAGGCTGTAAATGTATAGTTTGTGTTAATAGTTTTTAACCTCCTTAACATTTAAGCAGGTTAGCAAAATCAGAAAATTTACAGCAATATAAAAAAAAAAATATTTTTTCATGTGCATACATAAACAGAAATTTATTGCAGCCTGTTTGTGGGTATAACCATATCCAGCTAGCATTGAGAATATATTACAAAGTCAGTGTGGGAGACTGTTTACTGGGTGTGAATGAACGAATATTACTCTTGAATATAAAGGACATCTCAGTTCATATGTGTGCATTGAACACAAATTCAGCATTTATTACTTCTTGTTGCTGTTGTTCTGTTTTTTTAAATGGTCCCTTTCAAAATTTTCCTTCTTTTTCTCCCTAATCATATTTCATGGCTTTTCTTTCTGGCTCCTTGTCCCTTTTTTGCATATTTTTCTTACACACTGTCCAATTTTCTCCTTTTCCTCGTCTAATTTCTCTCATTCCTGAAACAGCTAATGGCCAAGCTGCTGGCTGGCAGTGATAGGCACTTGATGCTGATGCCTGCATAAGGGTGAGCACAGTCTGCCATAGACCTTTGTTACAGACTTTTTAGAGCAACTAGTTTCTGCTTTGGTTTTGTTTGTGGCTGGTTTTTGTTTTTTTTTCTTAAACATACTCCTGTAATGTATACTTGATGAGGTCAAAAGATTTTAGTGCTATTTCACCCATAAGTGTTTCTTGGTGTTCAGTAATTGCTTGAGCAAATAACCTTGGCCATAGCCTGTAACTGTACAGATTCCCAAATTAATGAGCAGGCTGGAACTGATCAATTACCCATAGTAAGCATTAAGACAAAGGGATTGCAGACATAATATGCCTACAGAATTGGCAAATGGAAAGAAGAAAATGGATTTTGAAGTTTAAGTAAAACAGTAGACACAGAATTTCTACTGAATATATTGCCATAAAAAGGGAAAGTGTTATGCATTGTAAGAAAAAAATTGAGAAGGTCGTTCTTTGTGGGTTGTGTGGGTGTCAATGTACATCCTTGGCACCAGCCATCAAGCAGTTCTCACAGACTGGCTTCTAGAGCTCACCTATGGGTGTGTTGCAAGAGACCGAAGATAAATTAGTATATCCTCATTGTGCATATTAGTTTTTAACAGTCTTTCTTGATGGTCTGGAAAAGCAATTTAGAAAAGTGTCTCTGTCCATTCAATGCAATCACAGTCTCCAATAGACAGAAATTCCTGATGCATTGAAATCAATCTGCTTGTGATACTCCTCCACCATCACAGACAGTGCAGTTAATCCTGATTTGGTTCCAGGGACATGCAGTGGAGAACTGCTTTTAGACACCTTACAAGTTCCAGTGTCCTCATATCATGAGAGGGGTAAAAGGCAGTGACACCAGGAGTCTGCATCTCCTACCCAGCCATGGGGGAGGTGGGTGAAAAGGGAGTTCCTTGCCTGTAGTTTCTAGCAAAAATCATTTATTTATGTGTCTGCGTAATTACAGGAGGGATTTGCTGACCTTCAGCTACAGACTTTGCCCTTTGTCAGTCCCTTTTTCTTTTTTCTACAGCCCCTGAGGCTCTGCATCTTGTCACGCCTACCCAGTAGATGATCAATAATGTATTTGCCTTACATCGATTCAGTTCAGCCTCACCACAGATAACAGGAGCACTGACAGAGGAGAAGGCTGCTTTGGGAGCTTAGTAACTGTTTTCAGCCCATCACCCTCAGCTGGGAAATACACATGTTTTTTGAGTTATGAAAGCCTAGACCCTGCTGCTGGTGAGTATTTAAAAGCTGTGTATCTTGATACTTGGGAAGAAAACCAGAAAGAAGCTAGGTGCGACATCACATCTTCTGATTGTGTACAACCAAGAGTGCCAGACTTGAGAAAATCAAACAGTTTTTGCTTTGCCTTTACTCTGGACAGACAGGCACACACAACCCATAAAACCATGTGCTGGAAAGCTCCCAAATTCTTAAGACAATAGGCAAGTTAGTCTCAAGCAATACCAGATTAATCCATCCCAAATAAAATAGAAATGAAAGCCACAGAACTTGATTGCATTTTCAAAGGGAATTTTAGCTGCCAGCCATTTAACTATGTTTACATGTTTCTCTGCCTAAAATGCAAGTCATGGTACACTGATGAAACAGGAAACTTTCACATTCCACAGGGGCCAGACATCACAGAAACAACCGTGGTAAGTTCACACAGCAGGTCAGCTTGTCCTGCATTGCTTCAGCCAGGCACCATGCATTTGTGAACTGGGAAACTCATTGTCAGTGAAGCCCTGGCAGGATTGCAGACATGCCAGAAGGTGTGCCAAAACACTGCTTAGGGCTGTGTGGGTGTGCAAGTGAGTTGCTGTTTAAAACCATTAGCTGTCTAACATGACTGTACTCACTATTAACTGAGAATATTACAGTCAGATAATCCCTGCTTAAGCTGATTTTCAGTTGTCAGATATCCTTTATTAGACATACAGTACAATTCTCAGCTTGTTCCATTTCTTTGACACAGTAGTACTTAAAAATGATGGAAATCAGTCTAAATTCCCAGTATGATGAATATAAATCCTCCACGAAAAAAAAAAAACCAAAAACTTTTGCTTTCCAGGCACGACCACAGGCCCATTTAGTCTTCAGCCTTTGTTGTTCTGAGCAAATTCATCAAATAGATGGTTTAAATTAGAGAGGAGCCAGAATCAGAAACCTGGATCCTCACCAACACTTTGACCTCGGGCATATTTCAACTATTTCCAAAGCAGTTCATCTGAGCCACTTTCTAGAAAGAAGACCAGACCTAAACCCTTGATCTGGACATGCCAAAACTGCAAAGGGGTTCGGTTTCAGGTCTAACAACATAGCTTGAGTTTGCAAAGAGCTGAAACCAAGTTTATCATTATAACATAGTGACTTTGGGTGACTCCAGTTTTGGGGTGCTGGATATGAGATGAAGTTGATGATCTCGGTTTTTTTAATATAGTTGCTTAGAATATTTTGGACATCCAGTTATTTTAGAAAGATCTATACCTCAAATCACTTTCCACTGTTTAAATACCTTTTCCTCCATAGAACTGTTTAATGCTGGCCAGGACCTGCTTGAAAGTCATTGTTTCACAGATAACTAATGGATTTAATAACAGAAGAATGGCAATTCTGTATATATTAGCTCATTTGGCACACTTCAAAGTATTTGGAAACCTAATTCAATGTGTACAGCTCTATGCTTCTGCTTTACAACTTTGCCAGCAATACAAACTGTATAATTCACTCAGAATTGTCTGCTGAGGTTTTAGACTTCAATATGTACTAAGTAAATCCTATAAGCATGTAGCTGTCCCCACATTCTGGCAGCCTGAGCCTTTGGTTACTAATCCAGAGGGTGTCCTGGAAAAAACAAGCCACTTACCATTTTGGTAAAATGTTCCTTTGGCCTGCAGCAGCATCTGGCAAGCTGGGTAGGGTGAAGGTAATGTCCCTCTGCAGAACTTGCTGGTCTGATGGTATCATAACAATTGAGCATGGCCCAAGATAAATTTTGTTCTGATTTGCACCTTCTGAATTAAAACTCTGATGACAACAAAACTACCTTTGTGTAAATGGCAACAGAACTCAAGCCCAAAGTGAAGTTCTTCTTAAAATTAAACCAGTTTCAATACTTATTTAATATTATTTATGCTGTCCATTACATTTCAAGCTAAACATCTTGTCCATAAAGGTCTGTTACAGTTTTTCAGCAGAGCAGTCTGTACTTGCTTCCAACTGTCCTTAAAATAGCACTGTACCAAGACTTTTGCTGTAACTCTTGCTGTTTACTGGCGTTTCTCTGTTAATGGCTGCACTTTTTATATGAACACAAAACATACGTTTTTCATTTCCTCAGAATAGTAAGAAATCTTTTTACAGAAACTGCTGCCTAAGCAAATTACAAGTCTATAATATTTCCATTAAGAGATCTTACTTTCCCAATGCTGAGTGCTTTTGGTGGTGTGTTATGAAGTCCAGAAACATGGAGTGAAAATCGTTCTTGTGACCACAGAAGCATTTTAGATTTTCCTGATGAGGCCCATATCCAGGTCATTTAAATGTATCTTAGCTTTAAGCTTCCCTTTTCCCTTTGTAAGTTACAGGGATTTAGAAGAGATACGGATTTCTTTCTGAAGACTGTTGTCTAAATGAAAGCAGAATAACTTTCACAGGACTTTTATTATGCTTTGCCTTACTGGGGACAAGCAGGCATATCTGGACAGTAGCTGCATCAGCAGTCTCCACAACCACCTCAATGTCTTTGTGGGGATCATTGCTGGCCAGTACAGGTTAAATCTGTCATTGGCTTCTGAAGACCTGGTGGGGTAAGAAACATGGGAAGTGCAGAGAGATGCGGACCATCATTCACTGAAGTGATTCAACTCTTGCTCCACACAAAGCTCCTTCTTTTGGGAATGAACTAACTGTTGGGCCCAACATAGTGGAGCAAAGTGTCAAAAGATTAAAGCTGTCTATAGTAACACCTGTATTACAGACTCAAATATGTGGTCTGAGAGCCTGATTTACATATGTGTGCAGGTTAGGCTTTTTTATACACATACTGTAGATCTATGCCAAACTGAACCTCATATTTGCTAATCAGGTTTTCAGTAACTACAGGTGCAATTTCACAGTCATGTAACCACCAAACAACATTTGCAGGTATTGCAGTTGTGTGTCTATGTCCCAGCCACTTCTCAGACTTCCTGGTTTTGTGCCCATTGACTGATAAGGACCAAGTCCCAATGCATGAGGCCTCTGACTGGGTATATATGTGTATATACAGTCATGGTTTTCTCTAACTTGTTTGCCATGACGTCGACCTTCCATTTCACTCAGCTTGAAGGCTTCGAGGGGGAGGGTCCTTGTATTTTATGAAGCTAAACAGATGTCACAGTG
Organism: Falco naumanni; assembly: GCF_017639655.2. Taxonomy (NCBI): domain Eukaryota; kingdom Metazoa; phylum Chordata; class Aves; order Falconiformes; family Falconidae; genus Falco; species Falco naumanni. The sequence continues at coordinate 73,411,147 of NC_054080.1, forward strand.
CAAACACCCAAGACAGGGATGGTACACAAAGCTTTGTTTGCATTAGTTATCTTAAACAAAAAAGAGCCACTGAATCCAAGACTCCCACTTGGACCACCTCCAGCTGCAGAGCAATGTAAGGATAAAGTGAGAGTAAGAATTTACTCAGGAAGAAATAGGATCTGGCTTTGCACTACAAGGCTGGAAACAAAGTTCCAATAAGTAAACAAAAGAGGAAATCTTCACGCTTCACTGGCCTGTCCCTTGTGATTCTTCTGGCCTGCTTTTTCCTGCAGATGCTGGGGCATGCGTGCCTGGCATCCCCTGCCTCTGCAACTAGATGATCCAATGACACCCAAGTTTCCCTTCTGCACTGCCAGCTACAGCGCCCTGGCTGTGTTGGCCTCTTCATGCCCATGGAAAAGGTCCATGGCTTAATCAGGACTGTGGTATTCAAGTCCTGTAGGGATCCTGGCTCCTGTCCTGCCTGTCCTTCCCAGTTAGAAAGGCCACTGTGCTGCATTTTTCTCCAACTCCTCCTTCTCCAGGCAGCACAATATACATGGGAGAATCCTTCTCATTGTGCTGTGTATTCACTGTAAAACACTTCTATTTTGTTCAGTGGTTTTGGTCTGCTATGGGAGATCTCACACCCGTAGGGCAGGTCAGGCCACTGGGCACATTGACTGAACAGCCTCTGCCCCAGCTTGCTGTGAGCTGCAGGACTTCTCTGCACCACAGGTGAAGAGGTCACTGCAAAGGACTCAGGTTCAAGCTGATTGAGAGTCCATTACCCAGTTAGCAGTGGGTCTGGAAGGAGAATATAGGAAAGGACTAAGGCAGAGCTGTGTGATTAGACCTGGGGGAAAGGCATCTCTGCATTACAGTTTGGATGGTCTGATGGACAAAGTTAGGTGATGGTGGAGCTCTGAACTTCAAGCTCTCAGACCGTGACTGGATTTGACGGTAGTTGTGAAGGGAAGGGGGAAGTCTGATCAAGCTTATTAAACTGTGATGGGACTCATCCCAAGGGCCTGCAAAGGGTTAGGGCTGATGCTAGCGGGGACAGGCAGGGTGGCTGCATGCCAACACTGGGCAGGCCTCAGATTAATCCCAGGCGTGCTGAGAGGTAGTCTGTCCATTGTCAGGAGCTGATGAATTGGGCTGTGGTTCGGAGGTGGGGCTTAGCTAGGGGAAGCAAGTAACTCGGCTGTGTTTCAGTCCCACTTTGCACGTGGCCTGTGAATCCATTTGTTTAACCTTACTTGCTAAGAGTCAGTAGGCAGCTGGTCAGTCAGATTTCCTGTATCTCTTGGTCTCCTGACTGGCTGTGATTGCCTCTTTATCCAGAACACAAGCCAAAGGAAAAGAGGGGATTTGGAGGGGAAAGGAGAAGGAGGAATATCATGTGTGCAGGGAACAGGGGCACAAGAAGTTGTTACTTGAGCATCCATAAATATTTTAAGACAGTGTTGGATTTTCTACCAGTGCATCCGTTCAAGTGAGTTAGGCGCAAATGTTCAATGTATTTAAATGTGTCTTCCAGATCCGATCCTTGAAAATGCTTGGATCATGCTGTGACAGCTATCAACCTTTCATTTGGTAGGCTGGATAAAAATAATGGTGATGCACAAATCAATCACCTCTGGCTCAGAAGCAGAATCCATAACTGCATTTCAGGTTTGTCTCTTGCAGGACTGTCTGAGATGCCATCAATCTTGGCTTCTGCTCCTTCCACTCCACTGTCAAAATACACTCCAAACCTCAAAATGCTGTTCTTCCTCAGTTTCACTGCTCCATCTTCTCCTGACATTCCTCAAGCCTCCCTGATTTTCCACTTTTGTTCTGTGGGTTCCTGTCTTTGACTTCTGTGCTGTATTGGGCTGGTCTTTATGTTATTACCCCTTCTGTCTTTCCCCCACTTACCCACAGACAAGCCTCTCCAATTCTGAGCCAAACTTTGCAGATGCTTTTCCCAACAGCTACACCTGCCTAACCAGTTTGTACCCACACTCCCAGCTGTGTCATCTTCATGCCTCCCTGTTACTCATGCTAAAACAACTGTTTATGGTGCCACATCTGATGTTACATGTTGGAGCAGGTCAACAAACTGCTGTAAGATAAAAGTGTGTGTGTGGAGAAGGAGAAGAAGGTATTGCCCATTGCAATTCCCTTCATCGCTCCTCAGGCTGCTGTGTGGGAATTACATGGGGGCGGCAATGGGAGAGGAATGAGTGCTGGGAGTGCTTGAAAACCACAGGCTTAACTTGGCTTCTTTCAGACAAGCTGGTTGCTCTGGGCATCTGCCTGTGTGGTGTATGTGAGTGAGCCTTGCCCGTGCTTGGGGCTGCCCACAGGGTGTGTGACTGGGATTCTGTGGCCCAGGGTCCAAACAAATGAGGTCCATTAAAGACAGGTTATACTGAACCATCCTCAAACCCCCCTCCCCTGCACTTTGTCTGTTCTTCTCACCACTGACATGGACAGAACTGAATTTCTTGCTGGCTCTCTTCCTCCGCAGTGCACAGCGCCACAGGGGCTCCAAATCAACTGTCTCCAGCACATTTTTCCTGTGATTTTGTGTGCATTCCTCAGATGTCAGCCTCATGGACTTAACGCAATTTGGGCATGCTGATGCCTACAGTGCTACTACCTAGCAGATTCTGCTAGCTGCTTTGCTTCTTCTTCTATGGAAAAGCATTTAGCATTTAATAGGGATGAAAAGAACAGTATTATATAGAAACAAGGTTGGAAATGTCTGGGATATACCTAACAATCATAGAATTACAGAATCATAGAATGGTTTGAGTTGGAAGGAATCTTAAAGATCGTCTAGTTCCAACCCCCCTGCCATGGGCAGGGACACCTTCCACCAGACCAGGTTGCTCAAAGCCCCATCCAGCCTGGCCTTGACCACTGCCAGGGGTGGGGCATCCACAGCTTCTCTGAGTAACCTGTGCCAGTGCCTCACCACCTTCACAGTGAATGATTTCTTCCTAATATCTATAAACCTACCCTCTTCTAGTTTAAAACCAGTGACCCTCATTCTATCACAACAGTCCCTACTAAAAAGTCTGTCCCCATCTTTCTTGTAAGTCCCCCTTAAGTACTGAAGGGCTGCAGTAAGGTCTCCCTGGAGCCTTCTCTTCTTATGGCTGAGCGACCTCAGCCTGTCTTCACAGGACAGGTGCTCCAGGCCTCTGATCATCTTTGTGGCCCTTCTACGGACTTGCTCCAACAGATCCACGTCCTTATGCTCGGGGCTCCAGAGCTGAACTCCAGGTGAGGTCTCATGAGAGCAGAGTAGAGGGGCAGAATCGCCTCCCTCAACCTGCTGGCCACACTGCTTCTGACGCAGTCCAGGATATGGCTGGCTTTCTGGCCTTCAAGTACACTTTGCTGGCTCATGCTGAGCTTCTCATCAACCAGCACCATCAAATCCTTCTCCTCAGGGCTGCTCTCAATCCATTCTCTGCCCAGCCTGTATTTGTGCTTGGGATTGCCCTGACCTTGGTTGGCCTTGTTGAACTTCATGAGGTTCACTCAGGCCCACCTCTCAGTGCTTGTTGGAGTCCCTCTGGCACCCCTTCCCTCCAACATGTCAACAGCACCACACAGCTTGGTGCCATTGGCAAACTTGCTGACGGTGCACTCAGTCCTAGTGTCCATGTCACCAACAAAGATGTTGGACAGCACCAGTCCCAATATCAATTCCAGAGGAACACCGCTCCTCACCAGTCTCCACTTGAACATGGAGCTGTTGACAGCAACCCTTTGAGCGTGACCATCCAGCCAATTCCGTATTCACAGTGGTCCATCCATCAAATCCATGTCTCTCCGGTTTGGAGACAAGGATGTCAACGTGTGAAGGACAAATGAAAATTCAATACTGAATGAGAATCTTCCAGTGAATGTTTAGCCCCACCTAAGGAATTGAATAGAAAATTATATCCTTATTATAAATTTCTATAGACTGGTTTAAACCTTTTGTACAAAAAGGTACAAAAAATTTCTGTGAAATTCACTTGGCCCTTCCCATAATGCTTCTCAGCTGCATCTGTTTAATATTCTCATTCTGATGGACAACATTTTCCGAAGATTCTCATTCTTGATTACACTTTCTGTCCAGTGGTCTAATGGCAAAATTAGATAGATCTGAAGAATATCAACTGATTGGCATATTGGTGAGAAAACGTCCAGAGTTAAAGACTAAAAGGTTGCTTTGCTACAAGGACCAGAATTCTTTGTGGCATGCCAACATAGTTGCCAGCTGGCTATAATAGAAGAAAAACGAACAGAGCATCTGCAAGATATTTACAGTAAGAGTAGAAGGAGGAGGGGAGCAGCCTTCAGAGTTTATCAAGTGGTATGCAGAGGTCAAAATGTTTATCAAACCAATGTGATGTGAAAAACCCTAAAGAGAAAGAGATTTTGAATTTTCTGAGCAAGTCCCAGGCTGATGAGTTGCATCTTCCTAAGTGCACTTTTGTTCCCTCAGGAACCGGATGGCGGGGAACAGAAGGGGCAGTGGCCGGAAGGAGGAGGAGGCTAAGAAGAGCAGATGCCTGGGTGTAAAGGGTGTACAGCAATCATGTAGAACCACTGAACTCTTGTCTGTGCACAACCAAGGCCTTGTCTTGGGCTGCCTGGGATGCCTTACCTGCCATCTCCATTCCCCACGCCCTGGATGGACTTCATTATCCCTGTCTGGAATGCTGAAGACATTTCCTCCAGGAAATAATATATATGTATATATAAACAAAGTGAAAATGCAGAGGAAGCAGATGATGGTCTGTCTGCCCAAGTTTCAGCTGACCCCTGGTAACTCCTGTCACACACCAGAGGCTGGGGGAGGAAGAAAAAATCTCCTCAGTCATCCTCATTTTCCTGGATTACGCCTGGCTGAAAAAGGCCAGGTTCCTTTCCTCCACCCTATCCTGCTGTCCTTCACTACCCTATAGCTCCCAGTCTTGCTGTTTTGCAGGATGCATGAATCTGCCCCACTGACTGCAACGGTCTCTGCAGACCCTGCCTGGCTCCTCAGCCTGGCTGGGCTTTCCAGGAGTGCAATGCTGGTCTTTTCTGGCTCACTTCAGCCTGGGGCTGATGGATCTGACAGGGAATTTCCAGGAATGAGGAAGTTTTTCAGATTTTGCTGTCACTGCTGGAGCACAAGGGGCTTTCCGTCATGCAGACTTTTATTTCCGACACTGACTCAGAAGGAAGGCTAAAAGGGGTGGATGTTTTAGCCTGACCCTCTCCCAGGAGGTGAAACGTGAGCTTTAAATCCCTGGTTTAGATTAATTCAGGTCCTTGGGTATGAAGAGTATGAAAGACAGTATGAAGCAAGTTTTGTCTTCCCACTTTTCTGCATTCATTTCTCATACCTTAAAGCAGGTCAGTTCAGGGTCTCAGCCCTTCCCACCACAGAAAGTGTGCAGCTCCTGACGGCCAATTCTCCCCCGGGATAAAGTTAGGACTTTCTTGAAAAGGAAATGTCAAATTGAATTGCTGGGAGAGCTCAATCCATCTTTTTCCATCATCTCTCTGACCATTCTTCACCCAGCATCTTAATCATTTGAGCCAGAGGTGGGTGCTCAGGCTGGCAAGGGTGGATGGGAAGGTTCAGTATGAGAAACAATTGATGCTTGCGCAGTTACTGGGTGGCACAAAGAAGTGTGCTTATTGTGGAGCTCCTCAGCTGTTCCTCAAGAGTCTAGTTCAGCCCACCATGGGGCAAGCTGTGAGGCAGCAGCAATCTCCCACCGCAGCCATTCCTGGGAGATTAGTCACTGACTTCTCAGGAAATGGGATCCAGTCCTGAGGGTCTAAAACTTTGTTCTCTGGTTTGTGAGCAATGGTTGGGGTGACTCCTCTGAAGCAAACGCAAGCACAGAACTGGTTTAAGCAAGAGCCTTTGGCTTTTTTCCTCCACGCCCTGCCTGAGGACAGTTCTTAGCTGCTGGTGGCAGTTTTCAGAGGGAGACAAGTGAAAGCACAGTCTAGACATTAGCCATGAGCAATGGCAACTGGTTTCAGGCATGAGACTACCAAGAAGTAGTGGCAACTCCTTGTTCCTCACGCTATGCCTACATTGCTTGCAGCTGCAGTGTACATTAGAGCTCTTTTTTGGCTACTCTCAATGAAGTTAATTAATCCTAAGAGACCAAAACCACAGCAGGACTAGACTGTGTACAGTCTGGTTTCCCTTCTCTCCCTGCCCTCTTTTCCTTGACAAATTGCCCTACCCTGAGGCTGACCTGAAGCTCAGGTAGAGGAGACTCCCCTGAACTCCCTGCCTTCAGCTGTTTGAAAACACCTATATGAAAACCTGTAGTGAAGTGCTTGAATTAAATGTGTGTGATCAAGTTTGTCAAAATTAGTTGGCCATGTACCCGACCTCCTATAAGAATTACATGAGCCTATTCACAGCATCCTGCTGGTAATTTTAGTCCTGCAAAACCAAAACCATATAGAGGTTGTGAGGTGTTTGCTTTGATTAAAAAGCGGCCAGCTGCTCAGTGTGTGGCAAGTCTGGGTAAGTGACGGACAGAGAAGAGCAGAACAAGATCCTTCACTGCTCCCCAAGCATCCCATACTAAGTTTTCTTGGCATTTACAAGTCACTGTACTGCCCACCTAATACCCTGAGATATGTCATTCAAGACAGGAGGGACTACGGAAAGTTTCGAAGCAGGCAGCTGTGGCTGGTCTGTGCAGGCATTGCGAAGCCTTGAGGACTGGTATGCAGCACACTTGCAGCCCCTTTTCTCCACCTCTGGTGCAGGAGGTTTTCATGAGGAATTTAGTCTGAGAAAACAATGACAAATGACCAGTCTGTAGAGAAGGGATTAGGAAGAAGGGGAGAGGAGAGAAAAGAGAAGATAATGGAGAAGGAATGTTGTTCTTGGAAGAACATTTTAAAGAGGAAGCAGATCATGTAACACCCATGGGCAATACCACTTACATATTTCATAAAAACAAGGGAAACCACTGCTATGATTCACCTCGTAGCATGATACCACCGGTCTTTGACAAAGAGGCAGTAAGGGTCAGGGATGGCTGTGCATCTGTGCCTCTTGGACAGTCACAAGCCTTCCACTCCCTTATGATATGATTTACCTAGGAAATGAAGACATATCCCTGGCACTATTGCTCCACAGCACAGCTTACCATGTATGATGGCTTTTTTCCTACATCCCTCTTGAAAACAGGGCATAAACCCACTCTGAGGCTCCATAGCATGCAGGCAGTTCTGCTGTGGTCTAGCTCTTTGCAGGGAAGAGGGATGAGTGCCAGACATGACTCCAGCTCTGAGGTAGTCAGGCCATGTAATGCCACAGCCCGCTGCATAAAGCTATTCGTGGCATCGCTTTGATATTTCTGGGTTTCATTGCATTTGGAATTGCAGTTACTGCCCCGTTATATGTTGCCTCTGCATCTGGGACTCCTCCCTGTGTGCATAACTTAGTTAACTAGCCTTGTTTCATCTTGGGAGAAACCAGATGACCTCCAAAAGCACTGAGCTCTCCAGTGCCTTCTCCCATGCATCTTTTCATACCTATCATTGTATTGCCATTGACCCTGTCCATGAAATTTTTTTGCATCCATTAAAAGAATCCTCAGGTCTGATCCACAGCAGGCGTGCAGGAGCCACACAAATCTTTCTGCTTCCTCCAAGGTCGGTGCCTCCTGCTCCGTAATGTGGTTCCTCAGAGCACACTGTTGCTTCAAAGTACAAATTCCATCTGGAAAGGATCTGATAGCTCATTGTCTGGCAGGAGTCATTTCCTTTAGGTAAAATGCCTTTTTTTACACTTGGCAGGGACAACAGTTTCCGAAACAGCTCTGCATTGAAGAGTTAGCACAGAGTGTTCTTCTGCTGCTTTGCCTCTGGAGACTTGGTAGGAGACATACAGGGAGACCACTCAGATGGGGACCTCTTGTCAGAAAGCGTGGTCTCCTGTAAGCAGTTCCATGGGGTCTGACTCTGCTGGGGTCCACACGGAGCAAAGTCTGTGCTACTTGTCCTTATGGTGTGAGAAAAACACTGTCAAATATAAATAGGAAGGCACCACCCAGCATTGCTGGAAAGGGAACCCCAAGAGCTATTAGCTCACTCATTCCATTATTCTACTGTGTTTTTTTTTTTTCATGGGTCCTGTATTCTTGTTCCGTGAGGTTTTTCAGTGACCTATTTTCCCAGCAAGCCACAGACTCCAGGGACAGGAAGGTAAGTACAGAATAACCTAGCTTGGACAAGCCCAGCTCCCTCAGATGTGGGCTGCTGGGGGACATTGCATCCCAGCGCAGCCACAACAGGAGCAGGCAGCTGAACAGCCACTGCCAAACTCCAGCACGAAGCACGGGGTGGGAGGTGGCCAGCAGCAGCCTCACCACACTGGTCTCTTCCCCCCGCCACAAAGGGTGGCCTGAATCTCTCCCAGAGGTCCACATACCACAGCCTGCTTTTTCTTCAAGGCAACCACAGAAAGATTTATTTGTCTAAAGAAAGAGGAAGTGAGGATTTTAACTCCATACTAGCAACTGGTCAGTGGATTGCTCCCTTATGTAACTACCTACCAGGTGGTCTAAGCCTCCCAAGTCAGGTAGCTCTGGGACCGTGGGATGGTGTTATTTAACTCTTCCTTTTCTCAAGAGTGATGGAGACCTCCCTCATCACAGGAGGTGACACCTTTAAATCACTATAGCTGTTCCAGAAATGATCAGGCCCTGGCAGCTGTTAGAGATTTTAGCTATATGATCTCCCCAGTTTCAACACATCTGTGCTGAAATCGTTTTGCTTTGGTTTGTGCTCCAGACACTCCCAATCAGCAGCTCACCCTTGTTACCTGGGTTCTTAGTCTATTATATCCACACTGTGTCCCTTGCAAAACGAATCATGGGCCTTTTGCTTACACTGGGATGTTTCAATTTCCATGACAGGCTTCAGAGAAACTGCCACTGTCCACAGGCTTTATCCTTCTGCAGCTCTGCCAGCTTGGCATATGTCATGTGGAAAATGCAACCAAAGCAAATACCGATGCTGCAGGAAATGTGCTTGGCAGTGTGAAGACATCGTTCTGCTCTCTGACTTGGTCCAGGAGCTCTGTTCTTTCCCTCCATCCCACCACCCCCATATTTTCTGGGCTGTGACATTTTGCCCTCCTAACTGTCCTGTTCCATACCTTATACAGCAAAACTGACTTCACTTGTTTTTAGCAGTTTTGCCCTGAGCTAGGCAATGGGCCATTATTTATTTTTCTGTAAAATATGTAGAATCTTTAAGAAGGTACACAGTACCTGCTGTGGTAAACCTTGCTCCTCTTCTCTGGCAGGAGGTTAGGAGATTTCTTCACATGTGCACTGTTGAGAGGAGAGTGGCTAGGGTACAGACTCTACACAAAATGCCTGCAGAAGAAGGCTTGGATTTAGGCATCTTCTCATTTTCCACCATTTCAGTTAGGTTCCTTGTTCAGTATCTGCAGAAAGCATCTCATGGTGTGTTTGTTTAACCATGAGAGTAAGTGGTGCTAGGGGACCACAAAATGCATTTTTCTAATAATAAACATTTGCCATTCTGTAAAGAGACTATGGAGCACTCATAACTTAGCCTGGATTTTCTTTTGGTCCAGCTGCCTGGAGTCCTTTTTATCCTCCTCTGAAATTTCTGTTAATCATGCTGGGAGCTGAGACCTCTCTTTGGACCACACTTTTCCAAATAGACAAGAATGCTTAGTATCATTTTATCATAAGTGAAAGAGGGAAACCCTTCTATCTCTTAGCAAAATCATTGGTCCAGGAAACCTAAAGACCTTTGTGATTACACAGTGAGATATCACTCATTTAATTTTAGCCATCTAAAAGCCATGGCATCTCACCTAAGCTATTTGTCTGGTTCCTCTCCCTAATCAGTGGAAGGAGATAAGCCTGTCTGGGGATGACTCATTCCATCCATTTTAGGGCAGGGTGAATCACCCCTTTGCAGCTGCCTTTCTATATCTGTTGACTACAGAAGGAATCAAAACAAATCCCTTAGACCAGAGATACTTAATCTGAAGGAGCTAGAGTTACAGTTAGAATCATCCACTCTTGGTAATACTGAGAAGCATGGTCAGAGAACACTTTCTGCTGCCTGGATGCTGTTCCATGTGGTGAAAGGATTGCATGATAATAAAAATAAAAGTGATGCATCTTCATCTCATTTCCACACACTGCTATGAAGGACCCAGCAGTTCCTTTTAACCTATTGCGTTTTCACCTATTTTACTTGGATGCCAGAAGAGTTTTTTAGCAGTTAAATATGTTGACTACGTGCAGCAATGCCAGCTGTCCCAGCCCGTGTCCTGCATGCTCCCAGAGGGATGGAGAGGCCCTCCATAAGCCACACAGGGGACAGATGCAAGAACTAAAGGCCATTTCCTCAGCAACTTAGTCCTGGGTTGCTGGTTGACTGCAGGAGCAGGAAGAACACGATGTATGATATAATGTATAGGGCAGCTATAAATGCAATTAAGCATCACAGCGCCTTTCCTATGACTTTGACCTAGAGCTGCCTCCACTCTGTATTTCCTTCTGTGCATGAGAGCTCACTTTGATCTCACTCACTGCAGCTGCACACCAATATATTCCCAACTTAAATACTAGTCCAGCGAGATGTGCATCTAGCCCAGCTCCTTGTTATGTTCCTGTTGCCTTCTGGTTTAACAAGACCAGCCACAGGTAGGATGCCTTGCCTGGCCCACATGGCACAGCTTTCACTATCGATGGCTGGCTGCACCTCCAGGAGAGAAGGTCTGTGAAGGGGCATTGGATAGATATTGGGGGACCAGCACATCCCCCCTGTGGGCACATGGCCTGGATTGGCCCTGTGGGAATGTCATGTGAAACTGAAGTGGGATGGTGTGCGACAAAAGGAAAAAATTAAATAAAAGCAGTTTGGAGGGAGGGAGAGGCAAGGGGTTGTTTTTTTAACAGGTGAGTAACATCACTCTGTAATTGCTGCCTTCGTGTCTGTGTAGGTGTGTGGTCTTATTACTCTTGTATATCTGTCACTGACTAACATTTTTTAAGCAGAGTGTAAATTACAATTAAAAAATCTCCATGCTAGCTTGTCCTAGGGGTTCATTTTGTTACTCAGAAGTACCTGGTCCCAGGCCAAGGTCTTTTCGACAGGATGCCAATGTGCTTCATGGCAAGAGCTTCTGTTTCAGAGTTTTCCATCCAGGCTTTTGAATCCTAGGCAATTGCCAAGCTGCCTGCCAGGCTGGTTAAGAGATTGCTCAGGGTAACAGTCCAGAGTCTGTTTAACTAACATTTTCCTACAGCTACATAAGGAGGGTGTAGAATACCAGTTAGGGAGGAAAATTAAAGCTTGTCTCTAAAAGGCAACATGAATTTCCCCCATCTCACCTGCTGTATCTGACCTCACCCTCCGCTCTTGTGCCGCCAGCTTGCTGTCACTTGATAGCTGTTTTCATCGTCTATGTTAGTGTTGTTGTGGAAATCTCTTGTAAGAGCCCATTCCCTAGCAAAATCAGAATATTTGCTTATTGAGTGCTTCTTTAGCAGTCCAGGCTGACTTGCAGTCTCACGGTTTGCAGCTTCTTCGTTCGTTTCCTTTCCAGTATGTTCAAACTGGCGTCATCTTCTGCACTGGTTCTGCACTACGTCTAGTCCCTCCTTAGACCCCTTCCCCAGGCTGCAGCTGTGCAGTCCCATCTGGGCCAGGCAATGCAAATTCAAATTCTCTCTGGCCATTTCTTATAATGGGGCTTTTACAAAAGCAATGGTGTGAGCTCTGGTATACCTGGGCAAATTCCAGCTGGAAAATCTTGCTTAAAAGAACTTCCTTTAGCAGTGACTACAGGAAATGTTACTCTTTCCTCTCTGCCCTAGTAAACATGGATGCAATCTCACTGCTGTCACTCCGTCCTTGGCTGAATCTCAACAGGAGGATGCAAATATGATGGAAATGGTTTCACGACAGATTTATATGAAAGTGCCCTCAAATAATTAATAGGAGGATCAGTCTAGGGAAAAGCTGTTATTAGCAATTCACATGTGGGCGTTAAGTGTCAACCCCCCAAAAATTGCTTCCATGAGTCACCTTAGAGTACCCTGATGCCTTGATACAATGAAAAAGTGTATCTGCAAAAGAGTTGTCATGGAAACATAAAAATAGCTCTGGAAAGGATGTTGAAGGACCAGTTAGTCCCTTCCCCCATTACAAGATAAGATCAAATATAATTTAACCATTTCCGACAGATGTTCTCTAACCTATTCTTAGAAACCTCTTCAGCTTCTCAAGGCAACGTGCTCCATTAACTCAATTTTTATGGAAAGACAGCAGTTCTAGACAGCTGATAGTTCTTGTTGGCATCCTTATTCTCTTGGTCTACATCTTTTCTAAATAATATTTCCTACAGACAGACTCAGGTTTTTCAGGTGAGGCTTTACTTGTGCTGATTTGAGGTGAGTTATTTACTTGCTGCATCTTACTTATTATGTGTCAATGTGGTGTTTATATTTTGGCATCAGTAGGGCACCACCGGCACATGGCGGGATTGAAACCTGCCAGAGCTCCCAGAAAACATACTCCTTCTCCAAAAGAGAGTGAATTAACTGTGAATAAATACATCATATAGTTCTAATAGCACATTACCAAGGGGGCCTTCCCTTTCCAGAGCTTTGAAAACCTTATGTAGCAGACTAATTTGGATAGCAGGAATCGTGGTGAAATTTAGGTCCTTCTGTTTGGACTGAAACGGTTTAATGGGGACAAATATCACATCCCTGTGGCTGAGTTCACTGCCTGAAGCCCCAGATGTGCGTGGAGGAACTGGTCCACAGTGACTGGTCCTGTGCAGTCAGAGATGACCCCTTCCCTCTGAGAAGCTGGTGTTTGTGTCGTGTGTTTACCAGTGAGCAGGGCTATTGGCAACGTTCACGTGCAAGATTATCAGTTAGGTTGTACTAGGAAAGCTGAACCACCCCAAGTCCACAGATTGTTTTGTACCGTGTTGGGAATGTGTTTGCTGGGAGTGGCATGGCTTCTCGTGCTGTCTTAACCATTTTTTATTTATTAATATTATTTGAAACAAAATAATTTGATAAAACTAGTGGAATTGTTTTATTTAAACTGTTTTACCATTGAAAAACAGGCATTTTCACTGCATGCATTTTCTTTCTGGAAAGAAAAAAAAAAAAGGTGTTTTTTAAAATTTCCTCTTCAGTTCATGCACTGAAATTATTTAGTTTGGACCTTGCATTCCACTTTTCTGGGAAACAGTGCAACAGTGTTTCTTTCAGCTGGGCCCAGGGAGTGGTGGTGAATGGAGCTACATCCAGCTGGTGGCCGGTCACAGGTGGTGTTCCCCAGGGCTGGGTGCTGGGGCCAGTCCTGTTCCGTATCTTTATCAGTGATCTGGGCGAGGGGATCTAGCACACCCTCACCAAGTTCACCGGTGACCCCCAGCTGGGGGGAGCGTTGATCTGCGGGAGGGCAGGAGGCTCTGCAGGGGGGTCTGGGCAGGCTGGAGCGATGGGCCCAGGCCAGTTGTGTGAGGTTCAACCAGGCTCAGTGCCGGGCCCTGCCCCTGGGTCACACCAGCCCCCGCAGCGCTGCGGGCTGGGGGCAGGGGGCTGGGAACTGCCTGGGGGGAAAGGGCCTGGGGGGGCTGGTCGGCAGCCGGCTGGGCATGAGCCCCCCGTGTGCCCAGGTGGCCAAGGAGGCCAGCAGCATCCTGGCTGGTGCCGGGAACAGCGTGGCCAGCAGGGCCAGGGCAGTGCTGTCCCCCTGCCCTGGGCACTGGCGAGGCCGCCCCTCGACTCCTGTGTTCAGGTTGGGCCCCTCACTGCCAGGGGGACGCAGAGGGGCTGCAGCGTGTCCAGAGACGGGCAGGGGGCTGGTGCCGGGGCTGGGGCACAAGGCTGGTGGGGAGCGGCTGGGGGAACTGGGGGGGTCAGCCTGGAGAGGAGGAGGCTCGGGGGCACCTTGTGGCTCCCTGCAGCTGCCTGACAGGAGGGTGTAGGCAGGGGGGTCGGTCTCTTCTCCCAGGTGACAAGTGACAGGGCAAGAGGAAACAGCCTCAGTCTGTGCCGGGGAGGTTTAGGTTGGGTGTTGGGAAAAACTTCTCCACTGACAGGCTGACAGGGTGGTGAAGCATTGGAACAGGCTGCCCAGGGAGGCAGTGGAATCACCATCCCTGGAGATATTTTAAAAAACGCATGAATGTAGTGCTTAGTGACATGGTTTATTGGTAGACCTGGCAGTTCTGGGTTAATGGATGGACTTGACAGTTTTTCCCAATTTAAATGATTCTATGATTCTACACTCCTGTACTTTTCTGGTTCCTCAGGTTCCTCAGCTGAATTATATCTCCTGTGATATGATTCCTGCAATATGACTGTCTCTCTTCATCATGATGGTTGATGGTGGTATTTATGGATTGATAAACTTCTATGTAGGAAACAGCTGAATTCCAGCTTCAGGGTTTTAAGGCAAGTGTTTCAGGGTTCAACTTCTCTGCCAATGAAAAGCTGTTGTTTTCCTCCAGAGAATATGAAATTATACTGATTTAGTTACATTATGCTGAAAAAAAGTTGGGCCTTGAGCAGCTCTAGGTTGTGCTGAGGACTTGAGAAACGTCTGTTTGCAGCAGGGAAGGTGGGATATGCCCTGCTATGATGGCACTTGCTCCTTACCAAGGAAACACTTAAATGTGCTGCTTGAAGACATCTCCAGGCACCCAGTTCTTGGAGGCACCCTGCCTTTGCAGGGAATGGGGGTCTTTGGACCTACACCTGGATGTGGGAACGATTTGGTATCCATGAGAGTGCAAAACCCTGTCTGTGTCCTCTATCAGGTCTTTCTAGAACTAGACCCAATGCCTCAAGCACAGTAGTAGTGCTTCATTCCCCCTTCCCCTTGGTAGCTGCATTCTCCCTGCAGGTCCCTGCTGGGCTCACAGTTGTGCTGTAATTAATTGGTGGTACCACTCATCAAGCTCAAAGGGCTGCAGGGGTTTCCTGTGGCAGGGGGAAGAGAGTGCAGAGGGGTGGCAGGCAAGCTTGCTGCCAGCCTTCATTAGCCACGAGTGAAGAGTTAAAGCTCATTGGCCTTTGTGTAGCAGTGGTAGGTATGTAACCCGTAATTTCAATCTACTTGCTAACAGGTAAATGAAACTCTGCAAGGACATTGTTGTTTTAGTGCTTGAACAGGCATTTGACATGTGGTGAAGTGGCAGGTGAGTGTTGCTAAGGTGGAGACCTAGATATCGTTTAAGGGAAAATATGCCTGGCAGGGAAAGAGAAGAAATCTGTAGCAAAAGCAGCTCGCAGTGACCCAAGAGCATCCATTCACACCATGGCAAAGGGTATGGAGGACCTCTGCAAGCAGCCCCTGGCCAATTTGTTGTTTGCCTTAGGGCAGAAGACGGTGTGCAGGGGGACTGTGCATCCAGGACATATCTGCCTGTGCCAACTACAAGGGCCTGGGCAGGGGCTCACACAGCCTTTCCCTGCTGTTTAATCATGAGCTCATGTCTCACACTCTCAAGGACAACAGCAAGTTCAGTGTGTAGCATGAACCAGGGACAGTTTTTGCTAGACCAAAGATGTGGCCACCCTCTTTCTGAGGGACAATAACTGAACATGAGCTTTTCTGTGTTTCTTGCTCCCAGGATACCATTTCTTCCCTGAAGAAAATGGAGATCAAATGAAAGTGTGGGATTCAGAAGACACAGCAGCCAGCTTCTGAGCTACGTGGGCCACACAGCCACTGCAGGTGTCTGAGGGACATGCACAATGTCCTCTCCTGCAGCATCTCATCAGTTGTGCTCCAGAGAAGGAGTAGCTCATCCGTGACCACAGACTGTTGTGTGTCCCCTTGAACAGCTGGTCGTGTGTCCATCACATCCAATCTGGGTCACAGGGCTGTGTCAAATCTGACAGGCAATAAGACGAGAAGGAATTTGTGTCTGTGGCCACATGGTTGAACACCTGGGAGACTGAGAAAAAGAGGCAGCTGGAAATGGCTGGCAGCACAGTTCAAATGGGTCCTGAGGAAAGACAGTGGAAAACCTGGACAGGTGACAAACCTTTCTGGGACTTACCTTTGAGGTGACCAAAGAAGGGTACTCTTGCTGTTCATGTCAACATCTGCTTTCCTGCGTCTCCCCTGAGACTCTGTCCTGGCCTGTCTTAATATCAGTTTCTCCCATGCCAGCACATTTCCATGATCTCCTTTCAGTTTCTGTGAGGCAAACATATAGCAGTGAAAATGTTTTCCCCATTTCTAAAGAAAAGACAATTATGAGGATAAATGTGATCTTTTCCATTGCCTAGTAAAGACTGACTTTCGCATGACAGAGTTATGGATACCCAAATGAAAGGGGGACAATACAGTATGCAGTAGATTAGAGGCAAGATTTCTTAACCTAGCAGTAATAGTCAGTTATTTGAGTAGTTGCACCTCTACACAATATAAAGGAACAACACTCATCACCTTCCTTCCTACAGCTGGTACAATCTAGAGTTTTGAAAGCGTCTGCCTGAAGTTGTGTCCCCAAACCCCCTGTTCAGCCATCTGAATAAGCTGTCTGATTTTCAGGCATTCTGAGCCTTTTACAATTCCCACGTGATTCTGCTAACAGAAAATCTTGGCCTCCAAGCCTTGCTGTTAAGTTAAGCAGCGCCAGGTCTGGCTGTGATTATTAGAGCTGAGAAAAACTTCCATTTGTATTTCACTGCATGCCAGGCAGAGCTGGCCGGTGTCCCAAGCAGACCTGTGTGAGATTGCCTTTTCAAGCAGATTTGTGCAGCTGTGCTCAAAACAAAAAAACCCAAAATGTGGCCCCACATATAAAAATGCCGTGATAGGACTCCTATAATTCCAGTGTTGATGCAAAGCAGTTCTGAAACTGGTGTAGGTACCAGCACTGGAAGTGGTGAAACAAGCAGGGGTGGGAAAGGCTGCTAGGAAATGTCCATCTGAGGAATTTGAGATGTTCTGAGAAGTGGATTTAAATTTGCTGAGGTTTCAATTCATGAGATGGAAGAATAAGTCCTGTTTCAACACATGTTTCTAGTTTGTATACTAAAATGCTTTGCTTCGATTTTTTTGAATATCAAACATTTTAAAACTGTGTTATATCGTATGATACAAAACACAAACACTCCCTTTTTGTCAAAATGAAATATTCATAGGCTTGAGGCAAGGTTTCTCTTCATAAAATAAATTTAGAAGGCTTTTTCCAGCTTCAAATGAACCAACCAGGAAAATCTTTAAATATTCTACAGAACAGAATTTTCTTCCTCCAGACATATGTCAGCAGCTGCTGCAGCTGGTGTGTCTGCCTGGATCAAAGGGACTGAGAAGGGGTGGTGAGACAGCATAGCATTCATCCAGCATATGATAGCGAGTGCAAGGGTTAGTGCCTGGAATAATGATGTCATCATATGAATTATAGAAAATCATCGGAGTCAAGGGAGACTTTTGTGTCCCTTTCTGGTTTGGAGAATATTTACTTTGCAAACTGGCTGTGGAAATATTGAAGTACGAGTTACAGTCAAGTCAAACCTTTACATTTCAATGGGAGTTTTGTACTAATCAGGAATAAAGGGCTTAAAAGTTAGACTGATATTTCTGCAGATCTGCTCTACTTGTATGCAGAGACTTGGATATTTGACTCACTAAATGGGATACTTGGCAACAACAGTGGCTTTTAGGATGACACTGTTCTTCTTGTGCTCTGTCTTTTTAAGGAATATTATGATGTCAAGTTTATTTCAAAATAATTGAGAATTTCCCACCTCCCGGCTGGCTTAGTTTGAACATGGCCAGTGAGTTCATGTGACTTTGAACTTGTGTTGCTCTCCCTCCTCAGCTTTAGTTCTTTAATGATGTCTTTTTGTTGATCCATTGCCTGTGAGTGCAGAGATAACCTCTCTTTTTCCTTGTAGCTCAAGTCATCCATGAGCACAATATGGCCTGTACGATTCAGCTGTCTGACTATTAGAGCTCTCTGAGTTTGGAAACGAAGTTTTCCAAGCCCACCAAGTTCCAGATGGTAAAAGCATGTTCAATGGTAAAAGCAGTTGAGAAATTACAAATTACAGCCCTGATGCGTGAAAGAGAACTAAAATTGTTGCTGGTTACCTTAACGTGCAATGTTAGAGTTTACGGCAGTTCAGCAGTGTATAAGGAGACATATAGCTGTGCCTGCAGCTGGGGTAGGAACCTCCAAAAGATAGTGGGATACACAGAGGGGGCAGGCAGGCAGGCAGGTCAGCTCTCCCGTACTTGTCATAAGCCTGTCAGTGAGTCAGAGCCCTCACCCCAGCTGAAGTCATAAAAGCTTTTGTGTGTCTCTGGCAATCAGACACACAATGTAAATGTGGGTGTCAACCACCGGTGTTGCAAACCGCACTTCCTTGAACAGCCGTAGTGAACAACATGGGGTGAGCCACAGGCGCTGATTTTTATGAAGCAACATAAAAAGCTTTGCTTCCAGGACCCATTTATCAGTTTGGTTTATGTATGTAACTGCCCAATACTTTGCGAAGTATCTTTTACTAGAAAAACACAATTTTAAACAAAACGTGGTCATTTTTGATAGCAAAACTCTGTCGGTGTAATTCCCAGGGAGTGGGTTCTTTGGAAGGTGGAGGGAATGTTATTGCTGTCTGGAGTTATCTAATGGGAGGGTATGAGTGAGCCAGGCAACTCCCCTCGAAGGTGTGCACTGGTAGGACAAGAGGCAACAGACATAAGCTGGAGCATTAGATAAAAAGAAAAACGTTTTCATCAGTGGGTGAACAAATCTTGGAGCAGGGGCCAGAGATCTAAGGAATCTCCATACTTGGGTGTCTTCAACACTTGGCTGGAAAAGCGCCTGAGCAACCTGCTCTCACCTGCTTGGAGCAGGGTGTTGAACTGGGCAGCCTCTACTTGGGTGTCATTCGCAGAATGATTATTTTTAATGATTCTATGAATCTAACTAGCTGAAACCCACAAGCATTCCTCCAAGAAAAGCAGATTCCTAAGGAAGAAGTATCTAAAGATGAAGTTACAGATAACAGCTAACATTTCCCACCACGAAGAGTAAGAGTGGTCCTGCCCTTCTCACTCACATCTCTGCTCCTGGATCTGTTTTGCCCTCTCCATCATGTTTGTTCTGGTGCTCATCAGGCCTTTCCTGGGGCCACGCTGGCCCAGTGTTAGGAGAGGTGGCGCAGGCTCAGGGCAAGTCAGGTCTGGCAGAGCAAGGGTGGTCACAGTGTTGCAGCAGGTGGGATGTAGCAGAGAAGGAGCGTTCTCCTTCCTTTCAGCCATGGTGACCTGTTTGATCAGCTCAAGACAATGCATACAAATGCGCTCTGGTGAGGCATCCATGATGCAGGAAGTTTGGAAAAGAAAAGGCACAGCACTTCCAGTTACAGCAGCATACATCATTACCGCGATGCAACTCCACATTTATTGGGTGATCATCCCTAAACAACTCACAGCAAATCCTGGGAGCCCTACATACCGGTGTGCTCACAACACAGGCACTAGAATATACTTCACAGACTTTTCCAGCGAGCTGAGCCAGAGGAGCCCTGCAGGGACCTGGGCCATCCTAGACCTGTGGTTGCCATCTAGCGGGCTCGCTCTTCGTGCAAGCTCAGGCGCGGCCGGTGCCTCCTGGAGCAGCTTGCTGGGGACGGCTGTGCCCTCCGTCCTTTCCTGCCTTTGCTGGATAGCAAATCCTGCCCCATCTCCTCCGTGCTGTGTGTGTCCCTGCTGCGCTCTGTCCCACCAGCGTTCGCAGATGGAGCTGTGGCTGCCATCCCACTGCCCAGCTCTGTTGCTGGTAACCGGATGAGTCCCAGGGCACAGCGGGGCTTGTTCAAGAGGAGCCCAGGAGGACACAGGCTCACCCTTGTGCCGGGATGCGTGACCAAGGTGTCCCCTCACTGCATGACCAAAAATAGTGTATTTATCCCCTGTGACATGAGGCTATTGGAGAGAACAGGTTTGGGAGGTCTCTTGCTCAGGGAAGGTGATACAGGGCATTTTCTGAGCAGAGCACGAAGCAGGGGCAGTACCTACAACGAAGGAGACCAGCTACACTCTGCTGGGGTGCGACACTGTTTTGCAAGCTCCTGCTTTATTGCTTTGCAAACTGCCGTGTGGGTGGCTGCCTCCAGAGATGCAGGGCCGCTCTCCTCTGGCAGCAGCAGGATGGCAGGAGCCCTGACATGGCCTCTGCTAGGTCAGGCTCCCTGAGAGACAGCAGCTTTTCCACAGGGTGGCTTCCCACCGTAAGGAATGATGTATTTAGCCGGAACCAGAGCTCTGCCCTGAAGGCAGTGATGGGAACTGCTGGTCAGGTATGGACCTGGACTTCCCACCACGTGCTG
The DNA here is from genome assembly GCF_017639655.2 of Falco naumanni. NCBI lineage: Eukaryota > Metazoa > Chordata > Aves > Falconiformes > Falconidae > Falco > Falco naumanni. Next base: position 73,431,531 of record NC_054080.1, read on the forward strand.
GGGGAGCGAAAAGCCTGCCCGGCCATGGGCGCAGGGACTGGGCTCATGATCCGCTACACATCCCCTTGTGTGGTATGTCTGTGGCATGGCTTGAGGATGAAACTGCCTTGTTTCAGTCTGACCTGTAAAATTAATTGAGGCTGCTTGTCCTTCTGTGGCATCGATGGCTGAAGTCTTCCCTTCAGGGGAGGATACAGGGGTAAGAAGTTACTAAGGGAAGCTGGGGAGAGGTCCCCAGAGCCGTGAGAAGCCCTCCCAGGCTCGACCGTAAGGCAAGAGCCACGCTCACATGCCAGCTGTGGTCCAGCCAAAGCTCTGCCACCCACCTCCCCGCTCCCAGGCATCACTAGAGGGAGATGGAGTACTGTCTTGTGGCACTGCCCAGACGCTCCTTGAGCTCCCTTTCCACGCCTTTTCTTTCTGCTTGATATTATTGCTGGAAATACGACTTGGCAGTGTATGCTGGACTTACTGGGCCCTCTGCACCTTCTGCTGGGACCCTGGGGGCTGCCCCTGCCGAAACCAGGGGGCACAGAGCCCTGTGGTGGCAGCCTGCACCAAGGTGAATGCACCCAGCCTGTAAAGCGGCCAGGAGGCAGTGCCTGCACCAGGGTCTGCACTGGGTATGTCAGAGGACACGAGAAAGAAGAGTTTGCTGTGGGGGGCTTGGCCCACTGTAAGGGAAAATCAGCAAGAGGTCCGACCAAGCAGAATTGGAAGTGATTTGCAGGAAGAAGGCAGGGTTTGAAGAAAGGAATCTGTTTTTACTGAGCAATATTTTTAGAAATACGGCCAGGAGTGACCATCCTTTCCATGCACCACAGATAGTCTAGATCTCAGGTTAAAGCGGTGGGTGGCTGGGAGCTTAGTGAAGGCAGGGGAAGGACAGTAGATGGTGGCAGCCACTGCTGCCTGGTTACATCAGACAAAACCGGACCATCAGGCAGAGCTGGGACCCACCTCGCAGAACTTTGAAGGTTAAGTGTCTAGAAAAAGCTGTCTCATCTCCTAGTCCAAACAGATGAAGACACCCACATAAGGCAGCTCACCTTCTCCTGGGACTGACATCTGAGATAAATGGTGTGATTCATTCTCTTGACTTGTTTCTATTGGCTACAGAAGCCTATGTACCTCACCTAGAAAAGCTGCTTCATTGCTGGCTTCTGTGGGATGGACCAAGCACAGCTTTTAATTGGATCTGCTGTGCATCTTCACCCATTCCAGCCAACCTGTTTCTCCTTCATCAAGCATAAACAAATCCATCTTCCAGCAGGATGCCTGCCAGGCATATCAAGGGCTGGGCAATGCAGTACTTTGCACAGCTTTTCTAATTTCTGGTTTGAATTCACCTGGTTTTAGGTTCTAGTCACAAGTTCTTGCAATGTGTTTCTCTCTTGGTGTTTTCTCCCTGTGAATTTATTTAATCACTATATTCAAATGCCTTCTCAATTTACATTTGGATAAAGAGATAAAGGAAGAGGTTCTTTAAGGCATTTTGAATAATTTCATTACTCTTACTTTCTCTAGATTTTTTGAAATATTTATAAAACATTGCCAGCAGAACAGTTTGCCTGGTTTTGGAGCTAGACTCATCAATACAGGACCAAAATGACCTTCCTGATCACATATGTTCATCCCTTGGGTACAAATTCAGTTTCGCCACATCATGCCGGGACCTTTTGCTGAGCTGTTGAACAGGTATGACTGTTGTGTTGTTTCACTGCCAGAGGTTCCTAGGACAGAATCCATAGCATATGGCTGATATTTCTGTCTACACCTTTGTAAATTTGCTTTGGTTGTGTTAGAAATACAGTTTTACAGATACTTCCAAGATAAATACAGTAGCACTGGACATTTCATCTCGGAATTTTCTATTTGATGAAATAAGGGCTTTTGGGAAAGGTTCATACTGTGTCTTCTCTATTTCACTTTCTATGTCTCCTTTATTTCTGCATTACATTTACCACCTCCTCCTGCCTTTCCTCAGGACAGATGTATGGATACAGATGAAGCCCTGTCTCTTGAACATTTGTTTCCTAGTCTTTGTCATGCGGATTGTATTCCCAATTCGAAACTCAAGCAAGCTGGAGTGTTTGCATTCTGAAATATGTATGCCACATTGTATGAGAAGATTATAGCAAACAGCATGAAACCCAATTATCATGCTGTTGTCAGCAGTTATTTTTATTTGGTACATTATACTTTTAAATTTATGTCACTACTGGTGTAACACCACAATCTTATGAACTGCTACAAATTCTATTTGAGACATTCTTCTGTTTCCTTCAAACTTTATTTCAGAGAAAATAAGATATGCCAGTCCCAGGATGGGAAGTGGCAGATGCATAGGGACTGAGGGACTTATAGCACTGGCTTTTACCAGCAGATAAATCAACTCTCTTTTTTAAATTTGATTTATCCACTTGTCAAATAATAGTGACTGCAGTGCCACACTGCGGTAGGTTATAAAATGATTTGAGACCTATGGACAGAAAGCACACTTATAAACAGGGACTTATGACTATAAAGAAACAATTTGCATTATTTCAGCTAAGAACATGCACATAAAGGGTTGGCAAAATGTATGCAGTTCTCCTCATATTGCCGTCACAGTCCTGGGCCAAAAAGTCCCTTTCTGCAGAGCAGCAGCACTGGATGAAGAGGAGTGCTACTGTCTGTGGAACAGTTGGCTCTGCTCCAAGGACCGCATCAACCGGGGATGCTCCAGGCTGGCTGGCAGCATAAGAGAGTGACCTTCCTTCACAAGGCTGTTTGGCCGGGCCAGAGAAGCCTTGTGCTGTCCTCTGAGAGTGTCACTTCTGCCCCTTTGGGTCCACCAAACTTCTCACAACCTCCCCCTTCAGCAGGGTTGGGCTGCCTGCCCTGCCTGGCTGTGTCCCTGCCCTGCTGGCAGCCATCCTTCCTGCAGTCAAACCAAACATCTCATCACTAGAAATCATTGCCTTGGAGACCCGAAAAAGCTACTCCCAGCTTTCTCAGGCACCATTTGAAAGGCTGAGGCACTAGAAGCCAACACTTTTCCAGCTCCAGGCAGCCAACCTGGCTAAATAGAGGCCTCCATCCTTCCCTGATGAGAGTGCGGCACTGGGTGCTACAGCCTCCCAGAGCTCTCTGCTAAGTAGCTGGTGTTGCCCTGCATGCTCTCTCCCACCTCCTCCCCCCCCCCCCCCCCCCCCGAGATAGCCTGAGCTTCTCCATTATGTCTTTCAACAAACGATCAGCTATGGAATTGCCAGATTGGGTCATTAGGCGGGGGTGGGGGTGGGGGAGCAGGCGGTAGTGGGGGGTGGTGGTGGTGGCATGGGGGAAAGGAAAATAGGGAAAAGATAAAGAAAAATGAAAAAAGGGAAAGGAAAAGAAAAAAGGAAAAATAAAAAGGAAAAAAGGGGAAAAAAAAGAAGAAACCTCAGTGTTTCCTCAGTCTGAAGGAGTGGAAAGCCAGGGGAAAGCTGTGTACTTTGGAGTGGCTGTGCTCCCCCAACAGTGGCAGCTAGGCAGAGGCTGATGGAGGTTATATGCCACATGTACAGCTTTGCTCATGGTGTCAGGATGCATGACTGAACTGTGGGCAGAAGGGAAAGGGGAAGAAAGATTATTGTCTTGACCCCTCCTCCTCATGCCCACTGTTTGGATTGTTACTGGTGGTGTGATGAACCCCTTAGAAAATTCTGACATTCCCCTTCTCCCTTTTTCTAAGAAGAAAATGAAGATGAGAAAATTCATGCAGCCATAATATTTCATTCATGTTTCTCCAAATTCTTGTGGAAAATCGAGAAAAATATGTAGTTAATATGGAATCAGTGCCTCAGAGCTACAGGTCCTGCATCTTCTGTGAGTGCCCCTGGCTGAGTGTGACATTTGGAGCAACATAAAATGTTTAAAATCTGAGAAATGGGAATGCTTCTGCTGAGAGTTCTCAGATGATACTCACTGTAGCACAGGACGTTGTATTTCACAGTTGTGGCCAGATCCGTTCTAAGCTTGTCCATTCAAGCTCCTCCCCAGCTGCTCAAAATGCCTGAAAGACAATGAGCCATGTGTGCACCTACATGCAGGTCAAGCCCATCACCCGCTCCTGCAGCTCCCTCATGTTCATCCTCCAGAATCACTGAGAGTCATCCTCGCATCTGCTTCTCTTTCTGGGGTACCTATGACCCCCCTGCTTCCCACCTTGTGACAGGGCTGAGGCAGGGACACCCTGTCATGCTTTGCTGGTGGCACTGCTCTCCTCCATGTGTGTCCCCCATTCCCACCTCTGTCCCGTACTAGGGTCTCTTCATGCCACTGGATCGGTTTTCCTGCAACTCCAGTTCTCCCCTTCTCAGCTCTTACTGTGTCACTGGTTGCATTTATCCTCTGCTGTGTGCCCAAGGGCCATCCTGTATCCTTCACACCTTTTTCCACCTTTAGCTCCCTGTCTGTCAGGACTGCATGCTACAGAAATCCAGTCTGGTTCATGCTTTAAGACTCTCTGAAACTCAAAGATGGTTGTATCCAGGGATCTGATCACTGAAGATCATTTGTGAAACTGAGATCCTATCTGCAATTTTAGACATGTCCAAATTCAGAGGACCTTAAGACATTTTCTTAGTTTTGCTCATGCCTGCCTTGAGGAATAGCTATATGTGCATGTGGTCATGCTGGCACATTCAGAGAGATGCTGGCAAGTCACTGACCACAAGCAAACTCTGCCCTTGCCAGGAGGGCCTGAAGCACTGGCCAGGCTGAAACAAGGGGGCCACAGCTGAGACAACCAGAGTTGCTTCACTGTCTGCTTATTTCACCTGTTTGCAGGGCCATGGAACTGAGGGCGTGTTGCATGTTAATACACTGTAGTACACTGGAAAGGTAGCTGAAGCATATAGTCAGATTTTTCCTCCTAATGAAAACAAGGAACCCAAGTGTCACTAATCAATCATCCTAATTTCAGGCAGTACTGTGACGGATCCAAAAAGAAGAAGAAGAATTAGAATAAATGCCTCTTTGCCAGGAGGAATCTCCATGGAGATGAGAAGGTATGGGACACATCTGGCCTCAAATACCCAGTATCGATCCGGGTATACATCTGTATACATTTTGGATAGCATCAGCCAGTGTGTGCAGACCCATCACCTTCAAAGTAACCAGCCTGTGTATGTCTGTCACAGTGTAATTTCATCCCCTGGGTCTGATCTCTGCTCAGCTTGCAAAGCAAACCAGGGGAACCATGACTGCAGGTCATTGTGTTTCTCTCCGAACCTGCCTACCTTTGGCAACAAGCAGCTTCAAATACTTGCCAGAGGTTGTGGAGCATCGGTGGACATGTTGCAATTACAAGAGAGAGCCACAGGTAGTTTTTCTCGGGTTGGACCAAGCCCCACATTAGGCTCTTCTCCAGACATCTTCTTTGAAGCACAACACCTTCTCATGTTGGGCAAAGGCAGGGTTGGTTGGCTGAGGTCCTTGTGAGCCTCCCTGCTGCGCCTGCAGAAGTGAGTCACCCATATGGCTCCTTCTGATCCCTGACTGTACAGCTGGTGCTCCCCCCAAACCCCAGGATGTCTGCTTCACCCCTGCTGAGCCCCCCCAGTGCTCGTGGCTGGGATGAATGCTTCAGCCCTTTCCATGGGAGCCAGCTGAAGGTGGCCTGCTTGGCTCTTTTCCTGTTGTATGTGGTGTCTGCGTCACCCTTTTGCCCCACCACATGCTGTTTCAGATGTTTTCATGGACTGCAGCATCTTCTGCTTGTTTCTCCCACCAGAAATCCAAGTCATGCCCCAGCCAGGCAGTGCTCGTGGCCTGCCCAGTACAGACACTTACATCCTGCTAATCACAAGATTAACCCATGGGTTAAAAACCCATAAAGTAAAATACCTACATGCATTGAGTATAAACTGGCCCTATGATGTGAAAAGTGGTCTTCTGCTAGCAGTTAACTTGTATGGAGGATGTCATGTGCCCTGTATTTGTATGGATTTGCTTCTATTATTTTCAACACATATGCACATACTGAGTTTTGGCTCCATCTCTTAGGCAGCCCTTATGATTCACCATCACTACATTTAGTAGACCTCTGTGAACAAACTAACATTTCAGGATTCCAGGGAACAAAAAGCTATTCTATAGCCTTCATTCACAATTAGGCTTGTGCTGAATTCTTGCAGTTTTGAAGTGACTTTTGACTTGAACTCTGCCTCATGTGATGCACAAAATGACTACAGGAAAAGGACTGTAAACTAACATAACTCATTATTGATAAGACAGTTGCTATTTCTTAGAGCCTTTGCCATAGCAAGGGAGAAACACTGCTGAGTATTATTCAATATTATTGTGTATGAACAGTGAGTTGTTTTACAATATTTTCATAACATAAGCCTGTTCCAAGTACCAACTGGAATATCCAGAAGAGTGCTCTTAAGCGATGGCTCTAAATTCCCCATTGGCACTGCATTTCAAAGTGGCAGCTACAACCTCCTCAGTCTCACATGCGTTTCTCATATCATCCGAAACACGTGTATTTGTACAGCGCCTGGCATGACTCCAAGGAATCTGTTGCTATTTATCAAGTGAATATCCTGCGTTTGGAAATTGTCTGCCTACTTACCTACACAATGGGCTCCTCTGCTACATGAACCCCCCTTGAGACAGCTCCTTTCCCAAGTCTCCCCCAGCCTCTCCTCCTGTTCCTTTTTTATGCTCCTGCGCATCAGCGTTTCCAGCCATGCACCTCCGTATTCCCACACAACTTTTTTGGGAACGGCAGGTAACACTATCTGCTGAGCCATTCGCCCTTTGCTGCTTGCATGTGTGGTGCTAGAGAAACTTATCTTCATTTCACAAGGAAAAGCCCATTTATTTTTCTAGATGTGTTATGACACATGGGTGAGTGATGCTGAGGTTAGTTAAATTCCTGTTGAATTTGCAACTTCAGTTTAAGCAAGAAAAACCTTGCCTTCTGTCATGGTTCTTTTGGTAACAGGTCTACAATCCTTGTATAAGTTATATTTCATTTTATATACTACACTAATTACCTAACTGATACTCCAGGAGGAGTTTTCACTAACCCAGCCCACATAAAGCTCTGACTAAATGAGTCCTGTGGCCTTTCCCCCAAAAGCTCACCGTTCCCAGGCAAACTCACTCCCAGTGTTCCTCTCCTTCCCCAGAAACCTTTACAAACACATGGCTCATCCCCGTTACATAGTTGTTATGGTTTTATTTATGCTGCAGAAGTGAATGCCAGCGTGGCAGGACCCAGGCTGGGTGCTGGTGTCACCCTCAGCTGCAGCCATGGTGCCAGCAACATGGGACATCCCTGTGGTATTCCCAGACTGGGGGCTGGGGGAGGTGAGGAAGTCTCCCTCTTCTTCAATGCCAGCAGAGAGAAGCAGGGTCCATCCAGGTTCCACCTGCTGCAGAGATGGAAAAACATAGGAAAAATGCTTCTTTCAGCTTTCAGGATTTCTCCCGCTTTCAGATTGCCTGGCACATCTCAGTGAGTGGGAGGCAGCACCCCAGTAACCACTGCAGGGTGGGCAGGGCACGCGTGCTGACACCCAGCAAAGCAGACGTGTCAGCCAAGCGTGGGCAAGGCAAGGTCTGCGGTGGGAACCTGAGACACAAAGGAGAGGGCAACAATTTGTAGGAGAGGCTTTCACTGAAGAAATAACCTTGTGGGTTTTTTTGAAAGGAGAGCTTCGCCTCTCAGCTGTTTGCAAGGTCAGCAGCAGCAGGTTCAGTGGGACTCCTGTTTGGGAGGTAACAGCAATTAGGCTTGGAGTTAATGATGGTAAGTGAGGATGTTTACAGCTGTGCAGGCTGACTGCCCCACTCTGCTCCTGTATTCAGGCGAGTGCATCTGTGGCAGTGTCAATCTGCGTTAGACATATCCCTGAGTTATTAGTGCGGCCCTATCAAGAAGGCACATCTGTTCTTGCTTATAACAAGTCATGATTTCCAGCTTCTCTTCACAGGTGTAGGGAGCTACTTTCTCAAAACAGAAGCTCACAGATGAGCCTGGAGTTAACAATTTTATCTAAAAAACGGGGCTGCATGTATAATAAGTCTAAAGCATTTGTCCATACAGATGCATAGGACAGACATTGGTGCTGCTCTCAGCCAGCCTAAGTGATGTGAATCCCAGTCCCTGTCTGTATTTCACTATGAGGGTAGCACCAAGGTCTTCTATGTTGTACTTTTTATTTCTTGACCATGGTACTGAGATGTTTAGCGCTCTCTTTCACGGGGCTGCTCCATGGGCTTGTAGCTCCTTCTAAGCTTGTCTCTGTTGTTGACACAGCTGTTAAGTTACTGTGTTGATGGATGGTGGAGGTGGGTCTTGCAGGGGTCTGAAGGTCAGTTTGAACTAGCAAGGTAGGTGTAGCCACAGCGGTTCCTTGCAGCACCCAGACTGCCCCAGGGAGAGAGATGGTTCTTCCACCAGCCACTCTTCAAGACTATTCAAAATTTTCAAGACTGTTTCATCAAACACTTCTGATGCTGATTTTCTGCTGTGACTGTGTGCAAAAGCTGCAGGGAAGGTGCCTTTGTATCAGCAGAGAGACACACAAGGGGAAGAATGGTTCTTGTTAACAATCTTCCCCTTAGGAGTGTGGATGAAAGACTGTTGTAGTATAAAAAGGATACAAAGTCAAAGGACCAAAAATATAACAGGTGTGAACTTGCAGATAGCTCCCCTTTCAGCCAAATTTTGCTCTCAGTTCCTCCTTATACTACTTCAGGTACTGCAATGCCATCAGTTTGAGTATTACTTGGGGTTTTTTATTTTGTTTGCATGAAGGTCTTTGACTTTGGTACGTAGCTATAGGTCTCATCACACCAGGGCATTGAACATAAATGTAGGGAACAAGTAGCCAGCGGCTTGGACTCCACAATACAAGAAAATTCTTGGACATGGAAATCAAGAATATAGTTATTTCCCCTTAAGAATGCATTCCTATTGCTTTGTAGAATAATTTTTATATTTACTTTCAGGACATAAATAATGTGTTAGCTCTGGATATATATGGTGAAGTGTGTGCACCCAAATTTAAGTACTGAAAAGGATTGCACTTAGACTAGCATGACAGGTTTCTCTCCAACAGCAAACGTTCTAGATATGTTCAGAGATACCAGTGCTTTGGAGAATGTGCTGGAGCTTCAGTTTGTAGTGTTTGGGCAGGACGATTGGAGCTGCTCTGGCTGCCAAGAGGAACAACATTTGCTCAGGCTGAGCTCGCAGCTGTCGTTGGTCTCTTGGGACTCCTTGAAGCCAGGCTGTGGTTTGCCTTGCTGGCAGTCATACTGACATGGAGGCGAGCAGTGCTGAGTGACCAGAGATGAAAAGGTGTTGGCCCATGCTGCAGAGAAAAAGACTTTGAAACATGCAGACAGTGCTGGTAAGTGTCCAGCTACAAGCAAGAACACAACTAGATGTCTACCTTTGCTTCTTTGTTTTGAGGGTTATTTTGGAAAACAGATTTCTTCTGTTGGATCTAACCAACATTTCCCACAGGGCTGGGGAGAGTGGAAGGTAAGTGGTGGAAAGAAATGGTGCAGTCAAACTGCAAACAACGTCCAAAGAAAGAAACTAGAGACAAGGTTGGAAGCTTCCCTCAGACTACTCTTTCTCCCACTCCTCACCCTTGGCTCAGAAGAACCTGAACACACAGTGGCAGATCCCCGAGGTGTGCCGTGCTCGCCAGAAAGCATTGGTAGTATTGAGGAAGGTGGAGTTGTTGCATTCAGCCTACTGCCACTTCAGGTTTCTGTGTTCAGGGCGAAACAAGGTCAAGTTCACCTATTACCACACTTAGTTAAAATAATGGGGATTTGGAGGGTTATGCAAGTGTCATGTGGTACCCGAGCCCCCAGCTAAAAGCCACCTGTGAAGCGGGGGTTGCACCCAGGTTTTTGCAATCTTCCACGTCCTAGACATACAATATTACCTGGGCATCTTTGCCAGCTTGTGAGCTCGGAATTGCTCTCCCCAGCAGTGATGTGATCTCTGCTTTATTCAGCATGTAAAATTCAGCCTTTGGGGCCTTGCTGGTTTCAACACTATGCTGTTGCACCCAGGACTCCTCCATGGAGCCTTCTGTGCTCTTTCCTGGCCTGGTGCCTCCTTCTGCAGGTCAGTCTCACTTGAACTTGTTCTTCAGGAGATGTTTCCTGCTGCAACAGAGCACCTTCAACTGTAGCCTCCCATACTGTGGAGCTGAGGCCACACCACTACAGACTGAAGTATTTCCTTTTTTGTCTTTCTCTGAGCTACTCTTTATTTTATCTGACCATAAAAAACAGAATAGACAAAAGTAAAACACTGATGTATATACTTACTTTCTGCATTTTCCCAGATCTCACAGAGGAAGGAGCAGTGCTCCTATATAATGCACTTTTCACAGTGATGTCCTAACTTTGCATTTACTGTTTTTCCCTCCAGCAGCAGTTGCTGCCCTGATTTAGATGTGGATAAGTTAGGATGGTGTTGCTGAGCTGTGTCCTGTCTGCCGCAGTGGCCAAAGTTAGTGAGAGGAAGCCCCATCCACACCTGGCTTTGCCACAGAAAGTAATTCATGCACCGAGAGGTCTGATAAAGGAAGAAGAGCATAGTCGGAGGGGTTGATGAATTCCTCAACTTTTACCATCAGTTTTAATGCAACTGACTAGAAAATGTATTCACGTCCAAATTCTTGTTCTCGCCTGTGCTCGTCAAGTGGTACAGACATTCTGAATCATTATTGCTAATTTCAGACATCCCCCACCTGTTCTGTCTGCATGGGAAGATATCCTCAAACAACTTTGACAAGTACTTTTTCCATCAAAGCCTGTAATGTAATTGATGTTGAAACATTTTGGGAAACAGCTCTGATATTGGACAAAAATCTCAGCATGCAAAGTGCAAAGTAACCTAGTGTAGTGCTGAAATACAGACAAAGAACAAAGAAAGTAATTTTTAGTTTCACTGTGCTCTTTAGTTTACTCTGTTTCTGCCTTTTTGAATCTTCATTTTCCCCTTCTTTTTAAATATCTTCCCACCTTTTTCAGTGGGATGGCAATAGAAACCATTCCAAAAAAGCAGAAAGGAAACCACATTCTTTCTTCCTTTTTCTTCACATTTTAAAACTTGAAGTGAAAACTGGGACTTGATGTGAAACAAATGTCAGTTTTATTCTGATATTTTATGTAAAGAAACCAAACACTTGAGTGTGAGGAAAGAGGAGGCGAGGGGAAGAAGTCACATTTTCCGTCAGTCACCCTTAAGGTATCTCGACCATAACACTGATGGCCAATTTTCCAAACACAACTTCGAAGTAAAGCAGAACAGCAGCTGCCAGTCTCCTCTGACTCTTTCAGCACCCTCCTTTGATCACTCAGAAGAGAGTAATTTATTTTCCTCACCTCATTTTCAAAACTCAGACAAAGGAAACCATGAGTGTTTGGCCTGTGCAAGGGAATAGGCAAGGGCTGCAATGGGAAGGGTGCAGCTCCCAGTCGTTCTCCGATGTGCGATGGGGACCTGGCAGCCCCGTGGTCATTGTCACCAAGCACTGAGGCTGGGCACTGGGAAGCACAGGGCTGATGCAGCACTTTTGTCCTGAGTGCTGCTGCTCTGCTCTGCAGACGTGTGGATAGCACTTAACATTAGATATAACGTTACCCTACTGCCTGCAAATAAGCACATTCCTTGACATGCGAGTAACAATCAAACCTGAAGATTCTAAATAACTTAGACTGTAAGACCCTCTTTACAGCAGACCTGTTGAGATAAAATTCTCTCTTTTCCAGTTTTGGTTGTGTGAGGGTGCAGAGCTTGCCCATCTCGCCTTGGCTCCAGCCATCAGCACTAGCTGGGCTCCACAGGAGGAGTTCTCACAGCTAAGAGTGAGCTGCGAAAGCTAGACAAACAGCAGTGTTTGCCCCTTAAGCTGTGGACAAGGACTCCCGCCCCCGAGAAGGAACTGTGAAATGATGAACGGCACAAGTGTAACAGTCCAAAGCTCCCCGTTCAGATTTCTGCCATGGTTTGCCCACGCCTGCTGCTGAGCCTAGACACTCTTTCATCTATTGGCTCACACTGCCCTGAGGAAAGTGGAGAGAAATTTTCCACTGTTGCTATCAGGGTTCAGCCGTAACAATGTGAGAGCCCTACTGTGAGACAGCTTCCAGCTGGTAGCAGGGCTTTCACCACAGTGTCATCTAATCCTTCTGGGAGCAAGCATCAGGCAAGCCGTCCAGAGAAATCCAGCGTCTCAACCAACCATATAATAATGGGTGGTGCTACTTGGATAAGATGCATCCTGAGAAATATACTCAAGATGACATTTAGGGATCAGACTAAACCTAGAAAGTATTTTCCATCCCTAGTGGTTACAATTTTATGAGGGTCATTCTTACAGTGCAAGGCTGTGGAGAAATGCAAAATCAGCACTGTTTTTACCGGGTTTTTAAAAAGCCTTATTGATTGGACATCGGTTTTATAAAATGAAAAAGCAGATGTGATTCAGCATTACATGTCCAATGGATCCGGTTAAATTATTCCAGTCTAAACCCTCCTTGAAAATAAACATTTTCTTCCTCATTTAATTTCTGTTGCATATGGTTCATTTCTCCTAATCATCATTTGGGCAGACAAAAAGCTGCTGTGATTGACAGCACAGAGAGCAACAGATGGTGCTGTTTCTGTTCAAGTGAGACCTTGAGAAATAAGCCTATTCAGTGGCATTACTTTAACTTTACCTCTTTAAAGTCACTTTTTTGTGATGAACTGTAAGAAGACTCAGTCAAGCACTCAGATACACATCAACTTCAAATTAAAAAAAAAAACCAACAACAAACCAACAAAACACTTCTAGGCTTGTGTTCTTTATCAGTATTTCTCACAAGTTCACAAGTTTAAAACCAGAAGGTTTCTCACACAAGCATCAGTAAGGGTGCTGCAGTACTGACCAACACATTCACAGTACAAAATTCCCTTATGATTGCTCAAGGATAGTACTACTCACTGCGTTGTACCATGTAATGCATATGGGAGGCTAAAACGCTTAATGAGTTTCACAGGAGCAAAAGAAGTTAGTTGCTTAAGTGCACATCCAGAGTAATTATAGGTATTACTTTGAAATGGATTGAGATAAGAATGAATACCACGTCTGGGTAATTCAGATAAAAAGTGCTCAGCATGTTCCTACCTTGGGTTTCCCAGACACTGAATTTTCTACACCCAGAGTTTTTTTGCACAGCCAAAACACAGCAGGGCTGGCAAGCGAAGCCCCAGTAATCCTGACATGCAGGAAATCTCCTGCATAAAGGAGAATTTCAAGCTATTTATCTATGGTTTTGTTTGTCCAGACTAGTAATGTCGCTGTGTTTTTTAAACTTGCTCTTTCCTTCTGAGAATCATACCCGACCAAGGCAGTTGCTCTGACACATCCTCCTCATGTGGACCAGAGGCAATTGTTGAGTGACCTTCACAAGCTTTCACAAGCAGCTCTGAGATGCAGCTTAGTGTCAAATTCCCAAATTCCCCCTGGCCCATGGGGCCAGTGGCAGATTCTTGAGCCCCTTGCCACCCGCAGTTATGGCTCCTGATGCAGCCCCAGACCAGGAAAGCAACATAAAAGCTTTGCCAGGTTAAGGTAGATGAAAACACAGGTTTAAGGACTGTCATAAACTAGGATCAGAATTGGAAGTTTGGTGCTACACCAGCGTGGCAGGGATTCGTTTAGTACTTCAGAGGCTTCAGTCATTACCTGCGCCACTTTTTTTTTTTTTGCAAAAATGGATCTTTAAAAAATCTGAGAAAAACTAAATTTGCCATTGTTAACCTGATGTTAAAACACTTCTTGGTGTGAATTGTATTGATCAGTAATTAAAATGAACTTCTCCTTGCCCACCCAAGTGGGTAAAGCGGTTGGAGATATCCTGCTGTGTGATGTTACTTCCCAGGGATGGGATGGATGTGTCCGAGCAGAAGCAGAGGAAGTTTTATTTTCCAGGACAAGCCTTGGCTGCAGGAGCTGAAGGTGGTGAAAGCCAAGCGATGAATGCAGGAAGCTCTGCCACAACTATCACCTGCTTCACAGTGCTGCAGGTATCATTTCACCAAGGTCCTGGTGCGCTCATGGGACTCTCTCCTGTCTCAAAAGCCATTTACATTGCTGTGGTCACAGGAGAGGGCTCTGCTGTCTGCTTGTGTATGAGAGAGACCCAGTACTTCAGGTGGCTTGGGCTTCCCATGTTCTTTATCAAAAAGCTATACATGAGTTGATAAAATTTTGACACAAGATCAGTGTTCAGGTCTGTGAACTTGCATTAAACCATGAGCTTTTGGCTTGTGGCAGTAGAAAAAGGCAAGTAAGTTTTGCAGTGATTTTTGCAGCCCTACTTCACACCAGGGCTCAGACCAATGTGTAAACCAGCAATGACCTGTAAATATTCAAAGGCTGTTCAGCTTCCACAGGAATGGCCATGAGCTGTCACACAAAGCAGTGACATAAAACCTACATGCCTCTTAGATGTTGTGGTGGGCTGACGCTGGCGGGATGCCAGGTGGATGCCAAAGCCACTCTATCACTCCCCCTCCTAAGCTGGACAGGGAAGAGAAAATATAAATGAAAGGCTCATGGGTCAAGATAAGGACAGGGACATTACTGTCACAGGCAAAACAGACTTGAGCATTGGCTCTATCGGACATAGAGGAAGCTTCTAGCAGCTTCTCACAGAAGCCACCCCTGTATCCCCCTGCTACCAAAAAAATCTTGCCAAGCAAACCAAACACAGATATAGATTCTATTCTTTAACACGTAAAGAGGAGAGAAAATTCAGATCCATGAGAGCCACAGTGTAAATCATTAGCAAGACAATTTACCTACAGCTTTCAACATCTCTGAAATAAGTTATTAAAGCCATTGGTGGAGGGATGCACCATGGGATCATGGGTGGATGAATGGAAGAACTGCTCTTACTACATTTATGGGGTACTAAGGAGGTCCTATGGCCAAAATGTGAAATAGAAGCTTCACGTAAGGTCTCTGAATCTGAATACTGGTTTTCTGCCCTTCAGGGTTGGAAAAAGAGTTATTTGATAGGTCAATGTGTAGCTCTCCTGATGCCATTCCTTTAAATGCATGCAGTTTGACATTTGGAAGTAATTATAGAATCACAGGATATGTGGTTTGGGTTGGAAAGGACCTTTAAAGGTCATCTAGTCCAACCCTCCTGCAATCAGCAGGGACATCTTCAACTCGATCAGGTTGCTCAGAGCCCTGTTCAACCTGACCTTGAATGTTTCTGGGGATGGGGCATCTACCACTTCTCCGGGCAACTTATCCCAGTTTTCCACCACCTTCATTGTAAAAAATTTCTTCCTTCGATCTAGTCTAAATCTACCCTCTTATAGTTTTAAACCATTACCCTTTGTCCTATTGCAATAGGCCCTACTAAAAAGTCTGTCAGTCTGTCCCCATGTTTCTTACAAGCCCCCTTTAAGAACTGAAAGGCTGCAACAGGGTCTCCCTGGAGCCTCCTCTTCTGCAGGATGACCAACTCCAACTCCCTTAGCTTTTTTTCATAGGAGCAGTGTTCCATCCCTCTGATAATTTTTTGTGGCCCTGTCAATCCTAGAGTATCAGATGGCTCACACAGAAACAACAGCCTGCTCCGATGCAGTCAAAATTGGGCTTGTCCCTACCTTCAATACATTTGATTGCTCCCCCACTACTATTACTAGTGCTAGTGCTAGTACTGTTACTAGTACTTGTACTAGTACTAGTGCTAATATCATATAATACTAATCATAATACTACTAATAATACTAATAGTAATGTTAATATTTTTTTCCATTGCCATGAATAGGCATACAGTGTTGTAGATTTTGCTCCAGTCAGCTTCTTTCAAGTTAGCAAGGAAGGACACGACTCGGGAAGATGCTGGAGGAGAACGGGGGACAACTCACCCATACCCACCCCTGTGATGCACCGCGGAGCTGGCACGGGGGAGCAGCTGCCCAGCAGCTGGCTGCAGTGCTTGCCAGAGGCACGCTCCAGCTGGCGCAAGGGCCGGACTGCTCCCTGGCGACATCCTCCTGCAGATCCCATTGCCGCGTCTGACGCCAGGCTCAGCTCCAGTTTTTCCCCAATTAAAAGGGATATGTGGCACCGGGCAGGATCCACCTCCTTCACCAGCAAGCCACACACACGCTATGTGCTCCAGGCATAGGGACAAGCTGTACCTCCCTGTATTGATGCGGTTCATACCAAAAATGAGTATTTTAGATAGCTGGGTCTGGCCTCAGCTGCAATGTTCCTTTCCCCTTTTTCACCCTCCCCCTCCTGCCACTGTTCCCACTGCATCACTCCACTTCTGAGGGTCCATGCTGGGCAGTGCTGGGTGGTACCGATCACGTAGCAGCACCTGCTGCTCTGGTTACTGCAAGCATAGCATCCTGCATGCTTTGATAGTAAAATAAGGTCAAGCCACTAGAAATTCTGCTCCTTTTCGGGTTTCCCCCTTACCAAAAGCAAACATTTCCCCTTTGTGATGCTCATCATAGCAGGACCCCATGTCACACTGCAGATTCCTGCAGAGCATGAACCTCAGTTTGAATGCAGAATTAATCTACTGCAAGATGCCAGGCCAAGCAATGCAGAAAACTGTTTTATAAATAACGTTTGGATAGGTGATGGGCAGTCTCTAGCTGATGCTGCCTACACCGAGGACTCAGTTCAGGCTTGCTACCAGGAAGAAGGCAGATGAGGTCCCTTTCCCCTGCAGTTGCTGTGCTTGAGTGGGCTGGGAGAGCTGTGCAAACCCTGTTTGACAGAAGCTGTGCAACTAGCAAAGTGTTTGTGGCCAGCTAGACTTAAAACTTTTAGCAGATTGCTTTGGATCCTCCCAGCTCCAGCCAGGTACATGGCTGTGGGATAGAAAATCTGTGTTTCTGCGTTGTACAAGTGTTTCTCTCCTGTCAGGTTGGGTGGACACCTTTAGCCTCTGTCTCAGCTGCTCACCTTTGCTCTGCCTGCATAACCTTCTGACATACTTCTGCTGGTGGTGATTAGTTTTTCCTGGGTTTCAGGAAAATACGTGCTTGCCTGTGCCTGGGACACTGGTAAAGTGTGCAACGTGGTGTTTCAGGAGACAGGGGGAAATGGAGTAAGGACCAACAGCAGAAAAAACCATCAGCTGGAGCACATGGTAATGATATCACTCCAAAGACTTTCAGAAGTTACTTGAAAGGATTTAATTTCATTTTTCAGAGGCACCCTGAGAAGCACAGTCTTTTTTCCTGAAAAATAAATTGCTTAAAAGAAACATCTGTGGCAGGTCTCCTGTATTAATTTTATCAGCAGACAGGTGAAACTAAGTCTCCAAGAGAAGCTGAAAGCTGCTGCCCTGGGGAGAGGGGGTAAAATGAGGATTTGCCCCAGCTCCACGCCTTGGACCCTCAGCCAGTGGGGAATGAGGAGGGCTGACCTTGGCCAGCCCTGTCCCGTTCCCTGCTGCCCTGGGTGGGTTGTGGTCTTCCAGCTTCCCCCTAGGCAGGCAGGCTCTGCTGGCTTTGTTGCTGTGTCAGCAGATACATCGCCAAAGGCTGCTGTGTGGTGCAGAATTTGTCTCTCTTGCACACCTCTGCAATGCTTTTGCCACCTTTCAGGCTGCACCTTTGCAGTTGCCTGCTTCACCCATGCTTACTGGCTGTGGGGTGCAGCAAAATAAAAGTGTTGAATGCAATGGTAGCATTGCTTTTCCTACATACCACCCTTAGAACTCAGCCTACAGGTGAAGGCGTAGGCTGGGCTTGCTGCTTTGTGCACTGGGAGTGTCTCTGTTCAGAGATTTGCTAACAGTCCTGAGGCTGAGCCTTTCATAATAATATTCAGGTTTCTTTCCCACCAGAAACTGAATTTGACATTACTGATGAAGTTAATAGAAATTACAGATGCGGAGTGAGACTTGTTAGCCAAAAGTGTCCCATTGCAGAAGATCTCTTGGCCATAATTCAGCATCCCATCTGTTTTTCTTATGAACTAACGAGCAACATTAAAATCAGATCAGCAAATTTGATGTCTGCTTAAGCAGCTTCTGTGTCATGACATTTCTGAGGCTTTTTCTTACAGAAAGAAGGTCTCTATTTCTTTCCAAAGCCTGTGTTGGGTAAATAAATCTAAGTGCTATATAAAAAAAATATTACATCTCCCATGAACCAATCCAGACTTCTGCACTTGTTAGCTTTAAATTGCCAAAAGTGCCAAGATGATTGACATCTCTAAAAAAAAATAATAATAATTAAGGTCATTTTTTCTCCTAAATAGAAACAATAATAAGTCAACAAGAAACTGAATCAATTTATACACCTTATGGATAATTGATTTAGAAAATGAGCCTTATCTCTGGTAGGTTATATTTGGCAACTGGCACTGCGTGGATCACTGCAGACTTGAGAAACAACCAACCCTTGTTAAAAGCAATGAGCCAAACAGGGAAAGAGGGACAGAAGCAGAATGTAAGAAATTGTCCAGTTCAAGGGAGTTCATAGCTTTCCCCATCTATGAAACTCAGGGAGAGCCAGAACTACTCTGTGAAGGAATGATCCATGATCCTACAACCTTATGGCCATCTCAGATGGCAACACCACTGCCTGTGGCTAGGCCATCACCAGAAATGTTACTCTAACCCATTTTGGGTTATTTCAGAGCATTAGCCTTACGAAGGAAGCATCAAGACACTACTCCCATGCTACTAGCAGAGACAATTTGGGAAAATTTGGGGTGCTTACAGGCCTAAGGGGCAAAAAACCTTAGGTAGCTTTGCTTTCCCACTTGTCACTTTTCGCACTGCTGAACTGCAGCCTATTTGGTTTAGGCCCTGACAGAACATGTTATTCATCTTGTCAGTGTTCGTGGTTGTGCTCATGGAAGTTGACTCACATGATGCATCTTCCCCCCAGGGTGGTGCACCAGGGTCGGAGACGCTGCCTCGCTGTGCCTGGCCTGCTCCCGTTAGCAGGAGAAGGGACTTCTCCAGGGTTGAAGGACACCCTTCACATCACCTGGCTGATGTTGAAATGAGATCATAGCTCTCAGAGGCACCCCCAGCTTTGTACAGCGCCTGTTCCTACCACCCCCATCTCCTTAAGAGACTCTACTGACAGATCTGGCAGGTTAAAACATCACTCCCTTGATATATAGCCATAAACAGGTTGCTCGGGTCCTTAATTGCAGCCAGGAGCCCAGGAACTGGCAGACTGCTCTTGTGGCTTTGATACAGTGAAAACTTCAGGTAACATGGACACCTGAAACAGCAGAAGTAGGTATGCCTATGGCACTGCTAGAGAACTAGATGTCCAGCCAAAACGTTTAGGTCTAGCTTGCTTTTATTTCCACCTCAGCCACTCTGAGTCACCCCAGGGGCTGTCAAAGGGGCTGAATGTTTGGTAACAAATGTGGTGGCCAAAACCTGGACAAATTCCTGGAAGTCTTGCAAGAGTCGTCCCGTCAACCAGATGGAGTCATTGCTGACAGCCCTGAGGCCGATGGCCTAGATGTGGTTGGGAACAGGTTTAGGAACAGGTCTAGGAACCATCTGTGGAGCATAGTAGGAACGTGTCCATAGTTTCCTATGGATGAATAAGGAACTCCTTAACTGTATAAAGTCATAATCTTTTGCAAATTCCATTAAAAACCCACCATGGTGATATAATTTCCTTTTCAAACTATGTATTTTTTTTTTCTTCTCCCTATGAAAGTGAACATTTAGAAACCAAATTAGGAAGGCAAACACAGCTTTTCCTTGCAGGAAGCTCATTCTTTTCTATTATAAATGGTGCTAGTTGGCTGGGCTTTTACCCAGCACAGGCTGCCAGCCCTGTAAGAAAGGTTACTCGTCTCCAGTCCAAGTGGCTCTTTCCTAGTTATTATTACAGCACATATTCTTAAAAATATTTTTACTTCAAACAGGCAGGCAATGAATGAAGGTGAATGTGCCAGATGTCCCTCTCAATTCTGTCTGCTCTGTCTCTTTTCTGCCTCTTCTGTGGTAAACAGATACATCTAGATGGGGTATTTATCAGAAACCTTTCACAAGGGGAAGAAATTAAGCAAAAAAGCTAGCTCTGCAGCACTCTGCAGCTGATGCCTTTATACACTAGGTTGGCCTGGGTTGTTCGGATAAACCCAACCTTTTTGCCTCTTTCTAGAGCTAGCTTCCTAGCTCCTTGCAATCTAGGCCATTCAGGGCATGTATTGCTGGTAGGTAGTGCAGGTTATTTAGCAAAATCAGATGGTGATGGACACCTCTCCTCTTACCATAGTATGATTTATTTTGTCTATTTCATGATCTTTGGACTCCAAGAATGGTGACTCAGGTTTTCCCATTTTGGCTGGAGCCTGGATGCAATGCATTCACAAGCAAATGCTTGGACATTTCCTCTAATGACCTCTGCAGAGCTCACCAGAAGGTTGTAATCCAAAACTACAGTGCTGCCATTTTCCTAACAGCCCCACTCTTGATCAATGGCATCTCAATACACACATAAAACAAAGACTTTAATAATGTAATGCTGGATATTAGGGAAAATTTCTCCCCTGAAAGGGTTGTCAAGCATTGGAACAGGCTGCCCAGGCTGGAGTTATTTAGAAGCCATGTAGATGTGGCGCTTAGGGACATGGTTTAGTGGTGGACTTGGCAGTGGTAGTTTAATGATTTGACTCGATGATCTTAAAAGTTTTTTTCCAACCTAAATGATTCTATGAGTCTGTGATATGACCAGCCAAGAACTATCCCAGTAACCTGATCTTACCAGGCTAATAGATTATAGATCAGCCACAGTTCATCTTCATCCAGTGCCCAAGCAGGGTAGGCAGAACTCCTGGGAGAGTCTGGATATTTATGTAAGTCCTTTATTTTGACTTGATGGCACACTTTCCCAAAGACGTAACATCTTTGATACATGTTAGGAATCTGAGAGACTCTGTTAAATCTGGGCCCTTAAAAATGATTTACATGCCACCAGGTCACATAACTCTGGAATTCTGCTTACAGTCCCCAGACAAATGTTTTCTTGACCTCTCCTGGATGCAAGAGCACAGAGAGCATTTGTCTTCATGCCTTTCATTGTGCAGGGCAGAAGAACAGTCTTGGCTATTGGTGGGCCTGAAACTGTGTCTTGGCTGCCCACCCAAAACCAGAACACCTTATCTGAACTACCCACACGTCCCACACATGCCAAGCTTGACCTGAGGGTGCAGTCACAACGGGATTTCTCACAAGATGTTCTTTATTTCTTGTTGGGTAGTTAAAATAATGATCAGTTTTTTCTGTGGTATTTCAGCCGTTACACTTTTGGTCCTGGCCAGAACAGAGGAATTGCAGAGAAGACCATATTCCAAGTAATAAATCTAAACATTCTGAAACTTGAAGAAAAAAAGGTGAATAAAGTTGAAGCCAAAGATTCAGGTTAGATCTTGTTTAATCCAAACCAGGATATCCACCCCTGACAAAGTGTTGACCACGGTTATTTTTTGGCACTGTGTCTGTTCTCTCCCCACACTGCTTTCTTGGAAGTCACTGTGCTCTGGCTCTTCAATTAGAGACGGATAATTGATACATTGCAGACTGGAAAAAGCTTATCACGCTGCATTATTTGTTCCACCACCAGAGACCTATCACCACTGTGAAATCTATTTCAGCAAGTTTGAGAGAGACTTGGATAAACCACCTGGTGATCACATCTGGGACTGTTGACTGTCTGATCCAGGCAGTTTGTCACAGACCCTTGAAAATAGCATTGATGGAGTGAAGGGGTCTTGTGTCTCAAGTGCATATTTTGGAGCGAGGATTTGCGCAGACGAGCTGGCAGAGGCTGTGCTGTGTTTTGGAGGATCACCCAGACTGCAGCCCAAATTTCTGCCCATTTCTGATCCTTCCATTTAGGGGGATCCCTTAGTTTAGGCATATGGGGGGTGGGAAAGATGTTTTTTAGGCTCTAAAAAGTGGAGGGGTGAGGCAGCAGTGGCAGCCAGGGCTGCTGGAGCACATCACCCCAGGGTACCTCCCTGGGAAAACTGTGGGGGGTTGATCAGGATTTCCCGATTGATGGAAAATTCCAAGTTAGGAAGGATCCAGACTCTTCTGGAGACTCATCTGCTTTGAGTAAGGGCAGAAGCCATGCAAGGAGCTGGATCTGCCCCACTCTTCTCCCCGACAGCTAGCGATAGCTTCCTATAACCAGTGAGGAAAACACCTACAAAACTTACCTCACTGCTATTTACCCCTGGGAACTGGTGCAGCTGCAAACTGCACATAGCTTGGGTGTCACAAAACAAACTGCCCAAAGCACTCACTGCACCATCATCATCTGCAGAGCTCAGTGGTGATGGGTTGCAGGAGAAGAAAATATTTAACCATGGAGCAGATGTTGCACAGGCTATGACTGTGAGCCCTTTTTGGGTGTGTAACACTTGGAAAGCCCCATGGGTGTGCCTCCCCCTTGGTGGCCCATCTCTGGAGGCTCCCTTAGGGAGGAGGGTGGTGGCTTTTGCCTGAATCCCTATTACTGACCAAGAAACAAGGAGCAGGTCACACTTCAAGGATGTGCCGAAGTTGTTCCTGTGGGTTTGCAGTGGTCAGCATGAAGGTGGGAAAAGGCTTCCAAGCCATGCTGAGGTCTGAGGGCTCTGTCTGTGGCTGTTCCAGCCACAAGCCAAAGGGCAGCACAGTGCCGGGCGTTTGCATTGGCAACGGAGAGAGGAGGCTTCGTCCCCGTGTTGCTGCAGAGGTGGTGGAAGTGCCAGCCAGATCGAGGGAGTGGGCAGCTCAGCAAGAGCAGGGCTGGGGACCATATGCAGGAACTAAGAGCCAGAGAGCTACAGCGGGCCGGGAAACTGGCAGTGGCTGGTGCATGGTGGTGGCACAGTGCTGGGTGGCCTTCGTCCCTTCAGCTGTGGCCTGTCTCTCTCAGTGTGGCTCAGTGGAGTTCGCCTGTGAAATAGCAGCTGCAGACCATCTCTGTGTCTGGTATGGAGGAGTTATCACTGCAAAACTGCAAACAGGATTATTTCTAAGTGAAGGAACTGTAAACGTTTAAATACAGGTACAAGCCTGCCTGGGTCACAGCAGGCTTTTCTTTTTTTTTTATTTTAATCATTTTGGTTTGTTGCCCCTTGAAACAGTGGCCTGCAGTTTTACGTAATAACCTCACTAATAACCCACTTTCCCAATGCCAATATGAATAACACAGCAATAAGAATCCCTTTTCTCACAGGGCAGAGTTTTTGTTTGCAGAGAGGTGGGAAACAGCTTTGACCCAGCAGTTGTTGCATTTTAGCTGATATCTTGTTATCTGACAGAAACAAATCCGTGTGCTTCAGTTCATCTTAAAATGCTGATTACCAGATAAAGGCATATCCTGCTGCCAGAGACCAACAGGGGAACAGTAATTATGGCTGTGCTGGATGCTGGAGCTCAGCTGGCAAAGGCTGGAAGGGTGATACTGGGTGTGCAAACACACAGCCAAGAGGTAGGGAGGGGGATCAGATTTTTATTCTCTCTGTCAGCACTCCTGCAACTAAAAGCAAAACCAAACCTCTTAGGTCTGTCCTTTTCTCATCTTCAAATCAGTGGGATCTGTTCTTCTCAGCATGAAGCATTTTCAGTCTTTTATTCCAGTACATAGTTGATGACACTGCTATTTTGATATCCTATTATTTTAGATTCAGCTCACACGTTTTGATAGGTGTATTTGACCATTCGAACATCAAGAATGGAGAATCAGAATCGGTTCCTCCATTGTTTTTTACTTCTAAGTCCAAAATTTCTGCCTGTAGGTGGTGATTTTGTGGGCCAGCTATTCCTTGCTGAGGCACAGAGGAGAAAAATGGACAGCAAAGATTTCTGCAGATGGGATTCTGTTCAAAAGATTGGTAATAAAAGAGCAAAGTCTAAACTCTATAATTAATTTGGACCAAAAAATGTGTTTAACGTCAAACCACCAGAGCGGTGATGGCTAGGAACCAGGTGGACTCTATTAGAAAGTGAGGAAGGGAGTCTTTCTTCTTTCTGATGGCTGCCAGGAAACATGCTTGTTTCAGCTTTTGCGTGAAATGATAGATGGGGGTTTTGAAGCCAAAATCTCTTTGGTTCTGCTCCTCCTCCCTTTGGGACATGGGTGCTGTGGATGTTCATTACTCACGTTAGAAACATTTGCCACAGGAAGCTCCTGGAACCGAGTTTGGAAAGCCATGAAAGCCCTAAAGGCAGCTGAAAACATCAGTGCTATCCCAGCACTTGCTGAATTGAATTATTAAGTGCCAAGATAAATTAATGTTTGTCTCTGAGTCATTCCCAATTTTACAAAGTCCAGGGTTTTCAAACTCCCTTGCTACCAAGAAAATCCTCTCTACTTGAAAAAGAAACCCCATCTTGGTGGTAGCAGCTTCCAAAATCTGGAACTGTGTTTTCAGAAGTCCTGCTTTGCTCTCTGGTAAGTTCCATTCCATCTCTCCTTGCCCAGTGAAATACCTGGAATATTTGCTTTTATTTATAAACAGGATTTTCAGGATTTCAGGATTTATAAACAAGATTTCATAAAGCATAGGCTAAAAAGCCTGTTCTGTGAGGTTATTTAGTTTATTGATATTTATATATTGAAATAAAGCTCAAGAGTTAATCTATGAAGTGTTATCCAATGATCTTGAACATCTGGATTGGGGATCCAAGATTTCACACAAATTGCATTAAGATTCTTGCCATTAGAGCTTCAAAATAAGGGAGATAAATACAACAAAATCATGAAGCAAGGAGGCACAGCTCTGTCTAGCAGGCCTGTGGGCTGAGATAACCAAGAGCCACCACTGTTCCTGGGGCTGGAACAACTGGGGTGCTGCAGGCAGCAGGTCGTGTTTGTCCTCAGGAGGAACACTGAGCCCACAGCAGCTGAGTCTCTGCTCCTACACCACGCTTGGCCAGTGGAGAAGGAGAAACAGGGAAGACCTGCCCTTGCCTGCCTTCACTCCCAGTAGCCCCGGGCACTGCCCCTGTGCTGGCCCAGCCCAGACCCCACATGTCCGTGGGGGCTGGCACTGCCTTTCTGGGGGAACGGTGCAGCCCCACGCTCCTCCCTGTGGGCTGTTAAATGGGGAATTACTGAGGCAAGTGGCTGGGTATGGGCCAACACTTGTGCCACCAGCAGATGCACCCCAACTGAGCACTGATCACCCCTCTCCACTGCACCTCCAGCCAGTGCCTCCTCGCACGATGTGACTTGCCCTGATGTCTCCCATGGATCTGAATGCAAACCAGAGTGCTTTCTCACCACCGTTCAGCAACCATCAGCTGTGCATCCCTCCCAGCACCTACAAAGGTCTGAAGTAACAGCCTTCACATCACAGATCTCTCTCTAGGCCCATATTCCATTTAGACAGGAGACCCACAGCCTCTTTCAAAAGCCGTGCTGCTTGAGCCTTATTCCCCTTACCCAGGGTCAAACCCAGGATTTCCTATGACTTCACAAAGATTAAGATGAGGCTTAATCTCTTCACACGCTCCATACCTCACCCCCACCTCAGTAATATGCCAGGGAGCGAAGAGACGTGATGGATGCCCCTTGCAGCTGCAATGAATAAAGCTGGGGTGTTTTAGCAGGTGTAAGTAATTTCCCTTGCTTAGCAGCGCCTGCGGCGTTAGGCTTCGCTGCCGCGGCATGCTGGTATACTGAAGGCTTTTTACGTTACAAATAACTTGGCACCTCATTTCACTGGTGGGTCTTGACCTTCCAGTTGGTCACATCCTGGTTTGTTCCCAGGATGTCTTTTGGAGTCTACTCTTTACGTCCTCAAAATTAAGCCTGGGTGATATCTGTGGATTGTTAGCTTCGGAGATGACCTTCTGGATGGATGGAACGTTCACCACCATACCAACAGGCTCCTGGTGCTCCCAATTCCATCACATCCCATCCTCGGACATGCAACCTTAGCCTTGTGCTCTAAAAACATACCCTGCACCACAACCCTCACATATCATCAGGCAACTGAACAGGAAGGAAAAATAAACAAACAAACAAAATAATAAATTGGGATAATTTAGGGCCACAGGGCACCCCAGAGGTCGCAGGGAAGCCCCAGCCCAATGCTAAGCAGCGTGGTCAGCATTGAACAACTTCAGTATGAGACAGTCCATCACACTGCAGGGCCAGGGATTGTTCCCTGGGACCCCTGCCCCCTGTACTGTTGTAGCTATGTACCGGTGTAGCATTTCTCACAGGCCAAGGAGCTACTTGCTCCTGGGAAGGTTGGGCATGTGTGTGGATGTGTATGCATTTGCAGAGCTGCACTCTGCAGTTGTGGCTTTCTAGAGGATACTGGTGGGTGGTTCAAAAAATACAGTAAGGATATTATTATACATATATAATTGTATTCTTTTAGTCTGAAATAAGCCCCTGGTAAATTTATATTTACTTGGCAGTGAAGATGTAAAACTTGGTTTGGCAGTTACATTTAGGAAAACACTAGGAACTCCAGGGAAAAAATACTGCCTGGCTGAGTAGGCTGAAGTGATGCTGAGAAATGGGGCTCTGTGAATCTGAATTCAACCCAGTTTTTCAGAGCTGCTTACCCAGTCTCCTTCCACCGTTGGCCAACTGACAGAAACTCAATATTTTTCTTTTAGTGAATGAAAACCATAGTCAGAAACAGCCATTGGGTCAGGATCATATGCAAAAGCTCCTCTTGTGCTTTTGTTTCCTAATTGCTCTTGGAAGGATTTTTCGGACTGGGCTGACGCAGTTGTGTGTATGAATTTCCTGGCAAATAAGGAAGGTGACTGTGTCCAAAAGACATTTAAGAGTGTGAATTCACAGGCTTTCCATGTCTAATCAAGAAGCGTAAGCCATTAGCCACATGTTCTCCATTTCCATCACATTTTTTCACACTTAAACAAAAACATGCCAAAGAAAAGGTGCTACATTTTTTAATGCCCCCAAATAGGAACCACGGGAGTCCGTTAAATGCTGTGGTCATTTCCAGCATACAAATCAATTTTCCTTGTGGTGGTGAAGTGGTGAATAATGCCTGGTTTGTTTAAAGGAGCATGACTGATTTTGGATGAAGGATCCTGTCACTTTGGCATTTTTAGTTTTATTTATTGCACACAACCGTATAAAACCTGGTACTGGTCTCAGTGCCAGGCTTACTAGTGGAAAAGCTGAAAGGACCACATAACTCCTGGTGCAGCAAAGAGGTTCTCCTCCTGCAAGGCATTTGCTGAAGTCCTGAAAAATTTTGAATAACATGGCAGAGAAGGATTTCATCAGCTGGCACCTTCTGGCTTTATTTTTTCTTCCATTTTGCCTGTGTCAAGAAGAATACATGGAGGTGAGCAGAAGATCTTATAAACCAGTGGCCAAAGTATTGCAAAGTCACCACCAGACTGGCCATAAAGGTTCCAGAAGCAGGGAAATATTGAAACAGCGGAGTCAACTTATAGAGTGGACTGCTGATAATAGCACTTCTGCAGACCAAAAAGTCCTGAGACCAGAGGTAGATGATGTAGAACTGACTACCTCAGACAGAGTCCAGGTACTCTGAATTAATCTTCTAAAGATATCTTTAAAGCTAATGAGATATTTTATTTTTTTTTTGCTAAGATTATTAGTGATTTATTGATGAAATAATTTTTATTACAGCTGTGTATTGGTCTGTATCCTGCTGGGTTGCTTTATAGGATCTTTTAATGAGCTGGTAGAACCAGCAGTGGTTGGGGTCACTGGTTTCAACATAAACAGAAGCCCCTTATTTTGCTGAAACTGTGAACTTGTACAATCATGTGTTCTGGTCTATAGTCTCTTAATTATGTCAAGGTATTCCTTATTTAATACATTAAAGTTTTAGAAGTTTTAGATTCTGTAAACTCATCTGGATGTGAAGGAAAAGTACAGAATTTCTAGAGGTATTTGGAAAGACTGTTATCAGAGGATAACTTTACTTGAAATTTTTTTATATGAAGTATATTTTTTGAGCTTGAGACAATGGAATTCTGAGTGTTCAAAGTAGATTTAATAATATATGTTAACTTGACAGTTTCAGAGAAAAAAGACTCATAATGAAACTCTAAATCATCTGTAGTATCTGTGTTTTAAGCTGTGAATCTCATGGCATTTCAGGAATTACAGTCATTAGCTCACAGCAAAGGGAAAATAGCATTATTTGGTTATACATAAAATATTGCAGTTGAAATCTAAAAGGAAAAATCTAAGGGCAGAAGATGAAGCTTTTTCTAGCACTATGCAAACCAAAATTCCACTCAAATTCAGTTTTTGTTGATGGATGTTTTTTAGAAACAAGAAGAACATGAGTGTTTTGTTCCTATTGCTGATACAAATGTTTGAGTCCTGTATAGTTCACCTTTTGTCATTTGTTATTTGAAACTCTTTCAGATCAAACTATGATATTTTGAATTCCAAAAATCATGGACATGCAGATAAGTGTTGAATAGTAACCTGCTTCATGATAAGCAGAAAAGAGATCTGATTTTAATTCTATCTTAGGCTTGAAGAACTGAAACACATCCAAGTATGGCAATAGGTTTAATGCACTGTGTTTAAATTTTATAGATCTTTGCATTTCATATTTCTTGGGCAAGAGTTGTATGTTCCTCCAGTGGACACAGCAAAATAGATATTTAACTGTAGATATGTTAAATTGCACTTGCACTATATAAACAGTGTAACCCACGAGGTACATAGTCCAATGAGCCACGTAGTGTGTGTGTAACTCTTTACTGCGGAGAGAACTGTGCAGCTGCATACTACAGACCATGTATTACTGGTAGTTAAAAAAGATTCCCCTTTAACTCAACATAATTTCAGATAATGCAGCACTTAATATGAAATCACAACAGAAAGTGTCACTGTTTTTGGGGTGCATGTGTCTCTCAGAGAGTTTAATGCAACACTTTTGGAGTCCTCTGCTGGGCAAAAAGGCTGTGAGATTAAAACTGAGACTGGCAAGTCTGAGCACAACTGATGGCAGCCATTTACCTGCCAGACCCTCTCTAAGAAGCAATCTTTGCTGGGGAAATGATGCAATTTTTGCCTGACTGAAATGAAATGGAGCACTAGGAGATGCATGACAGGGATAATCCATCACAGAGTGGCTGACGCAATAGGTATTTTCCATTGCCAAGACTCCAGGAATTTCCAGGTAGAGGAGGAAGAAAGGTGGCACCAACATGTTTCAATTCATGGGAAACACCTCTCTTCCCCTTGAGCTATCTGAAAACTGTTTCATACCTAAGTCCCTGCTTTCTTGATTATCTTGGCTCCGGCTAGAGAATTTCACTCTCTTGCTAGTGTTTTAATGGTCCCGTTCCCTGCTGCGGAATAGAGACAACATCATTCGCCTTCGCTGCAGTAGGTACAAGGTCAATTTCCAGGCTGCTGGTAACTTACATAAAACACAATGTGCATTTCTCAAGCACAAAAAATCTTAGTGACTGGGGATAGTTACACCAGACACATTCTTCCTTTTCAGGTTGCTCTTTGAAAACTTTCAGGTACCCCTCAACCTACTGGCATGTTACCTTGAAACTTGGCAATCTGGGTTTGTTTAATTCTTTGCAAGGGAAGGGGTATGAGGGCCTTAGTGCCCACAGAGACATGCTATTTTGCATTCAGAATGGAAGCCAAGAACAGTGGATGTACATTACTTGTCCTCTATATTTTCTTAGACAATATAATGGACACTCATAAAATTAACCATGAAGTGAAAAAAGGGCTGGGTCTCCAACTATGATTCGTTCACAGCTGTAAGTTAAGGGAATTTTATAGACCATTGGTTGCCTACAACTGCCTCCTACATACTAAATCATATGAAATTATGTGAATAGCCTCAGGAATATTTCCAGTTTCCTATCTGTATTACGATATCAATGTGGCAGATGCATTTCTCAAGCTTCTAAATCATATTCATGTCCTGAAAGCAATGCCAAAAATTCATTGCATACTAAAATTTATGTGTTAATGTCTACATAGGCAAGTAGGTTGTAATTAAACTCTGTCCCATTTGAGTGTATTTTTGCTTTAGGAACGGGTTTTTCCTTTAAATGTACTCTTCATGAAGTTCTCTGGTTTTAGAGATTAAAAGAATATCTTGAATATTTATTGTTCTTGGCAGCTGACTGTGAACATTTTTTTCCTCCTAGTCAAAGGATTAGTAAAGATAAGTCAATACTACTTTATGACTCGTGTGAGTAGTTATTTTGAAGTCAGTGGAACTGTTCTCATACAACCAAGTTGGCAGGACTTGCCTCACTTCACACATAATAACCTGCTGAGCTTTTTGAGAGGTAATGCCAAATAGCATTTGGTTATGACCAACACTAGTAGCTATTTCATGATAACGTAGCTGGTTAGCGAATAACATCGTTCAGGATTGCAGTGTTGGGTAAAAAAGACAAATCATACCTGCACAAAGAGAGTCTCACATGTAGTCCAGTTTGCTGGATTCATGCTGTCACTTACCTACAAGTCCACAATTCTAAGTTTTTGGATGTTTCAAGGCTGATATGACTTACTTGCTCTTTGCAGTTATGTATATAGTTTGTCTTCACATTTAACATGGATATGAAGCACTATCAAAAAGGAGCTGGAGATTTTAACCTCAGTGCAATGCTCAACATCAGCATTTCAGGTGGTGAAAAATGCTTGAGCAATTCCAGTCTTGTATTTGGCTCCCCTTCAAGGACTGAAAATGAGCTGAAAGCAGGGCTACTCTTCCCTCACATTAGGAAGCTTTAAACAGCATGTCTGGTGATTGTCAGTTATGTTTTTCCTAACAGCTAGGAGAGATAAAGCAGCAAGAAAGATACATACAGGTTCTCCAGGAACAGGCAGTCCAACAAGCAGAACTAATTTTTCTCATGAAGTACAGACCTTATCCAGAAATAAGGTAAAAATCATAGTATTGACCAAACCCCATAAATATGAGGTCCTTCTGCCCATTGACAAGTCCTAACATTTCCATAACTCTCTGAATGTGAAGCATATTTGTTGAGCTGTCAGGTCAGTCTTTATTCCCATGGTAGCTCCACCTTCGGTGGTTCCAGCTGTAAAGGACATGTTTCCATCCTATCGGAGGAGTTGCAGTATTTCAGTGGCATGAAAGGGGTTTTCTGTATCCGCAAACATAAACACCCAAGCCTCTTGAAATTAATGAATTCTGAGTGTGCTTGGTATTGTCCAAAACGTGGGCAGAAAGCTTTAGTGTTTCAGATCAAGCCAGTTGATGACCTTGAGGGCAGGAATGCAGTACATCTGCATGTTCATTTGGCAGCTGCCATCCCACCAGAGGCTCGATTGCTGCCGTTAAACCAGTAGGTCTGCATTAGGCAAGTAATTTGAGGATGATAAAGATGAGTGGAAACAAAGACAAAGAAGATAAATAGTAGAATGATTAGAGAAAAGTAGTAGTTGGATTGGTGTAACTATTCCCCCCCCCATCCCCGACAATTTAAGAACTGCAGACCTGCACCTCAGGATAATAGCAAAGAATTGTAGGGGGAAAAGAAAC
The DNA here is from genome assembly GCF_017639655.2 of Falco naumanni. Taxonomy (NCBI): domain Eukaryota; kingdom Metazoa; phylum Chordata; class Aves; order Falconiformes; family Falconidae; genus Falco; species Falco naumanni. The sequence continues at coordinate 73,463,090 of NC_054080.1, forward strand.
AAAGAGGGAGAAATGAGAAGGAGGTAGAGTAATAAAATCAAACCCTGGACCTCTACCTCAGCTGACCCATCAGAAGATTTGTGACTGCTAAACCATCCCAAGAGCCTAGTTATGAAGTCAAGCCAGGACTGAATGAGATACCATTAGTATAAATAAAATAATACAGAAAAGTACTGCAACTAAACTATTATCAGACTATTTTTACAGTAGCTGAGCTGTGTGTAATAAACCTTTTAGTTTATTTATGCTGCTATATTAGTTTCAGCATATAAATTGGTTTTCCTAGTTGTACGCACTCAACTACAAACACTCAAATGCCCCTAGTACCAGGTGTTGTGATCAGTTCAAATTTTTGTCATGTATCTTGGCACTTGTTTTAAGTTATCCCAACTTAGTAGCCTGTAAACATACAAGTCTGGAGCCATGAACAGGAATATGCTGCACAGACATTTTTTAATATCTCCTTCAGGTGGTTCAGCGCAGTTTTCATTACTTTTAGTGGAGGGTAGTTCATTGCTGAAGGTCAAATGAAGTCCCTTGTGTCCTACCATTTGTTGTACATAGGCTTGTTTGTCAACACAGGTCAACTGAAATACGAGATCAAAAAAAAGCCGGATAGGAACCTAACTGAAATATTCATCTAACTTTCATTACTTGGTATTATTTTATTTTCAAAACCCTCATTATCTGATGGGACAAGCTGCTTTTTAATATTCATATAGTTCTTAGAACACTGGAAGAGCTACTCCGTTAAATTTTGCAAAAATAACATCTTCAGGGATGACCCAAGTATGGGAGATTTCAGCTCAGATAAGAAGTGTTTTGAAAACTTATGAAATATATAACAGAGAATATATAATGAAGACCCCATAATCAACATGTATATGATTGATGCCCTCCATGAATGAGCTACTTAAAGCTTATTTTTGTGCACTTAGCCCCCACAAACCGGACCACAGAATCCAGACTGCAGTTCCTGCTGCCGTGGTGACTTTGGAGTTCGACTCTACCAAGGGCCCCCAGGACCTCCTGGGCCCCCTGGGATGCCAGGTGAGGATGAAGTTTAATTCATTTTTTCATCAGTCTAATTACAGGCTATTCTATGAAATATCTGAGATTGGTCCAGACATCAGTATTTGGTGACAGGTTCAGCAAAAAGTTTTTCTATAATTTCTGGGGAGACAGAGATTTTCAGTTAGACTCTAATGTCTTTTCCAGTGAAAACCCATTTGTTATTAAAATTCAGCTTTCAGAAATTTATATGGAAAGTAACCTTATTACATTTCTAGGGCAAATTGGTCTATCTTCTTAAAGCAGCATGAAGCTTCCATTAAAGTTGGAAGAACTTGCTCCCTGGAGTTGATTACTGCGATCACCTTTGAATATCCAGCTATGCTACTGTGTAGTGTTTCCAGGAGCTTTTTTCCATCTAGCACACTGCTAGCTGATATTTTACAGAGAAACACATGCTTTTATTCTCTCACTGGAATGTCTTCTTTTCCTTCTTTCTTCTTGTCTTCCATAATAAAAAGTACCTTCAACCATCCCCTCACCCCCATTAAAAAGGCAAAGAGAAGAATATGATACATGAGAAAAGGGTATACTTCGATCTGGTAACTGGTACGGAAAAAGAGGAGCATGTTGGTCTAAATTTGTTACAGCAGCTACCTCCAGGGATTTGGAAATCATCATTACTAAAGTGGACATATACCTTAAATGAACATGTCACTGACTGACAGATTTGTCTCACCTTCAAAAGCTTACGTCTTCTGTTATCACAATAAAAATGCAATTTCATAATCCTTCTGTGTCACAAAGGTACTGACAGTAACAGACATTACAGACAACCATACACCAAAAAATTTAATGTAGTGATTTTTGGGTGGAAACAGTTAACAGTAACAGTTCAATCTCACTGTTATGAAGTTAAATCTGAGTTTTGAAGTTAAACCTGAATGAAATGTTTCAAGAACTAGTTCAGTTGGAAATATATTGAAATAAATTGTTACTTCGACGTATTTTGGAAATTAGGCAAAATAAGGTCATAGGCATATTTGGTACTAGTGTGCTGTGAGCTATTCATGCATCAACCCTTTATAAAAATAGCTATGACCATTACAGAAGTAAGAGAAATCTAACAGTGTGTCCTCTTGTGCAGAAATATTGCATTATGGATTAATAAATTGTTGGCTTCTTAGAAGCAGGACATAGTTTTGGTTTAGACCCACACTTTCAAGGCAGCAGTGGACATACTGGGACACCGCCCAGCCCCAGCTTTGCCCTTTCCTCATGTGAGGATGTGTCTCAGTCACACTGTCTTGTCAGTACAGGATGCCACAAATGTATGGGTGACAGCAACATTCTGCACCCTGGGATCTGTCTGTCTCCTTCATCTGCGGCATTTCATATTGTTGTGCCATAAGGGGAATTACAACAGCTGCTTTTCCCTTGATTGAATGAAAAGTTGCTTGCAGACTTCTGTTCCGAACTGGTAGAGAAGCAGTTCTGGCTTTACATGAGGGATCATTCTTGTTATTTTTAAAGAGTTATTGATTTCTTTATGCAAACAAAAAACTGCTTAGTTTCTTCCACCATTTAGCTTCCTTGTTTGAAGTAAACCTTTTTCCCGCTACAGAAATTCTGAAGAATCACTTAATCATTAGATTTGGTCTCAAACACCATTCTTCTTCTGAATTACCAGAGCAACTAGTAACCATAACCAAGGTGACTAATCAGAGAACAAGCAGAGTGGCAAAGAATCTCACTTCAGTTTAGGCAGAAATAGAACAATGATGACACTAATTAATCCCTAAGTAATTAATTGAAAGGTCAGTCTTTTGCTTCAGATGGGCATAATAATTGCTCAGTAATTCTAGCCAACTTTAAAATTTCGTTAGTCACATAGACATTTGCTTAGTAATTTCCTCAGTAAATATCAGGAAGTAAGTAATACTGCAGATGCAGGTATATGTTTTTATACTGACCCTTTTTACAAGAAGCCACCTCAGAAAAGTTTCATTATAAAAATTTTGTCTTTCTTTAAATCTAGGAACATGCAATCGATCAACCCCTTCAAGCTAACCAGCACCCTGAGAATGCACAGTCTCCCATTTTTGGCACAGATGGGTCATTTGGTTAGTTTAAGGCTACAGCCATTCTTCATTTGTGTAGACATGTTTTAAAGTTAGCAAAATGTTATTCAAAATTATTCAAAATTATCTTATCCTATCCTAATTAACTTAAATTATCAGTATATAAGTTTTTACACAAAAGGGAAATCAAGAGTGCTTACGCAGGCTATCTGGTATGTGTCAAGTCAGTGGCTTTCACTTTCTTTGAGCCACACATCCACTGAGATCTTGTCCTTGCACATCTCCCCAACAATGCGATGACTTCAGACATCAGTCTGTACAGCAACACCCAGTTTGTACAGCAACACCCAGACAGCATGAGGGTTAACTCTGAAACATCAATCTACGTCATCAAAACCTTCACCTTCAGCTTAACCACACAGCTGTTTCTTATCCGTTGCAGCTCAGTCTGGTTTTTATGGTACTGAAAACTCCATGTGTTGCAAACTGGTGGAAAAGGACGCTATCACAGTCCTCTGTTAAAATGTATTATATGAAGTTATTTAAGTTAAACAGAAAGCTCTGTTTCCTTTAAGGAAATCATGGAAACAATGGAAATAATGGAGCAACTGGCCAGGAAGGAGCCAAAGGTGAGAAAGGAGACAAAGGAGATATGGGACCGAGGGGTGAGCGTGGCCATCATGGACCCAAAGGCGAAAAGGGTTACCCTGGGATTCCCCCAGAGCTACAGGTACAAAATCTCTGACTTGTGTTGGCTGCAGCAGTTCTCAGGTTATGGTTTTCTTCTCTGAAAAACAGCACCTAACTACTGTGATATACTTAAGAAGAAAATCTGCCTGTAAATTAATACAGTGAAAGACATATGTAGTCTTTGTCATGACTGAAAAATGTGCTTTGCCAGATCTTCCTGGAAAAAAAAGACACTGGGGTTTAATCTTTTTTTTAGAGTAAAAATCCAGCTGGGAAATGGGCAGGAAGAAAGATACATGGTTCCCTTTTAGGTCAGAGAGCCCGTGTCTGGGTCATTAAAGGACAATAGCAAGGACTATAATTTTTCTATCCAGCTGCAAATACATAACTGCATCTCCTATGGCACATGGAAAGAGTAGAGGAATCACTCAGGCCCATGCTTCTCAGGTCAATCAGGCTTTCTGAGATTCTCAGAAGCATATGTATCCAACTCCCCAAATTATGGGGTCAAAACTTCAGTGCAGACAGAAGTCCTTGGGTTTTGAAAAATACCCCTCAGTAGCTATCTATGGTTTTGTATGTCCAGATACCTTAAATATGTTGAGAAGCATGTAGGTTCTGCCTGTGAATGAACTACCCAAAAGCCAGATCAGCATAAAAACATGGGTTCAAACCTGAGCTGAAAGGTTCTGCTGAGGGATGGTATGTAGTTGTTTGGGCATAGTCCCACAGCTTTTGCATTAGAGCTTCTTTGTGTCCCAGGAAACTGGAAGATGTCCTTACGAGAGACCTTATATGTGTCTCTCTATATATACCTGCAGTACAGCAGAAATACGGTGTAGTCCTGTTCCTAAGGCAAGCAAAAGTAAATGGGACTTGGATAAATGAGACCCTTGGCTGCCATTGCAAAGAAGATGTAAAAGAGTTGTCTACACTGTATGGCGCAGTGTAGCAATGTATGTGCAGTTCATCTGCAACAGCAGGAAGAGTTGACTACCTCTGGGATGTAGCGCAGCTAAGGTGCTAAAGGCAAGATTTAAATGCATGGTAAGCCTTTGAGATGTATCGCTCCTAGTCTCCAGCTGCCGCTGTGGAAGGGGCTCCTGTAGGGAGCCAGCCCTTTGTGGGGGAATCCTAAAGCACTTCAGGTGGCACCAGAAGTATTTATATGGGCAAGTGATTGCAGCCAGATTCAGCTCCAGAGAGTCTACGTGTGAGGTGAGCATCTATGCTCCCATTATGATTACTGAGGACCTAGAAGAGCAAGTCAGCTTAATCTGACAGTCACTGCTGCTTTTGGGTATATGGGACTTCAGACACCGCATAGTATGTAGATCTCCAGAAACTATAAAGGAGTTTACATCCTCAGTCACACACACACACTTTAATGGAAGTGTCTTAGTCTTGACCTGATTCATACTCCCAAACCAAGCTCACCACTGAAGGGACAAAATGGTATTTAGCAAATATGCGCGAAAAGAAATCCCAGTTTCAAACCCTCTGACCATGTGGAAAACTGAAGTCCTCATCTACTTACAGATCTACACCTTTTAACTGAACGGTACTGTTTCCCAATAACTGTCATTCCTGTATGTTTTATATCCTCATAAAAGTCATGCAAATTAACAGAAAAATCAAGAGCACAACCAATGTCTGCAGTGTGGGAAAATGACTTTGGGTTTCTTTGCATTGTGTATGTTTGAGTTCTCCACCCTGCGTTGCATGAAGATGAGATAATTGCACAGAATAAAATTCACAATGAAAACAGTTTTCAAAATTACCGGACTTCTGTAATAAAGCAGATTTTTTTTAGTATTCTTGAAGAACTAACTGGAATTAACATTACAGCTGAAGTCTTAAAAACATATTTGCTGTAATTACATTCCACATAAATCCTTTTGCCATTTTAAAATAAGCTATCAGCAATTTTTTCTTACATAAAGACCATGGTAGTAATTTAAATAAAAACTGAATAACGGCAGAGGATGAACAAAAGAAGTTCATATTGCAATACCTATTTCCAAGTAAATTCTGTCACTGGTTTTAACAGATGTGTTTAAACATTCTTCACACAGTATAGCATATCATTTCTCATTAGCATAGTGCTTAGGAATTTTAGAGTGGGGTTAGGTAGAGGAGAAAACACTCTCAAATACACTACTGGTTTAAATACAAGATTATTTTGAAAGACCTCGCATGTCCATGTTGATCTGCTACTCCAAAATGAGACCTAGGGTAAAAGGACACTTTTTCCAACTCTTCTGATCAGCCCGAGAAAAGTAGCTTGGGGTCAGAGAGAATGTGAAATGGAATCTAGACAAAAAGCAGTAATTCCTTGCAGCTGCTTTCCTTTAACACATGATGAACTTCGATGTGATCCTGGCTGAGAAGCAAGACGTTAACAATTTGCCTTCATAGAAAATGCATCCATGCAGGGACAAGGAAAATCAGCCCAAGCTTTCAGCTCACATCTGGAGCTCCTCAAATTTCTGAGCAGATGGCTAATGATTTGCATTGTTGGACCGCTGCTTGCATTTGATTTTGCCTGTTTTGATTTTTTTCTTGTTTGGATCTGGAATCAAAAGAAGTTTGGTGTGGCTTTTTTTTAATACCAGTATAGCTGGAATCTCATGACAAATGTCGTTTTTGTGAGGGGAAATAAAAACTGTAATTGAACACTTCTCACCAAAGAAGTTGAGGGAGAGATAAAGTGCCAAGTCACTCTGTGACCTTCTGGCAGGCATCCAGGTGCAATTCCATCTGTACCCCCTTTACCAGCAGTGAGCTGGGAGGATACTAGACTCACAGAAGAGACCAACCCCTTCCCTGCCCACCAAGTTGGCAGGGTCATTCCCTGGTGTCTTGCTGAGGGTAATCTGAATTCTCCAGTGTGGGAGGTTTTGCACAGCATCCTATGAAACATTTTCCGCGGCCAATATATCTCACTGCAAGAAGCGTAACACGAAGCTGAAGCACAGTTTTCACTTTCTCTGTTTCCTCTTCTGGTCTCTGCCACCCTCTGTTGTCATGAATGAGGGTACAGGGCAACTGCTAAGAGACATAAATCACTGAAGGTTGAATCCCAGCAACTGTACTTCTAGACGACCTCTAATAAAAAGGGTTACTGTATCTCTGAAAGTAGTTAGCAAGAAGCAGTAATGTATGTGGATTTTACTGAGCTTTATTTATTTCACACATTCTCATAAAAGCAATAGCCAGTCTAAATGCATTGGGGAATATATAAAAACAAATTAAATCACTTTTGTTGGAAACACCATCCATTTTAATACCAGTTTTCTGTTGCATCATTCTAGACAGACTTAACAGTAAATAAAACCCCAAACGAAGGTCCTGACCTGCAAACACTTGCCCATACACTTACTTTTACAGTCATGAATAGTCCAATTGAATGCAAGAAGCCTAGTCCTCTTCCAGTTTCATTCAATGGGAGTTTTGTTACTGGAGTTTAATGGCCTTGGAGCAGGCCCTAGAAGAACATCTCTGTCAGTAAAATAAACAGACCACAAATACAAGAAAAAATTCTGTAGCTGATTCTTGTACACATGTGCATTTTGTGAATGACTGCCTGAGTAAGGACTGAACTTTTGCAGGTCGCATTCATGGCTTCCATGGCTACTCACTTCAGCAACCAGAACAGTGGGATCATCTTCAGTAGTGTTGAAACCAACGTTGGGAATTTTTTTGATGTCATGACTGGGAGATTTGGTGCTCCAGTGAATGGTAAGTGTTTGCAAACCAAAAAAATGCAATTCTGGGAGATAGAGATAGAGAGAAGTATGGTCAATAATGATGACAGACTAGTTAACTGCCTTTGCACAAGGCACTGATGAGACTCACTCTGCATAGCTCTTGATACCTACTTTCAGGAAAAATGAAACTGGAAACTGAGCAAGCCAAGAGAGGCACGGCCAGCCAGCAAGACTAGTGCTGGCACAAAGGCAGGAGGAGGTGGCATGGCCAGAGCTGGGGAGGGAGCAGGACCAGCTGCTTTGTGACCTTTAGCCCTTCAGTCACCGCAGTAAGATAACTACGTCCTTGATGTTGCAGCAGCAGCTTCACAGTCGCCTCCTCCACCTCCTGCCTCCAGCCGCTCTCTTCATCTCCATCTTCCCTCATGCCAGTTCAGCTGTGAGCTGGCCTGTAGCAGATGGGTGGCTGGAAATGAGGTATTACAGTTTTTTCTGAGTTATTTCTCAGCTGCATCAGTCTCCCATCTTATGCAGCTGTGGTGCAGGAAGAACAGTAGGAGACAGGGGAGTCAGGGCCATAACCAAAATCGTGTCGAAGCAAAGCCTGAAACCACCTTCCTTCACTTGGCCTTTCTCACCCTGCCATTCATTTACTCACAGCTATGGGAAAAGGTGTTAAAGTCGGGCCCCCTGAGCTTGCTGTAGCACATCTTACTGATGTGTAAGTGATGAGAGGTGTGTCCTCACAGCTGCTTCCTTTTGAGGTTAATGTATACATGGATGTCAATAAACTTTGACATATTTATATGTCATAATTTAATGACTTTGATGCAAACTCCAAGCTCCCATTGCAGGGTCAATGCTACAGACTTCAGGAACCAGGAGCTCGTCTTCCTGCCTGGGGGAGTCTTGTAGAGCTCATGGCATGGTTGCACTGACAACATTGTTGGCACCTTTCAGACCAAGAAAGAGCTAAAAAGAAAAAGGGTAATGGTGTGTTGTGCAAGAAGAGAAAGTGTTCACATCGTACGGCCAAGAGAACAGCAGTGAGTGCTGCTAAAACCACTCATGTCCTGCCTGACCTGGGCAATGTGGTGGCTGTTTGACAGCCTCTGTGGCTGAGCCCTGGCTGGCCTGGAGGCTGCCCCTCTAAGAGAGGGCAGGAGCGAGAAGGTAATGAAAAAATGGTGAGAGAGCGGTCACTAGGCTCAGCCTCTGACAAATTTCCCTTTCAGTGAGAACAAAGGGGTGAGTGGTCCTGCCATGTTCAGATAGAGCCATTTCTCTTGAACAGTACAGGGCAGAACCCCTGCCATATGCAGAATTAAAATTAGTCAGATATTGGCACACTGTAAGTGGAAGCAAAATACTCACTGAACAACTGGAAGGTAATTGTGCCTCAGCTATTACGTTTTCTGAGTAAGAAGCACAGATCTGTAGCATGACTACCTCCCTCTATGAAGCAAACACATTGTATTTGGTAATCTTTTCAGGGGTATATTTCTTCACCTTCAATATGATGAAACATGAAGATGTGGAGGAAGTGTATGTGTACCTGATGCACAATGGTAACACAGTTTTCAGCTTATATAGGTAAGTGAAGAGCCAGGCCATTTTAATGCAAAACACATGTTTGCACAGAGGTAATAGCCTGCTCACATTTCAAGAAACACAAAATTGTTCATTTTTTAAAGAAATTCTACAGGGTAAAATAACCAACAAAGAAAAAGACTGTATTTCACCCTCCTCAGCTTGCAAATTTGGGTGATGCTGGCCGCAGATCCTGCACCTAAAATTCAGCATTAAAACAAGTTCCTCAAAACTCAGGGGAAAGGAATTAGCACTGCAAGTCATGGTTGCAGTCCAGTGCCAATGTGTTGCCATTCTGCTAAGCCATATCTTCATCCTTTTTTTTGCCTGTCAGAGAAAGGGCATGTTGAAGTGTTCAGCAACTACTTACAGTCTTGTTAAAGACCAGGGGACAGCAATTTACTTTAAAGACGGAAAGCATTTCAACTGCAGTAGTAAGGACGAGTTAGAAGCAATGGTCCCCTATTTACTGGCTTTGTCACCATTAGCACATTTTGAATATAAAGTTTCTATACTCTTCATATTAGCTAGAGGATCATCAAGAACAGGATCCGTTTCGAGTTTATCAACTTCTATAAGAACCAGGTCAAAAAGCTTGTAGCCAGATGGATATTTGGAAATGATATGTGTTTGAAGAGAATATTATTTCTTTAATATCAACCAGGGGTCTGATGCCAAAACCAAGCTTATCCCCTGAGCCTGAATAAACAGACACAAAAGCTTAGATTGATCACACCGGATTTTAGGTACTGAGATGATACGAGGTTCATTTAAGCTGTCAAGGTTTCCTCAACAGCCTGTACCATAAGCACCACCAAAGGTGCTTCATTCCCAACAGATTTTTCCCGCAAAAGGAAAAAGTGTCTTTTTTTTTCCGCCTGAAGCACTGGTATCAGAAAGGGCAACAGGTGGAAGAAGGGAAACCAACACTCAGGCAGAGCCAGAAGGTTAGCCCACTGAACCCATCTGCATTCCAATGAAAGGTGTCAGGATGGAGTGAGCTGCCTGTCTCTGCCCTCTGCTTGTGCTAGGAGCACAGGGGCTCAGCTCACATGAGACTCCTGACCTGGAGGCATTTAAAGTTAGCTGGTGTGAATCCAAGGAAAAAAGCGTCAGAGGAAATCTGGAGTGTTGTGATGAATGAGCAGTTTTATTTTAAACAACATATTTGTTCATGTGCACTGGAAAAAAATACATAAGTTAAAATTCCAGAATTTCAGAAAGGGAGGAAATGATGCAATTAGGTAAGGTGCAAAATTTGACCAGAAGATCAAATGCAGAAAGATGCCAAAATTTCCTCATAAAGCTGGAAAAGTGTTGGCAAGCCTTTCAAGAAAGTTTTGCTTAGGATAACAATGTGTTTTCTTGGATTCTTTTTGAAAGTTGTTTGCTTGATCATTGTTGAGAAACAAAAAGCTGACTTGTTAAAATATTCATCTTTAGCTATGAATCAAAAGGGAAAGCAGACACGTCAGGGAACAGTGCAGTCCTAAAACTTGCCAAGGGAGATGAAGTTTGGCTGCGAATGGGAAATGGAGCCCTCCACGGGGACCATCAACGCTTCTCCACCTTTGCTGGGTTTCTTCTTTTTGAAACCAAGTAAAAAAAGAAACAGCCTGATAGATGTTTATCTGAGGAAACTTCTTTTTTTGGAACCGGTATTTTTCTCTGGACTGTGGAATAGCGTTACAATAATGAAAAATCAAGAAGGCTTGTTCTGATGCAATGCATTGCTATTTGTGTCTCAGAGGTGAGCTGAATCAATTGGGTAGTTGACACAGATTCACAGATGTATTGTCATCTGGGTTATGTCTAGTGAATTGTTAAATGTTGCTATTGCTCTCTTCTCCAAAGTGACTGAAAAACAAAGGAAAAGGATTTAAAATAATTTAGAGAGCAGTTTGCACAGTAAAGTGAGTTTTGTCTGTAGATATACTTTAGTCAAGTATATGCCAGGAACTGAACAATTGACTCGTTTTTCTGTTCACTTATTCAGTTCTTATTACATGTTCATTTAAGTTTGCATCATGGAAACAGGCCTGAATGAATTATAAGTAGGCTCAGCTGAGACCACATTTAAAGGAAGAAGTTTTTACTGGACTAGGATGAACTTTACAAATAGAAGAAAAAAAAATGTGAAAATAAAGTTATCAAAGATTCAGGTTTATTGCATTTCCATCTCAAACCTCTGAAGATGTATCTGGTATCATATTTCATAGATTTTTAGTATGTATTTATGCTCACTCTCTTTCTCTTAAAAAAAAAGTAGTAGTAATTCTTGCCTTACAGCAGCTTGAAGCTAAAGTAATTTAGCCTACAGTGTGCAGGGGATCAGGCAAGGGAAATGTAATGTTTCTTCTAGCCTTCAAACTGTTTAAACCTGATGTATCTGAATGCAAGGTGTCAAAGCAGAAGCATATACACTGGAGAAGTTGGGATATGTCAACAGCACAAACAGAGAAACACAAGCTTTGTGGAGTTTGGAGCTCTTACAGAAGGACGTACCTTTGAATATTGCATATTTACTTAACAGTGAAGTTGTTGATAAAGTTTTCCTAGCAGCCTTCCAAGAACTAGTATTTCAGGAAAAGACATTGCAGGCTGGCAAAGCAGCAGCTACCCAGTTCAATATTTAACTGGTGAAAGCAAACGCTGTCTGGCTCAGAAGTTCTGGTCACAGTAAATTGGGCCATTCTTCAACATTAATATTTGCCGCCAGCTTTTCAAAATTCGGGTACCTGAAATTCTGTCTTGCTATTTTCTTTTCATCGGAATCAGCACCAAATATACTAAGACAATACTGAAGTCTGATTGTGTCTTCTGCTCACTCTGGCTCTCCACACACAATCTAATGAAATATAAATTACATTTTAACACACATTAAGTTTTAACCTGACATTACCTGCCTTTAATGTATAACAAGTAGGTGGGGTTAGGAAAAATTTATTTGATGTTCTTTTATATTTGATACAGACATCAGTAGCGCAACAATAGAGTGAACCAATCAAAATCTGCCCTATGAATTTGTATGTTCTTGTACACATTCCTAGTGTATGTAAACCACACCTTATGAAAAATGCATGCTGATGCTTGATGATTATGCCTTGTGATTTTTTTTAGTTTTATCTATCAAACACAGAAAATATTAGCTTTAATGAACGGTTTTCCAATGAGTTTTATTGTTTCTTTATGATCTTGGGTCAGGTTTGCACCACTTAAGTTTTCAAAACCTGAGACCACGTTATTTCAATAAATTCTGTAAAATTCTGGCATGCCTTCAAACTAAGACTCACCCACCAGGTAATCAGATAATGTTATTCTTTTGGAATAAGTGCACAAGTTGTGTGAAATATACAACATCACAAGCTAATGTTAACAGTAGGAAAAATCTTGAGAAAAGTATTTCTTGTTGTGTTAGGAATCTTTACTTACTTTGTAAAACATACATTTACCCAATAAAGAGTAACATTCATAAAACTATACTGCTTTGTTTATACCTATATTTACCAGGGACCTTACCATTTGAAGACTATGGAGATATATTCTTAATATGTATTTCCCAAGCATTCATTTTGCTATTGAATAGGAGAAAGCCAGCAAAAAGGGTCAAAATATATTTACTTTATATATGTGTGTGTGTGTCTCTCTCTCTCTCTATATATATACATATACATGAAATTTAAATCCCCAAGGTTTCCTCTGGGGACATTTTTCCTTTATGGCATGGCCATTTTAATCCTTTTCAGCCAGAATAAAGCACTTAGAAACTTAGAAACTATGATACATACACTCATTTTAAGCTCCTTTACATTATCTCTTGTGATAACCATGATAAAAAAGAGAGCCAAATGTTGCCATCCTCATTTTATGTTGTTTTCACAAGTTTTGTGAAACTTGGTTTGCTAAGAGTGGAAAGCAACTAAGAATTGCCACAAAAGCTTCTGACAAACAGCAGCATGGTCTCAGTTCCAACATTAAAGCTAAGAAGTTTTTTACATCAAGGTTGAAAATTCCTAGCTTTTGCATGAAATCTCTGTGGTCTCTTCTCTGCAAAATTACTGCATGCAATCTCTGCTGAGTGTGTAATACTTTACAAATACATTGTCAACTTACATATTCATTTCAAAGATCCTTCAAAAATATAGCAGCTGATGTAAATTCTGTGTGTGTGTGTGTGTGTGTGTGTGTTCCTGCTCCTTAAAATTATCGTTTTCTATTCAGTAGATCATGTGGAATGTATGGTTTTCCTCAGCAATTTTTATGAAAACTAGTCATCTTCCCATTGCTGCTGATAATGGAAAGCTTCTTGCTTAGTAGATGCTCAAGACAAAGTGTCTACTGTTAAAGACTTTTGTCCTTTTTTATAAAGTAGATGGTATCCTGTAATTTGTTACGAGTGAGAAACTTTCTGGAAACTCAAAAGATGCAGCTTGGAATATACTTAATGGTTTCTTGTCTGCTAAGCTGAGTTTATGTCTCTTTCCTCCGCTCCACGAGCTCTCGGATTTAACCAAAACTTGGCAAGAGCTGCAAGCCCCTGCCTGCCACGAGAGCTGTGGTTTGGTAGGCGATATCCTGCCCCTGTGGTAGGAGCTGGCATCCTAGCAGAAGAAAACACTACCCCACACAGAGACAAGTTGAGTTCTGCTCTGTGTGAAACACCAGCCCCCACTCTTGGTTCCCCCTTGCCCCTGAGACCCATGGACCGCTGTCCTTCCCTGTGATGTCCTTGCAAGGCAGCAGCTCTCATCTCCAGCTGTGTTAGGAGCATTAAGGGCTGCATTTTGCAAAACAGGTCTGTGTGCCACTTGAGAGATGCTGGCCAGACCCCCTTGGCTGAGGGAAAACACAACTTTTGCATGAAAAAAATGAACTAGAATGAAACCTAATTGACGGAAAATGTCTTAAGTCTGGGTCCCAGTTTCATGCGTGGTGTGTTAAAGAAAGCAGAAAGCAGCTCAGCCTAATTAGAAATCCCGGAGAAAAAGAACTATCTGTGGTTTTAGTTTCAGAGACTAGTACATGGCCTGAGGGTTACTGAGTTGATTCTGAGGAAGCAATTCAGACTGACAACAGTTTGCAGCCTCAGTCCCACCAAAAACCTTGTGAGGCAAAGGGAGAGCTTTAAAGGAACATTTTTCTAAAGGGAAAATAAGGAACACACCCTTCACTCACATCTTTCATCTTCCCCATGAAATTTTGTATTGTGTTTCCTCCATCACACCCTACCTCTTTCTGAAACAGTTTTTAATAAAAGTGTTCTTTTATTAAAGCTTCTTTCTTCTACATACTTCACATTATCAAAATGATGTTTTGTGCTCAGAACCAAAAAAATCACACTAGGACAAAACATGCAGGGAGTCGCTGAGTGGTGTGTGAAAAGGCCCACAGTTTTTCAAAATTTTTTTTCTATTTTGTAGTTAGTTCTGCTTCAGCCACCTAAGGAAATAAAAACCAATAGTGACCACTTCAAATTTAAAAATCTGAGGCAACAGAAGGAACTGTGCAAAGCAGCGGCCCGAGCTGGGTGTTCTACTTGGATACCAGTAGAGGCAGACACAAACTCTAAAAGCTATCGTCATAAATTAAAAGAACTCAATACGGTGTGCACTTCTTAGTGTGACCAGGTTCCCTTTTACACCAAAGGGCGACAGCTCCTTCAGTCTTTGGGCCAAACCACAGAGTCCTAGTAGGTGTTAGAGGATCTGCAGTGCTCTGTTATATTCATTATCAAATAGTTTCCTTGAGAGAATTATGCAGCACAGGAGTAGCAGCAGAGAACAGCCATACTTCCCAAGCCTCATCCTCTTGCTCTCTGGTTAAACAGCTACATAAAAACCAAAACAGTGCCAAAGTGCATTCTCCAGCCCAGAGTTATTATGTGACTATGTTAATGCTAATTAAACTTTCTCAGCCTCCATAGCAGGGTGTTTGCTTGTGAAGCTGTCTGTTGGGACTAGTCCCTGGCTTGCACTAACTCTCAAGTAGTACCCAAGAAAAGTTGGGGAGATAGCTCCTCGTCATGGGCTAAAGGCATTTGCAGGACCATTCTGCTAACATGGTTGCATAAACCACCCATTTTGGTAACACAACGGTACAATCCAGCAATTCCCAGGCATGGAAAGTCTTCTTGCTGTTTAATTCACTAGTGTGTATATCATCCCTGACTACCTTGCAGGCTCAACAAGGACGAGTAATAGGCATGGGAAGAGACTGTGCTGGCTTCTCGACATTGCAAATTCCTCCCAATAGGATTGGTGAGGTCACTCTTTTCCACCACTGGATTGATGAAATAAGTACATAGATGTTGGCATGAAGACCAAAGACAACAGTGAGAGAGGTTCAGTATTGTGCATCTGCATTTGAAATGGGGCAGGGCATCCTCCATGAACACACTCACAGAATAACAAAACCCATGTGGTACAAGGTTTTATTAAACAAAGAGACTTCTTGTGTTAACTGGGGAAAAATTGCACAAATGGAGTTTTACCCCTGTGCTTTCCTGAAAACAATCCAGCAGACATAAGAAATTCCACAAAGAGCAGTGTTTTAAAAGATTCACATTGTTACAACACCAAGAATGGAGATGCTAATCTTAAAATCATCTTTGACATCTCAGTTCCTGTTTCCTGTGAACGTGTCTCACAGTATGTTTCTCACATTACCTAGTCACATGCTGCGTCTCTGCCTCATCCAGCAGCAATTATGTGGTGCTTTCTGAATAAGGCACGGGCCATGTACTGGAATGTGATAGCAAGAGATGAATATAGAACAGCTTTATTTGGTAAATTCATCCAAATGCACCATTAATAAAGCACTGTTACTATAATAAATAGACCAGACTAATATATAAGAAAGAACAGCAGCATTAAATTCACCACAGCAACCTTCATTTAGCATTTTTTTTCAGTTTCTGAGAGCTTTGTTTTTCAATCTTAGTCTTTGAAATAAAAACTCTCCATGCTCTCACAGCATACTAAAGCTGATGAGAGTCAAGGAAGTCTATAAAGACTGGAACTTCAGTCCAGGAGATAGGAATTCAGAGTTTGTGCCATTCCATCATGTGAAAAGTCCTGGTCTGCAGCTGAAAGGGCTAGATGGAATGTAATTTGTTTCCTCTTCATCTTTCAAAGTAGAAAGCAGCAGAAGTATGATTGTTTTCAATAAAATCTTTCAGATACTGCATCACTTCTGATCAATGCTTTCTTCACTCCAAGGCTACCTGCTTCTCAGAACAGTCCATGTTTTCTTTGTCATATTATCAAAGGCACACAAAATAAAGAACATGAATTAGGTATGCCACAGCTAAGGCGCAAATAAATGGCTTATGGGCAAGCTGATGGAAACAGTTCATAAAAACAAAGGCTTATCAATCCATCACACTAGCAATGCAAGAAATTGCCTTAATGAATGCAGTGAACACCACTATCCAGCAAGAATGGTTCACTGGAAATAAATTTAGGGCAGGATGGCCAAGTGGTTGCACGTGTAGTGCCCAGCACAGAGCTGAAGCTCAGTATCCAGGCAAACAAAATCTGGGAATAACCCTGGTTTAAAGTTTCCAGTCTCTACGATAGTGGTTAATGATAAACTTGCAGGAAAATATTTATTCACTACTGATTAACCGATATAAAGATTATATAAAGCTACTTGCCAGTCTTTTCATCTAAATCATGAAAGCACACCATAAGCTGTGACTCAAAGGAAATAAAAGATGAGTATTTTGGTTCAGGTACAAGGGTGAAAGTCCAAAGTACAGATATCACCGTCACAGGCACCAGTGGTTTGTTATCCTACTAACAGAGTACCAGGGGCCAAATTTCTGACACTGTGGAAGTTAATGGCAAAGCTTTTCACTGCAGCAAGGCCAGATCATCACCCCAATGACTGACTGGACTAAACTCACAAACAGTAGCTTTTCTAGGATATGTCAGTTTAAATGAAGTAACACGCAACAGCCTATACGATTACTTTCTGTGGATGAGGCTAGGATTTAATTTCTAATTCTATAATTCATAACTTCAGAGCCAGATTTTCAGGCAGAATGAATTCACAACTATTTTAGAGGAATTTATCAATCTCAGGATAGATTCACTTTGGGGCTTTTTGCTGGTGTGTGATGGGATGTACACTTAAGAGAGTGAGCAATAATGTGTGAATCTACACTCACACAGAAGCAGAGAAACACAGAAAGGCAAAGAGATGCTCCAAGCTGAAGAACCTACTGAAATTCCAGAGATTAAGCTGCTGCATTTGATAAGCACATTGTATGAGGGACAGTGTATCACCACCGACACTGTGGATATTGAGAAGTGTTATGAATGCAGCACAGCTTCTATTCAGGGCAAGGCATAAATGCAGGCTTCAGGATAAAGCATCCATGCTTGAAAGCTTTGGTAAACTTGGGACCCAAAAATACCACCACAAATTTAATGAGAGTCCTTAAAGTTCTTAATTTCAGATTAATACAGATGTTTTTGAATTGACTAGAAAAGTTTCACCCTAAGTAGTGACCTACCACTTGCTTTTTTTAGGCAATTATAATTATCAAGATTTGACATAATGTAACAGCTGTGAGCAATTTTTGCTTTCTCAGTTAACAAAACCAATACAAACCGTACTGATACCGGTATCTCTTTAACCATGTATTAAGATGGACTGAACTGGAAACAGCATACACGTGAAAGGGGAGAATCAAGGTTTTGTGTACAGCTGTAACCTCACATTCCTGCCTTGGTATTTTTCCAAAGGATTGAAAAGTAAGAACAATTGCAAACAACAAATCCGATACAAACTGTCAAAGTGGCACGAAGTGTATCCAACCTGTATCACAGAAGTGCCTGCACCCCTGCAAGAAATGTTGATACAACACATAGTATATATAATTTCATTTTTCTAACACTGACTGTAGAATAAACTGATTTCATTACAGAGATTATGTACATTTCACAGGGTGACACAAGTAGCAGCTCACTGACATAATTCAATAAAAGTCACAAAAGCAGTCTGACAAGGTGTGAAACACAACCAAGTGTCCTGCCACCCACACTGCGGTTTTAATTTCGAAACAGTCTCCTTTCCCCATTGCCTCTGCAGTGCTGAATTCATACAGCCACCTACTTGCTGCTGCATATTAATGATGTGTATTAAATGGTATCACATAAATAAGTGCTGCACTGTTTTTAATACAAGCCCGTGCTAGGGGATAGTTCCTTGTTTTTAATGCAGATTTTCTGCTGACTAACTTGCTGCTTCAGGGGAATTCACTGGATTCAGATGATTAACCTCATCACTTGGTTAATTAGAATATCTTAATAACCAAACTGTTTATTTCTCAGTTTATCAAAATCCAATATTTCAAAGTGGATTTAATGCTTATAAAATGCTGCTGCCACCTCACTGAAACTGAACTAATTTAGTATGGTCCTGACTCAAATGTTTCTGCCACAGAGTATCCGTTGTAATGATGGATGACAATGAAAAAGCAGGTGCAAAGGGTTGGTCAGTTAAATCATAACAAAATCCAGATATTGTCTAGTGTGTGATGATGGTGTTATTTGGATGTCATAAACTAAACAGCATCAGGTGAAATGAAAGAAGGCAACACAACAGAAATTGCCCATTCCTGTTCAGCTCAAACTCCAAGACCTGAAGGTGAGAGGGGACAAAGGAAACTGAAAATCATTTAGAGAAATGCAGCATCCCAGTAACACAAAGATGTCTGTGGAAACAAACCTTTATATGGAGTAATGTCTCTAAGAGGGATGGGTAATAAACAAAAGCAAGCCATTTCTTGTGGGTGGCAGCACAGCAATGGATGCAATCAGTGCCTGCATGACAGGACCAGATGTCTCCCTGGAAAATAAAGTGTATTCTGGCAACAGACCTCTTCTTGTTATTGTCGAGGTAGAACAAATCCTGCATTCATATTTGCAGCCTGTACACATTTTTGTAGTCCAACTAATCTAAAGAAACAAATAAGAAGAGCATGGAATGGATTTTAAGAGACTCTTCACTTTGTCTCCTGCCTTGTAACCTGCAATATTGGGAGCAGCATGCAAATTTGAAAAGCCGTATTAATCCAGTGCCTGTTTCACCACCTCCCCTGGATGAATGTCTGTTCCCTCCAGCAACCTAAAGAGAAACAAAACGACCAGGGTCTCCAGCCGAACCTGGCGGCTCTTCTGGCAGGTTGCATTAAAAGAGCAACTGTGCATGAATGTGGGCTTTATTAAACCTGGTCTGATTTAACCAAATACAAGCCTCTGTGCTCTGCTCAGGGGATACAGGAGATGTTTCTGGCCGAAGCTCCGTGATGCTGCTGGCCGGCAGAAGGGTGCTGGGCTGATGGCCTCCGTGGTGACCGTCTTCCCTTTGTGGCACCGCTGAGCTAACACCTTCACACGGGTGCACTGCGAGCATCAAGACCTTGATTAAAATTTGTACTTTTTTGAAACCCCGGCGGCGTACCTTCCACGGACAGCCGCATCTGCCCCGTCCTGACCAGGTCTAGCAGGGGCTGCCCAAGGTGTTGCTGCCCCGGCACTGGGCTCTGCCCCTCCAGCAGAGGCCACAGGCTGGTGTAGCGAGCGTTAACAGGTCCAGGCAGCCAGTTTAAAGGCACATGTGGTGACACACACACACCCCACACACCCCCAGATTTTATCAGCTCTTCGGCTAATACACCCCAGCGTGTGACCCAGGGAGGCTGCGGGGCCGGTACGCGATGGCTGACGCCGGGGAGGTTCTCCGAGGACGGGTGCCGATTTTCACTTTCCCCGCTGCCTGCCCGACCGCCGGCAGCCAGAGAACGCCCCCCTCCTGACCAGACCCCCGGGGCAGCGGGGCGGCCTCCGTGCAGCGCGGGGGCTCGCAGCGGCAGCCGCGGGGGCCCGGGAGCAAGCACGGGCCGCTCCAGGGGCGAGGGCCACGCCAGCCTCCTCAGGCCCCGGGCAGCAACGCCGAGCACAGGCGGGGAGGGTGCTGGCACCGCCCGCCCCGCCCGGCACAGCGAGGCTGGCGGGGGCGCTCAGCCCGGCCCCGGGCCCGCCGCGGCGGCGCGGGCGGTCGTTAAAGGCGGCGGCGGGGATCGACGTCTCGGCGCTCGGCAGGCGGCAGCCGCCATGGCGCTGAGCGGGGTGCGAGTGCTGGAGCTGGCGGGCCTGGCGCCGGCGCCGCTCTGCGGCATGATCCTCGCCGACTTCGGGGCCTGGGTGGTGCGGGTGGACCGGGTGCCGCGCTCCGCCATGGCCACCGACGTGCAGGGCCGCGGCAAGCGCTCCTTGGCCCTCAACCTCAAGCGCCCCCCGGGCGCGGCGGCGCTGCGGCGGCTGTGCTGCGGGGCGGACGTCCTCATCGAGCCCTTCCGCCACGGTGAGGCGGCGGCCTTGGGGGCCGGGGGCGGCCCTGTGGGGGGAGGGGAGCGGCCTGGCGGAGCCGCTGTGGTGCGAGCGGCAGCGAAGGGCCGTGGGCCGCGGTGCTGAGGGGACGGCTGTCAGCCCGTGACCTCTGGGAATGCGTGGTTGGAAGTGGGAAGGGCAGGGCCCGTGGCGGTTGTCTCCCGGGACGGGGTGGAAAGTGCCGCGGGGCCGACCGGGGTCTGTGCGGCGCGACAAGCCCTGCCAGCGCCGGCGGGACGGGACGGCGCCGCGGAAGGTGCCCGGCCGGGGCCCTGCCCCACTGGCCGGGACACAGAGCAGGTGTCTGGGTGGCACCCGGGGGTGTCTGCGCCGGGGGGGTCCGCCGGGCGCCGGCCCCGGGTGGCGCTCAGGCCTGCCGATACAGTTCACCTCACATTTGCACTGTTGGTACGTGGGTCAGACATAGCAGATGGTGGTCTAAGTCTCAGAGCTTACTATTCCTCTGGAGACTTAGAGATCTGACATGCTCTTTGTTCATAAACCGCGCTCGGGCGTTCATCCGCTGCTCACGCGCGGGCGGTTTCAGCATCCCCGCTGCACCTCCAGGATGGTCCGGGGTGAGCAGTACCGCTGTGAACAGTATCATCGCAGTCAGGTTGTAGGGGGCTTTGCGCAGCCAGATCCAGTTGAAGATGTCCCTGCTGCTTGCAGGGGGTTGCACCAGACGACCTTTAAAGGTCCCTTCCAACCCAAACTGTGCTATGAATGATTGTGCTTCAGCGAGGAGCCAGCTGAAGTGCTGTGGCGTTTCTGCAGCCGGTTTAGAAATAGAAGGCTGTAGCAAGTGAAGCATCACACATCATAAACAGGCTCATGTAACCTTGTCACAGGTAATGCTTTTCTTACTGAAGGCAAGGTTTTATGACTATGATGGTTTTTACCTTAAGAATTTCTTGTGTTGTGCCTCAGAAGCTGTGCAAACAAAATTAAGCCATTAAATTCCATTTCTGATTGTAACTAGTCTTCTATTTTCTAACAGGATGTATTTTTTTCTTATGGAAATGTCTGTTTTCTTTAGTTTTGTTGGCTTTTTTTTTTTTTTTTAATCTGGAAATGCAGGTAATTTTGTAACTAGCCAATATTAGGTTTTATGGGCCTGTAACTGAACTAGGCAAATCTGTGATCCAGCATGAAGCTGGTGTGAGCCAATGAGAAGGTGAGGGCCCAAGTGGCAGGAGGGTTTCTTTACATACACATGTACCATTCACCTTTTAACAATGACTTTGTGACACCAGGGGTAATCTGGCACCCAGTTCTCACTAGTGCTTGTGAAAATCTTGCTTCATGAAATTTCACTTTGTCCTTGGCATGACAAGTAAGGAAGATACTTGCCACTGCCTTGGAAGTAAGACAACAGAAACAGAGCTTAAGGAATTTGAAGATTTAGTAACATTATGGACTAGTCTGTGAAACAAGTTGCAATAATAGACTCTAGGGTGGAATAGGCATTGAAGTTACATCATGTCTTGCCCTCCAAAATGTGTCTTCCTGTAGTGTCAATATAGATTATAGGCCATGGTCTGACCAAGCTGACTGAGACAATAAAAAACTGTCATGTTTTACAACTTGAAATTGCTTCTTTTGAAACTGCGAGATCAGAGTTTGTCTTGATTATTGTAAACCCATGCTGACCAAATCTACATTTCATTGATTCCTAAAAGTTCCTTACTTTCTGCATTACAAAAGAACACATTTTCTTTTGTGCAATTGTTGCATATAATTTGTGGAATAGTGGCACAATCCATTTGCATCAATGACTTAAGAGGAACACATGGGGTACAGAGGGGCTAGTATGGTGAGGAAAGTATATTCCAATGAAAGAGGAAAGCAATTTCAGGTCATTTTAATGTGGAAAACGTAAGATTTTGCTCTCTCCCCATCCTCTCCCCTTCCTCCGCCCCCCCCCCCCCCCCCCCCCCCCCCCCCCCGCTATTTTTTAACAAGCTTTTTGATAGATTTCTGTCTCATTCAGCAGTACATGGATTACAGCAAGCTGTATGGCAAACTTTTGGAGAAGTAAAACTGGAAAAAAGCTGAAAAAAAGGAAGAATCCTAAAGCTTAATTTCCACTTAATTGTCTTGTATTCAAACTGTATGGAGTATGTTGGTAATTTATAATGTTCACATGGTAATATGGGTACTGAATTAGAATGTGTTACTTCATAAAGTGCAATTCAGATCTGTTGTTGTATATTAACTTTGAACCATGTATATTTTGAATCTTAAGAAAACTAAACATGAATTAGGATTCTGTGCCTTTGTCTTTTTAAGGTGTCATGGAAGAACTGGGGCTTGGTCCAGAGATCCTTCTACAGGAGAATCCCAGACTCATCTATGCTAGACTTACTGGGTTTGGCCAGACAGGAAAATATGCTAGGTCTGCAGGTCATGATATCAATTATTTGGCTTTATCAGGTACGCTGTAATTTCCTGTCAAATAAGGTTTTTTACCCCCTTAAATCAAGACTCAAGAATGTATTGAAAGGTTATTTGCAGGTAGCTCAAATTATTAGAAGTGCAGTCTGATTGAACAGCTGAGCACATCTGAAGCGTCTCTGTTGGTGAAAGCGTTTCCTTCTCTCTCCTGCTTCCTTTAAGTCACCTCTGGCACTTGCTTAACCCCTCTGTAAGCTCCCTCACAAGTCAAAAATGGGCCGGGAGAAATGAGGATGTTTTGCCACCAGGTTATTGAGGTGAAGCAGTTAATTAAGAGATCCAACAAACATAAAGTCTGCACAAGAAATGAAGAAATACGGGCTGGACGGGCTGCTCATTTTGGCAGCAGCAGTGAGCTGTTAGGCTGGGTCAGCATGTCTTCTCAGGCCTTTTCCTGTGTGCTATTTTATCTGAGCAAAGTTTTCCTCTTTGAAGAGAGGGCTGAAGGTTTTTTGCATTTTTGTCTTTCTTCAGGGCCTCTCTCCTAGAAAATCTCTATTCTTAAAATTCCAAAAGGGCTGCAGGCTATTTTGCATGTGTGTGGGCAGGTTTTTTTGAGCAAAGAGCCAGGTGGCCTCAGCCATTTGAGCTTTTGCGCTTTTCTGCTTGATACCAACCAGAAGAAAAGTAGGCTTAAAATAAAGTGCCAATGCATTGCTTCCTTACGGTGTTGTAGACAGTATGCTGGTTTTAAGTGTCATGATTCTGCAAGTATGCAGTAACAATAATAAAATTACTCAACTCTGTTGATAGCAGTCAGCATGGCCCCACCTACTGGTGTTCACGCTGCTGCTGTCTCTGCTGCTTCTCTGAGCCTATGGGGGGGGAAAGTGGCCCAAAACTTCTTGGATAAAGTATTTCTTTTAGCCCCAGCAAAGGCCAGGTACTGCAGGTGTGGTGATCCTGTATCACCTGCTCTGGGAAGTTGTGTTGTAGAGTTAAGTTTCTTCAGAGATGTGTTCAGTCTTCTCTCATTATCTAAGATTGTCAGAGATTAAAAGAGTAAAGAAAGGATGCCTCATTTGAAACGCTTTTGACTTCATGTCCAGATGATCTCAAAGTATTATGATATTTTTACTTATTAGCATAGGGAAAGAGTCAGTAGAGGAACAGCATAGTCCATCAGTACCTTAGACTGTAGTACTTTTTGTTTACAAAAATAAGTGCTTTTTTCTCTGGAGCTGGTTTAATCAGTGGTATTTTGGTTAGTGATACCTTCCTAAAATGAAATAATTTTGCTTGAAATTTCACACATCAAGTTGTTCTGCATATTTAAAGGAAATAGGACGAGGTATTCGAGAGGTGTAATTTCTCAAAAATGGTATCTCGTCCCCTGATTATTTTCCTGATGAGCTTTGGCTTTCTTTAACTAAAAAATGGCTTGCATTAGGAACTCTAGATATAAGTTATTATGTTAATCTGCTGGTGCCTGTGACGACCTTTAGACTGTTAGAAGTGAGGCTTTAGTCAGCGACAGGGCTTTATGCTTACACTACAGGCTTTGGAAACTTCTTTATACAGTGCGCTCGTTTGCTTGCACTTAGGAAGTGCATTAGACCATTAGCTAACTAAGCAAAGCATCAGAAGAAGCATGCAGTTCTCAGAAAATTTTGACCATCCATGCTGCAAATCTTAGACCTTAAGCTACAGGCATAAGAGGCATGATCGTACTGCAGAGTTCCTTGCTTGCCTGAAGGGAGTCACTGTGAGGGAACTACAAAGAGTAAGGTGACAGTAAAGAGGTTGTTTAGGATAACGGAGAAACACTGGCAGGTTCAGAGGCTCTGTCTGAAGTAAACTGGCTTAGCCTTTCCTCTGTTCCCTTTCATTTCTGCATAATTGCTGGCATAAACATAGGTTCTCTGTGTCTATGTTGCATGCAGTCAGAGGTAACTTTTCTGTGTTACTCCTCTTATACGCAGCCTTTTTTCCCCAAAGGTATTGAAGAGGGAGGTTAGGCCTGACGTATGGTTGTCAGCATGAAATCCTCTGTTATGATTATTATTCATGGGTTATGTGCACAGAAGACTGTACCTCTGCCTTTTTGCTTCGAAAGATTCAAAGAACAGCAATTTAAAGTTGCTTAGAGTCATGTTTATAATGCCTTTTGAATTTTTAGGGGGGAGGTTCTATGCATATACAAAGGTTTTTTAGATGAAGTTTTGTCTCTATGTAGGCAAATTATCAATGGTTTATTTGTGAGACTTTTATTAGTCTCTTTACTTAAATGCACTGATATGATTTCTTATATTCTTTTGTGAATTAAAGAGTACCTATTTGCTAAGACACAGCTGAGACAGAAAACTGTTGGTAGAATTTGCTTTATTTTTTGTTTACTTGCATGGTCTTAAAATAATGAAACTTTAATTGTAGAAATGAATATTTATAATTAATTTCATACTTATGTTTGCTTTGATTGCTCTACTGTCAGGTGTGCTGTCAAAGCTGGGTAGAAAAAATGAAAATCCGTATGCACCCATAAATCTTCTGGCTGATTTTGCTGGTGGAGGTGTCATGTGCGCATTGGGCATTATTACAGCCCTTTATGAACGTACCAAGTCTGGCAAAGGGCAGATTGTTGATGCAAGTATGGTAAGTTTGGTCTCAAGGAAGGTGGGGTTTCTTAGGTTTGCTTGTTTGGGTTTTTTTCTACTCTTAAGTCTGTAAAAGAGAGAAAATTGCAACTATTCATAAAGTTAAAAACTGAGAACTTGGGAAAGGGAAGGTAACTAATCTCATAAAATCACTATTTCTTCAGCTGCAAGCAGTTTTCACATATCCCTGTTGCCATAGCATCATTATGACATGGGACACATACTGTGGCTTTCCCCCTGTGCCATTCCCTACCTCTCCTTTTACCAGTCTGCCTTCTTCAGAAAATATTAGCTGTATATATTGGATGATACTGTCCTATTAGAAGCACTGTTCCCTTGAATAATTACACTGCTATGGATTATTGCCAAGAAGGCGATTTCAAACACTTTGTGTTAATGTGGCATAAAATAAATGAAAGGCTAAATTAGCTTAATGATGAATACTATGGATTTTTTCACTGCAAGGCTACCCGCTTACACACAGAGGAAAAATACATGTTTACATTTATCCTTGAAACCTATATTACCTGCAAGTGTTTTTTCTCTCTCTGTCTCTTTTTCTGTTTGTTTTTTTTTTTTTTTTTTTTTATTAAAGAGCATTGCAATTAAAATTTGACCTCTGTTCGAGATGTTATGATACAGTGAAGGCTATGATTTGGACTTAAATATATTTTAAGTTTTAAATAAATTATACTAATTGGAAAATGTCCCTTTATTGAAGAGATCTTGAAGATAGGAGAACAGTACGGGATGTTAGCTATCTTGACTTCAGTAAGTTTTTGACAAACTCGCATGACATTCTCAGAAGCAGGCCACAGCTTTATGGTCTATATGAAAATTCTATGGGATCAGTGCAAAACTGGTCTAATTTTTTTACCCCAGCAGCAGTTATTAGTAGTTGATTGTCAAAATGAAAAACTTACCAACTGGAGCTCTACAGATGTCTGTTGGGGTTGTTTTTCAGTGTTTTCTCCAATAAGCTGAATGATGGATGAGTGAGTTTTTAGTAAATTTACAGATAATACATGTGTGGGAAGAACATGGACACTTGGATTAGAATTGAAAATTACCTTTTCGAATTGGAGAAATGGCCTGAAAAAAATTGGCTGCAATTCATGGAGACCACTGCTCTGTAGTTCTTTTAGGCAGAAACAATTAGCTGCACAAATGCAGTATGAGAACAATTGGCTAAAGTACAATCCTGGGGGTTTGTAGTAGTCACAAGCTGAACATGAGTCAACAATGTCATGCTGTTGTAAAACACACACTCACTGTATTAGGATGTATAAACAGGAAACTGAGCCAACAAAGTTTCTGTAGTAATTCTTCTAATCTATTCAACATTTATAAGGCCTTGGGAAGATACTGTTTCTGATGCTGGCCATCATCTTTCACAAAAAAAAATGAGCCATTTGAAGGAGTTTGAGAAACACAACAAAAATGATGTGAGTCTAAAAACATGACCTACGAAGGAAAACTGAAGGAGTTTGTATATTTCTGAAGAAAAAACTGTGAATTGTGACAAGTCTTCAAATATTTAAAAAGATATTTCTTGTAGTTTGGAGTATTACCGTATTTTCACTATTGGTACTTTAAACCACTAAAAGAATTCGTTAAGGGAAAGAATCAATGTCAGTCAGTCCACTGATGTCCTAATGAGATCTGTGACTCATTGGGAATGGAATGTGTTGCGGTTTTTTGAGGTTTTTTTTTAAGCCCTCAAAACTTCTCAGTTTTTTCTTGTCTCATTATAACTGCAGAATTTACAGTTCCTTGCTGATGTTCCTGGCATCCTGTGAAATGGATGGAATATTGTCCGGTATCACGGGATGTACTTTACCTGGCATTTTGTTATGTTCCTTTCACTTGAACAGACTTTCAGTGAGACAATTGAAAAACTTAATATGCATCATCATCAGCAAAGACAATTAAATAGACTGGGTTGATGAGCCTGCTTTTATGTCTAAATATCATGGAAGTAGATATTTTAAAATCATAATACTGCAGCAATATTTCAGCTGTAATTTTGTTTTAACATTCTTTTTTATTTAGTAGGCTTATTACTTAAGCTGTTTAGGTGGTCTGAATCTGACACATGGTGGAATTTTCTGTGGTAGAAGAGGGAAAATGAATTTCTTTTTTTAGCAGCTTTTTTCCTTCAGGATTACTTTTGTTAAGTTTTCATCTTCACAGGTTGTTTTCCTGACCACTTGTTTATTTTTTTCTTTTATAGCAATGCCTACTTTTCTGAAGTAATCTAAAAAATAATTATTTCTTGTCTTTAAGGCTAGTAATTCTAGATTGAGATCCAGATTTTTGTTACAGAAGAATTTGTTATTTATCTTTTATTTCTAATTACTATGCTGAAAGCTGAAAATGGCTTGAGAGCTTCTTATGATCAGTAATATACACATGAGGAGCTCCTCCAGTTAGTGAAACCGAACTAATACAAAAAGAGCATAGAGGGGATCAGTCGAAGGGCTAGATCTGCATCATCTGTTCACAGTGTCTGGTGTTGTTGTTGCACTGCGGAAAAAGTAGATGCTGGGTCCAGCGTTTCAGCTGTCTACATTAGGAGAATTAGATGCCTGATCTGGATTGGTACATGTTAGTTGCTGCCTGTTCTGGACATTAAAGGGATCATAGGTATCTTACAGTGAGCCTGATAGTTCCCATGGGCTGAGTAGGCTGTGGAGTGGACACCACAAGAACCATGTCAGTAGGCACAATTGTACATCTGCACTCTTGCACCACACTGGAATAGAGGCATGTGAGTTGGGGCCACATTTAGGTTCGCTCCAAATTCAGACACAGAGCCTTCTACTGATGGTGGGCATCTGACCAAGCATGACTCACCCTTTGTGAAAAGACAGCCACAAAAGAGGATGGTGGGTAATGAACGCTTGCATAATAGTCTCATGGCAAGAGCATTTAGGTGTCCAGCAGAAGACTGGGGTTCCGTGTTTTTCTCAGCCTGGAGGTATTAAAAATCAAAACTCCCACATCCTAGAGGCATTCATCAGTCACGAGGATAAAGATTAGGTTGGTGTGGATTCACGCTCAGTTTTGTTTGAACTGTTTCACTCTGCAAGAGGGAACAGAAGACTTTTGGAGCCAACGGGTCACCCAGTGGGGTGGTGCCTCTGGATTCTTGTTGCTGCTTCAGACCGCTGGTGTTTTTAACATGAAGGAACCATCAACTGAAACACATAGCTCTTACTGTATAATCATTCTGCCATTAGGCTTAAGTGGAGTCTCCCCATGTTGTCCTTTTCAAGTTTTAAAGAACGTGACCATGTTAATGTGTGTGGTGTTTTTTGAGCATGCCTCTGGGCATTTGGTGTAGATGTTAGACATCTTTTTACTTGTCTCTGAATTGCAGTGGGCCTCAGGCAGAAGCTAGCTGTCCCGGTGCCCAGCCAGGGTTATTTCTAAAGTCCCTATACCAGTCCAAAACATACGTGCTGTCTTAAAAATTCTAAGTGTTTCCAGGGTAAGTAGCACTGTATGTAGGTACTGTAAGTAGTTCCATCAGCACCAAAATCTTATTTGCGGTTAGAGCTCATTCTGATGTTATCCCCATCTATTATTACCCTTACTTCCAGTGTGGTTTTGTGCACTTTTTTGTTGATGTGAGCAGTGCAAGATGAGATTATTAGTAAAGCAAACACTATTTTGATATCCTTGCAATCATTTTGCAAACATGTAGATGAAGGTATACAGTATTTTCTCATATGGAAGTATTTTAATTGACTTTAACATGTGACAAGTGGGGCAGAAGTATTCCTGTCCTTGTGGCAGGTACTTGAGAAAGAAGCCAAGTAGCACACATTAAATGGAGAAGCCGTAATGGCTAAATACTTCAAAGGTCTGCATGTTTTAAATTCTTGGTTAGAAAGGTAGAAAATTCAGCATGAAAATTCACATGGAAATTCAGCAACTTTTTATTTTGGTACAATCTCTGTGCTTTTCTCTATAGACAATATTAGGTTAATTTTGCACAGCTGAAAATGCATGAATCAAAATGATACTCAAAATGATACAGCTCAGGTTTTTCTCTGTTCCACTGGAATGTTTGTGGCCATACAGTGTTAATGCCTCATGTTCTTTTACAGTTTTTCTAATGCAGTTGGAAGAAAATGGGTTATGCTGGTGAGCAAAACTGTAGGATGTGATTTGGCTTGGAAAGACTGGTACAAGCTTGATAATTATTGGAAGGCTGAACAAACTGAATTTTCATCTGGTGATATTCCACATAGACAAAATTTTAAGGAGCAAGTTGGAACAGGATTGATCATGTTTTCTAGTGTTTTCATCAGACACTTGCCTGTTTAGAGATTACTTTGCTATGTCTATATCACTGCCAGTGATGAGAGTGGGAGAGTAATTTTTTTTTTTACTTAGTTGATGGAGATGAGCTTCCTAGTTTCCATGGTGTAAGAGAGCTTTAACCTTTTATTTCCTTCCAGTTTTCTTCTAAAAATAGCAGTCTTACTATAATCAGTAAATTCAAAGAGGTAGAGATAAAAATTTGATACTTACATCTTGATTTCCAGAAGTTTAGAAGGCTTGACGGCTGTCAGATGCTTCATGTTCTATAGAGCAAAGAAGCTTGTCCCATCACCTAAAATTAGTTACATTCCCTTTGGGAACTCCTAATGATTCTAAAATTGCTAAACGAGGAAACTTTTTGCGTTGGAAGTGTGTTAGCTATCTGAAGCTGCATTATTACATTTATATTCATTCTCTAATTCTAGATGATTTATTGTATGCAATATAAACTGTAACTGAAAATTTTAAAAACTGAACTGCTTGCTACAGATTTTGTCATTAAAAATCTTAAAGTACAGAACTGGTAGTAGTTTTCTGCTGTTTTGTTTTATGTAAGATTAAAGTAACATGCTGACTGATTTACTGAAGCTGTTACCTTTTCTTGTAATCTTCAAGGTAGAAGGAGTAGCCTACCTAAGTTCTTTCCTGTGGAAATCACAAAATTTGGGACTTTGGAACAGACCTCGAGGTGAGAACCTGCTGGATGGTGGTGCACCATTTTATGAGACGTACAAGACCTCTGATGGAAAATACATGGCTGTTGGTGCCATTGAGCCTCAATTCTATGAGCAGTTAATAAATGGTAAGTAGCTTGGAGTTGTTTCACATCATCAAAGCGTGACTGAATGAATTCTTTAATCTTGGGTTTGATTCATCATGACATTGGTTATGTTGATTTCTTTGTAAAAGTGGAACATTTCTTGAAACAAATTGGGTAGTAGTATGCAGTTTAGTTAACTTTTTTCTTCTAGCAATTGATTTAGTTTTCATCCCTTCTTCATCTTACACTCAGAAACTGCACTTAAATTAGAGGTTTTCTTCCGGAGTTATGGTAATGGTAGTCAATGATGTGGCTGAAGCACTAAACAACTATTTTTGGAACCCACTTTTTTCAAGGGATTGTCAATATACTTTAGAAAGGAGACCTAATTCTTTGGTATTGCAAATAAAATTTCAAGCAATTTCAGTTATTTGTGATATGATATTTTTTTTTAATAAGAAACTATTTAAGTTGTTTCAGAAATCATTCATTGGAACTAGTTCATAGTATTTCTTGGTAGAGCAGAATTTTTCTAGAAGAAAAGCCAGCTTTATAAATTAATTTCAACCACACAATTTTGGAGTGTTTTTAGTGCCCAACTATGGATATAATTTTTATATTTGACTGAATACTCTTAAAATATGACTAGAAGGTATAATATTTGAGAAATTAGAATGGGTCATGCAGAATAATTGTGTGAAGTTAAAACAGAAATTTGCAGGTGGCTCTTTACCTTTGAACTGTTTGTATACTTCAAGCTTTTGATCAGTTGTGCTGTTAGCTTCTTACTGGTTATTTAATTTTATAATAATTTGTTCTGTGATGCTCCTTTGGTAGATTGCTATGTTTTCCGTACAGCATTTATAAAAATATAAAAAATTCAGAAAAGAATTTGTGTTTATTCTCTTTCCACTATTCTGAATATGAAGGATATAAAAAGTTCCAAATGCAGTTTTTGTTATGTTTAATAAGTAGAAGGAATACCAACAAAGGATATACCTAAAGTGGATGTGCTCAGTATTGTGTGAACGACTTTTGAATGTGCATGACTTACATGTGGTAAGTCTTTGGTGAGTGAGGGTGCCGGTGGAGTAACTCCGTATTCTTGCTCAGTCCCTCCCCACTGATTATTACTTAAATTGTAGCATGGGCTATGTTTACTGATTTTGGCTGGGATAGAGTTAAATTTCTTCATAGCAGCTTGTATGGGGCTATGTTTTAGATTTGTGTTGAAAATAGTGATGGTAACACAGGGATCTTTTAGTTACAGCTGAGCAGAGCTTATATAGCATCAAGGCCCTTTCTGCCTCGCCTGCCACCCCACCAGTGAGGGGCTGGGGGTGCACAAGAAGCTGGGGGGGCATAGCTGGGACAGCTGACCCGAACTGACCAAAGGGGTATTCTGTACCATATGATGTCAGGCTCAGCAATAAAACTAGAGGGGGAGGTTGGCAAGGGGGTCCCTGCTTGGGGGACTGGCTGGGCATTGGTCAGTTGGTGAGCAGTTGTTTTCGTTTGCATCATTGTCTTTCTTGGAGTTTTTTTTCTTCTCTCTTTGTTATCTTTTCCCCTCCCCCCTTAACATTTTTAATATTATTAATATTATTATTTTGTAATTACTAAACTGGTTTTATCTCAGCCCACAAGTTTCTTTCTCACTTTTACCCTTCCAGTTCTCCCCTGATCCTGCTCGGGGAAAGGGGGGTGAGTGAGTGGGTGTGTGTTGTTCATTTGCCAGCTGGGATCAAACCGCGGCAATTTCTCTCATAGGGAAGTGCCAGCTCAGCCCCAGTCAGCTGCATTGTGCCAACAAGAGCATAGTCAGTGCTGGGGCCTGCACTTCCAAGAGTTTTTTGAAATACAGAAGCATGGTAAAATGAAATGAAGGTACAGGGGTTGTAAGGTGGGGTATGCCTTTGGTAAGTAGGATCCCAAAGAGAGATCTTGTTCTCTATGCTTTGGTTTTGTTCTCTTGCAACCTGTGATGCTCCCAAAGTTCTTGCACATCTGTGGCTGTAAATGACTGCTTTTCTTGTGCCACGGTCAAAAAGGGCCATGCAATTGCATAGAATATCCAGACTGGTACATAGTGATGCATCAAATGTATAAGGCAGGCTCCTGGAGTGACAACAGGGACATGTCCAGCATTATGTGCTGCCCCCAGATCACTGTCAAGTTTGGAAGAGCCATGTTCTTTGGCTGAAGAAGTTGGTAATTTGTCCCTCGTTGTGCTAAGAAAAACAACTTGTTTGCAAGCTCCAGTTCTAAGCTACTCAATCTTGAAAAAGAAAGTATATAGTTGATAATTCTGCACTTTGCAGTTCTTTGAAATGTTATTCTCATCCAGTCCCTTGAGACTTTTTTGCTTACAAGAAGTGGAGTTGGAGAACAAAAAGAAATATAAAACAGTATCAAAGTAGAATGTAAGCTTTTGCGCTGGAAGTTAGGGAACTTGGAATTCCAATACATGTCTTCAGGGAGAATGCCTGTATCTAATATAAAGGAAACAAGAAAAGAGAAAGTCTGCTTACTTAAATACCCATATGTCTGGTTTAAAGTGATAAAACACTGACCTATAGTATTCATGGCTGCAGGATTTTATTCTTCTCTGGAGATTAAGTTGAATTGAACTTACTTTTAAGCTATAAGAGTGGGATGGAATCTTTATTTGTTCAAAAAGAAAATGAATTCTGTAATGAAGTCTGGTCTTGTTTGTCACTTATTCTCCATGAACCTTTGCTGGACACTCCAGCTGCCTTCTATTGATCACTGCTATAGGGCAAGACTCAGGCTTTTCTCTCTCAACCAGACAGCCAGCTTATCTAGAAAGAAGCTCTGATGGATGAATCCAGTGGCCAGGCAATATAATATGATCACTGACAGGTCTCTGTCTTATTTAGGTAACTCTTTTCTGACAAAAATGCTAAAAATCTCTGTTTTTCTCTTAGTTATTTCTCAGAAATTTAGGGCATAAAGTTGGAGCCACAACGGTGGATCCATCTGCCTATGTTGGGGCACGCACATTGGACAACTTTATTTTCATGTTTGAAAGTATTCCTTATGCTTACAATGCACAGAAAGGGCTTGACTTTTAACAGCTTACGCTTCAAAAACAGTTATTCCAGCAATAAAGAACTGGTGCATCTGTTTGTAAGTAAGCAACACCTGCAGTCGCAGCTGTGTGTGTTTCAGGCTGTTTCTGTCATATTTAAAAAATGCAGCATACAGACTACAGTCTTCTATGGAAATTGTGCTTATTGCCTTCATTGTATCACAATCTGTACTTGTTTATAGTCAATCAGTTTTCTTTGTTTATTTTGTAGAGGTATGTTGTTTAAAGTATCAGACCAATTCAAGTTTTTTTTCATGATGCTGCATTTAAAATAAGTGGTCTTTCTTTATTGTAGTTTAGGTGCATATTATGAATTGTTCAGATTTTCACATAGGAAATATTTATCCTGTGCAGTTGGTTACGGTTGCAAGTTTTCTGAAGCAAGTGTACTAAATCAGGACAGCAGATCCTTCTTGTGGTTTAGGGATTTTTTTTTTTCCTTTCTGGGGTATCTATTGCAGAAATTCATTTCAAAATTTAAGC
Organism: Falco naumanni; assembly: GCF_017639655.2. Lineage (NCBI taxonomy): Eukaryota > Metazoa > Chordata > Aves > Falconiformes > Falconidae > Falco > Falco naumanni. Next base: position 73,497,309 of record NC_054080.1, read on the forward strand.
CTTTGAATGTTCTAGGGAATTAAAAACTGCTTGTGAGAATGTATTGCTCATTCACAAACCCAAAGAGCTTTGACTTAGGCTGAATTGTCAGTCCCAGGCATTAATTCCCTGCTTTGAAGTAGTTTTAAAATGGTAAGTTCCAGTTAAAAATGCCATAATTTTATTTCATACCTTTTCCCCATAATTCTGGTCATTTCTGCTGATGAACAATTTGGTGCTGTTCCAGATAGAATATGTTCAAAAGCCAGAGGGTAGGTTACTTTTGACACACCTATATAATGATAATGCAACACCCTTATCCTTGTAAATGTAAGAGTTGCAGATTTAAAGATTGCAGAATTTAGAAAGGAACAGGATTTCTGAATCATTTCTCACTGCTCACAGAATTCTGCTTAGCAGAAGTGAAACTAATTTCCCTTCAGTTTTTGTTCAGTGTTTCCCTGCAGAATTAGGAACCGAGTGCTGGACCCGCGTGCAATTAATGACACGGCAGGGAAAGTTCTTAAGGGGTCTGCAGAGGGAAACTTAAGTTTAAAATGCAGAATCTTTGAGAATATTGTTGGCTTTGTAGATTGTGCTTGGCAAGGAAAATTAAATTTCTGCCTACCACAAATTTTGAATTAAAAAAAAAAAAAAAAGGTAAAAAGGTTACATGAGAAAATGAAGCTATATAAAATAGATACAGTAAATAATTGCTGTAGTAGCTGTAGTATTAGGAATTGTATTCTGGGCTCACTATAGACTATTGGATGTTAACAAGCACGCTGTAATCCTTACGCTTATATTGATTTTATTACTACAGAAGTCAACCAATAAATATCTAGAATGCCTTTGCATCTTATGAAAAATCTGATGTAAGAAACATGTGCTACTAATATTAAGTCTCAATGTTTTGACAGAGACAGAATGTCTTCCAACTGACCTGTAAATTGCTTCTGCAGGTTTCTTTTGATTTTTAGTAAATATGTGCTTAGTGTTGCTGTAGCCAGGCTACAAGAGGCATGGAGAACACAGTAAATTTTTTTTATCAGGTGAGAGTAAAAGTTTGATTCTGTGTTATCACATGGTGTAAAACTCAGTTACATGAGGTAAACTTAGTATCAACTTAAACTGATGTGAAAAGCACTAACAATCACTGAAGTTCTGAACACGTATTTGATAGCACTGCTTTCTTACTACTACGATATTCCTATATTGTGTGACTTCTATTTAAAAAGAAGGAAAAAACTTAGGAAGCAGTTGAAAAACAGAGCTTACATCATTATGAAGGATTTCCACAGGGCTCTCCATTTTGTGATTATAAAGTATTGTGTACTGTATTAAAAATCTGCTAATGTACTGAATTCAATACGCTGTTGTCAAGACATGCAACGTGGATGAACAGTTTCCTCATTACATTTTACATATCCTCAGTTAATATAATGTTAAGTTTTATTTGAATTTACTTATCATTATAAGAATTACATTGTACAAGTACTGTAGAGGTCCACGTTCTTGCTGCATCAGAATATTTGCAATTGTGGTAATTAAATATGTCAACTTGGATTACAGCTATGGATGCATTTGCAGTGATGCTGTGGTAGTACTCTGGGCCTGATCAACCTTTTCCTGGACTGCCACTTTCTAAAAAATTATTTACGTGGTTACTTTAATGAAATTTCACTATTGTCTTGGAATATTCTAAAGTTCAGTAATTATGTTTAGAGAGAGTGCAGTGACATATACCTTATGGCTGTGGATTGGGCCAAAATTAAGGATTCCCATATTAAATGGTTCTATTCAGTCATGTTGTGGTAACATAATTTCAAAATTACTGTGCTATGAGCATACAATTTGGAAAAGAAAATCAGCAAGTTAAATCAAGAAAATCCTGAACAAAGCTCTACTAGGGATCCTAAATAAACTTTTAAAATGGTATGGCTGAAGTACTGTGAGAAACTGTTTGAATGATTTCCAGTGTACCAAAGCAACTTTGCTGATTTATCTAATTAATTTTACTGTTTTCTTTCTCTTGAAATAGATGCCTAATTTTACTGCAGTTTGTCTAAGAAGATCTGTAGAAATAGAGATTTCAATTTGTTGCTTTAATAAATGACATGCAGATATATGTCAATAAAGCTATAGCATTTAAAGGAGACTTAAAGCTGTATTATTGTAAGGAGACTTAATTTGCTGTTTCTCAAAAATTATTTCAAAGCTGTACTAGGGTAGCTTCCTGGGCTTTTCTAAACAAAAATCCCTACTTGAAAATTTGAATTAAAAAACCCTGGAAGCAAGTTGTGATTGTCTTACCAGTTACTCTGTGTAAAGGATACTTCGCTTTTGATTATGTTGGGTGAAATCTGTCATCCTGTGGTATCCCAAACAATTCTGTGCTGTATAATTGTTCCCTTGTTGACGCAGTCACTCCTGCTGTGATTTTGTTCATCTGCACCACAAATGGTTAGCACAGGCTGGAAAATGAGGAGCTGTAGTGCTTAAATGCTGTTGCTTTGTGCTATTTAAAGCTGAAGTCTTCAGTGGTCAGTGGAAAATGAGCATATAATATTAAATTCCAGGTTCTGCATATTGTTCTATTTTGCTAGAGCATGTACTCTTAGGTTCAGCCAACTTTCCAATCTGGCATGATCTTCAAATATAATTGGTAATGGGGTAATGGCAGAGCTCTGTTCCTGTTGGACTGGCTACTAGAACCCAAACCATAATTAATAAGCAAATAAATACTTACGATGTTTCCAACTGACAAGATTTCATGTACTGAGACAGAATCTCGGATAGTTTGTTGTTACTTAGTGTTACTTACTGCGAAAGTGAATTTGCCTCTCATCCTAGTTCTTAAGTAAACTACATAGCAGTGTTCATCTTTAGTTTTATACTGTAAAGATTAATAATTAATTTTGAAAGCATTGTTAGCTTCTATTTAGTTATAGATGCTCAACCAGTACGAGTAATCTTCAGCTGATCTTTTTTTAGGTTGATATGATCGCTTATGAAGACTAGATTTTAAGTTTAGTGATCTAAGGCGCACGTGACTTGGTAACTCAATAAGGACTGATGTTTACCTTGTAGTAATACTTATTCTGATATCTGTAGGAATCTCTAATAAGAGATGAAAATGCTTATTCTGCCTTTGATTGTGTTGATTTTCTTCTAAACACGAACAACTTCAAGGCTGTATTTCTGAGTCTGGAGGTTGGCAATTTCTCTGTTTTCCTTTGCATTACCAAAGTAAGATTTCGAAGCACGTATTCATTTTCAGAGCTACTATTTAAGAATCTTGTGATCAACAGTGATATTCTTAAATATTCTGATAACCTGGGGGAGACTATGAGCCCCAAGAAGTGCATGTAGTAGAGATTATGAGCATTAAGAACTTGCATAGCAGAAGAATGGACATGATCTTCCTTTCTTCTCCCCTGTGTGGTTCAGTAGCTATATGTCTACACCTGCCAATGATAAAGAAGTGGTAGAAATAGATGATACAGGAAGTTTTTTCTGCCTATCTACAGCTAAAGATCAGAGGAGTTCTATGTAAATTATATCTACAAACAAACATCTACTAGGTAAGCCTGCTAACAGGTGCAAGTCAAGTCATCAATCTGATACCAGATATGCAAAGGTGTAAGAAAAAATGCTCAAAAATACATGTTTTCAGAACTCCACATTTTCTCTGCCTTTTAGTGTGGTTTTACTGTGGTTTTCTAAGCAGCTCCCTTTCTTTGTTAAGTATTAGGGTGATAGTTGTTTTCTAGCCTTTCTAATTTCTTTCTTACCCTTGCTTTATCTGAATTTTTCCTGCTGTGTTCATGCTTCTGATTTTCAAGATGTGACTGTTTGGACAGCCTTGAATATACCACTTCTGATTTCTGTTTGGTATCATAGAGTCTGTTTATACCTGTGTTTGTACAAACTCCATTTTGAAAGTGTGGTTTAATTGCCTTTTCTCTTTCTTGTTTCTTACCTCCTTTTTGAGGTAAACCCTACAAGAAGTGAGAACAATTTTTGCACCTCCTTGGGGTAGGAGAATGGAAGAGTAGGGGTTGCAGAGAGCAGAATTCTTGAGAACAGTCACATCCTTCAGAGGCATGGGAAGCTGGCAGCACAGGAGAGATGTAAATGCCCCAATGAGAGGGAAGGTGTTTAGTTAAGGAGAGGGCCTAGAATGTGCCTAGTTCAAGAAATTTTCAGTACAAAGTCTGTGTGCCCATCTTCTGCTCCTGTGTCTCAGAAGGGATGTGTGTATTGCATACCTAGGTGGTCCATGCAGCCAGTCTTCTGGGAAGCAGGGTTCTTAAGCAGTTAGTGAGTGTAAGGGCTATGTGTTTCACTTTTCCAAAAGAGCAGCAGTGGAGAGTTGGAACCTGGGTAGTGTGCTGAAGAAGGGAGAGCCGCAAACACTGCTGGAGTCCATTTGGACTGAGGGAGTCAAGAAGCAGGTCACTCGGCCTGCAGGCACCTGCAGCTGAGCTACCCCATGCACATCAAGTCTGGGTATATCCATCCACTCCATCTTCTCATCTCTGGCATAGAAATAACCCAATTGTGTTGGACTTCAAACACTGTAGCCTCCTGAATGTCCAGCTTTGGCAGATGTAGTGGCTTCTATGAGGTAAATATATTGCTGTAGTCCAAGACCCATTCAGCAGACTTTTGTGTCGCTATTCCAAGTAGAGAATGCAGTAACTATTACAGAAAATGTTCTCAAGACAAAATGTTATCTCTAGGCAGCTGCTGCTCTTATGAAGTGTTTATACAAATGAGTGTTTATTATATGTACTTAGTTAAAAGGCTGTAGCTGATGTGGTTTTGTCTTAATTGCAAATAATAGAACATTGTATTCTGCTGCTCCCTCCCCCTCATAGATACCCTAAAAAAGTTTGAAGTGACTTTTAGTTAGTATGCTCTGCTGTGTTGGGCTCTCTGCAAAACATCAGCTTCTCAAGGAACACACACAGTTATGGGCAGCACTTGGTAATGAGTCTAAGCTATTCTGTAATTGAACTTTGCTTTTCTCCTTTCAGGTCTTGGGCTAGGTTCACAGGAACTTCCCAGTCAGTTGAGTTTCTCTGACTGGCCCGAAATGAAGAAAAAATTTGCATCCATATTTGCACAGAAGACACAAGCTGAGTGGTGCAGCATATTTGATGGTACTGATGCCTGTGTGACCCCTGTTTTATCCTTTGATGACGTTGCCTCACATCAGCATAACAAACAAAGGAGTTCTTTTATCAGAAACGATCAGGAAGAGATAAGTCCTAGACCTGCTCCTGTTCTATCAAGGACCCCTGCTGTTCCATCATTTAAAAGAGATCCTTTTATAGGAGAACACACAGAAGAGATACTTCTAGAATATGGATTTACTAAGCAAGAGATTGATAAACTTTATTCTGATAAAGTAATAGAATTCAGTAAACCAAAAGCTAATTTATAATCTCTATGCAGATCAGACAAATTTCAGGCTGATACAGGAAATTTTTATGCATTAAAATTGAATTATATGACAAATAAATGTTTGCATGATACTGCTTTTAAATATTTTTTTAATAATTATTGAAGCATTAAATTTAATTGAAAACAATACAGTAGGAGTTACTACTTGTGTACCTGGATGGTCTGCAGTCTAGAATGATGCCAAAATTGTGTTCTGAAGATCTACACAGTTTGCGGTTTAATAAGTAGCTGTGAAGCATCAAGATATTTCTTTAAATACTGTATCCTGTGAAATGTTTCTTTTAATTCTCAGTTGCATCCTTGCTTTGTAACATATGTAGTAATGACATAAAGGCAATACTTTTCATAAAATACAATTATATTCTTCCTAAATACGTGATTGTGTTGTTTACTCATAGATAAGAAGGGGTTCTTTTTCTCTATCTTACCATATTAATTCATTTCCCTATTCATACCAAAACAATGATTGAAATAATGCTGTTTTCTTATGTGCTGCTGTAGAGTTATTATCATGAAGAGACTGTTTAATAGCCTGACTATATTTTCTTCATGCAGTCTCTTGATGATACTACATTTGGAATTTCAGTTGCTTGGAAAATCACTTCAGAACAAAATTAAAATCACTTCGGGACAAAATTTAAAGCAGCTGCTAAGTATTCATCCTTTCCTCTCTTTTTGGAAAGATGGTAAGCACCTTAGCTGCACATGTTTTAAACCATGGTTCTTGTGTGGTGGTTTTCATTTCCTTCAAAATTAAAATATTTTAATCATTTGAAACAGTCTTGTTCAAGGAAAAAGAAAATATGCTTTTGAAAAGAATTAGTTCTATGGCTTTAATACAGGTTTCTTTAGTCCAACACATCAGGAATTATGATATGAGGATTTAGGGGTTTTGATGATTTTGTCAGACTGTTTACAAGGTTTAGTTTGTTGCTTACAAAGACTTCCAAAGCTGAGATACACTTAGCTCTTTTTACATGTGTCATGACAAAAATGTCAGCATTGTTACTATAAAAAACCTGTTACATTCTACCACATAAACACTTTTCTGGAAGCAAGAATTATCTACTAGGATCAGTTTCCAGCTGATAATCACACTAATGTAAATTCCTGAGTATTATATACCTTTACAGTAAGATTTGCAATTTGCTTGGTCCGAGATGCATCTTGTTGTGTTAGAGAAAAATAAACATCATCACATGTCATCTCCAGGGCACATAAGTGTTGACTCCAAAATCACTGAAGTCGAAAAAGCTCATATAACTTCAGCATAGGTTGGATCAGCCACCTCACTCAGGTGGCTGACCTGCAAGGTACAGTTTTGGTATGTCACTGCAGATTCTTTGAAGGCCTTCTCTTGGCAGGTAAGACTTTAAAAAACACCTAAGTGATCCCGAGATCCTTTGTTTTTCAGAAACCAAGAAACTAATCAGTTGCATTGAGGGTGGCACACAGCAGGTAGAGAAAAATACTAGCTGCTGTTTGGAAGATTTCTGTCAAGCTCTTTATGTGCTACTAGCACCCTAAGGAAATAGGTAGGTTCACTTACCTTCATGGAGTGCATTGAAATCCTTTTCCAGATACATTATATAGATTTTTCCCCTATGTTTCATCAACGACAAATTGGCACTCTGCTGCTCATGTTTGCTGAATGGAAAGATGAGGGCTCTGGATTCATGGTAGTACCGCTGTCTTACGGCAGCAAAAGGAATAGCTTTGTGTCTGGCTAGTCATGCATCTTGCCCGTGTGATATATGTTCTCGTTATATGTGTGTTTTGTGCTTAAACAGTAATTCTTTAGCTGTGGATAGTTGGGAGCTTTGCAGACGCCCAAGAGCTCAGACCTGCTGATGTTAACACACGCTTCCCTGCCCCCTTCCTTGCATAACTTGTGATCGCAGAGCCATGAAAGTATGTGAGTCCCTCCCCCAGCGCAGACCGATCCCACCCAGCATATGATCTGGGCTCCATGTCAGCCCCAGCAGGCAGCACCGGCTGGCCAGAGCGCTGCGCTTAGCCAGAGCGCTGACCTTAACGAAAGAGTTTCCACAGGGCTCTTCCACCCACTTCTGAGGTGGCCAAGGCTGACATGGACAGCACCAGGGAGAAGGAGGAGGCTCTGCTGCGATCTGTGGTGACGGCTGGAGCGGTGGTGCCAAGGAAGCGATCGGTGGGAAGGCTGGTCATGCACAGCATGGTGATGTTTGGCCGGGAGTTCTGCTATGCCGTGGAGGCCGCCTTTGTCACGCCGGTGCTGCTCAGTGTAGGGCTGCCCAAGAACCTCTACAGCCTGGTGTGGCTCATCAGCCCTATCCTGGGCTTCATGCTGCAGCCTGTGGTAGGTTCAGCCAGTGATCACTGCACCTGTAGCTGGGGCAGGAGGCGACCTTACATTCTGGGTCTGGGCATCATAATGCTGTTGGGCATGGCTTTGTACCTCAATGGGGACGTGATAATCTCAGGTGAGTGAGGGGCATGCGCTGTGCTGACAGACAAAACTCATCCTAGCCTTTTGAATCAGAGAGAAAAGAGGGCTCCCTTTTTCCCTCTGCTAAAATGGACTTAAAATTGGGTGTTGTGTTACTCAGCTGCATTGAATGAGCTGGGGAACACTTAAATCTGCATATATGTTCAATCCCAACACTGCATGTTATGTAGCCTGTACATTGTGTTCTGTAGTTTGTGCATGTGATTACAGTATGTTGTGTGTTGATGTGGGTTCTTGATCAGTTCATACAAATAAAAGCACTGATTAGGCCCAGATAAGTTTTTGCAAACTAAAATCTGCCTTGTTAAGTTAAATGATCAACATTGGTTTTGTGATGTAATATGCTTCCAAACAGAGTATCTATTTTAGATGGGTTAGTGTTAATTGTTGCAGCGCAGGCTTGACTCAGGGCTGTGTCATGCTGGTAAATAATAGAAATCTGCAACTCCTTGGAAACCGTGTTGCACCTGGAATGTGAGAAATCAAATAGGTGTGACATCCCTAGACACTGTTAGAGTTCAGCTTGAGTTGTAACTTCACAAAATCTTGATGGAAAGTTGTTGCTGTCATTATGGCTTGGCAGAGGGGGGAAGCGTGTGTTTTTATGGATTGATTTATTCTCCTCTCTCTTCCTGGATATCATTGGTGTTGACTGTACTTGTATTCATTTGCCCCCCAAAAAAGATGTTACAGTCAAGCCTTGATTATTTAAAACAAAGTGAGAGTGGGATAAATAGAATAAAACAAAAAAAATGGTACAAAATGCATGTGTGTTTGGCTGCCAGAGCGTGCCATGGAGGTGCGAAGGAGTGGATTAAGGCTAGTGATGCTCTTGATTGTGGAGCTTGGAGTACCCTGAGCTTGTGCTGAGTCAAAGTCAGCCTAGCAGAGCTCAGCACTACACCGATTCGGTTATCCCACTTCTCTGATGTGATTCTGGTATCACTGCTTTCTCTCACCTAACTAAGCATTGTTTAGATTTAGACGTATCAAGAAAGATAATATGCAGTTATGCAGGACATGGCAATGTGGCTGTCAGAATGAGGGTGTTTTTCTTTTTGTAGCTTTCAACGGGGAGAGAGACAAGCAGCGGACATGGGCAATAGTCATTACCATGCTGGGAGTAGTGCTTTTTGATTTTGCAGCTGATTTTATTGATGGCCCCATCAAAGCATATTTATTTGATGTCTGCTCCCATCAGGATAAGGAGAAGGGTCTGCATTACCACGCCCTCTTTACAGGTACTCAGATCCCTTCTTTTCCGCCGTACCTCTGGAAGGAGGGGAAGGTAATTGCATGGGTTTTATCCTCACTGTGTTTCTAATCTTGAATGAACTGATCATCTGATCTGGCGCTTCAGTCACGAGTCTTTTGTTGCTGGGTTTTCACTACTCCAGAGAACAGCAACTTGTGATTGCTGCTAGAAGGATTCTGCTGCAGAAGGCTGCAGGCATTTACAGCAACATAGTCATAATTTAACTAAGAGCAACTAATCATATAAAAAAATGAAGTAGTGTTTATTCAGCATGTTCTGGGTTTTTTTTCAAGTTTTTGGGAAGTAAAAATTAAGAGATATAACTTGTTTCCTTGCCATAGCACACTAAAAATAACATTTTGACATAGAGCAAGAGCTGCACAAACCGGAAGAGTTGATTCCCATTCTTCAGCAGTACTCCAGTATGGGCTGCCTTCCTGTATAGAAGTAGTTTTGCACAAAATTCAGAACTTCACAGCTTCCAAAAATAAGTCCAAGTGGTTCAGTCCGGGTTCTGGCAAATGAAGCGCTTTGTTTGCCTTTATACATGTTTGAAATGTTGCTGAGTTGCAGAAGGAAACCTTCTGCACTACATGAGCCCTGTGCTGAGAAAATGCACAGGGAAGACAGATAAGGCTGCGTAGCTGTAATGTGAACTGGGAGGAGCTTCCATCTGTGTCTGGGAGAAGTCACTGTGAAAGGACTAGACAAAAAGCAGACTGGATCAGACGTCATGCAGTCTGTGTTGATGCAGATTTTTGTGGCTACAGAGCGGTACTGAGAGCAGAGGCGTGTAGCTTCAGCGGCAGTTACTCCAGCCGAGGAGTGAGGTGTAGTAGCTATTGACAACAGCTGATTTTGGATACATGAACAGCTGTGTCCAGGAACACAGATTGAAAGGGAGCCTGAAAGCCACATGGGAATGAAATCATTATTATCCATTAGAAACTGACAGATAAAATTTTTAACAATGACTTTTATGGACAGAGAGGGGAGTGAGTCTCTGTATATTGTTACCTTCAGCAGAACTCCTTGCAGTTTCTCCTTGTATGATACTAAAAAGGTTTGATTTCCGAATTTGGAGCCACAGATTTAGCTGTGAAAAGGGACATGGAACAAATCTTGTCAAAAAGACTGGAACAAATTGCAGTACTTGATCCAGCACCCTGTGCCCTCTATAGCAAGATCATCAGTATCTTAACCCTTCCTGATGGGCAGCTGCCTAGCCTGTTCTTGAAATCATCCCTTGACAGGGGTTCTGCAGCCCTGCCAAGGCAGTGTGTTCCAGCACTTCACTGGCCTTGTTGTTAGACAGTTTCCCCTAAGATCTAATCTTAATGTCCATTCCGTACAATTTACTTTTATCATTCCTTGCTCTACCCCTATTAGACATAGACAGCAATCCTCCCATTTCTTTTCTAACTCCTGTTTTAGGTACTGTTTCCCTGACTTCCTTCTTTCTGTACTAAATACCTCCAAGATTTTGCTCCCCAGTCTGTCTTCAGTTTAAGGTTTGAAAATGAAACTGGATAGCTTTGCAGTTACGAAACTGAACAGCCACTGAGACAAGTGGAGGGAAGAGTACATGTATCCAACATGCAACACTCAGACTGCATGCCAGTATCATGATTGCTTTTTATCAAAACAGTATACAAAGACAACCTCGAACATCAAATATTCACCCTGTACAAATATTTAGTGTAGGTTTTCTTCAAAAAGTTATTAACAGCTTTGATTGTTTTTCATGCGAACAAGCAAGGATATAGTCCCCTGTAAAATGCAGTAGGACACAATGAGGGAGGGACATAATCAGACCTAAGAGGGGAAAAAGTACAGAAAGCCCAGAGTGAAATCAAAATCCCATGTTTTGTAAGTGAAGCAAATGTAGGTCCTGTTACTGATGTTACTTTTTGTTAGAATGGTTCTGCCGCACATTGTCTTCGGTTCTCCTAAGCAGAAGAGCAGAAATACTTCCAAGTCCTTCAAATGCCTCTGTCCTGCTGAACTCCCACGTCCTGCAGAGCCGCCTGGCTAACAAGGTGTCAGGACCCCACAAAGCTGCTTCCCTTACCAGAGCTCTGTACTGTACATAACAGTGTGCACTTCTTGTGCTTCTGAAATGGTGTGCACTAGTAACAAAAAGAAGAAATTGTAAAAAAATAGGACTGAACACTGCTTTTATTAACTTCAAGATGCAAGATACCATTCTCATCTTACCTTTTATTCTAACTTTTCTGAGAAAATCAGTAAACAGAATTACACATTTGTACTTGGTCCTTTTTGGTTTCTGAATGGCAAGGTGCTTGGATTTTGATAACTAAACCCAAATGTGTTTATTTGCTTTTTTAAGAATTTCACATGGAGACAGTATTTCTGTTTAGTCAGATATATAAAATACATTTTACAAAGCCTAAACTATAGATAGTTTCAACATAATTTAAAAAATGTTTGCTTGTTCTGTGAAGTTTTAAAAAAGCCATAAATTTCAGTACAATTTTATTTTGTATGACTCACCATTTCAAAGAAAATAAAGCTTCAATGAGTCAAGAAAAGAGATGGAGGCCCATGTTGCTATATGTTCAGGTGTTTTTTGGAGAGCTCTGTTGAGAAGATTTTTCAAGAGATATTTTGGTGACTGCTCATGTATGCAATTAGCTCAGTATTCCTATTTCTTGTGGTTAATTACCTGAAGAGTGATTATTCAGTTGCTTCTAGAGGGGATCACATGCTGAGGTTTATAGTGTGCTGTTTGTTTATTTTATCGATGCCAGTAGATCTTTTTTCTCCTTTTTTCCTACCCCCATAGGTTTGGGAGGAGCTCTGGGTTACATGACAGGTGCTGTGGACTGGGGTCAAACTGTACTAGGATACTCCTTGCCGTCAGAATTCCAGGTGATTTTCTTCTTTGCAGCCTTGGTTTTCCTAATCTGCCTTACATTACATCTGCGCAGTATTCCTGAAGTCCCTCTCAGAGATGAAAACGAAGAGACAAAGTTCTTGTTGGAAGTGACCGAATCCTATAAATATAGCTCCATAGAGGAGGAAATCAAGAATGGTTACTTAAAATCAACATGTACTGAAATAAAGGCTGCAGCTAAACCGGGGAACTGCACTGTTACAGCATGTACAGAGGTAAGTGCAGAGGCGGTTTTGTAAGCCATATCATTGCATCCTTGGAGACCCTTTATTTAGCTAACGGTGACTATTTGGAATGGACCCTTTCACACACACACAAAAAAAGAACCGTCCACCATGATACAGGGTCAGGAGAAGGCCTGCTACCTTTTATTTTATTTATACAGTGTTTCTAGTGAGAGGAATGAGACAGACTAGTCCTGGTGCTTGGAACAGTTGGCAGGAGTGAGGGAGAACCAGGTTCATGTTTCTGCTCTATGTCAGTCTTTTGATATCCTCCTCATGTGAACTTTGTTGAGACAACCTACTTTGTTCTTTAGTCCTGATAGAATTAACACTAAGTTGTGGACAAGGACTAGACACCATTAATCTTTGATATAAATCTGAAACTCCCACTGAAAGTCCACAACTTTCATATGTAATACATATGAAGAGTTTGTTCCCTGGTCTAACGTTTGGGTTTGGTGTTGCTCCGCATTTCATTGAGGATTTGTTGACTGTACTGATGTGTTTAAAATCGCTACTTCTACAGCAATGCTACCTCGTTTCTGGAGTTTTAGTTTCATTTTGAAGTGATGTAGCTGTGCCTTTGGCAGAACTTTGGGAATAGGAATAGTGGGAGGGAATAGTGAATACTTTGGAATCATCACTGTTTCTGCAGCATTGTCATGAGAGATTGGCTTCAATCTAAGGCAGCTAGGAAAAGGTGAATCTGCTTGAAAAATATCTGGAGAGCACATTTCTAGAAAGGTCTTGGGAACAGATAGTTTTTACTGTTTTGTTGCTGACTTTTATTGCTAGGAATCCTCACTGCAGTCTAATGGTACCATAGGTAAACAAAGGCTAATGTATATATTTGGCTCCTAGTATAACAATAAGTGATGAAATAGTTGCTTGTTTTAATTTCATTTCTTGTCTCTTGGCATCTTGTATGCCTATCCCTGATACAGTTTCTTGATTAATCGGATAAAAATACTGAGAATGTGCAGGTGGTTGGAAACCTAAGCTCATGTTTAAGCTACAAATAAAAGGCATATATTATCTTTTTACTATTTATCATGTGTATTATAATAGCACTGGGTATTCCTAACCCAAAGAAAATATTTTTGTTTTTTACATATATATTACACCAAACGCAACACAAAAGTAACATGAAAGATGAACACTGCCTGATGAGAATGCCAGACAAACACGGAGAGGGGCAGACAGCAAAGCAACAGTTTGCTGGGAGAATTTGGCTAGCCGTCTGAGATGCTGTCCCTATTTCCCCACTGTAGGCCAGCTTGAGCATCCAGCATCCTTCACCAGCACTATTAACTGTGAGCATCCTCCAAATTGTCAGATATGCTGAGTGTCATTGACTGCTTGGCCCATGTATGCTCTAAAGAAAGGATGGTAAATAAAGAAGAGAGAGCAGACGCAGTGAAAGCAAGGGGAACAGAAGAGCTAACTCTGCTGAATTTGTAATGTCTGACACCTGAGGGTGAAGCTCTGGTGTCTGCTGTGGGCAAGCTTCTGCCGTTGCCCTCCTCTCTATATTTCTTGCTGGACAGCCTGTCAGAGGCATACAGTGCTTTGATCTGTCTCATGTTTCTTTGATGTATCTGGCTGTGTATAAATTCTAGACACTCACTGACTTGATGGTATGTCTCTTGTGGCTCATGTTTTCTGAGTTCATTCATTACTATAATTGCTTCCTTGAAGAAATGGTTTGGCTTCCTGTTTTTCTGTGTCTCCTTTTTTTTTTTTTCACCCCTGCAGGCATCATGGCCTTATATCTTCTAAATTCAGGACTGTGCTCTTGCGTGCTAATAGCTTCCATGATTATTAATGAGATTTGATCTGTTACAGTATGAACCAACATCCGAAGTGATTCATTTTTTGTTCTTTAGTATGGTGCCAAATTACTCAGGATCTACTGCCATAAAACCCAAGTCACATTGGTGCCTCTGTATCCTTATGAATCACCAGTTGTAGTGATTTTATAGAGAAAATGTGTATTGTGAGGTTTTGAAGGATAAGGCACTTAAATGGAGCCAAACTTCAGCATGTCATTTAAATCCCTGTGGGGTTTGTGTGTTGGTGTGTATTGAATGTGTGTGGTAAACATTTCCATTTCCACTCTTTAAAATCTCTAAATACAAAGCAAGAATTTCTATCTAGCTGTCAAATTATTGTTTGTAATTATAGCAGTTTCCTTTTTAGTTCCAACCTTACATTAACCCTTTAATTGGAAAGGCTGTTTTAAAGAACTATGTGGAAGAGTTGAACAAATTAAATGCCGTTTGAAATGATAGTAATTATCTTTGAAATAACTCTAATGAGTCAACATGGAATTCTTGGTTTTGTTTTTTGTAACTGTGGAAGAAGAGAATGCTTACCTTGTTTAAAAGAGAAAGTGATACCCAGAGAAATTCCAAGGGATTTGGACAATATGCAGTTCAAGGTGAAAGTCAGCAACTTCAATTTTGGCATTCCTGTGAGGATTAAAATTCGCCCACTGGAGCAAAGTATTTTCCAACTTTATACATGGTGATTATTCATAGAGTAGCTTGAACATAACCTAGTTCAAAGGAAAGCAGAATTGTGAAAAGTTAGTAGAACACTGAGAGAAGGAACTAAAAAATGTCATTATCTTAACAGCAAATTGAAGACAAAATTCAGCTTTCCAATAATGAACATAACTTTTACAGTTCTTCCACATTTCATGACCATACAGCTTCCTTTATCATCTCTCCCAACACTGTTGCCTCCACACATCACTAGAGAAAATCCGAAGTGTTCCATCATGCACAGATAAAGTAATATCTTCTTCTCTTTAAAAGCAAAGAATCATGCAGGAGCTTTAAAGCAGTAAGAATTGTGTGTTGCAAATTCCTGACAGCAAGCACACCTACAGTACTAAAAAAAATTCAAGTGATAGAAGTGATCTGATGAATGTGACTGGAAAAGAAATTGAGAGAGAATTTTGAAGTACAAGGCTCAGACAAGGAGGAGGAAGACACGGTGGGGTGCTGAAGGTGGTGAGAAATTTTCTTTTGCCCCATCAGTGAGATTGGTTAACCAGCATCAATAATGTCGTGATTTTGAAATGAGTTATTTCTGCCGTGCTGTTAGGTGTTTAGGTGCTGGAGCTCATGTTAGCTGGGAGCTAGGATTTTTGAGTGGTGCTATGTCTCCTGTGACGTATCGCAGTCTCTCCCTGTTTCATTGTGCAGCAGGAAGTGCCAAGCCATCATGCAGCAGAAAGGCTATGATGTAGTTGCCATCACAGAAACATGGTGGGATAACTCCCATGGCTGGAGTGCTGCAGTGGATGGCTACAAACTCTTCAGAAGGGATAAAGATGGAAAGGCAGTGGGATAACTCTGCATGTTAGGGAACGTTTTGACTGCCTAGAGCTGAATGGTGGTAACAACAAGGTCAAATGTTTATGGGTAAGGATCAGGAGGAAGGCCAACAAGGCGGATATCCTGGTAGGAGTCTGTTATAGACCACCCAACCAGGGTGAAGAGGCAGATCAAATGTTCTACAAGCGGCTGGGAAGAGTCTCACATTTGTTAGTCCTCACTGGGGGGAGTCCTTCATGGGGGACTTCCAACTTGCCAGATGTCTGCTGGAAATACAGCACAGCAGAGAGGAAACAGTCTGGGAGGTTCCTGGAGGGTGTGGAAGAGACCTTCCTGACACAGCTGGTCAGTGAGCCAGCCAGGGGAGATGTCCTGCTGGGTCTGCTGGTTACAAACAGGGAGGGACTGGTGGGTGAAGTGGTGGCTGGAGGACATCTTGGGCATAGCGATCATGAGATGATTGAGTTTTTAATTCTCGGAGAAGCAAGGAAGAGGCTGGACTTTGGAGGGCCGACTTTGGCCTGGTTAGGAGGCTGGTTGACAGAGCCCCTTGGGAGAGAGTTCTGAAGGGCCAAGGGGTCCAGGAGGGCTGGGCGGTCTTCCAGAAGGAACTCCTAAAGGCTCAGGAGCAGCCTGTCCCCATGTGCCAAAAGACAAACCAGGAGGAAAGACCAGCCTGGCTGAGCAGAGCTTTGGCTGGAACTCAGGGGGAAAGCAGAGTTTTCCACCTTTGGAAGAAGGGGCAGGCAACCCTGGAGGGCTATAGCGGTGTCGTGAGGTTATGCAGGGGGAAGGTGGAGAGGAGAAAGCCCAGCTAGAACTCAGGCTGGCCACTGCTGTAAAAGATGACAAAAAAGAGTTTTTATGATTATAGTAGAAACAGAAGGAGGGCCAAGGATAATCTGCATCCTTCATTGGATGCGGGGGGGGAGCACTGCCACACAGGATGAGGAGAAGGCTGAGGTGCTTAATGCTTTCTTGCCTCAGTCTTTAACAGCAAGCCCAGCTTCCCTCGGGGTACTGAGCCCCCTGAGCTGGAAGGCAGGGTGAGGAGGAGCAGAATGAAGTCCCCACAGTCCAGGGGGAAATGGTCAGTGACCTGCTGCTCCACTGAGACACGCACAGTCTGTGGGGCTGGATGGGATCCACCCGAGGGCACTGAGGGAGCTGGTGGGGCCAAGCCACTCTCCATCATATATCAACGGTCCTGGCTAAGTGAGGAGGTCCCAGAAGATGGGAGGTCAGCCAACATGACACCCACCTACAAGAGGGGCAGGAAGGAGGATCCAGGCAGCTACAGGCCTGCCAGCCTGACCTCGGTGCCAGGGACGGTTATGGAGCAGATCATCCTGGGTGCCATCCCGTGGCAGGACAACCGGAGGATCAGGCCCAGCCATCATGGGGTTAGGAAAGGCAGATGGACCTGATCTCCTTCTACAAGATGATGACCCGCCAAGTGGGTGAGGGAAAGGCTGTGGATGTTGTCTACCTGGATGTTAGTAAAGCCTTTGACACCATCTCCCACAGCATTCTCCTGGAGACACCGGCTGCTCGTGGCTTGGGTGGGTGTGCTCTGTGCTGGGTTAAGAGCCGGCTGAGTCCAGAGCGTGGTGGGGAATGGAGCTACATCCAGCTGGTGGCCGGTCACAGGTGGTGTTCTCCAGGGCTCAGTGCTGGGGCCAGTCCTGTTCCGTATCTTTATCAGTGATCTGGACGAGGGGATCTAGCACACCCTCACCAAGTTCACAGGTGACCCCCAGCTGGGGGG
Source organism: Falco naumanni (assembly GCF_017639655.2). Lineage (NCBI taxonomy): Eukaryota > Metazoa > Chordata > Aves > Falconiformes > Falconidae > Falco > Falco naumanni. The sequence continues at coordinate 73,514,756 of NC_054080.1, forward strand.
AGCGTTGATCTGCGGGAGGGCAGGAGGCTCTGCAGGGGGGTCTGGGCAGGCTGGAGCGATGGGCCCAGGCCAGTTGTGTGAGGTTCAACCAGGCTCAGTGCCGGGTCCTGCCCCTGGGTCACACCAGCCCCCCGCAGCGCTGCGGGCTGGGGGCAGGGGGCTGGGAACTGCCTGGGGGGAAAGGGCCTGGGGGGGCTGGTGGGCAGCCGGCTGGGCATGAGCCCCCCGTGTGCCCAGGCGGCCAAGGCTGCTGTGGTGGAATCACCATCCCTGAAAGTGCTTTAAAAATGTGTAGATGCAGAGCTTAGGGACATGGTTTAGTGATGGACTTGGCTGTCCTGAGTTAACAATTGGATTTGATGATCCAGCCTAAATGATTCTACAATTCAAGGATTCTGTCATTCAGTTCTGGGCTGCCCAGTAGAAGAGAGACATAGGTACAGTCAACAGAGTCCAGTGAAGGGCCACAAAGATGACTTAAGGGTCCAGAGCACTTCACATAGGAGGAAAGGCCAAGAAATCTGTGACTGTTTAGCCTGGAGAAGAGAAATTGTAGGGGGACTCTCATCAATGTATCTAGTTACCTGAAGGGAGGGTGCAAAGACAATAGAGCCAGGCCGTTTTCACTGGTCCCCAGTGACAGGACCAGAGGCAATGGACACAAACTGAAACACAGGAGTTTTCCTCTGGACATCAGGAAATACTTTTCACTGTGAGGGTGACTGAGCGCTGGAACAGGTTGCCCGGAGATGTGCAGTCTCCATCCTTGGAGATATTCAAAAGCTGTCTGGACATCATCCAGGGCATCCACCTGTACGTGGCCCTGCTTGAGTAGGGGGACTTGGACTAGATGACCTCTAGAGGTGCCTTCCAACCTCAACCACTCTGTGATTCATGGAGAGGAGGACAGTACATAGTGGGATTCTCATGATATGCCAGAAAAGGTGAAGTTTTCTAGTGTGCTAAACTCCAGCACAGAAGGGAATGGGAATGAAGTCTCAGAAGTGCCATATTCCACAGCTGATACGTTTTAATTCTCAGAAAGTATTCTGAATTTCATTTTTTCTGTGCAGCTTTAAATTTTTAATATAAAGCTGTTTGTTTCCATAAAGAAATTAGTTTCGTTTCTGATTGTGGTTTGCTTTTTTTTTTTTTTTTTCATTTATTCTACAAGTAAATAATAATCTTACTGATTATAACAGCAAGAAATGTTACATCAGTACTGATACCCCAGCTCTCCCTGAGTCTCTGTGAAGCTTTCAGATCACTTTATTAGCCAGTGGCTCTACAAATCAAATATATGTTGAAGGACATTCACTATCCAAGCAAACCTTCCTAGCTAAACCCAAAAATCCTTGGAAATTTGGTAATGGAAAGATACTGAGGCCTTCTTCATTTGCTGTCAACTATTTTATTGGCTTCAGGGAAGTAATACAGTATTATTGTTAAACACTTGCTTTTAGGATCAAAGGCGGATGACCCTTAAATCACTCTTGAAGACACTTTTAAGCATGCCATCCCACTATCGCTATCTGTGTGTGAGCCACCTCCTTGGATGGATGGCTTTCCTATCCAACATGCTCTTCTTCACGGATTTCATGGGACAGGTAATAGCATGAAATGCTTTTGCTTCTTCTTCCTAATAGCATCTCCTCCTCCACCAAAAAAACTGATGCGGTGTTTTCATCCTGAAGAAATAACAGTGAGGGCAGAGCCAGTTGTATCTGAATGGCTCGACAAGAATTTTGTAAAACAGCTGATTGATCTCAGGCCCTCATTCTGAGCCAGTCTGTTGGATCTTTGGGGAAAACCTTTTAGTATTTCTAAGGCTGTTTGTGTCTATTTAACTGTTCCAAATGAAGCTCTCAGAGCTGTTCCAAACATCCATTCTCTGCTTTGGCTTTGGAGCCGCTCTGAGGTGGGCAGGTTCCCTACCTAGAGTGATGGTGATGTTGCCTGGATGCAGCTGGCCTTACCCTGGTGCATAGCCACTGTCGGCACAAGGCTGTCCACCTGCACCACGGCCTCCCTGGCCTCAGGTTCTGCAGCTCCTTGCACACAGTGAGCTACTTGGTAGCTGAAAGCTCTTGTCTCCTTGAACTTGGCTGTCCCTGACATACTTTTTTAAACCTTTCCCTGAGTTCATTCTGCCAGCATTTACTTGCCTTCGTGGTACCGAGTGCTCCCCTTTCCATGCCATTTCCAGGCAGAAGACTGTATGTCCCTGCCAGTGATTCTCGCCTACATGAACTTGTCTGCTTCCTTTCTTCCAGGGCACAATTATGCTCCTGGCACCAATCCTGTCATTGCCACTTCCTCTCTTCTGTGGTTTCCATGTTCCCAGTTCCTTGCCTTTTTGTGTGTCTGTAGGAGAGAGGGAAGCTTTTTTTCCCGCAGCATATATGAACAACTGAAAGAAAAAGTTTTGCTTGCCTAGATAAGGAACTGAAGAAGAAAATTACTGGGTGGAAAAATGGCAGTGTTGGGGTAAGCCTGAAAAAGAAAACTAAAAAATTAATTGTAGATAAATTAGGGAAAGAAAGGCTAAGGTAAGAATGCAGAAGTGGAGAGAGGAGGAGAGTGGGGAAATGAGACACCCAAAGGAAAAAGAGCGAATGAGCCAAGGTAGAGTGGACAGTCCAGGAAAAGGCAGAGGGTAATAACTGAGGAGGAACCTGGGATGTGAGAATCTGGGATAAATGAGTGTGAATCTTGGAGAACTGTGAAGGAATGGTTAGGGCACTTAGGATGCTTAACAGATTTCTTGCATGCTAATTATCTTCACTACCAGGGATGAGGCCCTGTGTTGGGTACCCTGTTCCCGTAAGAAGGAGGTATTGTATGACATGCGGTCCATCCTTGCCTTCTGTCATCTTTGTGATCTCTTTCAGGTTGTATACCAGGGTAGTCCTTATGCGCCTCATAACTCCACGCTGTACCTTACCTACAAAACAGGAGTAGAGGTGGGATGCTGGGGGCTGTGTGTCAATGCAATTTCTTCATCAGTCTATTCTTGTAAGTACCCGGGAATGAACTCCAACACTGTGTGTTTGAAACAGTGTTTAAACTGTTCACTATTTGCCATTGTTTAAAAAATTAAAGCGATGCCAAATTAACTGGGATTTTTTTCCACATTAAAACATTAAGAAATGTTACATTCTTTCTCAGCATTGTTAGAAACTCGTATCTTAACAGGAACAGGTCCTGACCACATGACGAAGGGTCACTTTGTGAGTGCAGGCATTGTTCTGCATGTGAACGGACCCTGAACACTGAAAATCATCCTGGAGTTCAGTGCCAGACTAAAATGGATGCCATGGACATTATTCTGAGATGCTTTCACCTAGCAGTGCTGTAGCTGTAGGTTCATGGAGGTCCCTCTGATGGCCTCTCCCCGTCTGCATTCCTTATAAAATAACTCTTTCACAATGCAGTAGGAGTTCCTGCCAGAAGTATGAACCTTGCTCTCCAAAATTATGTGTAAATATGCTAGCACAGTTCCCCAGATAGATTTCACCATAGCTCTTACCAAGGATTAAAAAAATTACTTGTAATCCAAAAACTCGGATGAGTAGCATTTTGGGGGCCGAACTGAGCATCTAAAAGAGGCTCAAGAGAAATCTTTTCCCATTTGAAGCTTAACTACTGACCTTGCTGTAGCACCTTGCCAAATATTTGCATTGTAAGTGAACATCGACTGAGGTTGTCAAAGAGGGCACTTCTTCCAGGATGGTTGTTATCTACTTCTTCTCTGGAGTTGGCTATGCCAGAATAAGACCATCCTCAGCAAAAGCAAGTATTCTTTGGCAAGTTTATACCTAGAATAACTTGAGGCAACTTCCAAAGATTGCCTCTTTCACTGCATTTTACAAAATAAAACTGCCTAAAGGAACTCCCTGATGAATGTGACCCGTTTTGTTTTAGTCTTTTTAGCATTTTCACTTTCTTTTCACAGACCTGCAGAAAATCCTTTTGCCATACGTAGGATTAAAGGGACTTTACTTCATTGGATACCTACTTTTTGGACTGAGTACTGGATTAATTGGCTTGTTTCCCAATGTCTTTTCCACTCTGGCTCTGTGTTCCCTCTTTGGCGTCATGTCCAGCACGCTGTACACAGTACCATTCCACCTCATTGCAGAGTATCACAGGGAAGAAGAGGTGAGTTCAATGCCTAGGTAAGGGCGAGTTTATATCTGTCTGGGTCTGTTTAGTCTATTTTTGGAGAAAACTGATTAGAACTGGGCAGCAGCTTTTAATTTTAATTTCAAACTATTTCTGATGACATGTTAGGAATGGAAAGTTTCCAACAGACAGAGTTAAAGTCCCAGCTCCAGAATCTCCAAACAGTCCCACACTGCGACAAATAATTATTTATCATCACAATTGAAACAAAGCCATTCACAATACGTGTTCAGGCAGTGAGCAGATAACAGGGCTCCACTTGTGTTGCCTTCAGATGCTGCCTTCCTTACATCCTTCTTTCCAGCTGTATTAGCTGAGGGCTTGACTTGTGAATTCCTAAGGTTAATAGACACACTGTAGAAGCTGGTAGAAATTTCAGTTAATTGCAAAGTGTTATAAAAACTGTTAGCTAATGGAGACATTGAATTAAAGTACAGTTTTATATAGTTCAGTATTAAATTATATACGACATTCTCATTGTCTCTCTAAACGTCTGGGCTTTGGTCCTCCACAGCATAAATCCTGTTTCCAAGGAAAATCTGGAAAAGCTTGCATTTCTTGTATCACATTACTGGGCACAGCAGGATCTTCATATCTTGTAAAGTGTTGAGCTCTTTCATGGAAAAGTTCTCTCAAGGACCTTCAGTTAGTGGGAGAACTAGAAACAAGAAGAATTAAAGAGAGTTGGGAAAGAGACTTAGGAAAAGTTCTCATTATATCTGAGGACATTTGAAAACATTAATAAAGAAATGTTGAACCGTTGAAAACCAGCATAAAAACATAGTTGAGACCAGCACAGGGCTAGATCAAGTCCTTCAGAACACGTCCTCCTGTTCTGTACAACTTTAAAGCATCACAATCTGGATATGAATACAAGAAAACTCTTAACTCTTCTACTGAATCCTAGGAGGATGTCTCAATGTGGTTAAATATTTCATAGATCTGTTTCCTAATTTTTCAGTTAATTTCTCTGTTCCTTCCAACAGAGAACGATCATGATGAAGAGTTTTAGGAAGACGTAACAAAAGACAGGGAATGAACCCAGTTTAGGGTGAGATCACAGTCCTAACCTTGGGCCAACCAAATTGTAGTCTAGGTCTGATTCAGAGCTGTTCCAAGACAGAAGTGAAATAAAATTTGCTGAAGTGTGCATGGACTTTAATAGGCTAATATATTCAAATGTTACTTGTAAGGCAACCAATTATTTCATGTTTGCTGTACGGTACTTGCTATGCAAGATGTTAAATGATCTTATTCTGTGTTAGATCTGATATTAATAGAGTTAAGTTTAGCTCCAATCTTCCATAATGCACAAGACAGATAGAAAAAACAAAAAGGAAACATCTCATGCACGATTGTGTTCATTTACACTTTCATGTAATTTGTGGTCAGAACTACTGTTACATAAGAACACTGGGCATAGCCCAGCAAAATAGATAAAATTCCAAAAAAATTGCGTCTAACATTGGAAGTATTTCACGTGAAAGAACTGTATCATTCCAGAACAAAGAGCAGACATATTCCCTCACTACGCATTCTACCAAAATCATGTGCTGAGTTTTAAAATGCAACTATTTCAGTCCCTGTTCCATGCTGCTGTTCCCTAGGATCAAACTCAGTTTTGTCTACTGGAGTAGTAAGAGACTGTCTCCAGTACTTCTGAGCTTTGCGTGGTAACAGCTCAAAGGCAATGTAATAGGTCTTGCGAAAAGCAAAAAGCATCTTAAGGGCCAAGAGTGTTTGGATACCAGAAGACAGCAGCACAGCTAGCCTACAGTATGGAAACATCTGATTTCTTACAATACAACCTTCTTCATTTGACAGCCTCTGCAAGAAGATCAATAAATATGTACACTGTCATGTAATTTTCCAGCAAAACAGAATAGTTCCTTCCTGGAGGGAATCACAGATCAGCTGAAGATAGAAGGGACCTTCAGAGATCATGTAGTCCATCCCCCTTGCTCAAGCAGGGCCACACAGGGTCATGTGTTTTGTCTGGTTTGAGTATTTCCAAGGATGGAGACAACGCAACCCCTCTGCTTAACCTGTTCCAGTGATCGATCACCCTCACAGGGTGCTTATGTATGAGATGCTTGCATATAACAAATAAAGTTTTTTTGCTCTGCTATGTATATCGTAGCAGATACACAGATAGTCGGTAGTTAATAATGCCCTTTGATGGCGTAGAAGAATCCTAGTCTGGACATTTGTTTTCAGGATTTTTTTCTTTTCCCCTAGCAATAAAAGCATTAAATTTAGATGTTAGTACTGGACTCCTTTAAGTGCTTTAAGCCGTGACTTCAGAGCACAGTGCTCCATTATAATGAATTATGCTCTCTATGTATGTGGCACATAGTATGACTCATCTTAACATCCTTTGAGGCTCCCGTTCAACCATGAGAGTTTGAGCTAAATTGTCCATGATGGCGTGTCTGGTACTGTGAAATGTCAGTTTGTCAGAGCTCAAATAGACCTGAACTTCAAGGAAACGGCTATTTTTTTTCAATCAAGTTTCAATTCTTTCCTTGAGAGAGGGGGTACAGGGAAAAATTGCAGATGGGAGAAATGGGGCATTTTGGGGGCAAGATTGGAAAACTTATTATCACTTGTAAAAATCTCTGAATTCCGTAACCTCTGCGAGACAAGCAGGAAAAACAGAAGGGAATGAGGAAGCTGCATGTGGGGGTCGTGGCAGTGTGTTGGCTGAGAGCTGTGAGTTGTCAGTGTTGTCTGATTTCACTGGGGTTTGTTTTGTGCCTATTTGCAGAACCTGAAGCTGCAGGATGGGGAACAAACTGGAGATCAGGGGCGAGGGAAGGGCATTGACTGTGCCGCTCTCACCTGCATGGTCCAGCTGGCCCAGATCATTCTCGGCATTGGCCTGGGGCTCTTGGTTAGCATTGCTGGCAGCGCAATCACGGTGATTTCGGCATCTACGGTGGCACTGATCGGCTGCTGCTTTGTTGCTTTTTGTGTTCGATATGTGGATTAGGACTGTGTGAGGTGACTGGAAGAAATCTCCCCAGGGGAGCGTTTTCTTTCTGGGTCAGTAGCACTGGTGCTGTTGCCATGCTGATCTGTTGGCACATCCTCCTCTCTTACCTCCTCGGAGTGGCTGCAATTCCGGAGCTTTACAAAATAGAGACTTGATAAAAGTGGTTGCCTAATGCCTCAGATTGAAAGCTTCTCTATTTTGACTGCTTTATTACTTCATTTCTGCTGACTTCGGTGTATTAACACGCTGTCGCACAGGATGGTGTGTGTGCCCATGGTATCTCAATGCCCTACACGGGAGTTGTTACGAAACTCCTCATCACCAATTTGTGGAAGTTAATAGACGAAGTATGTGATAAATGGAAGAAGTAATAAAAATAGACAGAATTAGGAAGAAAGTAGTTATTTATCTTGTTTTTCAGGTATCTTAAGTTTGGGGATATTCTCTCTGGTAGTCAAAAGCTGCAAGAGGGTCAAACAGCAATCAATTGCGAAAGGCAATGCAGGCTGCAATTGTGTTATGCTTACTAGTACTGTTAAATGGGATCAGCTAATTCCCAGCCACTGTCAAAAGCAGATTTCAGTGTGAAGGATGTTTGGAATAGAAAAAAAAGATTGAATCCTACTGTTTAAAAGCACAACTGTAAAGTAATTATTTTATGCTGGATCCTACTGCTTCAGTATAAATAAAATGAACTTACTGACTGAGCTTGTCATAAAAGTCTAAGGCTGTTTTGCAAATCCATGTGCAGGCACCTAAACAATCCATCTTTGGGAAACAGCTGCCATTTCTTCCTTCTTAAAAAACTGGCCTCTTGACTTTGATACTGTAATTGAAAAAATAAACTTGGCCAAAACAATAATTTTATAAATGGCTGTAAGCTGCTTGAATCTTGACATGGGATATGACAGTATTTACCTTGAAGTAGCATCTCTGTTTACTCTATACATCTAACATCTATTTCCTTCATGCATCTATCTTTGAGTAAAATGGCATTTTCTCTTTATGGAATATTGTAAATAAATTCAGTTCTGCAAAGCACCATCAGGAATTACTGTACGCTAAATACTTAAGTCCATTTATTTCTATTTAATTTCATATAAGGCTTCATTCTTATTTTTATGATATTTCCAAAGTTTTGAAAATCCTGTGTTTGTGAAAGTGGTACACTGTATTTGTGCTGTACTTCCTCTGTCCTGAAAACTATGATATCCTTTTGCTATGTTATGTGCTAAGCCACATGAAGCCATCTACTAATGCAATTTTTTTAATCAATAGTGACACAGAGAGACTGTCACCGGGTATGGTGTTTGTTTGTTTTAAAATGTTGCACATGTATAATCAACACTGTTCAGATGCACTGTTGAGGTGATCAGCTCTTAGAAGCTCTGCAAGGTATGAACTGACAACACCACAAAGAAATGGTTCAATTTGAGCATAAAGTGCCTCTGCAGAGATGCACCAACTTCATCCTTTTCTTATGTTTTCATGAGTGAGTCATTTATTCTCAGGAAAAACAATTTTCCCTTAGATAAACACTAATTAATTGTAACAAGCCTATGGAAGCCTCAGCCACCTTTTTCTTTATGATTGTGTCTCCACTGTAGACCCAAAATGGCCTTTGCACAGCAAACCTTTTTCACAGCTCTTTCATCCTGCCTTGTGAAGAAGCCATGTTGTATAGTTTCTTTCATTTTGTGGCTCTTCAAGAATCCCTCTCGTGTCACACCCAGGGAAGAGAAAAGCTTGGAATACTGAGCCCCTGGGCAGTGTTTCAAACACACTGCAGGTGCTGAGATGGCTGGAGCACAAGGGTCTCAACCGGGACAAACAGGAGAAGACCAGAAAATGAAGAATGATTGTCTTCTCTATTCACTTTATGCCATCGTTAACTCACTGACTTCTACTAACTCAGTATCTCATGGGAGGAGGAATTTTTAAGGGAAGAGCGAGGTGCTTCTGTGGAGCCACGAAAACAAGGGAAGGAGGTGATCTGATTTTATAGGACTGCAGGACTTGCAGCACTGTGTAAACCCACACTCCCAGAGCAGAGGTCATCAAGCTCCAATTCCAGTGTGAGGCTGGGAAAGGAACTTTGAAATGTTTACCTTTGTCTTTGTCAATATTTTCTTCGAGGTTTAACGCCATCAGAACATTAAAATTTGAATGGTTGGTGCTCTCTCTGCTCTGTTACACAAAGAAAACACTGGCATTGATTCAAGCCCCAGAGTGACTGTAGATCTGTAGCAACATAACAAGAATTGTGAACCTGCAGAGAGAAATGTGACCATTATGTATATCAATACTTTTATTTTAAAATTCATTCAAAGAAAACTGCTTCAGGAGCTCACATTATCATCTTTCTCATTTTCTTTCCCTTTAAAATTCACTGCATGCTACCGAACACAGAGCAGAATAGAGTTGGTTTTTCTTTGGAAATGTCTCCATAAAAACATGCTATAGTTGTTTCTAAGACTTCACAATAATATCTTTCTTGTTGGGTCTTCATCAAAAATAGCAAACAGGCAAAAAACTATGTACAATTTGAAAACCAGTGTTTAAAACAGAGAAATTATGATGGTGCTCATTCTGAAGTAAAAAATGTTATTTCAGCTGTTACTGAAAACAATCTAAAATGCTACTAATTCATGAGAAGGGATGAAATAAGTATTTCCTTCAGCAATAGAAATGCTAAAATATCTAAAAAATTAAAGGCATTGAAGAACTGTCCGCTTGTGCTACTAATTTAAGAAGTTCCCCCTTTTCTGTCTTTTTACATTAGTTCAGGTCTTGAGATTATCAATGTGATCAGTTACTATGCTTAATATCAGCTTTTATTGCAATGATGTGGGTTTCAAAGTTATAAGTACCTTGGGTCTGATCTTTCTCATCTGGTTTTATTTCCACATACATAAAATTAAATAAAAGATCTTCTCTAGATCAAGTTTATGCAAATGATATGTTTAGATGAAAATGAGATTTCTTGAGATAACCAGCTCCTTGGCCATCCCACTTTAACAGAACTAGTCATGGTTGAATGAAATGAGGCAGGAAACAGGTCTGCCATCTTCATGACACTTTCTTTTTTCTTTCTCTGACAAACGCCTGCCACTTATTCCCATTTAACAAGCAGGCACGTCATGCAAGCAGCCTTCAAGGAAGTTTTGGTTCTCTTGTTTAAAGGACTTGCAGTATTAGTAATGTCACAACTGTTGTTTGGGTTTTTTTCCCCAATGCTCATTTTGTTTTTGACAGTGATCTCATGAAGTTTCTTTGACTTCCCTGAAAACAAGCAACTCAGCTGGTTTGTGGGAGACGCTTTGTTTCCAGATAACCTACACAAGCCAGGATGAATCATAAATGCCTTTGCCTTGGCAGAAGTCACAGCGTTAGCACTGGTGCCATTGGTCCCTGCAGCCTGTTAAAACAGAGAGAATGGTGTAAGCAGGAGATGTGGCAATGATGACATTTGATACTTCTGAACTGTAGAGGGATTGCTTCATGGAGGAAAAGGGTAGAAGTATCTGCTGTAAAATGGTTTCAAATACTTTTTGGCAGGATAAAGTTATAAAAAATGTAAACCAACACACTTTTCCCTCCAAGTTTCCAGCATTCATTTCTCATTCCCTAGCTGCTCCTTTGTTTATTTAAGCAGCAAATGTTCAGGGCCACTTGTCCAAGACTAAACTGTGAAAAGCAATTTGTAATTCTGTTGCCTTCTATGATGTATTCATTTTCATACATTACGCCTTTAGATATGCTAGGTGTGTTAAGCAGTTGTATTTCCTAAAGTTCCTTTTGGAAATGAACTTTTTACCTCCCTATGAGTTAATATTTTACTTGTGTATTAAAGATAATGACTTCACATCATGAAGAGACATCAAACCGGAGAGTACTGCCTTTGTGTTGCTCCAGGTAAGTACTTGCAGCGTTGGGAAAATAAAATTCAGTGCTTTCTGCTCTGGATTGCGCAATAGACTGAGATAAGTAGATCCTGCCTGTCATTTTCAAGGAGAGCGATCTGTGACCTTTTCTAAAAACCGGACTGCTTTTTGAAAGGGTAATTACCTAAGGCTATGTCTGCTCCAAGGGGGAGCGGGAACGGGGCTGCTGTCGTTCCAGGATGAAGCGCTTTCCTCCCCGCAGCCGGGGTGCTAGGTTTCCCCCCAGTGTTTAATGACATTACAGCACTTCTTCAGAACGTGGGAGCTGCCTTTCCTTGCAATGCTTTCTAACCTCAGTCCTGTCCCTCTCTGTTTCATTTACTCTGAAGTTCCCTTACAGTAATGCACTGCTGCAATTCAGTTCTCCTTTCGTGCATAGACAACAAAGGAAATTTGCTGGTTACTAGCTTTAACCCAGCTGCGTAATGCCATTGAAGACACAGCCACACGGGCACGTGGTGGTAGGAGCCCACGGAGGGTATGGTTAGCATCAAACCCATGGCAGAATCTGTCTGGCCTTGGAAACCTTCAGTGCTAATGCCAAGAGCCAAACCTGCAGTGCAGCCATCCCCCATCTGTTTGGCAGAAGAATTTTTGTTGCAATGGTTCCCAACAGGTAAGGTACATCGGGAGACAGGGACAGTGGTTGCAGCACATATAGAGGACAATAGGCAGCGTCAGAGTCTTTGACACCTGTTTTCAGGGCCCCTCTGCTCATTAGGTGCTGAGGAGAGGGAAAAATAACAGAACTGTGAGGTCTAAGGAGTGACATGAGGGAAAAAAAAAAGGTTCTGGCAGAGGTGCCTTTTGTTAAAGGAGCGCTAGCCTGGAGTTGCATGGCTAGCACATCACTGTATAAGTGCCAATGTATCCCAAATTATTTATTTTGATTTCTTTTGTTTTTCAACATTCAGATCTGATTTTTTAATAAAATAAATGCCATCTTGCAATACAATTTGCAAGTTACCAGATTCCAGGGATTTTGAGGGCTAAAGTACTTGTTTCTTCAGTAAGTGATGAAATTCCAGCATGACATCCAATCCCAATAAATAAACTTTTAAGAACATATCCCAAATATTGTTGCATTGTAAAATATGGCCATAAAAGAGCTGTTAGAACTATGGTTATCTGTGAAAGGAAGATGGCGCCTTATCAAAGGGTGGCGTTCCTTTCTGAACAGAAATTTTTGGGTTTGAATATTGCACTTGGAATGGCTTTATATCAAGTGTGCTCAAAATACAAGATTTCAGTCTGTGTCTCTGAAAATGTAATCCCAAATCTGAAACTCAGACTAGATTCTTCTTTTCACTATTTATGATCAGTTTTACAGGTTGAGCAGTTATATAATACAGTGCTGTATGTTCCCTGTTACCTTCAGTTCAGGAGCTTATGGGTAGCTCTCTACCTCTATATGCATCACTGGATTTGCTTATTGAAAAGGGACTGCAGTTCATCAGGAAATGCCTTTTGATGGACAAGAGGAAGAGTATATTTCCACTGAGTCCTGTGAGCTGTTTCAGCAGAAATAAAAAGCAGTAAAAACATTTTTGAAATCTGTTTATGACCATAAACATAAAATAAATTATCTGAAAAACACATTAGGAGATTATTTGAGGGCATAAAGTCCTTAGAGGTTTTTCAGAATAAATGTCAAGCAAGACAGACATGCTAATTCTACTGTATTGGAACAAAGACGTATTCATAGCAATTTATTTGCTATAACAGAATCACACAGAGGCACAGAATAGTTAGGGCTGCCTCTGGAGATGACCTAGTCCGAACACCCTGCTCAGCACAGAGTCACTAAAGCAGGCTGGTCAGGCTGTGTCCAGTTAGATTCTGAGCATCTGCAAAGATGGAGACTCCACGACTTCTCTGGGCAACCTCTTCCAGTGCTTGACCACAGTTACTTTAAAAAGAGGGGGGTTTCTTACACTTAAATGAAATGTATTGAATTTTAGTTTGTGCTTATTGCCTCTTGTCCATTCCCTGGACAGCAATGAGTAGACTCTGATTCCACCCTCTTTAACTGCCATCCCCAACAGGTGTTTACACACATTGATAAGATCCCCCTGAGCCTTGTCAGCTCCAGACTGAACAACCCCAGCTCTGTCAGCCTCTCCTTGCATAGCAAATGTTTCAAGCCCTCCATCATACCAGAGCCTCCTCTCTAGTTCATCTCTCTGCCGTACTGGGGGAGCCCAGAACTGGACACAGCATCCCGAATTCGGCTTCACCAGGCTAAGCAGAGGGGATCACCTCCCTTGATCTGCTAGCAATGCTCTACTGAACAGAGCCCAGGATGCTGTTGGCCTTTGCTACAAGGGCACACTACTGGCTCACATTCACCTTGTCCGCCAGGATCCCCAGGTCTTTCCCTGCAAAGCTGCTGTCCAGTCAGTCGGTGCCCAGTCTGTACTGGTGCTGGGGGTTATCTGCGCCCAGGTGCGGGACACTGCTTTTCCCTTTGTTGAACTGCCTGCGGCTCCTGTCAGTCCATCTCTCTAGCCTGTTGAGGACCCTCTGAATGGTGGCGCAACCCTCCGGTGTATCAGCCACTCCACACGCTTTTCTGTTATTTGCAAACACGCTGGGGTGCACTCTGTCCCACCACTCAGCTGATTAATGATGATGCCGAACAGGACTGGCCTCCGTGTTGATGTCTGGGGCACACCACCAGTCACTGCCCTCCAGCTGGACTTTGTGTTGTTAATCACAACCCTTTAAGCCTGGTAGTTCCATCAGTTCCAAGACAGCTCACTTTCCACTTACCTAGTCCGTACTTTATCAGCTTGACTATGGGGATGTCACGGAAGAGAGCGTCAACAGCCTTATTTAAGTCAAAATAAACAACATCCACTGGACTCCCGTCATCCACCAAGATGTCTAACGATAGAAGGCTACCAGCTTGGTCAGGTGTGATTTCCCCATCATTTTAACTCCAGGCTAATTGTTGGTAGCTATGAATTAGTAACAACTTCATTATCTTAGTTTTAGTATTTGGCCTGAAAAGAAAATGGAAGATGTTTGATTTTCAGATTTCTTGTCTAAGTTGATCAGAGACTATTTGAAAAATAACAAAGACAAGTAATTTTTCCACAAGATTCAAGTTGTATTCAGCATGAGGTTAGATGTGGCTTCTGAAACAAAGTGGAAAGGTTCATTGAACAATGATGCTAGAAGCCAGTGTTGAATAGTTAATTTGATAACTGTGCAATGAGCGTACTCATTCAGTTAGTCTGTGCAAGGAAAAACACAGGTCACTGGAGAAATAGTATCTCATTGACCCAAGGAATGTGTGAGTGAGGGAAAGAGTTGGCGTCTGAGTGAAATAGATACTTGTATTTTGTTATTTCCCACACCAAATAGTCTGCAGTCCTTCCCAAGCAGGTAGGTCAAGGTTTAAAAAAACTTGCACAACTAAGTAAATAGTTTCTGTCTCCAGGTGTTTTTTTGACCCAGTTTGCTCAGCCATCCTGTGAGTTTATATATACAGTTAAGGTTTTGGGAAGGTCTCTGAGGCTATGCACAAACATAGACTGAGAAACGTGAACATGTGCAAATTCATATGGATTTGAAAGAGGCAGTTCTAAGGAAAAAAAACCTCCCTGCAACTAGGGAACACATCTAAGGCATCTTAACAGCCACACTTCATCAAAGTAACGAGTTACCTGGCTGCCCAGCCTTTTCTTGCAGACTTTGTCTCAACTGCTGCTGCACTGACTGATTTTGAGAATACACCCAGAGGAGATTCTTACAACTTCTTAATGATTATAAAAAGGATTTTCAGTACCTTCCTCTGAATGGATTCATCAGAATTCTCTTTTGAAGCAGGAGAGAAATAACCCTCACTAGAAACTGAAGATCCACGCTCTCAATCTAAAATCCTCGAGGTGTACTGCAGCCATACCTATGCCTGCTCTAGCTCAGGGATACTAATTAGATCAGACCTTCTGCACAGGCACTCAATTGAATAATCAAGTTATAAAGCAGACAGCCGCAAACAGGAATGAAGGGGGCTGGCTGGTTTTTTTTACTGCTAAAGCAATATTTCTACTGAAGAGGCATTTCAAAGGGAAACCTGAAAATGCAATTGGAGGTTGTTTTCACATTAAGAACTTGATTAGTTATTTGGCGAGGCTGAAATATTTAAAAGTTCTTAAGCAATCAAAGCCAGTGCCTAATGAGAATATCTGGGCTTTATAAAGGTTCTTTCAGTTTGTCACTAGATGTCAGCCTGCACCTTTGGATCCCTATAACTGTGTGACTAACTGTGTGCACCTCTTTACCACCACCCCACCAGGAACCTGTGAAAAGAGGAGACCCATCACAAAAATCTCTTGAAGAACTCTCTAAATACTATTTTGATTCCTTCATCTGTGTTTATTTTAGTCCATGAAAAGGTGACTGTTACAACCGAATGCATGAATATTTAAAAGAAACAGGAGTGGATTTGAAGCACGTTGTACTGATGGCTTAGGAAAACCCTGGATACCCAGTAGGATTTGCTGTTAATGCGTAGTCTCAAAGCCAGAGCTGGAATGACCCTCTGCTCAGGCCATACACCTGATGCTGTGTACACTCAGAGCAACTGCCCCTTCCTTGCAATGCCCAGGCTGATGATGCCCCTGCCCATGCAACACAAAGCCCGGATTTTGTGCACTGATAGTTCAGATTCACAGCACACATGAACCAAACCGTCTCTCTGCACACGTACAGCTGGCAGTGCTCTTTGGCCGTGCTGAACGCACACCGTGCACAGCCCAAACTGCCAGTCTGGCATAAACCAGCATCTGGCCAGTTGTGGATGGGTTCTGCCTCTTTTGAACAGTGGATTCATGACCTACACGTGGTGGATGAGTGTCGCAGCACTCTCCAAACTAGCCAGCTGCAACAAGGTCTTTTACCGTCACATACCAGCATACTCTTCATGCCAGTGCCTCTGCTGCTTTCTCCTCGTCTCTCCTCACCCAGGGCACGCTCTCACTCTCTCTTTCTTCTCTCTGCTTCTTCTTAACTGCTTTCTTAGCATCTGGGATTTTGTTTTCTTCAGAGGGGGGTTCTGATGAACTTATAGTGCCCTGTCTTGCAGCAGCAACAGCAGAAGCCACCCGCAGCACTGCGCTGCTCCCGTGCCTTCCCCCGGCGCAGCCAGATGAGTGGCTTAAGAGAGCTGCCCTCTAAGTCCATAGTCCAGTCTCTACACACCCAAGGTACTTTCCTATTTGGCTGATTTGCCAAATATAAGGTTTCTATTTCTTTAGCAATCAGATACCCGGAGCTTCCTCTGAGCATGGTAACTTGCTAGCATCCTGAGATAACTATGCATTGTTCTGAACATAATCTATTTTACTGTGTTGTTTTGCTGGCATAAAATTATGTCTGCATGGACATCCACAAAAGCACATGGGTTTCGTCAAGCTGAGCACTTCAGAGGATGTCTTTTATGCAGTTTGCTATCTACTGAAATTCATAGTTACACTTCAGACACCCGGATAGCTTTTTTTTGTAATTCATAAGAACACTTAAGCATCAGGATGGGGATTAAAATTCCAGCAAGCCATGCAAGAAACCATGCTGTTCAAAAACAAACATTAAGAAGAGAATCTGACTTAAAGATTCATGCCCTGTTCTTAATTAAGGTACTTTCTCCCGGCCTATAGAGACAAGGTTAGATCCTTCTGAACTCTGGAGTTAAGTGTTCATGGCATCCTTTTCTCATGCATCAGTGTAGGTTTTTTCATCCGCCAGCACAGGCATTGGGGTTTTCCCCTAAAACAAGCGAGACTCAAATTCATTTCTTGCAAATGTTTTGATTAACACTAGGCTGCTAGATTTTACAGGTCTAGTAAGCTCTCAGGCTCTTTGCACAGCATACTGAAACTTTAATTGAACCAGGACCTGGGAGCAAGTTAATCATTGCTCTTGAAAAGGTGAGACCTAGAATCCAGACCTGGATCAAATTTCTCTTCTGAATTTATAAGGAAAAAAAATCTTGACACTTCCTGGGGGCTCACATCCCAACCACTATGCTGCAAAGTAGTGTTCAAGCACTTACTTTTCCTTTGTGATCTTGCAATGGTGAGCAACTCATGCAAAAGAGAACTGTTTCAAGCCAGAGGATTGGAGCACATTCACAGGGTAGCCCAGAGATTCAGTCATTCCCCAGGGATGTGGAAGGGGGGAAGCTGAGTCTCCTAGGCTGTGGGCAAAAGCTCTGTCCACTTATTTACTGTTTCAGAAG
Organism: Falco naumanni; assembly: GCF_017639655.2. NCBI lineage: Eukaryota > Metazoa > Chordata > Aves > Falconiformes > Falconidae > Falco > Falco naumanni. The sequence goes on from NC_054080.1 coordinate 73,532,124, forward strand.
GGAAGAGGAAGGACCATCATCTACACATGCATTGAAAGTGGGACAGGAGAAGCATATCTAGAGATAAATGTAAAGAGATGGATCGAAGGAGTTAATTTTACAGCCTCTACTTTAGTGTGGTCTGGCACAGGTTGTTCTGTGTTGGGATGCAGAGCTGCCTCCCTTGCTTAGGATACACACTGCAGCCAGACCCAGTAGAGAGATCCCCATGAAGTGCTGAGATAAATGTTACATACTTAAGCAGACGTAGGCGTGCTCAGGAACAGACTTCTAGGTACAAAAATTTTTACTAGAAGAAAAATTCAAGTACCTACAGACTTCAACTGGCAGCCAAGTCAGTATTTAGGAAGTTAGAGAGGCAGTTGTATAGTACTTAGATTCTCAAGTTCCTCTGTGGGTATATCAGATTTCTTCAGTCTTTGCATCTGTGTAAGTATGTCTATCAGCTGCCAGCTCACCCCTGCTGTTCTTCTCCAGGCATCTTGCAAGTCAGTATCTTCCCAGTCAACAAGCACCCAAGGCTGTAGTAGAAGTCTCGTCTGCCTTGAAAAAAGCAGAACAGCTTCTCCTTGCAAATAGCAGAACCAGCTGCTTCCAGACCAAACCCAAACTTTACAACAGGAGTTACAGACATGTACATTAAATCTAACAGAGTCTGCAAAGCATAATTGCCACTAATGGTACTGCAATATTCTCTGGACAAAACCACCAAGTTTGGTCCACATCAGTATATAGAGATGACAAACAACACTCTGCATAAATGCTTTTTTAGCAGAGTCAGGCAGATGTTGGAGTTATACTGCAGGGGAAGGGGCTGGAAATGGAGAGGGGTTTTGATTATTGTATTTATATATTCATCTCAAATGCAGTATCGGGGATTAATGAACTTGTGTTTTTACAGCAAAACCAGAACTGTTGTGGTTTTCCACCTTTTAAAAGAAATATTTTGACCTTTCCATTTTAAAATATTTTTTCCTCATAATAAAAATAATATATATTTTTAAAAGTATATAGATAACCTTACCATAAAAATATCCACAGCTTAATTTTTTACTTTTTTTTCATGCACTTAGAAGTTCATGTCAGATCAACCTCAAATTATTTCTTAGGTGTTTCTCTGGAACACAGGCTGGGACAGGGATTGTCTCTGCCTTTCTCCAGGGTGCAAGAGCACTGAACTGCAGGCTCTAGGGCTGCTCACACCAGAGGAATTAAATTGGAGTTAATTGAAATACTGGCAAGTATCCGTGCAGACCCTTAACAGAACAAAAACCTTTGTGCTTGGTTTTAGCTGAACCCAGAAGCATCCCAGAGCAAGTCACACGAAGTGGCTATGATTTGTTTCTTTTTCCCTTCCTTTATTTATGGTTGTGTTGATTTCCTGAACGGAAACACGATAGTTTGAAGCACACCAAGAGCAAAGCCTGCAGCCTCCTCAGTGCCTTGGGAGAGATGCCTGCCTTGTCACACATGCATCTGGGGCTGTGGGATTCTCCCCCCACTCCCCACCCCCTGCCGCAGCCTGGGGAGGCGTTAGGGAACACAATGTCACGGGGCTCACACCCTTCCCTCCAAAACCAGACAAAGCAACACCTCTTCATGAAGCTGCAAGTCCTGTCCTTGGGTTTCTGCTTGGCTGTCTGGGTTGCTCTATACCCCAGCAGCAGGGGAGGGGATGGGGTGGGAGTGGGGGGTGTGTGGGGATGAGGGGGTGGTAGCTGGAAAAGCAGATCGTGCACAGATCCATAGGGGAGCATGGTGCTCCTTGTCCCCTCTCTTTCCTAGGTCCCTAAGAGAGGGGAAAGGGGCCAAGCCTGAACAAGAAGGAGCCTTGGCTTGTCCAGGGTGTCCCCTGCATGTTTCCATCGGGGCAGGCATGATGTAGGCTGCCTGATCCCTGTGCCCTCTCTGGAGTCCAGGGAGCAGCAACCACAGCCAGGATGGCATCATTTACAATGCCGTGCAGCAGCGAGAAAGCAGCCTAGCTCCCTCCCCCTGCCACAAACACACACACAGGGTGGGAGGGCTGCTGAACCCCAGCTGCTTGCACCTCCACACTGGAGGGACACAGCTGAAGCCTCCCAGCCTCACTCCACCCCACCCAGCCCCTCTCCTCCCTATAGTGCCTAATATGGACTGCATCCTCCCCAGCTGGAATCCCATCACCTTCCCCAGTTCCTGTTCCCCAGAACAGGCACAAGCACTAAAAATAATCTCCTAGAGCTATCCCAAATCCACCACTGCCTCCTCCTACTCCTGCTCTCCAGTTTGGGGGACATTTTCAACAACTTTCATCAAACAGCTTCCAAGAGCAGACACAACTCCAAAAGAGCATCTCTCAAAGAGAAGCCCTGCTTTACCCATCCGTCCTCCCCTTGACCATACCAGACATTCAATATTCCAGAGCCATATCTTGCACAGACCCCAAAGTCCTACCCCCCGTACCCCCCACCCCTGAGCTCCCTGCCTATCTCAGCAGCGCTGCTCCATGGAGCCAGCAGGCAGCAGATCGTAGTGGCTGCTGTACACCACCACCCCAGGGGGGTAGTAGGCCACCTCTGGCTGGACAGATGCAGCAGGGGAAGAAGCAGTGATGGGGCGTACAGGCACCAGATCATGCAGGGCCTGCTCCTCCTGCTCGGGCTTGGTGGTGTCAGTGAAGGGGCGCATGGTGGTGAGGGAAGGTGAGGTCATCCGCCAGAGGAGGCTCTTCAGTGCCTTGCGAAACTCCCTGCGCATGAGGCAGTAGAGGATGGGATTGAGGCAGCTGTTGGAGTGCGCCAGGCACACGCTGATGGGGAAGAGGTACACTTGGGAGAGGAAGTACTCAGTACTGAAGTGCACTACGTTGAGTTTGATGAGGATGCCCCACACTGTGAGCGCTTGGTTAGGCAGCCAGCACAAGAAGAAAGACAGCACCACAATGAACACTGACTTAGTCACTTTGGAGCGGCGCTTGGTGCTGGGGCCACTGCAGGTGCTGCCAACATGCTTGTCACTGATGAAGCGCACCAGGAGCAAGTAGCAGAGGCTGATGATGGCCAGTGGCACCACAAAGCCCAGCAGCACCTTCTGGATGTGGTACAGACCCAGCCAGAACTGGGCATTGTTGCCTCGGCCCTCAGGGAACTTGACAAGGCAGAGCACATCATCAAAGACAGTGGCAGTGGTGGAAAAAATAGCATGGGGCAGGGAAGCCAGGATAGCTGACAGCCAGATGAGTGCACAAAACCACTTTGCAGAGCAGCACCCACCCAGCGGGTCACCTCGCCGCTGATTCTTCAGGGCTGAAGCCACAGAGCGGTATCGAGCCACACTCATGGCAGTGAGGAAGAAAACACTAGCATACATATTCATGGCTGTCACATACGAGACGATCTTACACATTGCCTTGCCGAAGAGCCAGTTGAAGTCTAGCGCATTCTCCACTGCCCAGAAGGGCAAGGTCAGCACAAACTGGAAGTCGGTCACTGCCAGGCTGGTCACAAAGAGGTTGATGGAGGACTTTCTCCAGCCTTGTTTGCTTTTCATCAGGTAGAGCACCAGCAGGTTGCCCACCAGCCCCAGGGCACACACCACGGAGTACACCAGCGAGATGACAATCCGCAACACATCAGAACTGTCCCCCTGCATCCCATCGGCTCGCTCCAGGTTGATATTCTTGAAGAACTGCAAGAAGGACGTGTTGCTTCTGTTGCCCATCTGGGCGCCCTCCAGGAAAGCCAGCGGCGCGCCCCAGGACTCCCAGTCCGCTCCTTCCTTCATGCCGGCGGCCGGCGAGCAGGCACCGCGCTCGCAGGGCTCGCCCATCCCATGCTAGGGAGGGCGACGGGTCAGCGGGGGGATTTCTGCAGACCCCGAGCCGGCGGCGGGCGGGCTACCGGAGCGGCGGCGGGACGCGGACGGCGTCTCTCCGGCTCGACGAGCCCGCTCGTCCGGCGCCGGCACCGCGGTTATATCCGCGCCGGGGGCCGGGGCATGCGCGGTGCAGCGGCGGAGCTCTCCCGGGTGCTGAGCGCGGCCGGCCGCGACCCCGCCCCCCCGGGCCCCCCCGCCCCCCGGGCCCCCCCCCCCCTCCTCCCCGGGCGGCTGGGCGCTGTGCGTGCGGGCCCCCCCGGCAGCGTTTCCGTGGGCTGCGGTTGGCCGGTGCCCGAGCCGGGGAGATGCTGCCTCCACGCAGCCCGCCCAGCGGGTCGGCTCCTAAAGAAAATCCTCCCCCGCCGCCGCCGCCTCCGCGCTGGGGGCATCGCACCCGTGCTCAGCTGCCGGCCGAGCCCGAACCACCCCGCGCTGCCCCGCCTGAGGACCCTCGGCGCCAGCCCTGGACGTGCTCCTCGGTCCCCAGAATGACCGCGTTCAGGACAGGGGCCGGCAGCACCTCTCCCGTCGGAAGATGTGTGGCTGCCCTCGGTTTCCACACGAACGGCGCGGACAAGGGGGCTGTCAAGCCCGGCTGCCGGTAGCACGCAGCGCCTGGGCGAAGGGAGCAGCGGGCAGGACCGAAGCCGCTTCCCCGGGGGACGGAGGGGCGGCCGCGGGGTCCCGGCAGCCGCCCGCCCGCCCGCCCGCAGGGGGCCCCGGCGCGCCGGGAAGCGGCGGCGCCCGGCACCGGCCCGGCCTTGCGCCGCGCCCGAAACTCTTTCCCGGCAGGTTAGTAGCAGAAAACAGAAAACTACCGGTGGAAATAGGAACCGAGGCTTTCCTTCTCCCATTCTGCTTTTAAATAAATCAAAATCAGCGCGCATTTTGAAAACTAAACAGATTCTAAATAGAGCTAAATGAAACACTGTGAATCGACCATTTGGGGGAGGTTAAGGAGAGGTTTAACAAGTAAATTAGCTTTCCACTGTCTTTAAACGGATTTATCTTATTGAGATTCCTGCAAAGACATTGTGTGTGTGTCTCTCTCTCACACACACAGACACACACAGAAACACTGCTGCCAGCAGGCTGCTTGCCGCTTTAGTTTATATCTACAGCGACCCTGTAAAGTGTCAGATCATGGCAGTGCTAAAGGGGAGTAACAGTAATTAGGAAGTTTTATACATTGTTTGTATTGCATATGAGGGTACAACTTAATGGCATTAGCAATGCTATGCTCTGGGAAGGCTTAGCCTCCAGATTGCTTGCTACTAAATACAATACTAAAAAAACCCTAAAATAAAATAAAATAAATAATAGTTAAAAAAAACCCCAAACCCAAATACTAAATAAATTGGCGGCAGAGCAAAACAAAAAAAAATTGAAATAACGGGCCTTCAAAAGGCTGACTGCAGCAGGCCTTAAAAAACAGATTCCTGACATTTCTTCCCCACTTTATCCAAATTACAGATCTTTTTTTCTAGGCTTCCATACCTCTTAATCATGGACTAGGGTTGCATTCAGGTGGCAGTTTCAACAGGAGGGCACTAAGGGCAACAGTTTCTCAAATTCTCTCATTCAAAAGTAAACAATTCCTGCAGTGAAACCTACCAACCCCATCAGCCCCATTAGTGTTGCACAGCCGACTGCAAAACAGTGCAGACGGGAGAGAAAGCCAGGGTCCTTCAACACCAGTAGTGCAACAACACTACAAACAGGCAAGGTGAAAATGCTGAGTTCTAATCAGAGCCACGCCACTGGGGAGGTTCTGCAAACAGTACCAGAGGTGAAGTGCCCCCCAGCCTTCAGCATTCAAAATGAAGATTACTAACATATTGGAAATAAGTAAGTTCTTGTTCAGTTTTCCCCCTCTATTTAGGCCTCCCACTACCAGCTCAAAGGGAAAAAAATCACCTGTAATTAGGCCATGCAGAGAGGATATGTTCATTTGGTAAATCATTAGCAGGACTGACAGTGCAAAATGGATTTTTTCCAGATTGAATTCTGCCTCATACTGATCACATTGTGACCTTCACACCCATCTTTAAGTATTTCACTGGAAAAATTGTAGAAGCTGTGCCTTGCACGAAATAATTTCTTCTACCATTTAACTGTTTCCCTGTTTGGCACATCTTGTTGATATGCTGCAGCAGCTGTACAGTAATAAATATTCAGAGAGGGGAGGGGGAGGGAAATCATGTCTGAAGATATATTACTTTTTTTGTTAGCCACCCAGAGAAAGCAACAGACTGTGAACTGAAATACCTCATGGGAAGACTGGTAGCAGATTTTGAACTCAGGGCTACAAGCATGAAATGCTTGTCCTGGTTTTTTTTGCCCTTATTCTGACGACCAGACCAATTCCTTTTCAGCCTTGGGTGGTTTGTCCTTTTCTTTCATCATTCTTCATCCCAGAGAAGATGTTTTAGAGGCAGGTAAGGGAACTTTCTACACCTACACGAATAATAAAAGAAATATTCCAGGAATAATTTATTCATCACACCATCAGAACATTACCATAGCTGGAAAAATGTTATAGAAGTCATCAGCTATTTTCAAAAAGTTTTGCAGAATTCATTAGATACATTACATAAAGGTTATTATTCTGGAAAATACGGTCTTCTATTTGTTCCTTATTTATTCCAACAATGCTGCCAAAGGCTCACGCTTAATAAGTGACTGTCTGGAGCCTTCTCTTTATCAAAGTGCAATTGGTGTTACTGACTCAATCTTTTTGAAAACTGTAATAAACTTGTGGGGCATAGGCTTTCAGGATGTATTCTGGTGATAACAGGGAAATAATGGCTGATCTGTTTACTTTGGAAAACTCAAACGGATCCTGTAGAATTTTGTAAGAGGCTTTTTGGAGTTTATATAGTACTATGCTCAAGTAATTAATGGGGCTAAGGTTGCTAGTTTGCCTTCAGAGAGCACCAATCTGTACAGTAAACTTCAAAAGGCTTGCACCAGTTCAGACCACCAACAGAAACTGCCAATCGATTTCAACTATATCGTAGCAGAGGTAAGTGTCCCTGCAGCCATTTCTCAAATAGCCATTAAAAATGTTTCAGATAAATATGTCAGATAAAGACTTGCTGAAAATTATAATTTTCCTACAATTTACCCCAAAGGATCCTCATAATTTTTCACTTCCTTTACAGACCTCATACACAAACAGAAGATTGATTACAGTTACAATAGTGACTGAACCAGTGACTGATGCTGTTCAGAAATGTTTTGGCAAGGGAGATGGGCTTCTATTTTCAGTATGAAAGTAATTTTTGCAGCTTAAAGCAGATCTATGAAATATTGAATGTATTCCTATTTTAAATACAGAAACATGGGACTATTTCTCGGGGCACTTTCGTAGCACCAAAGAATTTTTTTATCTTCTGCTATTTGACATACTGAAGCAACAGGTAGTAATAGCTCTTGAACAGATTTCATTTAAAAAGTTATCAATGTGTGCTACTGAAATGGGCTTTATACTATTTTCAAATGTTGCATTCTTGCCAAAGAATTCTATTTTATAAATAACTGTTGTTATGGCATTTTCTTTGCCATAAAACATACTTTTGGAGCAGAAGGAAAGGGAAATAGGAGAAAAGGGACATTTCATAATTGTTTATTTTCTCAGTTCTAATTTCTGGAACCCATATGGTCTCCCCTTGGCTTTTCTGAGCTCAGAGCTACAGTCTCATGCTTTTGACTAAACTCAGACCATAAATGTTAACAGTTACATTTTGAACTGTCTTTTACAGCTCTACTTCCTCTACCCTGAGCGTGAGGGTTTGGTATGACTTGGTGTTTATCCACCATGGGAAGATTTTAATGGCAATTCTTTTCTTAAGGTTGTAGAAGGAAATGCAATCAGGTTTTTCATTACAAAATCTCAGATAACATAATCAACATATTCAGTTACATAATACAATGATCACACCATGATAGGTATGCTTCATGAACGACAGACACATTCTCTTGGAAGTTATTATTTGAATTCAAATATAAATTTTATTTAAAAAAAAATAATCCTATTCACATCCCTTCCTCATTTGCTTTCTAGGTAGATCACCGAGAGCATATTTTCCTGGCACTAATTTTCCTAAAAAGTTAGTTTCAAAGTGACTTGCTGTTCTAGAAACATGCTCCAAAACTGTTAATATGATAGTAAGACCAAATGAGCTTTAAAATTCACATAGTCCAAGCATGGAATTAAAATTTCCATGAATTAGCTCACCACTTACAAATAACAATTCATGTTTGAACATCGATCAGGAATCTGAAAGTCAGCATCCCAAAAAATTTCATGTGATAGAATCGCTGGCTATTTTAGAGTTTGCTTCACTTACTTGAATCTGCCCCCAGACATACCATAGTGGAATGTCAGCAAATGTGTTTTTGCATGACTAACTTAGGAAATTCCAAAATCTTTAAAGACTGTAATTGAAATGGGTGTTGAGAGATCCAACAGTGTCTCTCATTCAATTACCAATAGTTAGTTATGTTAAGAGGCTGCATCTCTAAATGACACAGATGGAATAAGTTAAAAAAAAAAAAAAAAAGTAATTGTACTCACAAACTTCCATCTAAATCTATCACAGAAAAAAAAATAAAAATCAACGGATGCACAATATTTACCCAGCAAACTCCACGGTCTTTGGGATTCAGAGTCATTCTCTTCCAACTAATTTCTCTGGTAATATTCAGTACCTTTAACACTGCCCACAACATCACGTGCATGTGATTCATCTTCTCAAGATTTCTAGTCCAAGCAAATTGTGAAGCTGCCTGTATAGTTAATAGATAGTCAGGTCTGGACAGTGTTTTCCCTTGCATGTGACAGAAAGGGATGCATTATATCCTCTTTCCCTGCTTACTGGAGGAGCAGGCAAGCAAGCTTGTATTAGGTGCCTTTTAGATCTTTAAACTTTGGGCAGCAGAATCTCATTCCAAGTAAAGCAAGATTTCCTGACTGCCTTCAGCTGGACTTCATTTTGAAGCAACTCCTCAGTGTCAAATCACGTAATTTGTGTTGCAGTTCCTCACTGCTCATAACCTCTGGTTTTCTGTCTCTATACAGATTTACACAAGCACATAAATTCCTATACACTCAGTACTTTTAGTGCTGTCTTGGAAGTCTACTTAAATGTAAAATAATTGAGATATTGATTGTGCGTGGATTGTCAGCCCAGGCTTGACTGGTTTTTTCTGACCTCCTTTCAATAAATGTACAGGCTTTTCTGTGTTGAGCTGCAGTTACTGTACTGCAATAACTTTGATGCCAAAAGAACACAGCTGGTGTGGTGCTGTATTCTTTTTCTTTTTGTAATTGAGGTTGAGTTATCAAAAAATATGCCCTTACATTCACAAAAGGCTACGAAACCTCAGGTTATGCCTCTTTGGAACAGGAAACCACTAATTAATTGCTTATCATTAGATTTTTACAATTCCTTGTGAATGACTGAATAGTTTAATGTATACAGGTATCTTATTTTAATAGCCCACATATGCTTTTCTAAATCAGATCTGTGCTGGGAAGACACAGTGCCATAAATTCTGTTCACTTAAATAGCTGGCCTCAGTATGTCCTCACAGCGGGAAAAGTGCTTTCTACTTGTGCCATGGCTTCAATTTTATCCGTATGTGACTGTGTCAGCTACAGCCACAGCATCCCTTAAGCAGGAATGCTACTGTCCCCCAGGGTGTTTTCTGACACTACACCCAGTGAATCATTTCTTCTGTGTATGTACACACTGGCACAAAGCCCAGGGAGTTATAGATGTTTTGGGTTAGATTCCCACAGTTCTCTTTCTCCATTCTGTATGACTTTTGCATCTACAATTTTTTTGTCATTAAAAAAAAAATAATCAAAACAAAACACTCACATTCCCACAAACCCTCTTGAGTTCCTAAAGCTTTTACTTGTCCACCATTTCCTGATTTTCTTCTTTCTCTCAGGTGGTGCTGTCTGGAAAAGGTATGACAGGGAAGAAAACAGGCAGAAGTAACAGGCTGAAAGAGTTAGTCCAGGATGAGAAAGTCTCAGGGAAAGACAGACGGAAAAGCATCTCATGCTTGGGGAGTATTATAGGCAAAGGGAATTAACTTTTCCTGCTGAGGAAGAAACCAAGATGGAATGCTGTATGAAAAACTAGTTGCCTCACATCAGACACAGTGAACACGTACCCCAGAAGATGACTGGAAATTCAGGCAAATAGTTAAATGCCTCTCACAGAAGGGCTGTTTTTCCGATTGCCCTCAAGAAGTTTGTTAAACCAGTACTTTGTATACATACACCCACCCATCCCTTGAACTTTCACCCCTTCTTTCCAACGCTCCTAGCTGGCTTTACTCATTTTATAGTCCTTTTTGTTTTTATTCCATTCTCTGTAGACACTGCCTTATTTTCCAATTTAATTATTTTAAAATATTCACAGAAAATTGTGTAGCTTGTTCTGTGCAACAGCTGTCGAGTATTTTTAAAACGTTAAGTATTACAGATATGACATCAGTTTCAGGTCACAGAGCTTCAAATTAATTTTAGGGATGTACCGGTGAAGAGTTAAGCAGGCTGCCATAGCCAATGCCACACAACAGTCCAGTGCCCACTGTGTGACTAGACTGTTCAAAGAACCCTAATGGCAAGCACACCAGGAAACTTGTCGAGATAACCTCATTTGTATGCAGAATATATGCATATGAATTAAAATAAATAACTTGCCACAAACAAATCTTCTCTTGGCAAATGATGTTGGATATCAAATATTACAGAAAATTATCCTCTTTTGCATGGCTTGTGTCCTTCCATTAGCTAGATGAGAGCACATTATGACTCATAAATCAAATATCACTCCTTTATAAATATGCTCTGTTTCCAGAGTTATCCTGCCTAAAGCCTGGGAGAAGCCACATTTCTATCTGGTTTAGAAATCCTTGGAGTTTTAACTCTTTCTTGCATTTTGGTTCTCAGGGATTTGAGGTTCACAGCTCCCACAGTTAGGGCGGCCGAGCTGTGACAGCCTTTGGGAAAGTCTGAGCAGAGGAATGAGTGTGGTCACGCAGAGATCGCTGTGAAACTGTCCGAGACACCCACGGCAGAGCCAGTTCCAAGCAGAGGGCTGTCGAAGGGGACGAGCGACCGGGCCCGGGTCCCCGGGACAGGCCGGCACGGCAGCAAGTGCCCCGGGCCCCGGCGGGCCGTACCTGGGCCTCGGGGCGGCAGCGGCCTCGGCGGGGGTGCGTGGCACCCGCGTACACGATGAGGTGCCCGGGCTGTGGAGAACCTGGCAGCTGCCCCCCGGCTGTGCCCGGGGCACCGGGCGCCTCAGGCGGGGCGAGGCCCCCGCCGTGTGCCAGCGCGGCCGACACCTGCGTGCTTCGAGCGCCGTGGCGACCCGCCGCGGGGGAACCGCTGCCCGGGCGGGCGCGGGGCTGCGAGGCCCCGGCGGGGTCCTGGCCGCGGCCGCGCGGCGGAGACACGCGGCGTGGGGCCGGGGAGGGGAGGCCGCCTTCAGCGGGACGGCCCTCCCCGCGGGCCGCCGGGGCTCACGCCCCACCTTTGCCGCCGTGGAGGGCGGAAGCCCCCGCTGGCGGCCTCTCCTCCCCTCCCCGCTGGCCCGGCCCGGTTCGCTCCAGCGCGTTAACCCCGGCGGGTCCGAGGCGGGGGCTCCCGGCGGCGGCTCCCTCCCCACCGCGCTCCGCTCCTCCGCCGGCAGAAACCAGACACCGGGACGGCCCCGCGCAGCCCCTCTGGGGAGCGGCGCCTGTGTCCGGGAGGCGCCGGGAGGCCGCTCCGCCGCTGCCCCGCCGCCCGGCCATGCGGCAGCCCGGCTAGGCGTCGGCGGTCGCGGCGCCCCGCTCGGCAGCTCCCCGCCCGCACCATGCCATGTGTCCCGCCGAGCCGGGCGGCACACGTCTCCTTCTGGCTGCTCGTCCTCCACGTCCAAGCGCCCAGCCTGGGCTGGGCCCCGCCGGCCGGCGGCCCCCTCTTCCCCGACGGGAGGCAAGGTCAGTGGCGGGGTGCGGGGAGCTCCCCGGGGCACGGCGTGAGGGGAGGGCGGCCGCCGCGGGGGGGCTCACGGCCGGCCGCGCCGCGGCTCCTCGGCGCTGCTCGGCCCGGTGAAGGCGGCGAGGCGCCGTGTGCCGACCCCGCTGTCCCCGCTCCGGCGTCGGCGCCGTGCCCGCGCCCCGGCGGGGTGCGAGCTGGCAGCGCTGCCCGCGGCTCCGGACCGCGGGGCTCGGCTCGGCTCGGCGGGGGGGGGGGGGCACGGCTCCGGCTGCGCCTTCCAGCTGCTCTTCGGAAGTCATGCAGTTGCGCTGTGTAGGTGAAGGTGTTGCTGAATCTTGGGTTTCACTCGCCTTTCTCGTTAAGAGACATCTCTAAATACCGGAATCCTATTGCATTGCTGCACTGGAAAAGTTTACCGCCCTGATTGTTTTTGTTTGCTTGTTTAAAACAAATTATCACTTCTGTACTGCAGCAGCACAAGCCACAGAAGGATGGGTGTTATCAGGGTATGAAACCCCCTGTGAGTTACTAAAATTCAGTGAGGATGGTAAGCTGAAAGCAGGGCTTCATCTGCAAGGAGTTGTCTCTTGAGGCGCTGCCCCAGGTGGATTAACTTCACTGCCCTGGCTGGTACCGGCTGCGCATCTCCCTGGGGGAGAGTAACTCGGGAATTTTATCCTGTTGCTTGTTTAAGTAAAACCAGAGAAGCCACTCCCAAGAGAGAGAAATTGTGGTTAGCTGGAAGACTCTGCCTGGTGGTAGAAGACCTGAAAATGTGGGAGAAAAACTTCTTTCCTGAAAACCTTCCAGGGGCAACAGTCAACAGCTGTTGGTACTGTCAGTGGAAGAGCTTGAGCACAGAGGAGAAGAATCTTCTGTGTCCCTCAGAGATGGTGGAAGGAAAAAGTGGTTAAACAAGCTGCCTGAAAAGTGAACAATTATCCTGAAGTTAGTTCCTGCTGGATTCATTTAAAGAGAATGCAAACAATCATTGCATTCCTGTGACTCTGCATGGGACAGAACAGAGATGGCTCTGTTAACATGTAGTAGCTGTTTAATTGTCAGGCATTTGGAAATGAATTCAGAGTTAATTTAACTTTCTAGGCATGAAAAGCCTAGGTTTTTCCAAGAGTTTGCAAATAGCTTTGTGTAAAGGGACAGTTCAAAATTCAGCTAATTTTTTGCGACAGAAGATTGAATGCAGAGCTAAGTGTGAAGGACTAAAATTTGTATCTTGCATAGTTGAAGTGACTGTTAAGTGTTGTGCTCCCTCCACATCCACCACGACTGTGGCAGATAGGACAGTTAAGGATGCCCATGCTGAACGTTGAAGGCCTGCTCCCTGCTTTGGGGCTTTGGAGCTCAGGGTGTTCCCTGGGTCACAGAGCCTTTCTTTGGCTTGGGAAGGCAGTTCATCCAGAGATGAGCAACACTATTTCTTATCCCAAGGAATTATTTGAAAACAAGCCAGAGGGTCTGAGAGGCAGATATAGGTGAACTATTAAGACGGAGATGAAACAATGGTGAGTTATGATGTGTCACATCTTAAAGGAATTTTGTCAGAAAATGTGTTATCTGTTTAAAAGAAATTGTGCTTTTCCTGTCATGTGTGACAGACCGTGTGTTTCTCTTTATCCAAGTTTATTCACTTTGTTTACAGCCATTCTTAATATAGGCAGTTCTCTGCCACGTGTCGTGAGTTTGAATCCACAGAGGAGCAGCAGAACAGCCAGCAGTGGCTTTGAATATTATCAGATGTTTTCAATGATGCAGAATTAGGAGAGTCTGCAAGGAAGGTTTCTCCAGCAACTTAAACAATTAGACTCTTCAGACAAGCGTGAAGGGCCTGAACCTTGCTTGTCCCATGTGCCCAGAAGGGCCTGTGTGAACACTGTGGTTGCAAGGCAAAGTACTGACTTGAATGTGTCCTGCTCAGTGTGATTTTCTGGTCTTGCGCATGGCATCGATGGAAGTCAGCACACTCAGGCTGCAGTTGTAGAAAGACAGAACATTCTCTGAAGCTACACAGTTTGCCCAGGGAAGTCTTCCCTTTCCTGGACTATAAATCCTGAGCAGTGCCCCTCAACAGGCAAGGCTTCCCTGGAGTGGAGAGTGTTCTAGGTGGTCAAGGGGGATGCTGTGACATGCCAGCCTCAAGGTTTGTCAGTGGCACTGCGATAGATTCCTTCCATGTAGTGTTTGTTGGCACTAAGTTTTATGGGTACCTGTGGTGTTTTAATATGAATTAATTATTACTTTAGGAAAACTGAGTCAGTCAGTGTTGAAGAATACGTATTCTTCTGCAGTCTGGGTTGTGTGTATCAAGTTTTTCTGTTTGTTGCCTCTGCCATCTTAGTCGAGTGTTTTTTTTTTTTTTCCTAGAAGGGTAGAAAGGTATCATCAGAGTTGTAGTGCTTGTCTTTGTTTTAGACTTTTCTCCAGCTAGAAAAGCCAAGCAGTATGTTAGGTTTAATGCAGACCTCAGTAAATAATTCTTAGTAGGGTTGCCTTCACTAACCTCTACCCTACAGTCTAGACAATACTGATAGTGATTACTTGCAGAAATATCTTTAGCCTCATTTTGTTAAACTTTGGTGTGTGGTAATCTTATTCCCTCTGATCTTTTAAATATGCTTTAATACTATATATTTAATATACCTTTTAATAATTAATTTCTGCAGTTATATTATGGTATGTTATTAATGCAGATAATTCTCCTCTCTAATGCCAGTGACTAGCATTCAGAAATCAGTATTTAAGGAGCAGGTGGAAGAAGTTAGACTTCTCTGCTTTGATAATCTTGTTGCCACTGGATGCTTAGGCATTATTTTCCCTTTTACTGGTTGTATTGTCTAATATGCTTTAACCTCTACACACTAATTACTGTAGTGATGAAATAAAAAACTTCCTTGAATAGCTTAAGTCCAAAACTGCAAGTCTTGGGTCTTGCATGGAGTTTAACAGTTAAGCCACAACAAATTAAGCTCAAGACATCAAGCAGAGGCAAACCTCATAGTGACAGCAAACGAGTAAGTTTCCTTCAGGCATTTAATTCAATTATTTCATGAGTTGTGTTGAAAACCATAGAAATGGGGGCCTGGTCTTGCAGTGTTCTCTTTGCTGGTGCCATATAGGGAGTGGGACTTTTCAGAAGTCTTATAATTCAGCTTCTGCAGGTAAGCCGTATTTTTGGGTGTTTCCCCTGCCGCCTTTCTGCCTCTTTTTTGCTTCAGTCTGGAGCGTGAGGAAGGGGGGACCTCAAGTTTGATTTCTGCTGCTAAACTTCTGGCAGCTGCACCTTTTGTGCTATCTACAGGCTGTGTATGCTGCAGGTGTGAAAGTGTGGACTGAGTTTTTAGTGTCGCACTCCCCGCTGTACTTGTGTGGACAAGGGCAGATGTTTCTCAGAACTTGTGCCAGGTGTTAGTTGCTGTGTTGTCGAGATCTGCCACTGTGGCAGGTGAGATCTAAAAGCCCACTGCTGCAGCTTGTCCTACAGAGGCACAAAGTCACGGCAGGCTGGTGGGAAGGCTTGTGTACAAAGAAATCAGTATGCACATCAGTGTATGAGAATAAGCTTACTTCTGAAACAAAGGTGCTACCAAGACAAGGCAAGATTTCTCACGTAGTTTTGTCTATGCGCTGGGAACTGAGAGTTTTGTGTTGTTTTGGCTTTTTTTGAATTGGGAGTGTTTCAGTGCACGTGTCTCAAGGGTCCAAAGAAGCAGGAGCAGCTAATGAGGACAAAGTAGGTATGTTCCTTCCCAAAGGGGACAGATCCAGACACCCTATCTGTCTGGGCTTGGCTTAGCCTGTGTGGCTTTGAAGCTGCAGGCAGTGGAGAGATAAGTGTCTCTAGAAGGATTGTTTTACCAGTCCTAGGGAGGAGTAAATCGTTTTGGAAGTACCTAGAGTAGGCTAATTGCTTGGTTAACCAGCTTAATTAATGAATGAAGTGTAATCACTTCATGTATAAGTGGCTGGGACTTTGGGAATGAAGAAAGCCCTGGGGAAAGAGGAGCTGGAACGACATGTGTTCTCACAATTTATTTTTGATGAAATATGTTCAGACTGTGACTTCTTGCGCTTAAGTCAAGTACGCCAGTGGAAGATCTGGCCCTTAGGGTAGGAGTTCTTAGGGACTGTGTTTTATGTGGATTTATGTTATTTGCTTGGGGCTTTTGAGTTTTACACTAATTTAGAAAAAAATATTGGGAACAGGTGTTGTTTGTTCTGTATCATAGCAGACACAGGAATGCCAGTAACGCTTTCTTCCCCTGCTAGATCCTGACAAGTGATAAGATGTCCAATGTTATGCTGGTTGGAATCCCTTATACAAAAGGGCACAGTTACTTCATTCCCCTTTAAACCCTTCTTTAAAATTCCCTCCTATGCTGCAACATCTGCTAATGCTGATGCTACTGATGTGCCATTGCTGCAGCCTATAAAACCAGTTAGTAGTGTTCCCTTCACCCATCTGTGTTTGTAAGGCTCTGTCTCCTGCTTCAGGTGGTCAGCTTTCTGGAAGTGTGAGGATGCTGGGGACTTAGAACAGGGAGGGTTCCCAGCTTTTGTGGGAGTGGGAAAGAATGTGTGTGTGACAGTCAATCTCTTATATGAGTGGTGGCAAAATATTTGAAAAGAAGGATGTTTAACTTCTAAATTGTGCGTTATAACAGGAGAGTAGAAAGCCCAAATAAGGATTGTATTGTGGTCTGTGCACTGCCTGCCTTTGTGTCAGTAGGATGGTGTGGTGAATTGCAGTCACTTTTGCATTTCCCTTTTAAATCATGCAAGATCTGAACAGACTAGCACTCACCTTAGTTTTGCTTCTTTTTTTTCCCCCTTCCCTTCAGAGCAATTTATCAAGACCTTGCCAGAATACCATGTGGTTGATCCAGCAAGAGTAGATGCAAGCGGCCATTTTCTTTCTTTTAATTTACACCATCACATTTCAAACATGAGGAAGAGGAAAGATCTCAGCCAAAAGGAAAACATGATATATTATAAAATTAACCACAAGGAGAAGGATCTGTTTTTTAACTTGACTGTCCACGTGGGACTTCTTTCCCATAACTACATAGTAGAAAGGAGACATGGCAACTACACTAGTG
This sequence comes from Falco naumanni, assembly GCF_017639655.2. Lineage (NCBI taxonomy): Eukaryota > Metazoa > Chordata > Aves > Falconiformes > Falconidae > Falco > Falco naumanni. Next base: position 73,549,107 of record NC_054080.1, read on the forward strand.
CGAAGATTGCAGCTCGCCCAGGAGTTCCTTGCCACTTCATTGGCACAGTGTGGCAGCCAGGTTCCAGGAGTGGGACAGCAGCAATCAGCACTTGCAATGGCCTGGTAAGTGATGTGACCTTTACTGGGGTTCTGAGCTAATTTTGGTGTCATTAGAACTGAGCTACAGCGCTGGTGTATGAATATGCCTGGTAAGGAACTGGATGATCTGACATGAGGCCTTGCTGACGTAATGCTCTGAAATAATCAGTTTAGTACTGTGGGTGTCATTTCAATTTTTGGAAGAGAGAATCAGAAGGTCAGAAGTTGTTGTGGACACCCAGTTTTACTTCTTGCTAGATTTTCTGGTGGCCTGATCTTAACATCTTTATCATTCATACAGCTTGAAGCCATCCAAATATCCATCATTGCTTTGATCCCATTAGTAGCTGGCATGCCTTTGCTATGCATCTGGATATGAGCTTCTGGTTTAGTTTCCTCTAAAAGGAATGTATCTCAAGTGTACCAAAACTGCTCTGCAAATCAAACCAACTGATGGTAGTTTGGGAAAACTGGGAGATTAGCTTCAGAACTGCACTGCAACTTCAGAAATAATGGTGGGGGAGGTGCAGCCTTAGCCAGAGCTTTAAATTCAAACTTGAACCACTTCTAGGCGTCCCTCATTCAGAAGAGCACTTCTAAGGCTGAAGCCTGAAGTCTCACATTTCTCAATAGGCTGTGGTTCAGACTGAGACAAGGAGGTGGAAACCTTATTTTTGCTGTGCTTTGTTTTTTAGCACCACTGTAGCTTAGGTTTTTATTTCTAGAGGGTAAGGCTGAACCTGTCTTGTAAGGGAGAGAAAGGAGAGACAAACTGCCTGAATTTGAAGTGGATGCTGTAGAGAGCTGGGCAGAATGGCACACGTAATCTACGAGAGGCAAAACACAAAGGGTTTGCAGAGTATACAGGCAGAGGTGATGAAACGTGTGCAGCATGCATGTGCTCTAGTGCCTCAGTTCTTCAGTGTTGTCACTCAATCATTTGTATGATAGTAATTGAAAGTGCATAGACCAGTGCACTGATGACTTTTGGTCAACGCATCTCAGGCTCATTTTTGAGCCTAAACTAAACACCAAGGTGAGTGTAAAGTACATCCTTTCCTTGCCAACTTGTCAATATCAAAGTGTGTGCCTTGCTATTGAGAAGTATGAAGCTTTCAGAAGCTTTGGAAGATTGGTATACAGAAGTGTCTTGGCAGTGTATGAAAAGCAACGTGAAGACAGCTGTGATGTAGATGAAATGGGAAGCTCCGATAACACTTCTGGCATATTGCCTGGAGAAACAAACTTGCTTGAGGTCAGGAGCTTCAGTCCCACAAGCATGAAGATCAGGGATTGTCTAAGTAATTCTTCCAGTGGGGACCAACTTATCCAACTTCCTTGAAATGCGTTATGGTCATCAGGGTCAGTAAGGAAAAGGAGATATGATGATACAAGTAGTTCCTTTCGTTGATTTGTCTTGTGCTTTACCAGAATATCTTTGTTAGTTTTCATTAGGATGAGAACTTGAAAATGAGGTGCTAGACCTTAATTATGCCTCCTGAAGTATTTAGTCTGCAACAAGGATTAAAAAACCACAATTCAAATTACATTTTAAATTCAGCATGGTAATATCCTTAAAAGTGATCCTTTCGTTCGAGTTACAAAGTTCTGGAGGTTTACTTTGATTTGGCGGTTTTCGAAACAATGTTTGCTAGAATACAGGCTTGGGGATTCTTTCTCTTTGACAAAACACTTGTATCAGGAAAGTACTGTCCTGGTTTGGTTTCTCTCCCACCCCAAAATGAAACTTTGAAAATACAGAATCATAAATTAGTTTAGGTTGAAAGTGACCTTTGGGGAAAACCATGATGTTTTTCTTGTGATTATTTTTGGAGTTCAGAGGTCACTGCTCTGAAGAGTTTGCCATAAGAGTTGAGTCTCAATCTCTTTAATTCCTCAGCCACAAGCTGGGGAAGGGTGATTTACCTTGCCTTTCCCCTGGAAGTTTTCCGAAAGATCAAGTGTCATATGAAAACATTTATTAATGAATAGTTTTGCCAGCACTGAGAAGTACAGTCTGGTTTTCAGGATAACAACCTGACTTTTCTGAAACTGTTTGTGATGGTCTGCTGTTTCCTGAGCTAACAGTAAATCGTTTCCATCCTGGAGATATCCAGTCTCTTGCTCTTCAGCACCTTACTGTTTCTGCTTTTTACTTTTTTCTTTCTGGGATGTGTTGTGTTTCTCCATGAAAATAATTTTTCTGTTTATTCTTATGAATGAGGGAAGGGGAACTGAGAACAGATAACCACCATGGAATTAGAGCAACTTATTTGAGACACTAAAAACCTATCCCATGAGGAGAAATTTTAAGTTTGTTTACTGTAGGACATTAATTCTAAACTACTTGATAAAAAGAGTTATATTAAATAGTGAATTGCACAGGATGAATTGATAAAGGGCTTGGGGCTGAGAGGGGTAGAAGAGGAAGATATCAGAACAGTGTGGTTGAAAGGTGCCAGCTTCCCAGCTTCATGCTTTGGCTTTGGCAGCAGTGGCTGCTGCACAGGTCCTCCTCACCTGTGACAGCCTGGGTCAGGGCCCCTGTCTGAGTGTGTGCTTTGGCAGATGGGTCCCAATACAATTTAGCTCCTCATCCCACTTCGGCAAGCTGGCAAAGTACTGATGTGCTCAAGCCTCATAACCCAAGAGTTGCTAAGAACCAATGTCTTAGCCTTCACATATGGGGAACGTGAATGTTAGTGATGTTCTTTTTCTGATGCCATTTTGGCTTGACAGCTCATTATAAAATGCTAAACAACTGTGGTTTGTTGTTTTTGTTTTGGTTTTTTTTTTTGGTGGTCTTTAGTAAGCTAAGTGAGGCACCAGTTTACCATCCTAACAAGTGACAGGAAAGTGTCTGATCCCTAAACTGCTAATTTTTAGCTTTCTTAATAACAGGAGCTGGTAAACAAATTTTATAATACAGAAAAACACTGATGTGATTAAATAAATATGTTTTACTGGAATATCCCTTTTGTTGATATTTTTAGTGGAAAGTGGTTGAAATGTTATCTTGTAATTTTGTCCAACTGATTTGCTGAAGAATATGTCGTCATTTGTAATGCCATGTGTCACCTCCAAAAAAAATTATATTTTTTTGGACTGAAGTGAGATGAAACAAAATCTTAAAGATGCCTGTGGGAAGGGAATCCTAGTTTTAGTCCTCTTTCTGGAATGACGTCCTCTCATGCGTTTGGGTCGTATTTGAAAGTTCCTGAATTTCCAGGATAATAGCAGCGTATAAGAACAAAAGAAAGGTGTGTGCTGTAGATTTGTGTTCTGTTGTAAAGATCACTCACACACAGCACTGGAAGTATAGAAAACCTAGAAATGGATTTCACTCTCCCTTGTGTTTTTACTTTGAATTATATGCCTGCTTCCATTGGCATTACATGGGCATCACTCATGTAGCAAAGAGATGACTCTCACTATTCATTTTCATTCATGACGTTCTTCAGAACCAAGTTTCTTCTGCATAAGTCAAGTGGATGGTGTTGAGATGTGGTTTTCAGAAAGGCACCTGTTTGACTAAACCATATTGACAAATGATTGAAAAAGTGACACCTTTAAAATGTGGGAAACAGCTTTTTGCCATCAGTGCTTCTCCAGGTTAACGCTATGTTGCTTTTTTGGATAGAATGTTATCATACTTATGAGTGGCAGCATTTCCTTAGTTGTTTGGAAAACAACATACACTGATAATTTACAAATTTCATTTTTCCTATATATTTGTAAGTTCTCAAAATAGCCTGCAAGGGGAATAATAGTGACAGATTTGAGATTTCAGAATGGTGGGGACATTTTTGTTGTGTGACATTTATTCTTTTTTAAAAATGTAAACATGTTACTATTATCAGAAATATATATGGAAACAAATGGCTAGACTTATAGAGGTATTTGGGCAGAATTGGATGAGAGGATAAAGAGGACAAAGTAGCAGAGATCTGGAGGAACTAAGCTGTGATTTCCAAATATATTTTTCTATAACACCTTATGATATCTTTGTTTCCCTTTCATGCTAAATAGGTCATGACCTTCTCAACAGGTTGAAGAACATGATATTGTAAGCTCTGTCTCTTCTTTGAGTCAGTTGTCTAATTGAGTCTTTTTCACTTCTGGGTCTTCTAAAATAATGCATGGATTAACAGGGGAACAGTGGTGGGCAGACCTTGCTGTTTATTTTGGGTCACAGAGGAGGAAACCCCAGAGAGGAAGTCACTACTGGAACACCAGAAACCGATCAAACTGTAGAACTTGGGAAGAGAGCAGGCATAAAAATCTATTAAATACAGGAAGGTTTCCAAGAGGAGGTAAAGGGGAGAAATAGTTTAGTTTTTGTCTTGGTGGCATTAATATTTGGATTTGTCTTGGCAGGCTGTGTAGGGCACACCTCTAATAATGCTTTATGTTTCTGCGGTGCCTTCCACAGAAGATTTATAATGAACTTTTCCAAACACCAATGCCTTAATTCTCAGTTGTTTGTTAGTTCTGAGATCCCTTGTGTCACTGCAGTAGTGTCAGCTTGTCCCCTCAGTGGGACTGGGAGGATCCAAAGCTCAGTGAAGTTGAATGAATACCCTAGGTTTATGCACTGAGTCCTATAGGACTGGGAAGTGAATTTTTCTCTGATAGTCTATCCTCTTCATTAGGAACAAGGCCCTCTTTTATTCCTCAGTAACACAGACATTGTTTATAGTATTTTTAGATGACAGAGCATCATTAAGGCTTTGTTTCCTTGACACTTGTTTACAGTGTAGAGCTGTCAATCGGCAGTTGCTTCTGGTAATACTTTTATCTTCAAAGGCTGTACAGGCATTGGCATGGAAATGACAGAAGAATGGAAGGACATTAGTAAGGAAATTGAGAACACTTGTACCTGGTGACCTGCTGGGCCTGCATAACACTGTGGACAGATGGTGCTTTGGCTGTCTCCAGCTGGTCAGAGGGTTGCCTCCATCCTCATGCTCCTGGGCGTCTGCATTTGAGAAGCGGTGGTGTTGTCTGCTGCCCAGGCAACAACAACGAAGTACAAAGCCATGAAGCACTGCTTACTTATTCCCCCTCCCGAAATCCAGCTACTACCGTTTGTTAGCAGTGACGACATACACACCAAGCCTGGTAGCTGCTCTATACCCTGGCAATCTGTAGAAAACTCAATCAAGTCTGCTGCTGTGCCCAGGATTTTTGAAAGGCTTCCCCCACCTCAGTTCTCTCTGTGCTCAGCCACAGCCAGGGCAGCCCTCTGTGAACGTTTAATTGGTGGCTGTACGACCATCTCTCCTTACATGGTAGCTGGTGGGAGATGCTCTGGGTGGGACCTGTCTGGGCAGATCTGTGTCTCCCATGACCATGTGGCAAGTTTGTCACTGGAAAGCAGAATGGTGGCTGAAGGCTGCTTGGATGTAACTGTTCTCCTTATTGCAGGATATCACTATTATATGAAGCCTATGCATGAGCTCTGGTACGTACTTATGAAGCGTCACCTATATTCTTAACCTGGTCCACTCGGTGTAGCACAAAATCTGCCAGTGGCACTTTATCTGTTTCAGACTTGCTTCAGTTTTGGGGCATTCAGCACAGTCTGTTCTCCTGCGACATGCCCGGAAGCTTTTCCAGTTAGCATGAGATGCTTTTTCCGTGCCGACCCGCATGTTGTCATCTTATGATCTGTTCCAGGTTGGACAGTACGATGCAAGTACTGTAACAGTGCTTCAGTGGTAGTATGCTCTGTGAAAGTTGTCTAATGCTGCTGTTTAGACTTTCCTCTCCTATGGATGTGGAAGGCCTACGTCAGGATGTTGGGGTACTTGGTGTTTAGATGAGGTTTAGGGATAAAGGGATCTTTACTTTAAAAGAGTTCTATAATATTTTCTCCTAAAGTAATGGGAAAAAAAAACCAGATCACTAAGCTTATGATAGGGATGTTTATCTGCTTGTGTATCTCCTGTTTTATGAGGTTTGTTGGTTATTAACAATTTGTTTTTTAATCTGTTGTTAAAGGTAGTTACCAGAGCTCTACAAAGCTGTCAAAACAAGTGACCATTGTCAACAGCAAGTCACAACACTTCATTCCTATAGCTCAGAAAAACAACCATGTCTTTCTGTTCCCTTGTGGTATACCTGCAACTGACATCTCTTCAAATGGTAGTGTTTTTCAATTATTCTAAGTATGTGGCAGTGCAGATATACACTTAAGGAAGGGGGAGACAGAACCTTTTCTTCAGTTGCTCTTGTGACCACCTGAAACTGGATTCAGCACTGATCCCTGACATGGAATTGTACAGCCCCAGAATAGATTTGGACAAACATGCTCTTTTGGTGGCTGTTACTTTTAAGATGTGAATCGGAGTGTCTTCATGTAGTGCTACCTCAAATGAATGAATTCCATTCTGAGAGCCAGGGTACTCGGAGACAAATACACAAGTTCTTCTTCAGGGGTCTCTTTCCCTTCACTCATCTCTCCTTGCTTCCTCTCAGAGAGTCTCTCACTTCTTTGCCAGTCCCCTGCCGTATAGTACTTGGTGTGTCCTCCTCGTCACTGGAATAATGGCAGATGGCCTTACCTGCCAGTTGTGTCTTATTTAGATGTTAGTGCCATCTCCACAGCAGCCTCTCATGGTTTGTCCACCTAGTGATACATCTACTGGAACTGAAATGTAGGAATAAGGTGTTTAGAGAATGGCAGGCATGAAAGCAAGCTGCCAGCCTTTTCCTTGGGCATGGGAGTTGCTCCAACTTTGAATGTAGTGGAGCTTCCAAAGTCTAAATGTTGTGGTTTGGCTTCTTCTGGCATGTGTGAAGAAGGAAAGAGCTGCTGAGTAACTCTGTTGTGTATCTGCTATGCATTTCTTCTCTTAGACAGTAGTATGGAAAATGCTGAGAGCAGAAGAATTTCCGGGGAAAGTAGATAGTGTGTTCCCTGTACATCTGTTCTGTGTCATGCTTGGTTTGCCTGTTTTCTCTGTATAATAATAAATATCAGGGTATTCCCCTTGCTTGACTAGTGTTGCGTAGTTTTGGTGTGGTTTTTTTTTTTTTTTTTTCTTTTGGAAGATGATCCAAAAATAGGGGGTATGGTGGTGTTTTTCTGTTTGTTTGGGTTTTTTCCCCCAACAGATTCATCATTAAAACTTTGACTAGTATTTGCTGGGGTACTTTAACATCCATCCCTTTTCTTTGTGTTTGAACTTCAACTATCCATCTGCCAGCTCCCTTCCCCCAGTCTTTTGTCTGCAAAAATACTCTAATTGACAGGTCAAACGAATCTCATCAGTGATCTCAATACATGAGAATCTGGCTGTGTCTGTGGCTCCTGGTCTTGGCCTTGTCACCTTTATCCACTCTGAAGTTGTTAGCTCAGAAGCTGAGTATGGCTGGATTTTTTTATAACACAGTTACTACATTTCAGTGGAACAGTCATTAATAAGGTTTAGACAGTATGAACTAATTTGAATGGAGTACCTAAGATTAGAATGCTCCTTTAAGATAACTGTTTTTTGAGAATATGAGACAGACACTTTTTCATATATTTTTAAGAAATCTTAGTCTTGTTTAAATCTGTACCTGCTTATTTGCTAATTACTTAGGAATATTGTTGGTGTACAGAGCTGTCAATCCTATTTGCAGTTTTCATGCATCTCTTTAATGAATCTTCTGTGTATCTTTGTGTACATATTTTTCTGTTTTTTTCTGAAAGTCTTATGGTTCCATGACTGTTGTGTTTTTTATAAAAAGTGTTTATGGAGGGGAAACTGTGGCATTTTGACTTCAGTCTAAAAGTTCAGAACCCAGGAGTAAAAAAGTACACACAACATCTGTTTTTCCTTGATTCTTAATAATGGGAGTTTGTAAGATGGTCTGTTCTTTGTTTTTACTAGTCTCTTTGGAAGTTGTTGGCCAAATTCAGCCCAATCTGAAAGAGAAATGCAGATACCAAAGTCATTAAGTTCTTATAAATAAATCCCAGGTAAAGATGGTAACTTTTGATCAGTGAAATGATGGGTGAAGACGTGCAGGTTGACCAGTGGCACAGCACAACTGTAAGCTGTTGCTGAGCAGGGTGCAGTGCTGCCTGTGGCACAGCTGATGGTGTGGGGGTCAGGAGAGACTGGAGAAAATTACTGAGGAAATGGGGTACACGTGAGAAGCAAATCTGGAGGGAAACAAGGTTTGATATTTCTGCTGTTCATAGAACTTTTTTTTTTTTTTCCTGTCTTTTTTTCTTCTTTTCTTTAATGTGTTTTCATTGTGCTGAAAGGAAAGGTCCAGCCTGGAAGTAAATGGAATTGTTTGCGCTGGTTGCCTATTAACAACATGCTGTACCTGCTGCCCATCATAGCATATGCTTTGTGTGTAATCATTAATAATGAGCAGAAGAGAGGGGAAGAACTGAGGCTTTCCTACATACTCAGTCAGTGATGCATGTAATGTGACATTAATAGGGACAAATCTTGCCAATTGCATGCCTTATTTTCTAGCTGTTCAAAAAAAGAAAATTACTAAGAAAAGCCGGTCTTGCTCCTGTTCTGAGGAGACATTGGCAGGATGTTGGGTGGTGAACAGCAATGGGTGATGTCAACAACAGACGCATGTAGTCTGGGTCTACTGTTTGCACTTACGAGGGTAGATGGGCTAGTGGTACTTTCACCGGCAGCTGTGTGAGCCTGGCTTCTGGCACCAGCTGAAAACCAGCAGCCTGAAGATCAGGTCCTGCCTCTTCAGTTCTCTTTTTCTGTCAGAGAGGAGCAGCTGCAGTTCCTGAGCAGCGTCAGCATCAGGGCACAGTTACATATACACACAGGCAAATCTATATAGCTGTCACAGCAGAACAGTTACAGTGGTTAAAGCTCTTGGTTTAATGCTGCGTGCTGGGAAGGCTTCTGTGCTGTTCTGCGTATTGGGTATTACCAAGGCATAACCAAATATATTGGGTCATTCCAGAAACTAGTGCTTAGTAGTGGACTTCCCCAATCCGTTTGTAAATTGCAACAGAATTTAAGTATTTAGTAATTTAGGCTGGGATATTTGTGCACTTTATATACACAACGGCTCCAGGATGTGCTCTGGAGAAAGGCTCATCTGAAATTGCAAATTTTAAAATAAGTAGTCATTAAAAAAAACCCTAGTTGGCTTAACAGTGGCTATGTTTAAGCAAATTAATTCTACGTTCCAATTCTCATGGCAAACAGCAAGTCCCTCATAAACTGTTTAGGCTTGTCGATGCATGGAAATTGAGCAGATCTAAATCCATTGTAGCTGTAACTCACAGTAAAGGCTTCTGCAGACACTGTTTTTGATTTGAAGTTTTCTCTTGTTCATATTCCACTTTTTCCATTTTTAAATGTATATATTTAAAACAAAGACTATTCTAACTGCTGAGTCCAGACTGTAATATCTGTTTATTTGCATGCAGTGTTAACCCTGTTTCCTCATATGGAACAGTCATGGACCAAAATGGAGTCTGTGGATAGGGTAAATGTCTGTTTTATCTAGCATCCTCTGTCCAACAATGACTAAGTAACTATCTAGGGAGGAGTAAGAACAGTACAGTAGGACATCTTCCCTTTGTTCGTCCTTGCTTCTCTTTTCAACTCAGATCAAAGTTCTTAGTATTGGTCTGTTTTCTTTGTTGAGGATCTATAGATGGATTAATCTTTCACGTACTTTCTTGGTCTCCCCTGAGTCACTTGGTGCTAGAAACATGGATCTTTACTATGAATCATAACACTTCAAAATGGATTTAAATGCATCTTTTGTTTTTTCGCTAGCTTTTTGTCAGCTTCATTTGATGCTTCCTGAAGCTATTGTCTTGGAGGAGACCATGAACAGTCAAACACCGAGCACAGTGTTTGCGATGGTTTGCTCAGTGGCATAATATATTCTTCATTATTTTTTTGTTCCTTGGTCATTCTGAACACTTGAAACAGCTTTTTTGGACAGCTGTTAAGATAGGCTTGTTATATAGCTCCAAATTTTTTTTTTTCCCATGAAAATGGCAGCTTGTGTTCCTGTTTCTGCACAGTAGCGGGTAGGTCAGAGCCCATCATTTTAATACGCAAAGGTTGGGATTATTTCTCTGCTGCCTTTTCCCCTTCACCATTCCATGTTTTATCACTAATAAACAGTGAATTACATCTTTCTGCTTCTTGTCCGGCAGCTTAGGTTCGGGATTCAGTGGTGATCCTTTGTCCTTACTCTCCTGAATAACTTCTTATAGCTGTGTTATATCATGTATAACTGACTATAAACTAATTTTTAATCTAAAACGTAAACACAAGAAAAGTTACCATGAGGAAAAAATTCTTCATGTTCTTTTACAATATTGTTTACATGGCCATAGCTCTGGAGCTTAATGGAAGGAAACGCTTCAAGCAACTGTTTTTCTTCATTTTTGGTACCTGTGGTTTTAACCTTCATTTTCTATTCCCCCATATTTTCTCCAAGTTTGAGTTTATTAAATAGAAAAATCAGGGGTATGTGTGTATATATGTATAGGTAAATAGACCCAGTCAGGTCCACTGTCTTCATGATAGATCAGATCAAGCAAATAGAGGAGTAGGCATTGGAGGACAAAGCATTAGTTTTTTTGGAAAAAAAACATTGATACATAATTTATTTTCTTTTTGCACTAGCCTCTCTGTTAAAAATTACCATGCTTCTGTGTTAGCAAGAGAAATATAAATAATGTGTATTACTGTAAATCTCCTTGATGGATACTTATGGAACTGGAATGACATTTTAGGTAGTATTTCACCCTTACCAAACTCCATTACATTCAGTTCATGTGTACCACTTTAGAAAAATGTCCCTGCCAAAAATTATACTATGAATAATTACTTCTAGTAATTTAAGATTAACTATACTTAATCTGGAGACTTTTATCACTCAACAAAACCCTTTTCTTGAAATGCTCACATATTAGAATTTCAACTAGAACTTCAGATAGATCCAAAACTAAATTTTAGTTCAGGATTTTGCAGCTCAGTATGTAATTTTGGATAACTTCCTAAAATGAAAGCCAGCAAACAGTTTTTTGGAATTACAGAAATTATTGGGGAAAAATTCCTCCTGGTTTGTTCATTATATTGTTTTATTTGATGTCAGTCTGCAAGTTTTTTTAAGGGGGCATGCTAATTGACAGAAAAATCCTCAGCTTTATATTTCTGAAGGCCAGGTAGTTTAAAAATAAACCCCAAACAGTTGTTCCCATCTCAATAAATGTGTTTAATTAGTTCCTGATTAGGTGACTGTTACTTTAAGCATGGGGGCAGCTGAAGTAGAGGAATTTTCTCTTGAGCTGTATTTCCATCAGTGCTGAATGACAGACATGATATTGTAGTGTACATGTGCAAATATTTATAGTGTCTTTGATGTTGCATAATTGTGTATGATTTGCATAGTGGTGGCAATCTAATGATTGCAAATAATTTTTGCAATCTGCAGTGAGTCAGATTTGTATTTGCAAGATTGGGAGAGGAATGTTGTTATCTAGGAATGTTTATAGTTAGAAACTTCATCTTAAATTAAAAAAACACAACAATAAAGCATAAATTCAGGAAATCATGTGCTTTTTTTTTTTTTCTTCTGGTCCTTTAAGTGAAAGAAAACTGTGTCTGCACGTTCTCTAGAAGTGTTGCTCTGTGGTACTAATGTATTTTAATAAACCAAAAATGGTCAGTTTTTCTACATCATGTCTACCATGTTTTCCTCCAGACAATCTAAGGTTAAAACTTGGTTTTAAAAGGCAGCATTTTCATTGTGCTGACAATACTGTCAGTGACTTAGAGTTGTGTCTTGAGACATAAAATAATAATCGTGTATGGGGAAGTTGCATACTTGAGTGCGTTTAGATTAAAATTCAGCGTAGTGCTCTTGACTATAAAACAATTTCAGAACCACGACTGCTCTGACCCCCCACAACGCTGCCCACTTGCAGGCACTTAAATGAAGAAAGAGCTTGAGTAAGAGTACTTGCATACATGAATAGGAGAATAAGCTGTCACTGTCCTTCCCTGCTCTTTTGTGTATTGTTTCATGGCATGGAGCCTTTCTCGTTCTGGGCACGAATACACTACTGGGCTGTAAGTTCTGAAATTTGTGTAAAGGCCAGAGGGTTGAGCAAGGTCTGTAGATATCGCACACCTGGTTTTGCGGTGCACTGATGTATAAGGGGGCTGCAAGAAGGCAGCTAAGTGTCTGAATCTGTTTGGGCAGCCATGTGGAGCAGCAAGGAGTTGTGATGCTCCCTGGCCCTCGTGCTGGTGCTTGGTGCTGTAGCAATCCCAGGCATGAGAAGAAGGAGGTGAGATTAGGCAGGGTGAAGGAGCTGCTGCAGTTGGTCCTGCATACCAGGAAACACATGTTCTAAACACCATGCTTTAGCCAGGAGAAGTGAGAAGGCGTGGGTTGTTCTGGTGGTCTCCACCTCCATCTGAAGGTAATGTATTGTGTACCCCTTGCTGTGAACTGCAGCGGAGACCGACAGTTCAGGTGTTGTCATATATACCAGTATGACACTAAAAAAGTATTATTTGGTACGAGTAGGGCTGAGTCTTGCATCTCATGTGGGTGGGAAGAGTTTTTTTCATAAGGTGGATTTTTTACTACACCTTCTCTTTCGCAGAGTTGCCATACAAAGAAGCATTTCTAACGGAGTGCGGTGTGCTGGTGGGTGGCTGACAGGCCAGCTGGGGTGTGGTGTAATGTAAAGCAGTATGCGGAATAAAACTGATGGACCCCAGCAGCCTGCCTCACAGAGGGCACACGAGGCGGAAAGCATGTGGAGATCTTTCTGGGCTAAGTGTGTAGGTTTCCAACTACCGGTTCCTTCAGGAAAGGGAAAATGTCTCAGAGGAAAGCTCTTCCAAACTTAATTCATATAATTAAGTGAACTGTGCTCACAGATGTCTGGGGTTGATGTCTTATGTGTAGTCCCTGTTTTACCTAGGCAATTAAAGTTGGCGTAGTAGCCTCATGTCTTAGTCAATGACAGTGTACTCTAGTATCTTAAATGAAGTGTTGAATCACGAACGGAATAAAACTGCTCTTTGCAGCATCACTGATGTGTTTTTATTTTTTTATCCCTTGCCTGCTGTGCAGCATGGCATAATGTACCAGCTGCCAAAGCAGCACTGCCCTTGAGATTGCTGTATTTCATTTGTACTTTCCCACAGCTAAGTTTCTTTAGCCAACTTGGCTATTCCTGCAGTAGCTGTCAGCGAATACTTCTTTACTCTGTCGTCCTATTCTGACAAGGAAAATTATTTATTTATATCCTTAAATGTTTGTACAAACATTTATAAATACATATTTTATTATTTACAAAAAAGGACACAATATTGTGTTTCTCAATCTTTATTAACACTTCTTTTTCACACTGGGACTGCCAGGGGTCCTTCTGCTAGGGTGAAAAACAATGTTGGGTGGCCATTTTAATCCAGTCTGGCCATTCCTGTGTCCTTATGGCATAAGGTGTGTAATGGGTTTTCACCAACCAGCAGTATGATTGATGAGAAGCTCAATATAACCTGGCAACGTGCATTTGCAGCACAGAAAACCGAACGTATCCTGGGCTGCATCAAAAGCAGTATGGCCAGGAGGTCGAGGGAGGTGAGTCTTCCCCTATTCTCTGCTCTCCTGAGACTCCATCTGGAGTACTTTGAGCAACATGGTGTGGTGGAAGGTGTCCCTGTGGCAGGGGGGCTTGGAACTAGATCTTTTAGGTCCCTTCCAACTCAAATGATTCTGTGATTCTATTCTTTTTGTTGTATCTATTTGTTGATATAGATGCCCTTCTCTAGGAGGTTGTTGTGCATGGTGTAGGAAACAAGAATTGGTTGCTGTTGCTGCCATGAGATGTAAGGATTTCTTTTAAAAATAAGTTCTTTTTGCCTTTGTTTTCCATATGAAATCTGGATGTCCTTTGTTGATCTTTGTCCTCAAAGGGCCTCATTCGATGTTAATCTGCATTAAACAGTTGTTGGCATGTCTGTGGATGACACCAAAGCATTTGAACTGCATTTCCTACACATTTTACAGCAGCTGTTGCTTTTTTCCTAATAACCTATAACCGAAGAGAGAAGCCATTTCTTCCCTCGACAGAGTTTTTACATCGTGTCAGTTCAGAGTGGCTCAGTAATTGCTGACAGTTTTTCCATCTATCTTTTTGCAATGTAGTTACAGGCTGGTAGCAGATACTTGTCAAAAAGTGGCAAGTGCATATAACCTCTTTTTGCATCAAAATGCACAGAGGAAGCTACTACTATTTCTTCAAAGTAGGACCCCAGTCCCAACAGCCAGAAAAAAGGGATAGATTAGAAAACTACAGGTTTTTCCTTACACAGAGAAATGCATGTTTCTTATTTTATTGCTAGCTAAGCTACAGGGACAACATGCCACTTGTTTATTCAGTTAAGTATTCTTTTTCAAATAAGAAAATGGGTTTCACTTGGCTTTGGAGAAGGGTTCAAAAATTTGAGAATAGTAGGAATTTAGCAGAGGGATGCCAAGGACAGTTATAAAGCTAAATGACCATTACTGCTCTCTTAGGAGGCAATCCAAACCTAAGGAGGGAATGAAACTGGAGAGCATAAATTAGCTACAACTGAGCACAAAGTCCCTGCTTGCAGTAGTAATCACTGTCTTCCAGGAAAATGGGTGGTGGTGTATTGAAAGAGTGTGATATTGAATATTAATTTAATAGTAATATAAATAATTAATATTAAATTGATTCCATATGTAATGCCATATCACTGTCTTCACTTACTTACATAGGCGAGGTTTTACACCATCAAATTTGTTATGTAGCGATGCTCTAAATTGCTCTGGTCATTAAAAAGGAGTATGATCTCCAATCCAGTTGTGTTACCTTTTTGGCCATGTTACTGCAATTGGGGCATGTCTTCCTCCAGCAAGGTAGCAGAGCATCTTTTGGCGTGATCTCTTCATGTTGTGACTGTGAATGTTGCTTTATATGGTGCTTTTCCTTGTTACGCTGATTCTCACAACACTTCTCAAGAAATCTGTTCTGTAAAGAGCATGAATGATAATTAGATATATTAAAATGTAAACCAGCCGAGTTTTTTGTTTGTGCTTCTTTATGGGAACTAGAGCTAGCCAAACCGAGTTGACTTTTTCATCCTTTGACGAATGTTCTGGGTTTCCCCACTACTAAGAGTTTCTGTTCTTTGAACTATGAAGTTCCAACTAACACTTGTGTGGGAATTCATTATTCATCCAGATGCTACAGTATGAAGATGCAAGATGCAGAAGATGCAGAACACAGAGATGCAGTTATGTACAAAGTGTCTAAATGGATAAGTCTTGGGGGACTTAAAAGTCCAAATCAGAAAAATGCATGAGGCTTAATAGCACAGACTCTCAAAGTGGATGATTTTTCATAGTGTAGGAATTTGTGAATTGTCAGTCTGCCGCTGGCATTCCTGACTCTTAGCCCTCATACAGGCTATTTTTGTGACTTCATTCCTATTTCTGTCCAAGTCAGGAGATCAGACTGATTTGATTTGAAAACAAAACAAAACCAAAAAATCAAAATAGAAAATCTCCACAAAGCCCTCAAAAACACTCTAAATGCCAACCAGTGTTCAGGGCCTCCTTCCCCCCCCCCCCCCCCCCCCCCTTTTTTTTTTCCCCCCTTTTTTTTCTTCTTTTTTTTTTTTAACCTGGTGACAAGGTCCTTTAGGTGTTTAACCTGATCATGGCAGTAGATTGAGCTGTTTATTTGTGTTAGATCTGTAGCAATGCCACAGAGAACTGAATAGTATTCTTCACTGTCATTTGTCCACTGTAGAATTAAATCAGGACATACATTTAGGTACTTGCATGGCACTGGTGAAGCACCACTTTGTTACTGACTGAGAGGAGTCATGTTAGGCATCTGGGAACTGCATTTCATCCTTTCTTCCCACCTAGCTGCATCCAGCTAAGAGGGCTAATGATAAATGTGTGGCTAGGTAGGTAGGTATGTATCCGCATGTAGCATTTACTCTCTAGTATTTGGCATAGATCAAGTGTAATGATGGCTTTGCATTTCAGAGCACTGTATTACTCGGGGTTACAAGTTGCAGGTCGGTGGTACCTGGCTTTCTTCTGTTCAGTGTCAAGACAAGAGCCATGTGCATTTCTGCTTTAGGCACTGCGGCACCTCCTGCCCATTAACCACAAAGGGAGTTGAACTTGGCCGACGTGGCTCATCCAAGTTGCTCATTGCTCTTTTGGATGTAATATCTGGCTGGTTACAGAATAGTTGTCTGATCTTTTTCTAATTTGTCAGTGGAAAAGAGGAAGCTGAATGCAAACTATTAGGGACAAGGGGGTAGTAATTGGTGGTTGCAGAGGTTTTCTGATGGTGGCAGGGTGTGTGTGTGTAACAGACCCCATTATAAACAGATAGTAGAAACCTCCTGGTGTGATGGAAACCTGCTTGCTGGGCTAGTGTCATTGTGGTGTGACAGATGTATCACAGGTCCTGGACAAGACACTTAACAACTTTTATTCTGGAGTACTAGAGAAAGAAGCCAATAACACTGTAAACACCACAGAAAAGATTTTAAGTAGGTCTACTGAATTTCCTGGCTTCATAAATTGAGAGAATATCAAGTGAGGGGAAATTATTGGGAGAAGTAAGACTGTTCACATTGTCCCTTAAGTCTCTGTTCTTGGGCTGCTTTGATTTAAATTTTTGGTTGATACTCATGGGACAAGAATAAGGAACACGTGATGAACTTTGCTCAGGATGCAAAGCTGAAGAGCGTCATCAGTAGAGAGAACTGGAATGTTAAATCACTAAAACAGATGTTAGGCTTGAAGTTGCAAAGGGAAAAATTGAAGTGTCATAGTCTGGAGCGTAAAGTTTGAAATTTAGCAAATAATAGGAATTTCCACTTTTAAAAGCATGTCTGTTTGGTTTGAAGTATAAGACCAAGACTTGAATATGCTTACTTTATAGTTTGGGTGTTTTTTTTTTTTTTTTATAGTTTATTAGTAACAGGTTGTTACCTTGGAGAAAAAGAGAAAGAAAGAAGATCCTAGGATTGAGCAGTGATTAGAAAAATGTGGGAAAATGTGGCTTAGGTTTTACTTTGAATAGAGCAGGCACTCACCACCCGGTTTGAAAAAGGCAGGGGAGGAATTAGTGGGAAATGTCATGTCTTATACTATTCTCTGGATGTCTGCCTTTGGCAGTTCTGGGAAACGGGGGGGGGGGGGGGGGGGGGGGGGGGGGGGGGCGGGGGCGGGGGGCGGGGCCGGTAAGAGATGTTGGTCTGAGGCAGCTCTGCTTTTCTTAGGTGAGATTTAGTTTGCACAATGAAGAACTGGCA
Source organism: Falco naumanni (assembly GCF_017639655.2). Lineage (NCBI taxonomy): Eukaryota > Metazoa > Chordata > Aves > Falconiformes > Falconidae > Falco > Falco naumanni. The sequence continues at coordinate 73,566,529 of NC_054080.1, forward strand.
ACTGGATCTGTTGATTTAGGGTTTCCCTTCACGTCCTGTTTCTAGCTGCCTTAGTACTGTTTTGGACACTCAGACTACAGTCGTTTATGAGGAATCACAGGCTCGTCTTGGAACAAGCAGGCTAACATTCTTGGGAAGACCTGGAAAACTATGAAAAAGTAAATAAGCTTTAAAACTGGAGCGTAAGGCATTAGTTAACTGTGGGAGATGATTATCTGGGGGTGGGATTTCAAGAAGTCGGGAGGTTTCCTTTTAGCACTGCTCTGAAATCTGATTGATAAACACTTTACCTCTTTCACAAGTGGACTTTGTTCACTTCAATCTCATCTTTCTTTTACGGAGATAAAGGCCAAAGTGAAGGTAATTCTCCAGGGTACAGTGTGCCTGTATTTGGTATGAGTCCAGATAATGCAACTGATATAAATAAACTCAGCAGCTTTCCCAGGTATAACCCCCCAAATACCCAAATGACTTCTGTACCAAGTGAGATACCTAACATGAGCTAAATTAGCAAACTTGTGGATCATACAGGGAGACAGAGGAGAGGAGAAGGAGAGAAAGAACTTTAAGACAAGGGAGGGAAAAAAAAAAAAAGTAGAGGGTGTTGTTTGTGCAGCTGATTGCAGAGAAAAGGTTTTGGCAGCTATAAAGTTCAGTTGTCTGGGATCTGTTACATACAGAAGCTGAGGCAGCACAGTGTGTGTACACCTAAATGACAGAGAGCACAGCAATGTTTCTGTAGGGCTTGTGTCAGGGAGCGCTTTGCAGTGGTATGCATCGGGCACATCCACTTCTCAGTGGATTTTTTGGGGAACGCAGTTATTTAGGGAGACTGCAGCACAACTTTAGAAACTGCTGAAGACTTGTTAAAAGAACAGCAAAATACCTGAAATGTGCCCTGCTTTTCAGGGATGTTGTGGCGTAATTTTCTGGTCCTTTCAGTCAGGGGCAGCAGGGTGTTGGATGCCACAGCATTGCAGCTGTGGAGTCTGGCATAGCATTAACCTCTTCCCTGCTGATTGTGGCAGAAAACACATTGTTCTAGGCAGAAAGCATATTTGCAAATGGGTTCTTTCAGGCTTTCCCATTTGCCTTCCTGTCTGTGGCATTCCTGTTCCCTAGTGTTAACTGTTTTTCTGCTGATTACTACTGGTATACAGCAAGACAGAATGAAATGGATCCTGAAAATGGGGTTTGTATGACTCTGCAGTCTGGACCTAATCAAATATCATCCTCTTCTCATCAGACTTTTGCCCACCATCTTTACTTCAGGAGAACCAAGGATAGGTTACTGGAGGATCTAGTTCAGCAAAGCAAGAAAGAGCATCTCAGAATATTGGCCACGTGAAAGGTGCAGTGCCCACAACAGCAAGCATATTGGCATTTGGTGTAGTGAAAGGGGGGAGGCAAGCATGAGTTCTAGGCAGGGTTTAGGATGGTTTTATAACCTCTTTCTGTCTTTGTTGTGTTCTGAGATGAACCTACCTATGCAAATGTATTTCATACCTGTCTGCTGTACATGGCCAACTCTGGAGAGCAGTGGTTGTGTGCGATGCTCTGCCATGCTTGACCAAGCATGGGCTGATAAAAGCAATGTCTGTGAGCATCAACATTCTGGAGATGCTGAATGAGGCAACCTTCAGAAGGTTTTTTTACCCGCTCCTTACAATCGCATCTTCTTGGCTGTTTTTCATTTGAAAGAACAATTTCTGAACAGAGCAGTGAGGGTTGCTGGATCATTCAGGCAGGATGCACTAAAGAGCTTGACTTCACCCGTATTTGTTTTTACAAATACCAAACAAGAAAAAGGTTCTCGTAAAATTTTCCCTTTGCTTTGGTTCTACTGTACTTGGTATGGTATTTTGTATCCTTTAGCCATACCTTTGAGTATTGATGTCTGAAGTAAATTAACATCTCTGTTATCACATAATTTTGTTGTTAAGACCCCTTTTGTCCCTTTTTGGATGGCATATTGATGGCGCATTGCTTTTTGAGTGCAGTTCCGTAGAGTAATGGCAGCTTGTAGGTGTGACTGTCATCTACCATACATGGCTCTGTGTGGTGCAGCTTAGCCCTCTTGTCTCCATTGTTTGCTCTGGCTTTTGTTACTTCCTCTGACCCCTTCTTGCAGCTGGGGCTGTCTGTTTGCATGAACTTTCCACTCCAAAAACAATGAGGGTGATGGGTTTGGAGGTAAGCTGGGCACCCTCTTCTCTCCCTGCAGTCAGTGGTATTCCTTTTTCTCTTCAGCAAAGTGCTGTGGTGCCTTTATGTGGTATGAGAAATGTTTGGTTGTAGAAAGCTGATTGAGAGCAGAGCTGTCATACATTGGGGGAGTGAAGGGATAATGGCAGTGTGTGTGTGAGAGAGAGTTACTTTAAACACAGCCTCTTAACTTTTATAATTAGATAGGCTCCAACGACTGCCTACTATCTCTTGTTGATGTCTCGCAGGGCCATATCTTTGCATGTCAGCAAGAGAGGAGTGACCTGGGAGTGACTGTGGGTGCTGCCCAGAGTCCCCTGAAGCTCACTAACCCTTTGTCCAAAAGGCTTAATAGTGCTACAGTTTCTAGTACTATCACGTGTCTTTTTGGTGTTCATTTCATGAAAGATTCAAATTCACTGCTTTCTGTTGCTGAAGGAAGATAGTATCTCTTACATTGGTTTGTTACATGATCGCGGTGCGCTGGGGTTGCAGAGAGAGAAGTCTGGTTGTCCTATACTTGCATTCTGCAATATAAGAGCCTGATTAACTCTTCAGAGAATTATTTTCTGAGGAGTTTGCCAGGGCTGGAAAGGCTTTTGGCGGTCACTTTTCATATTAAGAAGTTACTGGGCAAGTATGTGAGGCAGCATATTTCCTGGCCTGGATTCTTTTCTGTATATGCTTGCGTTGGTTTCAGTCAGACAGCAGACACGGTGCTTACTCTGTAGTCTCTGCTTGTTTTCTCTCTGAAAGGCTAATTTGTGCTCCCAGTGACTGTGGTAGAGAACAGAGGGAGATGAACTTGATGCTGACGACAAAAAATTCTAATTGTTTGGGTCTGCATAAGTGTTGGACAAGATCACATAAAGTACTCTGGTAGTGCTTCTAGATCTGTCTTGTACAGAGGCTGAGACAAAGACCATCTCTTGTTTTCTGTATTACTATAATGCCAAGGAATGAAACATGCATGCTCTCTCTGTCTTCTGCAGCAGTGTAAACTTAACAGCTTACTCATAACACAGTTCTTCGTGTTGCTTTGTGTGTTACTAGTGCAAAGATTTACCCAGAAGGACAGTTTCATGCTGTGGTTACAGCAGGAAAAGAGGCAGTAGTCCCAGTGCCAATTTTTTTGAAATCTGAAAAATGGATAGAAATGCACCCACTGGAGCCAAGAAGAGTTGCTGGGGTCTGGGCTGGGAATGGAGGAGTGATAGTTACAGCTGGTCAGCAGGGTAGGCACGTGTGTTGGGTGCCCACAGCTGATGGGGACCTTGCTGTGTTTTCTTGGCTACCTCTGTGGGCAGAAGCCAGTGGTGAGTCTTGTCAGTCTCTGGCAGGTTTCCTGGCTCCCACAAACTGGCCAGCTGGGTCCTCTGCCCAGTCGCTGTCTGCCCGGTCCTTGTGAAATACAAATTAATGGCAGTGTTTCAGTGCAAAATACTTGGGTTTGCATGTGAATTTACTCTGTGGAAGGGTTAGTTAGGCAGTAGTACAGCATAGTATCTCCAGGGGGTTTTGCAGTATGAGGAGATCTGTGATTTTTGTCATAAGTAAACCAACATTTTCCAAGCCATAAAAACTTGTAAGAATATTTGCAAAAGTCAGTCACAGCTATGGGCCGAATTCTGCTCTTGTTACTCAGCCAAGAAAAGGGTAAGCACCAGAGTGTGACGTTGAGTGTTTTTATATGCGCAGAGCAACTTGAGATCTCTGGCTGTATGTTGATATGGATTTTCTTGCATATAATGAAGCAAGAATGTAATGCTTCTAAGTAATTTTTCCATTTTTGAAGGATTATTAGGCAGCACAGCTGTCACACAAGGGCAAGATCTACAAAGTGTTTTACTGAAGAGTATAATGTCAGCAATTTCAGTGTAGCTCAGGTTGTGTGATCTTGTAAAAACCTGTATGCAGAAGCAGTGTTTGTATCTAGCTGGCCCTATTAAATATAGTACCATTTGAAACTGGAGTTGATGCTTAATAGAAAATTGGAAGTGAACTACTTGTCTGTGTAACTACTAGTGATAGGAATAAGGGTACAGGAAAGTTTTCAAGCCCATGAGAGAAATCAGGAAGCGTGTCTGGTAAGCTCTGTGAGGAACTAGTAGAGACAGGCAGGAGAAGCCAGGGGTGGGATGGAGCTGAAAGTGGGACATTTGGAAATAGTATCCTGACGCTATGAGCAGTAGTGGGGGGTGCAGGTTGCCAGCGAAGGTGGTGGCTGTGAGTGATGGAACTCCGCTTGCTGCGATTCAGACTGTTTCATACCACTGTGGTTCATGAGGTGTAAGCAGCTGTGGAAACTGGATGTTGGATATGAGAATGCAAGAATAGCACACTCCCCGCTTCTGCTACCAGAGCAGTTTGCTGTTTTAATTACTGCATTCTACTCATTAAATGGCGTTCGCATCCACAATGGTCGTTCTATTTTTTTTTTTTTTTTTTTTTTAAATTTAATATGTAACATTCGGTTTAAGGTGGAAGACCAAATCTCTTCACACAAAGCTGTAGCAGCCCACAGCTGATATATATTGAAATAACAAGCCCATAAGCAGGCAGCAGGCAGTTGAGAAGAATCCCTTGGGAATCTAATCAGGTTAATTTTCAAGCAGGTTTTTTTATGTGGTGTTCCTGCTTGATTGGTAATGCTTTTGAGCTTACTGGGAAAAATGGCAAGTTCATGTCCCTAGGACTGGGGTGACTTGAGCCTGATTTGAAACTTGTAGGATATTCTCCTGAGCTGCCACTCGTGCCTTCCTCTTACTCTGGCCACTGTACTCCGTCCTAAAAAAAATATGTGCATGCCACTTCAGAAACGTATGTCAATGAATAGTAATTGAAGGGCTGATAATGGGGACAGGTTTAAGCAGTTTGGGTCATTGATTTTCAGGAGCCGGTGTGTGCCTTTGTAAAGAAAGAGAAGCGTTGCATTGGATTTGCCAAAATACAGAGATTAGAGGGAAGGGTAAAGGAACAGCAGTTGCTGTACGACAGAGAAAGATGTATATTTCTTTGTATCTGAGGAAATGTAAGCTAGTCTGCTGATGCGAGCAAATCAGCACTGGCAGATGGAAGAATAACGAGGTTGTAGTAAGTACAGCTTGTATAAATAAAGGTGTAGCTGTACAGGCAGCTGAAGACAAAAAGACCATGGAGAAAAATACAGAATGTCATACTGCTTACTGTATGACGGTAGGTAGCGATTTGTAATTTCAGAGTGTATATTTTTTCTTGTCATTTGGTGTGGCAGCCCTGAAAAAAGAAAGCGATACTAACCTGGTGCCTGCTTTCTGGCAGAGCTTTTCTGGGCCAAGAGAAGCCTGGAAACTGGTGAAAGTAGAGTGAATGTGTCGCTCAGGCCAAGCAGAGTTGGCAGAGATGTAAGCAGACTATATGTTGTACATCAGAAAATATAATATACATCTATTGTATTGCAGCAGGCTGGGAGAGATTTAGAAATCCTGTTGTGTGTCTCCCCAGATTGTATTCACCATTTTGACTCCAGATGTCTATTAAGAGCTAGTGTGCAGCCACTCTTAAGGTGACACTGAGTCTCAGAGTTGCTGCTTTGCAAACAACGGCTTTTTTTTTTTTGTTTTGTTTTTTGTTTTTTTTGTTTTTCCCCTGAGGCTTAGTTTTTCTGTTGTGGTTTGGTTTTTTGGTGTTTTTTTTTTTTTTTTTTGGTTTGTTTGTTGGGGTTTTTTGGGTATTTTTTTTTTGAACATACAGAAATTTGTGCTGTTTTCTGGAGCTCAGATCACGAATGTCTCTGGTGGTTGTGTGTCTCACCTGTCCTGATAAAGATGCATTCCTGCAATCTGTGTTATCTACGGACAGCACCAGGAATGTTTTCCTGTCATCTTCCATACCTTTGTAAGAATATTCAGTCCCAGAGAGTTTTGGTAGCTGCTTGATAATGGCTCCTCATTTATAATTGTATCATAGGCTCTCTCAGACAGGTTTTGAATCAGTGGAATGTGTATAGCATTGATTTTATTTTAAATCGTTCTTCATCGAAACGTGCCAGGACAAATACCTTACAAAGCCTGTATGTGTCATAAGCATACTGTGTCTCTTACTGGTCAAACCTGATTAGAAAATGTGATAATCGTAATCCCATTAGATAGGATCTGTTGTTTATAAAGTTGGCTTTGGCCATATTTCCTGCTGTTAATTCTTCACTAGTCTGCTTCATATCAGCTGTCCTTCCTTCTTTCCATTCCTGCCCTCCCCAAATCACATCAAGCTGACATGACAGTAATGTCCTGTGTTGTGCTGTGTGCCCTCAATAGATACAATGGCAGCATTGACTTTTGTCAGTTATTGGGGAAAATTTCTCATGTTCCAAAATTTATTGAACAACATTGTGACGTTCCCACAGTTTTTGACCTTCCCTTTTACAACTCTTGGATACAAGTTATCAAAACCTGCTGAGCCTGAAAGTGTCAAGCTTTGGGAGTTGCTCTTTAACATCTTCTGTAGTTACTTTTGAAGTAGAAATAATATGACCACATTGCAGGACCACATTGCAGGACTGTCTTCCTACATAGATACATAGAATCAAGAATACTTTGATAAACAAGAAAATACTGTGTTGAACTCTGGGGCCCCCAATATAGGAAGAAGATGGACCTGTTGGGACAAGTCTAGAGAAGGGCCACAAAGATGATCACAGGGCTGGAGCACCTGTCCCATGAAGACAGGCTGAGAGTTGGGGTTGTTCAGCCTGGAGAAGAGAAGGCTCCGGGGAGACCTTGTAGCAGCCTTTCAGTACCTAAAGGGGGCCTACAAGAAAGCTGGAGGGGGACTTTGGGGTAATGCTTTTGAGCTGGAAGAGGGTAGATAGACTTAAGTATTAGGAAGAAATTCTTTACTGTGAGGGTGGTGAGGCACTGGAACAGGCTGCCCAGAGCAGCTGTGGATGCCCCATCCCTGGAAGTGCTCAAGGCCAGGCTGGATGGGGCTCTGAGCAACCTGGTCTGGTGGAAGGTGTCCCTGCCCGTGGCAGGGGGGGTGGAACTAGATGGTCTTTAAGGTTCCTTCCGACTCAAACCATTCTGTGATTCTATAAACAATTCTGGTTGTTGGGTTTTTTATGTTTGTTTTGTTTTTTTGGTTGTCATCTATGTTTCAACAGTTTGATCATCTCCATTTAAACAGAACAGAAGTTATATTTGTAGTTTCATTTCCAATAGGTATCTTATATTTGTGTTTCACTGTCTTTGTAATCACAGTCTGAGGGGTAGAAAGGATGTAGACAAGGCAGACTTCTACCTCAGCTGAATTCTTTAATTTTTCCTCTCTGCTGACATAGGCATCTGTTCATTTTGCTTGAAGATACTTCTAGGGGAGATTCCTTGATTTTAAGCCCTAAGTACCAGTCCTTGCTTTTAAGTCAGGTAGCGTGGCTTGTTCATGACTTTAAACAGGCACATGGTAGATACAGTTGATGAGGATGAAATTGCAAGGGCAGTATGAGTTAAAATAGCACAGCAGTATGTGGGCAGCTTTTCGAGCAGATAAGCTGTTGTGTTTGAACTCAGTCTGGACTTGAGAGAAGCCAAGTACCAGTGGACAGATGCAGGACCATGGCTTAGATTTACCAGCTTTTGATTACAATTTTTGTGGCATTAAAGATAATTATATTATTTCTTTTTTAAAAATAATTAAATAATAATAATAAAAAAATCCTTTCACAAGTGTAGTTTAGAGAAAATGAGTTTTTCAAACTGTGCTATCCGAATAGGTCTATCCTTTAAAATAACTAACAAGAAAATTGGAGAAATGAAGACCTGCACATCTGTCTCCATGCAGGTTTTATTCCATCAGTGTCTCCCTTTCAAAGTTTTTGTGTGTGTGTGATTTTTTTTGTTTGTTTGTTTATGTGTGGCTGTGTCATGTTTTGCGGTGACTTTGTTTGTTTTGGCTTTTCACTTTTACTTTAAAAACCAGTGTGAGATAAAAGCACAAAATAGATGAACTATATAGATACCAAACAATACTAAGAATTTTGTTTTTCATGAAAGCCAGAAACGCTCTAGTAGCAGCATTATGGCTTACGTGTCAAATTCACCCCTGTTGATGATAGCTTATGTTCACTCTCTTGGGTCTTTTATAAGTTTTGCTTCATTGTGCAGGCTTGTAAATCCCAATTATACTAATGGGTGTCATGCTTTCACATTATAGGAAAGAAGTGCCAAATACAGCCCACAGTGGGATGCCTTCATCTAGCAACTAGCTCTTACACTATAGAGCCTTTCTCTTAGCTATCAAAAACATTTAACACTGGGGAAAAGAACATTAATACAGCTTGTATTTGAGTCCAAGGACAATGATCCGGAAAGCTGTTTGCAGTTGTGTTTTGTCAGGCTGTTGCATATTGGAACGAGACATAAAGCAGTTCTCATATGGAAGAAAGTAAGTGGCATTTGCAAAGCTGATGGTCAGTTAATTATTGCTGAAAAATACATAGCAACTTGCTCTTGGACTTTTTAGAAACATTATTTGATATGCTACCTTCATTTACTGAAATGTCTCATAAAATAATTATTTGCTAGGAATTAGAAGGCCAAACATTTGTGCTCCCCTGTTTCTGAGAAACCAGTTCTCAGAAAGACACGAAACAGGTTGGCACCACCATATGGCATTTTCATGAGGGCTGATGTCCTGTCTTTGTCTTGAAAGAAATCAAGTCACAGATGTTAACACTGCTTTCCTGTGGACTTTTGAGTAGGATGGGTAACTGTCTGATGGTTTTATATTGCTGATTTGGTTGGCAGCATTTTAAAGAGAGCCTGAATGAAAACAGGTGCATTCAGAGATGTATGGGCACCAATTTTAGTTTTTTTCATACTTGGAACCAGTGCTCTTAGAACTGGATTCATATGGGCTTATTATAGACACTTAGCAAGGATCTTCAGGTGGGAGCGTGGTAGCTTGGGATGGTGGTCCAGCCTGCTAAAGGTCAGACTCATTCTTCTGAAGACCTCTAAAAGGGTCCTTCAGCAACTGAGCTGTTAAATGTGGTTATTGGTGCTTCATACCTTTGTAAAGGCCTTATCGAGCACCGGTCATGTTTATCTTTCATTAATAAATTCAGTAGGTATTTTGAGTGCCTGAAGTTGGGTGGAGGGAATATGGTGTTATCTAAATTAAGCGGGAGTTAAGTCTGCATGTTTAGAAAGTAATGAAGTTACTACAGCCAGGGTTTTTCCATCTGCTAGTCTGCTCTAACTTCAGGTTTATGCCATACCCAGAGACTTAACAGGGTACTCTGAATCCTTACCCACTGACTAGTTTAATGAGACATTTTGTCTAGGCTGCAGCTCCAGATTTTAACATCTTTTCTGGACAAAATGGTGGGTTTTTTGCCTTTTTCCTAATCCTGAATGTTTTTCTTCCTTTTCTCCATCCCAGCAAAGCAAATTATCTTGACAAATATTTGACTCATTGAGTATGTGTGAGCCCGTGGCATAGCTGATTGGGTTTTCAACTTGTGGCTGCTGGTCAATAAACAGGTTGACACTGGAGGGACTAGTATTCCAATTAATAACATTTCCTGAAAGTCTCTGCTGCAGGTGATGCAGCAGTTAGCTTTTCTTAGAATTTAAAAACATGTGCAAGCAGGAAAGTAGTAATACTTATTATGTGAAGTAATGATTTCATATTATAAAAGCTTGTGACTCAGAGGGAAAACCATCTGGTGAAAAATATGTGCATTTTTCTCATGTAAAGTATAACCCCGAGGTTGTGTTTTTTCATTTTATTTCTGACTGCTTTTCATTTGGTCTAAGAACTTATTAATGATCTGTGGCAAAGTCAGCAACAGTAACAGTGAAAATGTGAGTTAATTTTGGAACAGTTGTTGTCCCTCACTCCCTTGTGTTTGCCTATAAAATGTTAGATTAACCTGTTGTGCTTTATCTTAAATTAAATTATTAGAGATAGGCACTATGTATTCTTTCGTGGTTTTGATCTTTCCAGCAATGTCTCCTACCAGTTTAATATATAGGGTGTGGAGATAGCCATAGATTGAAGAGATGGGTATCAAATAACTAGAAATATGACTTCCTGCTCTGTCTATAAATGCTTTTATTTTTTGGAAACTATTCCTACTCCTGCTTTTATGTTGTAATATTACTTTTTTTTTTTTTTAATAAAGAGTGGACTGCCTCTAAATGTGTAGTAGAAGATACTAGATTTCTTTATGGAGGGCCAGTTTTTTGCTTTTGATATGACAGGTGTAAGTCTGCTTTGTTCAGGAATTATTTCATGTGATGTAGCTGTAATGAAGTGAACAGACTCCGTAACAATATTCCAAGAATGAAGACATGGTCAGAGATGGCAGGCAGAAGAACTGCTTAGGTACTACTCAAACGGACAAAAGGGCTGAGCAGTTTCTGTTAAGTATGGAGTAATAGAAGGAGAGTAGCTAAGAGCAACTTGGCTGTCTCCAGGTTTGCCTGAGTATCCATTTGTCTGTGCTTACATCCGCACTCTGTAATGCAGTGGGACACGGAGATGTGTCAGCAAGGATTACATTAGCTCAGGTACAAGAGAGATCTGGCTCCAGCAAACTATCAGTCCCTGCTCTTCTTTGGGAAAGGTACCACTCCCTCTGTGGAAACGAAGAGGGAGGCACAGGCATTTAAAAAAAAAAACCAAAACACCACACCACTGAAAAGCCTCAAAACCCACAAGAAAAAATCCCTGGCCAAGAGAGGCTGTGCTGTGCATGCTGAGGAAAAGCTGTGTGAGACTGTACAGTAATAAAACCAAGATGGATAGTATGCAGTGTCTTGTATTTTTTCTTGTCTTAATGCATTAAGCACCTAGTGTGCTAGACCTGAGAAAGATTGTTGACATGCATGAATGGCAGCAAGAGATCAAAATCCCATTTGAAAACAAACACCTACAATCCTAGCTGGTATTTTTGACACTGAAAATCTCTCCAGGCTATTCTGAGAACTTAATGTATTTAATGCCATGCTGGTGAGTCTGGTATAGAATAGGCTTACATATTTGCCTTTTCTGAATCAGATAAAAGTACTTTTGTACTATCCAGTTTTGACTTCAATGGCGACTTTGAGTCAAAGTCTTACTTTTGTATCACTTTTGTCAAGATAACATTGATGGTGTTGGTATTGTACCCAGTAATTTATGTGTATTATTGAAACAGATCTTATTTATGAGTGTTTTTAACCTATCTGAAGCTATTTAAGCAAACCAGCATAGACGCTAGCTTCATGTTTCATTTAAATTTCAACTGTGTTATGTTTGAAATCTGGCTTATATTGTTTTGCAAGTTACATCGGAGCAGTGCCTCTGAATGAATCCTGAAGTTTAAGCATGATAAGCAGATGGACTTGACTATTTTTCTGAGTTCTTTTGTTAATTTGAGTAAATTATTCCGCTGTTAACGGGAAAATATATTATACCTTGTTAAATACATGGCTATATGGTTTATTAAATTTGCAAGCATGCATGTATACAGCTTGTATAATCATGAAAACAAGATCATCCCTAGTGTGCCTCTGGTGAGGTAGCCTGCTTAAGCGCGAGAAATGAAATTGAAGAGCTCAAACTGAGTTTAGGTCCTAAATGGAGGGATTCAACCTATTACTTCAGGTTTAGCAATTACAGGATTACTATTTTCAAACCCATGCATGTAACATGCTGTGAAATTATTTATTGAAATGATAGTGAAGCTGCAGTGATGAAGGTGGGTTTTTGTTGTTTTTTTCTCAAAGTGATACCAATTAACTCATGTGGCCTAAAAAAGATAACGCAGTGTAAGGCATCTTATATATTTGAACTGAGATATCAAACTCTCACCTTAAATTTCATCCAGTTAGCTGTGTTTTGACAGAGTTTAGGGAACTAAACTTCAGTGTGCTGCTAACGATGAAGAAGGGGGACCAAGGGCACCATAAATATCTGAAGTTACTTAAGTGGCAGGGAATTGTTTGGTATATCCAGAGGATTCTGGTATGTTGTGCCGTGTTGCAGAAGGTGGTGCTGGCTCCTTTCTGGTAGTCCCTGATGGTCTGATGTGAGGAAGATCTATCCTAATGCCACAGTTGGGGATTAGCTTAATCTTCATAGGTTTTAGTCCAACATCTAAAGGTAATGTTTACTGCCACAGATTATTTTCACATTCTTACGTTCTTTCTTCAGAGCTCTGTTATTTCTAGATAGATACTTAGTTTACAATTCCAAATATCTGCACGCTGGACATTATAAACAGACCTTGGATGCTGTTGGCTGTACAATAGGGTAGACCAAAGATGTGTCATTTCCCTGGCAAATCTGGGGTTCCTGTGTGTGTAATAGCTGGTTATAATGATCTGATGGATGACTGTGCTGCTGACTGAAGCTTACTCTTTGCTTTCGCCTGGTTAGGATTGAGAAGGAATCTTCACTCCTGTGAAATGTAACCATTTCTTCTCTAGATAGATCATTATTTGTTCTAATGTCTCTTATTTTCAGTCACCTTTGCAGCTTTCTTGTTGCTGTAGGTGCAAGGTGGCATTTCTGCACAGATATTGCTGCTGCTTCTGCAGTGTTTAAATGAGTGACCCAGATGGGTTTTACTCTTTTGATTTTGTATTTTTCTTTTCCAAAGGCAAATTTTCATTGAAGGCAGTTTCTCTAGGCTTTTTCCACAATTATGTGCAACTAAAATTTTGATGAGGCTGTTGCTGAAGGATGTTAACAGAAGCCTTTTTTCTAGTCCTTAAACCAGGGTTCATTTGCATCGGACTCATCCTCAATGTCAGCAGACAGAGGAAGCCAGTTTGAGTTTAGAATTCCATCTGAAATCTGAAGGTACTTGGTCAGTTTCTTTCAGTAAAGACACTTTATCAGTCTCTGCTGTTTATTCCTCTTAATTTTCCTTTGGTGTGAAGTTGAGAAGCGCTGCCTTTCTTACAGGTAGCAAAGTTGCACAGAAGTGGGTTGCCTGAGCCTCACAGACAGCCATTAGCATTACTGGGAGGAGAAAGCTGTCTTGGACCAAGACTTGCCTGCTGTGTATGGTTAGACAGTGCAGTTCGTAGTCTGAGCACTGGAAAGGTGCACACAAAGACAAAGTTCTGGAACAATACAACAGTTGATAAACCTGTCTGGTTTATATCAGCTTTTCTTTGCTTGAAACTCTTATTTAGTACTGTCTTGGTTCTGATTGTTTCAAAGTAAACTTGATTAAAGAACTGTAGTTGAATCTGAAGGTTACAAGAGAACTGCTTCATTTTTCTTCTTCAGGAGGGGTTATATTGAAAGCTGTTAATTGCCTTAGAAAAACTTAAGGGAAAAACCTCTCCTCATGCTCCAGGAATAGATTGCTGATTGTATGCAAAAGAAATTAAGGGAAGAATGGATACAAAATAGCAAAAAAAATACTTCCCCCCCAAGAAGTACTGTATTTGGAAGTTTGTTGGTGACCATGTGTGCCTTGTTATTCCTGGATGTTCATTCAAAGTAAGGTTCAATCTCTTGGAAACAGACCCAGTCTCCTGTATGCTTTTTAGTTTTTAAAAATAAGATTTTGCTGACTCTGTGTGTGTGTGTGTGTGTGTGAATAGCAAATATTGGGAAGAAGCCACGTGTATGGCATCACTTGCCTGCAAGCCTGTAATTCTATTACTGAGAATTAGAAACAGTTGCATTAAAGTACTGTTGTTGGGTTATGTGTGTGGTTTCTCACTCCCCAACTCACTTCTCTCCCCTCCTGTCTCTCGCTCTGTCTCTCTGCATGCCTCTGTCTCTCCCTCTGACACTCTTTCCCCTCTTTGTCTCTCTCGTTCCCTCTTTCTCCCTCTCTGTCTCTCCTCTCTCTCTCTCTTTCTTCCTTATGCTTTCCATGCCACCTGATGAAATACATGCTGATGTATACTCTATTATGGATAGCCATACTGTAGGAAGATACTTTGGAGCCATAAACATAGTCAAATATATAACTCCTGCAAAAGGTGGTGATGTGTGGGAAGAACCCAGTGAGATTGAGCTGTTACATGGTTTTTATTAAAGAAATCTACTATAGCACATTAAAGTTGGGAAATGCCTGCTGCAGTGTTGCTGTTACAACCTCAAGGGTGCATGTGGTATGAGATCTTTAAAAGATGTGGCCATAAATGTTTTTTTTTGTATTGATTCCTTTCCAGTGTTGCTAATGACACTTAACTGTTGCCATTTCAACTGTTTCTTACAGCTTGCTGTGTGGATCCATGTCTCGTTTGAGAACACGGTTGTTATTTTGAGAACAAAATTACGTAGTTCTTCCTGAGTTTTTCTGTGCTCATCAATGCGACTTTCATGAAAATGCATGTATTTTTCACAAAGCTAAAGTGGCTAAGCTGATAATATTACCCTATTTTGTGTATTACAATGTAAGTACAGAGAGATTAAAAATCAGATCCGCTCACTGCTTTGAGATATTTAAAGTATCAGAAGGTTCATTTCTACTTTCCCTGGGAATGTAAAATCACAAGTCTTTGTATGTTCAGCTCCTGCCAGCTTTCATTGCAGGCTGGATAGCAAAAGAAATAGCAATATATTATCAGGGGTAGCTTTTGAGGTTTTGTGTTAGTGATGTGCCCAACATAAATCAGAATGCTACAACAGATGCAGTGGCAGAATTAAATTATCAAAGAATGCTTTAGCAATAGGTCCTTTATTTTCTTTCAGCATATGCTTGCAGGTCTAAACAAATGGTGGTCTAATAGTGCAATCTTTTCGTTTCCATCTTTCTAAAATATGGTGAGTTGTTGTAAAAGAGTAGAGCAGCAGAAGTAGATAGGAGGATCTGTCTTCCCATGTTGTCCTGTAGCTGCACCACTAGACTAGATAAGCAGGAGAATCAGATAGCAGTGACTTGCTTGTATTGAGGAGATTCTGCTTTGGGAGAGCCAAGTAAAAAATTTGGCTTTTGCCAAGCTCTTATCATCTAGGTCATTTATTACCTACGAATTATATATTGATGTTTTAAAAAAGATTAAGTAAAACACTTCCACAGAGTGTGAGAAACTGTTGATTATAATGGGGAAAAACAGAGTTATTGCATAAACTGAAGTGGAATGTACCACTGCTCTTTCTGTTGGCTTTATAACTTGGCTGATGAGACAGATTTTATTCAGAAATAGCCCATAGCATAGTGCCGTGGTCCAAAATCTGCAACTCAATGCCATATTAGGTATAGCTGCAATCAGTTGCAATTTTGTTGGAATGATTACACACAGGGACCGGAATTTGGAATATGAGCATTGTTATTAGCACATGAATGCCGTTCTGAGAGTTAGCTAGCATTTAATTGTTTGGGCAAGCTACACTTCATTTTAACAGAGTTTCTGTCACTCTCCTAGCATCTTGCAGCACCAGCCTGTGAAGCTGTTGCACTGACTGAGCAAAGCTGACATAATTTGGATTAAAACTAATGCCATTCTTGGATGAAGGCTCACTATTTTGACTAACAGAGCTAGTGGAATTAAGGGGAAGAAAGTAGGTAATATTGTAAAAAGTCTGTTGCATGTAACTGGCAGTGAAGACTTTGTCACTATGGCTATGTACAGCTTTACCCATATTGCTGTTTTATAACTAGTTAAGGCTTCCTATATAGCATCAAAGGTCCCATTTGTCTAATTGGCACCTCTGCTGCAGGAGCAGCTAGAAATTCAAGGCAAACACAGTAGTATGTGAGGCAGTAGGGTAATCCCAGTTTAGCTGCTGTTGGCTGACTCTAGTTTGCGATTACGGGAAACCAGGTACAGAGCATTAGCAAAGAAAGGATGTAGGAGAAGGCTCCAAAGGGATGAAAAAACAGGCAGTTTTGGCTTCTGCTGCAGCTGTCTAGGAAAGGATTCTGCAGGACAGTAAGGATGTGCAAGCAAGGCTTCGCGAGAGACGGTGCTGAGCTCTGAAATATCTTCTACAGCAGTGCAAAAGCAATCAAAGCAGAATGATTTTCATCTCCCACACAGTATATAGCAGCATTATTGGCATTATGTTTGGGGGGAAGAATGCATTTGACTTTTCTACTCACGTGAAGTTAAGGATTGCCCCCAATTTTTAATGCATTTGTCCCTGGCCCAACTGATGAGAACTGTATTCTTTAAACCCTGCTGTGAACACAGGCGACACTTGCTTTGGAAAGCACTGGCAGAGTTCTTCATGACTTAATTCCTCTTCATCTGTGTCTTCTTTGAAGAAGGATGGTCTTCGTGAGGCTATTTTATTTTTCTTGGTATTTGAGATAACAACAATTTGAAAACAAAATAGGATGTGTCTTGGAAGCCCTTGTTTTGGACTTCCTGCAATCTCAAGGAAATGTAAAGGTTTGTATGTAGATTCTGTGTTTACACAAGTCTTTCACATCTGTAATGTCAAGAATCTAGCTTTAAAAGACCTGAGTGGTTGGAAGTGGTAGTGTTTCCTGACACTTACTTGCTTTATGGGGTCCTGTTCCTTATGCTTTGGGAACTGATATAGTATATGTAGCACTCTCTGCTCTAAACTGGCTTTCCCAGCACTGTGCCATATAGAGATCCAAGAGGGAATGTATAATAAGCATCATTTATATGAATTAGTAAAAATAATACTGATTAAATTACTTTGTTTCAGAGGTAACATCTTTCAGTGTTTATAGAGTATCATTTTTGCAAACTGTTTTGTTATGTTTTTAATTTCACTATTCCTACAGTTTGCTAATGGTAATAAGCACAGTAATTCAGCTGGATTGGAATGGGATGGAAGAACTGAATCTCTTGCAGATCTGCTTTGTGAGATGTAGGAATAGACAGTGGAGGAAAGCAGTGTTTTCTGAGTAATGGCATTCATAGCAGCAAAAACTCACACAGGAACATAAGAACCACAGAGTTTATCAACTGACTGGTCCGGTATTTTATTTACTGATATTGCCACTGTAACTTCAATATTATGAAATAATAATAATAAAAAAATGAAAATAACAAAATCATAAAATCCTAGGTTGAAAAAAAAATCAGAAACCTGTGGAAATTTTTTTCCACAACTGGAGAGAGATTCAGTTACATACATTAATGAGAATATTTCAATGTGTGCTTCCCAATGAAATACTTGTTGTATTTTGCTTCTGGTGCTTTACGGTTTTAAATGTTTTATTAGTTAGACAGGTGAGGACTTACTGCAAGTTATCATAATTCAGAAATTAAAAATACTCCCAAATCTCTGCTTTCTTTATGTGATGATTGGAAATATCTCTGTGCAGTGGAGAATATCCTCAGTACTGCTCATTGGGCTGCAATGCTAAATTTTACATGAGTTAGATGGAGATGTTACGCCCCAGGTATCTTCACATAGCAATACATAGCAGCAGTCAGGTTTTTTTACAACTGAATAGAACTATTTGGTGTTCTCCAGCGTGGCAGGGAGATAATTGTTAAGTGGAACCCAGAAGAGTCTATTGGTATCCCAGGTCACTGTGCATGAGAGATATCTGACCAAACTTGAATGTCTTACCCGTGTGTGCACTTCTCAGCTTGCCCAGACCTTCTGTGTGGCCAGTGAAGAGGAAGGACGCTTCTAGGGCACTTTCTCAGGTGCAGTTTAACTCGTCCCAAGACTGATGGTTCAGGTTGGGTGAACCTGCCTGTTCATCACTGATTATGAAAGAGATCCTGAGGGCACAAGCTTATAGGTATATATTTACATTTGGTCAGATGAATGCCATGTCTGGAGTTTGATTTTGGCCTTGAAAAATGCTAAATTATGGGTGGGGCTCACTGGGTCCAATCTGCCCAGCGTAGAGAGGGAAATTTTATTTGTTTGTTTCAGCTTGTGAGGATACATTTTAACATCTGGGATTAATTTCTACCAGTTTTGCCAGTGACTTGGTGCCAGAGACAAGATGCTGGGGGGCAGGGAGGGAATCAAAAGGGATAAAAGCAACAATGAAAAGTCTGTTTAAAAAGCAAGTCAAATGTGGCCTGTGCAGTAATGTAGGACTAAAGTAAATACTGGTTTACATGTTTAAGGTAACAGTTTCATTGGTAGTTGTTCTGTAAGCGATTAATATGTACCCACAAAATCTATGGAGGCACATTAGCTCTGCTGAGTAGGATCTTCTGTGTTACTTCAAAGATGCTTCTGAAGACTGCAGTCATCTTGCTGCAGTAATGTGGGTTGATGGCAGCTTGAGTTCCTTTCCTTTCACAACCAGCAGTCTCGTTTCTGTCTTGCTTTTTAAACTTTTGCCCGTTACTTGTGTTTTGCCTTGGGGTCAGTGACCCTCTGAGTCTTATCAGGAGTCTTCTCAGTCACTGTTCCATTCACCACAGTCCGTTCCCACTGATGTGAATTTTTGTACTCTACTAGATTTACATTAAGCTCCCGGGAAGCATAGTTTAGGCAAGAATCAGAGCATAAACAAGATCATTATTGTACAATAACTTCATAAGCGCATTTTGTCAGGATTTGAACTGGTGGCCAGCTGGAACTGGGAAATACACTTGCTCCTCCTGCTGTACTGCTACACATAGTGACTCCTCATGCTGTTCTTTTTTTTTTTTTTTAATTCTTTTCTGTTTCAGCTCGTTGCTGAAGGCTTGGACATGCAGCATATGAGCAGTCGATCTTACTTTAACTCCATACTGTTATTCATTACTGTATTACATGTATTGCATCAAAATGCAAGTTAGCCTGACTCGCATGACTCAGGATAAAAAAAGGCACTCCCAGTATTGTCTTTTAATTGGCAACATACAGAACGCAATAGTGTTTTTCCCTCAGAGTGCAGATGCTTCTGATTGTGATGGTAACAAATGGTTTATCAGTGAAGAATAGGGTTGGGGCAACAGGGCTAGTCAATGCCAGGAGATTACAGATCTTTAATTAAACCTGCCACAGGCAGATTGGCCTAGCTGCCATTGTCTTTGGGGGGAAAGCTGCTCCTTTCTAGTTCAAGCAGAGACAGTTCTTTTCTCCAACCTTTGTGATTTAGTACTCCACATAGGTGCAAGTGGCTGGCTGCTGGTGCATCAAGCTACCATGAAAATGTTTGAAACTATTTTTCCTCGTGGGAGAACTTCTTCTAGCAAGCTAAATTGGTTTTCTGTCTTGAGTCACTGGATCTCAGTGTGTCATGTGTGTCTTAAATCACAGTCTCAGACTCAGAAGGCTTGAGAAAGTTACACTTGTGAGGCTCAATAGTTTCTCAAAAGATCTGAGAAAACCTTTGATCTTTGCTGTCAAATCCTGCCTGCTTAAATCCCCTGATTATGTTACCAGTTGTGTCCCTCCATATTCACAGGGGACTGCAGGACACTGCAGGACAGCAGTGCTATGTGGGACTTGGCAATTCTATCCCATTGGCTTTGCTGGAGGACCTCAGTTCAAGCTAATTACAAATACAGAATAAATCAAACAATGCTAACAGTTCAATGTCAGTTTTGACTTTTGCTACCTACCTGTATAGTTCCTGTTCCTTCCTTGAGATTTTAAATTGGACACCTCCTTAATTTGTGGTGCTATGGCCCATGGTTTCAGTCAACCTTTTGACATGCCTGTCTTTTTCCACAGACAAAGTTACAAAAGACAGCACAACTTAGGAGTTGTTTGTGTGATGATTTAAACATGAGATCAAAGACTCTGATGACGTTGTCAATGGTAGTGTTAATTCCAGTTAATAGTCACTTCTGTGCTGTGACACTAAGTCAGGAGGTTGTAGCCTCTGGCAAGCAAAAGATCTTCTTGCCAAAACATCCTGCCACTCTCCAGTGCCTCACAAGGATATGGGGATGATGGGCTTGTCTGTTCACCTCACCTTGCAGTACCCTTGCTGGGTTTGTTTCTGGGAACAGGCACCAAGAGCTTCACGTGAGCCTTGAGGACTCTGTGCAGTAGCTCTTACTGCTCTGCAGCCCACTGTGTGGCCTTAACCATTCCCAATCCCTTCAAATCTCCAAATCTTCAAAGGTGCTTTGGTGTCTCAATGGGAAAGAGCTGGTAAGGCAGCTATATCATTCAATGAAGTTGAGTTTTAGAAGGAGCAAGGTAAACATGAAGAAAAGAAAGAAGAGTTTAAGGATATTTCTTGCACCACCATGGCTTAAGCACTGGCCTTTCGGATAGCTTCTGGCTTCTGTCCAACTCTACTCAACTTCTTCCACCTCAGAGCAGCTCAGTCTGGGATCCCACTCACAGCACTGACTGCAGAAGCATTTGGGGAGTTCACCTGAGATGTAAGGATGTCCACAACACCTGCCTAAAAGGCACAGTAGAAGTGGAGCCTCTGCAGTGAAGTCTGTCACACCAAAGACTACAGACCTGCCCCCATCAGACCTTTGTCATGAGGTACATGCCTGCACAGCTCCGGAGATTACCCTGATGCCTACAACCCTTCTTCTGTGAAGGCTTCCACAGCTCTGCTACATCAGGCTGTCAGCCCTCAGGATCAGTCCTTGTCCTTCCAAAATGTTTTTCCCTTGATTGAGATTTAGCTCAGCAGATGTTTTAAGGTTGATTCTTGGGTGTCAGACTCAGAGGCAGAATTCTGCTACAGCAACCTTCAAAGCCAGCTGAGCTGAATCACAAACTTAATTCCTGCCTATACCCTGTTGGAAACACAACACTTGATGTCAGTGGCATTGACTTTGCACCTACCTTTTCACTTGTTTGGTCATGTCCAGGTGGACAACTGAGACAGCCAGTGCAGGTGGAAGGGCTGACAGGAGGGTAAACGCACCATGAGGAATGCAGCTTTTATCAAGCTGTGGAAACAGGGCTTACCTGAACAATGGAATGAAAATAATGTGGGATTATTTTTTTTTGCAACAAGATCTTTGAACATCAGAGTTTTTCATGGGGTCCTCCAAGTGTAAAACATGCAATGTTCTTCTTTGGTGGCGAGTTGCATGATGTGCCATTTCTTAAATGAATGTGTTTTCCAAATTTCAGATGTTGACAGGAATATGCCGTGGTCTAATTGGACAGGTCTGAATTTGGATAAAGATCTGATGGAAATTAATCCAAATGCAGTTCTCACATTTCACACTTCTGCTTGCAGATTTCTGTTTCTGTTTGGGCTTTCCTTAGAAATCAGTCCATGAAGTAGGGAACTGTGATGAAATCCTTATTCTTCCACTCTTTGCAGAGATGCCTGATGTTAATTACCCCGGAAAATATTATATTCAACTTGCAGCATAGGGATTATGAAACTTTTCAAACACAGTATTTTTATATTCCCAGAAAAGTAGTAAATATTGTTAAACAAAACAATAGAAATGAAAAAGTTTATCCCAGACCTTGTTGCAGTTTGAAAGAAGACTAATACATGGCTCTTGTTGGAGGACCAGAAATGGCCTGGTTCAGTGTGTCTGTAGAAGTAGAGAGAAGCTTCAGCACACAAACTTCAGACAGTTGCCTCCATTGTGGGTTGACTTTTTGATATGCTTCTGATTCCTGCGTATTTAGTGTATATTTAAAAGATTCAGGAAACTGTCAGGCATTAAAAAAAGAAAATCACTTAACTGGTGCTTAGTCAGAGAGATTCATAGGAAGCATGTTTTTGTGATGAATGGTCTGTCAGCCACCACACAAAGGGTTTCCTGGGTACCTCAAGAGATCATGGAATCACAGAGTCATTTAGGTTGGAAAAGACATTTGAGATCATCAAGTCAAATTGTTAGTAAGATACAGCAAGGCCCATAACATCTTGCAGGTTTGTCTGTAACATGGATGTTTTGTGTTGCCAGAACCCAGGGGAGGCAGTTCTGTTAACACACACATCAGCCCACTGTGGCAAGTGGGTGTCCATAGGTTTGTTTATCACGTGGTTTGCAAGCAGTATCTCTATAGGGAGCCCATGCAGTAAAATAAATTTTACTCCTATTGGGTATTACCCATTGTTATTATCATTAAGAGTGGTAATTCACATGGCAGTAGTGATGTGTGTCAGAGTCACGAGCATTGTGCTATGTTCTGCTTAAACATGACCAAAAATGTCATTACTGTGAGACTATGAGTGTAGAACAAAAGGCAGCAGGATGAATGCATGCTGTAAAGAGATATTTTCCCTTGGGAGATGGTACATTTGACATACAAGAACGTTTTCTGTTTGATTCGGAGTGGGTTTTGAGCCTTTCAGTTCTGAAACCCAACTGGCAAATCCCAGCAATTCTGTGAGTAGTCCTTGAATGTGCAGGTGGTGTATGTCATCAGCGAGGTAGTACTTGCCACTGGATGTTAGTGTCAGCAGGCTAGCATCTGCCATTTGTTGGCTGTTAGTCCTACAGATGATTCAGAGTTGTGGCTTACACCGTATTGTCCAAAAATCCTTGTGGATCCTTTACATGTGAAGGATCCATGGCCGGTGATCAATGAATTGAGCTCATATGCTCTGAACTGCTTTTTCTCATACACAGGCACACATGCTTGCAGCAAGGTAGAGTATGATATTTCTAAAGGATTTAGAGTTGTAGAGGAAAACTATCTACCATTTGAAAAAGGCTAATATATATTTTTAACAAGTGTCCCATCTGGAGGACTGCAGATTTGGTTAAACTAACTTATTTTTGTTTATGCATTGCCAATAGAATGAGACAAAAGTCAGCTGGTTTGTTGCAAGTCAAGGATTAATTAAAAATTCCTGTGCTAAGAGTTCTCTTCTCAGTTCTAGTCTAGCAATTCTAGTTCACAATTGCTCAAACCTTCTTCTCTGTAATTGCAGGGATGCGACTGAGGTCTTTGTTGTAATGCCTGTGTTTCATGTAGGCTTGATTTTATTCTGTGTTTAGGTGCATCCTTTGCTTATCCTTCATTTGCTTGCTTTCTGCACTTCATACGGCTGTGGTTGAGAGCTGGACATGGTTTCCGATGCTGGAGCTACAGCTAATGTTTCATTTGTGCAGCTGTGTTACAGTCTTCCTGAATTAGCAGAATTATTGTTTAGGGACACCAGACAAGCAAATCCCAACAGCTTCCCTGGAGCCTCAGAAAATGATTGCTGAGACTTGAACAATGGAAAAAAAAAACTTCTGAAGAGACTGTCTTGAGAACTAAGCAGACTGAAGATAAAACGAGCTTGTTCTGTAACTGTGCATGGCTCTTACCTTTTAATATTCTCAAATGCTTCTCAGTTAAAGGCGATCAAAGACTGTGCCAAATTAATCAGATCAGATTACACGGGGTACATCAGATTACAGATTAAAGAAACTAAACACAGGGTTTCGGACAGTTTGGGCAGAAACGTCACAGAGAATTCTAGAGCCTAAGGAGGAAGGTAGCTGGACACTGGATGGGCAGTCACAGTGGAAGGGCAGCTGTTGTCATTTTAGCAGCATCTGGGCACACCTGTTGAAGCTGTAACAAGGCACATGCAAGTCTTGGTGTTTTGAAGAAAATCAGGTGGAATCCAGATATGTTCTACCAAACAACAAGCATTTCTTGGGGGGAGAGCCAGGCTGTGGAAGGAGAATGTGCATCCTGGACTAGGAGTGGTATAGCTCCTGAAAAACAGCCCACAGTGCTGGGGAGGGAAGCCTGCTGAAAGTGTATTTTAACAGCCAGTTCCACTAAAGCACCTTTTGTATTTCCAGCTCAGCTCTGGCAGAACCTGCTTTGAAAATCTCCTTTTACAAAATGTGTGTTGGGGATCTGTAAGTGCTGCCACGTGTTGAATACTGAGCATAGAGGAAGGTCAAGTACATTCTGAAGTGGCAAGAGAAGGCATGGGAACAGTGCATGTGTTTTGCATCTAAGCCTAGAGAGAATTATTCGTCGCCTTCGGATTCTGCACATAGTTTGTTGTAATGTAGGCTGTCACATCCATTCCTGCTGCTAATAAATCAGTGGGGTTGAGCCAAGGATGTATTTGGTTCAGTGTTTGTTTTCTGGTTTTCATTTCAGAGGGAGGAGGGAAAAAAGATGTAGCACTGACAAAGAAACACATCAGCTTGAAGAAATCTTGCCTGAATTGTTTAGGGGAGGAGCAAAAATAGCTTTTGCTTGGCTAGTGGAAAAACATTGTTTTTCAATGATACCATTTCCATTACTGACGCCTCTGTCATGATCTGACATCATGCTGTATGAAAAGCCTGGTAAAATTCTCTCTCAAAAAGCCGTAGTATCATCCCTCAGCTGTAAAGTTTTGTGCAGTAAAATTCTGATATTTAGCTGTACATCTCTGGCTAATAGTAAGAGCAGAATAAATTGCTTATTGTATGTACTATTTTTATAAGTTCACCTTTGTGAGTGGTGAATTGTGAATTATCAACGATACAGTCTTTCCTAAATTTTTTTTCTAAACAGTCCTCTCCCACACAAAAGCTTATTTAGAAGCTTTTTTGTCAAATATAGCTTTTAAAGAACTCTTAAGTCCATTGGAGTTCTGTCAGGACTGCATGTGATCTAGTCTTCATTCTCTTCTATTTCTTTCCATTGTTACCAAGTTTTTGAATTTTCAGTGTTCATAGACTAGCAAGAATCATGCTGAGTAGGAGCTGAAGATGCTTAGTACCTAAAAAGCACATTATGAGAATTTCAGAATGTGCCATTTTTAAAGACAAAATAGCATCCTGTCAGCAAAAGAAGAGGTGACAGCAGAGCTTTAACAGAAAGAAAATTAGTCCTTTTTCTATAGCAAAATACTTTTCCTCATTTGCCTGGTTCAAAAGAATGTTTTACTGCATTCCCCGCCCCCCCCCCCCCCCCAACCCCACCCCGATAAAGAGCCCAGTTCTTCTCTGTATTGTCTTTTTTTGTGCTATAGGACACCGCATTCAAACCTAAAAGGCTGACTGCTGCTTTTAGACAAGTCGAAATGAAACACCTTTGTTCCAAACGGTGTTGTATTTACAAAATAGAAAAATAAATCTCTTTGCAGTCAAAGAATTATTTTGATTGAAAGTCTAACTCTTCTGTCAGTTTCAAATAAAAACAATAGCTTTTTGAACAGACAAAACTTTTTTACAGAAATATTCTGCAAAAGACATAAACACATGCGTATCAAACCACTTAAAAATAAAAACACAAAATGAATCAAAATTAATTTTTAGACTGAAATCTATCCTTTTGATCTCCATGGGTGATCTGTACAACTAAAACATTTTCTTCTTGCAAGGAGACAAAAGTGTATCCCCAAGAGCACTTTGGAAAGGGGGCACTTCTGAAAGGAAGTGGTTGCTGATGGCATGAGGAGTCAAGACCTGTGGCAGTACAAGGTCAGCCCAGGAGTCCAGCCTGCCCCATAGCCGGTCTGGGACAAGAAGGACCAGTCTAAAGGGAAAGAAGTGCACAAGTCCCTGAACGGCATCTTGGGCTCATGTTATGGCTAAAAGAAAATGGCAACCTGGAGTGTGAAAGCCACAATAGGAACAAGTCCCTAGGGCTGCAAAAGCAGTCGAGAAAGCCTCAATTTCTACTGAAAAAGCTCGTGCAAATACAGGACCAAAGCAGCAGACTGTGATTTCTGTGTTGGTGGAGGGTGTTAATTTGCCAGACCCTTGGCGCTGAGTACGTCACTGACTTTCAGAAGGAAATAATGGTCAACAGCAGATTCCTGGGGAGAGGTTTAAGAACCGGGCTGGAAGACAGGGATATCTCTTTGACATGCTGTCTGTTTCTGAGGCATAGGTAGTATTTTTCTATTGAAAAATATGGGACTAGTCTTCACTACATGGATTTATCCAGCCACTTCTGGTATCTCTCTAAGCCATTTCCGATTTGCAATTTTCTGTGGCAAATGCTCCTTCAGCTTCAATATGTCTTGGGTGAAAAAAATGCTTTGTTGCCTGTCAGCTTCTTCTGAAGCTCCCTACCTCTTGTGATAGGGCAGATAGATAACAGGCAGAAACTCTCCAGTTTCTCTGTGCTTCTTGCTGGTTCCCCATGCTGTGTCTTTTCCAGCCTTTTCAGGTGCTTGTTATAGAGGGCCTTGCTTTGGAGAGCATTGAACTTGCTGATTTCCCACCAGCTTCAGGAGGACCTTGAAGTATTCGGCAACTTAGAGGAGGTAGTTGGCATTTCATCAGATCAAGCTCCTAGTGGCGTAGGCCTTGGAATTAGCAGAGATGTGATGCTAGTCTTAGTGTAAGTAGTTTACTCAGTTACTGTTCTTGATGTTCTTACCGAAAATGTGTCCTGCCAGGTTTTGAGCTGAAACTTGACTGTGAGTAGATTGAGGAGTGTTTGTTTGTCTTGCAGGCTTTTGTGGTTGTTTTGTGTGTGTGTTTTTTGGGTTTTTGGTTTTTTTGTTGTTGTAGTTTGTTTGTTGGGTTGTTTTTTTTTTTTTTTTTTTTTTTTTTCACAACCTGAATTTCAAGTATAGGTCATCTCTCTGCACCTCTGAGAGTTGTTAATTTTCTGCCTGCAAGCTGTGGTATCTTGCATGTGCTGGTAATTTTGGTGATATATCAGTGTGTGTGCTGTACCTGTCATATCAATGGAAACAGGTTTCAGTGAGAATTCAAGCTTCAAGGGGGGATTTAAATCAAGGTCAGACCTAATTTAAGTGCTTTATGCTTTTAAACAGACCTGAACCCAATGCTGAATCTGATCACCTTTCATATTTGGTATGCATGGGAACTGGGACTTGTATTACTAGATTTGCAAAAACATTTATGATAGTGTGCCAGATGCAGTCGTAAAATCACTTCGTTCTTTCTCAGATGGACAGAAGTAACAAGGGAAGTCAGAGGAATGATCTGCCTCAGGCCGACAGGGGTTTAGCACCTCTGTTATGATTGCCAGTTTACCACAGTGCTGGTTCCCAGGCTGCCACGTGCTGAGCATCAGCTGTGTGTTAGAGACTGCACTTTGTCCTCCAGGTTCTGGGACTCCGTTTGAACCTTGTTCTCATCATTTTATTTCATTTCTTCTCCCTTCTACATCCTGTTTCTTACTCTCAGTCCTTTTTCAACACAGCTACTGGTTGTGATGCAAAATAGCCTTTTCGGTCTGGTGTGTCACTCACTCGACACTGATATTTTGATGGGCCACAGCTGCCCTCAACAGGGGACTGCATTTTCCTGTTTTGTAAACTATTTAGATTTGATAAGCTCCTCCCCCTTCATTCCTCCCTAGTGATAACACAGCAAGCTGCAGCTTGAGCATGGCTCACAGCCTGTTGCAAGGCTGTGGGGAGCAAACAGAGCATCTGCTTTCTCCTACCACCCATGGAAAAAGCTGCAGTTGTTGAGCAGAAGCCATGATTCCTTCTGTGGGCACTGGGCTGAAGCTCCATGTTACAGTGCTGCCCTGAGGCTATCCTTTGGTGTGGGCAAGTCACCTTTTAGAAAGGCATAGGAATCATAAATGGTAAGTGAAGAAGAGACTGAGGGCATCAGTATGGGCTGCCTTTTAGGCCACCTTGATGTCGTGCTTTCATGATAAGTGGTGGCATGACCCTTCCTAGGCATGCTGAAATTCATTCAGGAGTTTCATCTGTGCTGCACAGCCAGAGGCTTCATGAGTTTGAAGGAAAAGAGAGGCAGAAGCCTTCTCCCCCGGCACACCTACTATCACAACTGCAGACCTAAAATATGCCGTCTGCTTTTGACATCTCTGCTTGCTTTTGGGCTGGATGGAATGAAGCTAGGAGAAGAGCATCAGCAGGTGGGTCAGGGTAGTCAGTCTGATTAGGTTTTCCTCATAAACTTCTGTTTCTTCAAGCAAAATAATCTCTGTGAACTGGATGAATTTGGGCTCTGACTTTCCCTTGCTCTGCTCTTGAGGAAAGTAAAGCTCCTGCCAGGCTTTCATCTGCTGGAAAATGGGATAATTGTGCTTTCTTCCATCTATCTGCACACGTTGTGGCAGCTGTCATCATTTGTATCTCTGCTTTTCTTGACTGTTGACTAGGGTGCCTGTGGATCACAGTAGTACAAACAATACTTGTCAATAGAAACAATGCCACTTGTCATTTGATCAAATATTTGCATTTAGTTATTTTCTAATAAAGTTTGAGATCTGCAGTATTAACATTGTCACGCTCACTAGCTTGAAATTAGTTTTAGAATATAAGTGAGCAGGAAGCCAAAAACAGCCAGGGTGCTTTCTGTCTCCAGGATTAGAGATCATGTCCACTCTGTAGATCCTCTTGTTTGTGTTTTTATTATTAATAGAAAGCACAGTTTAGGCAAGGAACCTCTTACCAATCCGGTGTTTAAATCTTTACTGTTAGGTGTTACGTAGTTTTAAATCATCAGACTTGATCTGCTTTGCAAACTGTAAAAGTTTACTGGCTTCCAAATCAAAGCTTCAGAACTTCTCATGCTGCTATCAAAAGTCTCAGAGGGGATTTAAAATGCTGAGTAGTACAAACCGTTTTTATTGTGTTCATTTTCATGACTGGCTGTTCTGATAGTAATTAGGTGAAAAAAACACTATTTATACAATGTAAGCCCCCTGGATACAGTGCTTTCTGAACAATTTTAATTAGGAAGATATGAATTAGATGTTCCAAGAGTCTTTTCCAGTAACAGCTGTTGCTCCTTTCTACTCTTCCAAAGTAGAGGTAACTTTTGGAGGAATTGGGTGAACTTTTTTGTTATGTCTCAGAATAGTGAGGCTTGCCAAGTTGTTTTTGGATCCCAAATGAAATCAAAACTTGCTAGTTTAGTCTCACCCTCTTGTGACTATAGTCAAAGTAAGCCTCTGTCTTGCACCTGGAGATTGGAAGAACATTTTTTTTTTTTTTTTTTTTTTTTTTTTCTTCCCTACCACTAGTTGCAATGAAAACTTCTAGTACAAGACAGGGGAGGAGGGGGAGGGAGAAAGCATGGATAAGAGGAAGGACCAAAGACTCAGAAAAATATTGTGTTACTGTTCACTCAGAGTGACCTTCAGGCTGGATAGCAAAGCTTATTGGTTTTTAGTTTAGAATTAATTTGCTATTAGATTCACCCTGAAGTAGAGCCTGAGGCTGTATTGGTTACTTTTTCATACTCCTTGCTTGATGGAGTGACCTGTGTGATCTAGCTGACTTTTGCAAGAGGAAAATCTTCTGGGTGTGCATTATCCTCAGGAGTGATGTTACTTGCCCTGTGGATGGGCTTGGAGCATGGACTAGGCAATGTCCACACAGCCTGTCGTGGTGGGGTGTCACCTTACTGGCTTTGCGAAAACCAGGTAGCCCAAAGGACTGCAATGTTTTCTTCTCCAAAGACACAACAGGCTTGTTGGCAACCGAGCCCCAAGGAAATGTTGATAAAAGGAGTCCTAGATCTCAGGAATGCTCTGGGCTTCAGAGATCCCTTGGAGGTCTGTCCCTCAGCTGCAATGTGGAAATCGCACTGCTAAATAGAATAAGGGTTCAAGCTGTGTTTGAGTTAATGAATTAAGTCAGCTGTGCCATGCAGTCTCCCTGCTGGATGCTCAGCCTGTGGCAAACACAGGCTTGTTTCAGCTTAATATAAACAGCACTGGAAGTTGTGTAAGATTTAATAAATGCCATCTTTGCTGTATTTTAAGAGCATAAAAATGGCTATTTACTGAATCTCCTCTAATGGACAATAAATTTTTACCCGGTTGGAATTTAATGTTGTGCCCGAGTTTCGGATGCTGCAAAGGAGAATAGTTCTGGCTTAAGCAGATCAAATGGGACACAAATCAAAAAGTAGAAAATGAGAATGTGGAAGGAAGCTGGAAGGCTGACAACTGGACAACATGACGTGACTGCTGCTGGGCACTGTGATGGTTAGAGATGTAAAAGGTGTGAGAACACAGCTTCGTGTTCATTGTGAACTGCTGGAGAGTTCAAAGCAGAAGGCTGTACAGAGACTAACAAGGTTCTAAACAGCTTCACAGCCGCATAGTTACCATCTCTCACTTGTGGATCTTCTATCATAAGAAAAGTAGTAAGATGGGATATTTCTACAATGCAAATATATATCTGCAGCCAACAGGGCATCCACAAGTGAATGTATGAATAAGATACCTGGACTGTTTCTTCTAAGGATCACCAGCAAATAACTGGAAGAAGTAATAAAATTTTTAGGGTGGGCAATAAAGATTGACAGTGGGAGGACGCTATGACCTGACATATAAACAAAGATGTCTTTTAAAATTATGTGTTCCAAGTTGTATTTTTTTATGTGAGCGTGCTCAACTCCTTACGGAATATTAATTTCACAGGGAATTTCCTCGAGTATAAATGAATGTAGCCAGGGTACTTCAGACTCTGTAACAGAGATGCAAAGCTCACAGTGAATTGGAGGTCCGTAGGAATTATTTGTAGCTAACAGTATTAATGAACTGGTTCTGCAGCACAGCAGAGGAGCAAGTGAACACAGGATTTGGATTGTTTGCTTCTCTTGTCTATCTTTATAAAGGGTGGAATTTTAATGCCTTAGCTTCTTAAAACATATCCTAGATAACCTTCATCCAAGCCCCCATGTCCATTAAACTGTGGGAAGAGCAATGAATCTGTCCTGCTCAAGTGCAGTGAAAAGAAGAAATGAAGTTGAGTGTGGTCACCAGCAAGCTGATGCCATAACCTGGACTAATGATTCTCTGCCAGGTCTCTCGGCTGAGTGATCATGTATTGTAAGTAGTTGAATGGTGGCTGGTTGACACGACCATAGAAACTTTTCTGCTTTGCTGAGGCTATGTCCACAGTCAGAAAGACCCTTATCTCTGAAATATCCAGGACTGATGTCTGACCGTTAAGAACTGAGAACTGGAGGATACCAGACACTTCGTCCTCCTCTGTTACCTTATTTTCTTCCACAAAAGTCCACCTTGCTGTAAATTTGGCTTTGCTGTGTTTCCCCTGCCCCCTCTCTCCTTTGTGTCTGAACTTTCTGAGCCCACAGTGTGCAGGGCCCAACTCTGCACATTTTTGACACCTCTTTGACGCCTCTGGCCAGTTTTCTGGCAGCTTTTAAAATACGTGAAGTAGCAAGTGTGACAAATTAAAATCTTGTGATACAGTGTCCTGTTCTTTTACTTATCTTGTCATCTTAAAAATAAGCTATTTTAATTTTGGACCAAAGCTTTGTTAAGCTATAAGGCTGTGTTCCAGTGTTGTAGCACTTTTTTTTCACCGAATCCTGCTGAAAGCATCAGTTTTTTCCCTGTAGAACCCTGTAAGAGCTAGGGTGTTGCCCTCTTCTGTGGGCAATATTCATAGTAGTCTTTTATCAAATTTCTTAGTACCTGAAAAATAATCAGCCTCCTGTTTCTGCCTGAGCAATGGCATGGCAGTTCCATTTTTTGCAGCTCTAGCTGAGGACTTGAGTGAAAATCTCATCTGGATGCTCATGATACTGGGTTTGTGTTCTGGCTGAGATAGGAACAGGTGATGGCTCAAAGAGAAAGATCCTTGGGAGAAGAAATGACATACAGAAAGCAATTAAGTGGTAAGCTGAAAAAAGAAAATAAACTTAGCATGTATAATATTTACAGATTATTTACTTCAGTTTTGATTATTTGCAGCTGAAGTTCTCTGGTAATGCATGTTTCTTATGGCACATATTTTTCTTTAATTAGAAAATTCTTTTATTTAAACTGAATTTCTCTTACCAGGCATTACAGTTGTAATAAGCAACTGAAGCAAGGTATTTAAAGGTAAAAGCAGCATTTTGCTGTCTCGTTTTTATTTCACATTGCTTCTAAAAACGTGCTGTGTTTTCAGAGTCCCATCACTGCCCTATTGTCAGAAATACTGCTGCCTGCTTTCAATGAGTTACACACTGTTCTCACTACAGATGTTATTTTTTGGCATTATTGTCAATATACTCAGTTATATAACTTTAGACTGTAAATTGTTGGGTTTTCCCCTCCCTTTTTCTCCTGACATACACCCACTAATTCCAGCCCCTCCTGTCTTGGATAACATTGCAATTGCAAAACTTTAGCCAAGGCTAAAGCTGCTCCCTTCCCACAGGAGTCGGCTTCAGCTTCCCATATGGAGTTGATTCAAAAAATTCTGCCAGAAAATGTATTTTCACAAGACCCCTGAACTTCTGACTGAAAGAAATATGGGAAAAATATCTGCTTTCCACTGGGAAACGCAGATTTCTACTGAAAATCAAAAAAGTTTGTTGAAAACCTTGTCAGAAGCGTCCCAGGATCACCATGTCCTCCTGGCAAGTGACATACAGTGTGGGAGATGCGACGTGTCCAGGAAGCTGTTTGTGTCGAAATAGTGAGGTACTTGAACTAAAAATCTCATTAAATAATGTAGCAGCACCTCCAAATACGGTCTGGGAAACATTTTTCACCAAAACATGTCAGAATTCGGGGTTGAAGGGGGAAGGATTTGAAGGAGGAAAGAACAACAATTAGGAAAAAACTGTGGCAGAGTTTTATATTTTCCCCTATAGGCATTCAGGGAAAGAACCAAACACACACTCTGCCCTCCCCCCCTGCCCCATACATCCCCTCCCACACTCCACACTCACGCTCCACCCCCTATTTTCTGTGCATTTCTATTACTATTTTACATGGTAGCTTTTAATAAAGAAGTTTAAATGAAGGAAACTTGGCTGCAGTAATTTTTTCTGTGGTGAAAACTAAACTCTGTAATGAGCCTAAGTTGGGTTTTTTTCTGATGACTCTTTCATAACGGCACCCCTTTGTGTGTTCTGAGGCCATGTAAAAGCAGATGATGCTACAAACCGCTAAAAAAAAAGCATATACTGTATGTATACATAGCTTGAAATCTGATGAAAAATTCTTGCTATTATATTTGTGAGTCACAAAAGAACAGACATAAAGAGCAAAACTGCAGTAGTACTTCATCAGCAAAGGGAATTTTGCCAGTTCCGAGTCCTTTGAAGTAAGTTTAACGTGAAGATTGGTGGTGTTTTCTTCCAGTTGGTCTCAGCATTTCATTTCTTGGCGTGTAGCCTGTGCAGGATGAAAGTGCAAGTGCAAAGAATGAGTTCAGTAAGTGCTGGAAGTCTCTGGAAGCTGTTGGAAAGCGCTTCTGCAGGCTGGAAGCAGACTTTTACAGTCACTTCATCCCAAGCAGCACTGGCAGGCACCGTGCATTTCCCAGTCTGATTACCTTAATTGGCTTTACCCATAAATGTACACAGGTAGCTTTTTAACACATTCCTCTAGAAGGCAGAGTAGGAAATTGAATTAATAAAAAAATATAATTTCCCCAAGTAGGTAAGTATTTGGAATATGACATACTTCTCTTTTTACAATAATGGACTATTTCTGAGAGAACTGTATTTCTCAGAATTAAAACCATGATAATTTTGTTCACTGTTGCTATTGTATAGGGCCTTTATGCTTCCAACTAATAGAGCATGTAATCAATGGATTTTTTTAAGTTTGTAACTTAAGAGTATAACTTGTGCGTGCTCTTCTTTATGATTCTGGACAGGAATGAAAATCATGGTCTCTACCAGACAGCCAATCCGTCAAAAATAGAATAGTTTACTTCTGGGAATAGCCATGAGAAGAACTTTTCTCCTCGAGGTGATTGGCTTCTTGTTGTAGTGCACAAGTGGGACTGGCAGATGGTTTTAGACATCGAAAAATTATCTGGGACTAGAATTAGGGGAAAGTATTGGTGCAGGTTCCAGAACTGGAACTTTTTTACATAAGCTAAATGTTATGTCTTCTTCTGAATCTCCGGTAAGTGTAGGCACACAGTGCAGCCATTTGCAGGTAATAAAAGTGGGGCATGTGATAAAGTTTTACAGATTTCTAGAGGATATAGAGTAGTGCAGATTTTTTGTATCGCTTTTCAATTACTTTTGCAGTCACGGGTGTAATACACCTGTGCAGAAAGGTCTATGGTTCCTGAGCCTCCCTAAGTTTGCTTTGGTTTATGGTACTTCAGAAAACACAAGACAAAACATTTCTGTACCACGTTACTGCAGGAGCACAAAGTTCAAGTGAAAGGAAAGATTGCTTATCGATATCTTGCTTTATTGGGGATTTGTTGCAGACAGAGAAGGCAGTTTTGTTTAAACAAATTCCATCACAACTAGACTTTAGGATCCATGAGACTTTTGGAGCAAATTGTTGTATTTGTTACAACTTGCATCCATCACCTTATACGGAAGTGTAGTACTTGGAAAATTGTGTGTTCGGCTGGTTCTTTTGTGTAAGAACAGGAACATGATGTCACTCCAACCTTTTCTTTGCAGATTTTTTAGATAGTGCAAGTAGAACTGGGCTTTAGTCTGTAGACTGACAGAAAACAGAAGGAATTTGTGCACAACAGTGGTGATTTATAACTTTAGGTTTTTCGGTGAGAATTCCCAGGTGCTGAATGTAGTGCATTCAGTCTCATGGCGAACGTCGGGTCTGTTCCATAAATTAAATCAAGATGCAGGGTTCATGTCGCAGTTTGTTTAGAGGCAGTACAGACTCAATGTATCCTTGCTCCTCCTCCCTCCCTCCTCACACTGTGCTGTGGAGAGACTCATGACCATAATCTGACGGCAGGAACGATTAGATGGGGATGAGAAAGAGGCAAGGATACCTTGCTCCCAAACGCTTTGTTGGTTTAACCAAGGGTTTGATGCAGAACATTGGCCTAATGGCTCATAGACTTCAATTCATGATGACGGTACTTTGAAGCCCTGTAAGAAGCAAAAGGAGAGAAGGAAATATCCTTCTGTCCCAAGAGCCGCTTTTTAGGCTGAGGTTAAAAGTGTTTTTCATTGCTCATTGTAAGGTCAGAGCTAAAACCAGAGAAACTGCAACAAGCTGCATCTGTGGTTCAGCAACACCCCGTCAGTGGGCCGGCAGGTACAGCTGAGGTCTTTTTGGTGACAAAGCTGGTTCATGTATTTCAATGTTATCCCATCAGTTGTTTGTGGGGGTGCACTGTTGCATTCTGTGATTGCCCGAAATGGCTGTGTGGGTATGCCCAGCGGTATTGCCACGTCAGCCGTGAAGAGCTGTGCATAACCTGAAAATACACCTAGGGTTCTTTTCTTATTCTGAGCTGGCAGCAGTTTTAGCTCCAGCTTAGTTTTGCTGCTCTACGGGCTTAGGAGCTTTTTGCGAAGTAGAGATTTTCTTATAGTCCCAAGGTGTCAGGAGCTGCTGTGACAAGTTGAACTGTGAGTTGATAACACTCTGCAAAGTCTTAGTGTCTCCTTGGCAAAACAGGCCCTCAGACTTTTTGATGCGCCACACTGACTTTAGTTTGTTGCCGGGTGTGGGAGCAGCCTTTATCTGCCCAAGATTCAGCAATCTGTAGTCAACAAATACAGAATTACTGGCTGTTACCAACGCATTTTAAAGAACAAATGTTAAGTTATCAGGTAGAAGTTATGTGTGCCTGAGGTAGCTTTCTTCAGGGGCGATCTGACACACAGCTGTAGCCTCTTTCAGAAATTAAGGGACAGTAAAAATTTGCCCTTTTTCTGCGTGAAATGCAGGAAGCTTCTCTTGGACCTTGCCTCAGGTAACAAAGAGGAGACAAGCAGGAGGGTAGTAATTACAACACGAAGAAGGGCACGCAGCTAACCGTGTTTCTGTGTATATTCATTGATTTATTGGTGTCGAGAAGGAAACGCATGCAGTAGGTACGAGTCAAGTAGCCACACATACTCCTTGAGAGCACTGCAACAACAGTGACAAGAACACTGTACAAACTCGTGTGGACAAGCAGCTATTGCAGAGTACAGGAGGGATAACTCCTAGTTTCATCCCAGATCTAGAGGAAGACTGGCAAGATTTCTGCTGTGGGTGCGTGGAATGGTACAGCAGTACTGCTGAGCTTAACAGGTGGTGTCTGCAGAATGCCAGCTGGTTGGGGGTGTTGTGGCTCTGTGGGGACAGGGATGGCTTGGGACAGAGCTGTTATAGTAAAAAGCTGTAAGACTGTGAAAACAGATGCTCCATAATGAAAAGTGATAATGTTAAAGAAGCAATAGTTAAAAAAAAAGGGGGGCGGCAATGTCTGAAGCCAGGTTCTGTAGAAGCCAGTGTTTGCCGGCTCATTGAACAACCTTTACTGCTATCTGTGTTAGTGTGTGCTGTATGAAGTACAGTGATTTTTTGTTTCTTCTCCTGCTCCCTGCAGCTTGGATGGAGAGCTGAATTTTAATGTGCAAGCATTGCTGGGGGAGCTTGGGAAATGAGGTCGCTACTAATATGCTTTCTTTTTTATACAACTGCCTGCCCTTTCTTCTTACAGGTGCAGTTTTGACACAGTAGTCCCATGATTAATCAGCCTGCCCTATAAAATCAGGGTCTGCAGTGAAGATGGTTAGATCTTCCTGGTTGCAACTGCGTTAAAAAAACACAACAGGAAAAGAATGTCAAATATTCCAGACTTTCTGAGTATCCAGGGAGGATCGAATCCTGTGGAATGAAAAGGGATGGGCGAAGATTTGCGTTGGTGCTTTGAGTACTTGAGCAGCAGGAGGAAAGCCACATCTACTGATTTCCTAGTCTAGCCTCTGTATAGCCATTCCTGCTGTGTAGATCGATGCTTGCCTGACATCTTTATCAGATCTGAACATGGGATTTATTGCTTTTATAGTGTGTCTCAGCTTCTCTATCAAAACTAGCCTTGATCTGTAATTTAGAAAGAAGCCTGAGCATTTCTGGGTTTCATGTTTAAGAATCAGAAGTTGTCTTCTTTCTTAAAAATAAAAAAAAAGCCATACAGGCAGTAACTGTAATCCCAGGTGAGCAAGCATATATGGGTTTGAGTCCTGAACCTGTGAACTTCATGGTTCAGGACTTCACCAAGACTTCAAGCCAAAGGCCAACCTCTGGCTTTTAAACTTTGACTTGCACTGGAGAAATGCAAGGCAAGTTTCTGCTCTTAAGTTTAGGGTAAACTCTGTGAAATTACAGTCACAGTTATGTATTTGTACACATTTGCTGTGGGGGTGTATTGGGCCTGTGGCAGTCAGAGTAGAGGCAGGAGGTAGAGCGGGCTTTGAAGCATGTTGTGTGGAGATCTCACTGAGCTGCCCTCAGGCTACTAGTACATAGAGCCCATGGTTCTTTTTTAATGCTTTTCCTCCACAGATATGATTTCCCTGTTGTCCTTACCCTCATACTGGCTTTCCCAACTGGCAAGGGAAACTGTAAGACCTTGGAGCATTTCAAAAGAGTTTTTATGTTTTTCTGCCCGTGTAAGTTTGAATACAGCAGCTGTAGGAACAGTGTTGCTGCGTTTTTCCCTATCCCAGAACAAGTTCAAAAGGCTGCAGTGACCACAGCAAAAAAAGCAGAGAGGGAATGAAGCCGTAAGAGTGAGATACCTCCACCTCCTGTCACATCCCCAGTGTGGGTAGATCCTTTGCTTTAGGTTTAGTTCTGCTCTGTGCATGTTGAAGTGGAAGGGCTATGTAATGAAAGTTTTGCAGTGTTAGCAGTCTCGGCAAAAATGCTGAGATACAAGGGACCAAGGCCATGTCTGGTTACACATGCCTTGGATCACAGCAGAGGAAGGTGTAAACTAATCCTTTGTAGTCCAGGTGGATATTGAAGGCCCTGTAGTTCAGTCAGAGCTTGGAGGTTGGTGAGAATTGTTGCAGCCTTTGTTAGGCAGGTCTGTTGTGTGATCACAATAGCATGCTATAATTAATGAAAAGCTACTTATTTCTTCTGTTGGAAGCCTGGGGGCCAGAGGGGTTTGTAGTCTTCAGTTGCGTGGACCACATAGTCCAGCTCATCTGATAGGTTGTGTAATCTGACTGTGGAGTTGCAGCTGGCAGCAGAATTGTGCTTTGCACTTACAAAACATCATCTATTCAGCTTGTTCTCTGGGAAATGGATGCAAAACACTGGCAGAACAAGACACAGCTCCTTCTGGTGCATCACGTTTGACAAATTAAGTTTTGACCTTTCAGTGGCTTTGTACAAATATGGGATCCTCTGCCTCAGTACAGGATTTCGGGTTATTAGGAAAGAAGGTATTTTTCCAGTTCTCCTTAGGAGTGTTATGCCTTCGTGAGGTACAAAGCAACCTTGATATATGCAGTAAAATAAATGCTGAAATCCCGTTGTTTCCATGTTTCCACAGTGTAATGAGTGGTTTATGCGAAAAACTCAGAGATGGTGGTGTGAAAAGAGTATATTTTATTTTTGACCTGCAGTACTGGACAGTAGAGATTTAACTCCTTTGTGCTTATTTTCAGACCGGATATTTCCATCTGCCCCATGGGGATTACTTCATTGAGCCCATTAAAAAGCATCCACAGAAGGAGGGAACACCCCATCCCCATATTATCTATGGGGCAAATATCCTTCAAAATGCTTTAAGAAGACGACGGGCGATCCCAATGGAAAAAGAACAAGCATGTGGATTGAATGGTACAAATATTGCTGTATTTCTGCCTGTTTGCTTTCTGCATCTTTTTAAGCAGCTTTTGTTTTCCAGTGGTGCGTGCCTTTCCTTCTGCCAGACTTTTTAAAATTCTGTAAACAGAGATTATGCAAAATGAGAGCGCATCAGTCAAAACACCTTGGAAGCCACCTTTCTGGGTTCCTTTCTGAAAACTTAAGTCCTCCTTGTGACTGCTGGAATATGTCTTTTACACCATTGACCCTTTCCAGCCCTCATTTTTTCTCCAACCAGAACTATTCAGTGAATTTGACTTGAATTCTTGAGTAGTTCTGGGATGATGAGAATTGCAGTTATTATTTTTGATCAAATGTTCTCACTCTATGCAAATACTATCCTCAATGTAAAATATCCCCTCTCTAATCCATGGTTTAAATTTAGGATTTCTAGAGTCACTGTGATAGTTACCAGGATATGTAAATACTTTTATTTTGTTATTCTGAAAGTGGAGTGCAGGGCATGAACAGCAAGGTGTTTTTTTGTAGAAGTGTAAGTAAAGATCACTTACATATTGGTGCAGTAAATACTCAGCATCATGTCTTATGGAAAAACAAGCTAATATGCTATCCTGGAAAGGACAAATGTAACTAGAGGATATTTGGCATCTCATAATTACGAAACAAGTTCCTTTAATTAGTAAAATCACTTACTTGATTGACTTCATACCAAAAATTACCAGATCCTGCATTGGTTCTCTGATGTGTGAGACCTTCAAGCTGGATTTGCA
Organism: Falco naumanni; assembly: GCF_017639655.2. Classification (NCBI taxonomy): domain Eukaryota; kingdom Metazoa; phylum Chordata; class Aves; order Falconiformes; family Falconidae; genus Falco; species Falco naumanni. The sequence continues at coordinate 73,605,711 of NC_054080.1, forward strand.
CTAAACTTCAGAAAAGGTGCAGTATTGTTAGGGAGAATGAATAGTAACCTAAATGGCGTAAAGCCCAAGTTACATACAAGTAGAGCTGCAGAATACACAGGGGTGTGTTTCTGTCCTTCATGGGTTAACGGTTAAAGAGTAGTTGGTTCTTATCCAGGGGTGGAAAACAAGGAGAAACATAGGAATTTTTAATCACCAGTCATGACTGCTGCTGATTTACTGCTGTGTAATATGAACCGATAAATTAAAGGAGTAAACAACAACCAATCCCACTATATTTCTGCTTATAGATCTGCTTTGCACTTCTTGCTTGCTGGCCAAGAGCAGTGTGAAATGCTAGCTGGGGGAAACAAGGAGGCTGATTGCTTGAGGGGAGCTATTAAATCATCTGTTATACCAGGAAGCTGAGCATAAGGGGAAGCAGTAAGGATTAATATGAATGCTATTCCTTATTATTTTTCATCAAATAAAAGTGTATCTACTTGCCAGGCAAATAAGCCTGAAGTTGAAAAGTCATGAACATCTAAAGTCTATTTTGACTTAAATGTAAAATAGCTCAGTAATTTTCTGTTTCTTCTGATGACTGCTGAGATAAATGAGAGGCATTCGTTTAGATTTGCCTGTGAAAAATGGGGAATTTGTTCTTGCATACTGTCTTCCAGGTTTGTTTTATGGATGAAATAACATCTGTAAGCAGTAATTTTAAGTGTGGAGAAGAGATTGTAGATACCAGGGATCATGCTGTGCATTTGGTTTGAGTAGCCTGCTATTTTCTTTCTACCTCTCACTTTTTACCACTTGTGTCTTCCTTCAAAGTCCTGCAGAATGAGATGGAAAAAGACTGGCTGTATCTGGATGCTGGAAAAAATCAAGCGTAGCATCCCTGAGATTTTGTCACTTAGACTAGGAAAGTCTGCTTGAATAGGCTGCTCAATTTAAATTTCCAGTCTGGTGGAAGGTGTTCCTGCCCATGGAAGGAGGGTGGGAAGCAGGTTATCTTTAAGGTCCCTTCCAACCCAAACCATCCTACGATTCGACGATACGTTATTCATTCTATTGTGACAGAACTGTTTCTGGTGGTAGTATGTTCATGATATTCCAGGCTAACAAAGGGAGTGTCTTAGGAGCAGACAAAGTGATAGCCTGTAATTTAGGTTTCTGTGTTTAACTGACTCAGTCGGCCTTTAGAGGTAATGTCTGCTTTCAGTCAAGCTGTGATCTGCTTGACTGTCATGAAAGTTAAGTAATCAGTGTGAAAATGGTCATGGGGTGTGTGGAAATTTCTCTCATTACATTTTTCCCTTTGTGTAACACCATATACCAATCATTGGTTCCTCTAAAGGCCATAACTTTTAATTTCATGGAATCATAGAATAGTTTGGGTTGGAAGGACCTTAAAGATCATCTAGTTCCAACCCCCCTGCCATGGACAGGGACACCTTCCACCAGACCAGGTTGCTCAGAGCCCCATCCAGCCTGGCCTTGAACATTGCCAGGGATGGGGCATCCACAGCTTCTCTGGGCAGCCTGTTCCAGTGCCTCACCACCCTCACAGTAAAGAATTGCTTCCTAGTATCTAATCTAAATCTACCCTCTTCCAGTTTAAAGCCATTCCCCCTTGTCCCCTCACTACGTGCCCTTGTAAAAAGTCCCTCTCCAGTTTTCTTGTAGGCCCCTTTAGGTACTGGAAGGCTGCTAGAAGGTCTCCATGGAGCCTTCTCTTCTCCAGGCTGAACAACCCCGACTCTGTCAGCCTGTCTTCATAGAAGAATTTGTTACATTTTGTGATATCACATCTGTTGTAGCCAGTTCTTCAAATGCAGAAAAAAGGAGGAGGTCGGTGTCGTCTACTGTTTACACTATGCATTGCCAGACCAGTTGCTTTTTAGAAGTGAAATACAGAACAAAAAAGGAAAGTGAGTAAATTCTTGCTTTCTGTGCTACTTATATTCATTACATAGGCTTTGGGGAATACTTGGTAAATAAATAAATTTTACAACTGGTAAGTTGACTCTTCCCCCCTTCTAAGACTTCAAGCACTCCTTGATGTTAAGTTTGATGCCAGAAGTCTGGTACACCCACATGGTATCACAGATGGCTGAGAGTAATGCCTTTTGGGATCACTTTAAAGCAAAACAATTTCCATTTACAGTAAACATTTAATTGTAGAAATTAATTCTATTTTATAGATTAAACATCATGACCTTTCTCTACTCCCAGCGCTAGCTTTGTCGCCACTGGGCTCGGGCTTAACTGATGAAGAGTGGCCTGCCTTATCTGTTGTAGGAACTGGTTTTCAGAATCAAGTATTTTAATATTGTGGGCTGAGATTCATCATACAGAGCGTCTTCTTTTGTTTATTTGAGCTCTGATTCTGTTTGTTTTTTAAACTTAAGCTAAGGCAATTGAGTAATTTCTGAAACCTATGCTTAGTGTCTTTGTGTGCCTTTGTTAGACCTTTGTGTGCCCAGGTTAAAATGTAGTGCTGATTTGTGCTTGGAGAGGTTAACAACCTCTCCAAGTCAGTGCACAAAGGTGTGTGGTGATAATAGTGATCTTTTAGTCAGAACTAACCTGTCTGTCAGGCAAGGAATATAAAAACTAGTTTTATAGGCAAAATAAAAATAGAGGAATTAGTGTGGGAAGGAATAAGAGGAGGATGCTGACTTCCTGTGCAGTCTCTATAAAGCTTTTTTTGAATAAATGCAAGGACTGTCACCTCTTGGAAGAAGCCCTGTGCAGCATGTTCACAACTTTTACTGTGGCAACAGCCACAGGAATTTCCAGGTTCCAGCCTGCTTGTGGTCTGTCTTATCTATATACAGTAATTCTTCAGCATCAGTTACATTACTCTAGCAGCTCTTGCAATCATTATATTAATTAGTTTACAATTTGCAGTATCTTCAATTGTTTCAGATACTTGCAGAAAAGTCATTGTGATAAATAATGTAAATTAAAACTTAGGTTTGTGATGTACACTTCCACTGCTGCTTAGGCAGCTGCCAGGTGACTTAGCTGCTTGCAAAACTGAGTCCTAATCTTGAAAGTAGCATTATGATACTGTACATTGCAAGCTGCTGTCATACTGTGTCCTTTGAAATCTGTGTCAGAAGCAAAAATGAGAAATGAAAAGTGGCCCTGAGCTTTATAAATAACTTCTATAATAATTTATGGCTGTAGGAGAGGAAACTGAGGATGTGGGGATTTGGTTTGTTTTTCTAAATAGGTTATCTTAAAAACTTGACAGTGCTCCAAGATAAAATGCAAGAAAGAAGGAATTATCCTCCCTTCTACAGTAAAAGAAAAGATCTCCTCCAATTTTTTTCTGTTTGTTTTCATGCAGTCCGTCACAAGGTATTGGTTGGTTTGTAAGCTGCAAAGTGGAGAAGTTCTGTGAAGTTGGTGACAGAAAATGCTGGGATGAAATAGAACCCTTCCTGACATTGTGCTGCAGAGCGGATTGATAGGATTCAAACAGATGGACTTATTTTTCTTGGTCTGGTGATGTGGTCACGTTGCTGTTGTTTAGAAGGAGGGTAATTGAGTTTGTTCAGACTCAGCCCAGGGATTACTGCAGTAGGCTGTAATATATAACAGGAAGGAAAGGTTTTGGGTATTAAAATGGATCTCTGAGAATACTTCATTGGAACTTTAGGTGTATAGAAGTTATCACATGCTTTACCCTCATTTTGGCATTGAAAAGATTTGATAGATGAGTTCTGCACAGATGTTAGGATTTGTTTGGGTTGTACAGGGGCCTTATCTGCAGAGGAGTTATAAATCTTATAACTGAAAATTTTGCATTTGGAGCAATTTTGCATGGAGCTATGGTGGACTAAGGCTGGGGTGGGAGGGAGGAGACAGACTGGGTGCTCTGTGAAATGCATAGAGGGGTGAGGGGAGCTGAAGGAGCAGAGCAACATCATATGTGCAAAACTGTTTTTTAAGTCTTTTGAATGATGGCTTGGTGGCACAGATCATTTGTCAGGTGACTAGGATGCTGTTAGGTAACAATAGTTACCTGCTGTTCTTCCTAAGGGTTATGTCTGAGTGCAGGGTTTTACTGAATCATACTGCCAAAGGATTCTCTTCAATTTTTCAGTCTACAAATGTACAGTATAAAGTGTTACTGTTGGCTTTTGACAGTGAAGTCCTTTGTTTAACCACTGGGAAGGGGGAAGGAAAAAAAGTCCAGGACACTGTTTTATTCTCAAAGGACAGCCTATCTTTTTTTTTTTGGAAGAACATTGTGGCCAATGTAAGCAGCCTTGCTTGCTGGCAGAATCACTGGTACATGCTGTGTAGCTTCCATATCTTTTAAAGAATGATGCTGACATTTTTCCAGTATTTGTTTATCCTGCATTTAACCATATCAATTACTATTCAGATTAATTTGCTTAGCTTCTCCAAAACAGAGATAGGCTGGTAAATTCACATGTCAAATTGTAGTAAATAAGAGTAATACAATGTAGAGGTGAAAGCATCTTTCTCCCTGCAGCCTTCTGCTTTCTACAAACAGCTTCTACTGACTTGTTTAAAAGATGCTTGTGATGAATGTCCTCTAATTTAAAGCAGAAACAACAAAACAAACAGTTTGCAGGAGTATATGGAGTATCTGTCATCTCTGGAACAGTTTGCATTGAGCTGAAATCAGTAGACACCTACTTATGCAAACAGCAGGAGACTTAGGGTTTCTGGGGTGGGGTACCTGGGAAACGGTGTCATGAAAACAAGTTCTAGCAGTGGATGAAACAATTACTGCTAACTGGTGTAAAGAGATTTCCCACCCCACCCCCCACTCCCCACCCCGCAACAAGATCATGAAGTGAAAGCAGAAGATTCTAACTTTCTTTTGAGGTTTCAGGAAGACTTCTTTTTTTCAGTTGCTCTCTGGAGTTCGTTAGAAGCTAATCAGAGATAAGGTCGACTTTTTTTTCACTGTCTTGTGCTTTCATTCTCCAGAAAAAAGGAAGAGTCATCTTCTGTTTCTAAAACCTCTAGATTCTGTGTGGGCGAGATACGAATCCTTGAACTTTTTGTTTCTAACATCTGACACACGAAAAGACTTTTGTGCTCATTTCACTTTGCTGTCAAAAATCCTGTTCATACTAACAAATGAGCAGCGCAAATATGTAGCTTTGCTAAGCAATAAAAAAGAATTCTAGGTTTCATTAGCATAGAGATGTTTAATAGATATGTTTACTATTACTTGAAGTTCAGGTTTTAAGGACACAAGATGAGGTTCTTATCTGTTAACTTGAGTAGCCTAGCAATTAAATAGTTGAGTTTAAGCTAGTTGTGTTACAAGCTAGCTTCTTTTATAAAGTTAGTGAAGTAGAACAGTCATTGTCAAAGGCTGATTCATCCTATTCTGAGGTGATATCTTTGACTTTTGGGTTGAGTTGTCCTTGGGAGCTGCCTAGGCTGTCATTATAGGCAGGAGAAATACAGGTAGAAGAGAAAGGAATGAAGTACTGTATTCTGTGCAATTCTTCCTCTCCGGTTAAATGAGTGCTGAATCAAAACCAGAACTCTCTCCAAGTGGATCCAAAGTCTGTGCTGAACAGGCGCCAGAGAAAGCTCAGTGCTGGCAGAGCTCTGGCACCTGCTTTCGCAGTCCCTGATTGTTTTCCCAGCTGCTTCTCTCTTCTGCTGGAATTTAACCATCAGTGTTTCACCAGATCCTACTAACTGAAATAAGGTGCTTTCCGTAAGTGCTTGTGTGGTGCAGGAGGTAAGGGAGAAAAATGTAGAAACAGGACATTGTTATTTTAATGTGATAATAGTCACTTGTTGCCTCCAAAAGACATCAGAAATGTGATATGCTTCCTCACTCCATGACTGAACAAATTGTAAAGTTCTGTGACAGGCCATTTTCCAAATAATATAAGCGAAATCTATAAGGAGGGGAAAATCTGCCTCACTGTGTTTCAGTAGAGTCTTTCTGTGTTCCCACACAGCTGGAAAGAAACGGTGTTTGCTACACCATGCTTGCTTACTGCACTTGCTTTGCTGTAGTTCAAAGGGTAGACTGTGGTGTCTACCATGTTTTCATCGAAACAGTTTGCTTAACCACTCATCAGACTAAGGAGTATCAGTCTGGAGCCAGACTGAATTTAGTTCAGCATTGCTAGCCATGTGCTGTCAGACAGGAATATATTCTGCTCTTGCTCTGTGCCTAGTGCTTTCCTTATCAAACTGTGCATGATACTGTTGTGTTTTTTTAGTATTGCCATTGACTGCGTAAACAAATGCTTTGGTAATGTGAATGTTAAATTGCAGCAGTATTGATTCAGAGAGCAATAGCAAGCTTTAAAATTAAACTGTGACATGTCACATGCTATCCTTTTTCCTTTCGTAGGACAACACTAGCCTTGAACAATTGCAAACCTTATTTCCACGGTTGAAATAGAAAACTCAGAAAGCTAAGCTGCATTTAGGAAACATTTTTGTTGCAGGAGTTTGAAAATTTGCTCAGAACACTTGACCCGTTAATGGGTAGTATTGGCAAAGCTGTTCAGCCTTCAGTCTGGTTAGTGCCAGATTTCTCAGTCATACTGAACTCTCTATGAACTTTCTAAAAAGAAACTACAATTACCTTATTATTTCTGGGCAGATCACAGATTTCTGATTCTCCTAAGAAGTGCTGGACTTGTGCTGTGGGGCTACTGCACCAATACGGGCGCACTGTTCACAGTTAGTTTCTCTGAAGTCTGCGTGTCCCTGATCAGCCTCTGGCAGCCTCCTGTCATATGTGACCCACTTTAAGCAGGTGTCTGAGCACAGCTTTTCTGCGTGAAACAGTTTCCTTGCAGCTTTTCCACTCCTTGCTTGGGGCTGGCATTCTTCATGTTCTAGCAGCTGCTTGAACTTGGATGCATTTTGTGTACTTGGAGAGGCTCCTCTGGATGAATTTGACTTAAAAGGAGATCATAATACTCCTCCCAGCATAGATTTTAGCTTTATGATTAGTTGGGAACAAGAGAAACTGTGTAACTTAGGGGGTTGTTACAAGGTCATCTTCTACAGAACTGTAAGCTCTCCATTTTTTAGGGAGAAGTAGGGTTGTGTCTGGGGTTAACACACACCACACACAATGACTCGGCAGCACGTCCTGGGATGCACAGGTCCTATTCTGCACTCCTTGTTATCACCGAGTGTATGATAGAGTTTTCAACTCAAGTGATGGGTGGTTGTGGGCACCGCTCTCATAACGAATTTCTGGCAATATTGAGTAGTAGCAGATGCAATTTCACTAGACAGCAGTCTGCAAAGGGCATTTTTTGGAGTCCAGTCTGTCATTTCAGATACAGGTCTTCATGTCTGAACCGTGTTTGCATTCGGTCGCTGAAAACAAGGATCTGCCTCAAGACAGATTTAGTGACCTACTGGACTAGCTAGCTGGATTTGATTTGTTGTGGAAGGCAAAGTAGGGTGAGGTTTGTTGCTCAGTTTCATGGGGCTCATGTAAAGATTACATGTTGCAGGGTATCTTTGCAAATAATACTTCTATTTCTGAACTGTCCTGGAAAAACTGTATGTAAGTAACAGACTGGAGGGACACTGTTCTCTTCAAGATCGTATGGAATTACACATATTTTTTCTAGGGAAAGGAATTGTCCAACAGAAGTAGGCATAGACATCTATGCAAAAAAGGTGGCTAGAAGATTGCTGTACTAAAAGGTGTAGCAAATTATTTTAGCTGATGCTCTTAAATGCTGCACTTCTTTGTGGAACCATTTGTTGCATGTCCAGGTTTCTATATGCAATCAAAAAAAAAAATCCATGTTCTTTTTTATGCTTTATGATCTTTTCTATACTTTATGCTTTTCTTCTCTTCCGGATATTCAACTTAAACTTACTTCAGCATGTAATCAGGTGGCTTAGCTGGAAAATCTGTGTATTCCTGTCCTTTTTAAAGAATTAATGATGAAGTCTTTGTGCACCTAAATTAGACTGCTAAATTAAAGAAAGTTTCTTCTAAACCATTCTAGTCAGTCTCAAAAAACATTGCCTAAAATCTAATGCTTGTGCAAAATAGGAAGTCCAAAGCTGTGATGTTCTTTATTAATTTCTCTTTTTTTTTTTAAAAAAAAAAAAGCTGTAAATTCATGCTGTCTCTGATTTGTACTCATTTTTAAAAGGTCTTGTCTAATATTTTGTTCAGCTGCAAGCAGTGTTTGAGTTGAAGCTGCAGAGAGATAGTTTTTTGTATTTTGAATACTTTTTAAACAATTAAAACACAGCTTCAGTCTGAGTCTTCCATTCTGCTGCAGTTAGAATTAGCAGCAATTTTTTTGCGTGCCTGAGCTCTAAACAAAGCTGAATTGAGTTCCTCCCTCTCTGATCTGCACTGTTGTCTGTTGAGCCCCAGTCCGGACTCCCCTCGGCTCTGTGAAGGTTTGGATTTGGATGAAAGTCTCCTTTCAGGTCCTGCAGTTTTAACAACGGATAATTTCTGACATTTTCTGTATTATTTGCCTGACATTCTCCAGATAGAATGTTCACTGAACCACATTTTTTTTTATGGCATTTTCTTTTTGGTGTGCCAGTTGCATCCATTGCCCATTGTTAAGGTACTTCTATCAGTCAGGTCTTCCTCAGAGGAAATGGAAGTTGATGAGGGGGATGAAATTTCACCCGCTGGGGAGGTAACAGGAAAGAAGGGGGCAATAAAAGAAGGGAGTTTCCTGCAAAACCTAGACTGGTAACGTTGGCAGGCAGCTGAAAGCTGTCCAAGCAGAGATTTAACACTGGGGAACGGATTACTGAACAGCCCCTTCCCCTGCTGGTGGATGTAACCTGGGTTTATCCATCATCCATTTTTAGGATATTTTTCTCTCCTTAAGCTATAATTAATCATACTGTTTTATGATGTGTGTGAACTGGATGTTTCTTTCAGGCAAACACATCTGCATTTTTCTCTTCCTAGTCACATGCTTTTACATACCTTCATAATTGCAAGGCTACCTGGGGAGAAGAGGAGCCAGGGACTTTCTGCAAATGAAAACTGAGATTATCATTTAGAAAATAACAGAGGCTGAGTGTGTTGTCAGGGTTCTGTTTGATTCTGTTTCTACAGGAGTGCAAATTTCAAAGCTCAAACCCACCTCTAAGCAAACACTTTCAAACTTCTTGGCATTTTAGTGTGGGAGCCCCCCTGTCTCCTGTCTGTGAAGGATTCTGGCATAGTTTTATGTAGGCAGCGAACCACTGAGTCCAGGTAATTATAGCCCATGTTACTGGTGAATCTCCACCCTATGCATGACAAAAATGAAAGTGAATTAATGGGATCATAACAGCCAACAAGTTATAATGCCCCTGACAACCAGTCTCTGATAGGAAACTGGAATCAAAGGGAAAAATCACGCTCAAAACTCTGGCTAAAACTGGAAACATCCTTTAGGCCGTGCAGTGGTACTCGTGAGGAGCTGGTAATGGCACCGGTGACCCCAAGATGGTGTTATCCTAACAGGACTGCTTATGCAAGGTGCCTGGTGGCAGGAGTCCTTAAACTCTGACATGCAAAGACACTGTTGGCTGCCTCCCTTGAGATGTCTCAGTGTCATTTGCGCTGTTCCTTCCCTTGCTCCTACTACCAGTTTCCAGACGCCTTCATTAGCTCTCCCCAGTTGCAGGATGGAGTAGCTGGGTGATGAAATCTTCCTGCTCTGCTGTTCCAGCAGCTGCGCATGGGGGTGCTTCTTCAGGGGCTTAGTCAGGCAAAATTAAGTCTTGGGTGCTGAGTTGGAGCTGGAGAACCTCCACGGTCATCTTTGAAAATGTCATGAAGCTGGAAAATGTTATTATCAGGACCTGTTTCTAAGAATAGAAAACTTTAAAAGCAGTATGTGTCTGCCGTTTTCAAGACACTGTGTTAGCATAATTCATCTCGGTATCTCCCAGACTGACCAACCCTTCTCAGGCCCCAGGCTCAGGGAGGGAGTCCTCACCTGCAAACGAGTTGCTCTAGCACTGCTGATGTTTGTGGCATAAGCACAGCAGGGTTGAGGCTGAGGCTTTGAAGGCTGTGTTGCTTAATAACGTCATCTGAAATACAAGACACTTGGCCTCAGCCAAGGACAAGGAGGAAGGCCCCTTGAAGTGCTAGCATGTGTTTTGTTCTTTGAGCATGCTAGTGGGATTGGTGTGTTTTAAATACAGTGGAGAAATGGAATGGAAAAAACAACAGCTGGTCCACAGAAAGGCCAAATAAACTCTGATGTATAAGCCCAGAGATAAGAAGGTTATAGCATATGCAGCATTTCTTAAAGATATCACATCAGAACTTGAAAGAACAGCACTTTGTTTCAAGATTAATTCCAGACTCTCATTCTCTTTCCTGTAGAAATCTGAATTTACACCAAATTAATTAAAAGGCATAGTTTAACTACCACTTCAAAGACCTATTCTGTGAGTAACCATTTCTTTTACAACACAGGCTTCATACATTTATTTAGTTGGGGTGCTTTACCTTTCTTAAACTGTCTTTTGAACATTCAAACTTGAGATTTTTTCTTTAACCATTTCAAGTTTCTGGAATTATGGGTGACCTGTTTTCCATGTATAACAAACTGCTGTGCAAGGGGTGTTCACTTACTGATGGATGGTGTGTTCACAAGAGCTTGGCCTCTGCGTCTGTTGCATGCCTCCAGCATGATGATCTTCAGACAGGTCCATGAAGGTTAGGAGATGGGGAAAATGAGGCACCGAATTTCACTGACTTGAGACCTGGCACCCAGTGCTATCCACTCCCTCATATTGCTTTCAAATTTCATCTCATATGATGGTGCCAAAAAGATTGAATGGCCTGTAGTATTTCAGGGAAGTATCTGTTTGTTTTGGGTGTTTCTCAGGGTGGCTGATGCGCAAAGGAAAATGGTCCAGCCATTCTGTCCAGCTTTCACCCTTGCTGCCTCATAAGGCTCAGGCTCATCCTGCTCCTCACAGTCCCTTCATAATGAAGATAAGTCATGGTAGCTTTAACTGATGTCTGGGAAAAGTACTATTCCCTGCATAATTGTAGAAGAAGGAAGGAAAATAAAAAACCCCACAACTGACATTTGAGTCCTGCGAATGTAACATTAAAAGGCAAACATCAGGGCTTGTGCAGTCCATTACAATAGCTAATTAGTTCAGTTACAAAATTAATAGCATTACCCATCTATTTGCTCTGTCAGTTCAGATAAGTGCTTTCTGAATAGCACCGTCTATTGATGTCTTCAGGCTGGTTTGTCATTCTAGGCTTTTATGTAGTAAAACTCAATGGTAGTGAGCAAAGTGGTTAGAGATGCTTCTGGATTTTCTTGTAGGCTTGGGTTTTGCTATGGAAAATGCTTTGGTACTGCCATATTTGCAAGAGATCTGAAGATTCTGAGATGAGAGCGGGACAGGCCGAGCAGCGGCCTGGAAGGGGTGAAGCAGAGCTGTCAGCTAAGGCATGTTTGCCAGGGGTTGTTGGATTACACTTCATTTTGGAAGCACACGTGAACTTTATTTGCTTTCTAATCATGCTACATGGTCCAACACAGCATGTTTGATGCCCCCTTGCAAGGGAAGGCACGAAGGCAGCTGTTCCTTCCAGATCTGCAGAAATTCCTGAGCTTGCAAGTAGTTAACAGCTCACTGCTTGGCACCCAAAAACAGAGGGCAGAGCTGAGTGTTGGAGGTGTAAAAGTGGTTGCTTGAGGGTGCAAAAGCTGCTGTGGGCGCTGGGAGCACTGCTAAGCTGGCTGTGCCAGTTCAGGGCCCTTGGTGTAGACTGATTTTTTTCTTGATTCTTGGGTGCATCTTGGCACCATGACTTGAATTCTGTGGTGTCTCAGCCTGTCTGCTATGCCACATCCAGTGCGCTGCAACAACTTCTGGTTTGTCCTGTGTAAACTTACCTTTAGCTGAGTTAGTGAGCAGGTACAGTTTGTAGAATGAGAGTGCTGGAGAATTCTTGAGAACGGCAGTAACACATAAAATAACTAGTACAAATACCAAATCGGGGTTTAATCTTTGCTGTGCTAACAGCCAAGGACACTAGTTTTTCAACAGGGTTTTGGAGTATTTGGAAAGCACTGATTACTGTCTTGCTTTCTAGATTTTAAAAACCCTTTCCAGTCTTGTTAGTGCACACTACCTATTAACTGCAAGGAACTGTTTTGGGGTGGGGAAAAAAGGTGGAAAGGAATGTGTTTATATCCATGAGCTAAATAAAATGATGAAAAGCAGTGCTAAAAGAAAGCCTGGCGGTTTATATAAGGAACACAAATGGACCTTCCATTCAGCTACTTTTGTTTGAAAGTTATGAGGCATACTCTAAATACTTTATATTGGGGTTTAGAGTATTTTTCTTCCATCTCCTTGTCCCTCTGTGTGTTTTCCTAAAAGATTATATGATAGGTTTTCTTTGGTGTAGCAGCTACGTACAGTAGGTAGTTCTATGGCTGACACAGAGGAGACCTTCTGTTAAGTTCTGAAAAAAATGGGGTTCTGTCTACTATGTTAATAGACCTAAGCTAAAACGTAGAAAAAAAGGAAAGTGTAATCTAGATTATTTTCTTAGTATTCTTTTCTCCTTTTGTATTAGAAGTCAGGATTTCAAGGCAGCTAAGAGAAATTTTTTAAACTATTGATTATAAGACCAGGAAGTTCTCGTTTTCCGTGCTCAGTGAAATAATCTCATGCATATTTTAATGGATGCTTCATTAATTTGTATAAGTAATTGCATCCTAAGACATTTTTACTCAGATATGGTATCAAATTATTTCTTAACCAGTCAATTCTGCAAATACTAAGACAAAGATCTGTCTATACCCTTTTTTTTTTCTTTTTCTTAAATTTTACCTGTTTTGTGTTTGGACATGAGATCATCGATTTCTGTCTGGTGCTTTATGATTGGTTTGCCGTGCTACAGCTGGACAATGCTCTCAAATCCTGTCTTGAAAAGATATTTTTAGTTGAATTCTTGACTTATTTTCGCATCTGGAACAATTAAGATAGGTAAATCTGTCAGCTTAAATCTGCTCAAGGTTTCTGTGGTGGCAGTACCCAAGAATAAGGGATGCCAGCTGGGGCGGTTCCCTGATTTCCATGCACATGGGTATCCAGTAACATCTCTGTTGGCATCTTGAAAAGAGATTATTTGAAACATGGTGTAGGTTAAGCTGTAAATTTTGAAAGCTGAACTAGAAATTATTTCTTAAGAAACTTGAACATATTTGAATAACTAAATGATAAAAAAAGCCTGAAAATGCTAATCCTATGCCAGAATCTGTAGGAAAAGCCTGACACTGTAAACATATAAAATAGCTGCTAAGTCAGGCAGTTTATATGATGAACATAAATAGACATCATCTTTAGTAATATTGCTTGAAAACAATTGTTTCAAAGATGACAGTGGTATTCTTTACACTATATATTCTGTTTTGCAGTGTTACTTATCTGTAAGGTGAGTGCTGGGCTGGCATTTATTCTCGTACTGTAACATTGTAGATATTCATGGCAACCACTATTCTTACACAATGGGACCATGTTTGTGCTAATACATGAAATACTCTTTGTCTTTGTATTGCTGCCAAGTAGTGCAGAACACTGTCTGTATACATTAAATTTTCTCAGCTTCTTGAACAGGGTGGCCAGATCCTGACTGCTGAGAGGGATTCCTGGCCCGAGTCCACTCCTTTGCCATGCCCAGGAATTGATTGAGAATGTGCTTAATGGCCCTCACTGAGGCCATGCTGGGAACCATCCACTTTAATAGAGTAGGCAAACAAGCTCTAGTGCGTGGGTGTGTTTAACTCCCTGGAGTAGGCAAAGCCCGATGGGGCAAATTCTTGTATTTTTTTTGTAGAGAAGGAGAGGACCTGAGAGGATGCAGTGCTATTTTGCTCCATGGAGCTTTAGGTGCGGCAGTACATCACTGGGCTAACACAAAGAGCACATCACCTGGAGAGGAACCAAGTCCGTGTTGGGTGCCCTGTGCCCTGGCAGAGCATCTTACCTGGGGCAGGGAGGCTGCTGAGCACTGACAGCAAGGGTGGCTTGGAAATGTAAGGATGTCATTCACACAAAGCCAAAGCTGTCAGTGTTTTATAGCTGAAGGTCAAAAGGAATAAGCCAGGTATGTTACAGTAGTGGAATTTCTTGTCACACCAAAATAGAAGTATATGAGGGTTGCTTCTCTGTTTGGAAATATGAAAGCAAGTTTTCAGGAGTGATTTCTGCTTGCAGCTGCTGAGGTATGACCAGGGCATTGGTTTTTGTACAAGAAGTTTTCGTTCGTTGGTCAAGCTGGAAAATAAAAAGGACTTGAGTGTAAGAGAAAAATGACACATATGTTAGGGTGTGCTTTGAAATGTGGTTTTGACAAGAAACAAAAGGAAAAATAGAAAGTTATTTCAGGTTTAAAGCAGTTTTGCTCGGGCACAATTAAAGCATTTTGAATTTCTAGGATGAAATGAAACATTTTTAGCTTTCGTGTTCTTCAGCCTATTTTAAGCAAACAGAACTGTATTCAAGCTGAAAATTGTTGTGTAATTAAAAAAAAAATCTCATTTTGAAAGTATTGAAGTGAAGCATTTGACTTTAATGGTGTTTCTTTGACTGGTAATTTTAAAGTATCAGCATTCATCTGTGAATAGTTTCAGTTGACCTGAATATACATTTTTGGTGACAAAAGTGGCAGGCTGAAAATTTCCTGTACCTCTGGATCATATTCATATGTCAGAACAGCACTTTCTCTCGTTTCAGTCACTTGAATGTATAGCCATAGAGATAACCAGTTAAACATGGTAGTAATATCAGAAATGAATGCTGTAATAGTATTCTGGTTGATACTTTCCATGCTAACTCATAGCAATTCAAGAGTGCCATTCGTTACTAAGTGCTGTTACAGAATAGTGTTTCTGAGCCTGTTTTTTTAGTTGCAGGATCAGCTGGTTTGGCTGAGAAAAAAAAATATGAGTATTTTTTACAGTTTTCATTTACATCCAGCTAAAAATTGGCTAAACTTCGAGTGGTCATTTGTGGCAGTTCTTTTCTTGGCCTGCTCATACGTGTAGAAATCTTAATGGTTTTGAATCATCTTGTAGGTGCTTCATGGATCATTGGTGGTCAGGAAACATGCTACAGAACATTTTAGACAGTCTGTAACTTAAGGAGGTCAACTTTAGTAGTTAAGGCTAGTTAAATAGCAAATACAAGCTATACTGAATGCCACTGCTAAGTTTCACCTCTTGCCACATTTTTCGCAGTCTGTTACCATACAAATACCATCAGGTTTTGTTCTCTTTTTTGCCAGGGAGTGAATGAAGCAAATACTAAAATTATAAAGAGAGGTAAAAGTTTATGTCTTTTAAGGTGCTATAAAAAATAATATCTTATGTGTAGAAAACAGTGAGATGAGTATCTATAAGGTGTACTGATACCAGTGTACTGGTAATATTGCCCAAGGGGAAAAAACTGCAAAATTACTATTTCTAGTAATAGTATCTGAGATGGAAAGAACTGCCATTATCTTCCAGGAGTCAATGGAGATAATGAAGAGCAAACTTGCTCAGTGTGTTTAACATACAATGTGGTCTGGAAGCTAGAGACAGTCAATTATTATGGAATATTGTTAAGTTTCTGTTTCTTTGCAGAGCCTGTTTAGACTGTGAACCCTCCTCATGACAGAAAGCTTTATACAGAGAACATGAAACTCCTTGGTTGACTACAAGAGATCACCCAGAGCAGCTACTCAATAGCTGATAGGTTTTATATAGACTCAATATATGCAGATAGATAGTGTTTATTCATGGTAATCGTTAGGATGCCTGGAGTCAGGGGATACATGCTATGGACTTGCAGACAGTTTGGAAAGATAAGAGTTGTTTGTGTCCTAAGTATTTTTGACATAACTTAGAAGACCTGTTTTGGTCCATAAATACTTTTATAGTCTGTTCTGTTCTCGGTTGGCCCATGTATAGATACGTCGGCCCTGTTCCACTGTATGATTTGATATGATTCAAACCACAGTTCACCTAGGATGTGGCAGATTTCAGCCCCAGCTTTTGACCTGGAGTAACATGCTGAATTCCTGTATTTTTGTAACACTTGTGTCACAAATGCAGCTGACAAAACCTGCCACTTGCAAAGCAAAGTTAATGCTTCTCTCAACTGAAAAGTCTGTCCATGATGCAAGTTTTTAATACATTTTTATAGTTCATTTTATAAATCATGATAATATTGATAATAGTGATGGTGATGATAATAAAATTTAAATCTTTATAATTAATTCACAAGGTCGAAGGTTGACAGGCACAATTGTTTGCTAGTGTTGACTGTCAGAGCTATGTGGATCTTCCTGGGGGATGGACGGAACAGCACTTTCCAAGCTGACTTTGACCCAGAACACAAGCAGAGCAGAGGCAGCGGAGCAGAGCGTGCCAGCTTCTGAGAGAGTTGGCCCTAAAAATGGTGTGAGGGGGTCAGCGTGCCTGGGCTCGCTCACAGGAGTTACAGCTGAGCTGGAACCTTGCAGAGTATTCAGCAAGGGGAGTTGTTTGGTATTTCAGGAAGAGAAGAGGTGCTCGTAGGGCAAGAAGCATGGAAGAATGCAGAAGCTGGGACAAGCAGGAGGACAGAGGTGGGTAATGTGAAATAGCTGTAGTTCAGCAGCCATGTTCTTCACAGACAGTGGCAAACCAAACTGCTGCGATTCAGTTCTTGTTAACTTGCAAGTTTCTTTGTGAGGATGAAGCTACGAGCTGGAGCAGGGTTGCAGCCCGCAGGGAGGCTGCATCCTGTTTTTGACCACCCAACAGGCTGGGTAAACACAGGAGCTGTGGCATGTGGTGGCCGCTCTGTGCTGCCTGTGTGTGTTTGCCTCTGACTTCCCATCGCCCCACAAGAGGAGGCAGGAGCAGCTGGCCCCAGCTGGTTCTGTATGGATCGTCTGCAAGCCCAGAGAGATGCAAGTGGATGGTTTTGCTGTATTAACTGAAGGGAAACAATGAGCCAGAAAGGAGTTCCTGTGGTGCAGAAGTGGGCCTTTGGAGACTGAGAGGGGAGGCTCTTAAACCCACCCGACAACTCTGATTCTGCATGGAGAAGCATAAATGGGCAAAATAGTGCTGGGCATGCTGGTTTTGTGGTGATGGTGTTAGTTCAGGGAGGATTTTGTGAAGGCTATCTTTATGGAGGAAGTCCTTCCTCAGTTGTTGCAAGGCTGAAAAAACTAATATGGGCATCTTGGGTATATGGAGCAGCAGTCTGTCCTCTCCAGGGAAGGGCAGGGAAATCTTGAGGTGTTTGCAGAGAGCTGAGCAACACTGCAAAGAGAAAGAAAGGCCTCTTGTTTTTCCTCAAGGGGAATCCCAAACCATCCTTTTCTGCTCTGCAGCTGTTTATCCCTGGTCAAACCACAGCAAACCTGTACTCTGGCTGGAGGACGGACCAGTGGGGAAGGAGGCACGTGTGCTGGACCGGAGGAGAGCATTACACTGACATACTTGCCTCCTTTGCTGTACTCCAGCTTGTGGTTCTGTTGGAGAACAGAACAAAATGGTTCTTCATTTTAGGACTTTGATAGGTGGTGTCCGCACCATGCAGACGTTGGTGTCTGTTAAAAGAGGAGCAGCAGGACATTTCTCAAGCAACAAGTTTGAACAAGTAAATGCACCAGTTTACTTCAAATCCCTGAATCAAATGTGATTATTCTCAGTCAATCTTTCTTGATGAGAGGACTGCTAATGTTCACCGATTGTAGATTCAATTAATACTGTTAATTTACATACGTATGTGTGGGTACCTAAGCTGCCTTGATGGCTTTTGCCCAGGAGGAATGGCTGTCCCCAGTCCCTGTGGTTAGGCACCCAGCTGGGCACACAAGCTTATTAAAGCAGAGGAGGTGGAGGCAACGTTCAGCTGCCTCTTGAGTCCCTGTAGGGGTTGGCTGCAATCTGCACAGCTTGAAAACCATGTTGCTGTCTTGTCCCAGCCATGTGCAAAGAGTAAACCTTCCATGTAAATCACTCACACTGCCAAAATCCTTGGAATTACAACCCTTAGTATTCCTTTCCTGTCCTTTGCCTCTTCCAACATAGTTTTGCTTTTTTTCGAGGCATCTTTCTTTGCATTGATACTCTCTGTCCGCCTTTCCAATGTTCTCACCAACTCTTGAAGCTTGGCATTAGGGCATCCTGCAATGAGTGCCTCTTAAGGAAATCGCTTGGGTAACTTTGAAGAACTAATGGACATTCCAGAGACTTCTGCTGCCTATTTCTGGATCCTGCTGTTTCATAACTGTCTTCCGTATGTCCAAGAAGCTCCACAAAACCTGTATCCTTTCAGAGTTTCAACACTTTCTTTCACTGCTGAATTCTGTAGTGTCTGCACAAACTTGCAGCATGCAACCTTATGGAATAAAATCATAGAATCATTTAGGGTCAGAGACTCTTAAGATCACAGAGTCCACTCACTAACCTAAAACTGCCAAGTCCCCCACTAAAACATGTCCTTAAGTGCCATATCTATACCTCTTTTAAATACTTCCAGGGATAGTGACTCGACCACTTCCCCAGGGCAGCCTGTTCCAATGCTTGATGGCACTTTTGGGAAGTGATTTTTTCAATATCCAGTCTAAACCTCCCCTGGTGCAACTTGTCACTTGTTACCTGGGAGAAGAGACTGACCCCCCTGCCTACACGCTCCTGTCAGGCAGCTGCAGGGAGCCACAAGGTGCCCCCGAGCCTCCTCCTCTCCAGGCTGACCCCCCCAGTTCCCCCAGCCGCTCACCACCAGCCTTGTGCCCCAGCCCTGGCACCGGCTTCATGGCTTCTCTTTGAACACGCTGCAGCACCTCCGTGTCTGCCTGGTACTTTATAAGATCCTAGTAGCCTTTTAGCCTTATTCTTATTCCTGACTTAAGCAGGTTGGTGATCACGAGCATATAACCAGTCTTCTTTTTCTTCATTATTATGTGAAAGAAATTTATGGAACATGAATAGCAATTTCTGGAGTGTGATTAAAAATCTTCTGGATATTATCTGGTTAACCTTGCTGGAAAGCAGATCAACCCTGATAATGCACAGACAACTACTTCAAGAGGGCACTTTCAGTTTATTTGCATTAATTTTGTGCAAATAGATTTTCACATAGATCTGCAAAAAAAAGAAAAACTATTAATATAACTCCATATGTTTAAATTCTCATTTGCTTCATAAAAGCTCCCTAAAACTGCGTTTTTCTGTCATTCTTAGGTCAACAGTTCTTGAATTATTTGGTAAGAGACATTAAAATATAGACATAATTTATTGGGAATTTTTAATCTGCAAATTTGTTTTAGAGTGCTATGTATTCTGTTTTAGAAGAACCTTGTTTTTCTTGAAATGAAAACAGAATTGTGCTGCAAGTTAAATTGATTTCAGATGCTCTTTTACCAAGTGCTAGATTAATTCATAGAAGAGTCATCTTATTCTTCTAATCCATCACATTAATATTTTCACTAAAATAAGAGGAACCAGCCACTGAAGTTACCAAGTGAATGAGCATGGAAAGTTCAAACAACATTGAGTAACGTATGCCTAGAGAAGCATCTTATGCAGATACAATTTTTTATTGTCCCTTGTTGACTTGAGTTTAATCCCTGGGAAGAAAAAAAAAAGAACATTCAGGCAGAAGGAAAATCATGGTTGCAAAATGTAGGCAGCTCCAGGCATAGCCATTTCCCACAGTTGTTCTGTATGTACCTTCTGATGCCAGTGGTCCAGAACATTTACCATGTCATCCTTCCAGTGTAAGTGGTAATGAGCAGCAGACACACTCAGCAGCAGTATCTCATTAAGGGCATCAGTCAGCACAGGTCCAGCTTTAGCTTCATTCAGCGTTAGAGTGGTGTGACTCCGCTGTTTGATACTTCATGTTTTTGACAGCAGGAATGTTAAAGTTAAACAAAGCTTGCGAAGTTGTAAGCTTTCTTTGTCTGTGCTTGTTTTCATTGGGACTTGGGGGTTGTCAGTGTGGGGAAGTATGTGATTAAATAGCTGTAATAGTTTGTGAATGCTTGCTTCACACTCAGAAAGCATTTGTGTGATTTAGCTTAGACTGTTCCAGAAACGGTTATAAAAAAAGCTGGTTTGGTTGCCTGTTCTAGTTTACATTCACATCCTTTCTTCCTTATTTTACAACAGTTTTTCCATATAACATGTGAGCTCTTACTCTCTCATTGTCAGCCTCCAGGCTTAGTTTTCTTATGAATATTTATAACCATGATAATCTGTATAAGCAGATTGTGTCTAAAATTTCTAATGTGCTTTGTTTCACTGAGCTTTTCTGGATAGCTGCCTTATCTATTTCAGCAGAGATAGTTACAATAGGGGAGAGGGTTCACTTATTATATTTGAGTTTTGTAAATAATTAGTAAGTTCTTGCAGTAAGTCATCTATTAGAGTTGCGCTCCTCCTTCATAAGTGAAAGAGGAGAAGGTCCCACCTTCTTTATCCAGGAGTGTGGTGGCTAGAGCACTGTCCTGGGAAATCCCAAGTTCTTCATTAGATCTAGCTCAAAGCTGATCAGATAATAATCACTTTTCAGAAAACTGTGTTTTCTTCTGCCTTACTGTTCTTTTAATTCTTAATGGCTGAGTCACTCCTCAGCCTTTCCTGTATTTAGTCTATGGCTGGACTTCTGTATAGTATTTAGTGCTAGGTTAATGTTATTAATGATGATTTCATGTTTATTCATCTTCCCTTGTACAATGACTCTGCTTCAAAAGAGTGTATTGACCTCTTGAAGAACTCGCCGCAAAACTTAGTCCTTTCGTTAACACTTAAACTAAAGGCACATCTTAGAAGAAAGACAAGGTGAAGGTTATAAGGAAAATCATAATGTACCAAGTTCTGAACAGTGTGGGATTTATTAGTGTAGCATCCCTAGCATCACTCATACATTATGTCTGGAGATGTAGCATTTTCACTGTAAATAATGAGCAGTAAAAATGAAAGAGAACTTGCAAAGAGAGAGGAGGTGAGGACAGAAAGTACTACATTTTGTGTGACCATCTTCAGTTGTAGGCTGTATTCTCATCTTCTGGGAATTTCCAGACATTTTCACATTGCTTCTTCAAAGGTCTGTGTATCTCCAAAGATGTTGAAAGGTGGCTGTGTGCAGTTAGCACCCTGAGGTATGCACTGTAAGCTGTACTCTTCCTTGAGCAACACCTGCAGGAAACAGAGGTGGAAAAAAAGCCTTTGATATGGAAATCTCACGTAATGCCTTTAAGTAAGGTGAGTCATACCTGTTCTTTAAGGGAGTCTGAGGGGAAAGAAAGCAGAAATCAACAAAAACCTAGTCAAGCAGCAATTTGAGTGGATGAGTTATTCCAAGTGAAGAAGATCTTAAATGTTTTTATAGACTATTTGTACTATTTCTTAAAGACTGGAAAGTCCTTTCTTAATAGGGATTGGCAAATTACAATATAGTTCTGTTGTCACCTAATGAAAAATTGAATTCATTTGCTAAAAGAGAGAATATGACTTTTTTTTTCCTACAGAGAAGCTATGCAACTTTAACCTGTACAGGAGGAATCATACAATACTGGTTTTTATATATAGTTGAGACTTACAGTTAAGTTTAAATCTTTCCTTGTAGCTAAGAGATAAGGATCCTGTATGTTGTTGAATTAGTCAAGTAGGTTTTGCATGGATAGTTTCAGGGGACCTTTTTGGGTTTTTTTGGTCACTGAAAGCAATTCAGATTTTGATTTTAAAAACCAACCCTTTTGCTGAAATTCATCAGCCATTTCTAACTAGAAGTTGACAAAATGTTGTCATCTACACCATTTCTCCTGCTTATGCAGTGACATGGCTGGGTATCACATGTGACTCATGGAACGTTGTATGTGGTACGTGACTCATTTGGCTGAACCAGGTTTTCTAGTAAAAGTCTGACATCTGCAAAATTTGCTCCCACAACACACACAAATTTCTGGGTATTGCTGCTTGAATTTCATGCAGTCTGTTAGCTGAATCTCTTATCAACATTCTTTCTATTTTTTCTTAGACTATCCTGGGTATACTTTCAGCACTACCTTCATTTCTGTTCCTAAGGACTCCAGCACTACACCTACCTGGGTTATATCTCTTCCTCAAAAATGTATGGAAACCCTCAGGGTTCAAGTACGTCCTTTTTCTCTTCTGCTACTTGTGGAGTGTGCTGTGCTCAGCAGTTATGACGGAAGAGTATGGGGAGCCAGGCTGTTCTCAGACACCACTAGGCTGCAGACCATACACATCGCTTCTTGGGTATTCCTGTACTGGTGGGATTCTAGTCAAGATTTCCATTCCTGGACAACAGGGTGCCTGGAATTTCTCAGCAAATCTGAAATCACTTGCAACATTTTGCTAAGTCAAGTTAAAGCAAGGTGAGATTATTTTACTTCAGGATGAAAATCTTAACAGAGACAATCATTATTTGGAGAGACATAAAAGCAGAAGTAGAACCATATTTTATAGCTGCCTGTATGTTAGCGTAGCTCCAAGAGGTTCTTCACCTCTGCTTCATCTAACTAAAAATACTTGACACCACAGGGATACCAGTCCTTAGATGACACCCTTCGAGGTTAGATTGTTGCACTGGAGGGGACTGGTCACTGAGGAGAGAGTTTTGTCTGCAGAATCCTCTTGCAACCTGGCATTGATTTTCACAACTTGAATCTCTACTGAGAATTTCCTGTGGTACTTAGCCTCATGCTTAACTAGGACTCCAAACTTTTCTCTGAGGGTTGCTCACTGTTGCAGTCTGTATGGCTTTAAACATTTTCACCTCCAGTCCTATCACCTGTCCAGACAATAAACAAAACTCTTTGCTAGATGTGAACACAAAGCCTGACAGCTGGTGTGATGTTTTATTTGGCCATAAAGAAATCACTTAACCTACAGTCTGAACCAGCGTTTTTTTGTTCAGATAACTGGGGAAGGTTTTTCTCAGCACGAAACCCTTAAAATGTAGATACTGAGAACTGCACTTCATAGAAAAAAGAATGCTGAAAACCATGCAAATGCACACTCTTATAGAGGTGACTATTGCAGTAACTGAACAAAGATTGAGGGAGGCAGCAGGAGTGATGCTGTAGCTTGGGTTAGCCGAGCTAGGGTAGTGGTAAAGGTTATAGCAGTGGTAGTCCAACCCCCCCAACTCCCAAACAAACAAAACCAAATACATCACCCACTTTCTTTTCTTTGTTTTTACTCACAAATTGTATTCTTCTGTGTAGACAAGAGGCTATTTTTCCATGCAGCTTATTCTTCAAGATTAAGATACAAAAATGTATGCCTTTCTTTGAGTCCTTTGGCTTGCTGGGAAGGCAACTTTCTTTACTGATTACTTTTTTTTTTTTGTACTAGTTGACATATCTACAGGATGGAGTCTCTTTGTGTGGGTGCACAGGATGACACTGGCAAGTGATTTGTGTTGGTAATCACAAAGGAAGCTGTTATTCTTGGGGCCTTTATTGTGATAGTATATGGATAGTAAAAATTAAGAGGTTATATGTTTATTGGAATTTATTTACATTTTTTTATGCCGTTTGCTTTGTGAGGGTCAAAAATCTTGTGATTTTGTCCTTCAAAAGTAGTACTTTCAGCATCCTTTAAAATGCAAATGCTAGTTCATGCAGAAAGAAATCTACTTACAACTATTTTTATTTATTTGTTTGTTTATTATGTTCTAAATCTATAGTATAGAATACATGACATTCTGCATAGGATATTAATTCAGCTGTGTACAGTATTCTTTAAAAGGTGGTCCAGGGAGGTACAGGTTTCCATCTAGCAGAACGAACCTGACTGGGTTAGGTTTGTAGGTTTGTGTGCTTCTTGGCGGTGGGTGCCTGATGCTGGCTGAAATCCTCAGCTGGTACTGAAGTGGTGTGCTAACTGGTCACAGTGTATGTCAACTAATGGAGCTACTGTGTACTGCACACTTGTGCACTGTGGGTCAGGTCTAGATGTGTGATGTGGCTTCTGTAATTTTGATTATTCATGTGGCATATTTCAATTTTACATGTAATGTGTTACCTGTACCAGCATTTCTTTCTCTAGGCATCTTTTAGACTGACCTCAGAGAAACCATTTCTGAAAATCTGTGCATCTTCTTTTGCACATAAACAATGAACAAAAATATTAATCACCTTTACAGTGAGAGGTGTATTATATACATCATTAATAGTCCAATGGTGCCACATTTTGTAGACATGCAAGATGCTGTGGTACATTCTGGTTGCACTTGGGTTTTCTAAAGCACATTCGTGACAAAATTGTAACATATCTGCTGGTAATGAACATGAGATTTGGGACCTAGCTACCAGGTCACCCATTCTTCAAGGGAATAGTTGTCTGGGTAACTAACTGTCCCTCAACACTTCGTAGTGCTGGGAGGTGGAGGTAGTGCTGGGTAACTGCCTCCTGCCACACAGTAGTGGGGGAAATGCTGGATGGGCTTTTTGAGGCAGGAGCTGTCCTGGCCTGCAGATGTGCCCCATCTGGAATAAGGACATCCTTTTCTGTCAGTGGGATGCCAAAGGACTACTGCAGTTATCTATAATAGCAACAAATGCTCCTGATCTTTCCTAGGATTCAGGGAATCCCAGCACTGTAGAAGTGTTTCTCTGGCTCCTGGGTTAGAAAAATGCCACCAGTTGCTGTGAAACCGGCATCTCTCACTTCTTTTTTGCGCCTAGGGGGTATTTCCATCTCCGGTGTTGCCCTGGCAATGCAGTCAGACAGTGTTCAAAGCTAGAGTGAGTGGAGAGTAATTGGCCCCACTGAGCGCTGTGCAAGTTGCTGGAGAGCAAAGTCTTCTTCCCGAAAAGCTTTAGATACACAGATCCCAACATTATAGTGGAAGCACCAAGTGCCTTGGCTGTCAGTCGGGCCAGATGACAGCAGCTGAGGAGCCCATGGCCGCCTGCCTGGCTTGTATTTATGTGACACCTACTGGTGAAGTGTCCCCATTCCACGGGGATATTTTCCACACAGAAAACAAACCATTCCTGGATATGCCCCAGCACTGAGTTAATGTGCCATCCTGCTGAGAGTAGGAGCTGCCTGTGAAGAAATCATACCCCTTATCTTAAACTTACCAACTGGTGTTGTTAGGGAGTTTAGAGCAAAACCACAGAGAGAAATTCTTCGAAAATGGCATCCCCAATTCAGCTTTTGTAGCTTGGCTCTGTCTCACACCTTAATCCCTGGTTTTTGAGCAGTGGTAGCTTTTGGATGCATGTTTAATCCATCTGGAGGGGTATTCAGAACTTCACTGGACAGGGCCCTTAGAAGGCTGGTATCTCTTTGGAGTTGGACCCGCTGTGGGTCATGTAGGTGGCAGCCAGAAGTCCCTTCCAACCTATATCATCCTCTCATTCTGTGATGCTACCATTCTGTCTGCAAGTGTTACAGCCATAGGCTTCAAATCAAGCTTGAAAATATTTTCAGGTCAGCATGGCTTCTTACTCTTCCAGATACCCTCAGCTTTTTCAAACTGCAGCAGCAGCGGAGGGAGAGATGGGAACAAAGTCATATGGCTGTCAGAAAGGTTTCTCGGCGCTCTGTCAGCAAGGAGCGATGGGTGGAGACGCTTGTGGTTGCAGACAGTAAGATGGTTGAATATCATGGAAGTGACCATGTGGAATCATATATCCTCACTATAATGAATATGGTATGTACAATATTTCCTTTTTTTTAGACAGATGAATGAGGCAGGTTTTAACTTGATCATATTACTGATCTCTTTGAAAAAAAGTCTGCACATTGTTCACTGAAAGAAATGTATCATTTATAATATTCACTTAAACTCCGTGTTTTAAAGTATTTTTTACCTTATGTTTTGCATAGGCTTAATTTTTCTCTGAATTTTAAGTGAGAGAAGTTTCATAGCTATAAATGCTAGCACTGATTTTCTTTCCACTGAAATTCTCTGTCTGACCTGGAACCTGTTGCTCATTGGTGATTTCAGATTGGTAGCTACAGCAACAGAGAGAAATTCTACAGTTTTAAACATATGGATTCTTTCTCATATCCGTGGATGAGAAAGGCACACAGGAGCCCACTGGTAATTGTAGTAACGTAGCAAGAGCTAAAATGTCAGTGTTACTGTTTTGGTCAGAAATCCAAACAGCACCATATGAAGAAAGTTAACTCTATCGCAGTTAAAACCAGTACAACTCATTTTTCCACAGAAGTGTCTTGCCTATAATACAAAGTCCACATTGAAAAAATAACAGCTTAACTTTCAATGTTTTCCAGTGTGGCAGGTTTCAAAATACAAGTTGATCTGGGAAAAGCAATAGCGTTTCATGAGACTGCCCACAGATATGTATTGTTGTTATAAGTATCATAGTAGATATTGACCTTGGAGAGTCTACTGAGGATGTCTTCTATGTTATCATGGTACGTGTGTAATATATATGAAATTAATCACAGTGTAACTCTAGCCATGGTAACCAATGTGTCCCTTATGTTTATACAGTATGTTACCAACTGAGCAGTCTGACTAGCTACTGAAGCAGTGAGCCTGATTAAACAGACACAAAACTGATTTGGGCATATGAGTTTTTGTCCACATAGGGAAAATATATGGAATAAACCCCTGTCGTGATCAGACTCAGGAACAAAGAAGCCTTAACATTTTCTCTGTGGTCTGTACCCGAGATATTAGGATTGCTCACAATGATTCAATTTTAAGCCTAGTGCCTTGAAAAAGACACATAACTAAATCAGACCTTTGTAAACACGATTTCCACTTCGTTTTGGCAATTTCTCCTTTAACAGTCTTCTCTAAAATGGTTTTGACCCAAACAAAACCCATTTTGTACATTCACATTTCTTGTGATATATGGCATAGCTCACATATAGATAGGTTATGATTGTCTTCAGTTCTGATTCTCTTTCCTCCTACCTAATTCCGTGTCGTGATGATGTTTATGACATTTAGGTCAGATTTTTGCTGAGTTCAGTTCTTACTCCTTTTTCATGTGGATTTCTTTTTAATAGATTATCTTTGCTTTTGTTCTTACCATCCTCTTATGTGCTGTCAAAATGCAAGAATATCCATCATTTAACGGATTTCTCTTTGCCTAGAATTGACTAATTTTTGCTTTGTTGTGGCAGAAGCTAATTCCTATCAAATCAAAATGGAATGGTTTTATATGCTGGGTTTTTGCAGACTGAGTGGACCTCACTATCAGTGTTACACGACTCTAGATGTTGTGTTCTTTTTTGCTAGTGTTTTTTAAGAATGCTGAAGTTCTTCAAAGGGAAATGGACATAAAATAACCTACCATGTGCTTTTGTTCTTTAGCTTAGTAACTTTTACCATATCCTATGTCATCACTTATTTGGCAGAGCTGCCCTTTGCAGTAGTTCTAACATTTGTTGCATTTCAGTAAACTTTCAATGAAGTGCATTGAGAATTTGAAAAACAAAACAACAGCCTCACCCCAAGATGAAGAGCATGCTTGAAGTAAACATATTTTCTCCCTAAAGTCCTGTTCTGCTATAGAGCTAATCTCATACCTCCTGGCTCTGGCACAGGTCACAGGGTTGTTCCACGATCCAAGCATTGGCAATGCCATTCACATTGTCCTGGTCCGGCTCATCCTTTTTGAGGAGGAGGAGGTAAGGTTTTTATTTCCCTCAAAATGTCACTGATAAAACTTGGGAGTTCAATGCATTGAGCTATAATTATAAAGAGGAACGTTTATTTGCTTACAATAATGTGTTCGTATTACTTTTCTATTAATCTTTGGCATGTCTCTTTTTGGAATAAATGCTGCCCTGGATGGCAAAGTATTTAGGTGATGACTTCAGATATTTCTGCATAAAATCACCTGTGAAAATGTAATTAAAACTGCCAGATTAGGAATGGGGAAATGGAATCTCCCCAGTGTCAAAAGAACATGGGATGCCAAGGAAGGCTGAGGAAGAGAAGTTATGCATCATCACTCAGAATCTAGTTACATAGCGTTACCTGAAATGTATTACAAAGTGTAATTCTGGAGTATTTGCTAGTCTCTGAAAAAGTAAATCTGTTACTGCAGCTTAAGCATACGTTTCGTGTCATGTTAAGAAGGGAGGTTTCCTTGAACCTTTTGTATTTGATCAGCCTGGGAGTATCCCAAGAAAGATGAGACCCTTGTGTCTGACCAGCCTGTCTGCTACCCGCGGTTTGACAGCCCACCGTATCGGAGGGTTATTCGACTAAGCTATTCAGGGACCCCTGCTGACAGCACCAGAGTCACAACAATCCCTTACAACAATGGCTCAAATCTCCAGAGACTTAAACAAAATGAACTTCTGCTGAAGATTTTTATTAGACAAAATGCAAGTTTGAGACAGAATAAGGTTCAAAGGTTGCCACTGATAATACACTGACTGCAAAACAAGCTTAAAACATTACGTTTAATAACAGCTAGCGTGAGTTTGTCATAGAATAAAGTTCTTACCCAATGGGCATCCCTATGGGAGAGAAGACAGGTGCAGCCCAGCAGCTGACCCCAGAAGTTACAGTGGGGTCTTCCCTAACTTCTCCCCTCACTTGTCCACTTTTTATACTTCATAGTATGTTGCATATTTGTTTATCATACACAGGATAGGTTACAAGTTTCTTGCTTCTAATGTAAATTACTACTTCTCCTCAGATAGCACTACTCAAGTTTTTCACCAACTATGCATGCTCCCCAAGTGGGGTTTTACCCTGTTTTGGGGGGGCTATTTCAGTCGGAGGTCACGATCTCCTGCTACCACAAATACCGTTGTCCTACTTTGGACTAATTTTCTTATGTATGGGGATTGCAACACCTTATCGGCTTGTCTTCTCTGGTGGCCAGAACTTCCTTGCTTGAATGTCCCTTTTTTAGATAATAGTGTTCTTTTCACCATCTGTTCTTTGTCACTCATCCTTCCCAAGGCTGACTGCCTTGATGAGAACTCCCTTCATCTGCAACAACTTTAGAGAGTGGGTCAGCCTGACCTAACTTTATGCACCAATTCTCCTAATTTTGTAGTGATTTTTAAAAATCTGTGCATAACATAGCTAGCTCTGACTGCAGGAGCATATTAAGTGGGTTATCTCAGTGGCTTATGATTTCTAAGTACAAGCTGGGTGGTCTCAATGCCGTTGAAGGCAGTGAACCAAGCCATGGGGCCAGGGTGTGTCTTCTGAAATAACTACTAGAATAGAGTCCATGCTCTAGGATAGAGTGTAAGAATATGCAGGCCAAAACCTGTGTTTCACATTTTGATCAGGACAGTTAGGACCTGAAGTCCATGGTGACCTCCAATTACATTTACTTGCTAAATTTCTGTGGCTATTTTGGTAATAAAACATGGATTACTGTTCAGTTGAGCATGGCAATGCTGGAAGCAGCAGTATTTGGTATCTTTCAAAAATTGGTTTTGATTTACCCAGAAATTACTACCTGGTAACATGTTATTTAGATGCTTTGTAAAAAGTTTACGTAAGTAGAGTAAACTGAGACAAGATACCCTGAGTGTCCAATACCAGAAAGGAGAAACAATGTTTTTGAATGAGTTGATTTTGCATACTTTGTATTTCAGAAAAAATTTCAATAACTTGCATGTATACTATGTAATAATAAGATGAGGAAGAAACGTCTATGACTACTTTTTTCTCTTTGGAATTGAAAAATAATATGGAAGAAATACACCTTCAGAAGCATAATTGTGCTCTGAATGTAACGTTGTTCATATAACAACAGGTGATAAATTTGAGCATCGAGTCCCATGCTAAGTAGTCTGTACCTTCTCTTTAGAGGAAAACTTGGTTTCAGGAGGGTACAAATTGGTTTGCTTGAAAATTTCAATTCAGTGATGCTCACTTACCAAAAATATGTACATTTCTGCATTTAATTTTTCCTTTTGCTGCACCAATTACAAAAAATCAATGTTTTAACTTAATATTCAATATGTTCAATACATAGATGTCATTGCTCCTAATGATGGCTCTAGCTTTAGGTAAAAGCGTAATCAATTGCATTTCAAGGATTACCCAGCTTCACATCAGACACCCCTGACGTATTATTGCAGTGCAGTGTCATCTTCACAGTATTTTCCTTCATTTCCTATTAGCAAGGCTTGAAGATAGTTCACCATGCTGATAAGACACTAGCCAGCTTCTGCAAATGGCAGAAGAGTGTCAATCCCAAGAGTGATGTCAACCCTACACACCATGACGTAGCCGTCCTTCTAACCAGGTATGACAGCAGTTCAGTGGATGTGATTGACTATTGTTTAGTTGCATTTTTTTGGAGATGATATTTTTTATATAGTATCATGCTACCATTTAGTTCATCCTGCATGGCATCTAGTAAAGTGATCTGATGAAGATCTGCTGTTTCTGAAACACAGTGGTAATGCAAAAGTAACCTAGTGTAGGTGTGTCTAGCACTGATACAGGCAGAGAATATGAGCTATATTATGAAAACATGGTTAAACTTAGATCTGCTGTAACTTTTAAGGGGATTGCTTTTCATTTGTTTTCAAAGTACATATAGCACTTTATGTATGCATATGAGTGTTTTATTGGAGATGCATCTTTGTCAGGAAATTGAGTATGTCCCAAGAGATTAGCAAGCTGCAGAGTTCAGGTCATTTTCCCTCCATAATCCTATCTCATTTTGTGCTCAGTCACTTCTGTATTCTTCTTTGAGATAATATACCAAAACAATGTAGCCTATGGATGGACAACTCCATATTGGCAAATCCTCAAGTAATACACAGGTGCAGCTCAGAGTGGACCAGTGTTTTGCAAACACAGTGCCTTTTATTTTTAAGCTTTAAAGTGTATGATTTTTAAATATTATCTCTGTATTTAAGGAGACACAAAATATTTTTTTTTATGTGTGAGCAAAGGGGGCACAGAAAACTTAAAAGGTGATTCCTGAGCTAACACAAGGTGTTTGTGGCAGGGCACAATGCAGAACTTCTACAGGTCTGTAAAAATCGATCCTATCTGCACACAACTGAGAGAAAAGTTTGGCTCAAAGGTCTGCAAAAGAAGTCTTAAAGTCTGTCAGGTAAAAAAAAACCAAAAACCAAACACAAAAAAAACCCGACCTCAAGTGGTGCAGTAAAGAAGAGAGTCAAGAAATCTTAAGAATGTGAAAAAGAAGTCTCACTTCTTTTTCACTCACAAAAGAAGTGCTGCATGGTTTACCTCTCTGAATAAAAAAGCTTCAAACAGTTCAACAGATTGAAGCTGAGGTATGATGTCTTTAATAAACCATACCTCAAAATGCCGTCAGAGGTGGAGATTCTAAAACCTTTGTCCGATGCGAGTTGACAATAAATTTAGGTGTCTATATACAGTAGTGTACAACAGCAGCGTTCGTTATATACAGCAGCCAAACAAATATTGACTACAAATTATAGCAGTGTAATATGAGAGTAACAGAACAAGTGCATGTTGTTGCTGCAAATATGTTTGTGAAAATGTTAACACTATGCTTTGCTTAAAATGCAAATTAGCACTAACATGTTGTAAGAAGGAGACTTACCATCCAGTGTAAGTGACACTCTACAGATAGCTCTTTTAATGGCATGTCTCTTTTGTAATTCTAGAAAGGATATTTGTGCTGGCATGAATCGTCCATGTGAAACCTTAGGTTTGTCTCATCTGTCAGGCATGTGTCAACCTCACAGAAGCTGTAACATCAATGAAGATTCTGGCCTTCCGTTGGCTTTCACTATTGCTCATGAACTTGGGCACAGGTATAGTTGAAAGTGAAGGGGGGACCTAGCTGAGTTTAATTTATTATTTGTAGGTTAATACTCAAATTGCAAGACAGAAATAAAATGAGGAGTGAGTTAATGTGTCTGTTATTAAAATCAAAACTGTGTTTGTTTTTTCTAAGCAAAAAAAAAAGAAAGATATTATTGAGCCTTTGACTTCTGTTTGTATTTACAGCTCTTCAGTCTGCCCCCTTTAAGAGTCTGCTAGGGCAGTATATCAGGATGAAGTAAGAAACACAAAGAAGCATGACTTTATCATGCAAATTTTTCTGAACAAATCCTGAATTATGATGCAGTTACTTTACATGGTCTCCACATCCAAATAATTTACATAAAACATACCTGTTTCATTATATCAAGGTATTTCAATATTGCAGATCAGCTATGAGACATTTTTAATTCAGTCGGACTTCACAGAAATAGCAAATACTTGTTCTCCTTTCTGGTTAACTAATAGTCACTTTTGGGCATTTCTTAATAACTTATATCTTCTGTATATTAATATTGCTGTTGTGGATACACTTAGGTCAAATCAACTAAAGTTCCTGGCCATTCAATTTCAGACATGGCTAAATTTCTTTTACGATTAGGTATTTTTGCTTGAACTAAATTTCTCAGTATTTCAATTTCTGAGGGTGTTTTTGTTAGTTAGTTGGTTTATTAAACTCACCTGAAAAAATTCTGATTTTTTAATCTGTTTTGACACTGAACTGTTCTCCTGAGAGCACAGCATTATCTCATGGATGCTCTGGTTTGGCTGTAATGTCTGCACTTTCCAGCTGCACCATGGCACTTGGCTAGGTGACATGTTCATTGCTGTATCTACAACCGTATTACCATTTTTGCACTCCCAACCACCAACAGGATGAAGTCTGTATTTCCTGATGCAATATTATGTTAATATTAATATTAATCTGATACAAAGATTACTCAAGTGTCGATCCTGTCACCCATTAGTTGACTTTTCTTTATTTGACCTCTCAGTTGCCAGAAGGGAGACAGTGTAAATAAATAATGCTGAAATCATTACATTGTGTCTGGGTGCTGTGGGTTTAGTCACTTGGTCCCCGCAGCCTCTTGCTGACATGGAGTTTTTTTCATTAATACTAGTAATCAGAAGACATTTCTTCCCCATAGAGCCATGTGTGACCTTCTCCTGGTCTAGCCCAGGTGGCTGGTAATTCACTCTCCTTTGGATGCTGTGAGACAGAGCCTATACGTGCCTGTGCAGGAGTGGTGCAGGGCCTTGCCCATAAGGATTGTCTCCACAAAGAAAACTGAATACAGCAGGGTTTGTTGTTAACATGGAACCATTCTTCCCTCAAGCCAGGTTACAGTACCTATGTTAAAAGATTCGAGTATGGACAGTAAAAGTCTGTAGGAACAGGTGAACAAAAAATGGGAAGAAAGCTATGCACCCGTTCCTTAGATGAGTGCCAAAAGTCAACTCTTCCCCATACTGTCCCTGTAGATGTTTGCAGTCCCCTGTGTCAACAGATGCTGTTCATGGAAAAGAGCCTGTCGGCAAGGGGACACACTTGCTTTTTATGCCTCAGACCCATTATCGGAGTTGATTCTGGTTGAAATCGTGCTCTGATTTTGAAACATTTGGGTTACGGTATGATTACAATCTCCAGAAACAAAGTCTTAAGTAGTTTGCACTCACTTTGATCCATCACTAAATCATTATATCACTGAAATCTGAGACAATTTTCACTGCTCTTTCACAAAATGGCTTACATGCCTTCGGATATTAACAGTGTAGGTGTCAGCATCTTTGTATACCAATATCTTTGTATGTTGTTTCAGATAATCTCCTTCACAAAGAGATGACATGGAGGCATGTATGTTTAGTTGGTCGAATTCTCACCCAAAGATTTTTACATTTGTGTCTGTTACAAGCTGTTGAATAAAGAAAATAAATAAAGTCAGAGAAGCTGGAGAGAACCTGCTATGGAGATAGATTTGTATGGCATAGGTTAAGAAAACTAAATAGGAAGAAGGAATTGAGGTTGGAGGAAAATTCACTGGATGTTCAATAATTTTGAAAACAGTATCTCTGTTTCAGTCTATGAAAAGAGATCAAAAAACCCCAAGCAACAGAGATGTGATTGTAAGAGAGCATAAACCAGAATGTAACAAAGCTTGATCTTCATTAAAGGGGTACAAGTCTGAAATAACTGGCATCTAAGAGCTAGGAAGCACTTTTAGCTCTAGCACCTTTAACATAACTTTGAGGTTGAAACCATGACTCCTGGCCCAACTGTGCGATAGTGTTTTGCCTGCCTTAAAAATACCCCCGAGTAGTCTCTGTCAGTCTTTTCATATTGTTGTACATAAGAGACACGTTTGAAAGCCTGTTGAAATGTAGAATTTTTTTGGTAGATTTTGGGTCAGATCTTCTATATCTTATATAGCAAAGAAGTATCTACAGCCAGGAGAGGAAGCAACCTCATTATCTTTTCAAGCACAGTGTGGAACCCATAAGTAGGTGTTGTGGTACAACCAATCTGCTGGAATTATCAGATGTTGTGTTTTTATCTCCAGTTTTGGTATCCAGCACGATGGAAAAGAGAATGACTGTGAGCCTGTTGGAAAGCGCCCATATATTATGTCCCGACAGTTGCAATATGATCCTACGCCACTCACCTGGTCGCAATGCAGCAAGGAATACATCACACGTTTCCTAGAGTGAGTGATCAGGTTGTAGCATTTCCCTGAAATGAGTACAACTGTGTGTAAGATGTTTATGTGGAGTTTAAAGTAAATCCTGTATTATTATATTACTAAATGTAGGGTTTTGTAGTGTGCTTAATTCCCATGAAGGGCACGCCCCAAGCTTATTCCTCACTTAGTATTTGGGAAAAGCTCCATTATATCCTTGTTTTCTGAAAGTGAACTCGAGTCTTGCCATGCTGGCTCAGATTTGGTGCAACCTGCAGCTCTGCAGTTTTCAGGGAGAAAGCAGCCTTTCCATCAAGGACTCTGATGGAAAATCGTGAGACTTTGCCCTTGGCCACAATGACATGTGCTTGAATTCAATGACTTGTTCAAATTCATTATGTTCTTTTTAAGAGCAGCAATATGGTATAACTTCAGCCAGAGGCTGTGGAGTGCTCTGAAGCTACCCTGCAAACCATAATGACGTTGTGATGTTTCTACTTTGACAAGCTATATTTTGCCTTTGTAAACCCTCCTTACTAGATGGAGTGCTGTTTGTTAGTGGCACGTCAGCATAACTTAGCTGGAATCTTATTATTTCCAAAGGCCGTATGCAAAATTACTATTAAGAATTAGATATTGGAAGTCTATAGAAATGTCAAAAAAGTGTGCTTGAGGTTTTTTTAATATGCACGTTTTGTCTTTTAGCCGTGGATGGGGATTCTGTCTGGATGATATCCCCCAAAAAGAAGTGTTAAAGTCCCCAGTCATCGCCCCTGGAGTGATTTATGATGTGCATCACCAGTGCCAGCTTCAGTATGGTTCTAATGCTACTTTTTGTGAAGACATGGACGTAAGTGCTGTTTGTTTTTCTTCATTCTCCTAATAAGAACTTGAGCTTCTCAAACAGTGAGGGAATGCAGTCAGGGAACCTCAGTTGCTAACTACAAATGCAGCATGTTTGGAGTTTCATAGGCTAGATGTGCAGTGCAGGCATTGCCTGTTTTAATTCTGCAGATTTTGGAAGTGAGTTGTTGCACTGTTTGCCTTGTCTTTTGCAAGACCTTTACTGAATCTCACCCTATATCTGTTGTTAAATGCCTGTCCTTCAGCAGTGGGGTAATTTTGCTTTCAATGTTGTAGTCCTGATTTTAGATAAATTATCAATGCAGCTTAAATCCCGTTTTAAAAGATACTTCAAACTTAGAGCTTTCCATTGACCAAGTCATTCTGGGAACAAATCTTCAGTTCCAGGTTTTCTGAAGAAATCATGGTTGTGCTCTCTTCCCATACGTCCTAATTTTTTGCACTCTTAATGGTCTAACTAATTAAAGGAAATGTCAGTCCATGCACCTTGAAGAATCTTTATTTTCCCATCAAACCTCAGGTTTTTATGTGAAAATGCATAACTTACAAAGTACCCTGGGGTCTGTCTCGCAGCACAGTGAGACAGTGTTGTGTGGGGGGTGCACAGGAGCAGCATATTTACAGCAGCACAACTCTCTACAAGAGCTAGGAGTTACTGCAGAGTAACAGGTTATATTAGCTAAGGTGCAGTGGTATGGTATTTTAACAGCACCTAGCATGTTCAGAGCTATTTGGCTTTGTACAGCACTTTTCTGCATAAGCAGTTCAGAAGTATTGGTTTCAAGTGCTAATCTAGCTAAGTAATCGCTAATTTTTGTAGTGTTTTGAGCAGTAACATGCAGCAGACATTGCAGACAGCATCCAGCTGGATCACCCTGTTAAACACAGCTGTGGTAGAAGTAGTGTTATGGCTGTCGGCAGTGCTGAAGTGTTTTTTAGGCAAGGTATTGCGCACAGCTGTGGGCTGGGGACTGTCGATGTTGACTATGTATTCCATTCGGATAATTATGTGTATCCTCATCTACCCTTCTGTTAGGGAGATTATTTCTGATTAATCTTCTGAGCCTTAATAGGTAACATGATTACCAATGCTGAACTGCAGCTACTGAATTTGAAGCAGGTATTGAAAGATTGCTTTCATTACGTGATGTTCCAGTTTTGTCAGTTACTGTATGTTTGTCTGTTGGTACAAATAGAAAATTGAAGTGCAGTTTTGTAGTATTGGTTCATTCTGTCTATTCTTGTGTTTGAACCTAGCAGTCCTTTAAATTTGACATCTCCTGATTAACCAATTTTACAGCTAGGCATATCTCAGGAAATTAATTGGTATAATCTCATTTTACATTTTACTGGAAGACCTGTGCTTTGCAGGTAGCTGCATTGGCGAGGGAAGGAACTGTGACTAGTATAGACTGCGTGGCATGTTGAGTGATCGGTATAGTCATTTTGTTTAAGAGGTCTCACTGTTCCTTGCTTTTCCACTGTCTTCTTAACACTCACTCACTGACCAGGCTGCATGTGTCCTGTAACTTTTAATGTCTGCCTTGGATCCACAGACTCTTTCTGAGAGAGGAATCTGCATTTAGCTGAAGATGTGCCAAGGTTCAGTAATTACTTAGCAAAGACTGAGGTTTATAATTCAGGGAATGGTTTCCATGAACCATTTAGGTAGCAAGTCTTCTAGGCATCTTGAGAAGTACAGAAATATTGTCCCTCTAATAAGGTAGAGAAAAATTACAGATTGGGGAGAAAGAATTTTCCAAGTGGTAGGGAGATCCATAGCTTCCTATAGAGCAGGCTGTAGGAGCTCAGAATCCTTATCTTATTTATCTCCAAATATCCCTCTTTATCTCCAAAACTTCACTAACTTCAGTGAAACTGGGGTTTTTTTGAACTCAACTTTAAGGCACAGACCCTGATCTCATAGACTGGGTGGAAAGTGCATACCACATTGCTGATGATAAAAAGCTCTTGCGCCTCGCACTGAGTCCATGGTAGCATCATGAATGTCTGGCTGTTACCAGATGGAAAAAAAGCTGTGTGTACATGGAGATCAGTATGGAAAAATTCTTGTAAAGCTGAAGGATTTCCTCCATGAACTCTTGACTTTGTAATCTGTGAGCGCACCTCCTAAAAGTGTAACTGTCTGTGGAGAGAAGTGTTCAGTTTCTGTGCCTTTTTCTGGTATTTGAGGCACAGTGCAGGAGTACACTTCATACACTAAAAGCACAAAACATATTCTTTGTACAAGAGAGAAAATAGAGAATGAATTTCACAATGAAAGAAAATTTATCACCCGAACACTTGGGTAGCTCTGCCTTAAGTACCTGACAAAAGTGGCTTCACAATGAGTTGCTAAGTAGTGCTGCTCTTGAACTATAAATTGGGAACCGCAAAACAACCTTTAACTTTGCACATATATTGTCCAAAAGTGGCTAAATAAGCTGAGATGCAATGCCCCAGACATTGTGTTCCAACTGGAGATTTGGAGTGCTTTGAGCTGTTCAGTACTGTCAACTTTCCTTCTGATGTTCTAGATGAAAACCAAGGTGAACACGCAATGCAGAAAGTAAATAAAAGGCCACTGTCAAAACAGACTGTGCCCAGGCTTAGCTATTTTAAATAGAAGCAGGTCAGAAACCAGCAGCCAAGTTTTGCGTTTCACAGCTGGCCACATATTGCTGCTGCCTCATTGGGGCTGGATTTTTGCAAGTGCCCGGTTCCTGTGTTGGTACTCAAACCTGGCATGTTGCTTGTTCTGAGAATCCCAGTGGGAGCTGTTAGTGGGATCCTTCTTGGCTCCTTTCTCTGATGACACTTAACGGCTATCCCTGATTTCACAGGTGGGTGCTGCCAGCGCTGTTCCCCCTCCCAATGCTGAGCTCGGCAGTTCAAACAGCCTCAGCCAAGCCCTGGCACAGAGCCCCTGTGCTTTTGCTTCTGTTGTTCCAGTGGGAGTGCAGTCTTTCTGATACCCCTGATTTCTCCAGCTTGGAAGTGGTCTTCCACAGAAAGCCCTGCTCATTCAGGAGTTCCCAAGCATGCAGGACTCCTCTGTGTCAACCAAAAGAAAAGCTGGTGATGTGAACTGAGGAGTGGGGAATAGCCCTTGATGTCTGTCCTCGCTCTCTAGGGAATAGTTCGAACTTGAGCGGATGACTTGTTATAAGGTAGCTGTAATGTTTCTTGACTTGACTGTAAGGAGTTTCTGTTCTTTCTGTGAAACTGACCACTGCACATGGAGCAGCAGCTGAAATGTTGTGCTGTACTGCCAATGTACTGCATTTAACTGGCACCAGTTTCTGAGTAACTGAATATTCAAGCAAGCATTCACTAACCAGAGGCCTTACTCTACCCGGATGAGTAGGCTTTTTTCTCTGCTGGCTAACCTGGACTGGTTATTTTACATCGTTCCCTTGCTGTTTGCTTGGCTGATGTTTTAAGAGATCTGTGTTTTGATCTCTTTCCTCATTCAGTTCTGGGACCGCCATGAATATTAACCTGGCTGTTGTACTTGGAGACATAATGTTGGTTTTACTTACCCAGCTGGCTTCCTCTAACCTTCTTTGATTTCACCATATGTTTTCAGACAGACAGCAGTGCAAAATTAAACATTGTATTCATTAGTACAATACAAATTGAAATAATACAAACTGCGTTCACCTTTGGTATAAACGGTAGTGCTCAAACTTTGTAAAGCCATTTTTCCTGCGTGTAGCTGGCAGCTGAGCAGCCAAAGAGAAGAATATTTGAACTCACATAGTTCAGGTAATTCACTTGATAGAAAGTATTCACCATTTCGTATTTCTGAAATAGTCCCTACTTGTACACTAATGATACTTGGTGGGTCCTAACTTGTGGAAAACCCCAAACATTTGGCTCTGGAAGTGCAGTCCTTATAAGGCTTTGTAAATGGATGTAGAAGACTGTGGGAGACTCGAAAATCTTGGCCATAGGAGTTCAGCTCTGCTTCAGACTGCTGCAGTTTTCTTTCTTTTCCAGAACCTTTGCCAAACACTCTGGTGCTCAGTGAAAGGCTCCTGCCGCTCCAAACTGGATGCAGCTGCAGATGGAACTTGGTGCGGAGAAAACAAGGTGACTGTGAGCCATGCTGCCAGCAGGATGTGCTGCCTTCAAAAGAGCAGCAGAGGATGCGTAGCTCTGCCATTGTTCAGTGTGAAAGAGGGGTATCCTGTGACATCTCCATTTATATTTCCACCTAAGTTTTCAACCTTCAGGGAATGAAATAACAAATAATTCACAATAAGATTTTCCTGTGATAATAACCTTAAGCTGTTTGTCCTTTCTCTTCTCCAGTGGTGCTTCTCTGGTGAGTGTATTACAGTAGGCAAGACTCCTGAAGCAATCCATGGCGGATGGGGCGTTTGGTCATCCTGGTCCCATTGCACAAGGACATGTGGGGCAGGAGTTCAGAGTGCAGAGAGACCGTGTGATAACCCAGAGTAAGCTGAGTACACACTGTTTTCTTAACTTTTATTCAAGATCTTTGAGGTACTTAGAACATTGGAAACTCTTGTATGTGGCTGTTACCAGCAGGTGCTTACAGCAAGACAGACACCTGAACACCTCTCCTTCCCAGTGAAGCATACCTGTGTAAAATTCAATAGGCTCACATTTTACAGTCAGCACCTCATTCTTTAATCCCTACCCTCCATGGAGCTTATTGCTACAAAAAATGAAAAAATCCTGTTATTTAACATTCAGGCATTGCAGAAATAGTAAAAATGTTGCTTTAATAATACTGCCATGAATAAATAAATGCCCTCAAACACTGGGTAAGGACAATAGCTAGCAATCTGTTCCTGAGGGAAGTCAAGGAACTCATCTTCCGTGTTTTGTTGTAGTCATCAGCTTTGTTTGAGCTTCAGATACACGAACTGATAGGTACAGAACATGAAAGGCAGAATTTTCTAATACATAGTTGAGTTCATGAACGCCCTACATCTCATTTTTAGAAATCACTAAGAGTCTAACAGCAGAAACATTACTTTTCTGGAAGAACTGTCAAACATTCTGGAAAATACGGTATTTTGGGAGAGTTCGTTTGATAAGGTTATTGGTCGTGAGCTCAGCTGGGCAGTGTACCAAGGACTTCTTTGGAATACATGGTTTGTCTAGATCTCTGGGCTTCATACTGACTTGTTTGGGTACTTGAGCATGTGAACGATATCTCTACCCCATCAGGGATTCAGTTTCACCTTGTTATCCCAATTGGAACCTGAAAGACATT
The DNA here is from genome assembly GCF_017639655.2 of Falco naumanni. Classification (NCBI taxonomy): domain Eukaryota; kingdom Metazoa; phylum Chordata; class Aves; order Falconiformes; family Falconidae; genus Falco; species Falco naumanni. Next base: position 73,646,265 of record NC_054080.1, read on the forward strand.
TGCTCTTTTGAGACTATTTTCACCCAGGATCTCCTGTCCTAGTCTCAATGTTCCTTTTCCTAGACCACAATTTGGAGGAGACTACTGCACTGGAGAAAGGAAACGCTATCGCATGTGTAACATTAGCCCCTGTCGCAAAGGCTTGCCAACCTTTCGTCAGATGCAGTGCAGTGAATTTGATACAGTTCCCTACCAGAATGAATTCTACCACTGGGTTCCCGTTTATAACACAGGTATGAAGCTACAAGTTTTTTTAATATCTCGTATAAAAAGTCAATTTTACAGAACTATGAGAAAGTTCTGTGAAGATAAGAAGTCACTGTAAGTATAACTGGCACCACACTGAGAAGGTAATGCTTCAGCAGGTTCAGTATTGTACTGCCCTGTGTTGTAGAGAGACAATCGATGCCTCTGCCTTATAACTTGCTTTGCAACAGCTAATTACTAAATAGTCACGGTAATAGTTACTACTATGCAGTTTGATTCTCGGTGTATGCATAAATGTGAAGTGTAGATTATCCAGTAGAAGCTAGCACAATGAAAAAATAAACCAGTTAAGGAAGTGAAGCTCAAGACTCAACTTTCAATTTCATTTGCCAGTAGTATTTTTTTTCAGGATGTTTTTGTGCCACAGTTATTGGCTGTTCTGAATAGGTTTCCTAAATTTCAGCTACTGTTTCAATTTCACCTAACAAAGGCACCATGAAGATGAACCAGACAGACTTCCAGGACAATCTCTGATGAAAAAAAATAGTTGATAGAAGAAGATTTTTTTTTAGAAGGACCCCCAGTAAAACAAACCATGGTAAATGCTAAGAGCCTAAGGCTTGTAGTCCAAAGCCAAATTCATAAACCATTTTCTGCAGTTGCCTGTCACTGAAATTGAGATTCCAGTCCTCTGTTACTCGTGTGTGCCACTGCAGGGTACAGCCTTGGTTCTCTTCATGTCCTCTCTACGGCAGTGCTACAGAACTGGTAGCTCGTGTGTGCCTTTCTTACATAAGGTGTGCTTCTAAAGGGCATTAAGAATCATGAATCAAATGGCATTCAGATCAGAAAAACACCTTTCCCCCATCCCTCCTTTCTTCCCGGGCTTAACTTAATTCCTCGTTTCTCTGTGTCCTCCCCTGGAGCAGTGCAGGGGGCTGGGGAATGGGGGTTACGCACAGTTCACCACATGTTCTTTCTGCCGCTCCTTCCCCCTCACTCTGCCCCCGCTCCAGCCCGGGCTCCAGCCCACGGCAGCAGTTCCACCACCTTCTCCGCCGTGGGTCCTTCCCACGGGCTGCGGCTCTTCACGCCCGGCCCGGCCCGGCCCCCCGCGGGCGCAGCCCCTCGGGCCCAGCCCGGCCCGGCCCCCCGCGGGGGCACCGGCCCTGCCCCAGCCCGGCCCGGCCCGGGCTCCTCTCCCCGCGGGGCCGCGGGCCCTGCCCGGAGCTGCTCCAGCGCCGCCGCCCGCGGGTCACAGCCCCCTGCGGGCACCCCCTGCCCCGGGGGGGGCCCTGCCCGGGCTGCGGGGGGGGAGCTGCTCCCCCGGGGGCTCCGCGGGCTGGGGGCACGGCCCGCCCCGCCGGGGGCCGCCCCGCGGGCTGGGGGAGCCGCTGCTGCGGCGCCTGGAGCCCCCCGGCCTCCCCCTGCCCCGGCCCGGGGGCCGCGGGGCTGCTGGGCTCGGTCGCACTTAAATACACGGTCTGAAATACACGATCCCTGCGGCTGCCACCGGCACCGACGGGCTCGGCCTTGCCCAGCACCGGGCCCGGCTCGGAGCCGCTGGCACGGGCTGCGCCGGGCACGGGGGCAGCTTCTGGAAGCTTCTCACAGAGGCCGCCCCTGTGCCCCCCCCCCCCCCCCCCCCCCCCCCGCCACCAAAACCTTGCCCTGCAAACACAACACAGTTTGTATTTTGTTATCAGGCATTTTAAATCATCTCATGCTGCACATGAGATACAAGGAGAAAATAAAGTATCATGAGCTTTTTCTAAACCCTGAGTGCACGTAACAGTCTTTGTTTGAAAGCATCTAGTCGAGTAAGTGAAATCCTGAGGTGGACATCCTGTGACATTTTAGACATTCTGTGTTCCTTCATCCTGCTGGAAAAACAGTAAATGATCTATATGGTCACAATTCTCTCTCCTGGCTTTTAATTTGAAAACTTAGGTAAGCCAGCTCTAATGAATGTCACATAATTAAATATTGCTGTAATGTTCTTTTCTGTTCTGTAAACTACTTTTACAGGAGGACCGGGACTCTTTTGATTATGTTATCGTAAGATATTTATCATATATTACATGTTATGATTTAGTACAAGGTAGGATGAAACAAGCAGCTTTAACAAGCAACCTGGCAGAAAAGCAGCGAATGACATCTCACTTTTACCTAGGCTAACTATATTTAAGATTCCAATTGAGATTTTTTCTTTCTGTTTTAAATGAGTTTGAACCTGTTGGGGAACTTGCATAGTCTTTTTGTGGATTTGCTACAGAGCGCAGAAACCCATGTGCTCAAGCTGGAGCACCCGAGGATCCCTGGGAGTCTTAAAATCATGTCATAGAATCACAGGACGGTTTGGGTTGGAAGGGACCTTAAAGATCGTCTAGTTCCAACCCCCTGCCATGGGCAGGGACACCTTCCACCAGACCAGGTTGCTCAATGCCCCATCCAGCCTGGCCTTGAGCACTTCCAGGGATGGGGCATCCACAGCTGCTCTGGGCAGCCTGTTCCAGTGTCTCACCACCCTCGCTGCCTAGTATCTAATCTAAATCTACCCTCTTCCAGTTTAAAGCCATCCCTGCTTGTCCTATCCCTACATACTCTTGTAAAAAGTCCCTCTCCAGGTTTCTTGTAGGCCCTGTTTAGGTACTGAAAGGCTGCTATAAAGTCTCCATGGAGCCTTCATTTCCCCAAGATGAACAACCCCAGCTCTCTCAGCCTGTCTTCATAGGAGACATGAATGAGGGGGACTTCCAAGCTCAAGGGTGGCTAAAGCATCCAGCAGCTCTGACCAGGATATTTTCTGAATTGTTCTCATGACCCAGGCCCCTACTTTGACATTTAATCAGACTTTTGTGCTAATGTGCTACTCTTGCCATCAGGTTGACTCTATATTTATTTATTTCATACCATTTAACAAATTACATATATCTGAATCTGATGGCTTCTTGGGGCTTAACTTCCATGTAGTAAGTATGAGTCCTACACTAAATTATATAAATACCTTTATTTTATCAGTCAGTGCCAGGATCATCTCATGTACTGGCAGATAGGGGTTCTGTTGCTAGTGTTCTAAATTTCGTATTTCTTACGAAATACGTCTGTGTATCAAGTAAGATCTGTACTGATACAGTTGCAGGGGCTGAGCTAACAGCATGAGATAATGTTTCTGCTGCTGCTGGTTTGAAATTAAACTTTCTTTTGGAGTTCCAAGCATGGTTAAAGTGGCAAGTAAGTTCACCTCAGCCTTTTTTTCCCCATTTTGTCTGTATATTGTAATTGTATTTTCTAATTTTCTTTAGTATGGATTTTCTTGGCCAATTCCAAGTCATCACAGAGGTGAGGGTTTATAGAGAAGAGGCCCACCTCTTTTCTTCCTCGTCAAGTAGGAAAAAATATTGAAGTCTTCTCTTCTGCCGGCAGACAAATTAATCGCATCCTTCAGTCAGGTTAAGCTGGATCCTTCCTGCATGTGAACTCATGAGAGTCATCTGCAGGGGAAACAAATTTAAATTGGGAAGGGAATGTTTTCCTCTCTAGTTATATTCATGTTGTTCTGTTTACATTTGATGAGTCTGAATTCCATGATAATATACACAGCGGGAAAAAATCACGTGCCTGAATTTTAGGATTTTTTACTCAGCTTTGCTGACTTGCATCCTCAGTCCCATTCTGATGACAGATAAGTTACTGGGCACTTATGGGAGCTCTGTGGCTTCAGATTCCATTACATCTGGGTTTCTTTTGTGTATTACAGGATTGATCTTGTATTGTATATGATCTTGTTTCTATTCAAATCAGCACCATAATCTTGGTGCAGGGTATGGGAACCACAGACAAAAAAATGGGATGTAATTTTTCTAGGCTGCTGAGTGTTGGTAGCACCTTAGCTAAACTCTTATGTCCAGCTAGGAGCAATGCACTGCCAGAAGGATGCAGCCAGACGAGGAGGTTTACAGGACAGCAACATGGAAGTCAAACGATTTGAAAAAGTAGGTTGAGAAAAGCAAGTTTTGCTCTAGAAGAGAGAAGTTGGAGTGAGTTAAATACTAACTACTTGAAGAGACTTTCTAAGAGTATTTAGCATGCTTATCCCTGAGCTAGTAAAGATACAGGCTATGAGGATTGCATGGCTCCGTGCAGTGTTATGTCCAGGTCTGGAAGAAGCTGTCAAGATCCCAGCAGTTCTGTGCCCTTGTTAACTGACTTTAAAAAACAGAACCCCATGGTCTTATCAGCACAGTTTGAATGTAGCTCTTCTGCTTTCAAACTTCGGTTTGGCATCAAGTTTTCTGTCACTGTACTTCATACCGCAACATCCCATCCCCTCAACTCAAGCAGTACAGGAGTCTCCAGAGAGAAGCAGATTCAGCAGTTCTTCATGTCCATGAAAGGTAGGACAAGCAGAAACAGCCAAAACATCACAAGGGAGCTTTAGGTTACACATTAACAAATCTTTATTGCCGTATGGGTTGTTAAACATTAGAGCAGGTTACCTAGAGCGCTTAAGGAATTAATACTGTCATTGTAGATATAAATACAATCTCAGCAGGAGCAGTCTAAGTAGCTTTGATCCAGCTTTGGTGTGGAAGGACAAATAAAATCCTGTAGGTTTTGCGCAGGTAGAAATCAGCTCTGTTTAAATGGGAATTCAGTGCTTTTTCTGAACAAGGTCATTACCAAGTGTTCACAGATGGATCTAGTGTTTCATGCATATGCTGGATTGCAAGAATTTCTGTATATTTTGGCCTAAAAGTTGCTAAAATGACAGCCTGTTTGTTGAAGTCTCATGATTTGGTCAAATTTGCTGAAGTAACTGAAACTAAACCAGCTGCTTTAATGAGTTCCTTCTGAGCAACCCTAGTATTCATATTGATCTTAGTTAGTGGGTTTGGATTTTCAGAACTGAAATAAGATTTAGAAAATCTGAACTCAATGCCAGTCTTTGCTTTCAAGTTCTGCTGTCATTTTGAGAAATGTGTTTATTTTCCTTTTATGTCAGTTTGCTTTCTAAAAATAGGAGATGAAAGTACTTTCTACACATATATCTGTTCTGTGTTTAAATGTTAGACTTGTTGAGAACAGTGACTGATTCTGGTACAGTTTATTTACAGTCCTACAATAATGAAGCCCTGATCTTTTGTCAGGTCCCTGTGCTCAGCTGTAAAAAAATAATGATAGATAAGTAAATAATTTTAGGAAATGAATGACTAATACAGTGCTAGTTTAATTTCCTCAGTGGTGCCCTAACCATCCTTCCATGGAAGAATGATGGTAGGAGTATAAAATTGGATAGGATTGAGTTTGTGGGGAGGTAGCAGTAGCCTCTCATTTCCAGTGGGGCTCTGCAGAAAACTGGTAGGAAGAAAGGCAATGCAAAATCTGTGGGTCAGGTAGCATCTAATTTGAGATCAGTTACTACAGTTATGAAAACGAGGAAAGATTTCATGCCTTCCAAGCCCTTCTTTGAATCATGAGCCTTTGCAAGTCTGTAAGTTTGCTTGTTGTTTCTTTTTATATTGGCTTAGTAAGAGAGTTATCTTTCTCTGCAAACTTTTTCTGAGTTATATACTTAGAGAGAGCATCATAGTTATGACAGGAATATGTCAGCAGTCAGCACTGCCTACTTGTTCATGCTCAGTGATTTCTGAAATTAAGTTGGATACCATCTTGCTTGTTATGTCAACACACAACTAGGGAGGAGGTACAGATATCAAACTGCTGCTCTTCATATTTCATTATGAAAAATGTAGAAACTGAAACGGCTTTCTACAGAGTCTCTGCCTGTTAGCGTGGGTTCTGAGCAGGTAACAGACTAGCTGGAATTCTGGGATTCTTCTTTACATAAGGGTATTGTGCTTTCTGTTTAAAAAGTGGTGCATTGAGAAGGTAAGCAAGGTGAAACAAAATTTAGGGCACTAAAGTGATCTAATTAGCCACATGTCCAGAAAAAGATTTCTGCAGATAGAAGTAAAATTACTTGCATCGCTTATCATGACAGCTCTTATCAGAACAACTGATGGATGTTATGGCTGGCAGTTTTCAGAGGGACTGAGAGCTGGTAAGGATTACAAACTTCATGTACTTGCCTGAGACTTTTTTGTAGCTCCATCTCCATTGATATTCTTGAACATGACTCACAAGACCTTGAATTCCATGAGTTTTATAACCTTGGACCACGTGTGTCCTCTGCCTCTAATCACTCTACTGCCCTTTACGAAGGCATCTGTATTTGAGAAGCCACTAGCACAACGTTGTTGTCAGTCCTAAGATAGCTCTACTGACAAGAGAGAAAAAAGAAAAGTCCTCGTTAAGGTTTTGGGTTTCCTTTAAGTGTCCCTTTTTTTTTGATCCCAGTTCTGCAGAGATCCTGTTTGAATGGGATGCCTAGTTTTAAAGCTTAGGCTGTGTAGGATTCAGTCCTTAAACTGCAAGCTCTTTGGGCAGGACCTGTCACTTTTGTGCACTGCATGGTGTTGTGTACATGTTGGTACTGTACAGACTAGAGCAACGAGAGTTTCTTAGCATTATCGAAAGTTTGAATTTTGCTCATTACTAGAAATTATTCTAATTTCAAACATAGTTCTTTGTATGACACAAGTCAGGACAGCAAAGGAGGAAGAGGGAGAAAGAAATTCATTAGCTGAGATGTAGAAGGTTCATAGTTACCCTGCATTCCTCCGAGAGCAATCCTCCGAGACAGGATGAAGCTGTCACTCAGCAGAGGCACCTCTGCCACACACAGGGAGGTTGAATTAAAATGGCTAAATAATAGTGCCTTGAAGTTCCTACTGACTGGCAGGTTTAAGGCCTACTGCTTCCTCAGCAAAGCATTTCAGCTTACTGAGCATGAACAAATTGCTTTAGCGCATGGCTAGACTGAGGTCTTGGAACAGACCAAAACCAGAAGACAGTCCTCTGTTGCTGTCCCTCATGGGTGTGACAGTGGGTGATTTTTTTTTTTTTTTTTTTGTTCAGATAGCTCTGGCTCTGCTGGATGGTTTCCAGGGAGTGATATAAGGGCAGGGATTATATCTGCCTTTGCTTTGACCCTGGTTTCAGTTCTGACTCATCTTCCGTGTACACAACTTATTTATCAAACTTGTATCCTTTGACTCTCTGAAGCCTGAGTTTCAAAATTTCCCTTTCCCAAGGGCCAGAGGCTGTGAAGCAGGGCAGTGTGTATTTGGCTTTTCTTATTCTATGGATGGAATAGAGTAAGGCTGGTCCATTGCAGAAAATCTTGTTTCAGACACCCACAGATTGCTTTTGCCACACTTTTTCTCTTCCCTGTTGCTTTTGTGCACATCTATCCAGGAATAGCCTGGGTCTGTCAGACCCACCAATATTACCCCATTTCATAAGTTGCCAAGCAGGGAAAAAGTCCAGTGTTTGAAATAATTAAGTGCCAGCAGATAGCTGAAAATGAGCAGTGATGTGACACTCTACTGACATGCAGAAGAGCAAAAGCAACCATTTGACTGCTGTCTGAGAGAGGCTGGCAGCAGTGATGAGCAGTTATAAATTATCTCTGAAATCACACAGTCATCAGCCAGTGGAAAACTGTTGCTTGTCAGTGTCCTTGGCAGTCTCACCCCTAGATTCCTCCTTTCCCTTCACTGATGGCATTTGGTTTTGCTTGTTTCCCATCACTTTCTTCATCACAGTTGACGGCCTCATTACTGCGCAAGTCAGCCAGTTGGCTGGATGTTAATGTACCAGCAATGATGGGCATGGAGGTGTGAGGGCACCAGCCTCTAGCTGCTTCCTAGAAGTCCACAAGTGGCCTTTATCAGGCCTGTGTCACTCTGTTAGCAATACAACCCTGGCTCTGCTAACTGCTTCTAATTAGGCCATTTCTGTCAAATGCTATGGAAAGTGAATGGATGGTGCAGTGAAGACACTCAAGTTCAGGGTCCTGCAGAAGTATTTTCTGAGAAAGTATCTTTGTTCTCCTTTCAGCAAACCCCTGTGAGCTCCACTGTCGCCCAGTAGATGGTCATTTTTCAGAGAAGATGCTTGATGCAGTCACCGATGGTACTCCTTGCTTTGAAGGAAGGCATAGCCGAGATATCTGTATTAATGGAATGTGTAAGGTATTGGGTATGTTTGCATGTTTCTTTCTCTACAGTTTTATAAAGTTATGGGAAAATGTTGTTCAACACATTGTTTTTGAGGATCGAAACCAAGTACTTCATTTTATCATGCTTCTAATGATCATGGAATCAAGTTTATAGAAACAGCCTTTTGAAGTAGATGTAAGAGTCATTTCCATCCTTTTTAGCAAATCCATTAGACTGAGTGCTAATTACTTTTGGTACTTTTTAAATCCTCTCTTCTTCTTCCGTTATTTTAAGTCATCAGTTTAAGAAAATCTGTGTGTTTCTGATGAGATATTTTCACAAAGGATTGTAGCTTTAAGGTTGTAATTGGTGTCACTATTCTCTGTGGGTTTTTTAATGAAAATGCGGTTTATCATTACATATTATGTTAGTTCTGAACTGACTTGTAATAGGATCAGGCATTTGCACTTGAGCACAGTAAAAATAATTTTAGTTTACGACAGTAAATTGAATAATGTTGTACAATGAGATTATGGGCAAACACAGAGTATATAGTTCAATAATGTTCTGTTTATTGAAGAGAAGTATAACATTGTCTGCATATTCAGCATGTTCATAGTAGGTTTCCAGGATGATATGTGTGTTTGTGGCATTTGAAGGTGTGTTCTGTAACTGCTGTAACACCCACAGTCTTAGCATTGGTTTTAGTAAATTTAAAATGAGTACTTTACTTGCAGGGGATGTAGGTACAACTACGGCTTATTTCTTCAAAAAGGGGATTTGAGTCCTGTTACCTCCTTGAAGCCTGATAGCTGTTTTGCTTTTCACGTCTTCAGAAACAAAAGCAAGACTTTGTGTCCTGTGGAAACTATGTTAGCTTACTGTTGGGAGCTTGGAATTGTATGTCCTAGGTCATTGAATCATATAAAAATGAAGAAGGGACTTCAAGAAGTCTTCTGTTTCATCCCTTTACAGAATCATGTTGCTTTTTGACACTTCTCACATTCTTTTCTTAAAGACTTCTGGTGATAGAAACTCCACATTTTAATTGGTCATTGGTATACCCTCTCTGAAGAATTTCTGTTTTATGAGAATGCCAGTGCCTCTGAGAGTGTTTTAAGCTTTCCTTGCAGGATATGCATTTGTTAAAGGGAGTTAGTGAGACTCTACTCGAATTCACAATGAAGAGATTCTGCTTGGCTTTGCTGGGAGCCGGGATGGGCCTTTTAACTATGATGGTGAAAGACCTGACCTTGCCTTGAGCAGTTCGAGCTAGATGTAAACACGTATTTAGCCTATTGAAACATGGTAAATGTTGCGTACCGTATCAGTGCTTTTGACCACCTGGAAGAGGCCAAGAGCTAAACTCAGACGGCTGTCTTTGTGATGTTACACTTTCATTTTCTGATTTCCAGCCCAAATGGACTGGGATCACTATGGTTAACTTTAGTTTCCATATACTTTCTGTATTGAACCTTGCCTGTGACAGTTCAAATTGATACCTGTTTCAGAAACAGCAAAAATTAATTCGTTCAGAAGTGATAGATCAGAGGTGAAAGGAAAGCTAATTCTAATTGCAGTTTGTAGATACCAGATACACTTCAGCATTAATAGTTCTGGGGACCCAAAACCTTTCTAAAAAATTCCCTCCAAGGTACTGGTGCTGTCATAAATACAGTTTTGTCAGAATTTCGTATGTTGACTACTGCTGCACATCTTCTGACAAACAGAATCACAGAATGAACAACATGATCATGCAGCTGCCACAGATGAGACCAAATGATGAACAGGTATCCCAAACAGGTCACACTTCTGAAAGACAGTGTATTTTTGTCTAAAATATGTACTCAATGTAACAGTTGAGGGTTTTTTTCAAGTATCTCTGCATAATTCACTAGTATTTTAGTCCAGCTAGTTCAATGCAAGACATACATTACAGGTCACAGGGACTAAATCTGGAAATGCATTTAATATAGTCAGTCTGGTACATCATTCTTATACTCCGATAGCAACCTGTTGGTAATGATGTGAAAAGGCAGTTCGCAAACTTTAGTGGCAAGGTCTGTTAAATCACTTTTCTGGTTTTCAGTACTATATCTCACAAAAGCACTTCACATTTGTTCTGAGTACTAAAATAATACTTCGCTTAGGTCTGAAATTGAGCAAGAAATTTAAACAGTGAGATGTTGTACATTAGATCCACTGTTCGTATTGCTCACATTTGGTGTGCAGAGTAGCTATTTTTTAATGATAGGGTTCAGAGTTTTCCTGGTGGATATCTCAAAACAAGATAGACTCAGATTCAACCAATAATTTAATCTCCTAAATTCATCCCATTTCAGTATAAATGTGCAGTTTGCCATGGTTTTGTTCAGAGCAATTAGAGAAACTGGTCTTACCTTGATAGCTAGATGGGGATTAAGATCCCTTATTTTAGCTGCCAGAGGTATACTGGATGCTTTCCTAACCACCTTGGCAAACCCATAATGTGCATCTTCGAGTGGGAAGCAAGTACAGACAGGCATTAGCACTTATGCACGTGGTCCTTGCATTCTTTCCAGTATATGGAAAAATATATTTTGTCCTCATTTTGTGGAAAAGCTGCCTGTGCCTCAGTGCAGAAGGAAGCCTTACTGGTGAGGTGTTGGTATGGTATTCCTTTAGAATTGCCTTATCAATTCAAAGGCAAGCTGAAGTTGTTAACTCATTGGAGGGCCTGGCATATAAAATAGCAGGGTCCTCTCTTAGCTTTGTCCTTACGCAGAAGAGGAGTTCCCTAACATATGTAGTGCTGTTAAATCACTCAGTTCACCAGTGGCTGCAAAGGGGGACCTCGAAGCTGTGTGCCTGCGGTTGCAACCGTATTTTGTTCCATGTGGTGCTAATATGGAGATGAGAGATGCAGGCCTCTTAATCCTTTTATTGTATTTGCACCTAGCCTGGCCTTCCTTCAAGTACCTTCTTAGACCCTCTGCTGTCATGATGTATGACTTAGGAATAGTTTTGAGTGGAGGGAGCCAACAAGTTCTGTCAGTAATTTAATCTAAAATCAAGATATACCTCGACTAGTTTTCTATTTGACCATATTCTTCTACATCCATCCTTTGAGTGTCACTTTTTTCCCCTTTATTTGGAAGGTCTTTAAAGCACATGACCTGTCTTCCTGTGTTTTAAACTCTACGTCACAAGTGCACTGTAATTCTTACTAGAGCAGTCAGTTGCTCCTCCAGTGTTACAAGCAGATACTGCCACCAGTGTGTGTTTGCTGAGCACTGGTATGTACATGACCGAGGAATTTGGTTAAATACAACCCATAGCATCGCCTAAAAATGAGGGCTTACATGGTGTGTACACTGAGAGTTTGTGGACAGTGAGGATGGAGGACCTGGCATCTCTGTTGTTAATAGCAAGCATTCATCTCCCACACAGAATTCTGATAGGTTTAAATGACATTCAGTCATGCAAATCTGTGAGCTGTTCTCTGTGGTAATTCACAATTGTTGTGCTGAGAGACTAATGGTGTATTGGAGAATTACACAGCTATGTAGTACTAGGGATGAAAATGGGGTTTTTTTCCTCTTGCTAAAAGGCAGATTACACATCTCAGATTTTTTGTAGTAGCTTTACTGCCTCTTACGGTTCATTATCCTCCTCTGACTGCTACCCACACAGGACATTGATTGATTCAGTCCCATCTAGACAAAATATAAGAGGAATAGGTGCATCAGGACAGCTTTCTCCCAGTTCAAGGCAACATCATGGCCAACATGAAATTAACATATTTTTTTCATTTGGAGACCAGTGGGGGAGACAAACGGAAGGAAGAGCTTAAAAGCGTAATGTGGCATCCACATAACTTTGATGTTCAGGCAGTACATCCAGGCTGTACCCTTCAGCACATGCATGGACTTTTTGTATCTGCCCCATGCTGTCAATGTGACACAAGTGTCTTTCCCTCTGGATGTGGCAAACGGGTAGCAGTATCTCTGGCTGTTTTCCCTTTAGTCACTGAGCAGCAGGAAAGAAATTGTTTCTCCTTCCTGTAATGCAGCCAGACAATTCAGGTCATTATTTCTGCCTCTGCACTGTGTGCTGGGACCAGTCTCAGGTGCATGAAAAAGGCTCTTGGTGAATGGGGCGGTGACAAAGGGCTGCTTGGAGGGATGCTAATTTGCACTGCACATGCTGTGTCACGCAGTGGTTGCTGTAGCACAGCATGTTTCACTGGTAGGGGTACACAAGGACACATGTGTACAAAAGAGTCAGAGCCTAATTGTTGCTGATTTTTTCTGGGTTTATAACCTGCATTTAGTCTCCAGATCCCTTTTAACAGTTAATATGGCAGAAATTTGAAACATATTATTTAAGGCAATTTTAGAAAATATGGCTACTGCTTATCTAGAACAATTAGAAGAATGAGGAAAGCAAGTAACAGGGAAGAGGAAGCATCTAGAAATCTGTCTATCAGATGACAAAAATAATGTGATACTCACTGGACCAGGAAGATAAACCATGGCCTGGAAATTAATGTTCATGTAAGTGTATTTAGAAAGAATGACTGCTGTTTATTTGGTCACATGAGAATATACACTTTGTGATGGTTATTAATGGCCTTGCAAGATGAGGCCCTCTGTCTAGAGATGAAGGTGATTGCACCAGCAGCAGCACCCCAGAGCTAGGGGCTAAAATGATAGCTTTATTTACTGTAAAACGGTAAATTGCCTGCCCTGCCACATTGTGTGCAGTGCCTCATTCTTGGGGAACCCAGCATCCCACCCTGCTGCATGTACAGGTAAGACTGATGTCTGATCAGATACCAACTACATTTCGAGTATCAGAGGAAAAACAAAATGCAAACTTCTGTGTTTGCAACTAGAAGGGACAAACAGATTCCCTTCGTGTTGTAGTGATGTCATATTTTGATGCTATGGATGCGTTGCTAAAGGATGGCCAAGTGGGGTAGATCTGAGCTGATTCTGACTGAGCTGATACAGAGTACTGGCCACTCAGCAAGCACCTGAAAGGCAGGAGTGGTGCTGCCACCCCACTCATTTGCTAGTGCCAATGCAGTAGTTCAGGACTAACTTGTTCAGCGTTTGGGGATTTTTACACTACACGGTACTCACAAGGGAAATATGCTCAGTGACGTTAATTTCAAAGTGTCTGATTGACAGCCTCAACTAGATAAATTACTTCTGGGTGGAGCCACTCAAACAAGCATGAACAGAAACCTTTTCAAGAACATGCATTTTCTACCAGAAAACGCTAATTCAGCAAAAATTATTCGATTTGAAGGCTATTTTTTTTAAGAAGTTCAAAAGAGAAGATCTAAAACCAGTTGTTAATAGTATTCTGCAATAGCAAAACATGAAGTGCAAAGGGTTCCATTTCCAGATTTTCCCCAACTTTCTTTTTCATTTGTGCATAGAACAGAAAATAAACCAAAACTTTCAGAACTCACCAGAGAGGCTGGTTACACCTCTGGTTTAATAATAAACCTGATAACAATGACTTTACTAGCTGTTTGTAGGTAAGTAACAAATGTACTGGTAGTACAGTAAATATATTGCAGAATGCATCTCTTTAAGAAAACAGCTACAAACCTACATCTTTAGGAAGTGTTAAATATAAACTGCAGTGCATCTGTAGATAGCAGGTGACGAGTCAGATCTGAACTTTTGGCAAGATAAAGAAACATCCTGCACTTATCGCAGTGACATCTGTGTACTTTCAATATTTCATTAAATCCATCCTTCATCAAATAGCCACATGCTTGGAAGCAAAAACCAAGTCACCTTCTTAATGTGTGCTTATCTCTGTAGTATTCTGTACTGCTCATAAACGTGGTCCTTGGTGCTGAGATGTGTCTGTGTGAAAGACATTACAAAACCTTCCCTTTTTTGAAAGCAGCCTTTGCTAAAAGGAGAGAGAAGCTGAGGCTCCTGCAGAACCTTTTGGCATGCCCATTGTTTTTGAGAATGGTTATCAAAGGTTCTGGCTAAGTGTTGGCATTAGGTGATGGCTGAGTCTTTTTTTGGACGCTCTGTGAAAATGCAAGTGACGTGGTTTAACACCATTAGTAACTTCAGGCCTTTCCTTGCTTCCTTTTTTGCAACTTTGCTAGCCATTCATTAAATCACTGGTGCATGAAAGAAAAGGTCAGGTGTTTCTTGAGCTGAAAATGACAGAAAAATATTAGAGAATCCAGGAGCCTTTATACCCAGATTAGTCTAATAGTTGGGTTTTCTTGTCAGAAGCTTACATAAAATTACAGTAGCTGATGTACTGAAGGTAAAATAAGATCAGAATTGAAAGAGGGGAAACCCAGATTTTCATACATAAAGAATGAAAGTTGTGAAGTTGGCAAGTGTTGCACCTGAACCATTAGAGAAAAATCAGAACTTAAGATACCACCAGACTTATGGCTATCCATCTAAATCACAGGCTTCCAGATACCTTAGATCCTACTAACAGCCATTGACATCAGGTTGTGTACTGCAACCTTGCTAGTTTTTAAAGAGAGGCAAAACCCACCCCCAAACCCAATGAAGATTGTTGAAGTTCAAAGGCATTAGTGCACAGGATTTTGGGATTAGACAGGAAGAAGTTTTGTCCTGACTCAGTATAATTAAAATTTTCTCTCACTTTCTGCCTGTAGCAAGCATGAACTCTAAAATCAGTCTTTACCAGAACTTTTATCTTGACTCATTCCCCCATTCTAGCAACCTGGAGAAACAGCTGTAAAACTTCATGCCTTCTGAAGAGTTTCTCTTTACCAGGGGGTTTAACTGCAGTAGAGGTTCTGAACTGCCTAATGGCCACACAAAGCTGACACAGACATTGTAGTCTGTTACTGCACTGCATTCCTGGGAGTCCGTGGATGCTTCTACAATGTGAGAAAGCAGACACAAATCCTAGATGTATTGGCCAACAGTAGATGTTGAGACCATTTGGGTGGCACATTTTTATCTCAGGTAACTGGCTGCTACTGTATGTTTCATGACATGATGGTGCTTGTTGCTTGTTTGTTTTTCACTTTGATGTAATACACATGAGTTTGACCTAGTTATAACAACCTCTACCATTAGTTTGTTTATACAGGATGTATACTCTTCCAAAAAATTGATTCTGCCCCTTCTTATACACTGAAGGCAGCAATACATGAACTCTGAGTATGTCATTGTGGAGGCCACATTTATTCTGAAACTGTTTTTCCTTCCAGACTGTTGGCTGTGACTATGAGATAAATTCCAATGCAACCGAAGACCAGTGTGGGGTTTGCCTGGGAGATGGCTCTGCATGTCGTACAGTGACGATGATGTTCAATCAAAGTGAAGGATTTGGTAAAATGGATTCTTTTAAACTCTTCAGTTGGTGAAGTAATTTCTCTACATAAAAAGAATTAAGCACTTCTCATTGCAAACAGAGTGGTCAATCTGCATAGGAAATCGTAAATGGGTGTTTCACAGTGAATCATGCTTCTGCCAGAAAAGATCTGTGGTCTGTGCTGTTTAAGTTCACCTTGCCTAACAGAAATTGTGTCAGAGAGCAACAGGCCCTGTGCAAGTTAAGCAGGTAATAATAAAACCCAAAATAGCAAGTGCATTTACAAGATTAATGTAATTTACCACCTTGGAAAATCTGGATCAAATCGTTGGACAGTATAAAGCACCATGAATATAGTGAGTGGTTTGGAGATTCATTTCTTAGTGTCATAAATCTGATATGATTGTCTCTGGTGACCCTGTGCCATCTCTTCCCCATGCAGAACTTTTTTTGCACTTCTGTTTGCTTTATAACTTTCTGTGGGATGCCTCTGGCTTGAAAGGGGGGAAGAAGTAACTCCCTGCAGGTTAAGGTGGTCTGAATCAGCACCTGGAGAACTGAGCCCTTCTTCACTGATGGCAGTGACATATTCAGGCTTTAAGTTGCCTTGTGTGGGATGAATGGGAGCCTAGAAGAGGGAGTGGGAGACTAAAACTGAACGAGAACCATGGCAATGAGCTGAAGATGGAAGAGACAACCAGGATGAACAGTTTCAAATGGTAAACCAGGACAGGACAGGGAAAATGGGGCATGGGAGAGCATACTTAGGGCAAGGTCTGTGGCTGAAGAAAAAGTCTGGTGCAGAAATGAGAAGTCTCGAGAGCAATAATGGGTACCACGCTAGTGAGGAGGGAGAAAGTGTGGTGAGGGTGTGGCTTTGGCTGGCTTTTGAGTTTGTGGTGTTTTTTCACAAAATAATTCTGATTTGCACAAATATGATTTCTGCTAATAATTTAGAGCTAGTTTCATAAGATTTTCCGAAGTCCAGGGGGAAAAGCACTTTAATATTTCAGGGTTTTTTCTGTACTGTTCACTTGGATTTGCTTTTCCTTCTCTCCATATCCCCCAGATGAACTGTGAAGGATGCATGCAACCATGCAACAGTGCAGAGACTTCCAAAGGAAAATCTAGACCTCCTTCTCCAATACTACAGTAATCCTCCAGCCTCTGATCTTTTGCTTCCGCTACTCTAATGTTCACTTTGCCTTTGTGTGGGGGATTTCCAAGGCTGCAGAGGACATGTAGTTTATTTTTGAATAACAGTTTTATGAAAAAGGTCCAGTACTGTAACACATGGAAGGATAAGTGCCTCTTATTTTATTAAAATTAGTTTTGTGTTTTGTCTTAGTTTTTCTTTGCCCCAAGATTCAGTAAGCCTCACTGACAGATACTGCTGAGGGATATTGAGTGTTAAGTAAAATTATTTCACTGCTTTCTTTAGCTTCAGTAGAAAATTGATTGATTCTGCAGATCCTTTCCCTTCCACAGATATTGATTCCATTGCAGACAAATTAAGAAGTGTCAGGAAAGGCAGAGATCAGTGGGTTTGTAAGGCAGTATGTGGATCTTGCAGATGTTCACAGGTGTTAAATTGAGAATAGGAAGATTGTTTTGTTCACAATACTGGCTTCTTCTAGTCTCTGACAGGTACTGTGGTGGTCTGTCTTGCAGTACAGATTTATGGCAGAATTTATGTAAATGTAAAGACTTCAGGAGCATAAATTCAGTGTAGGTAACAAAACTAGACCAAAGCGTGCTGCCAGGCAAGAAAGATTTGAAGAGTTTTTCTGTTTAATGGCACAGTGAAATTCAAAATCAAAGCTAATATATTTTGATTTAAAACTTTATTCATAACCTAAGTCCAACAGGGCCTTTCTTGGGTCTGGTGCTGCGGCAGCATCTATTCTGTCTGCAGGCTAAGTTGCCAAGTCAGGCTAAGGAAATGCTACTAATGAGTTTTAGTAATCCAGCCTTTCACTGCAGGGTAATCAGTTTTACCTGAAGTCTTACTGCCTCGTGTTCAGAAAGAAAGGTTTTTAAATCTGTGTTATTACTTGAATTTTCTTTAAAATTATTTGTCTTTCCTGTGGATTTAAAGTAGGAATAGTGGTCCAGGGGCTTCCAACACAGCCTCAGGAATGTCAGCATCATCTGTGTAATGGCTTTCCATTTAAGTTTTGTGATGGAAAACAAATCAGAGGTCTGAAATGCACAAATGGTCTCAGCTGTTGACACTAATATTAGCAAGTCTCTGGTCTGCACCTTATTTGCAGGGGGTTCATTTGAAAATCATTTAAGTTGCTTCATCTGAACTCTTACAGCAGAAAGGCTGCAGCATGAGCAGGGCATTGAAAATCAAGGTCTGGGCCTGGTCAAAGGAGCCACAAGCTCTCCTGCTGTTGAGGTAGAAGTCTGCTTTTATTTTGAAGCAGTGTATTTAGAAGTTGAAATCCCTGTTCCTACTGATGCTGTTGTGATGACTGCGAAGAAACATTACTGTGTACAGCGGAATGTTTGCAAGGTGTGTAAACTCTTTTGGAAGGAGAATAAATTATGCTGCTGGGTGAGGAGAAGCATTGGGTTAGGAGAAAGACCAAGGCACAAGGGACAGGGGTTTAGGACTCTGGCAGATGCAGGTAGTGTGGACTAAATGGATAACAAAAAGGGGGAATGAAGCTGAGAGGATTAGACAGAGGGATCTGCCTGGGAAGGAGGAGTGGCTCCAGAACAAGTGGTGGTCAATAAGGATGATGGGTAATTGTCCTGTCTTCACCCTTTTGTCTGTTTAGGGGGAAATGAGTTTTCCAACTTTCAGTAGCAAGGGGACAATGCATTTA
This sequence comes from Falco naumanni, assembly GCF_017639655.2. Taxonomy (NCBI): domain Eukaryota; kingdom Metazoa; phylum Chordata; class Aves; order Falconiformes; family Falconidae; genus Falco; species Falco naumanni. The sequence goes on from NC_054080.1 coordinate 73,664,701, forward strand.
AATTTATGAAGAACATGAAATGAGTGACTGGACAACAAGGGTGGGGGTGTCTTTCTTGGCCATCCAGAAGGAAAGATCAGGTGCATGTTGCTCCTGTGAAGGGCTGAATTTTGGCAAAGTGATGGGCAAACAAAGAAACTGTGGCTGTATTCACCTTACTCTGGAGGTTTATACTGATCCCAGTGTCTCCTAACCAGCTTGGCAGGACTGAATCGACAGGTGCCATGGTTTCCGGGCTACCCCTGTTTCCTTTTCATACAAACCAAGTGCAGACAGAGGTATATGCCTGAACCTAGCCCCAAGATGGGTTCTGGACATAGCCGTGATGCATTGGTCTGAGAGACTGGAAGGTCTCCTGGTTCCTCACTTAGGAAGAAGACTGTCTATAGACAGTAATTTTTTCCCCATTACCATTACACACTGCAGTGCTCCCTCTATTCCATGGGAAGGCTACAAACAACCATAGTTTGACTTGCAAACCTGGTATGCCATCAGGAGCCTGTGCTGTTTTCCACATAATGTGGTAGTCCCTCGAGCCTGGCTTAGAGGAAAACCGTGCCTCACGAATGTGTATTTTTGAGAGAAAAGCTCGCAGATACAACAAACTGGAGAGGAGGATAGGAGCTGTTGTGATAAGGAGAAATAGCCAGATCTGATACCATCTGATCTGCAGTACTGGGCTCGCCACCTGAATGAAATTACTCTTCTCTCACAGCAATGGGGAAAGAGAAACAAGCACTTCAGTCCTGACAGAGCTGTTCCTACAAGAAGGGTTGCATGAATTTATTCATGTTGTATTCTTGTCCGTGTTAGGAGCATATAAATGTAACTGAAAATGGAAAGATTAACAGCGTCTCAGAGTTGCCACTTGGTGGGTGCGTGGTAGCACCCACAATATGGATGCTTGAGGATTTAATGAACACAACGTGGAGGTCAGACAGCTGACATCTTGAATATTACTGAATCTCAGATCCCTAGATCCTAATCAGATGAAACCATAAAACCAAGAACAATTATGTGAACACCATCCACATAATTTTTAAATAAAAATGTATTAAGTTGAGTGACAAACTCAAAAGCTTGCTGCTGATTAGTTTTGCTTTCAAAAGAACATATCATTCATTGGGAATTAGTGTGAGGGTTTGAGAAATCAGGAGGTAATTTAGCTAGTCAAAAAAGGGAGGGCCAGGGAGAAGACAGGGTGATATTGTTGACCAGATGTTAACATGTATCACCAGACAGTTGCAATACATTTAAAAGCAGGTTTGTGAGCAAAAGCAGGTGATTTGGACAAGAACAGCTAGAGAAAAACTTGAAAGGATACAGATTTTTAGGTTATAACTGAGACAAGGTTTTTATACTTTGTGGTTTGAACCAATGTTATTCTAATTACATCTGAATAAAAACTACTGGAAAAAGACACTAAAGCCAAAGCTGTCAGGACATGACACAAGTAAGATTTTTCATGCTGTGTTAATTTGGCCCACTTGTGAATATGCCTTCTAATCAAGTCTTTAGTTAAATGATCACACGCTGTGTTCATAACACATCCCCTCTGCACTGAATGAATAGAATATTTGGGAGAATCATTAGACCTTGGTTACATGTAACAACCCTAGACTGCTCACTGAAGTTGACAGAAAAGTTTGGATTTCCACAGCCAGTCTAGGAAACTTGCAAAAGGTGACATCCAGAAAATTCTCCCCCTTGAACATCAATCAGTGGAGGGGAAAAAAACCCCACACGTACTATTAATCTAATTATGAGGGGTCTGATATAGACAGATCCTTTTTTGTACCATAAGCAATACATGACATTAGAACCAATACTTACCATCCCAAAAAAAGCTGCAAAATTCAGATGTTAACGGGGCACTTACGACAGCAGCTGGTTCTATGCCATGTAAGTACTTCTGCAAGGTGGAGAGTGTTGATGCTGAAGATCACTTAGTATGCCCAGTGTGGTTTATCTCACTTATGTGAGTGAGTAATCAAAGGTGATAAGCTTGTTTCACAAGAAAAATGAAGGGGCTCTGAGTCTCAGGATTTAATTCATGACCTCAGCAGTGTACGATGAGAACTGGGGAACCACACACGTGTTCCTATCTTGAAGTAAACCAGCATAAACTGCAGCTCACACTCCCAGGGCACCTGCTTGTAGAGCTGTCATCTATCCAATTTCTAAGGCCCAGCCAGGAGCAATAGCAAAAAAGCTATCTGAGTTCGTGTTCAAATTTCTATGTGGACATCCTATTTTTATCGTTCAGTAGCGACAGCAAGAGCTGTTCACTGTAAGATGAAAAACAGAAAGCCTGACGTCATTATTGCCTCTGGTGCAAACAAAATTTTGTAATAAGTGCTCCAGGTTCATTCTTAACACAGAAGTGAAAAATCTCATTACACATAGCTTTATACACAAGGAGCTGTTGAACTTCCTGATGAAAATCAGTAGTTTTTAAAAATGTGTTCGACTGATCATAGTAATTTGAGGCTTTTGAATAACCGGTATTTGTTGCATAACAGTTGTGGACAAGTTAAATGACTTGAGAGAGAGCATGTGGAATTATGTACGTGCCTATATGTTTGTGACAGATGAAAACGTTCCTTGCAAATTAGAAAGACCTTTTCCACAACAGACTGTTGGCTTGCTGGGACTCCCTGGCGTTTCTTCAGATTATTCACATTGCAGTATGCCAGAGCCCTTGGATAGAGTTATGGAGATGCTGATGCTCATGTGTGGGGTAGATTTCCCCTGGTGCAGCTCAGATCACTCACCTCGGTATCCCTTCTAAATGCCACTGTCATTGCCTAAACACAATGCATATTCATATTCTCCAACTGATGCTCAAAAACTTGGGTTGAAAAGTCACACCATTAACTAGCTGAAATGCAAACTCTGTGATAGCACATTTGTATACATTTTCAAGCAAAGCTGATATTTTAATAGTCTTATACATAAGTAAAATGCAATGACATTATTGTTGTTCACCTTCATGAACCTTTCTTGTCTCTTAGGATATGTTGATATTGGGCTGATTCCGAAAGGTGCGAGGGGAATCAAAGTCACGGAAGTTGCAGAAGCAGGAAATTTCCTTGCTGTGCGAAGCAAAGACCCAGAAAAATATTATCTGAACGGAGGCTTTATCATCCAGTGGAATGGTGAATACAAAGTGGCAGGCACGATATTTCAGTATGACAGAACAGGGGATCTAGAAAATCTGACTGCTCCAGGTCCTACCAATGAATCAATATGGATTCAGGTAAATAGCAGATCACTAACAGAACCTTCTGGGGTTTGATGGCAGCAGAATGTGCTGGGGCTCTGAAACTGAGGCTGGAAAGATTATAAATCACTGTTATTATCCTGCCTGAAAACAGATGTTCAGTATCGTAGTCTTATGATTTTTAAAGGCTGATATAATCCAGTGCTGCCTCTGCGACAGGGATCTTGCCACCTATAGTTGGTCAGTTCTGTGCCCAAACTTCCTTGTCTCCTGTGCCAGCTTAGCCCAACATGTGGCTGTGATGAGAACCAGACCCAAATGAAAAGTAACTATCAAAAAAAGGGAGCTGATGTCAGGCTGTGAACAGTGAGAGCTAGGGAAGGCTGTCAGCAGTAACAGCCTACACTGAGCAAAGAAAACACAGCATTAGACAGATGGATTAATAGCTTGTGGTAAGTGAAATGGATCCATTTAGCATCCACTGAGGCTGCTCCCTTTTGTTTCTTCTGTGTTGCTTTATAGAGTCTTAACTTAAACATAACCAGCTTCTGTTAGTTCTGCAGAAATAGTTTTCAAAAGGCCCTTTTTTCTCTGAATGTATCTTTCCTGGCTTGTTTGCCTCTGTGTGTGCCACACAATTAAAAGGAGTATTAGGGGTGTGATGGGAGCCACTTTAATGCTTTGAATGCCTGGTGAGAAGACACATCTAATGGGTGCTCAATCTTCACTGTCAGTAACAAGGTCAAAGAAACAATTAGGGGGAAGAGTAGAGGTTCATGCTGAAGTCTTTTATTCTTTGATGATGGTTTGCTTTTCTCCCTCTCATCAGCCAAATGGTAAATTTCTGGAGTGGCTCTTCTCCACTGGAATTTTCCTTCTTAATCCGGAAACACTGAAAAATAATATTAAAGCCATGTCTAATAAAGTTTGTCATTTTCTGACCTACTGGGTGTTTTGTAACAGCTGTTTCAGAAGGGTAGGGAAATCATAATTGATAATAGTGATAGGAAATAGCTCTTAATCAGCAACGCGTTTGGCCGTGCCTTGGATGGACTTTGCATGATCTTTTCTTGCAGTCAATTGGATACCAATAATACTGCCCCACTTATTCCCACCTGTGCTTGCAAAAGTGCATGGCAAACAACTGTGTCTTAGAAAGACCAATGTATGCCACTGTCGGCACACAAATGGAAGTTTTGCCAGTCTGCTTTTCTGAACGGTTATTAGGCTTCAAAATGGGCAGTTTTAAAACCTTGCTGCTTATTCTATTTTCATGCTTTGAAAGCTTTGGGTCAGTAGATTATGAAAATTGTAAGTAATTAAATAAATCACTGTCTCTTCCAGCTACTTTTTCAAGAAACTAACCCTGGAATCAAGTATGAATATACTGTACGTAAAGAAGAAAGTCATGAGAATGAGATTGGAGAGCCAGAGTATTTTTGGCAGTATGGAGACTGGACAGCCTGCAGTGTTACCTGTGGAAGAGGTAATTCCTCACTTACCTTTCCTATTACTGTTTGTCATCCTTAAGTTTTCCAGACATCATCCTCAAAGAGGTAAAGTCCTTTAATCTGCATTTAGTGGGAGATCAGATGGTTACAATAATGTATTTTGGCTTAAGGATAAACTGTTATTAAATGATTTAGGGCAAGTAGGTTTCTAGAACAGCTGCCCTGAAATTCCCAACGTCTGTGAACCAAAATGAAAAACTGCAGTTTTCTTTTCCTCATATTTTTTGTCAATATTGTTCACAACTCTACTTCCCAGAAATACTAATTTATAACCTACTCGTTTCCCTACTGAATCTTTCCAATATCTTAACTACAAAAAATATTGTCCTTATCTGTCCTGCCTTGATAAGCAACAATGCTTTTTGTGCGTTTCTCAATAATTATTTTATTTAAATCAGTCTTGAGGACTTACATGTCTCTGCCACTCTCAGTACAGTGGCTTGGGAGCAGCTGCAGTTATATTGTTCTGTGCAGCATGTTAAACCAGACAAGCAGAATGATGACCATGAAGCAAGATCTAACAACAGGTCTAGAAGTTTGCCTGTGTTAACACACAGAAAATGCTATCAGAAAAATGTTCTTTAAAGTAGTTAACAGATCAATGAGATGAAGTTAATGCTTGCAGTAAACCAACAATGATGATAAAAAGACAAGGTTTTTTTACAAAAGTAAAGGTTTTCATCCATCCTTTGTGGGAATCATTTTTGAAAGATGAGAAAAGTGTTGTGTGTGAAAGGAAGTCTGCACATGGGAGGAAGAGATTGCAACCTTCTGTCTGAATTAGTTCCTGAGTTTCAGTGGACAGAAGATCCCTGGAGATAGAACGGGAACCTTTTTCTTTGAGTATCTGTGTGAAAACCGTACAGAACAGTAGAAGATCGATGTTACAGCCACTGGACAAACAACTTGAAATAAAACTTTTTCTAATGCTAGGGTATTGTCAGTGGGTTTTGATAATTACTGCTTGCTTTAACTACTTTCCAGAAGGAAAGAAAAAGACAAACAAATGTTGTAACAAATCCAGCTGGAAGTCCAGAAGCAGCGATGATTACAGGAGTTAACAATATTTTAATACTTCCTGTCAGGGAAGACACTAAAATAAGGCATTTTCAGTGATTTGAACCAAGGGCATTGTATGGCCTTAATTCTAGAATATTAGAAGAATTGTAGAAGAATAGTGTAAATTACCCCACTCCCCAAAAATATTTTGAGATATATATAATGGACATACTATAGAGATGTTTGTACATCCATATATATATATATGTGTTTGTGCAAATATCTGTGTGGCTTGGGTTTTGGTGTTTTGTTTTTGTTGGTGGGTTTTTTTTTGAGAAGAGTCTCTCAGCACAAAACAGTGTGTGCTTTCTGTTTAGCCGAAAAAAAAAAAAAAAACCCAACATTTTCTTCAAGTAGGTACCCAAAACAAATGTTTTGCTTAATTGCATGCTGTCTGCTTTAGTTCTGATACCTAGTTGTGAATAATGCTTAATATAACAGTTGGCATGATAACAAAAAAAAAAAAAGGGGGAGAAAAGTGTTATTACACTGTTTATTATGTTGTTCGGGGGTTTATCTTACATGAGCTGCTTTACTTTTCCAAGAACTTTTTTTCACTAAGTAAATTTGCAACCCTGTGTACTACCTTTTGGTCAAAGAACTGTTTGACTTGGCTTTGGTTTCTAACTGCCACATGGATTATTTAGGGGCCTTCAGGCCCCTAAACCAAACGTGTTTGGGTTTTTCCCCCAGTTTTTATTTAATAAGTAGCTTCCCCTGTTTGCTGTCTTTGGACTTGTAATAAATATTTCTTGAGCTTATTGGCTTTTTCTTTGGATAAGTAGATATTATATGTTTCAGGCAAGATTGTGGACTTACTGACATGAGTTTGCAGGGGAGCAAAGAGGTGCATCACAGTTCAGAAAGGACACAGAAACCTTCTCAGTTCTCTGCATTCCTTTGTGGACAGAAGAAAATGAACAGAACCTTTGGTCTCTTTCCTCTGAGTTACATACATTTATAAAAGTAACTGAACAGGTCTAAAGGAGGGTGTAATCGGCTAATACGTGATGAAGTCAGGGTATTGTTGCTTGTTCCCTGCCATGAAAAAAGGGAAAGCCTGGCACAGAGATTCAGTGCATCACTTGAGCCATGAGAGCTCTGACATTTGTCTGCAGTTTTCTGCAGGTACCCGATGCTTAATCTGGTTGTGCTCTGGGCTGTCTGAATGTGGGCCAGATGTATTGTTCTCGTATTAGCTTGGCACTGAATCTGAACTAGCTGGCCCTCCTAAGCACCACACTGGTGCAGTAATGTAGCAGGTTTATGCCCGGATGATCAGAGAACAAACACGTCAGTGAAAATACCCGGAGCTTTGCTGCATAAATAAAGGGCGTAGCAGCAGGGAAGGTTTATTTGGAAAATGTTAGCTCTATGTCATTACGGAAATTTGGAAACTCTAGAGTCTTGCTACTTTTAGCAGGGAATATGGGCATGATTGTTGACCTAGAACCAGAAGGTCTCACACGGTGATGCATTGTTGTGGTTTGATCCCCATTGTTGTGGTTTGATCCCCCGAGTTCAGTTCAGGAGCACGAGGCAGAATAAAGGCAGAACTGAACATTCCCAATGTTGCTGGATTAAGCAACACACTTTTCTGACTTCCACAGAACTTACTTCTGGCTTTGAACGATGAGATTATTTTATCTGAAGGTACAGTCTGTTCACATTTAGAATTTATTGATGGCAGTAACAGACCTGTTGTGCCAAATTCCAGGCGTTTGAAGAGTTTTGAAAGGTTTGCAAGATGAAGTAGGCAAGATCATCTGCTATGGTTGTGCTGTATGACAAGTCGAAAAGTTGCATTTATTTAGACTAATAGTAGTAAAATAACCTTCAAGGAATTCTGCAGTTATTATGTGGTAAATAAGAAACCAGTAGTTTTTGAGGATGAAAGGGAGGGCCAAGAAAGACAAACTAACTTTGATGGCCACAACCAGCGGGAGAACTTGATCCTTGCCTAGAATTTTGTTCTCTTGGCAAACCTGGACCCACCTAAAGATTCAGCATAGGGCCTGTCATCATGACCAGTCAATATGGTAGCAGTACATCCAAGTGCACTGTGGCCTTCTGTAGCCACAGAGATAAGGACAATGCAAACAAATGTATTCTGGAGCCAGTGACTCAGTGAAGCTGAGTTAGGGAGTGACACATGGGACTACAGGCACAGGAATGGATTGATACAGGAAAGCGTCATCTCTCCTGAGAGAAAAAATACAGTTTTGTATAATACAGCCCCTTATCCAGGGAACGTACCTGGAAAACATGCCAATGATGACTACTATCTTTGTGGAGTGAAGCTGTCCCTTCTCCCAGGGCAGCTCCATGAAGATATTTTCAAAAGTGTATTCTTGACCTCAAAGTAGCACCCTGACCCATATCCTTCCCCAGCTCCATTGCAACTGAGAAAGAGTGCTTATGTTTTCCTTCATTTCCTTCATGTTCCGTTGTCTTTTGTAGTCTCAAAGAGTGGGTCTGGTCAGTCTACAGTAACACCTTTTAACAGGGATAAAATACTGTCTGAAAAATCAATGTTTTCCGTAGCAAACATACCTAATACTGCATGAAGGGAAAAGGGCAACACATTGCAATACCTGATATTAATTTGCAATGTAGAGTATGGTTCAGTAATTATATTGCAGTCCATTTCATGGCAAACAAACACTGAAGGGGATAATTACGGTAGAAATCGTAAGTCTCACACTGTCCTCACTGCAGGGCAGTTTGACTCTTTGCCTGCCATTTGCTTTATGCAGAAGGGAATTGCTTTGCAGTTAGAATGTGTGTACACTGGCCTACGTCCTGCACCCTGTGGCCGAGAGCTTGTCCATCCGGAGCCTACTGTCAAGACAGCATGTAAAACCCTCAAGCTTTTTTATAGGAAGATTAATTTAAATGACTCACAGTGTTGTTTCGTAGACCAACTACCCATTATTCTTTCTTTACATAATGGTCGATTAGAAATTACAAGTATAAATCCTTCATCCTTATCTAAAGGCTTTAATCATGTTTCTTAGAGCTGCCTTTGAGTGGCATTGAATGTAATAAGAAGCAAAGCACAGCACAGCTGCAACTAAGGGAGAATATTAGGCAACCTCAACAGTTTACTTCTCCATAGATAACATCAGTAATTGGCAAATTTTTGAAGCTTTGCAAAAGGGCTTAACTGTTAAGATTTGTTTGGGGGTTAATTGTTATGTGCCCTCTAAATCCATCACAACTGCTATCAGGGCAACTTTGCAAAATTACCTCCAGATGTTCCTGAACTGAAATGTGGTACTAAACTTGTAGCACTGATTTTAGAAAATGACGGTAACTGTATTTTCCTTCACTACTATGGGTCTAAATTCTATCACACCAAGAATGCAAAGGTTGGCTCTTGTATTGTGTACGTAACTTGTGCATGCACTGAATATAATTTGTTCATTCAAATCTGTTCGACAATTGCTAGTCCTTGTTCACAATCATTAGCCCTTGTTCTCGTTGGGGACTTCAGCTTGCCAGATGTCTGCTGGAAATACAGCACAGCAGAGAGGAAACAGTCTGGGAGGTTCCTGGAGGGTGTGGAAGAGACCTTCCTGACACAGCTGGTCAGTGAGCCAGCCAGGGGAGATGTCCTGCTGGGCCTGCTGGTTACAAACAGGGAAGGACTGGTGGGTGAAGTGGTGGTCAGAGGATGTCTTGGGCATGGAGATCATGAAATGACAGAGCTTTCAGTTCTCTGAGAAGTAAGGAGGGTGTCAGCAGAAGCGCTGCCTTGGACTTTTGGAGGGCCGACTTTGGCCTGGTTAGGAGGCTGGTTGACAGAGCCCCTTGGGAGAGAGTTCTGAAGGGCCAAGGGGTCCAGGAGGGCTGGACAGTCTTCCAGAAGGAACTCCTAAAGGCTCAGGAGCAGCCTGTCCCCATGTGCCAAAAGACAAACCAGGGGAAAGACCAGCCTGGCTGAGCAGAGCTCTGGCTGGAACTCAGGGGGAAAAGGTTTATGACCTTTGGAAGAAGGGGCAGGCAACTCATGAGTACTACGAAGGTGTCATGAGGTTATACAGGAAGAAAATTAGAAGGACCAAAACCCAGCTAGAACTTAATCTGGCTACTGCAGTGAAGGACAATAAAAAATGTTTCTATGAATACACTGGCAACAAAAGGGGTGCTAAGGAGAGGACACCATAGTAACAGTGCTGTTAGTCCCTTTGCTTCCCAGGAGAAAGGTAAGTCACAGAGATACTGTGACCTACCATCTGCATATTAATTGCTGTGAATTAATAGCACAGTTAATTTAATGGGAGTTAAACGTGTTTCTTCAGTCTTTTTAGTCCTTGGGATTTGTTTGGGCCTAATGCCACTGTTTCAATGCCTCTGTATCAGTCTAGCTACAACCTTTCAAGCTGTAATATTGCAATACTATTTTTTTTACACTGTGCAGCACAGAACCTACCTCAAATTGCTGCAGAACTCTGTGGAAAGCAGGCCCCTGGAAACCAGCTTTCTTTAGATTCCCACTAGAGTAATGCAGTATTTTGGTTCATGTTCCTTTCTGTTAAATGGGCGGGAGTGTTTTTAAGTGGAACTGTTAGGAAATAACCCAAATTGTATGTATGGAATGTCTCTGTGTGTCCCTCTAGCACTGTGCTTTGCCTCTTGTGATGAGTGTTGTGTATTATTTATTTAGAAGACAGATCTTCTCCCTCATATTATGGCATCATTGTTTTCAGCCAGGTTTTGTACCAAAACATCTTAAAAGTAGAGTTCAGCATTAAGAGTCACAGGGTTATAGTTTTGCTCATACACTCCAGTTTGTATTCTGCTTAAACAGCTTTCCCAGAAGTACAAATAAAAGATCACCTTGCTGTGAATAGCCTGATTTGGCTGTGTTTCCTCTTGCCTGTGAGTAATCTGAGAACTGTTCATTGCCCTTTAAACCTGATTCCCAAAAGAGCTCTGCTTAACACCTTTTCAGCTCGATTAAAGGATGCTCATACCTGACTTAGCTCATCCAGCAGAACTGACCTTCACAGCTGTTACTGTATTCTGGGATGTGGAGTATAGCCAGTGTGTACTCTTTATCCTGGAGGATTTCTGCAGCTCATTCCCATGATCCCTGATCCTACAGGGATTACTGTTCCGTTATTTTTGTGTGTCTTGCTCTTGCAGGGGTGCGGCGCCAGATTCCCCACTGCATGCGGAAGGGAGGTGGAGTGATCAAAAACTCCTTCTGTGACCCAGCAACGCAGCCAAATGGGCGACTGAAGAAATGCTATGAAAAGGACTGTCCACCCAGGTAACAGATATTGGGAGGGCTCCAGTAACATTAAATAGCAGTCTTATTCAAAGAAAGATGTTGTTTCTAATACTCCATTAGTGTGTCGTCTATGGCCTGCCATGGTGAGAGCTCCCAAGCATTTCAGAGCAACACGGCAGAATCCCAGTAACAGAAAATTTGGAGTGAGCTGCCCTAAGAGGTTACCAATGCAAGTTACTGAGCAGTCTGTGCTGAAAAAGGCAGAGAATGGTCCCTTATCTGTATAGGTAATCTTTTTTGTTCAGTTCAGGTGTGCCTGAAAACAGTGCAAATTCTTACTTATTTTAACAATCTTATTCCTGTCTTAGCTTGAGTGATAATATATTACTGTGTCTTCCAAAAACAAACTTGAAGAGAAGGGTTTTTAGCCTTTTGATGCTGTTTTTCAATATTTTTGATACTCCTTTGTCATTTTTTTGAGGGATGATGAGTGGAAATGCTTGTTTCTATAATTATTATACATTCTTTATGACAGTTATTGTCTCTTTTTATCATGTCCCTTCCTATTTTTTCCCTTCAGCAAAGCGCAGCTTGCTTCATTTTGTGATCACAGAGGAACCGTTTTTTCCATTCCCATAACTTTATTTTAATTCATCTTCATCTCGTTGTTTTTCTGTTGTACAATGTTAGCGAGTAGGGTAGGGAAGGCTAACCGCAGCAAACATTCCTGGTGACAGCAGAACTGTGGGCTTGTAAAATAGGCACAGATTTGCTGGAAGTGGTTAATATTGGCTTTGGTTTCATGGTTTAGATACTGGAACATCATGCTTTTGTCTTGTATTGTCTTTGGAAATTATCATGTTGTTCACAATGGTGTACCAGTCTTTCCCTAGCAATTTAGTTAAATCAGAATCAAATCAAAGTCATTATCATGATTCCCTTAAAGTGTATTGCATTACATTGCAAGCAGTGAATTTCACGAAGCTTTTCCATAAAATATTCTGCATGGCTGTTGGTTTTATTAGTTGTTTCCAAGTATCTTCACAGCAGTGTATGATTCTACCTCTGGGAATTACATCTTCGTGGTAGCAGCCTCTGTAAATGACTTAAAAGCATAAAATACCAGCATTATATAATTCTTTGTGGACTGGTAGGAAATCAATTGACAGTAGATCAAACTTACTAAGTAGTTGACTAGTTAACAGCTGAGGCTACCCGTATGTGGGGGTGTCTTTTGTTTATAGCATGTATAAACTGTGCTGTTTATTCCACAGTTCCAAATTAGCTCAATTTATCTGATTTGTTCTAAGTGACTGCACTATTCAGACCTGCTCTTGAAAGTAAGCATGCAGAATTTGTCTCATTGGGCAGATCACAGAATTATGTGACTTGTCAGCCAAGACCTTCTGAAGGCCAGGCAGAACAGTTCTCATATACTGCCTGATTGATGTTTATCAAGTTCATTCTGCACTGCAGAGGAAAGCACTAGTTACCCTTCTGAGGACAGCAAAATACTGACAAAATGCAGTGCAGGAAACCCATATGTATCTAGTTCTAAAGTCATGTTGTATATTTCTTTTTCTTTTAATAACAGAAGAGTCACTGTAGTAGTTTGACCAAGGGTCTGAGTCCCTGTTCTGGCTGCTGGCAGGGCCTACCTGCTTAAGGAAGAGTTAAGACAAGGCAAGCATAAATTATATCCCTTACTAATACTCTTCCAGCTTCCAGCTAGTTTTAATTTCAGGCATTTCCAGAGGCTTTTATGGCTTGTCTAATCAGTAACCTCCAATGGACCTCTGTTCTTAAGCACTTGTCCAGCCTCTCTCTACAACCTTGTAAAACTTCTATCGTACACAACTTCCTCTGCAAGAAGTTCCACAGCTTTAATGGCTACTGTGTGAAGCACCACCACGTCTCACTAGTTTATGTTGGTGGTCCTGAGATCTTCTGTTGGAAGAGATGACCGTGAAGAATGAATTCCTGCCCCCCTTCCCAAGCCCTTCCTTTTGTAGATCTTGTCTCTGTTCCAGGCTATAGTCCCAGCATGGAATATAGTTGGTATTTGCTTTCCATGGCTTGTGTCACACTTAATCCAGACAGATGGTTACACGTCTTCATTTGAAAAGCAAGACATCGCTTAGTGCAGTTTGTTAGCTCTAAAGAAAATATGAATGTTGGAGGAGGGTGTGACTGTCCCATACAGCATGATACAGGGTAACTGAGAGATCACGTGAAGCTGCTGAAAGCAAAGCGTTCTGTAGAGAAGTGGATAAATTCTGTGCTAGCTTTGAGGACAGTGCTGTTAAACACAACACTGCAGGGAGCCTTTGGTTACTGCTGCAGCCACAGGACTGAAACTTAGATGGTCTCACTCCTCCCAACAGTGAACCAGGTTCTTTATAGAAACATCCTATCTAAAGCAAAAAGGATGTTCTTGCATAACCCTCCCTCCTATGATCTGCTGATGGAAAACTTACTACGATGAAGCTAGCTACTAGACTACTACATCAGAATTAGGTAATTTATCAGACGGTAGCTACAGGCAAAAAATAACCTTACTCTAATGTTTGTCACTCTCACAAACAAGATCTTATTAATTCATTTCAGGAAGTTAATTACAAACTGTTTAAATTACAGGCTTCTGAGAAGTCCAGGTCTTAACATTCTTGTTTGTTAGCTGATGTAGTTTACATTTATTTGTCCCCACACTTTCTACTAAAAGAATCTGGAGCAAAACAAATAAAATACTGAAAATGTTGCAATGCATGTATGCCATATGTTGACTCAGAACAAAATAAAGATGGCTGAACAGTTGACAGTTACGATGTCGTGCAGCCACTCGTAAAACTTGGGTGATATTGCTTAGCAGGAGTGCAACGAGACTGTAGTATAAATGCATGGGTTTTTTCATGTTATGCTGTGGAATATGTTTTCCAGTTATATGTTTCTTTGGTAGGCAGGTATTTAGCTCCATAGGTGTTAATGATTAAAATCAGTCAATACTACTTGAAGAGTGAGATTTAAATTACTTAGGTGTTGTGAATAGAAGTTTTGCTCTCTCCAATTGCCTGAAGCCTTTTTAACCTGACTACCCACTTGAACAGAGTAATCATAAACAGATTATTTTACAAGTACTTGGTATCTCCTGCTTTTTATCTGCTGTTCCTGTATTATCCTGCTTCCAGACTGCCTAGTAGACTCCAGTAGCATAGTAACAATAGGAAATCTTGTTTCTGTTATAATACACAGAATGAAAATCAGTATGCTGTTGGTATCTGCAGTGCCTGGTGCTGCACAAACACATAGTAAGAGGAGACAGTCTGTCTTTAGGTGTGACACAATGGGGTGGGAGGGAGGGAGCATGTTCCTATGGGAACAACAGCCTCATAGGCATGAATATAGCAAACTTTGTTTCCAGAATCCCATTTTCAGCAGGATCCATGCCTCGCTGAGCACACATCATGAGGTATAGATGAGGAGTGTGTAGTGGCCAAGACTGTTGGGCCCTGCCATAATTGTCACAGATGCTGGAAACTCGATGTGGGAGGAAAAGAGATCGGTCTCATTTAAGGCAGCTGAATGCCACCTGAGACAATCAGATTGTCTCCCTACCTCTGTGCCAGGCTGGATTGCTTAACAGCTGAGCACTCACAGCTGCAGTTGAAAACTAACTGAGGTTATGCTTTCACTAGACAGACAGCTGTCTAGTTTGACAGCCTCAAGAAAATCAGTGCTCACACAAATTAATTACCCAAATCATGCATTTTGCTTGTTTGTTTGTTTCTTACCACAATCTTTCCATGCCATGCCTGCCTGTGGAGACAAGAGAGTCCTGTCACTTTGCAGGGACTAGGTGATGCATAAATATTTGAGAACTACGCAGTGTCTGTAGCGTAAATGCCATCAGAAACCAGAGGTAGGAACAAGTATTGGATGGTGGCCCCCATCAGGCTTCAGTTTCCACCAACTTGTCCCAGTCTCTCACCACAATCAGCACAGCTAGCTACTGGTTTTCTTCCCCATATCCTTTTTTTTGCCAGGCATCTCTCTGTAAGTGTGATCTAAAGAAACCCTTGTTGGTAATGTGCCCAAGGCTAAGTCTGTCTGGCAGCACCCTCCGCTCTTTAGCTTACAGCTGGGAGGTCCGACAGCTTGGTCATTTCAACTTTGTCATTTATAACCTGCCCAAGGCTAAGTCTGTCTGGCAGTGCCCTCAGCTCTTTAGCTTGCAGCTGGGAGGTCTGACAGCTTGATCATTTCAACTTAGAAGTTGCATGTTTGGTTCTCAGATTGCTGTGTTAATTCTGGATGTGTGCTCAGCAGTGACTTCCAGTTTTGGTTATGCCTCTGCCATGTGAGGAGACAGCAGAAGCTCCAAGATAAACAGTTTGGCAAAACAGTCATGCAAGTGCTGCTCCCTTCTGTGTGGTCCAGGACCTGCTTTGGAGCATCCTGTACCAGAACAGACAAATGAGTGGTAGATGTTCTGCTGTCCTTGCTTTGCCTTTTTTCCTCTCTGGCTGGGATGCTGTAATTAAGAAGTGCTCAGTAAGTTTCTCATGTGTGAGTGTTTAAGACATGTAAATGTACCCTAGAATGGAAATAGGAAAATGCACCATCAAAAACTCCAGTTACTGATAAGAATAAACTTCCAGTCAGAGCAAGTTTTTTGAAGTGTGTGTGGTAAACATGGTGTTGGGCAATTAACTACTTGAATTACCAGTACTGTTACCTGCACTGAATGAAGACCTCTATAGAAAAAGTTATATGACTAAGTGCAATTTAAGATTGACCATGTAGGTGCAACAGGATAAAATCCTAATTCTGTGATTTCTTAACCTTGGAGTACCTTACTTTCTTCCATGATTTTTTAAGAATGTTTTGCGTGCAGTAGTTAATCATGCACCATTAGTGCTGATCAGGATAGGTTCTACAGCAAGCTCTGATAACTTATTGCTAGGAGTTTGGTATATAAACCTGCAAACTGCTGAACTCTCACTTGGAGCCATTTGAGAATGGTGAGGGAGGGGGTGTCAGCTTAGCATGTCTGTAGCTTGAAATATGTGATATGATTTCATTAAAATTAATGCGGCAATTCACATACTTAAGTTGCATTCGTGCTGAAGTGTCAGCAATTTACAAGATATTAGGGATGATAAAATTGAAAAGAAGGTGCAAGAGATGAAAATAACCCTGAAAAGGCTTGATTCAGGTTCATTTTTCTTTTTTTTTATTTCTGTGTTCTGCTGAGGTGTGCTTACTTTTTCTCTTTAACCAGTTGTTAGTTTTCCTTTGCTGTTTGCAGAAGCCTGGAAGAGCAAGAAACAATCCAACAAAAGGCAGGAGAAGGAGAAAAAAGTTTTCTTTCATTACTGCAATGCCCAGAGACCTTTCACAGGGTTGTGGTGGCAATGGGCTGCATTCTAGAGCATGTAGCAAAACCGTATGTGCCCCAAAGGTTTTCTAGGGTTATTTACAAAGAAATGCAATATGTATACGTAACTAAAGAGAAGGAGGGTAGGTGTAAGTAACCCAGGGAAGATCAGGTAGTTACTCAAGTGAGCTATGTGCACAGCTTGATTGTTCTGAGTAACTATTATTTTTTTTAATGATTAGGAATAGATATCAGTGCCTTCCACATCAGTGACAGCTCATTTGCAACTGAAGTATAAATTAATCAGAAAACAGAGAAGGAACATGGAAACTACAGAGGAAAGAGGAGAGGGATTGTCAGGAAACTGAAGAAGACAGAAATGCAATAAGATGGGAGACAAAGCAAGGAGCAAAACCTATTATAAAACTGGACGTTGAACTTCTGAACATTTATCAGAATGGGATTATTTTGCTCTAAGTTCATTGACCTGAAAAGGAGAAAAATGTAGTAGAATGTTGTTGGTTGTAAGCCAAACCTAATTTTTTCTGCCTTTCTGTCTAGAAAGATATTTTCTAAACATATCACTGTTTTGTTTCCAGCTCAAGGCTTTGTCGTGACCTGCTTCAAAACTCAGGAACAAGTAATATTGTCTAGGAGCTTTTGTGGCTTAAAATTCACAGCTGAGCCAGATTACATACAGCAGCTTGGACCTATGTTCTTGCCTAGGGCACTCTTAACTGGAAGGAAGAAGACTTTCCTTGGTTGTGTTTTTTTTCTAAAAGTATAAAGGTATACATCTTTAGGCCAATGTCACAGTTGATGCCAGTGCTTCTCAAATAGTACAAACACAGAAATTTTTGCCCTCCTTTCTTATCATGGCAGGCAGGTATGCAGATATTAGATCGACTCTGGGTCAGCATGAGAAGAAATAGGTGGATGAAGCTGGGAAAAGGCTAAGGTAAACTGAATATAAAGGGGATGGCTCTTGTCAGTAAGGTGTTTTGCATTGGAAAATACTGCACTAGAGGAAACATTTATCTTTCATTTGATGGAACATTGCATAGCACGCTACAGAAGATCATCTTTAATTAGGAGACAAACACTTAAGGGGCTCATTTTTACTTCATGAAGGAGCAAAGGATGGAGAATTCCAGCCTAGTGCAGGCCCAGAGACTAGACCTAGAGGTACAGCACTGCAGGGCACGGATCCCATGTGGGTGCACACAGCATAGCTCTGACTAGCCTGGTTTTTGGAGTTGTTGCCTTGCTGCTTCCCCTTCTGGAGGTAACACAGGGCCCGTTTGAGCACTTGTGCAGTATTGCCTGCATAGACGTGTGTGAGGGGACTTTGTCCACCTCTGTGCTGTCATTACAGACCTTCCAGTGATTCTCATTTGTTAACTGTACTCAGGTAGCGATAAATAGATAGAATGGAGCAAATAGCTTATTAAACTTGTTAGCAGTTCCTCAGATTTGGATTTGAACCAACTACTCGGTGGATTCTTATACATTGTAGAAACATAATACTCAGTGCCTACTTCCATCTGGGAATCAGCATCTTTCAGTGATGGGCTGGTACTGGCGCACAGGGTACATGAGAAAGCTCAAGTGACCTGGACTTAATATGAAAACCATATGTCTGAATCCAGATTTTGAATTACTGGTTCCTTTTCTTGTAGTCTCTGACCTTTTCCTTAATGTGCTTATGATGGATTGTTTTCTGATGTTTCTTACCCCCATGTTTTCAGATGGTGGGCAGGAGAATGGCAGAAATGTTCAGCCACGTGTGGCCCAACAGGCCTGAAGAAGCGAACCGTACTTTGCATCCAGACAGTGGGATCTGATGAGCAGGCACTGGCTGTTACAGAGTGCCAGCACCTGCTTAAACCAAAGACCCATCTGTCATGCAACAGAGATGTCTTGTGCCCATCTGACTGGACAGTGAGCAACTGGACTGAGGTATATTCATGTCAGCTGTAATATTGAATTTTTTTTTTTCAAAATGACCTATTATATTCAGCAGAGAAGACCAATGACCTGCTTTTTTGCCCTTTTTTAATATTTTTTTTTTTTTTTTGCTAACATGGCTTCCAAGTCATTTGTGCAGAAGAATAAAAAACTACCCTGCTTGCTGACAACCTCAGCAAGTGTTGCCTGTTAGCTGTTTCTAGGGGTTTGGCTTGCTGAACTTTTGGGACTGCAGAACAGCATGCTTGCATGCTAAGAAGTTTGTAATACACTGTGTAATACTCATTACTGCTGTGACCAGGTAGGGGGAGGCTCTGTGTCATGTCTGTAAGCCTACAAAGAAGCATTTTTACATTCTTTATATTCGTATCTCTTGCATTAATAATTCTGCTGTTCTTCCCATAGCATGCAACCTTTTTCCTTCTAGTGTTAATCTGAAGCTCTAACAAATGCTAGAATATCTTTGTATCCTTTGGCAGTTAATTAAATATTGTGCAGTAATTTCACTGGCAGCTGATGGCCTGCACAATGTGAGATCGTCAAAATGACGACTGCAATATACTGAATTTGTTTAATATACTGCAACATATTCTGCAATGTTTGTTAGTGCTAGCAGGGAGCACTCATTTGCTGCGCTTTGTCATAGGTTTTAAGCTGTGGAAGGACCTCATGTCTCTTAGCTCTCTTTAGATTAGGATGCTGCTATCTACAGGTGTTTCACAACTTCACTTTCCACTGAATAAAGGCATAGTTCAGGGTCCCCAACATGTGGAGCGATCTACTTCTCCATGAAAACTAAAAATGCACTAAAATATTTCTTGCGAAGTGGGGAGAAGCAGGGTTTTAAGTTATATGAAATTTTAGAATTACCTTATTCTGATTCTGTTGTAGCATGACTTGCTTATGGTTCACCTCATAAATAGGTAGTTTAGTTACCAGTGTAGTTGACAATCATGACATATGCACAAGAAATATTTTCCATTCAGGTGTGAAAAAAAATGAAGTTTTTTTCAAAACTTCCAAGTCCAGTGATCTGGATGTAGAAGTTGAATGCACCATTAGCAAGTTCAGTGATTGGCCCCTTGCATCCTAGAAGACTTCCTCCATTAGGTTGTATGTAACACCTCCTTTCATACTCAACCAGTCATCCAGCTTTAGTACCTCAAACCAGAGAAGTGTGTTGAAATTCCAGATAGCCCTCAGTGGAGTGACAGCTACCGAAGGCATGGCTGTGCCTGTGGGGCTGAGTACGAAAAACATCATGGGAAAACAGAGTCTTCTTAGCTTTCAGCACCCTTTATATACACAACAGTGTTCCCAGTTATATAGAAGCCAGATAGGTTAATTACATTCAGTAGTCTGTAATTTAGGAGAGGCATGCTAGCAGCCCTGGCAGCATGTGGTGGTTACACTAAGACTGAATGAAAAATTAATTTCATAAAGTCAACAAGGATCTGTGAGCTGCATGGATGATCACAGCAGGTTCGTGGCACTGTGTGTAACCAGCACTGCGCCAGTCAGGTATTCTTTTGTTGGCAGGCTTTTATTCTGTTTTTTATAACCCTGGTGGAAAAGGTATTGGCTAAACAACTTTTGTGATTCACTGAAGAAATCAAATTCTAGTATATTACTTTCATGTTTTGTCTTTATTGTATAGTCTTTTTTCACTGCTGTTTCCCCAAGGTGACATTTACTGTTCTAAAAGTTTGGAAGGAACTCCATGATAGTAGAACATAACTAGAATGAAAGGCTTGTTCCTCAGGAAAAGCATGGTCATTGATTATAATGATGCTTCTTTATTATAAACAGATGCCATTTTATACTTATTTTTATTGATATGTGCAGCAGAATGAAGAGGGGAGGTACATTTAATTCTGTTTTGTTTGCAGTGTACTGTTACATGTGGTGGTGGAGTAAGGACTCGTAACGTCACTTGTGCCAAAAATAACGATGAGCCATGTGATACTTCAAAGAGACCAAACTCGAAGGCCCTGTGTGGTCTCCAGCAATGTCCTTCTGCTGGAAGATTTCTGATACCTCCACTAGCACCCAGAAGAGGAAAGATCATAATCAGAAAAACAACTGCTAATCCCAAACAGAGTCCTCCGCACAGAATACCCATACCAACCCCAAGATCCCATACAACAGCAAAAATACCTGAGCCTGAAAGTGTAACTCCCTGTTTGCCTACGTCCTCTGGTTTGGGTAATGGTTCAGAAAAAGAAGGAACAGTCAGCAGAACATCACAAAATAATTTTGCTGGGCCAAGTGATGTTTACAATTATCCAGTCGTTTCTACTGAAGATAGTTCACATCTAAATAGTACTTCACGGCCTTTTCATAATAGCTTAACTACTGAAATTATGAGGCATGCTGAAGACATTTCTGAAAGTGAGCCGGTTTCTACTCTAGAGAGTGAGGTGCAAAGAAGTGAGGACACTCCTGTCTCCTCTTTTACTCGTAATTTGGTAATAACTTCCAGCTATGATTACTTGACTGAAGAATCTGATGACATTGATGGGTCACTTGGAGGCAGTGAGAAACCAGCTGATCTCCTTTACAGCACAGAACTCAATCCTGAAATCAGAACCAGGAGCACAACTCTAGATACTGACTCTCCTGTCCTTCAAAATGAGAGTGTAACTTCTCAGCCCCTCCCAGTGTCTCATCACCAAGACCATTCTATGCTCTCCCCTGTTAGCAGAGCAACACAAGGGTTGGCATTTCCAACAACAGCAAACTATATCAGTCTGCAAGTTGATGTGCCTGTCGTAGAAGTAACTACCCCACAGGCATCAGTTACAGTAATGCCCACAGTGCTTGGTCATGTGCCAAGAGACCTGACTGGCAACAGAAGAGAAATGAAGCTACCTGACACCATAACCACCAGCACACTATCATCAGCTCTCAAGCATGGTCTCGGGAACCAAAGTCCAACATCTGAGGGTGTTTTAACAAATGTCACAGAAGGCAGCCACCTAACAACGTCCAACAATTTGCCTGGTGATGCCTACTGGATAGTAGGCAACTGGAGTGAGGTAAGTTATTTTTAACTCATTAAGTAAGTGGAGAGTATGAACAGCTGTCTGCACCTCTGATGAGGAAATAAAGCTCCTTAGTTTGTCATGATTACCTGAAATGAGTGTCATAAAAACAAATGAACTACTTCTCATAGAATTATTGGTAATTTGGAATATCTAATATTAGATTGTTTACATTATAGAATGTGTCTTTATTTATTAATTCTGCAAAACTGTCCATATCTGGATGGTGAAATTGTAAGGGACCAGTTGGTCACAAGTCTATGGGGTCTGATGGAATTCATCCCAGAGTACTGAAGGATCTAGGAGAAGTTTTAGCAGGACCCCTGTTGATCATCTCTCAAAGGTCTTGGGAGTCTGGGGAGGTCCCTGGTGACTGGAAAGTAGCCAATGTTACTCCAGTTTACAAAAAAGGTGTGAAAGAAGACCTAGGGAACTACAGACCTGGTAGTCTAACCTCAGTTCCTTGGAGAATTATGGAGAAGTTCATACTGGGTACTGTTGAAAGGCATTTAGAGAACAGTGCAATCATCAGGTGCAGTCAGCATGGGTTCACAAGGGGAAAGTCCTGTTTAGCTAATTTTATGTCCTTCTATGATAAGGTCACCCACCTAGCAGATGAAGGGAAGGTGGTAGATGTAGTTTTTCTGGATTTTAATAATGCTTTTCATAAAATCCCTCACAGTATCCTTCTGGACAAGTTGTCCAGCTGTGGTGTGAGCAGGTTCACAGTTTCTGGGTGAAGCACTGGCTGGATGGCAGGGCTTAAAGGGCTGTACTGAATGGAGCTACCTCTGGCTGGTGTCTAGTCATGAGAGGTGTTCATTCATCAGGGCTCAATTCTAGGGCCAGTTCTGTTCAATATTCTTATCAACTATCTGGATGGGAGTTGAATGCACCATCAGCAGGTTTGCTGCTGATCCAAACCGGGACGTGTGTTGACTCTCTCAAGGGACAGGAGGCTTTGCAGAGAATCTAGACAGATTGGAGCGTCGGGCAGTGATTAAGGGGACGAAGTTTAACAAGTCCAAATGCTGGATTCTGCTCCTGGATGGAGTAACACGGGGCACAAGCCGTGAGAGGCGCGGCTGGAGAGCAGCCCTGCAGGAAGGGGTCAGGGTGCTGGGGGCAGCCGGCTCAGTGAGCCAGCGGTGCCCGGGCAGCCGAGGGACAAACCGCATCCCGGGGGCACCAAAGGCAGCCCACCCCGCCGCTCAGAAGGGGCGACGTCCCACCGCATCCAGCGCCGGTGCGGCCTCACCCCGGGTGCTGTGCGCGGTGCTGGGCCCCACCATTTCAGAAGGGTGTGAAGGTCCTCGAAGGCGCCCAGAGGAGGCCAACAGCGCTGGTGGGAGGGCGGGAAGGCCCGGCCTGCGCGGGGCGGCTGAGGCTCTGGGCTCCTCTGGTTTGGAGCAAAGGGGGCTGAGGGGCGACCTGGCTGCTCTCTGCAGCTTCCTGGGGAGGGGACGTGGGGAGGGAGGTGCTGATCCCTTCTGCCCGGGGTCCGGTGACGGACACGCGGGAATGGTTCAAAGCTGCGCCAGGGGAGGCTCAGGCTGGACGTCAGGAAGCACTTCTTCACCGAGAGGGTGGTCAGACACTGCAACAGGCTTCCTGGGGCGGTGGGCGATGCCCCAGGCCTGTCAGTGCTTCAGAGGCGTTTGGCCAATGCCCTTAGTAACAGCTTTAACCCTTGGTCAGCCCTGAAGCGGTGTCAGGCAGCTGGACTAGATTGTTGTAACTTACTCTATATTAAACTGTTCTGTTTTATAGTATTGTACTGTATTGTATTGCATTCCATCCTGTTCTGTTCTGTTGTATTGTATAGTATTCCATTATGTTCTAATGTGTTCTGTTCTGTTCTGTTCCATTCTATTGCATTGTGTTCTGTTCTGTCCTGTTCTATTCTATCCTGTTCTTTTTTCTGTTCTGTTCTATTCTATATTCTATTCTGTTCTATTGTATTCCATTCTGTTCTGTTCTGTTCTATTCTGTTCTGTTGTATTCTATTCTGTTATGCTGTATTCTGTTCCATTTGATTCTGTTCCTTTCCATTCTGTTCTATTCTATATTCAATTCTCTTCTTTCTGTTCTCTTTTGTTCTTTCTGTTCTGTTGTATTCTGTCCTGTTCTATGCTATTCCATTCTATTCTGTTCTGTTCCATTCTGTTCTGTCCTGTACTATTCTGTCCTGTACTGTTCTATTTTGTCCCATTCTATTCTACTCTACTCTACCCTATCCTATTTCTATTCTATTATATATTCAATTATCTTCTGTACTGTTCTGTTCTGTTACATTCTATTCCATTTTATTCTATTCTACTCTGTTGTGCTCTATTCTATTCTGTTCTATTCTATTGCAATCCATTCTGGTTTATTGTGTTCTGTTCCATTCTGTCTCATTGTAAACTATATTCTGTTCTATATTCTGTTCTGTTCTATATGCTATTCTATTCGATATTCTGTTCTATTCAATTCTATTCTGTTCTATTCTACATTCTGTTCTGTTCTGTTGTAGTATATGTTCTGTTCTTTTCTATTGTATTGTATTCTTTTCTGTTCTATTCTCTTCTCTTCCATTCCATTTGGATCTGTTCTATTCTCTTCCATTCCATTTGGATCTGTTCTATTCTCTTCCATTCCATTTGGATCTGTTCTATTGTGTTTTGTTCTATATTCTATTCTACTGTATTGTATTCTGTTCTGTTTTGTTCTATTTTATTTTATTTTCTTCTGTTCTATTCTGTTCCCTTCTGTATTC
The DNA here is from genome assembly GCF_017639655.2 of Falco naumanni. Lineage (NCBI taxonomy): Eukaryota > Metazoa > Chordata > Aves > Falconiformes > Falconidae > Falco > Falco naumanni. The sequence continues at coordinate 73,688,877 of NC_054080.1, forward strand.
TATTCTCTTCCATTCTATATGCTATTCTGTTCTCGCCTGCCCTGCCCTTCCCTTCTTCAATTTTCTTCTGTTGTATTCTATTATATTTTGTTGTGTTGTATTCTGTATTAGATATTCTATAGAATATTATATATTCTATTCTATTGTTCTATCCAATATTCTATTCTAATGTATTCTATTGTGTTCTAATAATTGTATTATGTTCAGTTCAATTCTATTCTGTTGTATTTTGTTCTTTTCTGACCCATTCTGTGTTCTGTTCTGTCACATTCTATATACTGTTCTATTCTATATTCTGGTCTCTTCCATTCTATATTCTTTTCTGTTCTGTTCTATTGTATTCTGTTCTGTTCTATTCCATTCTGTTCTGTTCTCTTCTATTCCATTCCGTTCCATATTATGTTCTATTCTGTATTCTGTTCTCTTTTGTTGTATTCTATTCTGTTCTGTTGCGTTCTTTTCTCTCCTTTGCATTCTCTCCCATTCTATTTTGTTGTGTTCTATGGTGATCTGTTCTGTTCTATTTTCTTTTCTACGTTCCGTTCCATTCTGTTCCAATGTATTTCATTGTTTTCTTTTCCGTTCCAATGTGTACTGTTCTGTGTATGTTCTCTCCTGTTGTGTTCTAATATTTTCTATTCTATTCAGTTGTGTTCTATTCTGTTCTGTTTTGTTCTATTGTATTCTGTTCTGGTTTATTCCATTCTATACTGTTCTGCTGTTCTATCCTCTTCTGTTTATTCTATTCTGTTCCATTTTATTCTATATTCTATTCTATACTGTTCTATTGCATTCTGTTCTGTTTGGTCTATTCCCATTCCATTCCATTCTGTTGTATTTTATTCTGATTTTTTCTGTTATATTCTCTTCTGTTTCGGTCTCTTCTGTTCTCTTGTATTCAATTCCAATTTTTATTCTATTCTATTCTGTTGTATTCTCTTGTATTCTGTTCCATTCTATTCTAATCTATTTTATTCTGTTCTATTTAATTATATGCTACTGTATTCTATTCTGTTCTATTATATTATATTCTATTATATGCTATTGTATTATATTCTGTTCTGTTCTATTGTATTCTCTTTGGTTCTGTTCTTTTCTGTTTACTTCTGTTCTGCTCTATTCTGCTCTATTCTGTTATATTCTGTTATATTCTGTTGTATTCTCTTCTGCTGTTTCCTATTCAGTTCTTTCTTCTGTTTCTTTCTGTTCTGTTGGTTGTATTTTATTCTATTTTGTTCTCTTGTGTTTTATTCTGTTCTCATCTATTTGGATTCCATTCTGTTGTATTCTGTATTCTATTTTATTCTGAAATCTGTTCTATTCTGTTCTACATACGCTTTTCTAGAAGTACTTCACTTCTTACGTTGTAAATCACAGCAAAATTTAAGCTATTGAGTGAATCCTGGAGACACCAAGTGAATACACTTGCATCTCCAAATTTGTACATAATGCAGGTTTGCCTTAGATGTGCTGTTGTGTTTTCACCTTCACTTACATATCATTTCTCTCTGTGTGTTCCCTAACTTAGTAAGTGAGCAGGGCCATGTAAGTAAGCTAGGTTTACTGCTGTCTAAAGCACATTAATACCACAGGTAGTTACAGTTATTTTTAATTGGCTGTTAATATAGCAGGGTTTTGTGGTGCATTTCTCTTTCATCTCACCACCAGCATTTGTATCCACCATTAAGCAAATGTCTCTGAACTTAAGAGTAGTGTTCAGCCTGGTAAAACCAATTTAATCTAGAAAGCAAAGATAAGAATATTAGTGCAAGTTTAAACTGGTATATCTGGGGTTCATCATTTGTCCAGTGCATGCCTATGGGGAGGCATTGTAATACGGAGTCCTGCACCTTTTGCTTGAAGTTTAAGTTATTGTATATTGGGACTGGGTTGTAACAGTGGTAAAGTAGAAGTACTTTGTTTTGTTGGTACAGAAGATTGTCAGACCAGTGGTTATGGTTTTGCAGTAGTATTTGGATATAGCAGCAGACATTTACAGTGTTATACGACGTCTTGTTTGAATGTAGAAATTAACAGTTATTTTATCTTTGTTAATGGCTATCCCCAAATGAACTTTTTAATGCCTAAAGGTAATGAAATTCAATCAGAGCAGGTTTTAATATCCAGTAATGCTCACTTTCAAAAGCACTTTTTGTTTGAATAAGTAAAACAAGTACAGCTTACAGAGACTTTGAGAAGTTTTGAGGTGTAAAGCATTTGGAAGATACTCGGTCTGAAAGGCCATTACTTGTCCCAGTGTCCTCTAATCCCTGGTCATTAGTGAATAATTATTATACTTGGGTAACTTCTACTTTCCCTGCAGGAGCAATGTAGTTTACAAAGTTTTCTATGGCCTTGGAGAAGTGCTTACTCTTTTATGTATGTAGCTATTGACTTCCCTTTACAAATACCCAGCACCAGCCTTTTCGATGGTTAGGTTTCTGTGCCCTTACCTTGTTGTGTCCTGAGACAGCAGTTACTGTGGGGTCAGGGCTGGTGAGGGAGCAACCACCCAATTCTAGCAACTATATAAGAGAATATAGTCATCAGGGGGCCTACTCATGTTTTACAAATTTCTAATTAACATCTTGTAGTTTTATGTAGATAGGGGTGTGGGGTGATGCTAATGCATTTTATATTCTTCAAATCGTGATTCCTAAAATGAGAGACTTTGGTATCTGAACAAATTACCTCATTTTTCTGATGGCCTTTTTTAATCAAGCCAAAGAGTACAGTCAAGGCTCCAGGTCTGGAAGCCTCCTTGTGCTGGTCTGTCTCTCAATATTGATGGAGAAGGCTATCAACAGTCTGTTTCTCTGTATGTGTTTGCTCTCAGGCCTGCCTGGAATGATAGAAATTAATGGAAATGCAGAAATGCAAATGCCAAGTTGGATGGGGCTTTGAGCAACCTGGTCTAGTGGAAGGTGTACCTGCTCATGGTAGGGGCGGGGGGAACTACATGATCTTTAAGTCCCTTCCAACCCAAACCATTCTATGATTCTGTGAAATGCAGGGCTAAAAGGGACAGCAAGAGATGACTTAGTGTATTCCATGGCAGTAGGGGCACAGCTCGACCACCATGATCGTGTTGGTGCCCTCTGCCTGGATGCAGCCAGTGGGTGAGGCCCCTACTCTGTTCACCACCACATCAGTGCTTGTTCAGGAGATGCGCTTCTGATGGCAGTCTAAAGTTTCATCTTGTGCCTTCTCATGGCCAGGTGAGAATGGCTTTACCTTCCCATATTCAAGTGGGACAAGTGAAGCATTTCCTTCTGCACGCGCCCAAAGACCTGCATTTGTGTCTGCTCAGGTGAAAGAGCCTACAAGAGAAAGTCCAGGCAAAGGTGGTTCCCAGCACATCCCAAACAGAAGTCTGTGCTATAGATATGCTACAATCTGTTCTAGCCATTCATTACCCCCATTAGAAATGTATTCCTTATACGCAACCATCATCTCCTGTACGAAAATAAATATTCTAATTTTTATATGCAGACCATGGAAGGTAATTGTCATCTTAATAACTGTTTTGGAATCTGATTTTTGAGTAAAACAGTCTGGTTCTTTTCAGATTTTGCTTGTGTTTTCTAAATATCTGGTGAATTTGTTGTTCTCCTCTGGACTTGCTTCAGATTCATCATACATTTCTTCATCAGTGATGTTCATTATGGCCCCAGCTGAAACCTGGCAAATAAAATGGAATAATTGCTATCATTTGATTTATGACCCTCTTTGTGAATGTTGGGATGAGATTTGTCTTGTTTTGTAACTATCTCACTTTGATTTGTTCAATTTGTCATCCACTGTACATCTCGGATCCCTTAATACAGTATTTCTAGGTATTATCTATATCTATATATATTTCTACATGTATATTGTATGTATAAAAAATTCTCCCCAAATATAGGATGTTGTTTATGTTTTTGAATTTCTGGTTACTGTTTTCTTACAATTTTTGGCTTGGCAAAATGTTTTTTTAATACAGATTGTATCCTCCAAGATTCCCGCAACTCTCCCAACTTGGCATCAATCTCCATATCTTTTAAGTGCGTGCTCTCTTTCATCATTCAGTCAGTTAATGAAAATACCAAAGAGAGCTTGGCTCTGGACAGAGCCATGCAGGACCATATTTGAAATGTCTTTTCATTTTGACACTGAGTCACCAAGGACTGCTTTATTGCAGTTTTTCAGTTAGCTGTGCACCAATCTGGTTATTTCATCTAGACCCTATTTTCATTATTTCCTAAAATAATGTTTTATGTGCTATTGTTTCTTGTTAAAATTAACTTCATGTGAAGCCAGGCACATTTAACTTTTTATTTTTTTCAAGTTTGAAGAAGAAAGTTTGTTAAAAAAGAGAATTTGTGGAATCTCCATCCTTGGAGATATTCTGAAGCCATCTGGACATGGTCTTGGGCAACTGACTTTAGGTGGCCAGCTTGAGCAGGGTGGTCAGACAAGATGACATCCAAAGGTCCTTTCCTACCTCAACCATTCTGTAATTCTGTAAATAAGTCAGCTATTATCTTTCTCATGAAACAGAAGTTTTGTATTCCACACACACACCTTGATTCTAACATTCACAGAACCTTCTTTTATTGTTTGTTACTTTTAAATCATCTTTAGTCTACAGTTTTCTGAATTTATTTTTGCTCTTTCTGCTTACATGTTCTTAGTAAAACTTGGTGCCTGTTTTTAGATGACACCTTTCCAAGGCATTGATATTTCAAGACTGCCACATCAGCCTAGATGGATATCTTGCTATACTCTCTGTCTTTCTCTTTTAGTAACTGCCAATGTTCTAATGTTTCTCTGCTCCTTAGGCTATATCTATAATAGTAAATAGTGCCCAAGAATAGTGATAGTCACTGAGATGGAATGGTGTAACATGTCCCATAATAGTGTTGGCACTTACTTCCCGAGGGAGAGCACTAATTACAGTAGGGCAAAACAGTGCCCAGTGACACTGGTGCTTCTGTCTGTAACTTCTGACTTCTTCCCTGCTGCTTTCTGAGGTTGTTCTGAGCTCTTATTTTTCCCTTTCTGAGAGCTTTCTGGGTGCCGAAGTTACCCCATTACACCAGATGTGCTCATTCTGCACCTCTGTTACTGATCATGAAAAGTCACCTGCACTTCCTCCTTCTGTAATAGACGTCTACTGTGACAAGGGGAAGCCTTCATTTCTGAATGACAAAAGGGAAAAACAATGAGACTTCCTGAACTTCAGAGCAATCGGTCTCCTCTACGTAACATGGAACACTGGTCAAGAACGCTAAAGCTTTCTCCCAGTACTGTTACCAGCATGGTGCCTTTCTGTCTTGGCTCTGTAAGCTGCACTTGAAAGGATCATGCTGTGTTTCATCTACCTCAGACAAGAACATAAAGCTTTATAAGTATGATCTGCCCAGCATCATCCCTGGAACTATCTTTTGTCTTCTCATGCCTTGTCAGCATGGGGCTTTGGTCAAAACTGAGCAGCCCTTCCATAAAGTCTTGGTGTTGTCAGACTGGTGTATCAGGGATGGGGGAAGCCATCAAACAGTCAGAAATCAAGACAAGGACAGTCCACCCTCTTGAACAGGCAAGTTGTCTCAGATAGATACATGATGATGCAAAACTGAACAGTAGTATGCTGTAAAGTCCCCTTAAAAAAGATTTTTCTGGCCTCTTGGACAGATGTCCCAGGGATCTCGGAAGCTGGAGATGACATGCTGCAGAGGCCTTGCTGATTCACACTCTTCATAATGTGCAGTTTTTCCAAAATCCTTAGTGTGACCATTAACCAGTTTTCTGTTTCTCTGAATCTGGTAACAGCTTTGGGTCTTCAATGCTTTTTGTTCCCAGCCTAGATTTCCAAGGACACTTACTCAGCTTTCCCTGTTTGACTCTCCCACTTCTGTGTTGGGCGTTCAAACCACACGATAGCCGTTGCTTCTTCATCATTTTGCTGACTTAATCCAACATTATTTATGCTGTTTCTCATGCCAGCTACAGGCTGCTTGGCATGTGTTGGATTTGACTCTGTGTATAGTCCACTGTCCCATTTTAAGGCAGAAGAAAGTAAATGGATGTCTCCAGCCACATGTCACCCCTTCCTGCTTCAAAACACGATGATAGTGCCTTTCTTGGTGAAGACTGTGCACTCTTGGGATCTGGACTGGCATGATGAATATTCTCTTACCTCAGACACTAAAACCCTCCCAAATGTTGGGAACGCTTAGCCACTCTGAATTCCTTATTTCACCAGTCCTTTTCCTATGCAGTTTTCCGAAGGGTCTCACAAAATTTATTTCAGATTTTGAGCATCATGCATTCAATTTGCTGGATATCTCATCAGCAGTATTAGGGGTAGAGAGGGAACAGGGCTGAATATTGGATACAATGAAATTTTACAGTGGATCCCCAAAGAAGGAAAGAGTGGAGCAGCTGGTACAGATTTAGAATGTCTCAGTAAGCAGGAGTGTGCCAAAGAGCCATGCATGGTATAAAGCACAATTGGTATTTTCTTGACAAGGCAACAAAAAGCCCTCCCTCAGGACCTCAAGTAAGCTTGAGGTGAATTTGAAACCTTCTTTTGAGTATCTCAGATAACCCAGGTCATCTAAAATGGCTCTGGATAATTACTTTTAGGTTCCTGGATTGCTCCAGAATAATTTACTAATGTTGCATTTGCCCCTGGCTTTTATTCTCACCCTTGTGCAGTGCTCTACTACCTGCGGAATGGGGGCTTTCTGGAGACATGTGGAGTGCAGCAGCAGGAACACATCTCACTGTCAGCATGTGAAAAAGCCTGATCCTGCAAGAAAATGTTATCTCCGCCCATGTGCTAGCTGGAAAACAGGAAATTGGAGCAAGGTAACTTCATTCAGAGCTGTGTGTGAACAGTCAGCTTGCTAACTACAGAGAGTAGGGAGTTAAATACTAAATACTTAATTTAAAAAATAATTATTTACTCAGTGAATGCATACATGATTCCCAGTTGACCATTCAGCACTAATTTACTAATTTCCTGACTTAAGTTATTTATGGGTAACACACCTGCTGTGAATTTTGTTCTTCCTGTGTGGGGATCATGCTCATTAACCTTTGCATCTAGAGCTAAAGCGGGGCTCACCATCCATGATGCTAGGGCAGAGCTGCACATCTTTGGATGTGTCACCTTTTTGATCTCTGCCTCCAGAGGCACATCCTAATTTCAAGAAGCAAGTGGGAATTTGGCAGAGGGAATTGGCATGTTCCCACTCACCCTTGCCCACCATGTTATCTCCCTTGTGTGGCATGGGCTGTTGCCCATTCATGTAGCTACTTAAGTTTTGCTTTAACTAAAAACGTATAGGAAGAATGCCTGCCATGGCCTTATTTGGTCCTAGTTACATACACGGACCTGGTCAAGAGACCGAAAAGTGTCCAAGGTGGTAAGCAGAATGCAAGAAATTACATTTGATTTCTTCTATGGTATTGTAAGATGTGTGATGACCACCCGGAAGGACTTCAGTGACTTTTTGGAGCTTTTTACATTTTTTGTCTCCACACTGTCTAGAGTTGGGGCTTCAAACAGTGCGTTATTTTTCAAGACTCAAAAGAGAAAACCTACAACATTCTATTTGAAGTAGTGTTGATATAATAAAGAGAAAGCTCTCTCAAACTTTCTCACTATGTATCATTTTTGCAAACGTTGCCATTAGACTACAGGGCAGATTCATATAAAGAAAAGGTTATAGTTGTTACAAAACCTGTTATATTACTGAGCTTTTTGACACGGAATTGATTTTTACATGAAATACTTGCCTGGTTAGTAAGTCCAGGAAAGGCCAAGACATTACATAACCACATTTAAGTCTCTGAAATTCATTTTAAATGATACATAGACATTCTGCTATCCCAGTTGCAGTAGGGCATATTTCACCTTCATTTTTTCGTCATAAATATTATTGCTTTTGCAATAAGTAGATGATAGTTATGTCACAGAAAGTAACTAGAAATCAGGTTTAATGATAAAATATTATGGGAAACAACTGTTTTAAAATGTCAGTCCAGTTGTGAGGCCAGTGTGAGGCAAAAGGGTTTTCCAAGCAGGCTTTTGTTGTGTTAGCCCCCCTTATTTTCCAGCAATTGTACTATACAAATGTAATTACAATTCATATATAAAAATGGCTAATTTTTGTTCATTTTTGCAAGTGGCAATTACTCATTTCAAACATTTTTAAGGCACCTTATCACATCAAGATGGCTATATTCCCCTGATAGCGTAGCAGAGCTTTCTCTGTTCCTTTACTCTCATCTGATTCTTCCGCTCCCCTAAAAGGAAGGTGCTTCAGACTAGGTCATACAGTCTGAGTTTAATACCAAATATAATTTGCACCTATTTTTGGGGTGTGTGTACTCCATTTCTTGCACAGTCATTTCTGTCCATTGTTTCCACCCAGAGGGGCAGAAACTTCTGTGAACATAAGTATGGACTCCCCTTCCATCTGTCCTTCAGCTCCCAGGGAAAGTATTATATTCAGGTTCTTTGTTCAACTGAAGAATGCTTATTTATGCAAAGGAGAACAGCATCAGTTGTTATATTGCATTATGGCAGTAAAGATGAAAGCTGATCTGAGGTTATTTAGTGGTGTAGGTAGAATTGGCTTTAATTCTGGATGAAGGCAAAAATAATTAAATGTGTATTTGTCCTTATGTTTGGGGTAGCAAATTCAGTTCAGCAGCAGCAGCAGGAGAGGTCCTGGACTTTGATATTTGGTGATAGAACCTGGTGCTGCTGCATGAGGCCTTGGAGCAAGCTCTGGGGAGAAACAGGAGACTGGAAGGGCTTGCTTGGCTCGCCAGTAGTGCTCACAACTGAGAAGATTTTACAGGCTGCTGGTGAGATTCAGGGTTTCTCTATTTTCTTTCCTGTTATGTCATGCCCAGTCTGCTCCTGGGGTATGGATCCTGCTGGTGCCATGGAGGAGCAAGGAGAGTGAGGGTGGGAACTGCTTCTGTGGGATGAATCCACTATCTTCAGGTTTTGCCAGCCTAGGCAGTCTGCTGCCATCCGTAGGCACCTGCCTCTTTCATGGAGAAGAGGTGAAAGAGCTGAAGAAGAAATGAACCCATGCAACTGTACTTCAACTCTCCCCCCTCCCACCAAAATGACTAAAGAACCGACAATTTCCCTGAATACAGGATTCCTTTTTTGTATTTATTGCACTATGACTCTTCCCCTATAACATTTTTTTAAATAGCTTGCAGGATTTCCTAATGAGATATGCTTCTGTGTTACTAATGGATATTCTAGAAAAGGAAGTATTTACATGGCACATTCTGCTTTGCTATGATGAAAACCAGTGTTTAAGCCTGACAACAGATTGTTGTTATGTTAAACTGGTAATTCCCTCTCTGAGTCAGGATGTTCAAAGCTCCAGGCTGTCCTCCTTGGTGACTAGGGAAGGGACCACCCCTCAGCAGAGCATCATTTGGAGATGTGCCCCTTTCTGTTTTGTGTATAGTGCTCTGCTAACTGCAACGGCGGTTTCAAGACCCGAGATGTTCACTGCATTGATGTTCGTGAAAAGCGACTGCTCAGACCGTTTCATTGCCAATTACTTGGATATAAACCACAACTCAACACTAGCTGTAACATGGAGCCTTGCTTGCAGTGGCATGTGGAGCCCTGGAATGAGGTATTGTTCTTTAAAAGAAGCTTTGGAAATGAACAACTACATGTCCGTTGACAGGGACTGTTAGATCCCCTTCAGTTAGGTAAACTTTCTCTCAAAGGCAGGCATACAGCTCATACCACTCAGAGGCTCTGCAGTCCTTGTGTATGGTTACAGCAAAAATTGTCACAGATGATTGTAAGACTTAGTAGAATTATTCTTAGGATTGCTTGTGATAGGCAGCTGGAGCTGTAAATTACCATACCCTGAAAGACAGAAGCAGGTGGCCTGGAAGATTTGTTTTAGCGGTCCTACTTCATCAGTAAATGTGATTAATTCAGACTGATCCTTTTTGCAGCCATGTTAGTGTTGCTTTCTCATTATGATTAAATTTTCCTTTGCAATTTTGGGCTTGAATTTTGTGGGGCCAGAGGCTGAGATTGGGCATAGGAAAAATCTGACTTTTGGGTCATTTCATAATACAAGTCTGTGCCAGCAAACTTATAGGCAGCCAGGCATATATTTATGTCAGTTAAAGCACGTGGTCTGATTTCATTTTAGTGTTTACACCCACTTCGGAAAAAGCACCAGTGTCTGCAGCACTGTGCTTTTGGATTTCAAGGAAGATGATCACATGGCTTCCTTACAGGCTACTGACAAATCACACTTGCCATAAAGAGGAGAACAGGATGCGGCTTTTCTATCACAGCAGTTAGTAAGGGTTGAAAAAATAAGAGTAGCCAACTGATTGCACCCATTTGCCTCTTAAAATACTTCGTAAAAACACTTCTCCAACCTTGGCAGTTGTCCTCATGCTAAGGATACTGGGTAGAATTGGATTGAAAAGGTTCATTTATCAGATGTCAGCTCTAATTCTCTGTCCATAGGGATGCAATTCCTTGTAGGACAGGAACAATGCATTGTTCAAAGTGTATTTGGTGTCTTATTTCATGTCAAGGTATGAAATCTTTTGTGTATTTTAATGCAGACCAAATGAGGAATAGTAAAAAATCAGTTGGTAAGTAATACTAGAACATGGACAGAAGAATGTTTAAAAAAATAACCTGGGTCACTATCTTTGTATGCTGCTTTTATTGCCAAATAGTTAATTTATTGTATGGATTGGGTGAATTTTAATGTCCCCAAATGCCTCATAAAAATGAGATGCTGCATTTCATGAACTTGTACTGCCTTCAGTAAATATTACAGATTAATCTTGCAGATACGTGACTTCAGTCCCATTCTAGTTAGAGAAGTTACTGTTGTCAGTGGCACTGCATGAGCAGTTCTGTGTTTTCTGTTCTATGTTGCCACCTCCGTGCTGTCCTATATTCCTTGCATTAATACATGTCAGGGACAGCTTGCCCCCAAGTATTTTGGACCAATAATGGCTTCTTCCTTGTTTCTTTCCAAGCATATGATGAAAGAAATGCCTCAGTGTGGAGCTTTTCTTCACATCTGGACTGTAAGACTCGATGTGCAGGCTAGCCTGTACAACTTTCTAAATTACATGGGTCAGTGACATGTTTCTTGCTACCTGTGGGTCCACATTTCTAAATTAAGAACATTTCCTATGGTCTTTATGGTCTGTTTCTAGATTCTCATGTGTTCCAACTTCTCTTCTTATGGGTTTGTGCATCTCTTCTGTTAGTGTTCAAGGACATGTGGTGGTGGCCAGCAAAAACGACATATCTACTGCCCAGAAGGCGGCTACTGTGACTGGACAAAAAGACCTAATGCCACTGCATCATGTAACAAGCAACCTTGTACGCAGTGGATTAACCAGGCATGGGGCCCGGTAGGATTCATTACTTTCTTGTTTTATTTGTTGTCGTGAGTTGGCCCCATTTGGTCATATTATCCACTTTGTGGACCTCAGTGCCTATGGCAAGTAGTTTCTTACACACAGCTGCAGCAACAACAGGAGATCTTTTGAAAATATTACTAAACATTTCAGAGCCAACCCATCTCAGTTCTTTCAGGTGACAGACATGGTACCTTTTGCTTTTTGTTGCTGCATTAGATGATGGTGGAGGGCTGCAGCTTTTTTCCTTTTCTAATCAAAAAGGAGATACCATTGATACTCTTCCATTACTCATTTGAAATTTTTCACTGTTTGAGACTATTGGCAGTGTGGGGGACACCCTTGAAGAAACTTTGTGGAATATTGGACTTGCCCACACAAACAGAAATTCTGAATTTTGAGCAATAGCCTTCTATTTTGGCATCTGAAAATCCAGTTGATAAACATGAGGTGTATCTTTGGGGAACCTTCCAGTATCCACAATATATGTTTAGTTACAAAGAACTGGGATGTCTAATAAAGCTTTCCCTCCTGGTTCCTTAATAAACCTATTCATACATCGCAAATACTCCTCACAGCAGAACAGAACATTGAAGGAACACCAAAAGCCAGGAGCCACAAGTAAGGAAACAATGGAGAGTTCTTTAACACAGAAAATTTAATGAGCTCATTTTGACATACAGCCATTAAATAGACTATGAGTATAATGTAAGGTAGAGTTAGTGTGAGTCTGACACTTAAATATGGAAGTGAAAATGTTGAGACATGTGTAAAATAAGCAACTGAATACCAAAATGTATAGCAACTGTTTTACTGGTTTATTAATCCCATTTATTTTACTTTACAAAAAAAACTATTTTAAACATTAATCTAAAGTTGCTGCAAGAGTGCCTAAGATCTTTTAATGTACTTCACACCACTAATATTGTGACTTATGCACAGAGTTATACATTAGAGAGAGGATAATTTGCAGAAGAATTAAGGAGATACCAGTCCTGTCTTCATCTCTTGCACTTCATTAGCTGGCATTCTCTATCTGATGAAGTATTTACCTGGCTGGCCACTATTTATCTGAAGAGAAAAAAACAGTTTTAAATTAACTGGAATTATCAAATGCTCTGGGGTGTTGGAAGAGTTAAGTACATTTACACAATAGTACAGGAACATGTTTTGAAAATGTTCTTTTTTTATGGCCATCTGTGTACAGTCAGAACAAGCAACTGGCAGTTGTTTTGTGGTCATAAAGAAAGGGTAACCACAATGTGAATGTCACCAAACAAAAAACATCTCACTTAGCTTTTTTTAAATCTTCAGCTCAGTCATTTCTAGTCCTAGCATTGTGATTGATTATTCATGTTTAATTTAGATACTGAGAAAACACAGGAAACACAAAATGTCAATGTGCAGTACTAATTTGGATTACTACTCTCCTACTTTGTAAGACTGACATTTCAGATCATCCTCATCCTCCTCTGTAGAAAACAGCCCTCTGACCTTGGTGACACATTCTGAGGTGCTGTGTTTTTACTATTTAACCCTCCACTGTATCCAGCCAAATCTGGCTGTGATGCACCATGGAGGTGTCTGGATGGAGAATACAGTACATAAAGTATTTTAGTGTCATTGGTTCTGGATCATACGGCATTTTTAGCTTCCCATGACATTACAGCTCAAATACGGGTATATTACACAATTTCCATGTAAAAGACACTTATATATGTTAAAAATTACTCTCTTTCAGTGCACCGCTTCTTGTGGAGGGGGTATTCAGCAAAGAACTGTGAAGTGCATGAATATAGAAACTAATGAAACAGAAGGTGACAGTACATGTGTGGATAAACCCAAGCCGACAGAGTATCAGAAATGCAATCTGCAAGAGTGCAGGAAAAGTACAGGTATGGTAATACACTTGCATCTGGCAGTTTCCAAAAAGCTCTACATTTGTGCTAAGAGTCTGCAAAAACTGGGAGCTGACGCAATTTGTCAGCTTGTTCTGAAAACTACAGGGTCAGTAATTATAGGTCATCCTAACCTGCTACTGCTCAGCTGTAATATTGGCAGAATTACGTTGTCATGTTCTGCAGCCCTGCTGGCCTTGTGTTGCCATAATGGGGAAGCATCCCCTAACTTATGATGCCACAATTAAATGAATAGGTCTGCTTGTGTTGACCTGTTTCAGGTAACTCACAGACTGCTTTGAAGGCTGTGGAAGGACATGCTGTGAGTCCAAACAGATGCTATTTCTTAAGGTAGATGCCCCTATGAGAACTGCAAATTCTGGACTAGAAGTGCAAGCAAGCTAAGCAAGGCAGACACTGTAAGAAAAATCTGACTGGCAGTGAACACATACAGTCTTGGCACTATGAATTTAGTGTCCACGGGGTTTGACTGTCTCCAGAAGATGTGGAAAGAAGTCCTCTTGTGACTCAGGGTGACCTGTACTTCTCTCCTTCAGAGGTCCAGGAGCCCAGTTGTGTAGATGGTTAGTAACCCAGAAAATTGGCGGGGGAGCGGGGAGTTTACGGAAGGGTATCCTTATCTGTAGTCTGCATACTGCAGTATCCAGCAGATACCCTCAGGTGAGAGCAGCAACAGCTCTGAGTACTTCTGGAAGAGCTTTCAAAGTCCTTTTGGAGGAGGATTCTGTACTCTTAGGAAGTCAGCAGTTAAGGGTCCAGTATGGCAGTGAGACACGAGGTTGAGTTCTGAGGGCAGTGCGGATCTGGCATACACTTCAGAGTGATGCATCACTCCTCCTGTTGTTTTGCCAAAGGGTTGAATTGCTGTGCTTATCTCATGTCCCTCTCGTGTTCAGGACAGACTCAGATAAATATTACCTATGCAGATTAGTAATAGTTATTTCTGTGAATGAAAGTTCAGGGGGCTAGTAGAACATAAGAAAGGCAGCCCAATATTGCGTCTCCAGCAATGGCATCAGAAGGTGCTACTTAGGGGGAATACAGGAGTTTAGTCCTTTTGTGTGATTCATTTCCATGGTACTCCTCCAGCATTTCCAGCTGACATCCATTAATACGTTGCGTCCTTTCTTGAGCCTGCAATGCTGTCTGCTTCCACCCCGTCCTGTGGCAGCAAGTTCCAGGGGAACGGCTTTCATCTGGTTTAAACTACCCTTCTACTAGTTCCATTGAATTTGCCTAGTTCTAGTGTTGAGAGATTTGCTGAACAACAGCTTGCATTCGGCTAATACGCCAGCTTCCTGCTTTTGCAGACCTTGACTGTCCCCATACCCATCTCTTCTCACAGCTGAGGACCCCCATTTTGTAGTTTCTAACTAAATCCGGCACATCTCAGTTTATTAAAGCTACCACAGACCTATCAGCACCATAATATAAACAGTACCAGTCCCTGTCTTATCCTGGTGCTGCAGAGCTGGCAGTATAGCCAAGCTGAACAAGTAGTTGCATGTGCCTTGCCTGTGTAATTCTGTGCGCCTTGCATGGCTCTCCAGCGTGCTGCCAACCCATTGCACTTGTCTTAAATGCACTATTACAAGAATGCAAAAGTACCAGACTCACAAATCAGTGTTGCTAGACTTTCTCTGGCAGTTCTTAAAAGCAGACACATTAAAGTGAAAAACATAGATCAGCTGTGTCTGCTGCAGAAGTGAAGCCTCACTGAACAGTAATAAAAGAGTGCTATATTTTCCAAGACAGAAGGTCATGTGAAGTTTAATAGGACATGTTCACTTAAAAGTCTTAAAATTTCAGGGGGACCAAGATGACCTTTACTAAAAAGGAAGAGAAAGCTCTCATAAATAAGACCCTTAATAGGCGTAAAGCAGTTTAAAATCCTAGAACTGCAGATAATCTGTCAGCAAAAACATAGCTAATTCTCTCATTTCTCCACCATAGGGCTACCCGGCTGCAGAGACCAGCTGTCGGTTCACTTCTGCCAGAGGCTGAAAGGCATTGGCAAATGCTTGCTGCCGTCAATACAGACTCAGTGCTGCTTCACGTGTAGTCAGCCCCAAATCCGTAAGAAAGCAAGATACTGGGGTCAGCGAGGCCTCAAACAACAAAACTACACTAAATCTAGAAGAAAATCACCTCAAAACCGAGAAAACAACAACCAAGCTGCTCAGCACTAGCTGTTTTTTATCTAGTTGCTTTGATTAGGGCTTCTGTTTACAGGATTTATGTTCCTTCTTTTTTTTTTTTCTGAACCATCCAACATAAATGAAAATCTATGACCAAAACAGGGAAAACATGTCCCTTTGGGTTATCAGTCCAAATTTACCGCTTCAAATTTTTCTCTGTAACAGTCCAAAATGTGCAACATAATTTGCAGTGTACCAGCAGATAGTACTTCTTAGGCATGCATAGAGGCTAGAGACAAGCTTGCAAGAATTTTTTGATTTTTTAAAATTAATGTTTTACTTGTTTTTTCTTCCATCTCTTTTCCAAAACCCACTTGAAACAGCAGCACCACTTTGAGTGCTGAGTGAAGGCGGCTGATGGGGCACCAGACACAGACCTGCACTGTCAGCCAGATCCCACAGTGCTCACTCACTTCTCTGTTATTAGGAATCAAGGTGAAGTGGCAGTTTGCTCACTTCATAAATTTAAACACAGAGTTTTGTAATAACCAATTATGATATGCAGGCTGAATTGAAACATTGGGTTTTTCAAAAGAAAAAATGTTAATTTAGTACTTGAATGAACCTCCAAAGGGTACCTCAGCAACAGCCTGTCCTGGTCAGTTTTCTTCTGCTACAGGTAACTTGCTGTAACCTGAAAACCCCACCAAATATGGGATGTTAAGTTGCTGAATAAGTTTTAAGCAACATCTCTTGGTACCGTGAAAGCAAAGCTGCTCGCATCTACCACCTTTACAGATAGATTGTAATTCACACCAGTGTTCAGTGACAGAGCTATCATTTTATCCAGTATGTCCTAGTAGAGTGCAAGCTCACATCCACAAGACTATCACCTCACTCACAGGAAACTTCACTCCAGTGCAAATCCATCCATCATAGTAAGGGTGAGGGCACCTGGGACAGGAGCCTGAGACCGAGAGCATCTGCATACCTCTGGGCCTCAGGTATTAGGAGAGCACCAGCCAAATAGTGTATCTCTTCTGCTATTGAAGAAAATGGCAGAACAAACTTCAGGGACACCAGAATGGACCCTTTGAAGCAAAACTGGGCATCTTCAAAAGAGCTGCACAGAGTCTGACATTTAGATTCCATTGAGATTCAGTAGGACTTGGACACCTAGGTTCTTCGTGCTCTTTTGAAAATCTCAGATTTACTCCCTAGCTAACTGACAATTTGAGATTGTAATACAGGGAAATGTCACATTTTATGCAGTGTAGAGCGAGATGCATAGCCATGAATGCAAGTGTCACTATGGTTACAGAGCTATGACTAACAATAGCCCTATTTCTAGACAGACCTTCATGAAAGTTGATAGAAATATTTGGGCCGGGCTATTATGTATTAACCTAATGATGGCCACAGGTCTAATTGTTCTTTTTCATAGGTTGACCTTTACCTAAGGGCTTACTTCTTCACTTGAAGTCTCTGGGAGTTCAGGATATGCAGCATGGTAAGGTTAGATTTATTAACCTCTGTGATGGCAATATAACCCCAGTTACAGGTGCTGATAAAGCTTAAAATCCACTGTTAAAAATATGGTGCTAGTATAACAGACATGGGGGATGACTTACAATGGTGCGTGTGCATGCATGTGTGTACATACCACACATGCAGGTACTCTTTAAATAATATGTGTCTATGGTGTTGCTGGACAATGCCAGACACACTGCTTTTTAAGTTTCACGGTGCACTTATGTCTTTCTGAGGTCCTGAATGGCTACTGACCCTTTAAGCAATAGATACCTGGGCACTTCTTGTTCCACTGAACACAGAAATATTGAGTCATGCGAAGGAGTGGAGGTGTCCCGTCTGATTCAGGAAGTGTTTGGGCAGGTCCTGGCCTCACGCTGCATTGTGCAGGGCAGAGCCTGTACTGCTTCATCCAGCTAGTACAATGCACGCTGATGGCCAAACATCCTAGACTGGTGGACAGTGCAGATGCTTCTGACGTTCCCAGAAGCATCTTCTAGGATTTGGGCAGGACCAAGTTAGTTTCACTTCAGAGTCAGACTTTTCTGTGCTCAGAAGTACCTGCAATGTTTTATCCACGGATGTCAGCAGAAGTGGGCCATCAGGTATGTGAGCGAATGAGAAAGGAGCTGACCGAGTGGATGTAGTGCAAGTGGGAGGAGGAGTGCCTGGCAGGGTGGTCCTTTCCAGTGCTCCTTATGGCTAGTGTGCAGTAAACCCATTTATGGCTTCATTGTTTTCTTGGGGAGCTGTAATTTCGTTTGAAATGGATAAAAAGATAAATTATATTATGGACATTAGTCAAAATATTTTTTCTACCCAGGGAAGCACAGTCATCACTGTTGCTCAACTTAAAGCTTTAGGGAAAAGGCTGTGACAAGAACTGTTTTAACAGAGCAGTGCCACTGCTGTATTTTACATAGGTTCTTACATTGCACTGATCAGCCTAATATCTCTTCTGTGCTAATAATATGTGCAGTCATCTCTCCCATCCATTAAGATTCCTTCCTTACGACATAATTATTTTTAAGTACAGGTGGATTTACGATCCTAACCCAGATGGTCACTATTCTCAAAACTGAATACAGTATTAAGCACCAAGGTATAAAACCATTATATTATCATATTAGCCTAAGACACATCAGCTTCAACAGGTTGCTCAGGAAGAAACTTGTATTTTGCATATTCGCTGCTTGTTTGAACTTTAAAAGGTTTAAAAAGCAAACTATGACGACATATTTGTTTCAAGCTTCAATAAATGGCATTGCTTACGTCTATTGTTTCTGGTGTTTTATGTTTCCAGTGCAGGAAGATTCATATGATAGAATTCCAAGGAAAAATAAGCTTAGAAAGTATCTTTGTATTCAAGGGGAATCCTCATAATTGAGGTATTTTGATGCTTGATATTGCAACGTAAAGGAGATAATTAAAAAGAATGAGGGAAAAAGTAGCGGAAAAAGGTGCTTAGTAAAAATACACATTAATAGGGTTAGTTATTTCCTATGAAACAGATGACATCTGGCCACTTCTAGTCCAAGCAGATGTGCCTTATGTCCTTGACAGCAGATGTGTGCTTGTCTGTTGTGTCTGTTGAGGGATGTATTTGTTTTCCTTGAAGAGCTGTATACAATATGATGCCCACTCACCACCCACACCACCCTGGAATCTTACCAATATTCAAATTTTGCAAGTACTGCTGATGCTGATGCCCAGAAACTTAATCACACTAACCCTGTTCCTTGGCATGCAGCCCAGGAGCACAGGCATCGCAGCTGGGCATATGTGCTTGGGTAGAGAGCACCATCGGTTTGCACTCAGTTGCCAAACTCCACCCATGCATCCATCCATGGGTTCAGCCTCGTAACACCCTGTGGAAGCTGCAGAAGCTAGCTCCTTCTTAACTTCACAAAGTAAGTGTGGATCTCCAGCCCACAGGGGCAGCATCTTGCACAGGTGCTCTGAGGGGAAGGAATGAATTGAATTGAGAAATGAGTTGAAGCTCCCTCCACTTTGCAAAGGTTCATGAGGCATTCGCAGGATGACATGCAGTACAACACGCAGCCTGAGGAGCAGTTTCTGCTGTCTGCTGCACTGTGTGGCATGGCTCACTGTACTTCTTTGGCCCAGCCAAGCGTGCAGCACCCACCAAAGGAACTGCCTTCTGACTGCCTAGCATCGGCTTGAAAGGAAGTCAGCACGCAGGTAAAACGTTGTGCTTGTGGCTGTACGGATTCCTGCGTGATCTTAGCAGAAACAGGGGCAGAGTGTGGGTAGATTTGAACACTCCGTTGTCCGTTTTTCCCCATGGCTTCTGTGGAACCGCATTTGTCAATCAGTGGCTGTAGCAGTTTTATGGAAGTACCAAATTGCTTGTTATTACCCGTGCTTAAGCAGAATTAAGTTTATATAATGTATATGCAGGCATTCAGGGGTAGCTACAGGGAGAAGTTACCTACTACGTTTCACAAGTAAGTACTGACTGATTGTGTGCTGATTGTTACACATGCAGCCTCCGTCTGTCCATTCTTCAAGTTGTTCTAGGGCAATTTGAGCTCCAAGATGCTGCTCAGGAAGACCCTAAATGTCACACACAGTGACAGGAAACTACATTGCATGTGCCTCCAGCTGCCAGGTACCGTCTTGCAACTCACTGCGGGGGGTGTTGGGTGTCTTCCTTCTCTAAGCCTTTCTAAGGCTGCAAGCTTGAGTGTGGTTTGTGGCACCTGGCGACAGCAGCTCTGCTGTGAACCGACTCTGGGTAAGCCAAAGGCCAGAAGAGCATCCTCATAGTTGAGCTGGAATAACTTACTTCATCAGCTGGGTTTCACATAGGGTCAGTTGTCGTGCTCTGAGCGGGCTGGGCGGTGAGATGTGTATAGGTGTGAGTCTCATTAGTACCTAAATATGAAAATAGCTACTTTTTGGTATTCAAGGCACAATCAGAACTAGACCTTTTCAGCAGATTTCTAGTTGTGCAGGCTTCTCTGCCAGCAGGAACGCACTTGTGTGATGATGGGATGAAGCAAGAGAGAAGTAGGGATTTGAGGAGTAGTGTTCCAGATGGAGGCACTTAATGCAGCAGCAGTGATAGATTAATTTTGTGGATACAGGAACACAGTACACTGGAGACAAGAGGGAGAAATTTTAGCCCTGTTGAAGTGAATGTCCTAGGTATCCTTGTTTTCTGTGGGTTATCATGTTGCCCAGGAGAACAGGACTTGGTGCCAGACATTGGACTGACAGATCCAACTGTGTTTACAGGGACTTGTCTACTACAGAATGGTAATTAATAAGAAACGTGGTTTATTGCTGCTGCCCAGCGTTGCACGCCCCCCCCCCCAGCTGTTATGCCTGCAGGTGGTAGAATATGGGGGGCCCACACAAGGATGCTGCTTATTCTGTGATTGATCGATCCCAACCTCCTAATTTTTCTTAATGAACAAATTCAAGGATCTCCAGCATGCCCACAGGAACAAAACCTGGGGTACGTTCGCCGTGAAGTACAGGTCTCTGCTACAGATATGGTGGTGGCAGCAGCAAGAGCCAGCCGGCGGATGAGCCGTAACTACAGAACTTTTGGAGTGGCCAACCACCTTCTGTAAGCTGAGGTGCCTGGGTTTTGGGAGGAATCTGTGGCAAATGTGAAAACCAGGACATTGTTAAATATCTGGGCTGCTGTCGGATGTGTACTTGAAAGACACAATCAAATAAAAAAAGAAAATTTGTCAAGGTTCTTGAGAGCTTCTGCTAATTCACTGTTACTATTATGAGTCATTAGGTGTAGCTTTCACTAAATCAAAGTCAAAGATTTGGAACAGAGGAAAATAGTTGCTTGAAGGGATGGAGTGTTCTGGGGAAGCAGTCTTTTGCTAGACCTCTGGAGTTAGCCCTGTCTCTGTCACACTACAAGCAGGTGAGGAGACAGTCCTCAGCAGCTGTCTGTTCTCCGCTGGATTCAGTGGTTCAGCGGGGCGGAGGCATGACATGTCCCTTCTCTTCATATCGACTGTAGGGGACAGTACTTCTGGGGCTGTGAAGGCGAGTGAGTCAGAGGCCTGCCCCAAAGCCTCATTCGTGAGAGGCTGCAGTCTGGCTTCACCCCACCCCCCACCCCCCACCCCCGGCCTGAAAGGTAAGGGGTTGTGCCCAGTTTCCTAATGAATAGGCAAAGACAGTGCCCAGGGCACTGAGCGAAGGACATGGTGTAAGGGTCAGCTCTTACTGCGCCATAAAGGCAGGACAGAAACCCTGAATTCCCTCTTGTTTAGTATAAAGTATCAATAAGTGAAAGACGAGGTGAATCCTGGATTTTAAACCCTTAAGGGTCGTCTTGTTGGATTTGAGTGGATACTATCTGCTAGCAAAAAGAGAATGTGTTCTGTGTGTAGAGGCTGGGCGAAGCTGGAAGCAAGGAAAGACTGCATGTGGGGTCAAGCCAGCTGCTTGCAAATGAGCAGCAGAGTGCCGGGCAGGTGGAGGTTATGGCACATGTGAGCATTTCAAGGCAGCATGCAGCTTTACTGCAGCAGTAATCCTTGGGATGTGAACAGGCCCTCCCGTAATGCCGTGTCTGTGGTCCTGCTTGCCGGACTGCCTGAGCAAAGGGCACCGCTGTTTGCTGCAGTGCTGCTGTTGGGGGAGATTCGCACTGGGAACGCGGACATGCTGGAGCCATGGTAAACGTGGCATGTCCTGGTTTCAGCTGGGGTAGGGTTTTCTTCTTAGTAGCTGGTGCATTGCTGTGTTCTGGATTTGGTGTGGCAATAATGTTGATAATATACTGATGTTTTAATTTGTTGCTAAGTAATGTTTATACTAAGCCAAGGACTTTTCAGTTTCTCAGGCCCTGCCAGCGAGAGGGATGGAGTGGCACAAGAAACTGGGAGGGGACGCAGCCAGAACAGCTGACCCCTACTGACCCAAGGGATATTCCGAACCATAGAATATCAGGCTCAGCATGTAAAGTTGGGGGAAGAAGGTAGGGAGGGATGTTTGGAGTGATGGTGTTTGTCTTTCCAAGTAACCGTTACACATGATGGAGCCCTGCTTTCCTGGGGATGGCTGAACACCTGCCTGCCCATGGGAAGTGGTGAATGAATTCCTTGGTTTGCTTTGCTTGCACCAACGGCTTTTGCTTTACCCATTAAACTGTCTTTGTCTCAACCCACGAGTTTTTTCACTTTTACCCTTCTGATTCTCTGCCCCATCCTGATGCAGGGGGAGTGAGCAAGCAGCTGTGTGGGGCTTAGTAGCTGGCTGGGGTTAAACCACGACATGGCATTAATGGAAATTGCCATAAGGAAAACTCCAGTGTGAGTTGAAGCTGATTAATGAACTAGCAGAGAGGGAATGCTTTAATAGAAACCCATGAGGACACTCTGTGAACAGGAGTGCAGAGAATTTTCAAGCTCCCCACATGCTTATTTATACAGATGGCAGGCATGGAGACACTATGCTTTCTGTCTATTCTCCTGCATCTGTTAGCTGTTGCATACAATAGCTGAACTAATGAAGCCTGATATTAAATTACCTCTTATCCACTGTGTTCACTTGGAAGTCTATTATTTGGTTGTTTGGCTCTGGAAGTAAAAATATATCAGCATGTTATAATGTATGGGAGCCTGAGTCAGACTCATAACAAACAGTGCTGGCTTATGAAATTACTGTCCTTGCTGCAATACCTACTATTTGAAAGCTAATTGAATGGCATTTTCCTCCAAAGGAAGAGTGCAAATTCTTTCCTGTGTGTCCCCATCCCTAGTTCTAGCCTTCACAGCCCCGGCCCTGTAGTCAAAGCAAGTCACTGGAATAACTAATGCACCCATGAGATTCTGCCACCAGCTAAAAGCAGGCAGTCCCAGACCCTGCACCCAGCAGCTGTGGACCTAGATGGAAAGTAACTGCTACTTCTCCTGTCCATCTGATGAGATGTTGAGCCCAGGTGGGCTTGGCTTCACAGCCACATAAAATTGAAGTTATTGCATCTGAGCTGAGGGAGGGCCATGAGCGTCCTCAGGCTCCAGCACAAAGCAGTAGTTTGCTGACAGCAAACGTCCCCATTGTTAGCAAGTGCTCCCAGCATGTGACCTGGGAGCTGACCGTTCCCTGTTGCTCCTGGGTCACGCCATTTCTGTTGATGCCTGTCTTCCAAGTGTGTGTTTAGGCAAGGAGGTGGAGAGTATATTGCAGCAGCTAGACCCTGCTGGAGTTAATGAGAGCTGACATGGGTCTTGGTAATTATTGTAGTTACACGTTCAGCTAACCTGATTTTGGCTGAAGCTTCTTGCTGCCTCCTGCTGCCCTCACAGAAGGGACACATGGTCTGATTGACAAGTGTAACCTTGTTTATATGGGGACCTTGCTGGGAGTTGACAGCGCTGGTGTAAAACCCGTGCGAGGATGCTGGAGTTTTTGATCTGCTGCTTCTTTGCCTCTTCAACACCCAGTCACACAGAGCTGCAGTCCACTTGACCTGCATTGAGCCTCCAAATGGGAAATGTGTCTTTCACCCCTTGTTGGACTTTTGGTATCCAAGAGAGTGCTGAGATGGAGACCAGAAATGCATTCGCTGCCGAGCTCAACAAACCCTTTGAGCAACCACATCTCTGTGTTCACTGACTGCTGTTATTACAAGCATGTGAGGAGGCAAAGTGTCCACTAATACAAAGGAAGCTTTGTCCAGGGAGCTTTTATCCTGCTGCTCTGACTGCCATGGCCATGGGTCTGAAACTGCAGAAAGGTATTCAAGACTGGAGTTGAAATTTTCCATCCGCTACAGCTGGTCACCCTTGCACCAAGTGCAGAATGAAAGTTTTTTGTTAAGCAGCAATGGGGACAAACTACGCTTGGAAAGTTTTAGTTGCTGAACAGTAGGGTATTGGTGCATTTGAAACCTTTCACACACGAAGTCAGGTTCCATGAGGAATCATGAATCATGTCAAAGATGGTAATTTTGATATTTCTGAAATGAAATTTTTCTGTTGGGGAATGCAGGTGGGTGCTGTTCACAGGACAGAAGCTGCTTCTGGGTGGTTCATCCATTAGCTGCCACTTCCCTGGGGTTTGCACTTGGATCAGGTACCTAGCTGCAACTTGGTGTAAGTGCCCTAAGTGCAGGTTTGTGCGCGATGCTGGAGTGGTCCCTCTCCTGTCTTTCCTCTTGACAGAGTTTTCCACTATGAAGTGACAATTACAGCAGCACAGATGGTGTAATGTGGTATTGAGTCCTGTCAGCTGAGAGCAAGGAGCAGACCCCTCTTCAGCGCACAGGGAAACATCTCCATTTCATCTTGACCTTAGGTGATCGTTTTTTAAAAAATTAAATAGTCAGCTGAGGAAGAAATAGTTAACTCAGAAAAGCTCCTTATTTTCCGGTGGCCAGACACATTGTGCTGGTTTTGTTCAGGAGATCTGCTGAGCATGAAGCTGAAAGTTGCTGGTTTCACTGGGTGTGTTTCAGCAGCCCACAGCCAAGGCAGGCTGATGCTGAGCTGGCCCAGTAGGCAATTACCGAACAGATTTATAGGGCGTGTCTGACTGACTCCCATCGTTTCTGCACACACAGGGCTGTCATGCGCTTGAGCCTGAAGACCTTTTATGGGGTAAAAAGTAAAATAGGTCTCTGAGGAGAGGAACACTGCATATCCTCTGCGATACCCCATGCCACCACTACATCTCAGATCGGAGTTGCCTGCTGAGTAGAAAGCAGACAATATATGGGGCACAAAATCCACTGTAGATTAGAGCTACGCAGGCAACAGAGTTTCTTTCTCCTTTTTCATCATCTTTATTTATCAGTTTCCTTTACATTTGGTGAATGACTAAATATTTCACCCTGGATTAATGCATGAAGGTTGCTAGTAAGAAGGCTGTTGCATCCTTAACAGTACTTGTTCTGATCAAAGGAAAAGTAGGTTCTTCATTTGAGCTACACAGAGGTTGTGTCCCAGTGAAATCAAGACGTCTTGTATGCTCGTGACTTGGGCTGCTAGAATGACCGAAACTCCTGATTAATCTCTTGTTTCATTACTACATATTTTCAAGCTTTTTGCCTTTTGCTAGCAGCCGTTTTTATACTGTCTGCTTCCAACCTCAGCACTGTGCTCTTTCTTTCAGTGCCAGGAATAGGCGCAGTCTCCATTGGAAATCTATTCCACAGAGAGGTGTTTGCAAACTGTGGTCAAATCATCTCTCTGTCTTCCCTTAAATGAAATTAATACGCTGAGGTTTTTCAGTTATTTCAAGGCATATTTCATGGATGTCAATTTTTTCTCTTCTGTTTTTGAGCCCTTAAAAATTTAACTTTGAAGTTCAGACATATAAACTTGCTACAGAATTGCAAATCTGGTCTTGTCACTGCACACTCATTGGTATTCTGTTACTTTTTCAGAGTCAAATTTTACTTATTACAGCTGTAACATTAGGTTGTAAACATAAACTCAATTGGTAGTTTATCATTAGTATGCTGCTATTTTCCGATGTCATGAACTTCAGCACACAGCCCCCCTCTTATATTCTTATATATGACCTTCATCTTTGCTTTGAGGGTTTTTTTCCCTTCATGAAGGCAGATCTTTAAATTCCACTGACTTTAGGAAGTGACCCAGTTCACCCTGCCTAACCAAACTCCCTCATTTACTGTCTCACCAATTTTTGTGTCATTTGCAAATATTCTCAGCACTGATTTTCTGTTTTCTTCCAGATCACCAATAAATATATTTAATGGCAGGAATATTTCTCTATGAGAGTGGAGTTATATATTATTTTTATGATGAATTCTGAATGTGCTTGTGTTTAAAACAGTGGAGGTTTATACAATCAAAATATTGCATGAGGCAAAATGAAATGTTTCACAGGTATCTTTTATCCAGTCCAATTAAGCTCATTGTCTGTTGGAGGGAAGCTATGTTACAGTTGTGGCTTTTCTTTGACAAGAACCAACCTAGGAAGAGCCACAACCCTAACCTTGGTCTTACTGAAATTTCAGCCTCAAGGAACACTTAAAACATGTTCAGCTTTGAAATGTCTTTGATCTCAGCTTTCTGTTGGCATAACTATGGAGACATCTTCGGGTCAGCTGGCCGGTTGCCATCTTAAACATCCAAAATGGGAAGAAAGCAAAATAAAGAGACTTGTAGAGATCTATCACATGACATGCTTCTCTGTTGCCTTTTGACACTTCTAACTATGCATTTGAAATTATAGGAATTTTGAAAACTTAAACAGCTGCTGTTCCAACCAGGTGTGGACCAACACGTGGGAACAGCAGCACTCTGGGAATTTGTTACAGCAAAGGCAAAACTTCATCTGGCTTCTCTTCGCACTAGTGGCTGATATGCTTGCTGACTGCAAACCTTCAGCTTATATATGTTCCTAGGGCATCCCCTGGAGCTGTCTGCCAGGAACTTGCAGGCCCACTATTTAGAGCTGGATGAAGCCTGCCCATGAAATCCCATGAACTTTACAGAGTGAGGATGGTACCAATGTGTCCCCAGAGGTTACACACCCGGGTTCAGTAGACCATGCGCTGAGACACAGCAGCAAAAATCCTATTGCTTCTGATGTGTGGCAGCAGCAACAGGGGCCACCAGGGAGTTGTGTGTGCTTGCGGCTTTTCTTGATCCAGGAAGGAGCACTGTCTCCTTGCAGAGCCCAGGCTGTGTAACGTCCAAGGAAGTTATGATGTAGGAGATCCTGGTTTTGAAAGTCTTCCTGAGCCAATACTGCTATGTGCCTGAAGATCTGATCAGCAGGTGAGCCTGCAATGGGAGATGCTGTGCTCCAGGCTCATGTTGGAAAAGGTGCATCCCAAACCCAGGCTGCAGCCTTGGTGCACACAGGTGTTAATCCAGAGCCCTCTCCAGGGACCATTAGTTGGCCATGGCTCCTACAGAGTAAAACCGAATGGAGGAAGGGAGGCTCACAAAGGAGCTGGAAGCCCTTATCACTGCCTTAACTGAGCAAATAGTCCTAAAGGTCTTTGTAGCTGAAGCCAGGAGCAGAGCTGCTTTTGATCTAGGGAGACTAGTCTAGCTCAGTAACAGCCTGGAGGGGCAAGCACATCGTTTCATAAGCAGATCCAGCTACTGCTAGTTTGGAGGCGAAAGAAGAAGGCATTCTGGAATTCTTGGAATTCTGGAAATTCGTGGGAGAAGGCAGGTGACTGTGACCCTGTTACAAATCCAGGTGCTCTTTGGATCTACTGCCTGTGTAGCGCTGAGCTGTGTCCCCTCTGGATGGATCCCAGAAGTGCAGCCATAGGCTTGTGGTCAGGCAGAACATCCACGGACAGCTCCAAAGCAGAGGTAGTTACTGATGACTGGTAAAATTAAGTAAAAATGTGTGCAATTTTCATTAGAGGAGGAATCTCATTATCTGAGTGAAGGACTTGCCACTTCAGCCTCGCGCCAACACTGTATAAGCTTGTGAACAAGCAATAATTTGCCTCTGAATGGACAATTTTGGGAATACTTATCTTCAATGATCTGAGCTCACTCTCTGTTTAGCCATCTGATGACTAAAAATACCCCCTTCTAAATGAACTAATATCAGATATTATTTCAAATGTCAATGATACCTAGCTTATAAAATAACAGCTGGACTCTGAATCTCTAGACAGTTCAGAACCGGAGCTGGTCAGGAGTTTTTTAATGGATAAAGAGACTTCACTGACGATATTTTGTTCAACTTTGGGAAGCTCAGAATTCATTTTTTAAAATTATGTATTTTAGGATAAATGACATCTTACTAGACAAAGTGATTATTTTTTTTCCATGAAAAAAAATATTGTCATAACTAACATCTTCCTTTTGAAGTAAAGTCTTGGCAAAGTTGTAGTTCTTAGTGGAAAGCTGACGAGCAATCAAAACCTTGACCTATGTCTGTTTGTTTGACCCTGTGTGTGGTCCTAGCAACTACTGAGAAATAACAAAGTATTTCTGCAATGATGGTATTAACTCCTATGTCCTGTCTAATTTCCTTTCTGTGCCTACGCTTCCCCCCTACCCCGCCATAAAGATTGGAGGAATACTGCATAGTAACTGATGAGCTGTGCTATTATTCATTATTGTTGTGTGCTGTTAAATAGGCTTTATATGCTATATATTATATGGCACTGGGTGTTATTTATTAACATATGCAACTTCAAATCACGATTCATATGAAATTGCTCTCTTGGAGATCTGAAGACAGTCTTCAAATGATGAGCTGAAAATTATTTCTACCTCAAATACCAAGTCATGTAATTTGAAGAGGCAGCTGAATAAAACTGGACAGCAATTTGTAAGATTTTCATCAGCAGAAGCTTGCCCTTTTCCCATTTTTAAAATGAAAAACAAAACCGTAATTTCTCGAAATTCAGTCCATGTTCACAAAAAAGCTTTGGATAATTTTGAATGAAGCTTCAGGTGTTCAGCTAAATATCCCTTGGATGAGATTTGCATGACTGTAAGTCCCTAATTTGAATATTGTTCTGATAAAAGTGCAGGGTTTTTTTTTCTCACAAACATCTATGCGTGCATTTTTTTACAAAATCCTTTTTAGTCTCCAGCTCTACTGTTCCAGCTACCTGCTGTTGATTCTATTTCCATCACATCTGAAGCAACGTGTGTGATTTCTCCCTAATACCCCTTCCTTCATCATCTTGTGGTCCTTCACAGGACTCCTTCCAGTACATTCGTGTCTCTTCTAATGGGGAGCCCAGCCCTCGAGGCAGCACTCCAAACATGTATCACCAGGCTGAGGTGGGGAAGAATCACCCCCCTTGATCTATTAGCAATGCTCTGCCTAATGCAGCCTAGGATGATGTGGCCTTTGCTGACTCATGTTCACCTTGCTCATCAGGATCCCCAGACTGCTGTCCAGTCAGTCGGTGCCCAGTCCGTACTGGTGCTGGGGGTTATCTGCCCCCAGGTGCGGGACACTGCGTTTCCCTTTGTTGAACTGCCTGCGGCTCCTGTCAGCCCATTTCTCCAGCCCATTTTGGTCCTTCTGAATGGTGGCACAACCCTCCAGTGTATCAGTCACTCCTTCCCCTGCAAACCTGCTGAGGGTGCGCTCTGTCCCATCATCCAGATCATCAATGAAGACATTAAACACGACTGGCCCTGCTATGAACATCGAGGCATACCACCAGCCACTGCCCTCCAGGTGGACTTTGTGCTGCTACATCATAATCCTTTTAGCCTGACAGTTCAGCCACTTCTCAATTTAACTTGCGCCACTTACCTAGTCCATACTTCATCTATTTGCCAACAAGGATATTACAGAACACAGTAGCAAAAGCCCTGCTAAAGCTGTGATAGACAGCAGGTTTGTATTCAGGTAGGCGAATTCAAAACGCCGATTTGCCTGACTGATGGTAGCCCAGCAGACTTTGCCTGAGGCAGGTGAAGACGGGCTCACAAAAATCTCTTTCTGCTGACAGGTGCCCATGGTTGCAACCTGAAGCAAAAAGGCTGTCAAAAGCCAGTACAGACTAGAAACATACTCAGCAAGCTCAGCCCTTTACAGTGTAGGTAACTGAAACAAAGAATGTCTTGTCTTTCTTGAGGAAATTCAGCCCTCAGTCTTCTCACTCTGCAGTGACAAAAGGGTGACTGAGAGCCAGATGTTGTTTGCAGCTGAGGTAGAAAAAAAATCAGCTTCTCTTGTGCTGAGTTGTCTCTGAGGATGAAAACTGTCCAGCTGCAGTTCTTCAATGTCATTTGTTTTTATGAAACTCTCGTGTGCTGCTGTTACAGCAGGGTAATCCTTGCCAAGGGCTGTGATGCTGCCCTTCCTGCCCACTGCCTCCCCCCCGCCACCTCTGCCCGTTTCTTAAGTACCAATGGCTCTTGTCAAGTGAAAATGTCTTTCTTATGCTGGTGCAGAAATGCAACAGTAATAAAGAGAAAAATATATCCACTTCCACAATGAAGACTGAAAACTACTGGAAGGAGGAAGGGATAAAGTAAATTGCTAGCTATCAGGCTTCTGATGCTTTCAGCTTTTCAAGCAGATAATATATATCTTCCTGCACACTGCAGAGCTGGAAGAGAACAGAAAGGATTAAAAGAGTCACTGATAAATTGCTGGGAAGAAGATCAAGCCTTCATGTGTGGCTCAGAGAGATCTTCCAGCCACCAAAGTTGGTGCCTAAACACCACACAGGGTTGTCTGCAGTAATGACCCCAAACCAGGCTGCAGAGCTTCAGCACACGCTCATCCCCCTCTGGACTTACGCTTGATCATGACGTCTGATGAAAACTGCCTGCTTGGTGGGCATACCAGCTCTGAAGGCCCTGCTGATGAACTGTGGGGCAGAAGTAAAGAGCAGGTTAGATTTTTTTTATCCATTTTTTTTTCCATATATTGTTATCCCTGATAGTTTATGAAGACTGTTTTCTTCCGACGGACTGAAGACCTTTTATAGATAATAGCCATTTCAAGGCACTGGTGATATTTTGAGCACTGAATCAATAACGGCCCTGAAATACCATAAGCCAAGGTAGACCAGGGAAGGACTGATGATTTTTTTCCTTTTGCAACTTTTGAAGCAGCACCTCTCTGAGCTCCTGTGGCTCCTTGGGCGGCATGGCCCTTGCGAGATGCTCTGTCCTGCAGGCCCTGAGACAGAGCCAACACGGTCCCACAGAACAGGCTGTACAGGCTGTGGGTGACGCAGGTGGGGCTGGGTGGCAGACACCTGGTCAGCCCGTGTGCGGAGGGAGGCAAGGACTTAATACTGCTGTCAGCGTTAGCAGAGGTAACACTGACCCTCTGCAGTGCCCCAGAGCTGTGCTGAATTGGGCCTCAAAGGGGTGCTATGAATACCCGAAAAGGCACTGAAGATTTGAGGTGAGAGTGGTCCCACTGAGAACAGGATGTCACTGTCTCCATCCTTGGAACTAAATATTACAGCACAGACGATGCCTGTAGTGATGCAGGGCAGGGCTGTTCACGGCTGCAATTTAAACAGTCGAGAATCTCCATCCTTTTCAAAATGAAAAAAGTTTTGACCACATTTTTTTTCTCTTTCTGTGGCTCATAGCGTGGTTCACTTACTGCTCTGATGCAAAAGACTGGGTCAATGAGTACTGGCAGGTGCTAAAAATGAGTGGTGCGAGAAACCGCAATCCCCTTGTGCCATGCCTGCTTGCAGTCGTGCAGTGGTGCAGACGTACTCTGCATATGTACATATACACACACGCAGGGTTGCTCTTTCTTCTAACAAATGCAATCTAATTAAAAATGCTGCTTCGCAAAGCAAACAGAAGAGGTGGTGCTATGTGGCGGGCAGAGCACTGGTTTCCAGACCTGAAGGTCCGATTCTTCCAGGGGGTTTGCAGAGTGACAATGTGTAAGTCAGTGCAGCACCCTGCACTCCTGGTGCCCCCTGTAATTAAATCACTGGCTCCTCAGAGCAGAGGCTGCTTGTGTACAGCTTTGAACAATGAGGTTTAAATCCTGTTAGAGGTCCCTTGGCACTGCATTAATACTATTATATTAATCATATTATATGATTTACTGCCACATCACCAGGACAGTTTTTAAGAAGAATGACACTGCGATGAAGGGACAGAGCTGAGGATGGGAAGTTAAAACTTCTAGTCTGGATTTCTGTTACTATTTTGACCTGAGCATTTATTCCTTCAACTAGCATAACCTGCACAGGTTAGCCATCAGCAAACTAAGATTTGTATAAATTCTCTTTAGCTTGCTCCATTGCTGTTATTTATTTTGACTCTGACACAGATAACCCATTTAAGCTCATGTTAGCATAATCAAAAAGCAACTATGTAAAAAAAAGGCAGTATGAATTACCATTCATAAGCAAATGGTATTCTCCCAGGGGTTGTAAGCTGAGAATGAACAGACTGCCCAGCTGCGGTGCGGAAGGGAGGTTGTAGCAGAGAGGACCCACTTGGCAGCTCTCGGCATGTACGAGAACAGAGGTATCACCATCCCTGTTTTGGGCTGACGTGCAGCTGAACTTCCTATCATCAGTTCCTTTGTCATCTCAGATGGCATATGTGCTAGGGGAGCAGGGGCAGCAAATACCCACCACTCCATAAGCTCTGACACGGGCACCTGTGCCTTCCTAGCTCCCCGTGGTATAGCCAGCCCAGAAACACTTGTCTGAACAAGCGTGACTGATTGATTAGCTGTAGAGGTGCTGTAATTATACCATGCTCAGCCCACTGGCTGAGGCTCTGGTCTGTAACTCTCTACAATATCTGTAGGTCGGTAGATTCTTCTCCACAGTGCGGTGTTATCCCTCTGCTGAGGGTGCGGCTGGGCGCGTCCGAGGGAGGCAGCTGCGGGATGCTGCCATCAGAAGGCAGCGTGGCCATGCCATCTTTGGCTGGGGAGGGAAAAGCGAGCTACGGCCTTGGGGCTAGACCATGATTCCTGACGTATTTTATTTGGTGGTATAGGTGAGCCAGTTGTGGAGGTTCTCCATTAGCCCGACTCCAGGTGAAGGCTGGAAGGGAAAATTGCAACTGGGCTGATCTTCAGAAGTGGCCCAGTAGACTGTGGGTTGCGGCATTGGAAGAGCCTCCCTGGGGCATCTTCACATGGCCCACAGTCGTTTCAGGTGTAATTACTGCAGCAGTTTGACAAAGCCCACTTGTGTAAGTAAAAGCAAAGAGGAAAGCAAACCATGCAAATAAATGGCTTCTGAGAGCTTGGCTGTACCGTGTGGAGCCCTTGCCCTGTGCTGATGGCAAAATGTCACATGAATGTAAATGGGCGGGTAACAGCTCTCCTCCCCCATTCCAGGTCTGAGCATAAAAAAGCGCTCCCTCGTTTGCTGTACTCTGCTGTCTCCTCTATTCCATGTCCTTCTCTCCCACAGTTCCTGCAGTCTTTTCCTTTTCTTGCTTCATGATCTCAGCTCGAACCATGACTTGGATACTGCATGATTGCCTCCTGTTTGCTGTTCAGGAAAACAAAGATGAAATGCACTTTGTTGCAGTATTTGAGCAGTGGCAACACTTTACCCTGGTTACAGCAGGGTGGGATGAGAATGGTGTCCCTTTTGACCTTCAGCAGGTCCTTCATGTACTGTGATGAGACTAGTGCTCCATAGGACATACATACTCACGCGTCTTTACATCTTAAGTTTAATGGGTAGTGCAAAACAGATGTTTCTAAGCAACAATACTTGCCTTGCTTCATTGACATGGAAGGAAAAGTGCATTGTTTGGTGTATCTTAATTCATATACAGACTGATGTCACAAACTATAGCTGCTGCTTTCTTCCATTCACTTGGGAACATTGCTAGACAAAGAGTGACAGCTTGCCGTAATCTCCCTGCACTATCATCTTCCATACATGGGTATGATTGAAACTACTTTATCATCAGTGGTTTATGATACTTGTTTTGATGAATTTGTTAATTCAAGATAGATAGATAGAGACAGAATAGACAGAAGATAACAGATTATCCTACAAACAAAGTGCTGCTTTGCAAAGTATTCTGTTGAGAACACAAAGCCATACACCACACCGTTGCACCTTGTGCTCCACCAGCTCTATGCGGAGCATCTTGAAAACTCTGGAGTTAATAGCTGGAAATTCAAGATTCTTTAAACAAGAAATAGTAAAGAAAGATTCTAATTTTATATGCTGTTGGTGAGAAGAGAGCAATTCC
Organism: Falco naumanni; assembly: GCF_017639655.2. Lineage (NCBI taxonomy): Eukaryota > Metazoa > Chordata > Aves > Falconiformes > Falconidae > Falco > Falco naumanni. The sequence continues at coordinate 73,722,543 of NC_054080.1, forward strand.
TTCCTATAAAGTAGAAATATGTTTGAAACCCCCAGTAAGACTCTCAGATCGACTAGGCAGCACAGCCAGGCCTTGATTTCTGTATTTCCCTACTCTCTTCCCTTTTCTCGTGTCTTTTTCTGTACATGAGACACCCCGACGTCACAGTGTGCTCTTCTCTGGGTGTTGGGGATTTGGGCTTGAATCCCCTCAGGCAGAGAAGGGAACCAAATGGGGGATGCCACACCAGGGACAGAGACTCAGTGCATGGCAAGTGGCAAGTTTTAAGATGAGTAAGACATCGCCTCTGCGGTTTAGGTACTTCAGGGCCAGGCAGCAGCTGGCTGCAGAGTAAGTTACAGACTGAGACTAGGCTCAACTTTCCATTGAGTCCCACTCTAGATGCCGAGATCTTTCTTGAATTCAGTTGCAAGAGTGTAGTTTTTGTAAGCAGCTCTTTTTATTGACTTTCCAGAGCAGTGAGCTGTCGCCGGACTAAATGCTGGATTCCTCTGATAGGCTGTACATGAAATCTGAAAGAATTATCAAGCTCTAGTTTGAGGGAGCTGAGCCCTGAAAAAAGCAGCTCCGAAATTCTTTAAAATAATGTGCTCTTTGTTCTTCCCTAAGTCTGTTTCCCCACCTGCAAATCCAGAATGGTGTAAGTTCATGAATTATACGAGGAAATGGAGATTTGTTGTTTGATGGTCATTTCTAGTCCGATCTTGAAAGTCTTATTCTGTGAAAGAAGTCTTACACTGAAAAACCAAAACAAACTTGTCATTGGAAAGTAGAACCCAAACATTCTGAAATTATTTTTATTTCACCTGTGAACAAACTCAGAAAAAATCTCTGGCAATAAAAGATACAAGTAGCTCAGCTCCTGGATCTGAGTGTAGGGATACCTGCCTTTCAGCGTAAGAAAGGGAAACCTCGATAGTAGAGTGGGTGTACAATCTGTCCAGGGATGATCTGCTCAAAGACTTACTGTTTAAAAATCCTAAAGAAAGAAAGCTTACTTCTGAGAAAAGTCTCTATTTGATCCCTTTGTCCTGTTAGAATGATCTGAAGGTATTTGGACTCCACCTGATCCCTCTGCTGACACCATCTGTCTTGATGCGGGGGTCAGAACTCAGAATGACTATGTGGGATGTGATTTCCCATAGTGAAGTGGAGTATTTATGAACTATTTTCATGTATGATTATTAATTCTTAGCTGGCAATGGCTTCTTGGCAAGGTATACTTAGTAATTAATCCCATTTTGACATTTCAGTGGCTGCACCAATAAAAGGTGTCTTTCCATATTCATGCTCATATTCATAGCTAAGAAGTCCACTGCTCAGTTCATTCAAAGCTGTTCTAGTGTGGAGCCTGACATCCTTGCAGAAATGCATCAGTAGAGATTTTACATCCTTATTGGCCTTTATCCCATCAAACAAAAACAGAAACATTTTCCTTTTATTGCTAATATGCTGCAGATGGGTTACAGTTTGTCCCTGAAGTGTGCAATTGAGAAATCACATATTAAACATGATTAGATTAATGACATTGTGCATTTAAGCTCTTACAGAATATTAAGTTAACTTGTGCTGATGTTGCCATACACAATGTACAAGGGTTAGTTTTGAGTATTCCCAAAATGAAGAGTCATGTTTCAGAGATGTAATAAATCAACGTGTCTGGTTTACAAGCCTGCTGCTACTTGTGATGGATAGCAAAAAGGTGCTCCAAGGGTCAGCCCCTGACGGCATGCAGTGACCGTATTCTCATCTAGCTAGATAACCCGTCACAGGGCGGGATGCTTCAGCCTCAAAGGAGCTTAATCATACTCTGCATCTGGATGTCAGCAAGGAGGCCGCTGCATGTCTTTGTTCTAGCCTTCCTTGCCCAATACCTGCTTGCCTCTGCCAACCCTCTCGTGCCTGTTTCTGCTTCTCTGGGGACCCCAGAAAGGCAATTCCAAAGACTTTGGGGAAGACAAGGTTGTCTCATGATGCAGCATGGATTCAGCTGTTGTGCCTCCATTCTAGTGGTCCCTGCTACCTTATCTTTTAATACAGATAGAGAAGTACTGTTGCCTTGTGGAAGCCCTGCCATGTTTAATTGGCATAATTATTTTTTTTTTTTCCTGGATGCTGAACACTTTGCCTTTGGTTGGTGGAGGTTTTTTTCCAGTTTTTACAGCTGCCCTCTGTGCATCTCAGAGTGTTCTCCTGTTTGCAGAAGAGCTTTGTGATCCACTTGAAGGGCATCATTCCGAGGAGGATAGATACCTTATGTAATGAGACTAAAAGTATAGCCCAGATCACTTACCTTAATTCTGAGAACACTACGGAATCTCTCTGGCTGCCTTGCTTTATCAGAGTGCATGTTCTTTGTAGTGATTTATTGGAAGATGTTAATGTATGCTGTGTTCCAGAGGCATTCCTACACGAAAAAACTTTGATCCAAGTCCAAATGTAGCTCATTCTGTATGACTATACTCGGTCACAGTGGCTAACAAGGCATCAACCGCAACCAGGCAACTACGCAAGAACATTCCTGTCCAAGGCAGATGGAAAACACCGGTGTGTAAAAGGGCTGAGTGATTTTGGAAATACTCTTTTAAGCACCAAGCAGTATGTGCTGTCATTTTTTAAATAAGCATAGCCTCTAGCAATACTTAATTTTCATAGCATCAGTTTACCATTACGAGGTTTGAAGGGCAATTGCTTACATCTTTGCGAGAATGTACCAGAGGGCTTGTGTGGTCTGGGTTTGGATGCAATGGGAAAAAATGTAGTCAGGGCAAGACTGTGTTAAGGTGCCTACACCAATTAACAATTTATCTCACAGCTGGATTCACCCTAAAGGTGATGCTTCACTGCTTTTAGGGCAGTCGATTTAACATTACTGAATGAGAGTACTGAAACTGCATCACTGTCCCAGTGATATAATTGAGGAAGTAGTATCAGCCACTGTGGGAATTTCATCCCAAGATGTGACAGGAAAAAGTCTTCGTGGAATTGCTTTTGATTGTGGCAGCATCCAGATGGCTCTGGACCAGGAGAAATGCTTCCAGGGGTTTGTAGAACTGAGTTTCACAGAAAACTGAAGGCTGGTACAGATTCCTGCCTGGTACAGAAATTCCTGCCACCTTTTTTCATATATACTTGGACCATCTATCAGGCTAGGTATTTTCCTTCCCTGTCATTCTGTGTGCCTCCTTCAGTGATTTGCTTTAAAATCCACTTTAAGGTATGAGCAAAGGTAATGCAGACTTGGAGCTGAACCTTAGCAGCTACACCCACGAAAACTTCCCTAAGGGACACAAAGACCAAAATCCAAGCTGCAAATATTTTGTGTTTTTCTTGTCTAATGCTGGTAATGACAGCACCCTCTGCACACCCGGAGAGATGGCTTTCAGACCCTGGAAAGAATCTCACAAAGGTTTCTCCTTTTACCTGACAAGTGCTCCCACCATTAAGCCATGACACCAAAGCTGCAGCCTCCGGCCTTAGGACACATGCCAGCCCTTTGCTGGGAGGCGAGTCCTACCAGAGGTGGTAAGCAGTGACCAGAGGACTTCAGGTTGAACCAAAAGGATGTTCAGGCCAGGCCCATTCTGCTTCTGGGCACGTCCACAGCTCTTTGCAGCTGGAGAACTTAAAACATCAGTGAACAGCCCCTGAGTGTAGCATTGTACTGATCATGATTTGGATGTAGACACATTCTGTCCACACCCTGCTGGAGGTATGTATTTTACTGGATTGTACCCTTAGGTGTTGTTTCTAGTAACGTATTCCATATATGTACATGTATATTGTTAGTAGGTATTTAAAACCATGATCTCAGCAATGTAAAAGGATAACTTGTCCAAGACTGACACCTACAGAGCCATACACAGCAGTGGCCAGCATTTTGCAACACTGGTAGCTCATTAAGCAGCTATGGCAGTTTGATGCTCAATTGCCTAGGGTTCCCAGCAAAACAAACAGTAGAGCTCTCCATGAAAATCAACACATACACCAACCAGTGGAAAGGTGGTTTGAGGCACTGTTCCTAGAGAAAAATGGAGCTAGTGGCTCCTTTCCCCCTGGGGGACTGGTTATCTATTCTGGTTTTGCTTCAACATTTCATGAAGTCCTTCTGCCCCAGGGATAGCCGACACCTGATGCCACTGTTTTGCACAAGCAACAGGCACTTCACAGCAAAGTGGGTGCAAAATACAGGAAACGATAATCCACTTAACGCTCACTAAAATAATTTTGAAAGCAGTAAGGCAGTGTAAAGTCAATTTCCCCCTCCCTCCCCCTTTTTTTCCACAGCAGTTAGACAGAATTGTTTAGTCTGAATGAATCAAAGGAGGAGGAGGCAACAGATTTTGCTAAAAGTTGCTGGGGTTGTGGTTTGGCAAGACTGAATTTGCAAGTTGAAGTGCTGATAATGTTACCATCACACCTGTGAAAAGGCAGGTGAGAAAAGGCTAGATGAAATGCCTCCACCCAGGTAATAAAGGAAATGCTGAGACCTGGAGGTTTTCAAGAGACAGGATGGTTTGAATCTGTCTTCAGACTCGTCTGATCTTTGCTAAGACTGTAGCAATAGCTTTTTTTTTTTTTAAAAAAGGCACAGTTATCAACCACCTTTGAAAGCTGTTCAGGTTGGTTAAAAAACATACCACCAAAACCACCAAAAAAATCCCCAAACCCAGACAATTTTATCTGTCACTGACAAAAAGTATTGTCAGCCGGATGCTCAAATATAAAGCAACTCCAAATCAAACCCAGCTGATGAGATCCCTCAACTGTGAGATAGGAGGGGCTGTGAGTTGAGCATGTGATGCCCTGGACTAAAGGCCTGGGAAGAAAGTGTTCCACTGAGGGGGACTGTACCTATTACACAGACAAACAGCATTTGCTTAAACGCATCTTTATCCATTTTAGCTCAGTACATTCTTGTTTCTGTTGTGACGTACACAGTCTTGCTGAAAAGACAGCTCGGGCATATGAATAGAAACACCCCCTGTTCTCAAAAACCCTGCTTTTATCAGCTCCTTTTTTGGCCCTACTATGCCCTACCTCTTCCAGACAGTCTTATCCTCCTCCTTCCAATACAATGACCTCACCTGTAGAACCAGCACAATTCAGATACTGTGATTAGCAGCTTGGCACTCTGTGGCAGCCAGCCAGCCGCACATCAGGAGTGTCACACGGTGAGAGCGGAGACACTCCCAGAGGCACAACCGCTATGGAAGCGGGAGATGTTTGTTCATTTCCCTGTTGATGTGACTGGGAACTGTTCAGAGTCAACTGGTGTAAGGCCCGCAGACAAGGTATCAGTTTCCCTGCTAAAGGAGACACCCCAAAAGCTGCTGCAGCACATGGTGATGATGGGGTTTCTTAAGCCTGAGGTCTTTTGTTTAACTTTCATGAAAAATACTTTTTATCAAAATGTATTTTATTCTTAACAGGGTAGTTAGAATGCTATGGGTAACCCTGATAAACATTTCCATTTTCCCTTGCAGTCACAGAACATTATTTCATCTTGCTTCATGTGACATTGGTCTCAGGCCAGGAAATTTGACTTCAAAGTTTGTGAAAAACTAATTTTTACTAAAAGAGACATTTCTCACTGAAGAAAAATCTCTGCTAAAATAAGCAAGAGGTCCATTGTGAAATATACTTCAAATCTGGTTCAGCACAAAAACTCTGTGGTTAACTGGATTAGGAAAATTAGAAAATTTTTCATGCCAGGTACAGTAGACTGTGTTAAAATTCCTCTTCAGCTTGTCTAGAGCGTGAGCATTTCAGTTCCAGCAGTCTCCCCACAGTGTCTGCAATTGTACGCTCACCATGCACCTTGTTGTCTCGGGTGCGGATGTTAACTGTTCCACTTGCCTTCTCCTTTTCACCAACAACTAGAAACAACGAAGATGCAAAGGAATGAACTTTACATTTATAGCAAGCTCTTTCACCCCTCCCATTCCCTCTGAAACTTAAGCATACTAAAAAAAATTCTAAAAAGCTTACTAATGCACACAGCAAATCCTTCTCTGCCCTCCTCCCAGCTCCCCCAACTTAGATCTGTGAGCAGCAACTTAGCAAAATAAGAGTAAAGAGAAATGTAAACTTAGTAAGTCCAGCCTGACTTACTTCTTACTAGGAGAACCACGAAGTCAAAATGAGAAAGGAGTACTCCACAGGCAAAGATTAGAAGATGTTACTGTCAATAACAAATAGCTATTTGTTTTCTTTACAGAGACAGCAACACAGTTTACTGGAAAATCCCAAAGCTGTTTTACTTAAACTTTAAGATACAGATACCAAGATAATATATGTATGTCTCATTACTAATATACATTTTATATAATATACTTGGAGGTAGCTGCAGGAGATTGTATTTCTCTGGTACCCAATCTGCATTCAGTGGGACAACTCTTTGAAACAACCCCTGAACATACACTAGGTGAGATTTTTTCCCTGATAGGCTGATCATTTTTCTGTGGTCCTCAAGGTAAAATGTGGTTGTGCCTTACCTGTACAATATGCTTAAAGTTTTAAATAACAAGAGAACTTTATTCATAATCCTGTCAATTACTGAGGGTAGTTTCTCTGTGAAAGGCTCTGGCTGCTCTAACAGATCCCAGACGTTTTCAGCATCAATGCTAGATCTATTTACGTGACACAACTAACATGCTGCTTCAAATCACATACTTCAGGGTCAGTTTCTAACTGTTCCTGCATCACCCTCTTGTGGAATAGTCTTCTCTTATCCATGCACCTATGGCTCAGAAGTGCACCACAGCTGAATGTAGTGAGAACATGGTACTTCTGATACACTTGAAACAAGACATAAATTACTGGGGGACAGATGCAAAACTGCTTAACCATCTGACTGACAAAAGGCAAGAGATTTCATAGATGTCTCCACATTGCTGACCACAAGACAGCAAAGATCTTTTTCTAAAGCAGCAGTAATTCCTTGAGCCACAGTGAATTCTTAATGCCTATCACATAGGCAGGAAAGGCTCTCTGGAACAGAGAATCTTAGGAACAAAGTGACCTGAAACACTGACTACCACTCCGTGCCTTGCTCACAGAAGAAAGATCAAATCCTAAAACCTATGCAAGAAAGTCAGCCAAGGTAAGGTAACAAATGCATTATGTATTACCCAGAATAAAATTATACTGTGCAAGCTGAGCATTTCTGATCTTCTTGTTCAGTGTGCACCCAGGATCTACATCAACATCTGCCATTAATCCAGCATCATGGAAACACTGCCTGACCTAGGAGAAAAAGTATTTACAACTGTCACTATAGGATATTCATGACAATGAACTTATGACTTGCAGGTTTAAGCTAGTTAAGCTTGTCTGACCCCTAAAACAAAGGCACTGTCACTGGCTCAGGCATTGGAGATGAGCCCAGTTCAAGAAATGAAAACAGGTCAACTATCATGCAAGTATATACACAATAAATAACTAAGCAGTGATGTATCTAATGTTTTAGCTGAACAGTGATTTGAGTTTGATATTGTAAAAGGCAGCAGGATGGTGAGCTTTCTGATCAGAAGAGAATTTTTTAAAAAGTGTTTTGCAGACTTTTTTATATTGTTTATTATTATTTTATTTATATCTAGTGTGCTTGAAAGAAATACAGGAGAAGGTTTGCAAATATGCAAAGGATGCTAAATATGCAAAGACACAATTTCCGTCTTTCTTACTGCTCTGCAAGATGCACACGGCCACAGGAAACTAGAACCTGAAGGGTAAAACAGGTCCTAAGCTAGGAAGAAAAACTAACTTTTCCAAAAATAAAAGTCTCACAAAGATCAGCATTTGTTGTTTACATACCCAAAATCTACTTCAGGTCTTCTTTAAGACGGAGCTACAACTTCAGCAGCTAATAGTGATTGTAATATAAAAATGACACAATGTAATATGCAAAGACTTAGAACATTTAGCTGAGATAAGTACTATTAATCATTAGTAACACTAATAAAATACAATATACTGGGGAAAAAAAGCCCCTGAACCACATACGTCACCTTTTGAGCATACTCATCACATGCTGGTCCCACTGGTACCACCATTACTTGCTGTGGGGACAGCCAGAGCGGCCTTCAATAAACAAACAAAACAAGTTTATATAGCTTCCAGTATTTTTTTAGTATGAAAAACCCTATTAACAGATAGTACTAAAACATACACTGGAGATTCATAAAGCCATCTGCTTAGACTGGGTTCAGAGGTGATGACAGCCCTGTACTCCTTACAATTTATCTCCCAAAAAGAAGTGACTAAAAGAATTGCAGTGTTGACAAAAGTACTTTTTGACCTGAAGACTGAAGATGTGTTTTAGAACAGACAACAAATCATAACTGAGTTGTTGAGCTTCTTACTAACCAATCTTGGGAAAACATTTACTTTTGAGTCTTGTTATAATCAGAGGGGCCATCCCCATCAGGTATTGCATTGCAGGAGGTAAAGGAGATCACCTACATAAATGACTCTGCAAGGCAGTCCAGCTGCAAAAGCAAAGTTCAGAGATGCACACCTTGGGCAGACAAGCTGTACGCTGCTCCTGCACGAGTGGTATAATGTAGAGGCTACCATATCTAGAATTATTTAATGTCTAAGGGAAGGTTGTTCAGAGGGAATTGCCTTGTGGTATACCTACAGCATGCCTCCACAGCAAGAAAGTAGAACTAACACTTTTGACTCTTGTGTGCGTGGGGCTAATTTCTACATAAAGTGTTTGCTCAAACTGGAATAATTAATCTACTTTTCAACGTTACCATTTGCCTCCATAGTTTTCAGTTAGAATGGCGATCATTCTCTCCACAGATCCCAAGATAGCCCGGTGAATGATAACTGGTCTGGTCTTGTCATTACCGTCATGGCTGTGAAGAAAGGGTTTCTTTTTTTTTAAATGTAAGGGTTTTTTTCTTGATGTAAAAACTTACGTCTGTAAGTGACAGGAAAGTTAGATTATATAGCAATTAAAACCACCAGTCTCTGTGCTTACCTGACAAAAGTAAGGTTAAATCTGACTGGCAACTGGAAGTCAAGCTGGATTGTAGCACATTGGTGGTAGCGGCCAATGGCATCTTTGATCTGAATGTCAATCTTAAAAACAAAAAGACACAAAATTCTGCTACAGTTTCAAATACAAACAAGCATGCTCCCTTTAAAGCAAACCTGTTGTTTCAAAGTGGAAGGTTTCACTCAATACAGAGAACTGTATGTGAGTTTAGACAACGTAAGTTTTATTTCAGCCTACATTAGGATGTAAATAATTTGCAGGTTCTGGTACAAAGGATGTTGGAGCTAAAAACAGGGTAAGCAAGTAGAGACACATTACTTCAGGTGAGAACTATATTTAATACCTCAGACTATTTTTTGTGAGTTTCAGTCTGGGATTTACATGGGCCTTTCCACTGAGTGAATTCAGCAGCACATAAATGTAAGTGCGAGATCAGAACTGAACATATCTCCCCAAACTTTGGATATCTTCAGCCTCAAACTGGCAAACTTGCACTACCTTATTATATAGCATTCAAATACTACTTTGTAGCTTACAATTCCACGGCATGAACATAGGATGAAAATCCCACTGTTAAACAGTCCACTTACCAGTAGATATCATATTAATGACACTTGCTCTGACTGTATGAGTATCTACAGTCAAGCCTATTCCTTCTATTGTATCTTATACTTTAATCCTTAGTACACTTATAATACAAGTTAGACAGAGACGGACAGTAGATTTATAGTGTCATGACCTTATTTATCACATTGCTCTCCTATTATTTACTAGTATGGATATATGCTGGGCCTGTGTGCCTTATTTTAATTTATGTATCAAACAAACAGATCAGTGTTTTATTAACTGAAGTTCGAAATGTCTTTCGATTTTGCATTCAGAAGCCAGTTTATTATAATTCAGCTAGTCACCAAAGAGCTTATATCAAATTATTTACAACCTTCTTTAATTTCAAATCACCCAGTTACAGAGTAGGAAAAAAAAAAATCAAAGTAATTTAAAGGTACCCTAGATGCAGACCTTAATTTAAAAATGTAACTTCTAAATAGTTTTCAGTAAAACCAGTGCAAAATGCTGCATATGCTCACCTTACATTGGCTAGGTGTATTAGGCACAGGTATAAAGTTAATTAAGGTTAATAAAGACTGCTGTAGATATTTGCCTTCTTTCAAATCAAGTGAGGAAATTATTAAATCTTGTTTGCACTTCATATTGTGCATGATCAGCTGCTATTACACATTTCACGTAAAACTCATCAAATGAAATTGATTCAATTAGCACACAAAGAGAGAAATCAGAACCAGTTACCTAGATAACTGAATATAGATGTAAATGTAGTGTAGGTTTATTAGGGAAAGATTTACAAGTAATTTTGTAAGGCTGCCTGTCCTTTTGCTCAAAGATATCAGGAAATTTCTAGAAAGCCCTATTTAATCTATGCAAACTGAGGAGACAGCTTTAAAAAAACTCAACAAAAATCACAAAACCAATGCAAGGGGCTATTTAAAAAACCAAAACCCCCCAGCAACTCAATGCAGCTAAAAAACTGTCCCAATAAAAGCAATATTTTTCCAAAATTTGTTTAAACAGTAAGTTTATTTTTATTTTTCTCATGACTTAGGATACACTTATTGCCCAAAGGATTATTTATAATGCAGCAGTTGCTCTGGTAATACAGATTGTACAGTGCCACCTGCTGTTAATGTCCCCCACCAAACCAGTCAGCTCTGTTCAAGTATCAAACATGTTTATATATACATAGTTTATACATGTAAACTGGGTTTAATTAATGAAATCAGTATTAAAGCTATGTGAAAACCAGGATCACAGAGTATAATTCTCTCTCAAGTATGTCAAGAGTTTATGTATCTGGAAAACCACAAAATTTCAGCCAGACAGCATCTTAAAATGGTATTAGGTAACTATAACAACAACAACTTCAAAAAATCCCTTCTTCCTAATCCCAGCTCTTTGCTCATTCAAACAGAATTAAAAGCCTAAGCCAGGTAGGGGTTAAAAACATACTAACCTTAGGTCCATAGAAAGCTCCATCACCAGGGTTTAACTCCCACTTCTCACCAAAGTCATTGAGGCTGTTTTCGAGTTGCTAGAGGTAAAGAACACACACACTCAGTGTTTCTCAATCATTTGCTGTCTTCTCATGTTACAGCATGAGGTTAGCGGGCTACTACAGACATGTGACTACTATATTCTCAGTACTTCTAAACAACTGCTGCAACTCATCTATTTTCTGAAAAAGGAAAGTTTTGGAAGAGCCCCAGCTAAAAAAAAAAAAAAAAAAAAGTTGATTTAATCCAAATTTAAACAAACAAAGCTAACACATTCACTCTGGAAGAGGCCAAACAGGCAGAGTTAGCTAAGATGCAAGAATTTTTTATGCCAGATTCAAAGTCTGTAGATAATTTTGAGAGGGGATATACCCTAACACCACTACCGTGTATTCCAGCCCTATCAAATTCCCAGTGCTATACCTGCAGGCACTAACCCCATCCCTTTCATCACAAAAACAACCTTGCTTTTGGAAGATGGCTCTTAAGTCTTATTACAGGGACTGCCAGAATTGGTTCTCTGCCACTTTTTTTTTTTTTAACTATCAACAGATATATGGAAAGAAAGAAGAAGAGGTAGTTAGATTTTGACATGAAGCCTGCTTCTGTATGGCCAGCAAACTATTTACAGCAGCCAGACTGAACTGAAGGCAGTTATTAAGTTATATTGCTCACACCTAGATGCCACTGTACATCCCAGAAGGCAGCATTTTCTTACAGGACTTAAAGCTGCAGCCTTGCTTTCATATTAAAAGTTAAGAAAACTACCGTTTACCTTTTCAGCTTGATTCCACACTTCAATATCTCCCAGGTACTTTTCAGGACGAGTAGAGAGATTCAGTTTAAACGAAAATCCAAAGACATCATACACAGTACGCAAAAACTGCAGACAACTCTTTATCTCCTCTTCAATCTTTATGAGAACAGAAATAAAGTCTCAAATACGGAAAAATCAGTTATTCTGATTTTAATACCCAATTTCATTTAATTGCAGTCCTTACCTGCTCCATAGCACAGAATATGTGAGCATCATCCTGCTGGAACCGGCGTACTCGAGTAAGTCCTGTAAGAGCTCCTGACAACTCATTACGGTGCAGAACACCAAAATCAGCCAACCGTAATGGCAGCTCACGCCATGATCTTGGACGATGATCAAACATAAGGCTGAAGGGAAAAGTTTATTACTTGAAGCTCACACAAAATAAAATTCTGCAAAGAATAGCCAACAAGAAGCAGCCAGTACCTAAGTAGATGCCTATAATGCCAATGATGTAATCTGAATACAACTATCATTCACATCTAGTTTTCTCAGGACAACAAACCCAGACAGACTTTTATAGCTGGCAGGCTTCCCCCACGTCACACGAAGAAGATGAAACAGCTCCTAAAACAGAGCACTAAAACCTGAATGCCGAAATTGCCACAAAATTAGCAATGCCCCAGTATTTATTTTGGATATCCAGGTTTTGTAGTACCAAGGTAAGCTTCAGATCTAAAACACAGTCACTGCAGTGACAGAAAAATGACATTTCTCAGTGTCTCAAGTAAAGAGAGCATGCAGACAACAAGACTCAGTTACATCATTCCTGACAGCACGTCACATCTGGATACCTGAAAGACAGCCATCTTTACAGTAAGTCTGGCAAAGGAAACAGGATTTTTTTTTAAATCAGCATTATCTTTGGTAAACTGGATTTGCTATGTATTTACCAGTGTCCTGGACAGTTCATAGGCTTCAGAGCAAAGACTTCTTTCTCCACTTCAAAGGAAAACATGTTGTCACTGTAATGCTGCCAGTGCCCTGAAGTCATCCACAGTTTGCTATTAAAAACATTTGGAGTGACAACCTCCTGGAATCCATGTTTTCGATACTCACTCTAAAACAGACCCAGTACATAAAATAACTAATAAAGCAAATAAAAGTAATGATACTCAGCCTTCAATCTGCAGCCATAAAAATATACAAATGCTGCCCTGAAAAAGTCCATGACTCAAGAAAAGGAGAGGAAAAATTGAAGCTGGACATGGCAGGATAAGCCCTTCCACCAGCACCACCCTTCCCCAAACAATTCCTCTGCAGTAAGCAAGAAGAACAAGTCTCCTCCCTGCAGGCAAAGCAGCAGTCTCTAATTAGTCAATGACACTTGATAGTACATTGCAGCCCAAATACACAATAATAAGACAGCCTCTAATATCAAAACAGAAAGATCAGGATATTTTTTTCTATACATAATTTAGTAACAAATAGTTCTACAAGGCCAAATTTAATTGAAGTTTATTAAAACAAGTCAATATGCATCAGTGGAACTGTAGTGTGAGCTTAGCTATACTATCAGATGTCAGAGAATTCACATTATAAAGCATCATTATCACTGCTTGAACTGCAGGAACGAAGTGCTCATAAAAACATAACTTAGCAGAGATTGTGACAAGACCAATTCAAAGAAACAATGTTTCTTCAGTTCTGTGGCTTACAGAACTAAAGAGATTAAACTAACTTGAAATAAAGGGCTCTTAATACTGTTACATGTAACATGCTGTTACATATTTTCCTAAAAATTCTAGAAGAATTCTGTAAGAAGATTTCCAAAAAACATTACTTACACGGATGAATTGAATTAATGTGTTATAAATGTAAGCTCCCTTGGGCAAGAAGAAACAGCTACCAGGGCTGAGCTCGTGAAAGAAAAACAGTTCTTGATCCTGCAAAAAATATTTGGAAAAACGTAGTATTTGTATACCACCTTTTTAACTTAGCATTCACAAATTAATTACTACTGACTAGGTATCACTAATCAAGAGGGTTTTTTTAAAAAAACAAACAAACAAAAAAAAAAGCAATACCACAATACCAATAGGTAAAATGTATTTTCTCTAGTATTTGTATCTCCAGTGGTACTTACAGAGGAAACAGGTTTTTCAGTTTCCAGTTTCATTACTGATGCTCCAAAGCATCACGCTTATGTGTAACTCCTAACTGTGCCCCTACAGCTCCCTTTGTACGTTGACAACAAATGTTTAGTTCTGCATCTACAGCTCTCTAATTATTTGCACATGAACAGAATGTGCGAACTTTAGTTGGCCAATGTTCTGACAAACTGTGCACAGGCTTGAGGACTGCACATAGTGGATTTTTTTGTGTATTTTCCTGATGTCCTAGCAGACCTTGTAACAGTGTTCAGGATTATCAATCATCTGACAGGTTTCCATGTAAAAACCAAAACCAAAACCCAAGGAAGAAAAAAACCATACAAATGTATTATGGATTCTGAAATCACACAGAAAATAACTGTTGAGTGAACAGGCTGCAGCAAACCGTAAGAATGAGCACTGCCTGCAGACTGAAGCGTTCCTGTTCTGTTCTGACTGATCTGTGGAATAAGGACATCATCATGTTTAAAACAGTGAAGTCTAAAGAGAAGTTATTTGCTTTAGGACTTTCGAGGCTCTTCGAGAGAAAAGCACCTGACTTTGTAACTCAACTGAAAATACAGTTGTGTCACATCTCGGCTGTGGCAGCAAGTATACACTGTCTTTAACTAGATACTGTTACATCCACAGTGTTTGTGAAATGCATTACCAGAAAAACTGTCTCACCCGCCCAATTTTTCTGTGATCTCTGCTTTTAGCCTCCTCCTGGAATTTCTCCCATTCCTTCAGCATTTTTGCATCTGGGAATGAAATTCCGTAGATCCGCTGGAGGGATTCCATATCAGCCTTGCCTTCCCAATAGGTAGAAGAATTCTGCATGCAAAAAATAAAGGAAACACTGAAGAAAATGAGGAGCCTCCACATTTTACCACTACTGCCTGCTATGAAAAGGCATGCAATTATTAATAAATCACTACACAATGTAGAATTAAAGCGTAAGAAGAGTTTCAATTTTAAGTTCAGAGCACTGATTAGAAAAATACGTTAAGAACAGGTGAACAGAATATGAAAAAAAATATTTCAAGGTCTCATCTTTTTTTTTTAAGCCTATTTGCTCTCTTTGTGGCCATCCTATTCCAGCTGTTTACTCACACGCAGCTATAAACATCAGCTGAGCAAAAACTGTAGACTAACTGATACAGTTCAGTCAAGCCTTACGCCATGCTCATGTTTCTACCTTTGCTGTAAGTGCAGGCCCTGGACACCTAGTTGGGCCTCTTTCCCAATTCGTTACATTGAGGTTTTGGTAATCTCTTTCAGGTTATCCATTTTCTAGTACATTCCTGGATAAGCCACCATCATATTGCCCAAAGGCAGCAACACATTTTCAGTTAAAACATTTGTCTAGGGCAGTTTCAGCACTTACCTTATGAATTTTTATGGTCTTTATCTTGCCAGTATGTCTGACATGAGGCCCTCTGCATAGATCTATCAAGGGACCACACCTAAGCATAGGAAAACATTCATTTGGTGTATTTCACCCTAGAAAGACATATCCATCAATATTATGATGCATGCGTAATTACCTGTATACCGTCGTAGTTGGAGTGTTGACCTTCTCATTCAGGATGCGACACTTGAATTTATTATACTGAGAAGAAAAGCAGCACATGTATTTGTCAACTTCTTTTTAAGCAAGAGAACTGGCCAGCAGGTTAATTTATTTGCAAACCGCTGCATCAAAAGAGGATTATGAAGGACAAACAAACAGAAAGATAGCCAAATAGTGGAGCAAGCTGCCCAGACAGCAGGTCGTGCAGCCTCTGCCCTCAGAGATTTAAGGCCCAACTGGACAAGCCCTCAGGAACCTGGTCTGACTTCACTATTGACACCATGTCCTCTGCATGAGGCTGGACTGGAGACCTACTGAGGTACCTACCTTCCAACCTGAATGACAGTGTAATTCTCCTGATGTCCTAACAATGAAAACTGAGCGACATCTATCTCAGGAACGCCAGAAAATTATTTGCAGCTAGATACTGAAGAGAAAGGATCAGCTTTTTGTGTTGCTTGGACATTCTCAGAAGTCCTTATTCTTAAAAACATTTTATGAATCTTTCTGAATGCATCAGCACATGCAGTTGCAGTATCACTACAGCATTTTACTAACAGCCAATATAATACAGGCATATGACATAATATATTGCAAATTTAATCTATGGGAAATAAATGGAAGAATGTGGTTTCAAATATTCTGCCAAAGTCACCCAGGGGAAGAATAAGAATTCTTAAAATTGCAAAAAATTTAATGTACATTCCCGAGAACCTAGGAATTACACTTTCACTCATTATTTTCGTAATCACCAATAAGCTTGTATGAACATACCATTTCAACAAGTTAAGCGATAGACCTTCCTCTACCACTAACATGTGGCTAAATTTATAGATACTTAAAGAACAACTGCACGCTGCTAGAAACAACATTCTAAAACAAGCCTACCTTAAACATTTCAAGTAGTGTCTCCTTCTTAACTTCCAGTCTTTCAAAGACTTGTTTTTCCTTCATTATCTTTTTGCATAATGTCTCCAAAGCAGAGAAGTCATTACTTGATACACCCCTAAAACAAACACACACAAAAAAGTGCATCATTCTTGCTTTCACTTGCAATTGCTGATCCAGTTGCAATGTGGATGGGACACACTGCAAAGAACAAAGCAATCTGCAGTACTGCAGATGAACTTGTTCAGGGAACAAAGCAACAGACATTTTGCTGTGACTACCACCCCCCTGCTCCTAAAAAAGCAAAATACAAAACGTACCCTTCCTCAAGGAACATGTCATAGTAAAATCCATTTTCTATTGGTGGGCCATAGCACAAACAGCCACCATAGATTCGCTCCATAGCTTCACCCATTATGTGAGCACTGGAGTGCCAATATACCTAACAGAAGTAAAGAAAGAGGGGATCAGTCCGAACATGCACAATGAATTTAACCTTTTCTGAAACACTTGCTTTTAAGGATACTTGATGCAGATCCCACATTAGAGCAGTCTGCAGAATAAATTGACCAGCCCAGCAACACAGTCATCCTAAGCACCAATATTTCCAAAAGGTGTCACTGGAAAATTGTTTACAGCCTGGCAGCAAGTAATTCTTATTTTCAACAATTATTGTTGAAATGATTGTCAAGAAATCAGGAAACTAAATCAGAATTTTTTTTTTCTATGAACTTCAATCAATCAAGTCTGCATAAAGAACAAAAGGTGCACTTTCAACATAAGGCTGTGGCCCTGATCTGTAGAAGAATTATAGAGGAATGAAGGCAGGTTAATTAACATTGATAATATACAGCTGTGGGCTGGCTTCAGGGGCGGTGGGTTGGCTGAGGTGGATAATGTGCAGCTGTGGCTGGTTCCTGCTAAGTGGTTAAATAGCTTTAAGGGGTATGGGAGAGGAGCACTGGATGGAGAGAGACCTGAAGGAAGCAGAGGGAGGAGAGAGAGCACCCTGGATGCAGGAGACAAGGCGAGGCCCCGGGAGAAGGGGGCCCAGATGAGGAGAGGCTGGCTGGAAGAAGAGCCCGGAGAAGGAAGAATCCAGATGCAGCAGAGGCAAGAAGCAGAGTGGACTGGCTTGAAGAGGGTGAAGAGACATCACTGACAGTAGATGAACTTTTGAACCCTTGTGGGAGACTGGTGGCCGTGCTGGGGCAAGGCACGGGAACTACCTATTGAAGTTAACCTGGTATGGGGTGGTAAAAGCCTTGTTGCAGCCGGCTAGGTTGGATAGTGCTGCAATACTCATCCAAAGATTTTATGCATAAAAAAAATCCTGCACGGAAGTAGAACAGTTCATAAAGTTGAAAACTATGCTCCCTCTTGCAGTACACCTGAAGATTTGACAAATTAAACCAAACCTATAGGACTTAGCCTGCTTTTCTTTGCAAGACCAGAAAACATAAATCTCAAAGGAGCCATAATTTAGCCAATATGAAAACCCTAAAGTTTGAATGCAGGACCTCTGTGATGAGTCTGACTGGCTGCCTCTTGTACCAAATGATTTTTTTCTAAAGACAGTATTTATAAATTTGCTGGCTATCCACAGTTATCTGAATGAGTAGCCAAAGTATGTACTCTTGCATGTACGAAGTAAAAGAGCAGCCTACTCAGTACTTTTATGACTGCAGACAGTACTTTGGTACCCAGTGTTGTTTTCAAAGTCAGCGCTGCAGAAGTCAGTTCAAAAGACTTACTTTACATTAATAATGCAGATTGCAAATATGAAATCTTAACAAGAACAGACCTGATAAACTACAGCAACTGCTGGCAGACTTGGCTACGAATACACAGCAGAATGTACATTATCTGCAGGACAGCAACTCCCTTGTAAGGAACTATAAGAAAATGCAAATGTACCCACACAGCAAACTTGTTCCCTCCTCCTTCTTCTGAACGCAGTAAAGATGCAAATAACTACTCAAGGCTGAGTTTAATGCAAATCCAAGGACAATCAAATTTTGGTAGAAGATACTCACTGCTTGAGCCTCTTCATCTTCAAACTTAAGCAGCTCCAGGGTACAATCCTCCTCCAAAGGACGGTCTAGATCCCAAACCATCTTGTTCACTTTGGCAATAACAGTGTTGTCAGCCAAACCCTGACTACAGAATAAATACACAGTATATAATCTTTTGAAATCAGCAAGTTCCCCAGATTTGCCCTCACGTTAAGATTTTCAAGAATGCTCAAAGTGGACACATTGCCATAAATAAATTCCAAATAAAAGAGCAATTTAGCCAGTCTTGAACATTCATGAAAATTCTACTCACACCTCAGACATGAGGGAAGAAAACTGCAGTGTATACTTGACATTCATACATTCATTAACATATCTGGCTTAAGAGGCAGCCACCTCAAAGGACTGACTTCCAAATCCTATGGCAATAAAAGACAGAGCTTCTCGTTTAAGTGTTACCAAATATCATTTCTGATGCAGTAACTCGACAGTTTTGTTTCCACTAGGCAAGAATCACCTTCTTTGATTCCGAATCACAAAAGCAAAGAAGGTTCCAATGACAAAGCACCTAAGCATGAAAAAAAATGGCATTTCACCTCTAGGAATCGCCTGGTTTTTTGTAATTTTAACTGTCAGGGGATGCAGTGTGCATTGTTCAAATCTACTCCACAGAAAGTTAAGAGTAACTGAGAGATATGAAATGTTCTTTTTGATGGGTATCTCCCATGCAAGTAAAAATACAGTTAAGTGAAAGACACCTCATACTGTTAACACTCTCTGAAATGAATTTTAACATAACCAAGCAGTCATCTTCTCCAGCTGGACGCAGATTGGTTTGCAAGTGCTAACATTCATCTGATAGAGTAAATTTATTACAAAATTAGTTCTTAATGCAAGGACAGTACTTGCGAGGAAAAATATGCAAGTAATGTGTCTAAAATGTCTCAATCATACATGTATTTAATCATATGGAAAAAAAATTACACTCCAAAACTAAAATCCTACTGGCTACCTCCAGTTTATTATATACAAGATACCTTGAGAGGAACTGAGATAAATGACTAAAAGAGTAATTATACATTTCCCATACCCTCACAGCCACAACCTGCAGACATAGAGCTGTCTGGAAATGACTGCATGTATCATGGAATAATCATACCTAATTCCACAAGCGATTTGATAAGGTGTAGTCTTCCAAGATTCAGCATAAATCTGCTTGCCATCAGGTAAAGTAACTTTAATGGGTTTACTGTCATTTGCTCTTTCTGCAAGGAGCGCATCATGTTCAGCTTTAAGTTTATTGTACATCTCTAAACGCTCATTGATAAATGCAGGCCAGGGATTCAGCTATATATAATGAATAAAAGCAAAGAAAAAAAAATCAATAGATTAATACAAACAGTATGTCAGGAATGCAAACAGAATGGATATACTTTTCACCAGCAGCTATGTGACCATATCTATAGAAGTGTTGCATGTAATAAATAATCATTGTTATTACAGATTAATTGTATAATATTATATAGTAATAAGTCTTCACCTTAATTAGAATTATTACTTTGAAATGTACCACTGTGCACCTGTTTAATAAACTACACATATGTCAGTAAGCTACTCCTTCATTGAACACCTGTTTAATATGACATGCAAGGACAAAAAAAATCAATTGGAAAAGACTGTAGAATAAAAACAGATTTTTCTTCTTAGGTCAAAAAACAGAGAGCACATCTGCCCTGAGCCACCTGGACAGGAACTGACTTCATCCTACACATCATGGAATGACGTCAGGACTATCAGCCTGGGCATAACTAAGGTTATACAGCTCTGCAGCTGGCTGAGGATTTGTGCTGGCGAGCAGCTGGCCCTCTCTCTGCAGTCAAGGGCATCTGCGTTTACCTACCATGAAGACAGAAAAGGCAGAGCACCTTACACAGGCTTTCCTCGTCCCAGAGATCCACTGCCTACCTCCTGGTGCTGACAGGGGCACAGTGAAAAGCACCCCAAGCAGCAACTATACAAACCTGAGCTGCTCTCTCATTACACCAAGACAATTTGGTGTAGAAAGCAACAAGGTCACTTCATGGCAAACTTTGGGCAGTCTAAGAGTAGGTAAGGGAGTAACTCTAACACCAGATTAAAAGTATTTCTGAGGGATGAACTGCAGCCATGTCAGCAGTACACCAGACTGCAACCAGGAGATGGCATCTTCCGACCCCCCGTGGACCAAGGGCAGCTCACCTCAGTCCGCCCTCCATCGCCGACCCCTTCCTTCATCTTCTTCTTTCCGCAGTCTGCCTTTTTTTCTTCCCCAGCATTTGCCTGAGGAGGGCGAGCACCATTTCCTCATTCTCCAGCAGTCGCTCACACCTACGGCGCTTTAACCCCCCCTCAGCCCCACACACCAGGGAACTGACCTGACCTTTACGCCCCGGGAAACCCCGTCCCAGCTCCCTGCTCTTCTACCTTCAGCTAAACCCCGCCGCCTTTCGGCCCTGCTCACCCGGAGCTGGGGACCCCCCCGGCGACCCGCTGTAAGGAGCGGCAAGAGACCTAGCTGCCTCCTGCCGCCGGCACCCGGCCTCCCGACAGGCCTGCCTGACCCCTCCGCCCCAGGCCTGACGCGGCCAGAAGGGGACGCCTCGCCTCAGGACAGCCCCCGGCCCGCGCTGAGGGGGAGCCGCGCCGAGGAAACAGCCCGCCGCCGCGGAGCCGGGCCCACCTGGCTGTCAGCGCCCGCCATTGCCGCTCGCGGCGCAGGGGGGAAAGGGGCGGGCGCGGCCCCGCGCAGGCGCCTCTCGGGCCGCCGCAGCTGATGCAACCGGGGGCGGCCGCACCGGCACGACCCGCGGCGGACGGGCCAATGGGGCCTGGGGGCCGCGCAGGGCCGCGCTGCCACGGGGCGTGGGGCCGGGGCGGCGGCGCGGTGCGGAGGGGCGCTCTGCAGCTCAAGATGGCGGAGCCGCCGGCAGGGCCCGTGAGGGAGCGAAGGAGGGCCGTGGGGCCTGTGTCCCGCACCCCCGCGCCATTCGCTCCTACGGAGTGATACTGTATGAATTCACTTTAGGATAGAATAAACCTTGTAGCTAAAATACACTGAATATAAGAAATACATTCTGATGAAACTAGTAGTTGCACAACAAAAGCTGCTATGAAATCCTCTGTACAGCCCTGTACCAAGGCTAAGAACTTAGATTAACTCAAAGAATGTAGGTATAGTAATTAGGTCATGTAACCATAGTCTGAAAGAAATAATGAAATAACTGATGAAAGAAGGAGTCTGTTTCTTTAACTTTCTCTAACAAGGGGCCTGTTTATAAGTTATCTAGAGGGAGCGACTAAAAGAAACAAGCAGAAGAAACAGATGGTCGACAAGGCCATAAATTAGCTCAGACCGATAAGAACACCGCAAACTTGCAAACCCATCACATACCAGGCAAAAGGTGAAAAGTACACCATGAGGGAGACATACGGCCTTCCCCCCAGAGACCACCGCCCACAACTCTTGGAGGAATTTGCGCAAGCGCAAAGGACTGACAAGCTAATTAACATACGAAGCGAGAGTGGGCGGGGTTATGTAATGAATATGTATAGGCGTTGATTGAATATTCATTATTTTATTGTATAAATATAAGATAGTTAACTTTAGACATGCACGTTAGGCGGAAGAGTCCCCCGTGCACCCAGCGCTGCCAATAAAGGATACTCAGTCACTAAGAAATTCTGACTTCGTTCTTTAAATCAGGAGAGACGCTGAACCACCCCTCACCCACCCGCAGGGCCGCAGGGTCCTGCGGGGGTGGCAAGGGGCTGAGGGACCGGGTAGTGCTCAGGGAGACCTGCCGCCGTTCCTCTGAGGCAGAGTCAGGGATGGGCCAGCTAATGGGAGTACTCTGCGAAGGAGGAGAAAATAACACAAAAATCGGACAGGCTAATGTCTGATTTCTCAGGGGAAAAAAAAGTGGAAGAGATTCTGAGGAGAATCTGTCTGAATTCTGTCACACCTGGGTGGCCTGAGTGCGGCTGCTTTGATCAACACCGCCCTGAGGGGAGGCTTGGCTCGGGGCACCAGGCTGCCGGCATCTGTAAGAAAAGCATGTGATATTCAGGCAAGGCTTTTTGTTCTGTAAACTTCGTTGCCTTTTCTCCGTGTTGGTTTTATATAATAATAGTAAGTAATAGTTTTGTTTAGGAAAATTTACTTTCTCTCAGCACATTCTCACGGTGGGTATGGACCTCGAGATCAGTCAGTCCCAAGGCCTTACCTGCACTTGGGGAACTAACTCAGTAGCCTAGTTTAAGGACGGTGTTTATTACAAAATGCCATGTCTCCAAGAAATCCTGGTGTAGTGTCATTACTTTATAGTCTCTAAATCTGGGGTCAGGGTTATGTCTTGGACCACTGGTGCCCACAGAGCACCAAATGCCAGTTCTGTCTCCTGTAATAGCTGTTTCCTCTTCATCTGCAGCAATGACCTGGGATTTTGGGGTGTTTCAGTCAGCTCAGCTGTGGTCACATGGATGTCAGAGCACCTCAGACTCCACGGACGTAGGTGCTGTAAGAAAAACGTTCAGGAAAAATAGGCAGTTTTGTACAGCTTCCAAATAGCGGCTATGTAGAGCTGGAGGATGGCGGAGAGAACATCACCGTGTTACTTGACCACAAATGTAGAGGCTTAAAAAATAATTCAAATATTTTTATACTTTTTAAAATGTTAAAATGTGAAGGTGTAGTAAGTATTAACTTAAGGACAGAATTGGGCCTAGGCCTGAATAATTTATTTACTGTCTAAAAGTAAGATATGAACACCATAAGTATTAGCAAAACCATTTCCTAAACAGCTACATCTAATAATACATGTAAGAAGTTGTGTAGCAATACCATGTTTAGTAATACAAAGGATATTTGTTTTCAAATACTAATTTTTAAATTTGCAATATCCTTTTAATATTTTTTTTAATTATGGATGAATTACAAGTGTCTAAGAGACAGCACATTGCAAAATTTGTAGATAAATTATCTAATGCCAAAATGAACAAAAACCTATACCAATACGGTTAAAGTGAAAAGGTGATTTATTTCCAAAGCAATCGGGAGAGCTGCAGGAGAACTGTCCCTTTTGCCAGGAGATGGCAGCAGCGAAACACACTGTGCTAACGTGAAACATTCTGCAGGACACCCTGTTCACAGCTCTTAGCTTTAGGTAACAGGATTTATGGCGTAAAATTCAAACTAAATGACATTTACTGGCTTTGCTCTTAAGCAGCGTAACTAAAGATATGTGACTGAAACGACTGGACTCTAAGCCAGTGTAAATTGATTCCAGTTGCTTTAATGATTATCACCAAGTGAACGAATGGATGTTTCTGTTTCATTTGAGGTTTGTAGGAAAAAATGTGGTCGGAAAGTTTGATTGCAATTGCAGTGTCATTTGACGTATATTTCACTTAGAAAAACTAAAAGTCAAAATGAAATCAAAATGAAAAATAAAAGTAAAAAAAAATAATCAAAATTTAAGAAAAAATATTTTTTAAAAGCTTATCAGAATTGTAAAAAGGAGAACAGAGCAAAAAAGAGGGAGAAACAAAAGGTAAATGAATGTACAAGGAACTGAGGAAGGGGAAACACATGATATTTTCAGAAAAATATTTTGCAACCTATAACACAATTTACTTGCACCAGCTGCTCTAGGGAAACGCGTCTAACTTGTGATGCAGCACTGGCCTTTCTGTAAAGCGTCTTGAGTTTGTTTGTATCTGGTGTACATTAAATCAACTCTATTCACTGTAGAATATTTACTAACTTTGCAAACTCCCACCTGATTTGAAAATCAAACTGTATGAAAGTTACTCATTTACAGCCAGGGTTCAAAATATACCACTTGAATTCAAGGCCTAATGGATTTCCATAAATCCACATCAGGTGAAGAGCCATCAGCTCCCATTACAAAATTGTGCAAATACAGGAATCTCAGCTTTAAGGATTGAAATATGTTTGTGCCATTTTCTGCTGTATTAATTTCACCTGGGCTGATACAGCAAAGCAGCAGACTTAGCAAGCTTAGAAATGTATGTTCAGAATACAACAACACATGAAGTTAAATAAAAAAAAAAAAAGTTGACATTAAAATACCTGTGAAAGTAAATGAAGTCCTGATTCAAACTGGAACATGCTAGGAAAACTGAACCTGAGCCTTGGCTTTTGAGTTTTTCAGCTTTTGTGGCCTTATTATTAAAAGAAAATAGTTATCTTTTTAGGAGGATAAGAAGAACAACTGATATTTCATGCAAAGAAGTTGACCAGTTTTATTTTGGTTTTATATCCGTGATGTCTTCATATACAGCCACGACAGTATGTAGCCCAGTAGTCTTCATGGTGCAAAGAGGTTTGCCGTATCTACCAGGCATTTTTCTACTTTTGATGTGTGCTTATGCTTGCTAGGGAGAAAATCCTTAGCAACAGCAGATATCCCACTGACCTGTTGTAGTCTAGACTCACACTGCACAGTGGCAGCCTTGTCCAACCTGTATCCCAGGATACAGGTCCTCTTCAATTGCCCCTCTTGCCACAGCTCCTCCACACCTGCAGCTGCAGAGGTTGCATTTAGATTACTCAGGTTCAGTTTATTCTCTACTACTAAGCAGATTTTTGGAGTAAAACCCAATAAGGTTGTATTTGGTCAAATGTAGGAGACATCCAGTTTCAGTGTTCAGAGTTACAGATGCTGGAATCACAGGTCACAAATTCTAGGTGAGACTTAAAACCAGGGTTTGCTCCTTGACATCAGATGAGCGTCAGACTCCTAGTAGGACTCCTTAGGTCTTTTAAAGAAGTGAGATGCTGGGTGATTTCCTCCCCCCTCCCCCCCCCCCCCCCCCCCCCCGCCCCTTTTTTTTCCCCCAACAAGACTAGATTTAGCTTTCTACTTCTTCATAACAAACATACCATTGATAACTCGTGTCTAATATTTCTCCTGCATCTCAGATTTACCCCTACTTCAGTTGCCTAAAAAGTTTTAGCATACTTACAGCTGAGTCAACAAAATTTTGTTATCTCACATCATGAGAAGTCATAGGCATACATTCATTCAACTCGGATCTTTCTTGTGTTCTTTTCACAGAGATCCTACATGCCATTTGGGGGAGCACATTACTAATCCAAGTGTCATACCTAGGTTTAAGATACTTTTCCAGGCCTTTAGGTTAAACTACTCTCTCTTCACCGTATTACAGCAGGTTACTCCTATTTTCCAGTAAGATTTGCACTTTAAAACATAAAACTATTGTTTGTTTTTAACTTAAATTTTGTTTGGATATTGGTGTCAGAAAAAGATGTGCAGAGCAGTTGTGCAGGTCTGTGACTCCCACTCTGGTCTCCACTGTCAGTCTTGTGGCTGGGCTGTGAGATGGGGTTTCAGAGCTCCTGCCTTCCATTTCCTATTCTTTGGTGAAGATAAAACAGTGAGGCAGTAGCCATTTAAAGAGGGAAATAAAATATTAGCAATTTAATATGCTGAGGAGGAGGGGTGATAAACTGAAAAAATTAAAATCACGTGTCCTTACCTGTCCTTAATCACAGTGTACAATACTACAGTGAACTAATGTTAACAATCCAACTGATACAACAATTTTGCCAAACTTCTGGCACTTGGATGCACCCTTGGGTTTTGCACCTAAATTTAAACTAGCTTTCACTATAATTGAACATCACCAAGCTATACTACTACATAATTTTTTCTTTTTTTGCTTATATACGGGATTTTCCAGAATCCAAACTACTTTTTGGGCAACCTTTTCTCCCTGACAAAAACCTATTGGGGTTCATGGTAGTGTGTATTTCAGACTTTAAAGTCTGAAAGCATGATTTGTTTCAGATTATTTTTGTAATAATGGAATTCCAATTTCTGAAGAACTTGTTTCCCATGTAATTTAGCGCTGATGTTTTTTCCCCTAAGAATACTGTTTTCTGTGCCTGTAACAGTAGACCACGGATATATTTACATAATACCTATACAATGAAAAGTTAAATTTCATAATTTATGACATTTCAGAAATAATTAGCACAAAAATAATTAGCCTGATCAGACATCCTTCCTGATACTCTTAACAGCAAAAGTAGTGATTTGCACATTATAGAGACCAAACTGTTCCTTCACCTTCTCTGTGAGCAGAGTCCTCCATGCCATGGCATGACATGGCACATGGAGGTATTTCCTACATAACGCAATTAGAAACAAGAAATGCGTTTCCGAAACATTCCTCTGATACACTCTGTAACCATTGATTTTCCAAATTTGATTTCTTACTCCAAGCAATCTCCATCATACTGCATAGCACTGGAAATGATCTCCAAATACCAAAGGACAAAAAATTCTTGCATTAGTATCTCCTGCAAGCTCCATCGGACAATTTTCAGGGGAAATGGCAGACAACACAGGGAAAGCAGATGTTGCATTCTAGGGTTTTGTTTCCTTGGAACATATTTTTCATTGCAGTTATGACTTAATTTCACATTGAATTATATTTTATTTTAAAAGTATGCTCTCAGTTTCTCTTTTTAGCCATGACTCAAATGTTCTGGTGATCTTCTCATTAACATCTCTTTTTAACGATGTTTCATGGACATAATCCAATAACGTGGCTTCAAATAAACACATGAAAGCTGATGAAGAGAGGGACATCTTAACTGTGAATTTTGTCAAACCTCTTGTGACAAGTTATATGAA
This sequence comes from Falco naumanni, assembly GCF_017639655.2. NCBI lineage: Eukaryota > Metazoa > Chordata > Aves > Falconiformes > Falconidae > Falco > Falco naumanni. The sequence continues at coordinate 73,749,728 of NC_054080.1, forward strand.
AGCTTTTTCCTTTGTGTCCTTTACACTTGAAAGTATTTGGAATCTTACTAGCTGCCAGAAGATGGATTCCTGAGGGACTCCATTGTTATGCGCTGATCAGAGGAAAAAGATATTCCAAAGGAAGATACAAAGTTTTATTTATTCACAGTTTACCTAGAAGAATGGGATGAGACATCTTGGCAATAGCATGGAATATTAAACACAGCTGATCACTATCTTTAAAACATCTGCTCCATATGGAAGAACCACAATATCTCTTTTCAGTCTTCTCTTTTCTAGACTAAGCAAACTTAACTTTTGAACCTGTCTCAGGGGGACATGCTTCCAGACTCTGGTTCTTCCCTTCTGAACTCTCCAGTTTGTCTGTGTTTCTCTCAAATAATGATCAAAGTGAACATAGTACTCCTGCAGAGCAGACAGGAGTATTGCTCAGACCTAACATACAGCACTTCAGCTAATACAACAGCATCGTATTGCTCACTGCCCTTCAGCTGGTCGCTCTTTAGGATAAGCAGTGCTGTTCCATATGGTGTTCAGCTTTTTTGTACACTTTTCCAAAGGGCAAAGCACTGGACATTATTAAATTGATGGTGTGAGTTCAAACTACCTCTTCATTTTTCAAAATTTTCAAGTATTTTTTAGTCATCTTTCATCTTGACATATCCACAGATTTTTAACTACATTAACTATTTTTTTAACTACATTTAACCTCATTTTAACTACATTTAACTACTCTTTCCTCCTTCATATACCTCATGACCTGCTGGACAAGAGCCAAACACAGGCTAGAACCAGCTTGAAATACCCTTCTGGTTTAACAGAGTTTCATCTAATCGTGCCAGTGTTCAGTAACTAATGCAGCCTACGCTAGTACAGACCTTTTTGTTTCAATAAAGTGATTATTTTCACAGTTAGATGCACTTCTCATTGCTCTCATGTCTCTTCTGATGTCTTCCCATTCATCTGTCACGATTCTGGCTCTGTCTTCACATGATCTCGCATACCTGGAAGGCACTGCATCATTCATTGCATGTAGCACATACTTACACAGCCTGTGCTGCTAGGCTGTGTACATAAAGCTTTTCTTCCACAAACATCATAGAGTCAGTCACTGCTTGAAACAACAGTACTGTTTAATGTTGGCAGCAAGGGTAAACCACAAGAGAAAGAAAGATGGTAAAAAAAGATACTGTCTACATATATGTTTGTTTTATCTTCTAGATCCCTAGGTCAAATAAGCCATCTGGGTGCAGCTGCCTTGGGGTAAGAAATTTGTTATTGTAGCTCATCTGGAGCTGTTTTCTTCACCAGGAATTATCACCCTTTCCAGTCTTGTAGCATTTCTTCATGTGGAGCCGCTTCCTAGCGTGGTTCTCTCAAAATGGCTTGGTTTGGCAGAAACACCTTTTACACTCAAATGATACTGACAGAATGAGGGCAAGTAGCAATTACGCAATGCGGTTGTCCTGGCATACCTGAAAGGACAGTAAACTCTGGCAGTAGGACCCAGCCAGCTAGGGGCTGGAGACCCATCCCCAAAGCCCCTTCTTTCAGATCAGTGACTGCCAGAATGGGTGTGACCTCAAGACATTTTCCCCCCTTTTTATTTTCACTCATGCAGTCCAATTGATTTCGACAAGAACAGTTGTGTACAAAAACCAGAACGGTTCCACTTCAGCTATAAATTACATTGGGGTCTTGTTGTCCTCTGTCCTACACTGGACCAGCTCCTGACTTTGAGAGAACAAAGTTGGCCAAACTCATCTTCCTAAAAAGAGCTCTCTGATATTAAAAAAAACCAAACAGTGTAACAATTAAAGTTGAAGAAAAATGTAATTAAACCCTGGTATTTTCTGTCCTTGTTTTCTTATGTGAAAACTGCTGGGAAAATTTAAGAGAAGTGTGAAAACACTTACTTCTTCAGAAAGATGTCTAATTCTTGCTAACATGTCCATAGTTGCATGTTTGCTCTTTCTGTCTGCTTTGGCAGCAAAAGATGGGGAGGAAGCTGGGGTTTTTTTTACAAATATAAGGAATGTTTCTGTCCTTTTGATGTTAGTCTACAGATGCACGTACAGGAGAATGAGAAACATTTTCAAGCAGGGATTTTTTGTGTGGGTGGGTGTTGGTGGTTGGGTGGGGGTGGAGGTGGGGAAGAACAAGTAGGCCGTTAGGAAATACTTGGTAAACTGCACATGATGAGGACATCACTTCCTAGAGGTCTCTGTGGACACCTCCGTTTCCTCTTCCTCTGCTTCTAGTGGTTTGAAGAAGTGATCAGTTCTGCACTGCCAAGTTCCTGCCTTCTAGCAGGAACTAGAACCTGCTGTGAACCTCTGCACAGTTTGTTTGTTGACTTCTTATCCATCTCAGTGAAACTAAAAGACATTAAGTGATGTATGAAATGCCCACTTCCTCATTAAATGTAAGATCTCTTTTGACTTGCTTTGGTGTGTAACACTTTATTGACTACTGCTATCCCACCCTTCGGCCTGTGCTGTTTTCATTACTCTGCCGTGTCTTCCTCCATCCATCCGTTTGTTCCTGGAGCCTTTGTGCTTCTCTCTCAGTAATCTCAAATCTTCCCATTCCAGTGATGTGATGAAAAATGACAAATGTGTATTCCACCAAGCCCATACATTCATTTTTTATTACACTAGTGCTTTAATAAACTGAAAATGACAGAACTCCTGAAGCACATATTTAATTAAATATTTTAAATATTTCAAAAATCAACTCACTGGATCAAGATCTGTCAGTAGTATTGAAAGTTATTTTTTCCATGCTTTCCCCATAATTTAATCAGTAATTAAAGTGCAGGAGAAAAGACATACAGAGATTTTGGTGCTAACGCCAGCTCAAAGGAATTCCTGCCTCCCATCTCTGGCAGCTTGCTGTTGTTCTTTCAGATCTTTTCCTCTGCCGTGTCAACACAACTGCAAACCCTATCAGTGAACTGATCTGGCTTAAAAAATAATCCACATTGTCCCTCAGAATGTTCTTAATCAGTTACTGGTCTGATATTAGTATGTAAACTGATACTACCTGTAGCGTTGAATTTCCAGCCAAAATGTAAATGTCTGGTTTCTTTACTTCGTGAGACTTCTTTTCCATTTGTATGGGAACACAGGTGAAAGTAGCACATCAGAACAGTTCCTGAATTGAGATTACACATAACAGCAATCCAGCTCTTTGGCTGACGGTAGATCTGGGATATCTGATCCCAGCTCTGTTTTTGAGGGGGACAGGGACGATATTTCTAACTTTTCCTTTACAAGCCATATAGGTACCTGTTGTAGAGCTCCTAAATCTTGAACAGAAATGACCTTTGCTCTCCAAAGCCTTTGAAGTCCTCTGGACAGAATTGCTGTGGTGTTGGTAAGGCACAGCAGGCGTTTGTATTTCAGCACTCACTACTTACCTCAAACTATGATATGATTCTTTGATGGAAATGAATGCACATGAGGAACAAGGTGGCCATTGTCCCATGCACTTCAGCAGTGACCATCCAAGGCTGAACTGAGCCCAGGAAAGAGTCCAAGGTACTTACATTAGTAAAATCCCAGAGACAAATTTTGCAGGTGTTGTTCCAAGACTTGGAAATGAAAACAAAAGTGAAAATCACAGTATCACTTGGATCTACACCAAGACAATTTATCCTTCTAATTCAGTTAGCATAAAGAATCTGTTCTATACCCAGATATTATCTATAAATACAGAAACTGGTTGTGAAAGAGGAAGGTACGTTTTGGAGAGGCAATATGGGTTGCGGATACTTTATGAGGTTACACTTCTAAAAAGAAGGCAATAATTGCTTTCTCAATATTTCTCTCCTCTCTGAAAATACTTGGAAGAACAGAGGAAGTGTGAGGACCAAGAAGTAACCTTCTAGAGCTCAGATCAAGTCAGTGGAGTCTGGTGGACCAGCCTCTCGTTTCTGTGGAGATAGTTTGACTGTAGGCACCTGCTTCCAGATGTTCAGGGTATTGGCCCCTTTTTTTACAGAATGACAATATAAGTCCTGTTGCACACTGTATTTTGCCATTGTTCAGAGATTTTTTAGAGCAAAAGATAAAATACTTTTTTACCTAGCAATAGGAACTAGTCAAGATTTCATCCAAAGTATAATGCCATAATTCCTCGTGATTCATCATCACTGTCAAAGTTTCAGGCATAGATCTAGTCTGTCAACCCATAGACAAGGTGCTTCTTCCACTTTCATAGGGAAATATTTTCACTTTTTTTTTGGGGGGGGGTGGGGTAGTTTTAATCTTGCTGCAAGAAGGTGGAACTCTACTGCTTATTCCTTTTGGGGAATTCTGTTCCTTTTTTCTTGAAGTTCACTTGATGACAAGTCACTTGATCAGGCATAGCTTTCCAATGGCAGTACCACATTACGTATTTTCAAGAGATAAAGCCAGCCAACGTTCTGAATTTTGTAGATACTTCAACTTAAACTTGGACTACACTTAGACTTTTACAAGTAATTCCCTTATAAAGAAAAAAACCTTGACTGACCAATATCTGGGACCAGCTCAGAATTAAGATTTGTATTTTAAAAGCCTCTGTCAACTGTTTCCAACACCTTTTACCGAACAACTTTTACAGTAGAGCATTGTATTACCCACAAATTTGCAATAAACCCACAAGAGCACAGGCTCTTGTTTGAGGTACAGAAATGACACCTGCACCACATCAATGACCATACGTACAGTCAGTGCACTTTTTCATGTGTGGATTTATGAGTAATGCCATTGCCCATGAGGCCTAACCCTGTTTTCCACTTTTGACCTGGGTTATGCTCAGCCTGATCAGTCACTTCAAATTTCCTCTTTTGCTTTTCAGGGAAGCTCACAAGCATTGCACTGCTTCTGAGTGTCTGTGAACCAGTGGCACTGGTTCAACACCATTCAAGCTCTTCTGTAGCACACCACCTCCCAAATTTTATGGTGAGAATGGAGTGACTTGCATTTGTACAGGTATACTTGGCTTTCATTGGCAGCTAATTACCTTCAAAGTTGATGCTGGCAATTGATGCTCTGCTGGTTCTTTTCAATAAGGCCATGTTAACAAATGAGTCCATGATTTCTGGTTGGCCTTTGAACTCTTACACCTTTACTTGTCCTGCTGCTTGCTGCCAGTATAATGTCAGAGGCTACAGTCTGCAGATGCTGTGAAACTCAGTTCAATAGGTGCACATCTATACATAATAAGAAGACCAAGTTGTCCCTAGTACAATTTTATAATTAAAAAACCTGCAAATATAACATACTTTCTTATTATTAATCAGAATCATTAAAGAAAATGGTCCAAACTGAATATAAAATGTAAGGATCGGTTCCTGTAATCCAGGGTGTTTTCTTTCTACAAAGCATGTGAAGTACTTTGGGAAATCTCTGATAGGACACTGATAAGGATTGTTCTGCCCAGCAGTCCCTGCAGAACTGCCAGCACTGCAGTGTCTGAGGAGGAGGCAGAAGAATCAGTCCAGCTTTCCCCTGGACTATGCAAAGAAAACAAAATGAGCCTTCCTAGTGTTATTTCTGATACCCTCATCCAGCAGTCTGGAGCACCTGAGGTGCCTCAAAGTCCTGGCCCAAAGCAAGTGTATTCATCCCTGTGGTGTCATGTATGTGCCGTTGGGTCACCAGTTGGATATGGCGTTGGGGTGGGGATAAAGCTCAGTTCCTGGGGACTGACAGTGCAGGTACAACATGATAAGCAAGTTGCAAAGGGATGGTGCGCACGTCGGGGAGGGGAAATCTTGTATTTATACTGTTAACCTTTTGCTGCTTGTAGGACTGCTTGTAGGAACATCAGTCTTCCTAACCTTAGAATTCACACCTGGTTAAACACAAACACATTTTCATGTGCCTATCCCTCACACACAGGCTCCCCCCCCCCAAATTGAGGGTCTGAGTCAGAAAGCAGTTGCCAGAGTTTTTTGTGGGTGTAAGGCAATGAGTATTTCCTTAATCTCTTTAGGAATGGCCAAGCTTTTCCAGCTGAAGTTAGAATAAGATTAAGAACAGCAACGACAACAAAAAAAAAGCCATGGTAGACACATCTCCTGAAAACTTGAACCCAGACTGTTAATGTTCAACCAAAATGATATGCAACTGAAAACAGTGTCAATTTATATATAATGGTGGTATGTAACGCCATTATATAAGGGCAATATCAAGCAGTCTAGAGTAGGTAGAGCTAGCAACACTATAATAGCTAAGATACTTTATGCTGTATTTGTTAAAAACTATGAACTTTTCCATAGTAATGTCTTTTTTAGCTTTCTTTCATTTTGGAAATGATAAACATAGGCATGGCCAAGTTACTGTTGCAGTTGCAAACATTCCTTGACTGCAGAAGCACAGGTAATTATTTTTTCATTAATACTGGTCATAGGGGAGGAAAGAAAAACATGCTTTTTAATAATCACTAAAGCAACAACTTCAATTTGGAAGTGGTAGGACTACTGAAGAGAAATTAACTTTGACTAGAAATATAATCTTGTGCACACAGTTCTTATTTCAAAACACTTCAAAAGATGATTTTGCCTGTCCCTTGTAGCACTTCCAGTGTTTCTTCCTGCAGTCATCAGAGGATAATCTTCCTGAGATGGGTGATGAGTTATGAGAAACTGAAAAATCCTACATACAATTTGTGACAATTTTACTGGCATCATAGAAATGAAAAACTATTTCTCCATGTTTTAAAATTAACATGGATCTGAATGAGGCCTATATTTCCTTGGCAATTTATCATATATTGAGACACATTCATTACCGAGGTGGACACTTTACAGATGAGAGCATTAATTGGAAAAGAAACATGGAATGTAATTCTAACATGCTGACTTCATGGGTTGCTACTTTAAAATAGGGTTATTCTCACAATGTCACAAGCAAATCCTTTTTCTACCTTCAGCTTTTTTTTTATATAAAATATGTCAGAGCTGATTTATCCCTGCTATAATGCCAGATGGATTGACTTGAAAAGTAAGAGGAGAAGAAATGAGGTGACTGAAAGTGTATCATGGCACAACTAATCAGACATCTCTAGTTTAAGGTCATTAATGTTATTCCCGCATGCAGTGAAGGGCAGTGCTTCAGGGAGTCTCCAAAGCCTTCTGATGGAAATGAAGGTATGGATCCAGTGTCTTCATTATAACTATATGAGGCACAGAAACAAGACTGTTACAAGACACACTTGCTGACTGTGATTCATATTGTATCAGTCTCAAGGTATTAATTTGGGACCTCCTGAAGTTCCTGTAATTCATACCAGTCGACAGTAATCTACGTTTGATAAATCAAGTATGTCCCTAACATGCCTACCTGTCATAATTCTTAGGCTGGACTGGAATCTCCCAAGACAATTCTGAGACCAGGATTTTTCTGTAAGACATGGCAGCTCTCCTGCATTTTGCCTGGAATATTATACCTCTGCAAAGATGGAATATTATATCTCTGCAAAGATTTCCTGATCTGTAGTCTTTCACCCTATTACATTCAATAGTGCCCTGTAGATACGAGGAAACACAGCGAGTACTGATTGGATTAAATTGGGTTATCGGGTTGTGTTTTAGTCCCATAATGTGTATGTTTTAAAGGAGTACATGCTTTTGAAATACTCCAGGAGCATGAGCAGAATCTGTGATTAATTGATGGCGGTGGTGTGGTGTGTGTGTCAGTCCTTTTCATCCCAGCAGCTGCTTTTACATAATTGAACAGCACATCTTTTGTGGGGCTGCATCTCAGCTCATCTTTCAGCATCAGTGGGAAAGGATGGGTAGGTGTACCACCTGTGTGGCTGTTGAGGACCATCAAGCCATGATCTTATTAGCATTAGTGAAGACAACCAGTGTAGTGGAGGAACGATCTTGAGATCGCCCTAAACCTCTGGGATATTGCAGTTTGCCTTCCTGAGTTCTGCTCTCCCCATTTGTAAAATAAAAATTAGATCTACCTGCCTGCCTTTACCTTACTTTGTGCTGTGAAGTGGGAGCTGTTAAGAGAGCAAGAGTAGTGAGTTCTGCCGAGTGTTATTAATGTATGTATGCTCATGTTTTACATGTATAGTTTTGTCATCTTGTAGTTCTTGTGTACATATCTACACAGAAGTTGGTGTCAACTAAAAGAGGAACAAGTAAATACATCTCCTTCCCATTTATTTTTTTAGCATCATATTGGCTCATCTTGAGTCTTTGTGCTGTGGTATTTTCACTGGACAGCTGCATTGCATTTTTATATAAATATACGAAGGTAAGGCAAAAAGAGACACCCAGAAACATTATGTCACAGTAAGAAATCCCTTAGGCATGCTCCAGAAGATTCCTTGAAATGAAAAGAGAATAGGCTTCTTGAAAAAGAATCTGAAAGAATTTGAAAGTCCGAATGGCAGGATGTAGTTGCAGCACGAATGATGTTAAAATATTTCATCTTTTCAGCCTCTAGGGGGGACTATGTTTTCAGCGAACCTGTCTGTGAAGAATTTCGCTAATCTGCAGCAGGCACTTCAGACTGTTGCTAATGCTAGCTGGAGTGAGTCAAGTGATTCTTGATTTGTTGTATGAGTTATTTCTGTGGGGGAAAATAGCCTGTGTCTGAAATGACTTTAGTCCTAAAGGGCCAGCCTGAAATCTTTGCTTTCGCTGCAGTCTGCGGGCATTCTGCCTGCTACCGATTCACCTCTGCAGGATTTGTTCCTATTAAAAAGCAGTTGTGTAGCTGAAAAAAATAATGCCTGTGGAGAAATGTCAGATTTATAGCTACAGAAAATACTGTAAGTGAACTAATGACGAGGTGGATTAAGTGGCATTTTGAATTGGGATTAACAAGTAAATTCTTGTGCATAACTTTCCGGCTCAGAAAAATAAATCAAGTCACAGGCTGGGATTCTTTATATAACCGCTTAGGGTGAAGGGGGAATAACTGAAATGTTCGTGACACTTTGGGCCTGCAGAGACACTGTAGCTCCCATCAGGCTGAATGCAATTGCTTAGGTGAGTAAGGGCCACATACTGTGGTCCAAATGTTTTTCTGAAAGCATTAAAATTCGTCTTTGATGCTACTACTGCTACACGGTACTGGCCAGATGCCTTTTGTTTCTTTTTTGCCTCATGTTGGCCCTGCTTCTCCCACTCTTATTCATTCCCAGCAGTACTTTACCTCACAAGGAGAAGCCAGTGTGAAGGGATGGCAGCCCTGTGATTTATGGGCTGACTATCTCTTCCATTGTGTTTACACAGCTTACACTCGAAAAAGGCAGCTAGGAGAGTATCGAGCTCACACATAAAATGAAAAAGATATTCTGGTGGGGGAAGGAGGGACTCAAGAGAGATCAGTCCAGATTCTGGTGTTTAAACACATCTGTAGGGTCACCATAAAGCAGTGACTACAAAGGTCAGCATTTCAAAATGTGTCTTAAGAAAATGTTTTTGCAAGCTTTGTGGTGAAGATGGCTGGCATGTTGTATATTGTAATATTCTGCTTAATCTCCGCTATGTTACATGGAGTCATTTACAACAAAAAATGCCTGACATAACTTACAGTACAGGAACATACAAAACCAGCTTTACCAGGGTGGATGTTTATGTAATCTTCAAGAACGCTCTGAAGTTCAATTCAGTAATCAAATAAAACTACATGAGAGGCACATTTCTCAGAGACACTACCCATCTTTGAATTTCTGAGCTTCTTTATTTTACTGAGCCTTGTTAGATAAATGCTTCCCTCCAAAAAAGATTTTTTTGATGATTATTTCTGTACATCGTGTTATATGCTGTTTTCATTCCACTTCTCGGTTGTAATTGCACAAGCACTTCCAGCTTTCTTTTTTGTTAATCGAGGCATCTTAAAGGTGAGCAGATGGTCACCCCAGGAGTGCAGGTTTCCCATTCACAGACCACACCGAGAAGGCAGTAACAAAAGTAAGTTTACACATACTGCCCTGACAACGACCTCTGTGCTGAACTAAACAAACCCCTTCTGTAAAGCCGGGAGCAGTTCACTCACCTTTCGAATGCAAACCTGGCACTCTCTGAGTAACCATAAAACATCAAACCGTGCAGCCCTGCTCTGGGTTTGAGGATGCGTGCTGTTACAGGGCACAGAAAACTCCACAGAGAGCCATCTTTTAGGATTTTGCTGTCAAAAAGCATCAGGTATTCCAAAGCCTCTTTCACAAAACGTTTTGCACATTTCACATTGACTTTATTCCAAAGCAGGAGTCCATTTTAAAAGGACACTAACAAAATCTTAAGCATAGCAGCTTTACGGCCAGTAAGTAGGGTTGAACAGGGATGTATTTAACATGCTCTGACTAGGCAGTGTTGTGAAGGTAATTGAAAAAGTTTTCTTCCCCAACCCCCCCCCCCCCCAAGAAAATAATCTCAGAACAGGACTTGTTTCCTTCACCTCTGATGCTTGGTGCGTGAAATTGTGTCTCTGAGGCATGGCAGGTGGGAAGCGGCAGAAAACTGCATCTGGACCTTCTTGGCACAGGGGGTCTCAGAAAGACCCCTGAAGGATACAGACAGGGGTCAGGGGTCCAGTGCCAGATTCTCCACAGGGTTATGCCGTCCCTGAGCACGGTCACCTTTCCTGGTGAGGCGCTGGCAGCCGGGCTGCCCTGCTTACACCCCGCCGCAGCACCTGCATCCCCCCGCGCTGATGCTGCCGTCCCCCCTTCCCCATAGCCCGCAGCTCTGCAGAGCACCGACCGCTGAGCCCTCGGCGGGGGCGGGGGGGCTCTCTCAAACGCTTCCCTCACGCACTGAAGCGCAGCTTAACCGAGCTGCAGCAACCCAAAAAAATATTTTAAAAAATAAAAGTGCAACGGGACCTCGGCCCCGATGGCAGGGTCCCGCTCGGCGGGGAAGGCGGCAGCCGAGCCGTCAGGCAGCCGAAAATCCATACATCAGCGTTACACGGGCGCTGAGCGCCCCCCGCCCCGCGGGGCCGCAGCCCCGGCCGGCGCAGAGGTGTGCGGCGGGGGGGCCGCCGGAGGGGGCGGGCGGCAGCGCCGGGGCCGGCTCCTCCCTGCGCACAAACCCGGCCGCGCCGCGCCGGGCGGGCGAGAGCCGCCGCCGCTCCCGCGCTACTTAAGCGGGGAGGGCGCAGCCCGGCAGCCCCGCGGGGGGATCCGGCGGGGGGGCGGGCGGGGGGCCGAGGCAAATCATCGTCGTAGTAATAATCGTCATCTATCTATACGAAACCAAGGAAAGCAGAGCCGAGATGCTCCGTCCGTGACCCGCAGGCGGGGGCAGGTTGTGAATTGGCCAAACACCTGAGAAATAAAGCACGACCGAACAATTTCGAGGCGGGCGGGGAAGGGGGGAGAAAAGTTCGCCGGAGCTCGGGCGTCTCGGGGGGGGCGGGCGCGATGCCGCCCTGGCTGCTCGGCAGCCTCTGCTGCGTGCTGGCGGCGCGGACGGCGCTGGGCGGCGGCCCCGCGGGCGCGGAGGCGGCGGCGGAGGAGAAGCTGATCCGGGTGCTGGTGCTGCTGCCGCAGGACGACGCGTACCTCTTCTCGCTGGGGCGGGTGCGGCCGGCCATCGAGTACGCGGTGCGGAGCCTGCGGGAGAGCGGCGCCGGCTTGCCGCCCGGCTACGCCTTCCAGCTCACCTACGAGGACTCGGCGTGCGGCAACCGCGCCCTCTTCAGCCTGGTAGACATGGTGGCCCTGCAGCGCCGCCGCCCCGACCTGCTGCTGGGGCCCGTCTGCGAGTACGCGGCGGCGCCGGTGGCGCGGCTGGCGGCGCACTGGGACGTCCCCATGCTGTCGGCGGGGGCGCTGGCCGCCGGCTTCGGCGCCAAGGGCGGCGAGTACTCGCACCTCACCCGCGTCGCCCCCGCCTACGCCAAGATGGGCGAGATGCTGCTGGCCCTCTTCCGCCACCACCAGTGGAGCCGGGCCACGCTGCTCTACAGCGACAGCAACCCCGAGCGCAGCTGCTACTTCGCCATGGAGGGCGTCCATGTGGTGTTCCAGGAGGAGGCCTTCCACATGGCCGTGCACAGCTTCGACGAGAACAGCCGACACCTCGACCTTGACGACGTCGTCCGTGCCCTCCAGGCGGGTGAGAGGGGTGAGTGGCGACGGGGTGCCCGGCTTGGCTCCTCAGTGGCGTTCGGTGGTGGCTGGGGGCCAGGGCCAAGGCGCTGCGGCAGTGGGAGCATGGGGGAGGGAAGGTCCTGTGGGAGATCGGGGGTCCCGGCCAGTCCCCGCCTGTGGAGGGGCTCAGTGCAGTGCTCTGCTGGTGCCCCTGGGCCAGGCGTGCCCCGGCGGATGGGGACAGCAGCCTCGAGCAGAAGCTGTGCCCACAGAACTTTGCTAGAGTTTTGCCTCCTGCAGCGAAGTGGGAGGCTGACCCTCAGGCACCGTGCTAGGAGGGCTTTGTGGCATTGTAAGGGATCAGCTTCCTGCCGGCAGTCTGGGTTACCCAAAATCACCCGCATCTGCGGAGCAGCAAACCTGTTGCTTATTCTCTGACATTTTTGCCATGACTTTCTGTAAGTTCAAAGTCTAAGCAATGATGTTTTCTTCTCACCCTGCTGTGCCTTGCAGCGGGGACCCTTTTCCCTGCTCCTGCTGTTGGAAGCTCTGTCGAGTACCTCGTAAATGACAAATGCGTTCAGGGGAAGTGGTCGTTTCAGCGGATGCATGGATGCGAAACCCATGAGTGAGTGCAGTAATATTGCCACCAACTGTTAGCAAAACACCATGGAGATAAATGGCTTGTAAAACATCCTGGAAAGTCATCCCTGGGCTGGATGAACTCGCTTTGCCTCATGAAGTAGTAAAACACTCAAAAAGTGCTTTGGGATGTGCAGATTTGTAGTTAGATGTGTTCTGAAGTGAGCTCTCACCAAGCAAAGCATGGGTACATGGGCTTATCAAAAAGGCATTTTCTGTTACACGCTTCTGCCAGCCATAGGCTTGCCCAGTATGTTACTGCAAAAAAAAAAAGAAAAAGTGTATTCCAGGAGTGAATCACAGGATCGAGTTAAAGTCCTCAGCTGTTTTCCAAAAGAGACGTAGGTGTGCAAAGTGCTTTTGTACAATTTCTGCATCCCTGGTTGTAGAACGTTAAAATAGCATCAAAATCAGACTGATAAAAGATCATGTTGTGTGTGACCGGCACAACTGGTGCGATGGTGCTGTAGGCTGCGGACAGAGCAGCCTTGCACTGCTCATGTTGTTACACTGCAGAGAGTTGTTAATGTGCACAGGAGCGTGTGTGAGATGGCTGGGGACTAATAGCAGATGGCTCTTTAATTCTCTCTTCACAGAAGCAGGTGCTTAAAATAGAACTTTCCTAGTGAGTACCGTTTGGGGGAATATACTGAATGGAGAGAAAGAAATCTGTAAGTGCTCGAGGGAACCACCGCTTGGGGAAAGATATTTTTTTTTTTTAATCAGCGTAACTTTTGTGTCTGTGGGGTGGGAGTATGTGTGTGTGGGGTGGTGGTGGTGGGGTGTGTGGTGTTCGGCTTTCCTGATGCTAAAAGCACAACAGCAAGCTTATGGCAGGAATAGATGAGTGTTTGCCCTTAGCCATAGGGAGCTGTGGCTATGCTGTGGGAACATAACTGATGGCTAAAGACCACCCTGCTCTTCAGACCATGCTAACAGTCGGGGAAGAGAGGCTTACTTTCAGCCTGGGTTTGAATGCCTTGTGGAGCCGAAACCTTTGATCTTGTATCATTCTGTAACTTGCAAATGACCGAACAAAAGCAGCCCTCTGTCTTCTTTCCCGCCCTTGTGCCCTGTGGGGTCCCTCCTTCCATCTCACCTCTTCATTTGTCCTCTGGCTCATGCCACTACTGTGAAATTCAGCAAGTGGGGCCATTCAGCTTCCACTTGTGCCTTTCTGACCTTAAAGACTGACTTGCAGGACTCACCTGGCACATTCCTTTGGGCATCAGGGGTGGTCCTGCTGCTCACGGCATCTTTCAGGTTATCAGAGTATTTTACAAATCCTATATCATGTGAAGGATGCACCATGTGCCTTAGCTAACCAGATGAAGTCTTCATTACTCCTGAGGACTCCTTGGAGGTCCCCCCAACGGTGCTGCAGGGCTTGTGGGTGACAGGGCACTGTCCAAAAGCACTTTCTAGAAATGTGTCCTTGGTTGGTTGGTTGTTGGGGTGTTGCACCTACCATGACTCTGTCCTGGGCTGTGACCCTGCACCTTCTCTGTTTCCAGATATGGCTGGTAGTGGTGGTCTCACCCGTGTGGTTGGGCTTCCCAGAGTGCCCACGTGGGAGTGGGCTTTCAAACAGATACAGGATACCTGCTTGAAACTCTCCTGGGGCTGAGAAAGAAGCTGCCCCACCAACTGGCCTGTGGGGACCTGGGGCAGAGGTGGGCCCTGTGGGTTAGGTTACTGCTGACTGCAGGTTCGCGCTGAGCTCGCAGGGGGTCCAGGAGGCAGCAGCACACCCAGCCACGCACCTGCGTTTGCCAGCAGCTGCCTGTCCAGTCCCTGGAGCCACTTCAAAAGACTCAGATCTTGGAGCCGCAACAAAATCATGATGAAAAATATGATGATAAAAGTTAACTGCTTGTCTTGAATGAATTCCGTCAGTAGTTCAGGCCCCCTTGTAGGCTCAGTTAACCATGCCGCAGACTTGATGCTGTAGGCTCAGGTTTACCATAATGGTCACAAACCCAGGACTGTGCTTAAATGCATTCTACACAAGCACGTAGTCCAAGGAATGCATGTAGCAAAGGGAACGTGTACTCCTTTAACTGCAGTTAAACTCATAAGTATGTGCAGGATGAATCCATAATCCTAGTCAATAAATTCGGAATAGTAGTGTTAGAATTATTGTGGTCTGTGTGTATTATACTGGAGGAAGAACGTTTTGTATGTATTTGCACGTACACATTTGTGTGTACACCGATAGTGAGGTACAGATGCAGATTAAATACACGTTACTTACGTTTCTGGAAGATTGCGAGAGGCATGCCCATAGCTTGTTTGCTTCAAAATCTTGAAATATGTTATCTTTGCTCTCCTGCTGAGTTAAAAACCACATCCAAATAGTTAATATAACTTCACTTAGGTTCATTTAGAAGCTTACAAAATATGATTTAATGTATTTTAAAGTATGGGTTTTCCCCCCACCCTTTTTTATTCCTTTTGCTCAAGGTCTTCTACTGGTGGAGTGAGAATCTCCTTGATTTGATCTACAGATTACAATTTTATGACAGATGTGAATTGTAAAGGCAAAGTCGGGGAGAATTGGGAAGGCAGCAGGGAAACATTCAAAAGGAAATCTCTCACCTATACTGAAATTAGGAACAGTGAGACAAATTTGTTCCTGATGTGCATCTGGAAAAGATTTGATCCAAATTTTATTGCAAGAAAATTTTATTTTCTTCTTCTTTTCCTTCATGCTAATGTACTTCACCATGGTCATGAAATATGTCTTGCTCTGTTGCTCTGGAAATTATTATATTGCTCTACTGTAATCAGTAGGACAGAGCTATGCATGGGGATGTACCGAACGTGACTCACTCTGGCGTCGCATCTGCAGCTTTGTGCCTGTGATGGCATCCAACCAGAAAAGCAATGGGAGAAGATTCATTGTGTGCAAAATGATTTGGCCTCTTTGGCCTTTTCATTTCTTATAACAGCAAACATTTCTACCCAGAAGAGCTGAATGTGGTTTTGATTCAGTTTTATTGTTGGGTTGAAAATAGCTGCATATATTATTGTAGCTTTCGAGCCCTACCATGCGTAACAGCATTCTTGGAAATGTGTGTGCAGTTGGTTTCAAATCATTGTCCCAACAGGATCTCTTATGACTTTGCTGTAGGATATAGCCCCAAAGCATGCACTGGTACGATACTTTACTGCTCCCTATGATGTCAGTAACTTCATACCCATGTTCTTCTGAACCTATATAAAAGTTTATAGCATAATGTGCTCTATGTGGGAGGTGTCTCCCCATTGCTGAAGACCTTGCCTGAATATATGCTTTCCCTTTGCAGAGGGAAGAGGCAGCAAGGGCAGTAGTCCCCCCATGCCCAGCAGGTTGGGGAAGAGACCTCTCAACCACAGCTGTCACAGTCTGGATCATGGTGCCCACACAGAGCACACCTGCAGGGTTTAGGTCCCGTTGTAGCAGCACAGCTCCTGCTTAGCTCTTGGTGAAGAAAAAATGAGGCTCTGTGGTGAATAATCTTGTAACCACCTTTAATCCTCATGCTCAGAAAGCAGCATTTGCTTTTCCCATTTCTGAGTATTAAGCATCCCATCAAAGGTCATTGCCTAGGCTTATTGTATCACCTCTGGAGAGCAGTCATGCTCTGGAGAGATTCATACCATTGCCCCTACACAGTTGCTGAGATGCTGCTCTCCATTAACTGCAGAGAGGCAACAAATTCTAGACCAGATACCTAAACTTTAGATAGCTGAGGTGTAGGTGAGATGAATCTACACCAAGCTGTTCAATGGAATGGATATTAAAATGGTAATGCCATTGTATCACCTTGATTCTTCATCTTCACATTGTCTTATGTCCACTTAGAAGTAAAAAGGCTTATGGTTGCAATCAACTCTATGAATATATGTGGTTGAAGAAACTTGAAGGCAGAACTTACCACATGTGGGAAGGGTATCACGCACAGGCCCTATTTAATTAATTTCAGAGGAGATAAAGGAGGGGGAAGCCTGTCTGCATTCGGTACCTGTCTTCTGTCAGCTGTTTGGGCAATCAGCTTTGTTTGCTGTCTGTGTTGTGATGTTTGTTGCAACACTGGGAGGACAGCTGGGGTCATGTCGCTGGCAGTATTCATGCTTAACAGGCTGTTCCCTGAAGTTCTTGAACTGCTTCTTATCTGTGTTTTTATTTTTTCTCCACCAGTTGTAATCATGTGTGCCAGCGGTGACACAATCAGGAACATCATGTTGGCTGCTCATCGGCAAGGAATGACCAACGGGGACTACGCTTTCTTCAATATTGAACTCTTCAACAGCTCATCATATGGTAATTTTTTTGCTGCCCGAGTATGTTGCAAAGTCTTCTGTAAGCCCAGTGACATTTTTAGATCTGATAGCCTCAAAATATGCAGCACTGAGTCCCAGAATATACCACCGTCTCTCCCCGTTGTTGCAGTTACCTTCCGCCTGGGCTGTGGTACGGCAGGAAATAAAACAGAGCTCGTGGCTCTAGTTGCCACTGGGTGGATCACAAGATGCCAAATACACTGTAGGCATTATGTATTTAGTTACTTGTAGGGGTAGCAGCACCAGGGAGACACTGGCTACAGCAGCCAGGCGTGCATTACCCCACGCTGCCTTGTGCATGCTCAGCTCTAGGTAGCTTGCACCATCCCCAGCCTGGTGACTGCCAAATCTCAGGGTAGGGGGTCTAATTTATTTCAGCTGTGGATCAGAAACTGCATCTGCAAAAATACTCAGCAGTGTTGTGTTGAAGGGGAAGCGCTGGATGGCACACAGGCGGACTGGATTTACTGGAGCAGGGTGGATAGCAGTGGCTGATCCCACCCCTAAGTAAAAAGGACCATATATGTCAAATCAAAACATTACTTTAAAATGTAAATTAAATGCATTTGCTTTTTGAAATATACCTGCATTCAGTTACTTTTGATATTATGGCAGTGTATGGCAGGGACTAAATTTGCTCTCAGCTGCTACAGCTGTCTCAGTTAAATTCAAAGTAATACTGGAGCAATGTCTTTGCTGAATTTTAAACAATGTCACATGGCTGAAGCTGAGGAAAATTCATGCCTGGGAACCAGGTTTTGTTGAAGTGTCGAAGTGGCTTTTGAAAGGAGCAGCCTCTTTTGCAGGTGCAGAGAAAATAATTTCCTCCCTGCAGGCAGCCATAACTTACCCACTACAAAAACAAATTCATTTCAAATTGAAAACCAAGTGGGAGTTGAGAAAGAAGGAAAACTTGGGGTTTTTTCTGTCTTTCAAGCTTCCAAAAGCTGACCAACAGGAACAACTGAATTCACAAAAGGGTGATGTATTTTGTTTAGTAAATCAGTTGGTTGTAAATTACATTCTTTTGCATAAACTTTTTGTTATCCACCTGCCACCTCTGAGATGATTTGCAGGATACAGTGCTGTTTGTTGAAAACTCTGTAATGAATGTATGTAGATGTTTAAATTCTGAGAGAGAGTTGCCTACAGGAGTACAGCTATTGCTACATGCATCATCTAGGTTAGCTGAAGAAGTGCCAAGTTTTTCCAGGCAATAAGGAAATCACTTAAATAACTGAAAGATAAAGTTGCAAGACAAGATCAAAGCCAATGGTTTGAATCAAGGTTTTCTTCTTGTTGAGTTGAATTTGGAGTGACTTTATCCCTTGTGGCATAGGCAAAACCATTTGACCTTGCAGCCTTAATCAGGACCCAGAGCAAAAAGCTGAAGGTCTGTCCATATCCTGAAGTTCTGACCCTTCTGTAGACCCTGGGAGCTTTGCAGCTTTGACTTTTCTAGAAACCGCTGTTCAAATAACCCCTCTGGCTGCTGCTCGTGGCTCATTACTGCTGCACTACTGATGTGTTTCATCTCACAGAGCAGAAGCACATCAGAAGTCATTCATCTAACCACGGGTACGAGCCTGTGTGTGAACTGGGGTCCCTTTGGAGTCAGCAGAGAGAAGCGGGCACCCCTGGACAGTGACTCACCTCATCCTTAGGAATCCGCAGTAGCTCAGATGATTCATCCCCGACAGTTGATGTTTTCCTTGCCTTGGCTGAAATGAGCATGGCATGGCTACCTGGGAAACGCTTAGGCTGGCTGGGACAGATGGTACCGAAGGTTCTCCATGAGCAGGGGATGCTCACGTAAGGGCAGTGGCTGCAGGAGGTGGGCTGCTGCCATTTTGGAATGGTTTTGCTTTCCTGCTAGGAGGCAGTGGCGATTGCAGTGTTGCAATCTCCTGGCTCAGTACCCTGTCCCAGGCGGGACCCTGGCATCACAGCTGATGGGGGGTGGGTGTCCCCGGTCACGCAGCCCCCATAAGGCAGCACTTTGTTCAGCTGTGTAGAGGGCAGCTGTGCCGTCGTGGCGTGGGATCTCCATGCAGCCCGGTGATGGGGGCAATACTTGTTTGCCTTGTGGTCACGTGGGAGCCTCAGCACCATCCTGCCTTGCATCACAGGTAATACAGTACAGTCTTCCTGTAGATTTTCCAAGGGATTAATGAAAACTGCCTGTCTTCTGATGTAGTGTAGTTAAAATGTGGCATTTCTAAGTAATTCTTTCAGACCGCCATTTTTTTCTGTTTCTTTGTGTACGTGTTTCCTGTGAAGAGCGAAATGATTGTGCATCAGAAGTTGACTTTTGTGCAGATGGTCATCACATGGGGAAAGCAAGCATAAAAGAGAAACGTAGAGAAATTTCCCCAAAAGTTCTAGTTCCTAGTGCCTGGAGATACTAGATCTTGAATCTTTTATAAGGTACTATAAGAGTACTGTATTTATAAGGTACTCTTCAGAGTGGGTGTGACTGGCAATTTAACACTTTGCCTTTAAGTTCAGATAATCATATTACAGTTTGTTGTTGCCCTCTGTTCTGAATATTTTAAATTTTTCAGAAGAGCGGGCGTATTAAATGCCAAGGGTGCAATAATTGCACATAAGTACTGTGGCAAGATGACGTCCTGCAAAATAATCCATGAAGGAATTTAAATAATATAAATTATTTTAGGAACACTGTTATGCAAGTGTACCTTCCCTGCTCCCGCTGTCAGGATTTTTAAAAATAGATGTGTATAGTGTCCAGGACAGAAACTTGTTCACTTTCTACCAGCACTACTAGTTTTCTGGGGTCTACAGTGTCACTCTTTTAAGCTATCCCCATTTGTAAATGCAAAGCTATAGCAAAGCCCTCTGTGCTGTGGTCTCTGCCATACTTCTTTAACACTGCACTTCTAAAATGCAGGTACCCAGCTGGGGCTGAGGCTTTTCATCTTTGAAGGCTCCAGAAAGCCTGAAAGGCTCCTTCCCCTCCTCTTGTGGGGAAGCTAGCAAGACATGTTAGCTTGCAGTTGCCAGTGTATTTCTTTCTTTTTAAAAACAGTACCCAGGACAGGGTGTAGGAGGGCAAAACCAGATGCTGGGGTGTTAGTTGCTCCAGTTTTTCCATCAGGTCTGATGAGTAGGGTCCTGGTGTCAATAGTTTTGACTGGTTAAACTTTGTATTGGGAAAGAAATTCCTAAACCAAGGCAGATGTATTTAGAGCTTCTTCCCAAGAGAATGAAATCACTTCCAAAAAAATAACAGGAAAAGAATTAGCAAGGTTCATGTTATTTATGAAGATTACAGTCCTGGCTGGTGCTGAGCTGTGGCAAATAAGGCTTTCCAGGGGTGGAAAAGAGACGTAGAAGGGCACAGGTGGTCCTGTGCCTGCCACCCTATGCTGGGAGTGACAGGAGCTGCTCTGGAGCCAAAAGCAGCAGGAGGAAGGACCTGTCCTCCAGAGGAGTGCAGGTCCTTTGTTCCTTCCCCTGTGCTCTCTGAGGAAGCAGAGCAATTCCCCAATTAATGTTTATTGTCCAAAACAAGAAGAAAAAAGGAAAAAAAAAAGGGAGCGGGAGGGTGGGGAAGAAGTCCCAGCAGCAGTGCTGACCTGCTGGGAGGACAGAATGCAGGGTCTGTATTCAGTTGCTTCAGGGTGGCAGAGGTGGTGTCCATGAACTGGCTCATGCAGATATGCAATGCAGCTGGTAGTGCTGTGCAAGGAGCACCGTGGGTTTGATGCCTGGGCTCCATCTCCGTTAGCGGCTCCACTCCCAGACCGTTTGCTTCTCTTTGTCCAAATGACATCTTCTCAACCCAAGCGAAGTAGCTACATCCTCTCTCACCTCAGGGTCCCGTGTGCCTCCAGGTCATCCTAGGGAGCTCAGCATGACATTGGTCTTTGTCTTGGCTCGTTTAGGCATGGTGGGGTTTGTTGATGTTACTCAAAAAAATAAAATTACTGTCTTCTATTTATTTGTAAGCATTTCAGGCACACTGCTTTGGGCCACCACTGTTTTCTCTGGGCCTGTTTTATTTATCATTTACATACAACAGCACAAAAACTGGTCCAGGGCAACGTGAACCTTTGCACTGATCTTGTGAAGCTTTGGAGATCAGGGTCTCGGGACCTGCTAAGGTCAATCCCTGTAAGGTAGAAGAACTCCTCTTCTAATTAATGGTTAACCAGTCAGCTATCCTGCTTTTTAAAAATCTAATTACTGGTGGTCTGAGTTAAATGGTTCCCCTGCTGTGACACAAAACATATAAATACAGCAATAGCGCAGGATCCAATTTTATTTCTAAGTGTTTCGTTTCCACTAAGAGCAAAGCTGGTCTGGCAGCCGCTGCACACATGGTTTTCTCCTTGACTGCTGTGGGAGAGCTGTGGGAGAGGTAGCTGCACCATCTGCCTCCCATTCAGGGTGATGATCATACTGTTGACTTTACTGGTGCCTTTCTGACTGACCAAGAGTGTTGCTGGTGGAGTGATGTGTAACAAAAGCTTTGTGGTCAAATCTTCCCTCGCTTGTTCTAACTTAAATATCACTGCGTTTGAGATCTGGCACGTGTTTTTTGCTCCGAGATGTCTTCTCATGCTTAGGCTTCATCCCACCCTTTAAAAATAAGCAAGCACAGCATGGGAGTAAAGTTGTCCTTCTGTTTGCACATTTACTTACCACCAGCCATTCCTCTCTGCCCGGTTTCCTGCATGTCTTGGAGCACGTTCAGTTCTCCCTTTTACTCTGCCATCTCCCCAGGGAGCAGGAGAGGGGACTTTTGGGTGGAAAAAGGAAGGCGATCGTGAAATGCTACCTAATTTGGTGTTGGAAATACGCTTGTTTTCCACTTAGGAAATGGCTCTTGGAGAAGAGGTGACAAACATGACCTTGAAGCCAAGAAGGCATACTCATACCTCCAAACCGTCACTCTGCTGAGGACCGTGAAGCCTGAGTTTGAGAAGTTTTCCCTGGAGGTGAAAAGTTCTGTTCAGAAGCAAGGTCTGCATGAGGATGACTATGTAAGTACTTGATGGCAGGCTTCGGGTCTTTGCATTTTCAAAAACGTGCTCCTGATTAAGGCAAAAGTAGCAGTGAGACCTTACTAGGACAGAATCATCTGGGTACAGTCGTAAAATCCCACTGTTGCCTCTATAATCTCTTTTCTTTTCTCTCTCTCTCTTTTTTTTTTTTTTTAATAATGTAAATAGCAACAATAGACTTGGTCTACGTGCACTAGGTCTGTGCACCACCATCTTATGACCTGTCCGGTGCTTGTCCTGTCGTTCATCAGCAGGAAGGCTGGGGAAAGGCAGATTGCCAGGTCTCTCTCCATCTCCCACTAACCACTTTTTCTACAAGGCAAAGAACTATATTCTTTTTTGTTTTCTCCCTGTAATTATTTTTGGTAGAATCAGAAAGTTACACTCTGTATTGCATCTGGTGAAGCTTTTCTTCATGTGAATGAGAAAAATGGTCTTATTTCCCAACTAATCATATTTAGGTTGTTGCTGTGTTTATTTTAAACTGTCTATAATATCAGTATAGTTCTTGCGAGTTGCTTTAAGCCTAGGGGACTGTCACTGTTCTCCAGAGATGGACGTGGGAAAGTATTTCTTCTTTAAATCTCTCCAAAGGTAGGAGGAAGATGCCTCTCAAAATGGCTTTTGAGCTACTGCTAAGCTAGTTCATTAGGTGTTTTCATAGAAAAGTCTTCTGTGAAATCAAGAATATGTAGCACATGCCTATAGAGATTTCTGCATGCTGATCAAAGTACTTCCCAGGCAGTCAGTCTTCCCCCATGATAGCGAGTAAACTTTCCAAATACAATTGTAAGGAAAAGAGGCTTGAAGAGGCTTTGGTCAGTCTTCAGCTGTAGGAAATGATTTATGGAATTTATGTCTGAAACTCAAGAAAGCAACCCAAACCCCTCACTTGCCAGCTACCACTTGGGCACCTACCTCATCTCTTTGCTTTAAACTTTGTATCGCTCACAGGTGGAGGCATCATCTTTAGTTTGAAGCACAGGCTGATGAACTTGAATGTTATGTTAATGAATGGCCTTTCCTGCAGTTTATTGCATAACCTCAGCTGTCTTCAGAAAACCTGTGCTTCTTAGAACTTGGATATATCTTATTTAAAACATTTTACTTAAAATGTTCATTTTGAATCATATCACTGGCTCATATTTTTCCTGTGAAACTTTCAAAGTCTAGGCAGTCTTTTGTTGGCATTGTTTGCCTTTTGTCAGTGGGGAAACCCCAGCTGCCAAGTTCAAGGTGCTGCTCTTTGAAGAACCTGTTAAAGGAGTTGTGAGGAAGGCGTGGGGCTGTGATTTCTGCTGTTCCTCCCTTTTACTTTTATGTGCCCTTTTGCAGGTGTCCCTTTGCAAGCTATGTACCTCGAAAATCTGCCGTGTGCTCTTGGTTGTGCTTGGTGGGGATTGTGATTTTGAGTATTAAAGAGTAAGTCATCCACAGTTTTGTGGCTGTTCCAGTCTGGGCAGTGTGATGTTTCCCCAGATGAGAAAGAGTTAAATTGCCAAGAGTTCAGGATGCTGCCTGTGGGCAGTTTGGAGGCAGGCAAGGGTTTGCTTTGCTCTTCTTTAGGATGGGGGCCCACTGCCTACCCTTTGCAAGTTCAGCACTGATAGAAGCTGTATAGGTGTAAGCCCTGTTTTGGTCAAGCAGGATTGTATCCACGAGAGAGAAAATTCCCCCATGCCAGCAGAGGGGAGATTTTGCAGGCTGATGTGCTTGTTGAGGAGACTTCTTGCGCAGCTGCATACCCACTGCCAGAAGTCCTTTCTTCCCTTTTCTCACTCCACGGTTGCTTGTGCAATCAGCCGTCCATGCTGGCATGGATGCTGGCTCTCCCAGGGCTCCCTGGCTCCCTGCTGCCTCATACTTAACCTTGTTCTGCCTGGCTGTGAGGGTTGCCTTTCCCTATATCCCATCCCACCTGTCATCCAGAGCTTTTCATCTTGCTCCCAGCACTCCCTCTCCCAAAACTATCAGCCTTTGTTAGGGCCAGGCAGTGGTGTGGAGCCTCTCTCCTGCTGCTGCTGCCTCTTCTGAGTCTCTTCCCACTCTTCCTTCCCACCTGGCTTTCTGCACCCTTCCCAGTCTCTTCTTGTCAGAGCAGAGGGAGGGCTGTGATCTGTGTACACTTGCCACAGATTCCTGACATCTGAAAAATAAGACGTTGACTCATGGGAAGCTCATGTTGGAAGCCGTAGAGGTCTGGGGCTCCCTGCAGAGGAGCTACAGATCATGGCTGTGGGGAAGGGAGGTTTGGTTTCAAATGCGGTGTCCTGGTATCACATATGTGCCTAACTTATGGATCTCAGCAGAGCCTCCCCTGCCTGCTTTCTCACAGCCTCCTAACCCAATGGGAAAATAAAACTTCTTTAAGAGGGGTAACCTTGGGCTGAGCAAAGCAAAAAACATTAGCTGTGTTACTTCATTAACAGAATTTTAAGTATCTGGTTTGCTTTTCATCATTTATGAGGAGTTTCACATTTCCTCACTTCTTAACTGATTGTCCTGCTGCCGTGTGCAGGGGAGGAACATTCTGGGGCAGCCTTCAGGCTTAAGGGAAAAAATCAGTTTTAAAAACTAATGGGGAAAAATAAAAAGCCAAACTGAGGGCCAGTTCCTTCCTCTCTGAAAGGTATATGGGTAGTGGACAATTAGTTAACGGTGCTTCTTTTGGCAGCATGGGAAGAAAGTGGCAGTTTCGGCCTGGGTGTGCATTAAGCAAGGCTGTGTCCTCCAAGGGAAGCTTGGGAGAGAGAGGCCCTTCAGCTGAGTGGGTGGCAAGCAACAGAGGTGGATTTTCCTTGCTGGATTCTGCTCCTGAAAACAAAAACTTTTGGGAAAGATAGTTAGTGGCACAGTCCATCTAAAGTCCTGTCCACCGGTGTTGAAATATAATCCTCGTCCTTTTCTGCAAGCTGTGTCCCAAGAGGTTGAACTCAGGGACGTTTGGATTTGAAGCATTCAGTGTTTCTGCTTCTCTGTGTGGATTTTTCCAGTGTCATGGGAAAATGGGGCCCCAGGTCTGTGGTCTAAATTATCTCACAGTGACCTTAACTCAAACAAAAGTCATTCGAGCTGCCATTTTGTCCTGGCCTCTTGCCAGCACTAATCCTAAAGGCATTATTATCTACCAAAAAAGAATATCACAAAAATGGAAAATAAGCAGATGACAGAAGGAAAGATAAAGGAGACAGAAAGGGCAAAGTCCTAAAGCAGCAGCTCTCCAACTGCCAGATGCAGAAATACGGCCCTTGGAGGAGTAATAGGTCAAAGAGTGTTGGCCATCATCTCCAGCTGTGAAATCATACAGAGAAGAGAAAAATGTGTTATGGGTACATCGTCCCTGGGTCAGAAGTTGCTCTTGTTTCTGCCTGGGTGTTATGCTATGGGGAGGGGGAAGGTGGAAGAACCTGTTGTGCTTTGTGAGTGAGCAGGAAAGTGTGGAAGAGGCAATTTCTCTGACTCTTTTCAGGAGTCTCAGCTGTGAAGGAAAAAGCTTCCTTAAGCACCTTTTAACTAGACAGCATCAAAAATAAGAGTGACACGGAGGTTCTAAGAAAGCATCTCAGAAGTATTTGGGTGGGTAGTAGTTGCACAGGATGGAGCTAAAAATGGTGATGTTCCCTTTCTGCAATGTCCCGTTGCAACATCCCATTGCAACAGCTCCCTGAGTCCCTTAGCAAATACTAGTTTGCTTGGTCACCACTTCCAGAGTCTGAAAGCCGTTACTGTCATGTTAATGTGACCCAAAGAACTGTGGGCTGAAGCATCGGATCTGCTCCGTTCAGTAGTGTCATGGTTTTTTTTCAAGAACCATCCTATAGTTCTGTGGAAAGCCTGACCATTTTATTTTGTGCCTACTTGGAAACTGACTTCACTGATAAAGGAGTGTTTTTTCAAAAAGCCATTCAGTTTGGGGGTTTAATCTTAAGGACAGTAGAATCATTTTAATGCTGTTACAGAAATTACAGCATTTTTTTCACTTCTGTAATGTCAATCTGTTATCAAGAAACATGCTAACAGAAACATGTCACGGTCTCTATAAACCAATGGAGATCCTTGATTTAATTGCAAAATACAGGACAAGCTCTGCTTGCAAACCTATAGCCTAGGTGAGACAGACAGCAATGAGAATTGCAGGCATTTACTTGAAAGAAGAATTTGAAACCATCTCCGAATTGGTGTGTGAATAACTCCCAACAGATATTTGAGTTAAAAATGTTTATGACTAAATAGTGTTACAGTTACAGTATATGTATAAGCCATTTTTATTAAATAATGCCGAACACTTAATGAATTGGTGGTAGGCTGCAGTTTGGAAGTTCTTAATGCATCTTCTGTTCCTGACTCAGGCCTAGGATTCAATAAATGCTTTTTTTATGTCCAACCCAGTATTCTGAGCTGGGATGATTTTACAGCCTGGGATATTTGCTCTTCTGAGGTTACAGGCCACCCATGGCTTGTTTTTTCTTCTCATTTAAAAGCTGAAAATGTAACTAATTAAACAAATATTTCTTCTCTGTTAACTACATGACAGCATTGTTTGCAAGGTGGATGGGTGGGATTTATCCTATCCACAGCCCTTTTCACACTGAAAATGAGCAGCAGGAGAGGGAAACAGGAGCCCAGTTTGCCTGTAAAGTTATCTCTGTGAAAGAGTGAGCTACGCAGATTAATTAGATCAGCAAGATGCTACTACCTATTAGAAAGGGCAAGTCTGTTTTATTTAACGTTTTCAGCCCTCTGCAATGAGAAATGGTGCACGTAAGACAACTGTTTGAACTCCAACAGTTAACTACAAAAGCTACGTGGGAGGTGGCTGTGCTCATAAAGTTTATCATCTCATCCATAACATCCTTGCCAGACCCTTCCCTGTGTGTATTCCTTACGTCAGCCTTTTAATTAGGATTGTACACCAGCTAAGATAAGAGTTGAGAGAAGCGAGCAATTCAGTCAAATGTAATGTATTCAGCAATATTCATCCCACTTGTCTTTTTCAGGCACAGGCAGGCAAGATTAATGACAGGCAGGCTTTTGTGTCACTTCTGACTACCCCAGGATGGGAGAGAGTTTTGGGGAGTATTTTTTTTTTTAAAAAAACCAAACCTACTAGGGAATACTTTGTTCAAATGAATAGGTCTATTCAGCTGCTGGAGTGCTTTGCTAATTGTGTTCAAAAGAATAAAAGCAAACCACAAACTGCTTTCAGCAGCTGGAAAAAATGGGTTCACATGCCAGTTTATTAACAAGATGAATTGTATTAGTAAAACTTATTTAGGATTTTCATGACCAGCCCTTCACCCCTTGGAGTTAATGAGAGTTTCTTCAATTTCTGTAAGAGCAGCATTGAACCCTGGACTGCTAAATTCAGTAAATACAACAGACACTTTTTTTTTGCTGAAGGTAATGCTTTCTTAGTGATACGAAAGACTAGTGTCTTCCACATTGGGATCTTAGTCAAAACTACAGCATAATAGTGTGTTATTTGCCATTATCAGATGTTGTAAAAGACAGTAAAAGAAAGAAATTATTATTCTGTCTTCCATTGGATTTCTGTTTAGTTTTTCTAGTGTGTCTAAGCATATTTTTGAAGCTGTCTTAAACCACGCAGGAGATAGTATAAAACAGTAGGTATATCCGAAAATAGTAACACCTGAACTCTTTGGAAGTGTAAAAGTTTCGAGCTGATCTTCATATATATGTTGTATATTTTCCACAGCCCCATGTTTTCTCTTGAGTTTCACAGATGTTCACATTCCACTTTACTAAACAGACACTCAGACATTTATGGGCAAGGCACTCTGCCTTTCAGCTCCTTGCTAGAAATACACATTATTTTCCACTAATAAAAGTGTGAAAAATGTGTCTTCCAGCAAAGTTCATAATCTGTTTCTGGGTTTAATGCCTCTCCATACCATGTGCATTCCTAATGATCCAAAAACTAATTTGTCCCATTGAGGTATTGTTTTTATGTAAATTGATGGGATTTTTAATACTATTATTAAATGGTCCTCAGATTTGGCTCTGAGGTGTTTGAATGAAGGCAAGGAAACACCATATATATCTCATTCTGCACCAAATGACACTTTAAAAATGAAAGACCTTTGCTAACTGACTTTCTAGCAGCTAACACCTTCTTCTACAAGCCTCGTTCCCTGGGTAGCTTATGAAAATAGCGTTCAGTTGAAAGTTTCATTTTTAGCTGGAAAACCCCCTCAGGTCAGTAAGTCATGGAGCAGGAGGTTTGGGTGAGCCTGTCCCGTGTCAGGATGCCATTGCAGCCAGCAGCAGGACCCTGGGTGAGCAGCTGGAAGCTGTTCTCTCGTGGGAGTGGTGTGCTTGCCAGATGGCTGGTGGAGTGCTCCGGCGTCAGCACTGCGGGTGCTGTGGAGGGTTCACCTGTGCCAGGAGCCTTGTAACATAGGTTTTATTTTATTTATTTATTTATTTACAGTTTTATTTTATTTATGGGTGAAGAGTTCAGTGTTTGAAATGTGGCTGAGCCAAACAGCGTCTCATTGGAGGGTTTGATGAGGAGGGTGGCAGGGGTTTGGGGGAAGGAGATGTTTTGTTTTCTTTAGGGGCATAAAGGAAGGACAGTTTTTCAAGGCCAGAAACGCGTATTCCTTGTTTGAGAGCTCCAGGGCAGAAGAGATGTTGACTCCACAGGGGCAGATCCTGCGCTGAGCTGGTTCAGGGAAGCTTTCCTGTACTCATTTTGAGCTGTGGATACATGGCAAGCAATCCTGAATGATAGCAAGGCAAGGTCTAACTTTATGACATTCAGGTGACTACTCTTCCTGACAGAACAGTACAGATGGCAATCAGCAGCACCTCGATCCTGTGATTTCCTGGTATGTCAGCACATCCGTTTCTGAGAGCTGAGTGCTGGGAGGTTAAGCAACCTGCACATAGCTCTGAGAAAGACTCTCCAGCGGGACAAATCTTTTTAACAGGAGGGCACGCCAGCCCTGTCGGTGGGTCAGGTCACCCAGGTGTTTGAGTGTTGGCAGAGCAAAGGCAGGCAGCAAGGGCTTGGATGTGCTCCACTGGGGCTGTGAGAGAAGATCTGTGCCACACTGCCTGCTCTGATTTCTTTTCAGTGGATATTTTTTCTTTTCTTTAGCAGTTCCTCTAATGCAGGGGGGTTAACGTAGGTGGCCTGTGAGGACGAGCTGCGTGAGTAAAGGTAGTGGTGATCTTGCGCACTCAAGGAGCCGTAGAAACCTACAGGAAGATACTCCCAACTTTCCTTCCCTCTATATAGATACTTTTTTCATCAGGAAGAGAACCCTGAGGCAAAAATCAAAAGGCTTAGTCCATTCTAGGAAGAACTAATATATCAAGACAGATTGAAAAGACAAGGACTGTCTCTGTCCCAGAGCAAATGAATAAGAGGGGCATGAGAAAGGGGCATGGGACAATGGGAGGAGGGTAGGTGAGAAGCTCCGGGCACCCCTTTGTTGGGTCAGGAACAAGGCGACATTCAGTAGGCAGGAGGACATTTACATTTGGTGGGACACATGTTTGTACAATGTGTTCAGTTAGCCCACCAGACTGTGGACTACAAAATACTTTAGAAAGCAAAATCAAGCAGGATCTCAGGGAACAGTCAATGAAGAAGCAAAAAGCTGAAAGTGAGGTTTTAGCCTTTTGAAAGGGCTCTGAATCCTCAGATTTTGAGGCATTTACTACCATGCTGATGCTGGAGGGTGGGAGGATGCATTCCAAGTGTGTAGCTGGAACATTACTGCCTGCTGACAGGTACACAGAAGTATCTTCCAAGAGAGCTGCTATGCTTCTCCTTTCCCATGCCAGTGGGATCCTCACTGGTATGCCAGTGAAGGGACGGTTATCAGCCAGCTGAACACCTTTCATCTGAAGTCCAGTAGCCAAAAGAAAATTACAAACGCAAGCCATTAATTTTTAAATTATTTTGAATGAAAGCATGATAAATAGCAGCCTGAGGGTTTGCATTAGTTCCATGCCATTAAGGTTTACAAGTTCATATGCCCATTTACCCTGGTATTTAGTGCAAAGGATCATTTGGGCTCTTCTGGCAAACGATTTACTCCCAGCCCAGAGGTACCCTAGGTGTTGGCAGGTCATCCCTCTCCCCCAGCACCTGGGTTTCAGCATGCACCTCGGGGTGCCCTGCAAACAGGGCAGGGGAGGGTGGAGTTCAGATTCCCTGAAAGCAGGGATTTGATCCTGAAGTTCTCTCATGCTAGCACAGCAGTCATAGCCCTGGGGCATTTAGATGAAAGGGGCAGGGGATTTGAAAGGACTGGCTCACTGTGAGGTTTTTGTAAAGACTTGACTGCATCTCCCATACAGTCGGCAGTTCTTTACCTGCCTGTGTGAGATAGTCACATTTATCCCTCATTCTCCACCTCCTTTGCTGGCAAGGGTGAGGCGGGGTGCTGGTGCTTATGAATCCTGGTTTTGTGTGCCTAATTTTTGCCTGGTACTGAATAAGGAGCTTAGATGACTCATCCAGCTCCGAGCATACTTTTGAGCTAAGCACCTCTTTTGGCTATGCCGAAATCATCCGTGTTTATCCAGCCCTTAGGACTATTTAAAGCAAAAGCTCCGCTGGGTAGCCTTTGCTAACCTGCTGCAAAGCACAGATCAGGTGGTCCTTTCATCAGATGGCTTTTTACCCCATTGAAGATTTCGCCAGCCCACCCTCGTTTACTTACCAGCTGGTGTAACACAGGTAAATTCAGTTTGAACGTGTGAGTTTTCTCCACAGTGACATAGTGATTTTTCTCTGAGTTCTGCTTGAGAACTGGTGTGATGTTGAGAGTTTTTAGTATAGAAAATAAATAATTTCCATTATATTTGTGGTTTGGTGATAATGTTAGAAATCCAGAACCAAAAACAATTGCACATTGTAGAAGTATAAACATTTAACAAAAAATGTCCTTCCTGTTTGTCCTATCCGTGCATTTATTTAAACGAGTTAGCTTATTTTAGCGAGTGGAACTGATTTTTTCAGATGAGTGACTTTGTCATCCTGAAAACAGGAGTTTCTTCCTGCTTGAAAAACAAACTTGCTCACTGACATTTAAAACTTACTATCTAATGAAAGGACCTGCGGTTTTTTTGTTTTTTTGTTGTTACTAAGTGTTTATCTGCAATTAAAATGTCCTGACGGTTGCATAATGCTAACTTAAAATTACAACTGTGTAACAGTTTATCATCAGACTACCAATGGGGTCCTTAGAAAAACACATTTTAAACAAGCATGTTTTAATTACTGTGTATTTTCAGCTGAAAATACTAACTTCTTTATGATCTCTTGTGCTTCGCCAGTGTGACGAGAAATATGATTTCTGAACATAGGTTTGTAACTCATCACATGAATGACCACATATTTTGGTAGAAGGCAGGAAATACTAAAAAAATAGAATGGTTAGTTTTTAAATGACAGCTGTACCTTTTACAGTTAAGATCCTTGCAGTATTCAAGCAGTGGTAATATAGTGCCGTGT
This sequence comes from Falco naumanni, assembly GCF_017639655.2. Lineage (NCBI taxonomy): Eukaryota > Metazoa > Chordata > Aves > Falconiformes > Falconidae > Falco > Falco naumanni. The sequence continues at coordinate 73,781,273 of NC_054080.1, forward strand.
GGCAGAAATCCTTTGCACTGGTCGTTTTTCTGGAGTTAGAGATGTCTTATGAGCATGGGGAGGTGGACTTCATCTTAACTGCAGAGGCTCATTGATGTGTTCTCTGATTCTGTCCTTTTCCTTGATAGGTGGCCTGGAGCCCTTCAGAGCTGAATTACGTAGGTGAATAGTATTTGTGTAAAGTATACATAAAGGAAAAATTCCTCTAAATAATTGTTCTGTAGGTAGTTCGCTTCTGGCACAAAACAGCGCTGCTTCTTAACTACATTGATTACACTCGTTTGAGACCAGTATTAAAACGTAATGCTGGAATCAAAACCACAAAATGGCTGGTGCCAACTTGCAGAAGGAATCAGTGAGTGCATTGGATAGAGACAGGAATAAATCCCACACAGGTTTGCAGGGGGAGAATGCGGTTCCAGAGGTGGTCCCCGTTCCCGGAGCAGGGCAGTTTTCAGCTCATCCCCCTCTTGCTTTGGCTGCGCTGTTGGAGGTCTCCGCGGGAGGGGGGGGGTGGGGCTGAGACCCAGTGCTGTCAGGTCGTGGATTTGGTCCAAAGTTCATGCAGATCAGCGACAGTATGAGCCACTTGATGTGAACTGATTGTGGGTAAGGCTCTAAATCTGCTGAGGTGGCGATTCCTCTGTGTGTGTTTAATGGAAGGAGCAAGTTTTGGCTATATCTTGGAAGTTTTCTGCCTGGCCTGCTGGCAGCAGGCACTAGGGGTTTAAAGCTGTTTTCTAGATAATCATAGAAGAGTGTTGCAAGCAATAAACAAACAAAGAATGAGGGCTTTCACAGACAGTGGGGTGGGAGGGTTCCTCCGTGCCCTTGCATCTCAGTTCTTGCTGTGCGTTGTTACGTTTTAGCTGGCATTTCACAGCGCAGCATCCCTGCAGCCTGGGACTGAACAGGCTTCTGCTTCAATTCACCCTTGAGACAAAAGAAAAACTTGTGGCTGCCCCATCCGGATGACACTGAGTAAATCTACTAGTTTTTCGAGAATGCAGTATTAAGAAAAACAAGGAAGAGAGACATGAAGAATGAGGACAAGAAGCAAGAGCAAAGGAGCTGTCTTTGTGGTTAGTTTTCTTTCCCTAGGAAGAAAATAACCTTCACTGACAAAATTCCTTAAGCCCCTGAAATTGGCAGTCTTTCTTAAGTAAATCCCAGATGTTGCTTGTTAATTTACCTTTCTTTTCTTTTTGTTAATTTCTTGTATTTCAGCAGACCTGCTTGTGGAACAAAGGGCTGGCTTCTGGTCCACAGCTGGTTTCAAAGTGGACGGAAGTTTGTCACTGGCAATATTTCAGTCCTGTTGGAGTAAGCATCCTCTTGTCCAGGTAGAGCAAGGGTAGCCATGGTTTGGAGTGTCCAGGGTGCATATCAGCTCCTGTATGAACTGGTCAGATGCATGGCAGAACAGAGCAGGTAGGCAAAGGCACGGTCTCACCCTGAAGGAAAAGGTCATAGTGGTGACAGAGCATCTTTGTGTCCAAATTGAAAAAAGTGCAGTAGAGGTGGGATTTTAGTCTTATCTCTCAAATGGTGCTTGCAGGCTCTTTTGTGATGGAGGTGGGCAGCTGCTGTGCTGTGATGCCTGCTTGCTGCCCAGATGTAATCTTCACCTTGGTTTTCCTACCTACACCTTCTCTCTCAAACTGCATTTCAATTGCAAAGTCTCATGCTGAGGCCACATTGCTTGGTGTGCAGAGTGCTTAGGTGGAGGCACACATCTCCATCTCCTCTGCACTCAGCATTACTGCTGTACCAATAAATACTGGTGAGGAGATGAACACAAACAGGCAGCCTTGTTGGAAAAAAAACTCCTTTAAAATTAAAGTAAGTGAGGTCTTGTTCAACTGCAGCGCTGAATTTTTAAGCTGTAATTTTAAAGCCTCATTATAAGCCTCCGTTTGCAGAATTTACGTAATAACGTCACATGTTCCTCTATAAGAAAACTCTTGTATGGATTTCCACATACACACTGTCTCCCTGCGAAAGATGAAATTGATGCAGTGGTATTTGAATAAATCTCTTCAATCTGCACAAGGTTTTATTGTTACGTGACATCTCCTTACACTGGGAAATGCTCATCCTCTTTTCTAGAGAGAGATGTGGGTTCCAGCCCCAAATAACACATGAGAATTGGGATAGTTATCTGTCACCTAGAAAACCAGCTCCTGAGTTCTGGTCTCCTGTGTTCTTGAGCGGGTGCCAGCTTATGTATTTATGTTTTTACAGAGAGTTGATACCAGTGAATACAGTGTGAGGCTGTCCTTGGGTACAGCTGCATTGCCCAGAATTTGCCGTAACACCATATGTTCTTTCTCAGTTGTGAATTAAATATTGAGGAAATGGGCTTCTCTGGAGAAGGCATGTGTTTCTGTTATTTTTCCCTTCCTGTTTCTTTGAACCACTAAGGTTCAACTCCATTAGGGAAGCAGCCCGGCTGCCCAAGTGAACAGGCTGTGTTTTTAGTGTTGGGCATCTAAACATACAGCTTTAACTGTTTTACGGCTTTATCCTCCTTTCCTGTTGCGAGGCTGGTTTCACAGTGATGTGGATCATGTATCCATGTCTGCAGGCACCCTGAGACATACTGTTCATGACAGCTGGCTGTGGGTGAATCCGGTGGCTTTGCATTTCTCATAGTTGGGAATTCTTGAAATCCTAATCCCGATGCATGGGAGTAGCTGTTATCCGTAGGTGCAAGTTAATGAGAGCTGTGATAATCCTGTTAGGATGGTAACATGGAGAATGATATGTGGTAGTGTTATGGCAGTAAGTCTAATAAATTACTGCAAAGCTGAAACTGGACACAGCATTACTGGTTTGAAATGCACCTCATTTATTCACAGGTAATAATAATAATGCTCAGTTGTAAGGATACTCTTCCCACAGCTTCACATTCTCAGGACAACATTTCACTTTCATCCAGAGCTTCTCACTGAGTTTATGCAAACTAAACATTTAACATAAAATCAGTTTCTAACAATCATATTTTTCCTTTAAAAAAGAGATATTTAAAACAAAACCAGTTGTGTCTGTCTTATCATCTACTGTATGGGGAACATGAGCACCTTGTTCTGAATTTGTGCAGCTCAGAGCAAAGGTATAGCAACTCATCAAGGAACTGCTGGGGGCCCCTGGGCACCTAGGAACATAAAGGAGTACTTGTAACAATGGCATCAGCAGTGACAATGTCCTGAATGGGACCATGTAAGATCAGCAAATGGCATCAGAAGGAAAAGTCCCTGCTCCAAAATTAAGTGAGGAGTATATTGCTGGGTAGTGAGTGAATTGCCAGAAGACAACCAAAGAAAAATGTCAAGAAATGCATGTTAAAAAGTTAGCTACGTCAGGGTTTCTTGGAAAAGTGCATAAAGGAAGCACCGTAATTATAATTGGCTTCGTGAACAAGGATTAAAAAGAGGGAACTGACAGTTAAATTACAACAACTTTGAAAAAGGCTGGTTTATTGAGATACATTGCAACAGTATGAGGTAGTGGGAAAACATCTACCTAAACTGCAAGATGTGTTGCTGTGTTGGAGCAGTCCATGGTCATGAAGTAGGTGAACCAACTTGGCATGAGATTGGTTTTGAAGTACATCAAAGCACATATAATTATATATTTGAGATAATAGTTGCTATATTAGGACTTTGTTGCCATATTTTTACTGTGTCATGTTACAGTTTTACAGTATAACATAGTATCACTAAAATTCATGAGGGTACATTTACAGTATTCAGTCCTGAGGTTAGATGTGCCTCATGTATTTCATGTATCAAAGTTCCACGCTTGATTGCTCAAAGTTTAAACTCCATGGACTAATCTGAAAGAGGATGAAATATCAGTGGACTTTCAGTGTGCGTTCGCTCACCTGAGCATCACATCAAGTGTGTAAATTGGTAAGATTTTTGCAAAGAATCTGGGTACGCGCTATGGAAACCCCCAGGATCCTCACTGATTTTGGCTAGGAGTGTAGTTTGACAACCTGAAAATCACTACAGATGTACCGGGAAGTAGGTGCAGAGACCACGTGTGGGGGATGTCAGCTGTTTGCCTTTGCCGTAAAGAAAATGTGATGATGATCCTCCCCACCTAGCGCTGAAGTGGTATGAATTGCTGTAATTGCTGTGATTCAGAGCTGGGCAGTTCCAGATGGAAGAGAATAAGTTTACTTAACAGTCAGTGGGCAGGATATGGAAAATTATGGGTCCTACATAGCTGTAGCTTGGCTGTCTTCCATGTCGGTAGTGTTTTGCATTGCTGTGTATGCTGTTAACACCTTGGTATATGTGAATAGTGTGGTCACACTATAGCTGCTTAGGGAACTGTAACTGTGAACTGTGTAAAATTTATTCATGTGATTTCCCTGGAGAGGGTTCTTTTTCTGATGGCAGATGGTTAATTGGAGTAGAAAGGTAGGAAAATAAAAGGCGTAAAAGTATATGCTTATCTCATCCAGCTGTGCAGTTAGCTTACACACTTTTTAGTTACATGGTAGCTTGAATGGGATGTGAAAGAAATACGGAAGGTATCTCAACAGGGAGGTTTCCACGTATTTGTATTGCATCCTCCGAAGATATTCAGCAAACCTGGCAGCTTCTCTGCTGCCGCTCGCGTTACTGATGACATAAATTGAGGAGTGGCTCTGCTGAGCAGTACAGGGTCAGGGACCAGAACATTTTAGTAGACTGACGTGCAAATATGATCACAGCATTTGGAGCTCAGCTTGCAGCTGTAATTAAAAAAAAAACCCAGCATAAATCAAAATAAAAAATACTGTAATGAAGAAATTCTGCTTTTTGTTAGAGCCCAAGTAAAATAACTTCATTACCTACAAGAATGTGTCTAAACCACACATTATAAATTACCATGGAGACCTTCAAGCAACTTGTGAAGATATCTTCACATTTATTCTCATTCCTGTCTGAAACATTCATGGAACATACACTTCTTCTAGCCCTTTGTAACCTTTTTCCTACAGCAAAGGAAGTATGGGGTTTTTTGGTAAGTATTATTTATTCTTACTATCAGGTATTCTAAAATTCAAATAAACACAGGCCTAAAAGTGTAAAAATTGTTGCAGAAAATTTGGTGTCGGTCTGTTTCATCATTTCTGATAGGACTGAATGTAAAACAGAAGCTATGTTAAATTAATAAAAAAAGAAGAAGAAAGAAATTCCTTCTAACACACGAGGTACATGAGATATAATATAATTAACAGCATTAATGTTGTCCAGAAAGGAAGTCCTGGGACTGTGTGGCTTGGGGACACTGTTCTAATAAGTCAGGAGTGGTATCAGACAGAACAAATTTTCCAGTCTTTTTTACTCAGAGGATCTGTTGTGCACAGTTGCAGGCAACAGGGCTGCAAAATGAGCCTGAGTGAGCTTTGGACAGGTGGAAAATGGAATAAAGAAAGAGCAATCCTTTCAACATTGTTTGCAGCCATTACTTTGCTTTGTAATATTCCTCCCATCTCTGATGTTTTCTCCTTTTTAGGTTAGAGCAGTCTTACCCATCGTGCAGCCCATTCTCAGTGTAGGATCATGGCAACTTCTAAATGATTGGGCAAGATGATATGCAGGAAAACTTTACGGCATCTTGTATCCCTTTTCAAGAACTGGTGCTTGGGCATGTTCCTGGAATAATGTGAAAAGCAGATGGTGTGCCCAACATAGGATTTGACTTGGGAGTGTAGGTGCAGTCTCACCTGCAAACAATAAATATTACTCTTTTAGGAAAAGATAGGAAGTTGTATAAATTACCAGCACTTTCACCTTCCTTGACAACGTAAGATAAAAAGAGGTGGCACAGATGATCTGGTGATTTTCTAATGGGATTTTTCATACATAACGTCAGGGCTTTTAGTAAAGAGTCAAGGCAAGGGGCTCTGCCAGTAACCTCCCAGAGTGCCAAGTGAGCTTTGAAAGGGCTTATCTGGCAAATTGCAGTGTCTGCCAGGAGGGTTTTCAGGCTGGTGGCATGGGTCGATTTCAGATTGAGCATATTAGATGACAAAATGGATATTGAAGGTTCTGTGTTACTCTGAGAGGTCTCTGCCATGGACAAAGGAAGTGACAAATAGCTTTTCTTGAAATGAGTGCCAGCCACAAGCTGTAAATCAGCCTGCAGGGAGGTGAAGCAAGTAGAGAGACTCATTTCTCTCCCGAGAGAATGAGTGTCACATCAAGAAAGCCCATGTTTGATCATCCACAGGCCACTTGGACTCCAACACTGGCACGTAAAGCAGTTGTTGAGCTTTGTGGTTTCTTGGTTTGGGATTTTTTTTTTCAGTTCTGAAAAATTAAACCCCCACTAGCAAAGCTTGTCCTAGTGTGCACTCTGTCCATCGGCTCTTGTTACTCTACCAAAAGCCTGACTTTCACCTCTTCTTTCATGCTTTCTCCTTAGGTCAAAATAACTGCAGCTGCCTTTTAGTCTTTGGCTGTCAGGCTGAGCTGAGCTGTTCTGTTCCTTCTGTAGCACTGTGGGCGCCTCCTCTAAACTGGTGGTGCGTTTTCTTAATGAAACATAGATTGGAGTTATCTAAAAGGTCAATTTTAAATGTCAGAGCAATGTAAATTTTTCTATTATCAGTAAATAATTCTGTATATCTCCTCACTTGGCAACTGGTTTAAGAGTAAAGGAATGTCTTGCATGTAATTACATTACCAGGGGCTTGGTTAGTTCAGCTTAGACAGTTGATGTAACACTTTCTATCTATGGAGCAGCTATTTACTTAACTGGCTACATGTTTCCATCTTTTAACATTTTTAATGTCCAGCTAAAACTGCGAGAGTTGAGTAGCACTTTATTTACCAACATTTTAAATTGTTTAGATACACTGAAGTGGAAGATAAGCTAGATGTTTCTATCCAGGAGAATATTTGTAGAGGTGGGTTGTTCACTGGAAATGACAATAAGAGACCCCATTAACTGTTGATTATGCTTCGCTAGGATGTCAGGAGCTTTTGCATTGTAGTGAAACTGAGCGAATAGGAACATATTTCTTGCAGCTGAAAAGATAATTAGTTGTGAATTATTGTGCATCAAGCCAGGGTGCATTGCACTACTGAGATAAGAGTTGCTGCTTACAGGAGAGGAATACCTGTGCTGCTTAAGCCGTGTTTGTCTGCTTCTGCTGATGGGTCTCCATCTGATCTCGGCTCTTAAAATAATTACTTCATCACTGAAGCACACCAGGCTCCTGTGAACAAACCTGTAATGTTTCTGCAGCATTCTGCCTTTAACTATTGTTACTCACAGTGATGCAGACCAAAGGCTGTAGGTTGCCAACACAGACTAGTGGGAGGCAGAGCTGGCTGGCAGCAGTCTACTTTAATATTAGGGTTAGAAACCAACATTTCATTCATTTCATGTCACTTAACTGAAAAAAAACTATAAAGGACAGGAAACTGTTCTCCTGGCAGTTCCAGAGAACACATTACTGTAGAGGGTAAGTAGTTTCCTCCATTGCTCATTTGCTAGTGGAGAGATGCTCAGCTGAACAAGGGCCAGAAATGGAAGTGGTAATCATTAAACAAGCAAATACACCGGTTGCGCTCTCCAAAAAAAATCATGGGAGAACATACCTCCCAGTCCTGAGAGGTGCTAAGTCCTCTGCACAGGGGGAGGAGGACATACTTGGTTCTGTGGGATGAGAGTGCTCAGCACCTTACAGAATGTCACGTGGTCAGCTGCAGAATTTGTGCTTCTAGGCATGGGAACTGGGTCTGCAGATTTCTCCCCTATCTGCAGAGCTATTCAGACACAACATTGAAGTGTGATTTGAATGTTCAGAGTACCAAAGAGTGGTTAACAGTTTTTAAAAATGGGTCAAAAGTTGCCATTTTTCCCTGGAGTTTTTTTTGAGATACATTCCTTTGTGTTCCAGCAGTTGAGAAAATAACCCTCAAATTAATAATTTCAGTTAATTTGGAGATTCGCTCTAGTTAACTGATTCCATAGGGACAAAAAGTTTTTCATGTATCAATTGCCATTCTTTTTTTTTTTTTTAGGTGAACATGTTTGTGGAAGGATTCCATGATGCTATTCTTCTTTATGCTCTAGCTTTACAGGAAGTCCTGAAGTTTGGTTTCAGTAAGAAAGATGGGGAAAAAATTGTTCAGCAAACACGAAACAGAACATACGAAGGTAAGAGTCAATAAGGAATTCTAGCTATGAGAGTCAAAAAGATTAAGGTCTTGTGGTGGTGTTGTGTGCAGAGTAAGAGGACCCATGCCTATTCCACTCTTAAATGTGAGGGAAATAACCATATGAAACCATATACATCTTTAAGGCTGGCTTACATACCTCACCAGTCTGACTTATTTTTGCACCAACCCTTAAGGTCTTACTCAGCTCAAAAAACTCCTAACAATTTAATGACCCTCACTGATGCTGTAAAGAAATACCAATAATTTTCTCAGGCTCCTGCTTTGTTTTTGAAAAGATTACAGCTGCTTGCTTTACTCGTGCATCTATTAGCTCTGAGATAGCCTCATTTTTTCCATTTGACTTTTTTATCTTAAAAGCCTGGGAATGAATAGAAGCAAGCAGGTGCCAGGTTTTTTGGTTTTGGTTTTTTTTTTTTTATTTCTTGATGGGACTCCTTTGGGCCCTGGAGGGATTTTCCCCCAGCCTCCTTTCAGGAGTTGTGCATGTTATCTCAGAGGCAGCAGCTGAACAGCTCTGTGCTTTTCTGTGCCTGGTCTCGTAGGTTGCAATTCCACAGTCCAACTGGCACTTGTATGTCACCCAGCTGATGCAAAGCGGTGCAAAAGCTTTTGCCAGGTAGGGTTCATAATAAAGAAACCAAGGATTATTTGATTCATCTGTTGTCTCTTACAATATTTCCATCTGTCTAATATTCCCATCCATCTCTTGCAGTACTCCAATCGTTTGGTGTAGGATTGGCAAGATTTCCTATGGAAATGCTTAAGAGAAGGAATAATTTCCCCAGGATTAGAAGCAAGTGATTAATTGGAATGCGTAAGAAGAATCTTGGTAGTCAGTTTCTCTGCTCTAAAACAGTGGATGTAGTGAGGAAGGCAGGAAGGATGGTGGCTCCACACCTCTTTTCTGTTCTCAGACTGTGACCTAAACACAGGGCAAAAGGGTCCCCAGGGTAGCTTAAGGCAACACAGGGTTGCATTAAATGATGCTGATTGCAGTTATCCCATAAGAAGCCCTGCACCAGCTCGAGATTGTGCTTGATGTCCCACTAACCTCCATTCACATCCACAGCTTCCCAAAACATGCTGTCTTAACAGAGGCATCTGTTAAGATGCCTCACTGTTTGATTATCCTGTTTATGAACAGATGCCTAAGTACAGCCTGTCTGTGTTTTCTCTGCTCCTAATTCCCTGCTCCAGGAAGCCACCAACTGGTGTGCCCAGGCAAGTGTGCTTCATGCAGGTTGCATCATTGATTCTCACACCTTTCTTGTAAAACCAGCCAGAAGGAAAAAAATGTTCTTTTTCCCCACTTGTGAAAACCAGTTTGTTGTTGCTGGCTGACCTGTCACAGCTATTCTGAAAATGTAGCTGTTAAGCTGAGCTATGAGGGCACAGCTGAAAAGGTCAAAATGCCATGTAAGTCATAAGACATCTCCTCCCTGTGGCAGTACTTTGCTGGACATAATTTACAAGGATAAGACTGATTTTGAAAGAGGCCTTGAAGGACTTGACATCTTGCAAGCCAGTCCTTTTAGGAAAATCACATCCCTTTATTCTGCTTGCAAGTTCTTCTCTGAAGTGGATGCAGCATCAGAGTGTGGTCCATGCATACACCCACGAGGCTCTACTGCAGGACCGAAGCTTTTTATTTAACTTAAACTTTTGCAGGCCTCCATAAGAACTCTGATTTCATTAATGACATTAATTTAACTGCTGTCATCTAGATATCTAATTGCCTGGGCACATCATATTACAGCTTACTCCGAACAGGGGACCCATCAGAACTCCCAAGGGGACGTAGATGCCGTTCCCTGCAGCATTTACAGCTTACAAGCCACAACTGCACAGACATCGTGTGCTTAGGAAAGGATAAGGCTGAGGTGATCGAAGGATTGCTTATTGCTTGGGTTATTAGAGAAACCCTGGTATGACTGCAGGGCATATTTTGTGGAGAGTGGTTTTTGTCCATTGGCATGTCCTCTGAAAAAGTAGCAAAACTTTCTGTATGGATGTATCTAACTTAGTAGAACAAAAAGAAAGTCTGGATAAAATCCTTTGACTTTCATCCACATACAGTTCTTCAATAAGGCTGTTTCAGAAGTTTCGAAGTATGTTCTTAAGGAAGAGCATTGCAGGAAATGTCAACATTTCAGACTCTTTGTTTTGATTCATATGGAAAAGTTAAAAATTAGTCTTTCCCATTAAAAAAAAAAAAAATCCTATAGGAATTCTGAGTTTCAGCATATTTTAGTACCTACTTCCAAAACCTGAGTTTTGGCTTTCTTAGGTCAAGATGTCTGTTCCAATTAACACTTCCTGTCAGATCCAGAATCCAAATTGCCATGTAGGCAAAGACGTTGTAGCCCTTTGTGATCGCCTCTCCCAGAGCTTTCACAGCGAAGTGGTGAAAAGCATTCTGCTTTCCTGCAGTAATCAAACTGGCAGTTGTTCGATTTCTGTATTGTTATACTGAAACAGATTCTTGACAATAAGCTTCTGTTGACCACTACATGTTTTGAAAATCACAGTAAATTTAAGGATTCCTGCCGTCACCAAAGGGGAACAGAGACAAGCTAAATGCAAGTGTGTTAATCTCTTGCATGTTTACTGTCATTAGGTATGTTGAGGGGAATTTATACTCTGGCTGCGTATCACCTCTCTTCTGATTTACTGTTACAGAGAACCTGGTTCTCTGCTGCTTTGTAACTGGTCTAGTCATGTGGTTGGTGTAACATGGATGTATAATGATGCCTGTTTGGCTTGCACTGGTGTAAATGGCTGTGTTTAGTGTCAGACAGTAGAGGAGCACATCTGAGAATATCTGAAGTGATAAAGCATATCGGCAAAGTCTTACAATTCTTCATCATAGTTAATTGATATTGTTTGATGGATTTAAAGAACCCATTTGACTTACAATGCAACAAGTTAGAGCCACATCCTTTGTACATAAGGCCATACATTGAAAGACAAGGTTCAGACTGAATACAGGGACGTGTTTATTTACCGCTACAGTTGGAAGAGGTTGCTCCAGCAAGGCTGTGCAGTTTCCATCCTTGGAGGTTTTGAAGACCAGATAAAACCCTGAGCATCCTCCTACCCTGACCTCCTGGCTGACCCTGCTCTGAGTGGTTGGATTCAAGATCTCCTGAAGCCCCTTAAAACTTGAGTTATCCTATAAGTCTATGATTCCCAGTTTCCCTAAAGCTTCTGAGATCTTGAAAAGGAAGGAAGTGAACTGGGGGATCTAAAAATGTAAACCGAACAGCACCATATTATGCAGTTAATCCTATGTAAATCTATGCAGGACTTTAATGCATATGTAGTGCACTGGTGCCCCTTGTCCATGAGCCTCCAGTATCCCATCTTATGGAAACACCACAGGACTGGCTGTATGGCTGCACCAGCCCTATCAGTCTGTGGGGTGCAGGGCTTTGCCCCTGTGTCCTCTGCAGCACATCAGCTGGTCTCTCCTTATTGAAGCATCATTAGATATTTCAGGGTTAGGCTCTCTGTAAATAATTCACATTAAATATATTTGTGTTTTATTCTTGGATGCTGGCTTTTGGATTAGGTTTTTGTTGTGTATTCCCCAAACATCTTCACACATTTGATATGTAAAAAGGAGAAATGTTAAGAATTTGGGAATGCAGACACTGATTTGAAATTACAATTTCTTTTGGAATGCCAACAAAAATGCTGGGAGATCGATGAGATTTCCTGTCATATGGGTCTGTAGAAACCTGTCTGCTGTTGTCTTGTTTTCCTTGGAAAGGTTCAGTGTTTTAAGTAAGTTAATTTTCTAATTCCTCACATGCCATTCTTTAGGCATTGCAGGCCAGGTGTCCATTGATGCCAATGGAGACAGATACGGGGATTTCTCTGTGATTGGAATGACCGACCCGGAGGAAGGCACACAGGAGGTAAGGAAACAAACACCACTGCAATTGGCCACTGATGCATTAGCCAGTGTAATGTAACACGGTATTATCTGTTTACTTGGTGGGCAACCGTTTATTTAATATACACATTAAAATGGCATTGCTTAATCTTATCAACCTGGAGACCAAATTCTTTCTCTAAAATAGCTATCTTGAAGTATTTATTCTAAGGGTTTTTTGATGATGCTAGAGCCTTTAAAATTTGGAGGGTGAAACCTCACAAGCTAGCTAAGCACTGATAAATTTTGAATATGATAAATCATTGTTCGGTAAGAAGAAAAATTAATCTTACAGCAACAGGGATGCACAAGTTACCCTGATGTGTAAACACAGTGAGTACAGGTATTTCAGTCTTACCCTGTGGTTAACCACAGGCAGGAGTGCGGACCTTGCCTCACTTTGTTTATCAAGCTGTAAGACCTAAGTGCCTTGTTTTCAGTGTTTAAAAAACATTTTAATCAGACAGCTTCATATAAGCCATGTGGATTATTCCACTGGACACAGCAGGAGTGGAAGCAGCCAGACCGTGGAAAACAGTCTAGGAGAAATAGCACCAGCTGCACATAGGGAATAGCATGACAGGGTTGAGTTTATTAATACATATATTGCCCTAACTCCAGCTGCAGCGTAAAGCTGCTGTCTAAGCTCTGCTGGTTTTCCCTATTTCATCAAGCTCAAACATAAAGCATCAGTGAATCTGAGCTGGACATTTCTATGTGTGGATTTGAATCCAGTGAAGTTTTCATTGTTCTTGCCAGTTTTGCAACAGCAACAAACTCAAGGAACCTTTCTAAAAGCATGAGGATGTCTCTGTCTCGTGTGTTTTAGCGTGTAAGTGACTGAAAAACTACAGCAGTGAACTGCAGACACTCCCGGAGTGGGGGGACGTGTGCAGTAATCATCACTAATTGAATCTGGGAGTACAAATTATTTGGGATACAAGTTGTTCAAACAAAGTTATCTTTTCTGTTTGTTCAGTCCATTAGCTTTTCATCTTGTTTATCAATTTAGTCCCCCTCTCCTACTCTTCCTTCCAGCCCTCTTTCACTTGCAATTGAAAGTTGTCTTTTATTTCTTTGATGTTATATTTCTCCTTTTAACATACTGCTTATTTTAATTTCCCTCTGCTTTGTTTATAATGTATATAAATATACAGGCAATTAACATATTTTACATCTGAATCCATTTGGTTGCTACTTGTAGCTATTTGTTCTTAGGCCTTTCTGCATGCTTTCATATTTAGTAAGCCCTGCTGGCACAGGACTCTTCCACTCCTGTTTGATAAATTAAACAATCTCTTAATGAACACCCTGCTGCCTGCAAATGGGCTTGGAGGTTTTTTCTCTCTACATTCTTCAGTTTACTGAGTTTGCCTTTATTTTTGAACAAACGTTAAAAAAAGTCTGTCCTCTAAGGCTGTACCTCCCAGCTGCTAAACTGGGGGAGAAATTAATCTCCTTCATTTAGTGTGAGATCTGTCTTTGTGTATCTAACCAGGAGAAATGTTATCTTTTAACTCTTTCCTTTCAAAGTGAAATTTAGGTGAAAGATTTGAACAGGGTATCAGTGGCTTGAATTCTAAACCCATTGTTTTAATATGTGGTTTTATCCATGGTAGGAATAATATGTCTTTTGACGTGCTTCTGCCATTGCTTCTGACTACTTCAGTGTCATGATATTTGGCCTTTATTGCTGTACACAGGTTTTTTTTGAACTGTTTTCAGATGAGTGGGTGGCTACTGTTAGCACGATTTAGCCCTGAAACTGTGCAGTAGATGAAACATGTTATCTTGAATAAAGCCTGCATTTACTGCTGAGGACAGGACTGAAATTCTAAATCTAATATCTTGATGCATTGATCTGAAATAACAGTCCATGCTACCAGAATAATAAGTGTGAAAGGCCCTTTCTGTGTAAATATCGACAACTGCAGAAATGCATCATGGAGAATGACAGGCTCTGTCGGTTCTTCAGAAGGTGTGAAGATTTTAGCTGAATATGATCAAGTACCCTCAGATCCTTGCAAAATGGAGAAGTCCAGCCTGGAGTGTGTGGTTGGGAGGCTCCGCACACAAGGTGCTTAAAATGATAACTTTCGCTTAGCTGAGTGACTGTCCTACACACTCAACCCACTATGGAGCGATTGAAGAAAGTGCAGGGAGAGCAGGAAGGATATTTAGGGGATTAAAAAAACTTGTGTGAACTGGGTTTGTATAGAAGACAAGCCTGTGGGCAGACCAGATAAGGGCCTGTGAATATGTAAAGTGGTATTTCAGACAGGAAGAGTCTCTGTGTCCACTGGCAATTTGGTAAGTAGTGATGGATAATTGCATCAAGGGAGATTTAAGTTTCATATTAGGGAAAACCACTGACAGGAAGGATAGCTAAATTCCAGAATAATTGCCTACAGGAACTGTCAAGTCTCCATCTTTGAAGGCTTTTAAGAACAGGTTAGATAAACATCTGTCAGGAATGCTTTTGTTCAGCTGATCCTGCTCTGGGGAGGGCATGCACTACATAACCTCCCACAGACCCCTTCAGCCCTGTCCTCTGTGAGTCAGCATCCTGCCACAGGAGTCCAAGTGAGTGATGCCACTCTCCTGTTTGCTTTACTTCCCGAAGTTGATGGGAAAATCTTTTCATTTCTTTCTTTTTTACATAGGTGATTGGGGACTACTACGGAAAGCAGGGCCGTTTTGAAATTCGTTCAAATGTGAAATATCCTTGGAATCACGGCAGGCTGCGACTAGATGAAAGCCGAGTTTCAGAGCACACAAATAATACACCGTGTAAATCATGTAAGTTTAGTGACTTAATGCTTCTGCCTAGCCTGTCAGAGAGAGGAATCCATGTGGTGATGCAATGTAACAGGCCGTATTATATTGCTTAGCACAGTTGTGCAACTGAGACGTCGTGACCGTCTCTCTCTGCTGGCTGTTTGAGAAGTCAGGGTCTGGTAGCCCTGGGTAGTATGTGGTCTGAATCACTTCCCTGAACTTAAATGTGACAGTAATCATGATGCACAGCCCAGGGCCCTGAAGGCTTTAGTACTTTTCAGGGTTCTAAAAGTAAAATCTCTTCCAGCCAGAAAGAAGGATATAACTGAAACCTCAAACAGAGAGTGATCATATTGATAATTAGCAGCTGGGGAGGTCAATGCTGATGGGAGCAGTGTTCTCCCAGTGCAGAATGATTTTCAGTGCTATGAGAAGGCATTGTGAGGGGCCCAGCAGGCTGAGAAAAAGTGAAGTCAGTTGAATGGGGCAACACTTGTGCATCCAGAAGGCTGGGACTGCCCTCTGCAGAGAAGGTGCCCTTGTTTTCCAGTGTACTGACTTTGCAGACTGTGTTGTAGTGAGCAGAACATTGCAAGGAGGTAAAGGCAGGAAGATAGTGGTGCCTCAGTGGCAAAGGGTCTTAGATTTTTGGAGGAAACAAATTGCTAGTCCTGCAGTGAAAAGGTATCTGCAGCCTGGTAATGCATTGATCCCTGAAAAACCTGTGTGTAGACTGTTTCCAGGCCCTACCCTCTATGCTCAGCATGGTGTAGCTATGCACCTTCTTACTTCCACACATCCTGATGTACAGACAGAATCTTTTTAAAGGGTCAATGATAAATGAAGAGGAGGGAGCAGGTTAATTTCCTTAATATTTCTCTGTTCTTTCCCACAAATCCAGGTAGGCATGGAAAAGGGAGTAGGCTATACACACATGAAAATAGCATTGATTCTTCAGCTGCCCTGCACTTTGCAGAGTGACAGTCCCTACTTGGGCTCCTGTTCAGCCGCTGTGCCCCTACTCTGCCTCTGCTGAGATTTGGAGCAAGGCAAAGCCCATATGGCTTTAACTTGAAACAGCATGGGTTCAGAAAAAAAAAAATAATTGACGAGCTGTTGGATAATCATACAGTCATTTCAAGAAACCTAGGTCGTAGAGAGTTACGATGCTAAACTAGGTGAAATAAGTTTGTTTCAGTTGTAATGACTCAGGGCATATTCAGTGCTGATTCCTATTACGTGCGTCATTGTAATCCCAGTCTTTGTTATGATTCATACCAAGGTGTCCAGACCAGTTTCTTAACAACATTCCTGTGTATCACATCTGTAGAATTGTGTCTTCATCTGACACTGATCTTAGGGGCTTGTTTAACCCCAAGGAAAGCAAGGCCAAAAAATAAACGTGCAGAAACTGGAACTAAGGGAGAGGTCCCCATGGAGTCCTGAGCTCTGAAAGGTTTTAGTTATTATCTGAGGTTGGTCACTCATTTCCTAGTTGTGGGTATTTTCCAATATGTGCATGTAAGTAGTTCTCAATATGAACCCTGATTGCTTATTTTTCCCCTTTTCAAGCAGGTGGTCTAGGAGAATCAGCAGTTACAGGAATAGTTGTGGGCGCCTTGCTTGGAGCAGGATTGCTAATGGCTTTCTACTTTTTCAGGTTAGTCCAGTTCACTGAAAGTTCTGTAGACTCTGTACTTGTCATCCAAACCTCTCAGCTCCTGGCAGTGCATCCTTGATGGCAGACAGAGAGGCACTTTAATAATGTGTGGCAACATTCCCACCAAAGACAGTGAGCACACTTTGATTGTCCTTTTGTGTATATCCAGATCATTTTATTGAATCAAGGCCTTATCCTGTAACCACTTACATGTCTGAATAACTTCACTCATGGAAGTAATTCTAGTGAGTTCTGGTTATTCACAATTGCTTTAGTGAACTGTCCTGGCCTTGAAACCCTTCCTTCTTTGGTACTCCTTGCCAGCAAAATTGTGCAGGCTGTGATCGTGCAGGAGATTTTATCACTTGCCTGGTACCCTGCTTAGTTTCTGAGTATTGAGTGGAACTGTACTGGAAGCTAGAAAGAGATTTCTGTATAAAACAGCATTTGGATTTAAGAGAGCTGTGCATTTAACTTAATAAGGTGAGGTCAGTGCACGGTGATCAGTGTTTTATTCCTGTTTAAGTAAAATAATTCTTACACTGCTAGTCAGCAAATCCGTGTCTTGAGAGTTGATCCTACACTGATGGAACAAATTAGTTATACGTGTTCGGCATCTAATTTATCCTCTTGTGCTGTGGAAGAGAAAAGGCACATAGGAGAATATATTTAACCTCTGTATGTGAGAATGAAATAATTCTATCCAATAAAAATACCTGTTTATAAAAAAAAAGCTTCAATTCACCAGCACAGTTTCAGGGTTTCAGAAGACTCCAGAGCCAGGATTAATCACCAGCTACTTAAAACTGTGGTTATGCAGGGTGGTTTTATTTGTGTATGTGTTTGGTGCTTATGTAATATGTTGTTTGGGTCTGAGACAAGATCAGTTAGCTGGGACTGATTAAAGACTGTCTTTAAAAGAAAAAATACAAGTCTGTCTTTGTATTGTATGTCATCAGACATGCAATTGTTCTTGCATCTTTTATATATTTTCAATCTAAGATGACAATTTTTAGATTTGTTTTTTAGCATTACTCATATTGTGAGAGTATTGGTATATGAGGACAAGAGATGAGGCAAAAGACATACCCTAAGCAGGTATAAAATGATGCAAAGCGTCATTGTGGGAACGCAACTTAAACTCAGTCATCTGACATAAAGATTTGGATTGGAAACCCTTGTTAGCAAGGGTGGGTGAGCTCAATACCCAGTCTTTGTATTTTTCATCAGAGGGGAGAAATCAGCACATTTTTTAGAGCAGTTCATGCCATCCTCATGTAAAAGCTACACATCTAGCTCTGACTCCTGCTACACATGAAAATGGAGCAGAGTTTTCCTTGGCATACAAGCTTTTTGTCATAAATCTGCACAAGCAGTACTGTATATGCATACGGCTGGACTAATACCCTTCTGAACATTGGTTCTGAATCTGAGTAGAAGCATAAATGTATAAAATGTAAATGTGTATCATCTTATGATTTTTTGAGGTTGGGATATTTAAGGGGAAACTGAAAGGCAGTCAGAGGGCTTGTCTGACATATAAAATAACATAACAGAATTCTTCAAAAGGCTCTAGAGGAAGACACACAGGAAAAACTGTGTCTGATGCATGAGCAATTGTATTTATTTCTTATCTATCCTCTACATCCTTCTTCTTAATTCATCATACTACCTCCTCTAACGTTACAGACATAGTAGCTTTCTCAGAGGGAGGTGGGAGGATCAGTTAATATATAGTTCCAGTGAGAAACACAACTGAATGAAGAGTCAGATCTGTTGTTTGAACTCTGCACAAAGTGTGTCTCCCCCCACCCTGTATACTGGAAAGAAGTTTGGCTTTGATCAATATAAAGCAGTATGTGACACAGTTCACAACACACTGCAGCGAAACTTCCTAATCACTTAGATCAGAAGTTTTCAAAGAAGCAAATGTCTGTGTCTTGGTGCTTTGAGACTGTCGTGTAGAAATTAACAGGCATTCTTGAGACTGGGTAAAATGTTTTGGGGCAAAATACTTTAATCTTTGACCAGGCTTTCACATTCTGTCACATTTCATTTTTCAACTGGCACCCAGCTGTCCCCTACAGGCATTCTTTATAAGGGAAGTCCTGTTATCCTATAGCTGGAGAAGGATTTCTCACTCTGTTCCTCTCCTTTCATGCAGAAAGAAATACAGAATAACTATTGAGAGACGAACTCGGCAGGAGGAGTGTAACATGGGGAAACATCGGCAGTTACGTGAAGACTCCATTAGATCTCATTTTTCTGCTGCATAAAGAAGAAGAAGAAAAAGAATCCCATTCTTCCTAGGGAAAAAGAGTTAGGGAAAAGGACGCAACCAAAGACATCAGTGTAAAAAGAAGAGGCGCTTGAAGAACTCACTCTTTTAAGCAGTAATTTTGTCTTAATTTCTTTCAGAAGCTCAGGAATGATTTACTAATCACATTATGCCGCATGGCCTTTCATCTCATGAAAAAGAAAAACGATGCAGTTTGAAGTTATAGGGTGTACTTAATATGTAAAGACAGTGTTTCTTAAGGCATATATTAAGGGCAGCAGACTGAGTTTAGTTGATGGGGAATGCCTCATTCTGTTGCCATTTTTTTTAAATCTGCTACAACCTCCTTCCTTAATTGCATCTCACCCATGGGTATCAAATATGGTTTCACAGGCGCAGGTGCTGGTTGTTGTCAGAAGGAGAAAAGGGATTTGTCTGGGGTATGATCCTGCATCACTGAATCGTTGCCATTGATTACAGGGGATACAAGACTAGGCATATGCAGTTTAGTTCTGGGAGGGAACTGGCACTTGGGTGTATAACTCCACTGGGGTATCGTTAACTCCACCGAGAAAGTCAGGCAGGTGGAAGCACACGCAAATGATTTTTTCCTTGTTTGTGTACTATCGCAGTCAAAAGCACTGATTCTCCCTCTTAGGTGCTGGGAGTTAGGAAAAACTCCAGTAAAGGATGAGGAGTTTCACTGGTGTGAAATAGAGAGAAGACAATCAGGCCTCTGGAGAGGACTGGCTAATTCCTGAATCTTGTATGTGTTTTATCGTGCTCTTTTCTCTCTACTGCCACGACTTTTCAGAGAGGCAAATAACAGTCCATGTAGAGCCTGCTCCTGTCTGCAGTGAAGTAAATGGCAAAATCCCATTAACTTCATTGAGCACAGGACTACATCCAAAATTGTAAATATGAAAGTGTTTGTATAGCTGAGGCAATTCAAAAGGGGATCTTTTTTGTGTACAAATGACATTCCATGCTACCATTTTATTTTTAGGATATTTTTATCTTGTATTTTTCTATTAAAGTATCTATTTTTGCTTTGGTAGGATTAAAAATTAAGGGAGAGGATGTTTCGAAGACATATTTTTTATGATAGGAGTAACATGCAGGGAAAGTCAACAGCTGTAAATACACTTTAAAACCAGGATTTTGGGGAGGAGAAGTGACTTTATGGGTAGTAACAGAGTGTTTGCCCCACTTTCTTCTCCAGGCACGTGCAACATTCAAATAGCTATTTAGACAATATAAATGTAGTTATTGAATTGTCTGTGTGATGATGGCCCTGATCTTGAAAATAATGAATTTTCCACATGTTAAATAGTCCTGTATTAGTAGGAATTGGAGTGGTAAAACACCACTCTAGGGCTGATTTCAATCCTGCTGCCATCAGTATCCCTGGACTTTTTCCATTGACTTTACCAGGAGCAAAACTAAATCTGTGATGAATTAGCTACTGACAGGTTGTTTTATACTAGTCAAAGGAGAGCTCTGTGCTTTCTAGTCAATGAATGGAAATGATTGTACATATTATAAATGTGGTGAAGAAGACCCATAAAAATATTTTCTGGGGCAAAACCCAGCTATGACTATGGTTCTAGTGCATGAAATCTCTTGGTTTATCCTATTCCGATTTCATAAGCAGAACTTTCTGGTCTCAGCAGTCATGGTCAGACTTGAAGGTTAAGCTGAAAACTGGCACTGAAGCCTGTGTTCTATAAAACTTCTAGGCCCTGAGAAGCCAGAGTGCCAGTTGAGGGAAACCATTTTGGGGTAGCTGGAAGTGGATGAAGAGTGAAAGCTGTCTCTGTCTTCTTTCTGCTGCCTTTTATTTGTTGACGGGGAAATAGCCCAGGGAGCATTTCCTTGGACTTTTTTTTTTCTTATGTTTCACTTGTCTCTTAGCATATGTAGGGGTTCATCAACTTGTAAAATATTGTCCGGTGTCCTAAGCAGCCAGAGGGCAAGGCTTCCACACTGTCCGTGCAGCTCTAGTGTAGGTGCTGGATGTACACCAGGTAGATCTGGTGTCTTTAGGGCTCACTTTAACAGCTGTTGTTCACACGGTGGATTTCCATCACCCCGTTGCCCAGTCTGGGCCTCTATGACCTCTGCGAAGATGCCTTAGCCAAAGTAAAACTGTGGTCAAGGTACAGTTTATTGACGTAGTCTCCTTATCTCATGGGCATCAGAGAAGGATGTAGGCCGGAGGCCATTCATGTGGAGCTGGGGAGAAAAAAAAGACTTCATGATGAGTTTTTGGATTTTTTTTCAAGCGATTGCATTCATCTAGCCCCTGGGCATGCTTCAGGTTTGGGTTTTTTAAGTAATTTCCAAGGGAGTTTTGATGTACTTCTTGCTTTGCAAATACGCTTTTCAGTATTTGTGTTTTCTTTTATCCATTCGACTACTTTGCCACAGAAAAAGGGAAGGAAAATTTTAAATATGTGGAGAAAAGAGAGTATGATTTGAAGCATAAACTTCTTTTGAAATTATGTTTATTATGACTTGCCTTGCAGTGTGAACTAGTACTCAAACAGTCCTAGTTAGGGACAAGACAGCGGTGTACATCTGCATTTTTCCTGTTCCAGGTCAGAGCGGAAGGTTGGAGCCAGGAGATTTGGCTGGGACAATAAATTGTTGAGACAGCTTTTTTTATTGCATCATCTTACTGTAACTAAACGTATTTTTGAAAAGAAGTATAATGAGAGGTTACTTTTCAATTAAAATGATAATAATTCTGATCCTCAGTGTTATGTAGGGTTTTTAATCATGACCTCAGTAAGTGTTTTTATGAGATGTCTGTTGGTGGGAGGCTGGTGGAGGCCTAGCCACAACTTCACATCCCAGCACCTCCCAAGAAGGTGAACCTTCCTTGCACATTAGAACATTTTAGATCAGCGGGCTTTGATTTTTCTAAGTTGGTGCACACCTACCTGTGCTTTTTTCCCATGGAAGTATGGAGATCATTTAATACATTTCATATAAGTAGATTCCTGTATAGCATAAATAAACTTGCTCTTTTTAGCTACCTTTCACAGGCCTCTTGCTAATAGTTCCCAGGTCTTCTATGGACCATAGATCAAAAACTGCCTTGAGTTTAGATTATTCAGCAGAGAGATTCTTTACCAGCTAAAGCACTTTTCCTTTCTGGTTCATCTGCATTAGCTCAATGCCACAATGTTTAGGCTTCAGACTCTGTAAGGGAATGCCTAATCAAAATAATAATAATAATCGATTCTCAAAAGAGTTTTCAAACCCTACATTTTTGGCTTCAACAAATTGCCTGTATTACAAACATACATCTGTATTACAGCGTAGCACAAGGAGGGCCTTGGCTCAGCTCAGCACTTTAGAACACACTTAAAATGTGCTCAATTTCAGCTTCTAAGTGCTTTGCCCACTTGGGACCAAAGGGTATGATCCTGGCCATGACTGAACCAAAGAGAATCTTGCCATGTGCTTGAATCAGAGAAAAGTTGGCCCCATAGGCATATGTTTATTGCTAAATCTTAACAGTTCTGCCTGTTACATTAAAATTAAACTAGTGGGTTCATAATTTTTGTTTGACAGTTTCACATATTCTGCTAATTTAGCATTTTTTTAATTTACCAAATACTGGTCAGCTTAATAGATTCTGTGGACAAATTAGCTGTCTTGTACCCTCTTATCTTCAACACGTAGACTTCCACTGCAAGTTGACAAAGATGAAGCAGGACTTTCAATAGTACCTGTGATTTGCTACACTGAGAACAGCAACTTTAGACAGATGCCTAGATGCTTTATCCTGGGCCATTGGTAGTTCTGGAAGTGTTATTTACGGACAGTTTGTGTGTCCGTAGTTGTCTGTGACTACCACTATCACCAGGTATTTACCAGTTTCTTCTGTTGCCCAGCTAAGTTCTGAGAACATTGTCATTGCTAAATTTTCTGATTGAGAGTGCTGTGCACCTTGCAAGGTTGTGGCCAGAATTCAGTTTATAGAAGAATTATATTCATCCACTTCTGAAAATAAATTTTATTGATCTATTTTCAATTTGGTTTTAAGAAACGCTTCATTTCATTATTGGAAGTATTCTGTTGACTTTTAATGGAGAATTATTAAGACATAGCTAGTGCTTTGAAAACATTTGTGCTGGACAAAATAACACTGTGCTCCCTGACGGTATGGTTTACTGGGATTTTGATCTGTGACTCATTTTTTGGCTTGGAGGGGTGATCACACTCTCATTAAGGTGACGAAAAATCCCTCTAATTGATTCAGTGGAAGTAAACTCAGACTCTCAGTGAAGTGTCTTCAGGCTTTAAACTCAGCATCTTGAAGCAGTTCAGAGTGAATTCCTCAGCTTTGCATTAGAACAGGCTGCATCAGCCTTAGCTGACCTTGGCTCCAGTGTGATTTTCACCTCATGAATGCCATAATGCTCCTGGAAAGCCAAGAATAGACATCAAAGACAGGAAGCTAATAGGCCTGGTCATAAATTTCTTTGGCAATTCAGTCCACCTTTTCCGGAGCTCAAGACAGTTCCTCATCCTTTACTACCCTCTGTGCTTCAGAGTAGCCTTGTAGCTGTTCTGTTTCTTTTAATAAAGTAGTTGAGCTTATTTTTCCTCATTTTCTCCCAGCATAAAATGAACACCCTTGAATTCCCCATTTTTTTCATGCTTTTTTTCTCTAGCTTCAGTAGTACTTTGAAAATAGTCAGCCATTTTCTGTCATTCGGTCAGAAATGCTCCCTCTTCACTGAGCTGTGGCTTTTAATGTACTCTCAGACTGCTCTGCTGCCAGCACACCTTGTGTTGGCCCGTGGCCACACCAGCCGCTATCGGAGATGTCGACCCAGAATTGTCTGATGTTGCCTGTCTTCTAACCAAGCAAAGTTGAAAAATCAGATTGACCAAAAACATTCTGAAGTTTAAGCTGAATTTTGCAGCTGGTGTCCTTTCCTTCTAAAAACACCAAAGGCTCGTATAACCAGTTGTGGTTATAGAAGCAGTCACATTAAAGCTAAAATGATTACTGGGCGCCACTGGACTCACACAAAATGCATTGGTCCAAGCATGGTGAGATGATGTCAGCCAGTCTTTTTTTTTTTTTTTTTTTTTTTAACACTAATTGTTGTTGCTATAAAATGACATCAAATCTAGTGACCACCCTAAAGTAGGGTGTATGGGAACAGAAATACAAGTTTCTGATGGTACATTGCCTTTTCTGTTGATCAGCAACACGCCCTAGTAACTTGTCTCAATAGTGAGTGATGAAGGGACAAATTTCAGCAAAGTGTATGTGTTACAGGAGGCAGTTTTAGCCCTTTTTTAGAAACAACAGAATGCAAAAGTTACTTTTTGGAATATACTTTTAGGGATATGCTGGAAAAAGTTTTGCCTTCAGATGTGTTGTGTGTCTCCTCTCCTCCCCCCCTTTCCTTCTTGCTGTTGAAAGCACAGAAGGATTTGTGTGTGTGTGAAACCTTTCAAGTGGAAGGATGGAAGTGTTTGCACTGTGCATATCCCTGCTTAGAGGCAGAAATGAATTCAGATGGCTTGAGGCCTGTATTTTTTCCACTCTCAGATATCTTTTAACATCTGAGCTCTGAGACTGATGGGAAATGATTGTTGAATTTAAAACAAATAGCTGTTTGTGAGAGACCTCGGGCCTCCCTGTCTACAGGGGTCAGCAAGCTGTGCGGCAGACTTTGATAGTGTCTTTTCTCTTCCAGAGAATGACAGGAAGCCTAAGCACTGTGGTTTGCCCCAGTGAAGCCTTGAGTCTGGCCTAAATGCAGCTCTCCCTTTATCTCACCCACAGAGGAAGAAAGGATAAAGGTTAATGTTGGTGTTTTTATGAAGTTACTGCTGGTTTTGATCAGGAAGATAATGCTGCCACAGCTTTGAGGCTTTCTTGGGCTAGTGTTTAATTATGTCCAGCATATCGTTACATAGACTGTTTTATTATGCTATTACTTCTTCCAGAATTTACCTTTCAGAATGACTCCTCCAAATTTACAGCATACAAATTAGCTTTTGAAAGGAGTTGCTTAGAGTGCATTCAAAATCTCTCACTAACCACTAAGTTAATATTCTGCATCAAAGGCAAAATATTCTAAATAACCTGACACTGTTAAAGTTTGTATGTTAAGCTATAGTACTTCAGATATCTTACGTGGATTCATTAGATGTTAAATCTTTGAAAGGTTAAAATCCACTCTGTGTGAACTGTTGCTTGGTGTTTCTGTCATGTGAATGTTTCTAGAGGACACTTGAGCAAGTAAAGAAAACATACCAAAAAGGGTATTTAAAAAAATAATCTTGATTTAATGGTTTCTTTTGTAATCTCAACTGGTATGCACAGGGAACACAAAATTCTCCCCTCCAGGAACTATGAACAGAGGTTTTGCTAATGTTACACTAAACCATCAGCAGACATAATGAGCACAGCTATGTTGGTTCATACTTGGTGACGATCTGGACTTCGCTTCCTCTGTGACCTGCATATGCAGCGTGACAGCAGAACAAGCCACCACTGAGAAGCCAGTATCACAGTTACGAATCAGTGGCCATTTATCTTGGTGCCATGTGAGATGATGTTTCCTCCCATATTTTGTGTCTCCCTGATGTAGCTTTGTGGCAGATGTTGTGATGACTTCTGCAGTATAGATGCAAGGGATTAAAAGATCTGTTAAGAATATAGGGAAAATATCTGTGCGGTTGAGTTAGGGAGATGGAGAAGTTGGAAGAGGCTCAGGGATCTATTATACTCCCATGATGATACTATTGACTGTGTGGAGGATGGGATCAAGCTGTTTCTGCATAGTACACTGTTGTTTAATACCTACTTTCTTACAGACTCAGCAGAAGCTTATTTCCCTTTTAAACTTCACATAGCCCCCTTACCTAAATTTTAAACAGGATTTTAGTGGTGCATAGGACCTGTTCAGGGTGTACCATGCTGTTAGGTTGGCCATTTACCTAGTAACAATGTCGTCTTCACTGTGCAGGTCTAAAAGTGCTGGGTAGGGTGGCAGGATGAAGACGATGGGTAGAATTTGCTGTGTTTCTTGTGCATAGGATGTAATTATCACAAAACTAAGAGGACTCAGGATAGACACCGCGGACGTTAACTTTGTCCCCTTTTTTCGGTGATACTGTTCATTATTAATGTAAAAATACTGGACAACAGAGAAACCTAGTACCAGTCTAGTAGAAAACAAATGGAAAGCCGCACAGTATATTGTACTGATGTAAGTAGAACTATCTGCATATAATGTGATTTTATTTATTGTTGTTTTGTGTAGAGGAGAGTGCGTATTCATGACTGTGGATATAACCTTTGTTTATTTGTGTAATGTATTTTATTTCTTTTAGGACTTGATCATTTAAAATATCTACATTCATTCGTGTCCTTTGACTTTTTATTCTGTGCATTTTCTTTCACACATTTTAAAAATGCAAGAATATCACATAACCTAAATTGTAACAAAATGTTTCCATTAAAGACATAGGAATATGTTATCACCTGTTTCTGTGGTGTCTTTTATCACTCCTTTACTACATTCTTGGTCTGTTTCGTATAGAGGGTACTATCAGATGGTGCAGAGTTAGTTACATGAGGGTTATTCTGGGTCTAAGGCACCATAAAACGCCCTGATTTTAATGATGATTAGCAACTGATTAAATCGGTAATGAGTCTAACCTTTCTTTGAGAAGTAAATTTCCACTGCTATTTTAAGGTCTGGAAAAGGTTGTAATCAGTATAAACTTTGGATATTTTTCTATATATTTTCAGTCCTCTAGAAATGCAATTAAATAGAAACCAAATTATTTAAATACATTGGAACCTTAAGTAGTAAAAATTCATCTTTATAGCCTGAAGAGAGCAAAACTTACACATTTTACTAAGCTACAAGTTCATTTCTTTGCAGCAATCTTATCAAATTGGGGGAATGTAATTCTGTTTCTTTCCTGTGCTATTAAATACAGTCTTCAAATTATCCTGTTTTGTCTAGCCTTCTGCTTTCTGTATGCATGTTTCTGTTGTAGCCATGTTGCCAAATCTAAGATTTGTGCTTGACGGTGTGCCAGGCCTCTATATTCTAAAATAACTTGGAAATGAGTGTGATGAAAAAGTATCAGATCACATTTGTATCAAAACTACAAGTACCACGTATTCACTGGAGAGTTGATAGAGAGGTGGAAACATCCTCTGAGTCAACTGTGGACCTAAAATCTTTCTGCAGCCCAGGAAAGCAAAAAGTAAAAATACAGGCTTGGAGAGGCCCAAATAGTTAGGGAAGGGCTGAAATGCTGTACTAGCTGCAGTGTCTTTCACTGGTAAATCTCTAAACATGTCACTAAATTTACTTAACTCAATACTGCCATCAAGGAAATTAATAGTACCAGTTTTTACAGCTGATTAAAGGTGCAAAGAGATTAACTTTCAAGAATTGTAGAAGATAATTCCTGATACATGTTAAAATTGAGATTATTTTAAATATGTCTCCTCAGGCATAACACTTCTAATTGTATATATGTTGTATGCTCTTATGTCTTCATTCCATTGCAAAGAGGAGTGCTCTGGAAGTACCTACTAATTTTCCAGGATTTCTGTATAAAACACTGTAGAAAAATTGTACAAGTAGTGTTTTGTGTTCCTGATAACTGCAGTAGTCATTAAAGGTGTTTTGTGATCTTTTCAAAAGTGCATATTCTACATGACTGATCTCCAGTCTTTTCTAGCAATTTAAGATTCTAGTCAGGATAAACTAAAGATCGGTTTACTGATGTTCACTAATATTCTAAGTTAGCTAGAACTGAGATCCATAATGATACATGCTTTACCACTGCTATATTGTAGGGATACATCACCAGGGAAGGCAGCAGGAGAAACTTTTGACATCTTGCCTTCACTGAAAATGGAAAAAATCTCATCAGCTTCAATAAAGTTTTTACTCAAGTTTGGGAATATGGCATGAGGGATTATTGACTGAATTTATGTCCAGTATATGACCCACAGGCTATTAGTGCTATGTCCAGCATGTCATTACCTTCACAGTGGCAGAACTTTCTTCCACTGTAGCTAGATTTTTTTTTTTTTTTTTAAAAATTATCCTTCAAAATGAATGCTTGAGATTTGTGTGATGAATCATGTACATGTATACTTACACCAATATTCATCCAGTTCATCCAATTTGGATGAAAAAGTTCATCCAAATGTATGCTAGGTATCTTTTTCTCAGTATCAGCCAGTCTGACAGGTAAAAATTACATATGGTGAAATTACTTACAGCAATTGATCTCCTAGTGGTAGCAACTTTTGGATATCATTCTAGATATCCTGTAACCTAGCTGGATACATTTTTGTGGCTTTCTTAGGAAACTATTTCTTGAGGAACATTCATCACATTTCTAAAAAATTATGGTGGCATTTGAGCCAAATCTTGGTCTTGAACCTCAGCCAATGTTTTCTTCAATTGAAAGAGGACTGCCAATAAAAAGTAATTGTACAACTGACAGAACCTCTTTTGTTGCCTCCTAGGAATAAGCATAATTTACAGTCTGTAATGCCAAAAAGGGTCTCCCTGTGTACATATGCTACTCTTGGTAAATTTTCCTGAGTCATGCTAGGGTTGGTTTGATGATCTTTAGTCCTCTGCCTCAGAAGAAAAAAAAATCCAATTTCCCTTTCTATAAGTCATTACTCTGTCCAGCTATTTGTTCTGGCAGTGCAATGGTTTATTGTCAGTGTCTATTACTTCTTGACACTGCCATTCGATTTACACAATAAACCCCTGCTTTTAAATTTAAATACATGGATATATAGTTCAGAAACTAGCTGATGGCAAAAATTCTAACCAAGGATTTTATGTGTGTCCAGGACAGGGGAAGAGGAGACTCATGTCCATGCAAGCCCTGTTCTTCTCCCACCTATATTTCTACAGTACCAAAGCAGACATTTTCCCTGGCCTACTCTATTCCGAGTACTCATTATGTGAACAGCCACCAAAGACCGACTACTGCTGTGCTGTCTATGAGCCAGCAAGCTTCACAACTGGTTATTTCTCCTTCCATCTCCCTTTTGGGGTCTAGCAGGCTAACAGCATACTTAAACCATATAAAACGTACGAGGGAAGCAGTGCTTGTGCCACTTCCTCCTGCCT
Source organism: Falco naumanni (assembly GCF_017639655.2). Classification (NCBI taxonomy): domain Eukaryota; kingdom Metazoa; phylum Chordata; class Aves; order Falconiformes; family Falconidae; genus Falco; species Falco naumanni. Next base: position 73,810,284 of record NC_054080.1, read on the forward strand.
CTTACCTAGTGTTAAGAGTAGTAGTGATGTGGCTGGGGGAAAACCAGTGTCCTGGATTTGGATCAGGGATAGAACTGCAGTTTTGATGCCTCCTAAAACAATAATATAAACAAATGCTATTTGTGAACCAGTGTCTTGCTGAACTAATTTACAGTTGTATAAAAAATGAAAATGCCTCAAGTAAAGGCATTATAAATAATTTTCCCATAATCTAAATGCCTAGACTACCGAACTGTAGCAGGCATTTCTCATTTTTTATTTCTTTTGCTGCAATAGTACATTTTTTGTTGTTGCGTTTTTGGGGGTTTTTTTTGTTATTTAGCCTTCAAAGGGAAAGAGTGAGAAGACAGACTGTACGTTGTAGCACAGGGACCATTCAGACAGCAACATGGATTTGTGGATTTAAATCCCTTTTCAAACCAAACAGAAGAAAGATAGGATCTGCAGCTTGTTACAGCCCTGGTAATTATTATTTATTAAAAGAACAGCAGTAGGAACAGTGTCTTAAGTGCGACTCGTGTCCTGGCCAAATTAGATGCCTGAATCAAGGATTGGACTAATGTCTCTGACATCTGAAGAAAATGAAAATTGCTCTCGTGGTGAAAAATTTCGGATAGTGAGAAAGTCCTGACAGCACTGCTTGTCATTGAACTTGCACTCAGGTATAACATGCCCCGGCTGAAAAGGATTGCTGCTAACAATTATGTTGAACTATTGCTTGGGCAGCCTTGAAGTGTGGAGTATGTTCAGGGTCCTCTGCCTTTCATGTCTCCATGTGCAGGATGGAGGGTCTAAAGGAAGAATTCACAGACCCTGAATGAATCCTTTGATGCAAGATTTCTTCAGAACAAGGGAAGGGTTCCCACTTGCTCCCATTTGATTACTGTGGTGTTTCATGGGACATCAACTGGAATAACAGCATAAGAAATACCTTTCTTTCTTAAGAAAAAATACTGAAGAAGTAACTTTCGTGCTCAGGCATCAAAGGAACAGGTTCAGTGAAAAGGGATTGATAAACCCACTCAATTAGGTCAGGGAGAACAAAAAGCACAGCAACAGCCTGATGAATACAGGAAATAAAACTGGAGGAATTAGGCTACTGGGTTATGTACAATAAGGCATGTTATAGATTGAGGAGATCAGAGCTTTAGTCTCTGTTCTGAGAATAGATTTACCAAAGCAGAGGACTGGCCAGTATCCAATCTCTTACTCTCCTGGGATAGAAAGAAATGAGGCTTTCTGCTGGGTCCTGGGCAGTTTTAGGGAGGAAACAACGGAGCCTGTCAGGAAGGCACCAAAAGGTTTAAAGAATGTGGACAGGTTTCTGCCTTTTTGCATGGCTTCTTAAACAGAAATAAACCTCAGAACCACCTAGGATTCACCCAGCAGCATTTATAAATAGGAATAACAGAGTAAAGACATCAAACAAAGGAAAATGTAGGCTATGTATCAGGAAAAATTGCATAAGAGTGTGATCTATTAGCCCTTAGGCACCCCTCCCAAAGGGGGTGGAGGTGGAATTTCTGTTGCTGAAAGCATTAAAACCCCAAGCCCTTGGGAGTATGCTGCAGGAATAATCCCACACTGACTGGAGGGAGGATGAGGTGATTTAACTGGTGGTCATTTCCACCTCCAAATCTCTTTTATGTATGTGCCAGGATGCCTTTAAGTGACAAGCTGCAGTTCAGCGCCAGAGCTGAAAGCAACCTGGACACAGCTCTAGCGAGTGATTCAGAAGAAGCAGACAGGAAAGGAGGTATAGAAAGAGGGGTGGTGGTGGTGGGGGTAATTTAACTGAGACAAGCCAAAGCGCATAAAAAATTTTCCAGTTCAGTTTGGGATGGGAACTGAGGCTGAAACAAAGAAAGTGGTTAAGTGATCCCATCATTCCTTGACTATTTATAGATGCATGTCACATGTCAGTGGCAAGTATGTTAAAGCCTCATTAACACTGGTTTCTTTAGTCAAGGCCTGACAAATGGATATAGATATTAAGGGCATCCGCCTCCAATACAGATACCACTGTTCTGCAAACCCTTACCTGGGTCTGACCAAAGGAAATTCTTCCCCTGCCTGAATTGCAGCTGAAACAAAAGTTTCCATCAGCACCAGTACCAAACACTTAATTTCTTCCTCTCTACAGCTCCCCCTTCTCTGCCAAGGAAATAAAAATGAGGGAGAAATAACCTTTCCCAATCGTGAATGTCTGCATAAGAGATCATTTCACACTTTTACATTGTCAGTCCTTTCTATAGCCCCTCCTTTCATTACTTGTTTTCACTTTGTCATTTTTTCATTTTATTTCCTCCATCATCCTCTCTAGTCCCTCTACCCTATACCTAACCTCCTTCCTTCCTCTGCCTACCAGATTTCCTAAGTGCTTGCTTTGTCTTCCTTTAAAGGTATTTTTAAAATTGTTGTTGTCTTGTTTTAAAGAGTCCACCTGGGTTACCTGCTCCTGAAGAAAAAGCCTCAGTCCATCTGGCAGCCTGAGGCAACAAATCTGTGGCCCAGGGGCCTTTCCTGTGGATTCACCAGGCTGTGCTGAGGGGTGCTGCATTCTGCTCCATTGTCAGTGACCTGCTCTTAGGGTCATTTACCTCTTACTGCTTCAGGGGCTGCTACTGAGGGAGGAGGTACCTTTCTTTAATGCTATGGGATTTCTGGCTCACAGCAGAAATATAAGCACAAACAACTGCATTCCTTCAGAGAACATTGCTTATGTTACCTGTCTATTAGCAGATACCACACAGTGTCATGATTTTTTTTTTTTTCATAAAAGACAACACAACTTTCCTTAGGACATTTTAAAGATTTTAATTATTAGTATTAGTATTAGTAGAAATAACTGGCTTCTCTCTGATTTCTCAGAGCCTAAACTCACAGACTGGAAGAATAATCAAAATCAAATTGCAGTATTGCAGCCTTCAACCCTGTACAGACCACCTGTTGAAAATAAAGTTTATTGTCTGCAAGACAAACATTATTAGGAGTCTGTGTTCTGCTAGAACATAACGTACCTAACTTGGCAGACTAATGTTAACAGGATAGTACCATTGTAGAGGGAAGAGGCAAAGACACACCCGTACGTATCCCGTGATGCCAGCACAATTCTTCCTATTCCTACAGGCCTGCAAAATTTGAAGCTGACTGTGTTATCTATAGACCTACAATCCTGTGTTTAGGCAGCAAAAAGCTACATTGCAGGAGAAGTTCTTTGAACACTGATGGTAACTACATCTTACACGATGCCTCACCACAGTAAGAAAGTCCTATGGGAACTTTAACCAACATACACTGCACAGCACTGAAAATGAGCAGTACTGCCTCTTAAAGAATGTTTTAATGTTCTGGCTGAATGTCAGCTCAGTTTTCCTCATGGAATAAGTTCTTTGACTGAAATTCTATGTAAGTTGATACCTCCCATGACAGATCAGGCATCTGATGCAGCCCTTGTATTGCTGTTGTTGAGTTGGCTAAATATTGAACCTGACTGTGGGGCAAATGCCATAATTTACTTGTGTCAAAATAGGTTTGTTGGGTTAAAATGCTTCCAGATGCAGCAGTCAAGGCTTTGGAAAAGGACTGGTGCTTTTAGATCTCTCAGTTCAGGGGATGCCTAATTTGAGATACTTCAATGTAATTTGACTTTTCTAGTGGCAAAATCTTACTGTGAGAAAATCAGATCTAGTTTAGATTGACTCAAGGAGGCCCATGTATAAACAATGCATCCAAAATCACTAATCATTTGGAAAACAGAAGTGTTAAAAAAAAAGTCAGTCCCCAAATCCTCTTCAACCCCCAATTCCTCAGTTACTACACTAAAAACCTAATTATTATGTCCTTTTTTTGGTAACTGGTTTCTTCTCACTAGTAGTTTTGCAAATGCACATGTGAGGAAAACACTGAAAACAGCAAGAAAACTGTATAGGAAAGTCTGAAATACTGAAAAAAAACCCCAAACAACAAACAAACCCAGAGAAATTATTTTTAACAAAATTAAACATTAATATAGATATATAAGTGCTCCTTTCATTAGAGAGAATGATCTAATTCTTTTCCTTTTTCCTGTTGAGAATTAACACAAGTATGTCCTGGAATTCCAGAAGCCCCGCCAGCCCTGTGGATGTAACAAACCTGAAGTTATTGCTTGACTAACACCTGTATTCAAAATGCAATCTGAAGCAGGGCTTCCAATCAAAAACATCACCTCTCAGGTCTGCAGCTCTGGTAATTTTAAATTTCCACATATTTACACTGCTCCAATGCTCTGTGTTTCATATGTTGCTTAGGCTCCCTTGTGGTTCCTGCAGAGCTAACTGGATTAATTCACGATTCCCAAGAAGGCTGGTGTCCTAGGTGGGAGGCAGGAAGCTGGGCAGTTTTGCAAACTATCCATCTTGTTCTGTTAACAGAGCAAATTGTTCCCTATTGTCATTATAGTTTAAAAACCAAGGAGGTAATGTTATACTAGCTAAGTTCTGCATTAACTGCAACTTAATAAGCCTAGCAAATTGTATCAATGCACTCTCATGCACAACATGTTGTCTTCTGTTAGATTATGCCATATATATATTGCAAATACTAAAAGCACGCATTAACTACACAGTGGAAACAGAGCTAGGTTGTGTGTCTCTGTGTTATTTTCAGAGATTCAGGGCTAAATCCTCTGTGTGCCATAAAATTAATGCCTTCTCTGTAGATATACACATTTTTCTCCAATGTTTGGAGAGCAAATTAATAGTTGAGAAGCAACAGTTTTTAATGGAAATGAGGTCTGTCTTCTCTTCCCTGACTATCCTTTGCACAACCCTCTTTTTGGTCTGTAGTATTCAGAAAAGGAAAACAGTTCTTAGATTAAAGGTCAAGCTTTAGAAATTGTTCAAGACTTGATCTACCAAAATAAATTTGGTAGAATTATTTCCACTGTCCCACCACTACGTTTAGTCCTTAAGTCACATGGGTGCAAGATTTCTCACAAACATCTGTACATACTACTATCCAGCCAAAATGCATTCAAGGCTGAAAGACTTTTTAATGCCTATTCCAAGTTATGTTTGTTGCCATTCTTGCTCCCAATTTGATGACCACAGGTGAAAAGCTTTATATATGAGGTTGAATGAAAAATGTTCATGCACACTATGAAAAAGACTGTTGAGCCCTGCCCGTAATATGCTTTCCTTTAAACCCTTTGAAAGGCTGTTACATCCTCTTAAACTAATTTTCTGTCAGACTTTTTGTAAAAAAAAAATCAATATTTTCTGCAAGGAAAATAGTCCTTTTCCTTTTTCTTTTGAACAGCTCTGTTTTCAAGCATCTACCACAAAGAAATTACTTAAAGGTAAGGTAAATATATTGCATAATCTTGCCTTCACCATTTTTTACTGAAAAACACTCAAAGATTCAAGCAAGAGTTTTGCAGCAAGGTAAAACTTAAGGGAAAGGTTTATGTAATTAAAGGCCTCGTTATGCCTTACCCTGTGCTTACCTAGTTTACTAAAGGAATGGGATTATGCACTCCAATAGTTTGTCCATTGGTGACGAGTTTTGAAACAGCTGGCTAATTTAAACTACATTTGACAGAGGGGTGAATGGGCCTTGAAAGATACCTGGGGTTTAGAGATTCCAAGCAAATGGACAACTAAATACCGGGAGGCTGTAAGAGTGAGCAGGAGAGAGAAATAGCTGAAGGTTTCTACTAATGGAAGGAATCAAAGCTGGGTTCAGCATTTATCATCTCTGTTGGCCAGATGCTAGCCAATATAAAATCCATGCACTGAGCAGGTGATCAAGCATGCTGTCCCAGAACCATTTCACAGTAACAGTTCTGAATGGTAGTGTAAGTTGGAGTCATTATTTTTCATTTGGCATTGAAATAAACAGAGGAAAAGGACAAGGAAAGGGAAGGATAAATATTTTTGCAAAACACATCTAAAACACTAATGAACATTAAATCATTTCTACAGGAGTTTGCCGTTCAGAGAAAACAAGGAAGAAACCTTCCTAAGCTTGTTAGACTAAGAAGTACTACACTTACTTTTCTTTTTCTACTATTATCTGGAAATCTCCTTCTTCCTAACATTATCGTTGTTATGTTACATTTAAACCTATGCTAAGGCTAATTTAATACAGGAGACAGAAAACCAGAGAGGTCTGTTTTTCAGTATCAGAGGTGTCTTTGTTGTGGAAACTTGTCAGCTCCCAAACGTTGTCTAAACCACATAGATCTGTGTACTTTGGCAGGTTTATAGCTCATAATCTAACTCCCTGGAGACTTGCTGCAACTTGTAAACCCATAAGGAATTTTTCAGACCAGTTCTATATCCTAATTCATTCACTTATGAGAAGAGTTCCATTGTAAGATTTTTTAAAGGCATTTTCAAATACTTTTACTGGTCACAATGCAGTAACAGTGATTTGAAACATTGAAAAAGATGTCAGGTTAGCTCCCCAGACCAGATAGCTGTCTCTCTGGATTTCAAGGCAGAATTCCTAAAGCTTTGGTTTTGTTATCTGAGATGCAGAAAAATGGACCAGACCGAAAATATTTCAGCATTTTTTCCTGGCTTTTTACTTGGATTTATTTCTAAATGTACTGTTTGCCCTCTAGGTCAAATGCCTGTATCAGCTGTGCAGCTAGCTGGACAAAATACTTCCAGCTGAAAAGGGCAAAAAAAGCAAACCAAATAATCATCAAATGAAACATTTAATTTTGTGTTAAGCAGTAGAGTTTAGATGACTTCAAACATTTTGGAGGTTTATATTTGGTTTTCTGCTGGGAAAAAAAAGAACTGTTTTCATTTCATTTTGGTCTGAATCTGTTACTTTCTCTGCAGATGTTTTTAGATTATTTAATTCATCACTAATAAAGCAAAAGCATGAATTGGGCTGTATATTACAATATCATTTAATCATACTCTTTCATTGAGCATCTAAATTGTTCTCATTTTTTCAGGGGAAAAAGAATCATCTTTTTTTGACTAGAGATTATTCAGGAACTTCAAGTACTAGGAAAACACAGCTCAGTAAATTACTTTACACTTTGTCCCAGGTTTATAGCTTCTTTGCCTGCTTGGATTACTTGGCTTGGATCTTTTATCTTTTTTTCACATCGGTGGCTTCCAGTCTTCCCCTCTTACTATTTCAGATTTCTTTCTCATGTCTCCGTCCTGTATAACCTTTCTTTGTACTAGTAAAGCCACAGATACAAATTGTTGTTTTGAAAGACCAAGCAAATCTTGAGTCATTCCTGAATACCAAGACAATATTGCAAATAATTCCAGATACCATTCCAGCCGGCCCATTCATCACAGAGACAGGGCTTGCATTCACAGGGTAAGATGTACATCAGGACAGAACAAGGATGCCAAAGCTTTGCTGTACTCTAACAATCCCTACCTGAGAAGTGGCCCAGAATGGGACTTTTGCAACCAGAAACATGTTGAAGCCCTGCAAGATCCTCCAGGGTGCCTCTATTCCTGCCCAAGGTGACGGAAGATGGAGGCAATTTGCTGATGCAGCTGATCCCTTCACTTCCTTGCACAGCTTCAGCACACCGGCAGTACTGTTTCACTGCGACTGTGAGGGACCAGGAGTGACTATGAAATTAGCCTCAGGAGGATGGACCGCCAAATGATTCAAAGAGCATTGTATACAAACACATTTCTGATTAAGTATTTACACACCAGTTTATAGTGTTTTCATGTAATCCATACTTCCTCCTATTCTGTTCTGGTTCATTTAGCCTATCCATGACTATAGTATGTAAGAGCATTCAGAGAGGGTGTGATTGCATCTGTTTTATCAATACACACCAGTCTGTGGAAACAGGACAAGTAATTAAATTAAATTATGTTGCTTTTCCCCTTTGAAATCATTGATTAAAAAAGTAATCTAAAAATATTATCTTAACCTTTTGATAATATCACTGTGAACCTTTGGTTTAAAGGTCTCTTTATTTAACAGTTTAAGAGAGGAAGTGATAACAAGCATTTCAAGTAACATTGTTCCCGAAGACTTAGGAACTCTGTCTCCAAGCAAAATACTTAACCACTTCTTGTTTACAAGAAGTATTTTCTGATGTTCTTTTCTGGTCTGAAAAGGTCCAAAACTCACACCAAGAAAAAGCAGAAGCACCTTTTTTGAACTCGCAATAAAATCCCTTACTTGCATTGTAGCTGGTCTGATACAGAGATGGAAGAGAAGACATGTGAAAAGTACCCAATAAAAAGTTTTCCCATAGGACTACACGGCGGAGCACATAATCACAAGTAAAGCTAATAATATCTAGCCACATTAAACTGCAGATAAATTCAGGCCTTCTCTAAGTGAGAAATACTTGATTTAGCTGATGTTTCTAATAGGTGCTTGTAATATTGGATTGACATAAATAAATGAATGCTGCAAAATATTTGGCATGTTGTTAACAAAATTAACTTCTCTTATTGAGAAAAAACCTACACATATTAGTAACTGATTTTTGCACAGTGCTTAATGCTATTTTTATCCACATTCCCTTCATGAAATTGATGGAGCTGACTGGGAGTAAAAGTGGTGTATAAGAGGAATCATCACTTTTTTTTAGTTTACTTTAGGAACCTGCACATTCAGGAGATTTTAATCACCAATCTGTAGTGACAGAAATAGTACTGCTGTGATCAATCAGAAGCTGGTGCCTCATGGGCTTTCCTGGCCTGTGGAGCACATGCTAAAAGGACTCTGCACTTCTGGAAGGTGGAGCTTATGAAACTGCTAAGTGTTACCACTTGAAACAATTTTTAGGATTTATGTTGCAGACATGGAGACTGTAACCTGGCCTGCAAAATTCAGTTGCTTCTTCAGTTTTCTGCAATTGTCCTGGACAGTTGCTGGATCTGGTCTCTGGTGGGAGTTCCCTGTTGATTGCTTTCTGACAAGTGGACAGAAAGGCACTTGTTGTTTTCCTCCTTGAAATGGAAAGAAAATTCACTCTACCGGTGAGTTTGAGGAAATCTTGAGATTGGTTTAAAAAAAAAGAAAACTTTTAAAGAAGGCGATATTTAGCATTTTTAAAGGTGAGGAAAACATGCCAGCCAAACTGTCTGACCACTGGTATTCAGCATCAAAGACGAAACTAAGGAACATTAATTTGTCTGGGGTTTCAGTTCTTCCCTTGTATAAGGCAGAAAGAGTAATTACAGTGTAGTCAATAAGGTCACTCAATTGACTTGAAACAAGGTTTCGTTTTTAAGCCTGATGTGGATGTTGGGTTAATATCAAAGAAGTTCTATAGCTATAGCTGGGAAAAGAAACCAGGAAGGCTGACTCTTCCTAGTGAGGGACTTTATACCTTTTATCATCATTAGTGAGAAATGTATGTATTACTCAGGAGAAGAATAATAATGAGAAGGAAATCAGATTTTCCAAAGTACCTTTTCAGTTCATAGCATTTACCCGGTGCTGTGTGGTGATCAGGTAAAGTAAGCTGAGAAAAATGTCAGGTAAAGCCTTCTCAGAGGAGGAATTTTTCCCAATCTGTATTAGTGATCATGTCCTGAAGCAAAGGATTCATACATAAACGTAAACCACAGTGCCTATATTAATGTCAGATCCCTATTTGAATTCATGCAGTTATGTGTCTGTGAAAAAATAGTATTTTCTATGATGGGTTTTCAGACTATTTCTGTTGGATATTCCTGTGCCTTGGGTACTTTTGAGAAGCAAATTAGAATCGATTACATAGTCAATCTGTGAAAACGGGCCGTGTCAGAATTAAAAACTGGTCTCTCTGGGCTTATCTCCTATGCTAAATCACCACAGTGAATCTAGGTGGAGGTTGCATGGTACATTGCAACCTAACATAAAGAACAACAAAAAGAAAATTGCAGGTTTTACGTAACTTTTATAGCTTTCCTGAGAGAGATACTGCAACACTGTAACAACCACAGTATGAATCTGGCAATGACCACCATAACTCTGTCCCAGGGCAGATTTCTGTCAGCTTCCTAATGGTTCAACTCATTTCTGACTCTGCACAGCTATGAAGAGTTGTATTTGGAGACTGGAATACTGAAGGACTACTGCTGACTGGATTTGCATTGCTGCAATACCTATATGACCTGCAAAACCTGCAATTTCTTTTTCCTCATACTGCTTTATCTCAGCATGGCAAGAACCCCTCCTGCATTTTCATTCAGAGAGCCAGAGCTGAATACAAAGATGCAAGGTCTGACTTTTAAAAGATGCTTTCCTCACTCAGATGAAAGTATTTGGGTTTGAGCCAGATTTAAAGCTCTCCCAAGACTACATGGACATGAAGCAATGCATCTTTATTTGTGCCAGTACCTTGTGTCATAAGAAATCTGTCTAGCCATTCCAGGAGGAATTTTGGAGGTGACTACTTCTTACATAATTTTACAATTTCAAAATACTTCTCACCTCCGTGTGAGTAGAAAGAAAATGATAGTCAGGACAGCAAGCCATACAACAGAAAGTTGACCCTGATGGTGCTACCCTTAATCAAGCTGAAGTGCTAACCATTTCTCAGAGAAATTATTTCCTGTCTGCTGGATGTGTTCTCACAGCAGTAATGGAGAGCTGGTATATTGCTGAGTATAAACTGGAAAAGCTTGAGTAGTCTAGGAAGCTTGCTTTGTATAAAATACAACACATAAAATTTACTAACAGATTGCAGAAAATACAGAAGTTAATCCAAACATATTTATGTTTCTTTCAGCTCTTTAATTTTTTTTTTTTAACAAATGGAAGAACTAATAAATGCTGGTTGCAGTATGCAGCATGCTCTGCTACCCTTTTAATAACCCTGACTCCCTGACCTGTTCACAAAATCAGTCTTTGCTGCTTTCTCATATTTACCTTAAAGCATCTAATTCATTTTCCCCAGTACTTCCTCTTCCTCTCTTTCACACCTTCTCTAATGCCTACTTATGCAGAAATTAATGCCTGCTGTAATGCATTCAAATCCAAACAGGTGTTGCCCTGCAACCTTTCTTGTGGTGGTGGTGGTGGTGGTGGCAATAATCCATTGATTTGCAGGAAATGAAGACTGTAATTTCTATCCCTTTATGTAATGTGCTTGAAATCAACCAATGGATTCAAAATCTGTTAACAGCGTGTCAAATGGACTGTCAGACAAACATTATAGATGGTTAAGAAATGAGACTAAAAAACTTAGGTTGAAGAAATAGTGCACACATTGTATATGCCTAAAGCTAGAATTGTGGTACTTACGTTGCCTACACAACATAATACATACATCTGTTGAGGAAGGAAATTACTTTTTTAAATTAGTATTTCCACATATAAATACCTACATCTAAGTACATATGACTTGCTTTCATATTTAGTGTAAGTACATGCAACTCATCCAGGCACTACTCATGGTACATAGACTTCAATGTATAGCTGTTTATCAAACTTGCTGTGTATTCATTCATGACTATTTGAAATACACTCTAGCAATTAGGCAGGCCTGTCTGTTTGTAGGAGTACTGATCTAAATCTACCCTAGAGCCAAACTTTATTAAAAAAAAATCTACCTGCTTCTCCTCATGCAGAGATTTACTGAGTTTTGATCAAAAGCTATTAACTTGTTGCACAACCAGAAACTTCCTATCTCAGGTAATGCAAATATGACAACACATTTGCATATTTACAAGGACCCTTTCCATTTAATTAAAAAAAAACTGAAGAAAAAAGTTAAGTGGGCAGACCCTAAGTTTAAACAGGACTTACGCAAAGTACATGTCCTCAGGAAACTGGTCAAGCCATCCCTTTTGGACATTCTTGAGATTGCTGAAAATATTAAAATGCTCATTCCGTTCCTCCCTTTGATTTTGGTGCCTAATCACTCCTTTCTGAGAGCTGAAAACCTGTGGCTCTTGAGTTTAGACACTGATTGGTACAGCAGCCACAGACTCCCCAGTGTCTTAGCATAACCCTTCACAGAGTTCCCTTTGGCGAGCAGTCTGACTTATAGTTCATGTCTTCAGGGACACATGATAGTTGAAGCAGAGGGATACAGGCCTTGAAAAAGATTCAAATCTATTAATCTTTACTTCTGGTAGCATAAGTGATATCCAAATCCAGACAAATAATAAACCATCTGTATATATTTGCCTGCTTCAGTTTCCTCGTACTTAAGCATTCTTTGGGGTTAAGTCACTCTTCTAAGGAGTTCAGCATTTTTTGATTCCTGCTGTACTTTGACTCTGCCTTCAAAGCACAGCATTGAAACTAGGTTTTCTATAAACTACTCTAGAATAAAAATGTTTTATTTTATAACTTACTTTATCATGACAAGCTGACGAACTTTGTTTAATTTCAATGTCTTGGGGAACTTAGACATGAAGAACTTGTTTTTCTGAGCAACAGTTCTCTGTAATGCCATTTCAGCACACATATCATTATCTTCCATTATTATTCCTGCAACCAGTGCAAGATTTTTTCTTGACAATGCTGCTGAGGTTTAACTTAGTAGGAAGGCAAAAGACAACAGCAAAAGCAGTCAAACTCCATCTCCAAAACAGATGTTGCAAGCTGACAAAGTCATGCGTGTATGGAGAGCCCATTCCACATGGTCGTTTTCAGTGACCTTTTTTGCTACCCTATTGCAGAAGTGATATTCTGCAATAACTGTGTCCACATGGCCAGCTGTATCCTAATTTCTACATTTCTAGATTGTAGAAATCTTAATTTCTACAACAATGGCATAAAGACAGCAGGGGCCTTTTTCAAAGTAAGCGTATAGCATTCTGGGCAGGAAACCTATAGTCCTTTTTCCAGATGGTAAGCTAGCTGTCTCTGTTCTGGGTGCTCTCCTGTGGTGTGTTGTGATTATATAGCAGAGCCAGCTGGAATCAGACAGACTTGCAGGACTTGTGGTCAAATGACACATTTCCACTGGTTCATCTCCTTTCCATTTTCAAGTTGCTGTCAGCTACCATGAAGTGATAGCTTCTGTCTGCCATGCCACTGGGAGTCTCTCATACAAAGAGGCTGACATCTCCACACTGAATGGATTTGTCTATAGAAAGCACACACCATTTTGACAAGTCATTTAGCAGCTCAAATGAGGTGATGGCACCAGGAAGAAGATGAGACTGCTAACCAGTAATTATCTGTTTCTGAAATAATTTCATTTTGTGAGCAGGGGAAAAGGGCAGAGCATGCTGGGAAAGCACTGTGCTGCAGATAAGTATTGCTTAGTGGAGACGATAAAAATGTAAGTACTTTGATGATGTCTGTTCATAGCATCTCTGCTGTGCCAATCATATGGCTGTAGCAGCAGCACAGAAGCGTGGGCCATAAAACATAGAAGGCATGGGAGATTCTTGGTGGCTCTACCTGCCTGTTGCCATATGATATTAATGTATCGATGGCATCTGTGTGTCTATACTTTGCTTGTTGCACCAGGATAAAACATTCCAAAGAAATGTGTTTAAAGAGTTTCTCTCTAGTTTTTGATGGCCTTGTTGCTCAGTATGGCAGCCTCTCCAACACCAGTCATGAACTCATGTATACATAGAAAAAAGTGGGACATTGCTCTAAAAACCACAGGGGATGCTCTCAGTGTTTTAATTGCTGATGCTATTTGGTAAAAAAAACAGCTTACCTGTCATTGCCCTTGCCCTTGAAGCCATTAAGCAAGAGTCCTGCACAGCACAATATATTTGTTTTGCCTGAGAATCTACAGGTTGGCAGTGGACCGTGCACTTAAGGGACTGGACAGGAAAAGAGAATGCTTAAGTGGATGACTTTGCACATTACCTCCCTCCTGAGTGCTTGCTCTAGCTTCAATTAATTCTACTTAATGAGAAAAAGGGAAAGCATTTCTCATGGAGGCCAAGAACAAAAGGTGTTCCTATGTGGAGTTGACAGACAACAAATTCAGAGAGGATTTGTGTTCCTACAAGAAATGTGAAAATAAAGATACTTTATCTATCATACCTTTTAAGCATGAGGATTACACTTTTATGGAAAAAAGAATCACTTTTCACAGAATGGCATATATTAAATACATTGCTTTAAGAGGAAAGACCACTGTGTTTTCCTAAAGTGAATGAAGGCCAACACTTTGCTCAGCCATTCATTGTGCTCTCAGCCTGGGGTACTTTGCCTTACAAGAATCAAATCAGTTGTTAGCAAAAATGTTCTTATCAAACAAACAAAATCCTCTTACCATCATCTGACTTGTAAGCTTTGTAATCACTGGAAAAGACAAAAGCTCTGGAGAGGATTGAGATTTCTACCAGTCTGCTTGATGAGTTGAACACTGTGCCCAAAGCCTCATTTTCAAGCAGAAGGTCGTGTCCCATCACTGCAGCTTCGTCTACCCTGAAGAGTGCTCTAGACACATAAAGGAAGGTGCTGCACAGAAAATTTCTCCTCTCAGCAGGTATTATTCACAATGACTCATGTATATGACTGGATTGTTGCACTGTCTGAGGCTACTGTGGTCTCTGAGAAACCAACAGCCATAACATGCATTTGTGTAAAACCATTTATCTCTTCATCAACTCCAAGAGCTGTCTCTGTCTGCCTCTGCCCTTTGGGTAGTATTGTGGGGCAGGTAAATGTTCTCTTATGTCAGAACAATGCTGCCCAACATGAAAGCAAGTAATCAGATAGATGCTTAAATTTCTCTCTTTCCTCATGAGCAAGGTGCCATCTGTTTTCACTTTCTTCCATTAATCTGATAGATTTGTGGGCCATTTTCTTTTTTCTTACCTCTTGCCTTTAGGCCAGTAGTTAGCAGATAATGACACTTACCTTGAACATCTTGACACCTTGTTTATATTGGTTGTAGAAAATGGAAAGAAAAAAAAAAAAAAAAAGCCCTAGCTCTGGGTCGTAACTTTTCTTTACTCAGGCTCCATCAGTTTGCACATGACAGACTGTGCTTTCTCAGTGCCAAATCATGAATCTTGCTGCAGTAAACCAGACTGCTACTGGTAGTGTGAAGTTGTGGTCTGGACCAATGAGCAACAGCATCTGGCTTTATGATGTGTAGTGGGACATGTTTAGCACTCAAACAAAGAAGCAGACACAGGCCTTGAGTTTGAGGCAAGGGGAGAGTGGACTGGATGGGAGCAGGTCAGTAATTGCACCTGCGTGTCTGGAGGCAGCCCTTACAATGTTGGATATTAAATTTTGGGTTAACATCATTGGAAGAGATTGTTCACAAGACGATGCAGATTGAAGAGATATGCAAAAATGCTGAACCAGGTGAACTCCTCCAAAATATTCCTGGATGGGAAATGCCTCCTTATGTGCCTCATTGCTGTACAGCTCTGCCGTGCTGACTACCTTCTGCACTGAAATAGAACATCCCTCTGGTTCTTTGGAAGGCTCAGGATACACTCATCCTCCTCAAATTTCTGCATAGATGTCCTTAACATTTGGAAGAGTTACTGTGGCAGCAAGAAATCCTGGCTTTCAAGGAGGAGCTCCCCATCAGTAGCAAGGGTGTATCTCCTCAGGCTCTTTATTGTTGTCCTCCACAATCCTGAATGCTGAAACAGCACTCCAGGCATGGAAAAGTAGAAGAATAATTGGGATGCACATAGTTAATCAAGCAGGAAGGTAGCAGAGAATGGGAAAGCACTGGAAGACTGCTGTGAAGTACAGATAGGTACATGCAAACATTGGTCAGCAAACACTAGTCAGCAAAACACAAGAAACGGGAACCTTTTTTAATGCAGACAGGAAAAGTTGCATTAACTGGCAAGTAAATTCCCAAAGGAAAAGACATCAAGCACTGCAGAAAGAGTAAATGTCACAAACAGTCTGATGCAGGAATGCTCACAGATACTGCAATAAAGTTCCTACTGTTAAAGATCCACGAACCATGCAAAAATTTCTCTTAGCATTAAGAATGAAGCTGTCTAATTTCTATTTATAAGAACCATACAAACTGCAGCTCAGGTTCATAGGCTTTCAAAAATGAATGCAATTAAGCTTACTAATCAATCAGGTGTGAAAAATTCAATTCTAGATATTTGCATATAACACTGTGTAAATAATTGATTTTCCAGTTGGCTACACCAGTGTTTCTGTTCAATTTCACTCGAGTGCACGGAAGAGATACAGGCTCCTTGTTAGCACGGAAAGAAGAAATATATCTTAGCATTTATACTGCAAAGACTTCTATGAAAAACACAGAGTAGATTGACTCCTTCATACAGTTAAGAGTGGGTAAGGTTTAGTCAATCATGTTAAGATTCTGTTTCTATTTTTAAATTTACAGATATGTTTTTAGTTTTGGAAAAGTGTTATGTTGATTTTGTTCTATGTAAATTATCTGGAGGGAGATGTCACAAGCAGCAATTGAAGGTAGTCTTTGCTTTAGTATGTCCAAATTAAGTCCATTTTTAACAGTCAAAATTTTTCTATAAGCTGTTCATTCATGTTTAGGTTAATATGTCCATGGCATTGTGTTCAAGGGCAAGAACAATTACAGAGATAAAATTAGTTACATCAACACATACAGAGATTCTACATCACTAATGTCTTCCGCAATAAAAAGCAGACAACCTGTGTCATGGACATTTGTTACCACACAATGAAATTGTGACAATATCCAAAAAATCACTTATCCTTTGATTAAAACAAAAGTTCCTAGGCTGGTAAATATAAGAGTGCAGATGGGCACCAGGAAAGGAAGTGAAAAAGCATACACTGTCCATCATTAGCTATGACAAAAACATGGCTATGCATAAGGTCACATCCATTCTCAGGTATGATCTGAATATCAAGGTCAACATGATGTATTTTGAGAAAAGGATCATACTCGGTTTTACATTAAGTAACTCTTGGTGGTTTGGTATAAATTTTCATATGATCATTTCTTTCAGTTTCAGTTTACATATATACAAAACAGATCATTCCAAAAGTGTTTTGAGATGAGATGTGTAGATAGTTGACATAGGTGGAAGCCTGCAGCCTGAAATTTGCTTAAAAGAAATCATGTTGAGCTGACCTCTGGGATATGCACCTGTGGAATCCGGACTCATGCCCAGTGCAAGGCAGGAGAGATTAAAGTGTTACCAGTCTCTGCACATTGCCTATGACTTCAGCTGAACTGCAGTTTCACACGTGTAGGGTGAAGCTCACATACACATCAAACCTCTATACTATCTAGAAATATTCCCTGCAATGAAGACAAATCCACACCCATATGACATTTAATTGTAACAAATACTGAGTTGAACTGTAGGTTCATAGATGTTAAACCCAGAAAGGATTGCTGTGAGCCTCAGCCCTGACAGGATGACACAGGATAGTCAGGTTGTGATGAACTGACTCAGATTCATATGATCATTAAAAAAGGAACATTGAGTTCAGTGATCTGATACACTTTTAGTAAATATAGGTGATTGCTTTTTTTTTTCTTTTTCTTTTTTTTTAATGGAAAATGCCCTCAATGATGAAGAGCTCTTGATTTTCAAGGATCGTTTGGTGAAGTTGGACGAGGACAGCCCTAGCATGGACAGAAGTTAGTCAGGGTATTGTTGGCATGAAAAGATGGCCATGTCCTCATAGTTCACCTTTCCCACGCTGTGGGAGCTGTTACGCATTCCTGCTGCCAGAGGTAAGTGCCAGAGCTCATGGGGCTGCAGCTGTGACGGGGGGGGGAAACCACTGCCACCTCTCAGCAATGAAAGCCACTCTGGTAGCCTCTCCACTTCATGGCAGGAGCCTCAGACCCTTGGCCTTCTGTCTTCTTTCCTCTCACTATCCCTCTTCACAAAATGTGCAGCTTCATCCAAGTCAGGAACATGCCCTTTACCTAAAATGCAGAGAAAAGCGTTACAGCCTCTGCTGCTAAGAAGCCTTCGGTCAGCTCTGAGTCAGGAATATTATACCTGGATCCTTGAAATTCATAAAATGTGTCTTTAGATTGCTGACAGGAGTCCCTAGACCTTGTATTCATCATTGTTTATTAATAATGCCAAACTAAAATCTACAGGAACAAAAATCTTTTTTAATCCCCATGAATTAATGTCAGGCAGTCAGACTTCTGGTATACTTAGTATTTTGCTTCCTATTGCCCTGAGCTGAAGCATGAGAGGACAAGGATTGCTCATGTCACCAGTCAAAATACTCAGAGGGCCTCTTCAGCTCTTTTCTACTGCATACAGTAAAACATGTTTATCATGCTGTAAGTAGGAGGCCTTTGAATTTATAGTGTATTATAAAGCAAATTCAGACATTAATTTAAATATATGAAGATCTATCACGTGAATTTGTGAGATATTTCCCTCATGGGTGGGTATCTTTCTGTTGAACAACAGGTGAAACCCTGGACCCGTGGGGATTTTTTTAGTTGGCTTCACTCCTTGTTGGGATTTTCTCCAAAGTGGTCTGTTGGCCTTGGTGCATGTTTTTTCTGTATATAGCTTGTTTAAATGAATTTATGTTCTGATGCATAGAGCGTAGAAGTCAACTTTTCACCCGAGGTGTGTGTTCCTAAGCACAACATGGGGTTTGGAAATACTTTGGGCCACATGCTGGAAGCGAGGCCCAGTTTTTGTGGCATGCTGCCACATCTCTTTTGATTAGGAAGCTAACGGCTGGATAACTTCTGAAAACAGGAAGGTATGACAGCAAAACTTTATTTCGATTAAATAGCTCCCATATAAACACAGGAATTCCACTGTCATTCCCACTCCTTATCCTCAGCAGGTTTTGCAAGGACAGACTGGCTGGGTGACAGGCCCAGTGGCTCTGTGCTGGCCACAGGTCACTGTGAGCAGGTCTCTTACCTAGCACAGCTGGCAGCCAAAAGAAATTCTCTGAGAAGTCATAACACAGCCAGTGTTAGCAGAATTTACTATACCTCCATGGATCTAGTGATTTTTCAAAAATTTTTCATGGAGACCTATGGGAAAGCTTCCAACACATGAATCATCTTATACACAAAATGGCTGCCACCTCCTGTTACTGTCAATGGTTTGGGAGCCAACAAAATGTCCACACCATCCCCTCACAGTCTGTGAGAAGATCAAGTAGAAGTGAAGCCCAGAGAAGTAGAGGGGAAGGAGGAGGAGGAGGATGAAGGCAGTTATGGGTGTAGGCTGGGACACCTGGGCTGGGCTGGCAGCCGCTCTCCTGTGAGTAGCGTGGTGGGAGGCCATGCTTTCTGCTGCTGTGTGGGTGTGCAAGGTCAGATTTTAACCTTAGAAACCAGTGAACACTTTGGAGATATCATCCACCGTAAGCTCAACTGCTGGCAGGAAAATGAAGAGCCCTAGAAATAGATTAATTTAGCATATCAGGAGTGGTTTTTAATCTATTTGTTGGAGGTCTAGCTGATGCTCTTCTGAGGTCAGGGGTCATGGGCAGTGTCATTTTGCATGGTGGTGGCTGCTGGCAAGCCAAGTATGATGTTTCTGGATTATTTTGATGTACTTCAAACATTATGAGAAAAATCAGATGTCTGGAATTAAAAAAAAAAGTATGTTCTGGTTTCTGGTGAAAAAGCTCAGCTGTCTCAGATATTTTGCCTCTCGCAGTACAGCAACAAATACTTTGTTGAAGGAATTTGGCTGGCTGAGGACTCCAAGTCCCCAAGTGAGCTGATGCAGGGAAGGCCTCTGAATGGAACTGGGGGAAGATGCAAATGGTAGTAGTGTTCCCACCAAAGTGTGCTGATCAAAGACTGGAGACCTTAAGGAGAGTTGAGTTCAGCTCCTGATCTGCAGTCACTGAGGAGAAAATGGATCACCCAGAGGTAGATTAGAGTTAGGTTCAGGGGGTGGTAATGGTACATGGAGATGAGAGGAGTTTATAGGATACAGAAGGTAAAAGGCACATAAATTTTTAGTTATTAGATAGCAAAGCAGCATTCCAGCAATGCAGCACTATGCCTACAAAACAGATTGAATGCAAGGCAACAGAAAGCTAACAGATACCCTTTCTACACCACAGCCCTGAAGTTTCCCCAGCCCGTATAGAGTTGGTCTTGTGTTCAGTGGCATCATGAACACAACTACCAGTTAAACATGAATTGACCTATCAAGTAATTACCAAGTGCACAGGTAAAAATCACTGATTCATATATATTGGCCAAAGGCAAGCTATAGAAAAGATTCAGTGATTGTTTAATGAAATACAGGTGTTGAAAAAAGATGCAGTGTTAATGGTATGAACTGTTACTAATTTGCCTTATTTATAGCCCAGTTTCCCCTAAAGTTATCAATGAGGTTTAATGTAAAGTATGAAGGATTAGAAAAAAACATTTGTTAAATAAACAAAATTAAGCTTAGAAATGCAATTTCTTAGAAAGCTGGTTAAATTAATCTTAAATGATCTGTTTCCAAGTCCCCATAAAAATCACTCTTCACTTAAAAACTAAAAGTAAATTTTGTACTGACACTTAGTGTTCTTTACATGAAGCAATGTTATTTCATTTAATTCCCTCATTTAACTCCCCTTTTAGCCATAAAGTTATGCTTTCGGTGTTTGTATACTTACAATGTGTTGTAGTTTCAACAAATCAATGATTAGAAGTTGCAAATATTCAGGTGAGAAACAGGTAGAACAAAACTAAAACAACATATCAGAATTATTATTTAAGTTCTACTGTCTCTTGCACAAAGTTTTGGAATATCAGTGGAAATCTGATATCTTAATCATTTTACTCTTAATGACTGTCATTAACTCTTTGCTATGCAGTTCATAAACTACTGGGTGTTAGACTAGGTCTGTCCCACCAGCTCAGCTGGAATTTAAGTACAGAGAAGACTGAAATTTTTCTGTATCTCCACCATTGCAGGCCTCACACTTCTGATAAACTTTGGAAAGTACCTCACACTGATAAATTAAAAATCCATCCTCAAAGTTGCCCTTAATAGTCATACATTGTTTAAACATACTGTGCAAACTGTGACTCCTTAGAACAATTACACAGATCAGTTGCCTATATTTCTTTATAAACAACACTCAGATTAATTAGTTGGAATGGCTTCCTTTGCTTCGCCTCTGATGTCATGAAAATGCTATTACTAGCTCTTCCTTGGACAGAATAAACAAGCATATCTGATATGCAAGCTAATATAATGTCCTTTATTTACATGATTGTAAATCCTGTTAGCTCTGAAACAATTTTGAATTTAGGAGTCGGCCAAAAAGGAGAATAACAAAGGAGAGAAGTGACCTCAGTGATTCCACGCTGACGTATCTTCAGCCTCAGAACTGGCATGGGAAGGTTGTGTTATCAGTTGGCTTGGGAAACCTGAGTGATGGCTCTGCCATTCTGCCCACAGCAGCACATAAACAACTATTAATAGTTCAGGAGTTCATAACTTTTACCTGTACCTCAGTTAAGTTTTCTGTGGTATGCATAGGGTTTCCAATGTGTTGAACAGAGCTCATTGTTTAAACAGAGCTAAACTGGGATTTTAGGGCTTCATCTACTGAAGAGCTTTATATTCAATATCTGGTTGTTTTAGGCTTCTACTGTAACATCTACAAGTATTTTTTCTCTGGCTGCACATCATGTTGAACAACCTTTTTATTCAAGTATCTAAATGGGAAATCTAACTTCTTTCAAAAATAGAGACTGTATCCCCTCTGAAAATATTACTGTATGGTATATAAATGCCATGAAACATCAGCCAGTTGGTGTTGTGTTTCTGAGGAAATACTGCCCAAGCTTAAGCTCAGACTGGTTATCTAGCACTCTTACTGGTATATTTTGAAAAGTGTAGGTGTTCTCCATGTTTCTTCATGGCATCTACTCAAGAATGAACATACCTTGTAAAAATGATGAGCATTTAGCACACTTTGTCTATTTAAACATATCTTTTCAGCTACATTCCCCACTTCATCGTGAGCTTTGTTAGAAGACCAGCTGTTAAAGGTTACAAATAAAGAACTGGGGTAGAAGACAGATCCATAGAATGAATGGCAAACCTATTTATTTCAATGGAACTGAGGTTTCAGTGCAACCTTTGTCAAGGAAGAACTTACAGAGAAACGGCTAGGACTTTTCCTTGTAAGATGCCGGGTTTGCCTCACCAGTAATTGGCTGAGACCAGGAGTTCATGTACATACAAAGAGAACTTTATTGCTATCATATTGTGGTACTTTATTTAAGGTTACAGAGGAACCCAAATGCTATAAGACTGGGAAATTGAATTGTGTTCAAAATTATACATACAGGTAAATATTTGTTTAGATAGGACTTATTGTAACTTAACTTATAGTGGTTTTGCATTATCAGATGTCCAAAAGCACAGAACAGTCATCTTGGCCAAGTGCTAGCCAAGTTAACAGTCATCATAAGTGGAGAACAGCAGAAGCATGGCAAACATTTCTAGAAGTACAGCAAATATTTTCAGTTCAGGAACTTCATGAATTGTCCTGTCCCTAAAGGTAAAGATTCCATAAACCAATGACTAATCTATGAATGGATGCTCAGGCAATACTTCATATACTGAATACAGCCCATTAGAGCGACTCATCTGGCGTGCACCCCATGCCCCATTTGTAATAGCCTTATTTCTTGTTGACCCCTGAGGAGGTTTACCTGTGTACGTGCATAGCTAATTTTCAGAGTCCTGTAAGGTCTTTCAGCTACAAGGAAAACTGGATGATAGGTTCAAGTGGTTTTATGTACAAAGGGTATTTTCCTAAATGAGACAGGTGACAACACTATTTATTGTAGTGAGCCCGATTCCAGCTAGCTCTGAGTTCGCAGACTTGCTTGTATAGTTTCTTACATTTGGTGTTGCACTCCTGAAGGAATTTTTTGCATCAGTTTGTAATCAATTTTATTGAGTTATTTGTGTCTGCTTTTGTTTCTTTTTTCTGTTGGTGCCTTTTACTGTTGTAGTATTCATACTCAACAGAAAAGCATCATTTATCCTTACAGATATGCTCAAGGAAACCTGTCCATTGCAGTCATTATCTTTTGCATGCTCAATGCATGGTTGGTTACTCTGCAATGTGAAGGAGACAATAAAGTGTATAGGCAGAAAGCAGTAATGGGGTACTAGAAAGTCTTGAAACTTAAAGGAATAATGTGTTCCAAGTGGTGTTAATTTTCATGTGCAAAACTGATACTTTTGACAGGATTAAGTTCTCTAAAATTTTCAGGAAGCATTTAAAATATGAAAAGAAAGCTTTATCTGGTATTTTGTAGATGTAAAACTTGCTCTTTTTCATACCAGGCTCATCTTTTTATCCCTATGCTTGTTTGAATATTTGCCTTATTTTAATATTGTATTTTTTTTTTTATCAGATGATGAACTGCATTCTAAACCACCTGAGTTACATGGACTTTTCACTACCCTGACTCAGCAGCAGACCTGTACATGATATGATGTAGCAACCAAGCACACTGTCCTAAGGGCTCGTAATTAGTGTAGGACGTTAGTAATTGGGATGCCCCGGTAACATTGGTCTGCTTTGTGACCTAGGACAAGCTTTTTAACTTCTATTCTTCAGTTCTGGAGCTCAAAAGATGCAAGACTGAGACATACTGATTTCCATGTGTGGAAAAAAAAAAGCCTTTTTCTCGGTTTCTTGGTGGTACATCAAAGACAATTTTGTCTTCTCTCCTAGAACATTAGCAGAGACAAGGGAGCAGAACTTAACAATATCAGTGTTGTTCGTTCAAGACTATTGAGTGGTTAAAGCAGAGGCCTTAATCTAGGGTTTAGTTTATTGGGCAAGATCCTTAATCTTTATAATCTTCCATCTGTGGAGTAGAGATAATGCAGTTTTCCTTCTCCTATCTTCTTGCTGTTGTTGGTTATTTATACCGTAAGATTTTTTTTCCCTCTGTTTTACTACATACATGCATAATTTCATGGCTCCCACACTAAATGCAGCTTTGACTTTCTAAACACTGCTTGAGGTCTTGAGGGATTATTTTTCCTGCAGAATCCACTGTGAAATCTGTTTTCCCTTGATTATTAACTTTCTTAGGATCATCAGCTCTTCTATCCAGAGTGAGTCACCCTAGCTTCTGATAACTTCTGATGAAAATAGGTGTTCTGTGAATAAGTAACTATTAAGACCCAACATATGACACCTTTGCATTGTCAATATTAAACCCATGGCTTTCATAATTTTGAGCTACTGGTAGTGCAAGTACTGTCTAAATGCAAAGCGTTTAGTCAATGACTAAATGGCACCACAGAGATATAAAATATTATTTCATTGCTATTTGTATTTTTGATGTTATGATAAATACAGTGGTGAGATCAGGAGAGATTTATGTCTGACAATAGCTCATGGAAGATCTGTTTGTGTTCTGTTCGAGCATAAAATCCTTTTTCTCTGTTTTGTCTTCCTTTGAGGCTAGCAAAAACAGCAAGCAGGATAGGACAAATTCTAGGCCATGGTGAATTATGACTTTTTCAGTGAAACTAATTGTCAATGAGAGACAAAGAATAGGATTTTTAGTTGTGAAACGGGAGGATATGAGATTGGGCTGAACAAAAGAATGCCATGGGATTCACATATCATTCTACATCTTTGAACTATATGTTTCTAAGCTGTTTTTTAAATATATTTCTCCATTCCCTAAACTATTTTAAATGATACTTGGATTGTACTATGTCACATTCCTGTAAAGATGCCGGTAGCTGAGTTATTCTTTACTACTAAAGGGATATTATTTGGCTCATTTCTGTTTCTTCATCTGTCTGCACATCTTCTTCCTTCTGAAACCCACTTGTGCCTGACATTTTTCACTGTGTGATTTTAGCCACGGATGCTATAATTTCAGAAGACTCGGTGTATGGGAAGGTAATGTCATCTGCTCAAGACCTGACCTGTAAAGATGCAAGTAATTTAAGACCAGGGTAGGTGAAGAGGCTACAAACACCTCAAATTTGGGCCTCAAAGACTGAGAGCAGTCACAAAGCACAGAAATATGCTTATGGATAGTTTAAGGCAGCTTTGATCTGTTCTGATCTGAGGGCTGCTTTGCAAACAGCCAGCTCTGACATGTACTGTGAAAGCAGCAAGAGAGCTCTATAACTGCCATGACATTCACATTCTGATCAGTTTGAGGTGAGCAGTGAAAAAGGATGACTAGGATATCACTCACAAGCTTCTAGGGACAATGTTGTAAGCTTGCACCAGGGAGAGCCACAAATGCATACAGGTTATTAGTGATGGTATCACCCATCAAAAGTAACTTGCACTGTGGTTTTGGAACCCATCCTTGGTATGTACTCAAGATATTCATAATCCCTATGTGGTAATCTTATCTACAGCAAATCTGCCTCATTTATTACTTTCAGGATATATGTATATATGCATATATGTATGTGTGTAAACACTATAAATAACCATCTGGATTTTTTGTGCTGAAGTTAATTCTGATTCTTATTTATTATCACATTATTTAGTCACACCAATAAAACCTCTGAGCTATTTCACCAAGTTTGTGAAAGAACAACTGCTACATCATGATGCTTCTGAACACATCATAAAGCTGGGGAAGACAGACCTGTCAACTTTCACCTCTAACAATGCCCTGGCCTACAGTCTTGATCTTTCTCCATGGGGAAAGGTTGTAGACCTAGTGCCAGTCCTTAGTCAAGTTAACGACAAAGATCATGGATCCCTGCAAGCAATTTTTCATTAATTGGTGAGTGCCTTTTATGAAGGAAAGGACTGGACCACAGGGAACTCATTCTCTTTTTCCTTCCTACCATTTCTTCTTTCACTCTGTGTTCACCTTTGTCTAACCTCCCCATCTCCATTAGGCAACATCTAAAACTAATTGAAGGAAGAGAAAGGATAAATATATTTCCAGAAACTGTTTGTGTGAAGGAATATTGATTTAGGACTGTGCACCACCAAAGTAAAGAAAAGAGACTTTGTCAGCAGATGAACGCAGTGAAAGAATCTCTTCTAACTCTCACATGAAAAACCTTTCCCCTGACTTCTAGAAGAGCTGAATCAGATGTCAGATGAAGCCACAACAACCCTTGAACAGAGATGGTGCAATTCAGATTTGTTGTTCTTGCATTCAATCTGATCCTGGTGCTAATTAGCTTAGAAAAAAATGTTGTTTCTCTAGACTCATTCCCAGAGGTCACTTCAGGCTTTAGGAGCCTCCCAGATATTGAACTCCCAAGTACTTGCATTGTTTCTGAAAAGGAGAAGGAAATTATTTATAAAATATCACTCTTCCTCACAGAATTTGTGTCTGGAATTGGAAGACAACTGCAGTCTTCCAGTGTTTTCATCACTGTCATTTTAGCAGCTTTGGTAACTCAAAGAAACTCAGGAACAGAAACTGATGTGTTTATATCTATCTATATGAAATCCTGGCTCTTATTCTCTGTATGCCTGCTTGGTTTTTAAAACATTGTCTGCGTGCCTCTATGGATTGCAAGCTTGATGCATGAGAGTCCATTTATTAGAAAAGCAGTAAATCTCTGTAAATATTGGTAAGGACAATATAAGTTTCCTTAAAGATTTGCTCTGTTTCTTTGTGAACTACCTTTTATCCTCTACCATTTAGGATCTTCTGACATGTTTGATAACTGGCATGCTGCCAGCTCTCTCACGTAGACCACCCACCCTTCACAGTGACGTAAAGGAAGTCCCCAAGTTTGCATTATCCGATGCAAGCCTTTGCTATATTTCACTACACAGATGGTGAGCAAAATGGTGGGAGCCTTTGGGTTGGACTGCATCCCTTGAATCTGATTTGTTTCTCTTCTCACCCAGGCCCCCCTGTAACAAAGAAATCTTCTGTTTGGTGTACTTGCAATGAGAAAATAATGTTCCAATTGATGACAGGTGCTTTAGCCTCCAGCTGATTTCAAAGTGCATCATACTGCTAGAAGAAAAAACCCAGCTGAAAAATGCATGGAACTGTAAAAAGCCTTTCACTAGTCCTGCTCTGTTATCACCAGGAATGTACTTTACCAGCTGAGCTCAGTGCAGTGCTCAGTGCACAGGGCTGCATGCTTCATCTCTTACCTTTTTACTCTGCTTCTGTTTTCTAGTGTTCCTATAATGTTGTGATCTGTGTTCATGCAAAAAGGTTCACACACATGCAAAAAGAGCATCTGTGAGATCTAGTGGCAGGAGAAACTACTAGCATTCTGATTTCCTTCTTTGCACTCCGCATCCTCTGCCATCTGCTCTTGGGCTCTTCCTGATGTTTTTATGTTGCAAAACTCTTTGAGACAGGATGTTTTTCTTTTTATTTGTTAAGAGCCTAGTGTAGAGTAATGATAAACAGGAATCTAAGGCTATGATGAATATCAAGTTGCTGTACTTTCCTGACATTGTGGAATGTGTCAGTTACTCAGGTGTGTGGGGCTAATGCATACAAGGAGGAGAAAGGCTCCTGATAGCCAGATATCACCTAATAAAAGAGTGGGAACTAAAACTAAGTTTTTATGTTTTTGTGTCCAGATATACCCCTATTTTCAGTTAAGAAAAGTCAAGACCTGTAAATTCAGATTTAAAGAATTCCTGAAAAGTGAAAGTTTTTGAATATTCATGTAGAGGAACAATGAAGGGTGGAAAAAGTTTATCTTCCATCTGTTAAGATAAGGTGAAAGACTGTGGTTGAGTCAAATTTTGCCTTCATTCAAATTGGTAAGCACTTAAATGTGTGCCTTTGCCTTCCTCACCAGCTCAAATATGGAAGATGTGGGAGCCTCAATGATCAGGGATGGATCAGGCTCCTTACAAAACTCTGCTGTGCAAACCGTAAGGCAGGTAAAGGTGAAGACCTGAGCACATGCACATGTCAGCTGTTCCTATCTTTCACATGATACCGGAGGCTTCCTCCTAGGAGTAGAGAATTCATGGTGGGGAAAGAAGGCAGGAGAACAGTTTGGTTAAATTCCAGATTCTGTCAGCTACTGTACCTCACCTGAGATATATGCCTGACTATAGTCACAGTGGGGAGGAATGAGTTCAGTCACTAGGCCAAAAGCCAGAGGATCAAGACCAAGCTTTACATGCAAGGTTCTCCCTTAAACAGGGAAAGCTGATGGAAGTGTATGAAGAAACCAGGCATGCCTCATTTCTCTATAAGGCTGGAAAAGTTCTAGGGAAAAACAAATCTTTGCTTATATCATGTTTCGGCTAATGAACATTCCTTTTCTGTTTAGAGAGCTGCTTGGTCACTACATACCCCTGTTCAATGGCACCAAGAGCTGCAGAACATTGAACAGTTAGTGGTTAGTGCAAAAGGTCATAGCCTAAGGAAAAGAAAATGGCAAATTTTAGCTTAAAATCAATTTAAATATTAAGCTAGAGTTGTGGGAATATATGGGAATTGAACAGGTAAGGATCTAAGACAAAGCTATCAGGACAGATCTCATGACATGGCTTGTTAAAAGGAATGTAAGGCACAAGAATTGCACTGACTGATGTGCCCTGACATCTCTCAGACCTGACTCCTTTTTATGAAAATTTAACTGTAAAGGCTTAATTTATGGAAGAAATAGAAATATAATACCTTTAGAAATGTAACAGCTTTTGAAGTTATTTGCCTCAGATGACACAGAAATTTTCTGAGTCACAAGGGAGTAGAATGGAAGAACCATGATCTACATTTTACAATCTACCCATTAACACATGTTTTATCTTCCTGGATCAAACAGGAAGAATTATCAAAACCTGTTACATCAGTATACATTAGGGGAAAATTGCTTCTAAGGCTATAAGTGGACATAATCCACTTCAAAATTTCTTTTACAGCTTTTGCATAACATTTGTAGGTACAAGTAACATGGCTTATGAGGGGAAGTCAAATTTACATATGTACCTTGGACAGATCTAAGTTCCAATATTCATAGTTGCATGAGGAAACATGATTTACATATATTGATTTTGTTTATAAATATGTGTGTACAAATTCTGAGCATTCTGTTGAGAATGTGAACTTTCAATTTAAATGTCACTGCTCAAAGGAACACTAAAAAAAAATAATAGAAGCTACACTTAAATAAACACACAGTGAAATTTAAGTCTGGCGATCCTGAAACGAGTATCTTTGCTAATTTTAGCTTCCAGCAGGAACAGCATACGGGAGGAAAAAAAAATATAACGGGGCCGGGGGAGGGCGAGGGAATAGGTTCCATGGTATAACAAAACCATGTAGCCCTGAATTCTTTCCCCTTAACTTTAAGTGCTTATTTGAGTTGCCTCTAAAACACCTTTTTCCTCAGACTGTTTTATGATCAATAGAGAGAAAGGCACTATAACTCAGTTATACACCTTTAAACCAAAATCATCCTTGAAGGTCATCTAGCTATCCATTAAACATAGACAGAGTCTACAGCAAATGAGTAGGTAACTTAGGCACCTTGCACATAATCCAGAAGTTGGAGGAATGAAGCCAAACCTAATTGGATGTCATAACAAACCTAGAGAAGAAATTTGCCTTTCCTTTTCCCAGATTCAAATCAAATAGGAAGTACCAAATAAGCTGATTGCCATCTTCTAAAAATCTTCCAGTTTCTTTCTCTAAGCCATAATCTATTGTTCAGTTCCGCAGGAATCATACACAATTTTACATTACAGTCTGTGCTGTCATGAGTGGGTGTGGTGTTGTGTTCTGTTTTTCTACTTTGATTTCTGGTCACCTATCTGGTAATAAGAAAAGGGTCTGAAAAAGAATGAAGTGGGAGAAAAATTTTGAAACAGTCTAAGCATAACTCTAAACTCTTCATAAAATTTATTTCAAGTTCTGGTGAAACTTGGATCTTTCCTTAATTTTGAATTATTTTTCCCAAACAAAAGAATCCCATCTTTCAAGGAATCTCTATTTTGGAATTATTCTACTTTATGAACAAAAAATGTAGAAGGGGCTCCAACACTGACATTTTGGAATCAATTTATTTCCACTGGATAGAGTTTGAAATCAAATACAACATATTTCATACATTTTTTCCAAAGAATTAGCAATTCCTTCCAAACTGAGAACTGAGGCAATTATTGTGCCTCCCCTAGAAAATGGAAGTAAATATTTCTGAACACCGGCTGAACAACACTTTCCATCACTTGAAACAACAAATCAACTTCTGCATTGACTAACTGTCAGGCAATCATTTTGTATTCCTAAAGCTCGGAAAGATGTGTTTCAAATCTTGCCTTGTTTCTATCCTCTGACTTTTGTAGCTGCAGTAGCAGTGCTCCCACCTTTTTGACAAGCAATAACAAGCTTTTTTTCCCTGTACTTATCTGCCATCGAGGTACATGCAGCATGGAGCAGATGTGCTGGAAGTAGTTTAGCAGTTGCTCTTGATACATCCACAGGAACCACTTTGGTCTAAAGTCAGCATGATCCAGAATACATAATTTCGAATTTGCTTTCATTGGTATGTGAAAGTGCATTTGCTGATTAGAAGAAGATGAAGTGCAGGAGCTGGGAGATCTAGCTAGAAAGAATTCCTCAGGCCCTATCCTAGGCCTGTTAGGCTTCTTCCGGTTCACGTTTAATGTGTATATTCAGGGGACCACCAACAAGTGGCACAGGGTGTGCAAGGTATCAGCATCTCCGGTCTTTGTACCAGTTGCTCCTTCAGAGCAGAATGTGTTCCCAGCAAACCAAATTCCATGACTAATGAATAGGCGTCAAGGCTGCTTTTTGGCTTTGCAGAAGAGTAAAAGGATCTCAAAAGACTGGAACTCAGATTTCCATTTTAAGAGCCATACCAGTGATTGCCGTAGCAAAGAAAGGGAATGCATAATGCAGCAGGATGCCTATTTTACAGATACCATTTTCACATAGAATTGCCCTCAGCTGCTACAAAAAGGGGAGCAAATTACATTCCTTTTTGTTTTGGAATTCAATCAGCCAAAGATATTCTCTTGCTCCAAAACATGTTGCTGGTTCATTTCTCCTTGAGTCATCTCTTGCATCTGTGCTGGCTAAGGATAAATTGCTACTGTTTTGATTTGATTGAAGCTACATTTAGACTGCCAGAGGCTGTAGCAAACCAAATGGATCAGGTTTGTATTTCACTTATCCCCAGGCAACCCTAGTGGATTCAGCAGGTTCACAGCGAGGTGATTAAGAATCATATTCAATCTTTGTCTTTTTTACAGGGTTATGTGCAATCTGTCACACATGCTTCTCTGTTTTGACACGGTTACTCTTTGTATTACACTTCTGCATTGCACTCATTTCAGTTTAGCCACAAACACCAGCTGAGAAGGAAAATTCTCTAAGAAGTTTGCTACTCACTCTCTCCTGATATAATTTATACCATGCTCAGGTTGAATGTTTAGTTTTGCCTTGCTTATCTCTGAGAAGCATAAACAATTTACTATCCATGTACTCCTGAAACCTGGCTAAAAGAAAAGCCTGTAAACCAGGTATCCTAGGTTGTATTTAATAATTCTTCAAAGTATATGCTCTTCTTTTTTTCCAGCCATTGGTTTGTTGCTCTAACAGGGAAAGTTTATCAGCTTTGTTTTCAAGAGACAAATTTGGGCTGTACAGCTTTGAGAGATATTCTCTTAACCTTAAGTAGGAAGAGAGCAGAAGTAAGAGTAGTCAGAACCTCAGATGAAAAAAAACCTGATTAATTTGATAAGAGTGATTTATAACAGCAAAGGAACTGGCGTAGTATCAGAGCAAACAACATAGCATGATTTGATGCAAAGGATCATAAGGTATGTACCAAGCAAGGAAACTTCAGTTATTCATCTCCAAGAAGCTGGCATGCAGAGTTTCTTCTAAATCAAACACCTCTCACTGGGCTGGAAAACTAATGCTCAAGCTTGACAGCAAGGCTGACAGCCTTGTTTGTTGAAATGTACCCTTAACTTTCAAAATGTTCTCACCTAATATGATGAATTTGATTCTTCGCTGGACAATCTTATGCCAGAAAGATTGCTTGAGATTCCACAGGAGTTAATCTGAACCACATCCAAGATAGAGCTCAGAGTCTGTATGCACATACAGAATTGTGCTAGCTAGAGTGAACTTAGAAGGGAAAATTAGCAGGCAGCTTCCATCCTGAAAGTGGCTATGTCAAAACATTCATGTGCCACTTTCTCTGTGTGAATACAGAAGTTTCAGATGGCTTAGAGAAACATGCCGCTTGAAGAAATCATACACAGCAAAAGCATGTTTGAAAGAGTTTTAAGGCAAAATATGCAAAATATCCTTGGAACACCAATTTGAGATGGTTGGAATTCCCATTTATAACCTAACAGAAATAAGCAGGCAGAAATTGTTGCTGTAAGATCCAAATCCAAATCTTCTCATCTTCCAGGGAGGACATGGTATTGCTACAAATTAATTATTGAGAAATGTGGTAATAAATTGCCCTTTAACCTTCACAAATTAATCATGAGAAAGCAAACATAAATAGCATTAGTATGTTTCCATCTGCGTATTTTGTATCTTTCTGTAACTGTGCCCCAGAGAAAAATAAACTCTTATATGCCATAGTATCAAGTGCTACATATACACAGTTTTGCACCTGCCAATGCCCAAAATGCACATAGAACATCCTGAAAGTGGTCGGTTTATTTAGGTATTTTAAGTATTTGACTTAAAATATGCTTGAATAAAGCAATACCACCGTGAAAATAGATTGGCATTTAAGAAAAAACAAGTGAAGTGCTGCAAATTACCTGCTTTAAAAGTTGCCCCTGCAGATCCCCTCTCTAGGCAAGAACCCGTCTCTCCTGCTCCATCACAGTCTCTAGTCTGAACTGTTGTTTCTTGAATTCCATCACCTGATCCTAATACAAATGAGGATTTAATCTGCTGGTAACTCAGTATGTGGAAATCAGTGGAAGTTCTTCATTACAACAGCATGAAGTTTCTTGCAAATTTTCCCATAATATATATTCTGATAGAGTAGTAATCACTCCAGAAGCATGTGCTCGTCTTTCCCTGCAGTTCTTCCCTACAGAAGCTCTTCTCATCTCCTGTTTTAGGAGATATGTCTTAGCAGTAATTATACTTTTAATGATAAATGACTAAACTTTTGTTTGCGCCACTCCTTCTCCACAGGTGGTGTTGATTTTTTAATTTTTTTTTTCATTCAGGAAGTATTTAATTAGGTATTGTGCTAAATCTATAGGAAGATTTAGATGGTTAAAGCAGGACTTTAGGTGACAGGGTTTAGATGCTTAAATGGCAAACCACAAAATCCCACTTTACTACAGCTTGTGGAGGAATGTGAAGTCTGTAGCCAGTTCAATTTTTTAGAAGAAATCTCTAGAGGTATATTTGTCCTTCTGGGCATGGCAATTGTGAATAGGTCCTGCTTAACTTATGAGCACAACCTCATGACATCTACCAACCAGGCATTCTTCAACCTCCTTCAGTCCTCTATTTAGAGCATGGTCTGAGGGCGTTCTGAGGGTGAACCTATCAAGACCAGTCCCATTCAAGATTCAGCAGCAGAAGCTACTTTTTTCCAAAGCATAAGTAAAGGTGATGTTTCCCCAGCCCATTTATACCTAAGCTCAGAGGATGAAGAGCTTGGTGTTTAAGAGACATATTGACAATCCTTCACATGATGGCCTAGGCTCAAACCCTCTTGTTCCTACTTTACAGGAAATAACCTTATGACTAAGCTGTAGGCTACCAGTCATAGACTACCCAGGGTGAAGGAGGGTAATCTGAAGTGGTTACTAGCAGATGTGAGATGTGCCCATACTTCATGTCAATCAAATTTTCCTTTACAGTCCCCTTCCTAGGCCAAACCCAGACTTTACTCTGGATTATATCTGCCTTTTCTTTAGATTCATAAGCATCTTTTCCTCACTGTAGATTCTTCCATGGTCCCCTACACAAAAAACTCCCAGATACAGGTAGCTACATTCCAAAGAAATTCTAAAAAATTTATGAAATACTCGTATTGTGTGTGGCCTTTCTAGTGAAAATTTCTTTTGCTTAATGTCCTATTGTAAATTTCCATATAGAAATTTGGGTCTGATTTGGTACTGGTTCATTTAAGTTTTCCTCATAGTCCCCCTTCAATGCTTTGTGAAGCTCTCCAGTGCAGAGCCAGTGGTATTTTGCAGCATTGTGGTCAATGCAGCTGCATGAAAAAACTCAATTGTCTGATGCTTGGAGCACAACATAATAATTTATTAGAAACATAATTTAGGCAATAAATCTCAAACACTATAAAAATGCTAAAGTGGTATTAACTATAAATTATTCTAGAATCATCCCCCAAAAGAAAATTTTAGTTAATTACTTTTCCCAATAATTATTGCCTGTCTGATCTGATCTTTCATAACTAAAAAGTGGGTTTTCCAAAGCAATGGAAATGTTTTCCAGAAATATGTAATGAAAACTGATGGATATACACAGATCTAAGATTAAATTTTATAATAAAAATACAGATTTTAATAACATCAATAAATAACAAGGTAGTTCTTATAAGCTTTGATAAACAGGAGCAAAATATTGTCTAGTTCTTATCTTGCAATCTGCAAGAATTGTTACATTATCAGGTGGATTTTTTTTATTCCAGCCCTTAGAAAAATGACCAAGAAGTGTCCTTTAGCAAGGATTGTACTCAGTATAGTAATAACATATGGAGAGTAGGGAAGACTTACTAATTAACCCATAGACGAACTTCCACAGGTTAGAGACCTAAATATTTTACAACAACAGTACACTAGGGGGACTAGTTTTACTCTTTCTTCAATCCTGGACATATGTCACAGTCACAGGAGAGGTGCAGCTTCAGTGAATTAGTACCTATGGCACTGCTAATACTGGATCTTGCACATAGCAGGCCAAATATCATTATTGTAATTCCTCAAAAATCAGGAAGTACCTAAAAGTTACCTAACCTACAATTTTCCCCCCCCCTTCAGTTCAGATAAATGTTTGTCTGTCAGAGAACTGCAATTGTTAAGTATGAATGTGGCAAAAAAAAGAAGAAATAAATGTTCATAATATGAAAACTGATAACTCCAGATATCATTAAGCAGACCAGACTGAGCCCTTTTCCACCACTCTAAATCTGCAGCACTTTCACTACAGAAAATGGACTTGCTTCAGAACAAGCGTTATCCAGGTCCTGGCTTATTTTATATAGAATAACTAGGAAAGTTGACTTTCATGCCGCAGAGCATGTTTAAATAGGAAACCTGATTAGTTTGTTAAATAAACACTACTTACTTACTTACTTGAATAGGTTAATAAAATTTAGTACCAAAGT
Organism: Falco naumanni; assembly: GCF_017639655.2. Taxonomy (NCBI): domain Eukaryota; kingdom Metazoa; phylum Chordata; class Aves; order Falconiformes; family Falconidae; genus Falco; species Falco naumanni. Next base: position 73,845,428 of record NC_054080.1, read on the forward strand.
GAGTTGAATATTTCCTTACTTAGATATTTTGTGTTTAGCAGTGAATTGGTAAGAGTAAAGAACTACTGCTTTCTTTGGTACTGTCTCTTATCTTTTTCAAGAAATCACAGAATGTCTCATCTTCATTTCCTCCATCCTTTTGTTTAATCTTTGGTGTGCTGGCAATTAAAAAGGCCAAAATACCCTTAGGACACTCTCAAGGGGCTGTACCGTACGAGTCAGACTTTCAAGAATTTAGCACTCAAATGCTCCTGTTTAACTACAAGCATAACTAATATAAAACGAGACCTGTACGTTTCCACTGAGCTATTTTCTCAATAGGATCTGTATTCTGATGGAAAGCTCTTCTTACCTATGTAAGGATCTCACATTTTCTTTGATTTTAGATACTCCTTTGTGTCACTATTAAAGCACTAGGGAAAGAAAGGTTATACAAAAAGATGATGATTGTCTAGTGTTCAGTTTTTACCAGATTGTGTTCTTTATAGAGTGATTCTCCAGAGTGTATCACCTGCACCATTTATGGAAATCTTCCATGATGTTGTCTCAAACAACTTCTTTTGGAGTCCAAGGCTATTTAAGTTAAGAACTCCTTACTACAGCCTAACCTAAACTTTCCCTTCCTTAGTTCCAGGCCATTGTTCCATTGCCATTGTAAATATTTCCCTTCCTTCATTTAAGATAAACTTTTAAGGAAAACATCAGGCAAACAAAACAAACAACAAAAAAACCCTCCAAAACAAAACAACAAAAAAAAAGAAATTAATCTTCTCTTCATCTTTATAAGCAGTGAAATGCCACAGTGCAGTTCAGCTGTGGGCAGCTTTCAGTATTTGTACAAGAGAGCAGTCACTCTGGAATTTAATAAGTGGAGAATAATCTTACATGTAATTATAAAGGCTCCTAGCCTAAGCAACCGGAAAACTCACAGGGGCAAAACTCTGTTATAATCAGAGGTTTTTAGATGGAATTTAATGCTGCATTCCCTGGTAGTATGGGGAGAGACAATTCTCCAATATATGTGGCCTCAACTCTGACATTTAGATCTGGTCACCAAATTAATATGAATGCAATATATTTCAACTTTTGTAAAATATTTCATTTGTTACCTTCTGGCACATTGATTAAGGAAGGAGGAAAACTAAAATATCAACAAGCTCGTCCTGGAGGTCATTCTGAAGCATGTGGAGGAGAAGAAGGTCATCAGAATTAGGCAACATGGATTCTAGTTGACATGATTCACCAAGAAGTCACGTCTGAGCAACACAATAGCCTTCTGTGAGGGAATGGCTGGCTGGGGGTAGTTGAGGGGAGAGCGGTGGTGGATGTTGTTTGCCTTGACCTCAGCAAGGCTTGACACTGTCTCCCATAAGATCCTGACATGTAAGCTCAGGCAGTGTGGACTAGATGAGTGGACAGTGAGGTGGATCGAGAGCTGGCGGAACAGCAGAGCTCAGGGGTTGTGATCAGCGGCGCAGAGTCCAGCTGGAGGCCTGTAGCTTGCGGTGCTCCGAGGAGTCGGTGTTGGGTCTGATCCCATTCAACTCATTCACCAATGACCTGGACGAAGGGACTGAGCGCACCCTCAGCAAGTTTGCTGGTGATGCAGAACTGGGAGGAGCGGCTGACACACCAGGAGGCTGCGCTGCCATTCAGAGAGACCTGGACAGGCTGGAGAGTCGGGCAGAGGAACCTCATGAAGTTCAACAGGGGCACGTGTAGGGTTCTGCCCCTGGGGAGGGACAGCCCCAGGCACCAGCACAGGCTGGGGTGACCTGCTGGGGGGCAGCTCTGCGGAGAAGGACCTGGGAGTGCTGCTGGGCAGAGAGTTGCCCGTGGGCCAGCTGTGTGCCCCGGTGGGCAGCCAGTTGCCCACGGGCCAGCTGTGTGCCCGGGTGGCCAAGCAGGCCAGTGGGACCCTGGGGGGCATGAGGAGGAGCGGGGCCAGCAGGTCGAGGCAGAGGATCTGCCTTCTCTGCTCTGCCCTGATGAGGCTGCATCTGAAGACACTGAAGACTGTCTTCCTGGTTCTGAGATAATTATCACATTCTATATAGGGTCTGGAAGAAAACATCAAATCTCTGCAGACTGATTTTGCAGATGGCACCAAGACTGTGTAAGCAATGTAATTAGTGAAGAAGTCTGTTTAGGGTAATTGAATAATTTCATAAGAAATTCACAAACAAATGCATGGAATCACAGGATCAGTATGTCTAGATGGGCCATCCTATACTTAGAAATATTCTTACAGGATGGGGATGGTGTTCTGGGGAGGAGTAAATTGGGGTTCATGGTGGACAGCTAACTTGGATATGAGCTACCATTAAGATGCCATTTCCAAAAGTGCTATTATAATCCGTGGATAACTAAAAAGGGGAATATTGACTTCAGATAGCAAAGAAATACATTAGCTCTGTATTTGGCACTGTGACTAGGAATATTCCGTCCAGCTCACTTGCCCAGGACTGGACAGTTGTCGTTACTGTTGTTATCTGTTGATGATTTAGAGAAAGCTCAGAGCAGGGTTACAAAAGCAATTGGAACGTGAAAAACATAATACAGTGACATGGAGTTCAGTCTGGTTGGTTTTATCAAAATAAGTTATGTGATGACAACAACTGCCAGCCAATATCTAAATGAGAAATCATAAAGGAAGAGGGGATGATAAAGCTAGTGAAATACAGGCTAAAAATAAGCCCTTTTTAAAAAAAAACAACCCACCAACAAACAGTGGTGGCAATTGGTTACAGAAAGAGATTAATAAGAATCATGATGGATTTTCAATTCCAGGAATTTTTTAAGTCAATTCATTTCCACTGACTGATATGGAAAAATTCATGAGGCCCTGTGCAACTTAATCTAAACAGGTCCTGGTTTGAACAGGGGTTGCATGGGATGACCTCCTGAGGTCTTTTCCAGCCTTACAAACTAAATTACTCTACAATTCTATGGATTCTGCTTTTGGGGAGATCTGACAAGATAACCCATTTTGGCCTTAAGGTAAGCGTCTACTCATTTGCAGTATAGTGTAGAGAAAGCAGCAGCACTGTAGCTGCAGGGAGCACAGCTCAGCAGAGCTAATTTATCCAGAGAACAGCATTCCTTGCTCTCCAGTAACCTAAGGAAGATCTGATTTGCAGTATTTCAGAACCAACATGTGCATGTGTGCCAGTGGAATACAGATGCTTCACTTGTTTGAGGTAAGCCTTTAGTTTTGGAATTTATTTACTAACAAGAAACTACAACGGATTCAAAGACAAGTTAGTACTGGCATAGAATTGGGTACAGGACATATCTTTCCACCTTTATTTCCCATTAGAAAGGGAGAAATAAAGCAGGGCACAGTACCAACACAGGGAAAGGTACGTTCCCTGCCCCAGGAGGATAGGTTACAGAGCTCGTAGTAGGTAACATCAAAAAAGAGCTATAACAAATCATAGGAGACAAGAGGAACTGCATTCAAACCCACACATACATACTCTAATGAGTTGCTCAGTGAGGTATTTCTGATCCTTGTAACATTATTTTGCAGCATTAATCATTTGCTTTGTTAGTGTTTACTCAGTTACTAGCAATGTGTTGATTTCTGTAGCTATTACAGCTACAGAGGAGGGAGGAGGACTGAACAATGAATGTAATACTCTTGCACATTTTGTGTGGGAATTTGTATAAGACTACCATAAATCAAAGCAGGCTGGAAGAACGCACTAGACCACGTGGAAGAAAGCCAAGCACAGGTTCACTGGTGAAGTAGAAGGGGTCAGAGAAACACAAGCTAAAGAAGATAAAGCAGAACTGTGGTTTCTACAGTTATTGCTTCTTCTTGCTTTTTGCACTTTCCTGCATTGTATGGCTTACAGTTTTTCTGTTTGGTATACACTGGCACTAGAATTTTTGTATGGTTATTACATTGCACCTTGATGTTGTATTAATATTAGTTTTACATCTCAAATATCCACATTCAGCAAATATTTATCTAGCTATTTGATGAATGATGGCAGTCTTAGCGCTTTCCCTTCGAAATTCTCTCTTCTTATACCCATAGAAACTATCATTAGAGAGTAAATCCAAACCAAGCAGATCAGCCAAAGGACTTGAACTTTCAATTAAATACATTAGCTGATGTAGGCCTAATATTAAAAGGGTAACTTCCAGGTGGAAATTAAACAATTACTGTGTTAGTTTTGCTTGGCCAAAAAGTCTGCTCTTTCCAGATGTGAAAATCAGTCTGCTAAAAGAAGCAAAAAGTAAGTGAGAAAAACTAAACATTCAGCACCAAAGAGAATTCTCTCTTAAAAGAGAACAATGTGCATGCAGGGACCTAAATGTCTGTTACAGTGTCTCAGACTGTTGGATGTTTCTGTATCCTAAAGGGTCTTAGCCCCAACTTTGTACCTGGAGAGCGGCACAGGAAGGGATGCAAGTTAAATATCCATTTCACATGGATCACTTGTCATTCAGTTTTTAGAACACAGCAAAAGAATTTGGAATCACTGTGCACAGGTCTCACAAATCCTTTTTTTTAAATTTATGCAATTTCACTAGAAAAACATTAGCTATTTACTAGTCCAGAGTACATGCATTGAATGGAAACTGAATGCTGGCTGAGGAGTGTGATGGGACCACCACCATCAAGAAGACCAAGGAAGCAGGTTTCCAAAGTCCACCACTAAGGTAAAACTGCTTTTCCTTTGCCTGTTTTTTCCTTTTTGCTGCAGTAACAGCTACTGAAAAGCACTGACCTGAACTGAGTGTTCTGTAAGAAATTGAGGAAGGTATTTTATATAATGTTTACTATTGCTGAGACAGGCTTCACATGCTCAGGTTGGCAGTGAGGTTCCCATACTTAGTTTGAAGAAAACAGGGAAAATGAATTCTTACTGAGAAGGTCAATAATAACATTATCGAACAAAAGCCAAAAAGGTGCTACCTTTTGTGTCTGTGTGGGAGAGAATAGTGCTAGTGGGAGAAATAGAAGGAACACAGTGGGGGTTTTTTCATAACAATTCTGTGAGCCCAAGCAGAGAGATTACCTCTCCTTATCAGCTGCCCTGGCTGACTGCAATGTAAGAGCTCCAGTACCTGTTCCTGCAGGTCATATGGGACGAACCAGCTGGAAAACAGAGCAAGTTTTAAGTAGGCCTCCATTTGCTCGCTTGAGAAAAATTACGGGGTTCCAGAGAAAAAGCCAGCATAAGCTTTGACATTTACCAGGGAGGAGGGGATCTTAATAGCAGGAAGGGAAGAGCTATAAGAGCATGAAGTCAAAAGACACAACACAGGGATCTAACCAGTGGTCTGTGCCTTGGCTTCCCTTTTTCTAGGAGAGGATGTTGCTGTTGCCTTTCTGCCCAAGTATGCTGGTAGATAAATAATCATAGTAATGAATTATTGGGAGGCTATAAAAAAAGAAATTCAATAAGAATGAAGGATTATGCCAGAGGATGACTGAATTTTCAAATTCAGAATTAATGGAAATCTCATAGTATACATATTAATCAAGAGCTTAATGTTATGGAAGAATCTGTGATTACAGACTAGAACTCAGTCCCCTGAGGAGAACAAGAACATTTGTCTTGTTGAAAGGGCAACATGCAGAATACACTGTGTACTTATTTTTAAGGGCAGTCACCCTGTATCTCAATTGAGTACAAAAAGCATGTAAGAATGCACATGCTTCTTCAGCACACAAGCTATAACCCGCAGTCTCAACACAAGTTACGCCAAGCAATTCTTCTTTTTTTCTATTGGCACAAACACATGCCTGCACCTCTTTTTTATATTTGTACATTTACACAGCTGGATCTTGCTGGACACAGGGTGTTCCAGCAACGTCCGTTGCAGGCCCTTCTCCCCTTCCCCTCTTTGCTTTCACACCTTGGGGTAACTTCACAGAAACTCAGGCAGGCTTGCGAAAACACTCGTTATGTCTCCTTAGCTAGACAGCCCATTTATTTTAGATAATGCCACCGTTTTGGTTGAAGGAAATGGAGAGTGTCAAAGTGTTTCGCAGTGCTTATGTCTCCATAAACACAAGATTTACTGACTAGATATAAAGCAAATGGAAGGTGAAATCATGCGTCACAGAAATGAGAGTTAAAATAAATACAAATATGGGCATTTATATTTCTCCCAAAAGCCTGAGGAATGACTTCTGTGGCCAAAAGCTTGGCAATTTTTTTCCCAGCTACCCTAGGTTGTCTAATGAGAGGTATTACTTTATGTTACAAATTACCTCCTTTTTGTCCAAGGCAGGCATTTTCTTCATAGACAGGTACAAATACAGTATTTGGATAAATATTCATTAAGGACTTGTGGATAGCTTTTTGCCCATATATTAAAGGGCACACGTAGACACAAACGCACCCCCCGTTATTATTATTTTTTTATTGAAGAAAATAAAATTGAAAATCATATTTGGTATCCCACACACGAGTCCCTGCCTTGTCCTGCTCTTATTACGTGGCTGCTAAGGGTAGGTGATAACTATGGGATGATCGTTATGAGAATTTGGTTTAATAGACTATGTAATTTTTCCTTTTGGAAGGCAACAACTCACAATATGTTGAGCTCTCTCTGGTATGAGAGATATCTCACCATGTAATCAGGACCCCAAGCATGCCTGCACAGGCAGTTGCATTCAGGTTATCTACTAGCTGTCTACATGCAGGTAGAGGTTTAGGGTCCATAATGCTCTAAGGGTAAAAATCTGAATGATGGTTGTTCAACTGTGATTTGAAAGGATTAGTTCTGGAAATGACCAAGCACTTCACACAGTCCACCAGGAGATACCTGGCACTCATTTCTTTTTAAGGACAGCATGCTTGCTCTGAGTATATGCAGCCCCTGTGCTAATAGCAGCAATATGAATGGAGAACATGTGGGCCATGAAACCAGTTGCATCTAATCCCACATATGAGCCTGTTTTTCATCTCACTGGAAGTCCATGTGTTGCAGAGTTTATGGTCAAATTAAGCAGTAAACAGTAGCAGAGATGTACAAAGACTTTGAAAAACTGACAGGAATGTATTTTGATAATCAGAAGAATTGGTAAGTGCACAAGAACCCCTCATGCTGGATCAGCTCATGGGTCTTGGCCAGTCTTGCACTGCACTGGAGGAAGAAGAATGTCACAGCCATTCCCCACTGAAGCACAGCTCTGCTGCTCTGGGGGAGCTAATGGGATGTCATGGCATCACATGGAGCTGGAGACCTATAAACTATCAACACTGCCTTGGCAGCCCAGGAGGCAGGATTAAGGTTCCTAAAACCTTTGTCCTGCAGTCAGTATGTGTTCAGTGAGATCACAGTACCTGCAATTTGGCAGTGTTGGGAAAAACTGTTCCTTGTGAGGATGCTTTTAAAAGTCTAATATGAACTGTCAGCCCTAATGAGAAAAGTCCATGAAATTTTACATTGTGCAATCTAGAGTGCTCAGTCTGGTTTGCTTAATTTTAATGTAACTTGGGAATAATCTCTGTAGTCTGTAGAAGTGTAGCTGCACTATCACAGATGTCAGTGAAAGAAGTGGTAATTCTTTTCTATATTTAAATACTGCACATTTTTTCTCAGGCTTTTTCAGGAAAGCAATTCTGATATTATAGGTGTTTCTACATTACACACTATAATATTGAACCTGTTTTTTTGCTATTTGTTATCTCTATTTTATCATTAATTTGGGAATTACAAAGACCAAGCAATACTGTGCTATAAAGAACAGATAAAGTGTTCATCCTCACTTTTGTGAACACTCTTGTGACTATCTAATACATTTGTAGAGATTTTGATTTATTCAGGTTTGACCTACAATGCAAAGAAAGAGAAATGATAACCCAAACACCTTCTGAATGTATAGACTAAGTAAGTTTCTAAGCAAACTTCCCAGACTATTTATCAACACTTTATATGGCTTCTAGTGTACCTATGCCTGACAGGGAAAGAAATTGTTGAAACAGTAATAGTTCCTGAATAATTCTACACTGAGCTATGGGAGTTAATATAAGTTGTTCAGAGGATCTGAAGCGATGAGTTTCTGCAGTCGAGGAAACTCTGCATGCAGATTAGAGAGATGTTGCAGCAGTGGCATGGCCAAAGCAAAAAAGTATAAAATTTACTAGTTTTTCTAATTCAACCTGACAAGAACTGTTACCAGTAACTGCAGAGTACAGAGGTGACAGATTTTCCCACTGGAAGGGCAATGAGCACTTTATGGAATGATTAGTGGTCTGAGTTTGACCTTTTAAAGAAATGTGAAAGTTTCTTATGTGGGAGAGAGCACACATAAAAGTAAAGGCTGTAGTGGGGTCACTGTATAGCTAGATAGTGCACAAATAGCCAGGGGGAGAGATGCACACTCCTTAGGTGCAATGTAGCCATAGACCAAAAAACCCAGGCAGCAGTTTCAGAAAAAAGTTATGCTATGAAGCAGAGCACAAGGCTGTTGTATTGAATGTTAAAGAATTTTACAGGACATTTATGTTGCATTTGTATATCATCACATCAGTAACAACAAGTATTTTCTTCTGAATGAGAAAGCTAAATGAGAAGAAAATGTGCTATACACATGAGTGTCGAGGAGACAGTTGAGAACAGTGGCTGCACATAGTTGCTCATCCCTCTCAACCTGCAGTGGCTAAAAGAGAAGAGTACGGAACGGAGGCTCAAATTCAGATCAGGTGTAGAAGTGTGCAGCTGCTTAAACTCAAGAAGGTTGCATTACCCTGTGCCAGATCATAGACTGCTCAGCATACCAGACGAGACGGGGAGAGCACTACAGAAACACAGTGTTTGCCAACTGTACAGTGAGACTGCCTTTTATCTTCTCTTTGTAGGCATTTCAGAAAAATGAAGTGTGGTTATTCTTTCAGAAAAGCTGTTTAATTTCACTATTTTCCACAAAATCTGGACTGTTCTGCATTTATTGTCTGTCATACAGAGACAGATATTTAGCAATTCCACTGCTTCCCTTGCTATGACTAGAACATAGAGTCTGAATATCATTTGAAGTCCCTTTGAAATACCAACCCAGTTTCAGTAGATGTTATGTAAAAATTCACCACACCTAACTTCAGGAGTCTTCGGTGAAAGCTCTGTAGTCTGAGAGGCTGTCCAGGTTCCCTTTTTATCCAATGCAGAGAAAAAGGCACTTTGGAGAGCAGGCTGTCTAACTGACACAGATATCTTCCTGCATGTGGCTTCTGCAGTCGAACTACCCTTTTATCTCCATCATCTGTAAAGGAAACCTGGACAACTGGCCTAGGTGTACTTTGCTGCACAGTAGAAGACTATGTTCAGACACATATTGTATCCCAGATACCAGAAACTGATGGTCCAGTCATTTTCATGGATACGCCTGTTACAGTTTCCACTGGATGGTTTCTCAGCTCCTCCATGTAACCTTCCCCACCGGAGCATCACCAGTGCCTGACTCTGGGTGTGGACTCATTGCCGAATGTTCTGCATAAATAATGCTTTTGTTAAGTCTGCCTCTGCCTTTCTGCAGCTCTCATAATCTTCTCCACCACCCACCATCAAATGGAGTGTTTTTAAATGCTTGAGCTGAACAGCCTCGACTCCAGTTCTAACTACACAACTCCGAAAGTGCGTCAGTTTCCAAAGGTGAAATTCTCCATCTTGTCACTCCTTCAAATCCACAGCAATCCTGAGCAAAAACTAAAAAAGCAGATACGCTGATTACACATAATAATCCCTTAGGATGTGTGTTTTCAATTGATAAGGTCTGATCAAAATCAAACCCTGTATCTCTCACATTTTAAAATTGTTCTGAATTCTCATGGATCCCATTAGACTCTGCCAAGCTTCTTTGAACTATTTTCTTAGATGATGGCATTTTCAACAGTCCAAAGCAGCAAGTCTCTCTTATGTGAGGACTATAACCTGCTAATGAGCACGTAACTGTCCTAACAGAAGGAGTTCAGCAGAATTCTGTGAAATTAGATTGGTCTAAACCAGAAGATTGCCCCTTGTATTGGTAATAATTGTTTGCTCAGTAGCTCAGCATACTTACTCTAATAAATAGGTATATCAGCTCTATCCTTCTGTTTATAGAAAGATATTTATAGAAAGGCCCAGGATACAAACTAAAAGTTTAAGTCTTTCTTTCTAGGAGGGGACAGCAGGGGAGAAGAAGAAAAAAAAATTGTATAATAAAAACTTAGGAAAAATTCTATAATAGGAAGAAATACACAGTTCGCAGTAATCTGTTTTCAAAATAGAAAATTTTAATCTTTCCTTGGCAAAATATTCTTCCTTCTCTTTATTTACTGCAATTTAATAAGGGGGGTTTATGATATAAAAGAGAACATTTAATTCAGAAACAATAATTATTAGATGAAATTACAATTATTTGCTTTTTTCATTCTTTTCCAAACTTTCAAAGAATCATTGTCTTGGCACTTTCACATCAAGATCAAAAACCATAGAACTATGTAGAGTGTCACATCTATTTAGAACAAAGGAATCTCAGAAATTAATTCATGTTTTAATGAAATGAAAAAGAGTCACTCTGTATTAAGCACACCTTTGTTCAATATGATTGAGCATCTTAAAGGTATAAAACATAAATCCAGAGATCTCCCTGCCAAAATATATCCCATCCAAGTCAGTTTTCGCCATAGTTTTCAAAATTCCTTATATCTTTGATACACATTTTCTAACAGTATCTTAGAAATGTTTTCTTTTTAAGTCTAGATACATTTGGTGTGAAATATGATGGCAGAATTGTTTCAAAACTTGTGAGTGGTTTCATTTGATCTTCTAAGTGTGTCAGTAGGATTTAAATTTGCAAGTTTGAAGTATGTTAAGCAGCAAAGAACAGAGGGTGTGTCAAGTGTGCCATTGTCACAGGAGAATAAACAATGTAGCATGACTGACACTACTATAGTTTTTATTTACCATGCAAGAAAATGCATTTTCTTTTAGTCTTGATTTATTTTTCTGGGAAGGTTGAAGACTGAAGTAGCACTTAGTTCTCAGTAGAAACATTTTTTTAATCATGTTCCAATGCTACCTTTATAATAATTCCAACTATCTTCTGCATTCCTACCTACCTCGCCCATACTGTCTTAAACCATTTAACGAACTTCTGGTAGCTCATTCACTTATGATCACTCACAGACTGCCTGCATCTTCCATAACAGCAATCCCACTACTAGTTCTGCTTATAATACAACTTGAGAAATTGCTTTTCTTATGTAGGATTGGATTTGAATATGGAAATAATTCTTTACAACCACCTGTACAAGCAGCTTCACCTGTTCTATCACTCAGGCTCCTGATCTTAATATTTCAGTTGTTTCTTACTGGCCAGAGTTTAGACTGCAGTAGGTAGCATCTTACGATTTGCTGCCTCAGCTTCTGCGAGGTTTTGAGAAAGACCATGCCAAAAACTCCTGTCAGGATGTAGTTTTTCACACTCTGTACTTCAGCAGTTTATCCTTTTAGGTCATGTCCATATTATAATCCAGACTAGTGTGGAGAAAAGAGTGATTCAGATGCCAGTTGCGGGTAGCTACCTGTATTTAGATGTCTAAACACAGGCATCTACATGCAAGATAGGTCTCTAAGCTCGCATTACTGTCAGTAAGTCTAAAAAGAGATTCATTTGTCCAGATGTAAAAGTTTGCTTCGGGCAGAGCTGAGTATGTCTTAAAATGCTGTAGACTGTCTTGACCAGGGGCTTGATTCAGTGTTCTTCACATAAGCATCAAGTGCCAACTGAAGTATCCAGGCATATCTTAAACAGCTATGCAGGACTGGGCAGGTGTAACACAAGACCCACAGGAATTCTCTGCCGTTCTGGATTGACATCTGTCTGTCTCATAGAAAACCTAAGGGCATCATGAATAGCATTTGACAGCAATTTGTGGCTAGGTGTATTGAACCATTCACCCCCTCTGTCTATACTAGGAGCCTTCATACCAAGTTCATGGTTAGACACCTAAATCTAAATATCTAGTGTTTGACTTTGAGTTCCACCCAGGTAGAAATGTAACCACAGAAGAGAAAGTGCCATCACTTTACTACCTGAAAAAGACCCTGTTTCCTGGATGGGTTTGCAGCTGTGAGAAATCCCCATGCTATTGTGATTGTGTCAATGTCATGCAAGCATACCAAACTAGTTTGAATGTGGGCATGGTGGTAAACTTATTTTTAACCATGTCTACCAAAGTGATTCTGTTGAAAGAGCCAGATGGACTTTCATCAATAATCTTATCCAGATGCTGCTGAAAGTAACATCAATACCTTTGGCAAAAACCGGACGAGACTTTGACTATACACAGTACTTTTCTTGTGGATATTGATATGACACACAAAAAAATCTCCTGTGCTTCATATTTTTATATGTTCAAATGTTTGTATGGTACCACTGCCACACTGATACTAGCCTTCCTGCCATACTGTGAATTATATTGCTATTGCAGTTTTCTGGAAGGAGAGTTGAACTAGAGTGATATGATAGCTTTCTCAAACTCACAAAGTAGTCCACAGAAGAAAGAAAGAAGAAATGAACCCACACCTCTAAATTGTGATGTCTAGTGACTTAAATTGCATAATTACCTTTTTTATACAGGTAGAAATGTATCTCAATTGATGCCTTTTTTCACAGCAACAGAAAAATAAAGTAGCTTCACTCTGCATTATGCAGAATCATGTGCTGAAAAGAAGAGCTTTACAACAAACATGAAAAAAGTATATTTTGGCTCTTCCATTTATGTAATTTTCTTATCTTAAAACAACAGTTACTCTTAAGAACATGGATTAGTCATTAGGTTTGAGGAATTTTTGGAGTTTTTTAAGTGCATAAGAAGTTATAGAGCAAACTCCTGTTACTGTAATAAGAATTCAGTTCTATCAAGTTCAGTGCATGCAACTGAATACAATAAGCTATAATTTTTAAAGTGTAATTGGGAGAAGCATGGGCTGTGAGCTATTGAAAATGTAGATATGAGGGTAGTCAAGATGGAGTCTCCAGGTCTGCATTAGTAGTTTTATTGCTCTTAATAGGCACTCCAATATCAGTATAATTGAATAAGTGGGTAAAAGAAGGTTTGTAACTTTAGCTATGAATTTTAAACTATGAAAGATCTTAGAGTCACAAAAGCCATATGAAAAAAAAAACAACAAACCAAAAGAAAGCAAATAACTTACACTGGTTTTGGCTAAAATTAGTATGATTGCAGGAATTTTAAATACACAGTGATAAATGGAAGTATCTAAGATGGTAAAACGGATTACAAAGGCAAATTCAGATTGGTCTCATGATAGGAATCTAGCAAGCAAGTACAATATTTTTTGCAAAAATACTGGATTTAATTTAGTTTGCTTCAAGCTTGATCCAGATCCCAATCATTACTTTGATTTAAAACAATATCCTTTAACTTCACTGGGCTTTGGACCAAATCCTCTGTGGACATAACAACTCTTTTAATAAGGCAAAACTTATAGAAAGAAGCAGTGGGGGGTTTAATAGTGGGTTTTTTTTTTACAATCAAACTAAATTATAATTTGGAGAAAAAACAGTTTATCTTCCAGGTGCATAAGACCTTCTTCAGGTCTGCAACAAAACCAGCAAAGTAGCTGCTTGATAATGTAATTCAAAAGATTTGGGAGAAAATGTCAGTGTCTGTTGCATAGGGAAGGTGCTAGCAAGGAAGCTAACATTGATGCTGTAAATCCAGTATCTTTTGATTGTATACTGAAACATCCAGTTACTGATGAAATAATACTTTTCACAAAACAACTATTACAACTCTGACTTCCCACTCACTTTTTTCCTCATTGGACACCCACTTCAAGAGGACAATCAGTGTTCAGAATGAAGTTCTATTAATGCTATAAAGCACATACTGATTGCAGACATTGGTTTTATGACACAGGATATACTCCAACACTTCCAATCATCCTCTTGATGTTCAGTGGGAAGTAATTACATGGATGCCTTTCTAGTTTTGTGGGAGATAACCATACGATCACCCCTCTCCACACCAACATCTGCTACTGCTCCAATGCCACCAACCACTGTTTCTTTCAAATTGTCTGCTTAACAAAAGTTAAATTCAGAACAACTGTTGTCATCACCTACTGTTGCTTAGAAATTGTTGTTTCTGTTTAACAATTTGCATACCCAAAGCCTTCACTGCTTCTTCCACCCATAGAAGTTGCTCTTTAAAAAGATACTGTCTTCCTACAAATGCAGTGTAGTCGATAAAGAAAAATGAGCAAATGATCTTTCCAATCCTGTCCATCATTCTAGGATATTGTCAGATTTTCTGATCGGTAAAAGTTATAAATTTTTTCATTGTCAAAACCTACTGTTACAATGCAGAGCTGCTATTTTGTTCTATAAGTCAGAGTGCTGTTATTGTTTATAAATCAAAGCTTAGGATAACAGAGCTATAGATCTGCAATAGATGCACAGTCTTTCAATCCCTTAAAGAGAACTTGCATATTTTTTTCTCATTCCTATCATTCCAAACAAGAGACTTTTCTGCCTAAATGGTTACCAGTGTGGCTATCAATCACATCTTGCCATTCATAAATAATGAAGAGTATAGCCCAATGGATCATAAACTTTAACGAGGAGGAATGTCATAATAGGACTTGAAAGTTTTGGTGGTTTAGTTGGCATTTTAAATGACAATTGCTCATGTACTTCTGAAAGTCAGAGAATCATAGAATCACAGAATGATCAAGGTTGGAAGGGACCTTTGGAGATCATCTATTCCAACCCCCTGCTAAAGCAGGTTCGCCTACAGCAGATTGCAGAATCATGTCCAGGCGGGTTTTGAATGTCTCAGAGCAGGAGATGCCACAACCTCTCTGGGCAGCCTGTTCCAGGGCTCTGTCACCCTCAAGGTGAAGAAGTTCTTCCCCAGATTCAGATGGAGCTTCCTGTGCTGCAGTTTGTGCCCAATGCCCCTTGTCCTGTCGCTGGGCACCACTGAGAAGAGCCTGGCCCCGTCCTCTGGACATTCATACTTCAGATGTTTGTAGACATTGATAAGATCTTCTCTCAGTCTTCTCCAGCCTAAAGAGGCCCAGCTCCTTCAGCCTTTCCTCACAAGGCAGATGCTCCAGTCCCCTGGTCATCTTTGTAGCCCTGAAGTCATATCTTACAGGACTTTGTTAAGTTTCTGGTATGTTTTAAGAAAACAGTTTGATCCTTTAAATGGCTCCTGTACCTTTTTTCTCTCTCAAACAAGATTTTTAGCTTTCTGTAAACAGAATCCTAAAAGCTGCCATATAAAATGGTATGCTAAAGGGAATAAAATAACACTTGTTTCATGTAATTTTTTTCATGACATCCAGCCCTGGAAAAGGCACAAGGTGGAAACATTCTGGTTGTAATCATTCTCGTTTAGGCAGAAGAGAGGATATAAATTCTTTCTAGCATTCCAGAAAAGATACAAATATCACTATTTTCATATTTAATATGACTCCTTTACCATCAGAAAACAAGGAATACATGTCACAACTTTCAGAAAACTGATTTGTTTCCTGTTTTAATTTCATGATTTACAATATAGATTTCAAGTCAAGTAGAATGAATCATTTCAGGAAGGTCGATAGCTGTAACCTGAAATCTCTCCCCACTTAAGTTGAGAAGTCAAATCTAGTATTTAAGCTTTTGGGATGTTTTTATTATTTTGCCTATTTAAGTAAAGAAAAGACAAAGGCACTCACCTTCTTACATAGTTCGCTAAAGACAAAGAAGAAATAGATGTTGTGGTCCTTCATGGAAACTTTGTTGCTTATTTTGTTTTAAACTAAAATCAAGATTATGTCAATTGAAGACATAAGGCAGTTCTTTGTATGCAAAAATGTAACAGTCTAGGATTGAATTATTGAATATCTTACCATTAAAAAAATCTTTCCTACAAGATTTGTGGTTGTTTTACAGACTTAAAGGATTTTTTTTTTTTCTTTCTGGTACCTTGGAAAAGCATTTGAAATTTCTGATGAACTCCGGAACTGAATTTGACCACAATTCTTTGAAGTCACACTCAGCACTTGAACTCGGCTACAGAATACTGGTCTGTCCACATTTGTTATGCAGAATCTGTCCCTCTTCATGCAATGTCATTGAAAACAGTGAGTAGAATAAAGCATGTATATGTATATGTTAGCATACATGCAGCAGAAGAAAACCTCTAAGACAATTGGTAGTTTGTGTAATTTAAAGTGGAACTTTTACACTGGCTGACAATTGGCATTTACACATAGGCCACTTCAGGAGAGGACCAGCAGACAGTTGTGTATAAACCAGCTCAGGGAACAGTCAGAAACAGCTCTGAAGAAAGATGACTATAAATCAAAATGCAATCAGGCCATTTATATAATAAAAAAATAAATCTGCCTTGGTCTTTCCATATCAGTCATGCATATCTACCATATTCAAGTTGGTAGATCCTTATTGAAGACTTCTTTGTGGGATGCAGGATTAACAGAGATAGCAAACCTTTTCCCTTTCCTCTAGGAAGTCATACTGACCAAAAGAAGCATCAGGTAGTCATGAAAATGTAACAGTCATAGGCCTGCTCATGCATACCAACATGATCGCTAAGAGGCAGCAAAGGGTAGAAAAGATTAATCAACCAATTAAAAACAAAGAAAGAAGTACTTATCATAATTTTCAGAACTATACCAGGACCTGGTACTCCAAAATAAAAGTCATACTGCATAACCTCTCTGGCTCTTTCTTGCTCTGCAGAATTTATTAAATACTACTCGCCTTGTTACTAAGGCCAAACTAGGCAACTTCAATCATAGCTTCTTTTTGCCAATTTTTACAAATACACAAAATAAGATTCTAGTTTAAAATAAGATGGACCAGCAGAAGTAATATTAAGATAAATATGTTTGCTGACACTGTATAATACGACTTTACTTATAAATGATTACTTTTAACTAATCATTTACAATACCTTTTTCTGAAACTGTATTGAAATAAGAGACTGTTCTTATTCTCAGAGAAGTCAAGACCTTTTGCCCTTGAGGTCACGACTTTGTATGGACTGGGATTTGCCTTAACACTGTAGTCAAATTATTTAGTTACTAAACAGGAAATTTTGGTAACCAAAAGTAAGTACATGGTGTATCCATCAGCATCAAGTTATACAGTATATTAATAAATTTTCCATAGTATTTTACTATTAGCTACTAGAAGCACATTCATCTAACTGTGGAAAGCTGTTTAGTCTTCAAGGCTTCTCAGATGATTTGTAACAAAATCAAAAGTAAGTTCCCTGATGGTTTGTTCAGCTAGAGTACAATTTGCAGTGGATTTGACCTTGGTGACTGAATAAACAAAAGGAAGATTTTTTAAAGACTATATCATATTTCTGCTATCAAAGAACCTATAGTAAAGTTAAGGTATGGTCTAGACTTCAAAGTTTTGCTGGCATTTTGAGCTGGCTGCAGAGTAAAAAAATCTACTGGGGAAAATTAAAACTGAGGTTTGAATGCCTCAGTATGAGTTTTGAATGCCTCATCAGCTGTGGACAGAAAAATATGCCAGCAGAGCCTCAAGCAGAGCTGCAGCTAGAGCCATACAAGCAAGCTCTACCAGCTTCCAGCACAGTGTTTCCCAGGCTCAGTAAAGCTGCCATGGCAGAAACCTGCCAGTACAGACTGTACCTCTGCTAGAGGACTTTCTCCAAACCCTGGGGAAACTTGATGGCTGAAGGCCTTAAGCCTAGACCCAGCAGGGACACACATGCCTACTCCTAAAAAGTCCAGAAGCCTGAGCTAGGCATTTTCTGTATTACACAAGATGATGATTTAAACTGGGTCCAGAAGAGGCACCAGACTGAAAAGAGCCTTAGGTTACATGCTGTCACCTACGGCTGCCTATGGTTAACCCATAGCAAAAAAGAGTCTGTCTGCATTTTCTGTCTGATGTCCAGAATGGACAAATGGCAAAGAGGTACCTCTACTCACTGGTGAAAACAAATGTTTGTAATCTTCCTTTTGAAGACCTATCCTGATAAGGGCAAGGCACAGCATATTTGAAAAGGATAGGCATTAGGGGAGCACTGCCTCCTTACCTTGGCCCACCAACACAGCCTCTGCAATATCATGCAGCAGCACAGAGGCTTGTGCAGCTGCCTTAACACTTACACGTCAGAAAAGGATGCAGGTAAAGCCACTTTCTTTCAGTTGTGGTAGTAAGGATAGAAAGCTGCTGGCATCACTAAAAGAAGAAAGACTTGGGATCTACACACTAAGAAAAGTCACGTAAGGTTTATACGTATGATCCAACTGACATCTGAAATGGTTGGATCCTAGAACAACAGATATCTAAACCCAAATGTTTTGAACATAGCAACTCATTTTTTATCCAGACGGAATAAACAGAGGGAAACAAAGGGATGAAAATTGCCAGAAACTTAAGGAACCGATTCCCTGGAAGCCATCCTGCCCAAACAAAACAAAGCAGAACAATCTGCTGAGGAAAATTCAGACTGAGGTTTGAATGCCTCCTTAGTTGGCTGATGGCATTAGAGATCCCCTTCAACAGTCACTGTTGGCCCTTAAGAGTGAGACAAATAGTAGCTTGGGAATTGTCTTAAATACTAGACCTGTATCAGGACATGACCAGAACTGTACAACAAGAAACAGAGTCTTTCTTGCGTTTGTTTTCACAGCACCTCCTTGCATGAAAAGATGCTGTTTCATAATTTGTTAATTAATTATTGTGATATATTTCAGAATAAGGCAACTGAAATTATAATTCTGAGTTTTGCACTCATTACCCAAAGCTTTCATCACTGTTATTTTATTTCTCCCCTTCAAATTCTTCTGATCTTTTCCTCCCTAGAGAAAGGACAATCTCTTCAAGGACATTAATCAGCTGCACCAGTAATACTGCTCTAACAGCAGATTTACAGTAGTCACAAACGTGGAAAAATAACAACCTCTAATAAGTCCTGAAAAATCATAATGCACTTGAATCCATGCCAGCAAAAGGGATTAGCTTGTTATTCATGGATGAGGTGCATCCTTGCCATCTGAAAATGTCCTTTAGAGAATATAATATTGCATGTCGCTACCAGTGTGGTGCTGCTTTAAATGCAGATTTTGCCATGTTTACTCAAGTGAAGTGGTAGCTAAGCCCTCAAATAACGTGGAGAAGAAATTCTGCTTATCATGACTAAAAGTAGTAGAATTCAGTTCCTTAGATTTTGGTTCTTTGGAGTAGTATCTCCATCTGAACCACTGAATCCATTTAATGTCTTGTTTGTGGGAAATGCTACTAACATCTTTGGGAACTGCTTGTGCATTAAGATAGTACCATCATATTGCTGTACGGAAAGCTATGCCAAATGCACCATATCTTTAGTCTTCTTTTACACAATGTTTGGGATGTTTTATGATTGGTTCACTTGAATTGTTTCATCAAAAATGAGGTGTTTACAGAAAATCTTTCATAACAGCCACCCAAACCAGCACTTGAATTCTAGACACCTTCAAAACTGTACAGTAGAACAGCAGCAATTTCAAGCTTAGGTAGAAAAAAAATTTAAAGTATTGCCTGGACAAAACATATAAGTATCAAGGGCTGAAAAGTGAATTAAGAGATTGTTAGAACCAGGTAACTTCTTCATAGCAGAAAGAGAGAGAATTGTAATGCAAATCTGAACGCAAGCAAACCTACTAAGGAGGCAGCAGTACCTTGAGAGTGCACGTACAGTTCTGTTAGATACTGACAAATAAGTGTTGACATATCAGGCAACATTTTCTTGTTTTGTGTGTTTTCTTTCATGCAAAACCAAAATATGTGGAGCTTGAAAACTGCACTTCTAAAAAGATTTATATAAATATTTCTTGAAAGTTTTTTCTGTTTAAAATTAATCGCTGAATGAAAATAAGCAAAGAATAAGAACCCTTACTAATAAAATGTGTGGTGTTTGATTTCTTTTTTCTCCAGTGTTTTCAGGGTGACTCTCTGTTATCAGTACGATTGCAAAGGCTATCCCAGGTTTTTGTGTCCTTTCTTTGCTGCCCATGGAGACTGGGATGGATTCACTCCACCCAAAACAAACTTGTTCCTCCACCCATCAGAGATAACTTTTGTAAATGTACAAACATGAGAGTGTAAGTCCTGTTCTGATAAATTTGAAATGTCAGTTCTGTGAATGAAGCTTCACAGTATGTTCTTTTGAGCAGTTACAAACAAGATATGAATATTGTATCTGACATAACAAAATCTGTACCCCATTCACTGTGTTCACAAGGAAAATAAAACCTCCAAATCGTTACACTGGGGACTTTTTGGAATTGCAGTTGGAGATGATTATTATGGGGAAACTAAGAACTATAAATGCTTTATTGTTTTGATGGAAATCGGCCAAGAAGGCAGATAAAAGACTTAAGAAGAGCTAGCAAGGAAACAAATCAGAGACCTAAATGACCCTACTGGAAAAATAAATGCTAGGACTTAACATCTGGTTCTTGCAGTTCTCAAGTCACTCAGCAAATGGTCAGACTGATTAGAACTTGTCTGCATACTGCAGGGAAGGGAGTAAAGACCACATCATATCAACAGTGGCAGGCAGTGCCACGTGAAAGCTCATAATCTACAGTGATATTGCTATAGGTAACAGACATCAATGTCTAGATAAAGCCTAATTTTTAAAGTTTGTGCCTGTGCTTCAGTGTGACCCCTCTCGCTGGTACAGCCATACAAACCATAAATAGTGATGAGTTGGTTATTAAGGAGATGGATGTGGAAGCATGTGAAGCATTCAGTAGCAAATTACCTTGGACTTCATTGCAAACTTTAAACAGCGGCCAGGTTTGTTCAGGTCATGAACTTTTCTTCCAAAGGTTTCCAGTCAGATTGGACTGATTTACAGTTACTTCCTTGCTGACTTAGCTCAAAATCACATTTTGATGTAAAAACACTATTGAGCCAATGAGTTTGAGGACTATTGCTTGAAACAAAACTTCAAAATGAAGGATTTGGGAAGACTTCTCAAAATAGAAGAGAAATACCTTCACCTGCATGCCCCAAACATGCAAAAAGACTAGCACTTTACATGGGCTGTATTTACAGCATGCAACTTTACTGTACATGAGGAGCCTGAGATGATGAACCCACTCGATGCATATTAACAAGTGCAAATCTAGGTGTATCGATCAGCTTGAGTCTTACTGATTCTTGAAAAGTGTGCAGCATGTATATTATTAAGGACATACTGGTTGCTTCCAGACTCCAGCTGTCCTCTCCCTGATCAGCGTAGCTGTCTAATCTGGCAAAGCCCTAAGGTTTAGGGGAGAGGGGCCACAAGGTTTGCCTCTGAGCCACAAGTTACATATGCTAATAGTACTGGCAACCAGCAATTACTCAGCATTGGATGTTTGGTATTGGTACTAACCAAGAACACAAAAACATTTTCTTTGTTATTTAAGGAAGAGTAAGTGAAGTTCAAGTATTTTTGCTTTGTTTCATGGAGTATAGTAGTGTGTTTGAAGCTTGTTTTTGTCTTCTCTAGTTTGCCCTTTGTTCAGGATGGCAAAGCTAACAATAAACAGTAGGTCTACCTGGGGGTACCATTCCCTAAAGTCTGGTGAGGTCACAGTCTTTTTGTATTACTAGTCATTCCCACCTTTAAGTACTACAGCTTATTTTGCTTTCATACAGGTGATATGCCAGTGTAGAAACAGGGCACTGATAGGGGTCTTCTGTAATATTCTCATTCGTGAAAAGCAATCTTCTTGCCTAAATATTCAGCAGCAAATTAATGGACCAGTTCTTGATGATGCAGTGATAAATGTGAACAAAAGACAGGGTGCTGAACACACACACAGAGAAATTTGATTGTTATTCTGTCAAGCTTCTTGATAATGAACCAACTTTATA
Source organism: Falco naumanni (assembly GCF_017639655.2). Lineage (NCBI taxonomy): Eukaryota > Metazoa > Chordata > Aves > Falconiformes > Falconidae > Falco > Falco naumanni. Next base: position 73,867,314 of record NC_054080.1, read on the forward strand.
GGATATAGATATATTTCCGTATCTCTTCCATTGAAGCTCAGGAAATCAAGTTTAAAAAATTCAGGCTTTCTTTGGGGCTTGGGGCAGTAGTAAGAGAGAACTAAAACTGTCTTTCTTTCAGACCAGTCTATCTTATGTGAACCATATTGAATGCCATCCAGACATTTCCATAGGAGCTGCATTTACTTCTACTAGATTCAAATGTGATGGTTGACATATAAAACTGATTTGTTTGTAGCATTCCTTTTTACAAACATAGCTACATTTCATTCTTTGCATATTTTTTTATTTGTAATCATGTGGTTCCACAATAGCTCCATCAGTTCAAGATGTCTCAACATAAACTACGTGGAACTCTTCAGGCTAAATCTTAATTTATAAAATCCAGTGAATTTTATAGTTCTAACTGGGGACAGACTGTGTCTCCAAATTTTTTTTCAGGAGGTCAGAGGTTCATTCTTTGCCTTGTCACTTCCTACAGTCTCTAAAATAATCCTTTCTTCAAGAGAAACACGTTTTACTGCACATTTTAACCATAAAGGTGACTAGGCTATGCTCAGAAACCCAGCATTTATTCACCATCCTAGGTTACAACAATAGCAGTTCATTTACCAGGAAACATTTCAAAGTGGAATTTAAGTGACTTGCATTTTTAACACCAGCACAGGGATCATAAAAGGGCATTTTAGGATAATCAAACTTGGGTATGAAGTATTCAGGTACAACTGCCCTGGGCACTGGCGAGGCCGCCCCTCGACTCCTGTGTTCAGGTTGGGCCCCTCACTGCCAGGGGGACGCAGAGGGGCTGCAGCGTGTCCAGAGACGGGCAGGGGGCTGGTGCCGGGGCTGGGGCACAAGGCTGGTGGGGAGCGGCTGGGGGAACTGGGGGGGTCAGCCTGGAGAGGAGGAGGCTCGGGGGCACCTTGTGGCTCCCTGCAGCTGCCTGACAGGAGGGTGTAGGCAGGGGGGTCGGTCTCTTCTCCCAGGTGACAAGTGACAGGGCAAGAGGAGACGGCCTCAAGCTGCACTAGGGAAGCTACAGATTTGATACTAGGAAAAATTTTGTTACTGAAGGGGTGTTGAAACATTGGAACAGGCAGCTCTGGGAGGTGGCAGAATCGCCATCCCTGGAGGTGTTTATAAGATGTGTAGATGTGACACTTAGGGACATGGTTTAGTGGTGGAATTGTCAGTCCTATGTTAATAGTTGTACTTGGTGACCTTAAAGGTCTTTTCCAGCCTAAAAGATTCTATGATTCTGTAACTATATGTTCGTTCTTTGTGATTACTGAATTTGATAAATCATTGACTTGGATGGAATATATGAAATCTTCATGTTCTGGGACTTCTTCTGGGACTATTTCACAGCTTGAGCTGGGCAATGAAAATGGAAAAATGTTGACCTAAAGAAATACTGCCTTGTTTAATAGTCTTGCACTCTCCCCATTAAAATTCTTTTGTAAAACATAAGCATACCATTTCATTAAAAAAAATAACTACAAGGCTTCTCCATATGTTACTCACTTTCAAGGTCTATGCAAGTAAAAATCTGTATTGCATTAAATAAGAAGTGAAGGTAAATATGATATATGGAAATCTTCCAGATGATTGAACTGTAAAATAAGATTCAACACTGCAGAATGTTTCTTCTCTCTCTTACCTAATAGCATGCATTTCTATATAAAGACAATGCAAAACTTTTCATGTGTTTACTTTAAAGAAACTTAACCAGCACTTTTAGCAGAAAAATCTAGCTTATTTTTGAATTGCTGTATTGGGATTTTTACTAAAATCAAAAGAAAAATAATGACTTTAACATGACATCTAACTGATCTCATTCAATCAGTGTAAATCAAAATCAACTCTACTGAAGTAAGTGAAATTCAACTGATAGGGACGTTACGGTGTTAGCGTCAGTTCCATTGACTTCAGTACAGTTACCTCTGACCTGCCTCAGCATGAGATCAGATTCAGTCCAATATGGATAGACTTGCACATTCAATTTAAATCCAGGAATGGTCTGGAGATGTGAAGCTTAAATCCATAACCGCATTTCCAAAAAGGTAGAATGTTCACTAAAATTATGTGGGGCTCGACATTAAGAAAAATAGGAACCAGCTGCAAGTTTAGGATACTTAAATATAGATAAATTTCTAATTAATTTGTTTTAAAATCAAGTGACGGCAGATAAGCACCCCTGGTTTTATTGCCAGGGCATAACTGCATGTCTCTGGATTTGTACTGCATAAGAAACTAATACATGAAGCAGAGCATATGCTTTAAGTGTGAGCAAAATTATCTGCCACTGCAGAAGAAATCCAGAACTCCGGACTCAACTCTTGGCAAGTAAAAACCTTTTGATTCATCTTTACACCAAAACCTAATGTTGACATTAAAGAAGGATAAGATGAATGAAGTTTGGTGCTCTAAATCTTCTAAGTGTTCAGCGTGAGGGAAGCTAATAAAGCTGGCCAAGGTGGTGAAGGGATTTGGTGGTACAGAGGTTTGAACTGGATGGCCACATGCAGGCAGGCTTCTGTATTTCCTATGACCCTTGAACCTTCCCCATTCCTACAACTACCTCCAAATTGCACTGTTTTTTGAAGTTCAGAACCATTTCAGCAAGCCTGTTCCACTTTTCGTTTCTGATTGCATCTGAAAGCATTGAGGAAGGCTGCTCTCCTCTCAATTTATTCAAGATGTTTAAATACATTTTAAATTCATATGGAAACCCAACCTTAGTATAAAGCCTTAGGAGATTTCACCTCGTTACACCGCTGCAGGTTCCAAAAAACCTGTGCCAACCCACCTACCAAAGTTGTGAACACATCTACATCACATTGCACACGTTAAACCAGGGAGCAAGTTGTTAATAAAGATCACATTGTCACTAGACAGTTATGGACAACTACATAAGAATGCTTGTTCTTCTTTTGTTCTTTTTCCTTTTTTTAGAGCAAATCAGCAAAATCAGGATGGAGCCATGACTCGTAATTTCCTTGCAGTACTGCTGCTGAAGATTCTTACTGGAAACATGCAGAGCATGACACATCTGCCTTTTTAGCCTGACCCAGGAGTAGTCAGACATCGCAGTGAATTCAGACCTTTTCTCTCCTCTCATTCTCATATGGAGTGAATTTCCAAACAGAGGAAATGAAGAACAAAGTGGAGTCCAGGTGACTGTCTGGTCATGACCATATAATCATAGTAAGGCGGTATGGGGAATGTGCTGCAGTCTTCAAGAGGTAGTACAGTGCAACATAAACATGGTGTTTTCCCTGGAGACTCTTCCTTAATGTGTTGGAATGGCAGGAAAGTTCTGAAACCCATTAAGACTTTTAGACTCCTGAGAGTTTAAATTCCTGGAAATCCACATAGCTGGAGAGATTAAAGAGCTAAATACAGACAAAAAGCTGCCCTCAGGATAGGAGTTGAGTGATAGGCCAGCAACCTATCCCTTAAAAAAATAGTAATATGATAAGGCTTCCATTCTGACAAACAGCATGATAGATACAGATGGCAGAGTTTTGTTCAAAGTCTCTAAGCAATATTTGATAGTACAAAAAAACTTGGAGTGTATACAGTAACTATAGACTTAGCTTGGTGTGTTTATTTTAAGTTTGCTTACTTTCATATTGTAGCAGTAGGATGTATAATTTGAAATAAATAGGTGATTAAGATGTTGTATTAGTTTTACTTGGGTTTTTTTTTAAAGCTTCCATATGAAAGATTTATAGATAGAAGAAAATGCAAAAAGAAAATATTATTCCAACTAAGGTCTTCAATGAATGCAGATTGTTTGCATCTGCTGTGCTGCGTAATACTTCACAGAATGGCAGATCACTAAGAAGATCAAGAGACAGCAAGCGATCCCAACAGGAACTCCAGAACTGGAACAGAAGGGCCCTCTGAGACCATTTTACCCCAGTGCAATTACCTTCTTTTACTAGACAAATGCCGAAGTGCATTCAAGTCACTGTCAAAATGGAATGTCAAGAAAAAGCTGAGATGTTTATTTTCAAAGCTGGAGTCCGTGTCCCAGGTAAGCAACCCTCTGAATGACCCTGTTCTTCCTGACTGCATCAGATGACACATGCGGGTGTAGGGCCATGCAATCTGATAGGAGGAGGAGGTGACATTTCTCCATTATCAAACGGGTTTCATAGAAGTTAACTACTTAAAAAATCATCTGTACCTATCAAGATTCTGATTATACTTAGGATTTTAGAAAGGTTCCTGGGAGGTCAAGATGCCCAGTGAATGTGAAACCAAGTCATGAAGAGAGCCCCAAAGGGCATGTCTCTGTCAAGCCTTTGTTTTAGGCTCCTCAGACAGAAGAACCTCAGCCTGGTCAATCCATATGGGACACGATGGTCTCTTGAGAGGCAGCAGCCAGAAGTTAAGAGCACCATCCCTGCAGCGTGGTGCCTGTCAGCAGCCTGCACCTCAGCAGGACTTTTCCCTTAACTTGCCCTGCACTGATTCTGCTTCTCTTCAGGGTATGAGGGATGGGAGCTGATTCTCTGCCCTGTCAGAGGGGTGAGTTGCAGGTAGCTTATTTTGTTGATCTGTCTTAGTTTATACAATCAAACTCAGGATCACATAATAGTGCTTTGGGATGTGGGCTTTTTGTTGTTGTTGTTTTATTTTAATGAAATTTGAAGTTTCATTTTGAACTTTTGCATTGTGAACTATCTTAAATTCAGCATAAAACTGAAAACAGTTGTTAAGAGTTTGTTTCTTCCCTTTTTTTGACTTTTATTGAAGGAGGTTCATGGTGATGATGTTTCATCAGTATTAAAACAGGAATGTGAACAGCATCTGGGTGCAGGGTCAGGGGTGGGAGAGACTACGTCTCTGTAGCCTGCATAAGGCACTAAGGAAAGGAGCCCAGGCTCCAGACATGCATCTATGATCAATTCAGCCTCTGAAGCAGCTGACCAGCTGAAATCCCTAAAATTTCCAGAGCAAACTGATAGAACTGAAAACCTGGCTGAAGAAGTTCTTACATCATGTTTTAGTTTAACTCTTTCAAAGTTTAACTTGAACATCACCTCCACTGCCACCACCCCTGCCCCATATTTGCTTGGTTTTCTGCTGTGTTCTTTTATCATTTCCCAGTAACACAGCTGGAGAAAACTGATTTTTCTGGGACGATGGAATTAGTATTGAGAAACAGAACTGTTTGGCTTTAGATCACCGAGTTGAACTAGAAAGGGGCAAGGCATGTCAAGATTTAGTAGTTGTTCCAGGCTGCATAAAGAATGAATTAGTAGTTTCAATTTTATTCTCGGTTGCATAAAGATAAAAAATACCACTACCATGACCTAAGCCTTTGTTGGCAATCCTAGCAGAACAAGATAGGTCAAGCCTGAAAGCAAATGAGTGGGGTGGGGGAAATTCCTTCTCATTCCTACAGGTGCACTATCTGAGCCAGCGCTGGAGAACATGAAGGAGGCAATATGAGGAGGCTTGTGCTGCCAGAACACCACCTGGATCTCCTCTGGGCTTAACCAAATGACCTGGATACACAAATTCAGGTTGGGATGGCCCTAAAACACTTCAGTTAAAGATAACAGATCTCCAGTGACTGTCATCAGAACTCTTGAGTATTCCCAGGCCTCCACCGGGTCCTGGCAAGTTAAAATAGAATTGACTGAAAATGGGCTAATCCTGTATGCCCCAGAGTGCAACAGAGCACTAAGCACAGTGCACTTTAACTGCATTTGACAAAGCGAAGTCTTTCATCACATTTCTATCAGTGCCTGTTTTTTAGTTGCTCATTTCTAAGGTTGCTGATATTAAGCTAATCTTAAGGCAAGCATTCACCGTGTGCCGATAACAAACTTGGGACACTTTGTATTTGACAGTGATAAAGTAACCCCTTTCTTCCTATGTACAAAACATATTTATTTTAGCTAACGTTGCCTAGGAATTAACACTATTTATCTTACAGTACAATAAAAAGCAGACTTCATTAAGATACAGCAAAGAAAAGTCTATATAAAAAGTTTTGCATGTGACATTAGTAAACCTCTGAATCATTTCTCTCAGTGCTGTCAAGACAGAAAAGTGAACACTGAATGTTGTTCATGTGAAAAACCTGTAATTTACACTTTGCATTTTAAGAAATTACTGCTGCGTTTTAAAATTCAATAATTCAATATTAGTATTTGAGTGTTCAAATGCCTATCTCATATACCTATCTGTAAATATCTATAACAAATGTTTATTTGAACACACTTTAAGCCTGGTGTGTTTGCTTCTGTTTAAATGGACGAAGAAAAATAACACTTCATGTCCAATTTTTCATTTAGCATACATAGGAATTAATTTCCCTTAGATATTTTGTAGTATTTGCTCTGTGTGCTGTCTTAGTTATTATTCCTGAAAATATGCTTCCTTGACAGAAAAGGCACAGAAGAAATAAAGAAATATAAACTAATTGTTGAATGCAGTTCAAAATTTGGAGAAAAATTTCCTTTTTTTAAGAAAAAAACCCAGAAGATAGTTTAACCTAATTCTAATAGAAAAAGGTGCCTTTGACTGACGTATTTTATCTAATCCTACTTATTTAAGAAAATAAAGGTGCTTTATAACTTTCCAGCTCTATGGCATTAGAGTGCTTGCCAAGTTTTTCTTGGCTAACACTATGGATAATTATTTTTCAACTATGTGCATTTTAGCACTTAAACCACAATATTTACCTACATAACAACTACAGAAAGAGTGCAAGTTTCCTCAAATTAGTGTGGCCCAGGCAACTTTGTGATTAAAAGCCGTAATGATAAGAAACCAATATACATAACAGCTGCTTCCATCAAATGCACTGATTTTCAGAGCTGTTGTACACACAGTTATGCTTTAATGTAATTTACACTGGTGTTACCAAGCTTAGAACCCAGTCCAGAGTGCTTCTTTAATTCTTGACATTCCAACAAGTTGCCAATAAACCCACGTTTAGTACTATGTTGTACAATAAAGTATTTTTTTGTCCTCTAGGAAACAAAGAAAGGCTGATTCATTTTTCACAGATCACTGAATGGCTATGAGCAGCGCCCTTTGGCTAATGCAAGCTGTATCAGCAGCCTGAAGTTCAGAGCCTTTCCATCACTTAATCCTGAAGGACAAATTTGAGGACTGCTTTTAATGACTGTATTTACCTGTTGTTTCGAGGCTATGCATGATCTTCTCCTCTTCGTGGTATCTGCATGGTGAGTATCCAGCTTCCTAAGGAAGACATACTGGCTAGTTCCCAGCAGCTCTCAGGTGCTTAGACTAAGTCATCTCCCACAAGACTGCTTCAATAAGGCACAAGGCTTATTTAACATTTGCATCAGTTGGTTTATTTGAAAACCACTTACCCATCTTTTCATAGCCTATGACCCAGGGATGCATTCAAATGAGATTTCAAACAGCAAATTTTTTTGTTATTAGTCCTTGCATCTCTAAATAATGGAGGCCAAAAGAAACACCCCACCAAGCTTTCCAAAGTTAATGCTCCTCTAGCCGCCACCTCATCTAGCTGCAGGGGTAAATACTGAAGTGCACTGGCATTCAGTTACTAAACTGAAGACACTTAGGTGGAATGAGCTGTTTCAAAAACAATTAAGTTTTATTTAATTTTGAGGTGGGTGTTAATCCCTTGCACACACCCCGAAAGATAAATTGAGTAGCAGAAGATGTGATATGTAAAAAGGACAGTCTGGAGTGATTTTTTGATTGAGTTATGGCTAAAGGGCAAATATTTGTGTTTATATAACGCTTGTTGCTATAAAAAGCAACATCGATATTGATGGGTGGAATATTCCTTGATGCGGAGACTGGGGGAAGAAGCTGCAGTAAAGATGTATACCTGTGATCCGTATTAACATTTGTTACACTGCTGCTTGCATACAAAAATTACAAATATACCAGTCTGATATATATATTGTGACCCATCACAAACAGATCCTAATTTCCTTTGAATGTGCCCATTACTTTTCAAATTATTGCCAAGGGCTTTGCTAAACAATTTTTAGAGTATCTTTGTGAAAGATTCTCCATAGATCTTTCTTTTCAGTTTTCTCTTTGGTTGCCTGAATCTTGTGTTGCAAACAGGAAGGAAATTTAACCTGCAAAGAGGACCAGTGCATAGTTTCACAGCTGTGGCCATACCTCAGGGAAAACCTTACTCCTCTCTCCTTATCTCTGACAGGGGAGTGATCTGTTCCTCATCCATACCTGTCCAGCACGTGAAAACCTCTCTGCTTAGACAGGTCCACCCCAGTTGTCGGCATGCTTTGAATCCTGAGCAGCCTTATTGCTAACTGGTGGCCAATCTGTCTAATGATAGATTACAGGACATACAGGACAAGAAATATTTTGCATAGTGTATTCTTCTTGATACCAAACTTAAAGATGAACCAGTGAAGAAGAGAGATCAGACTTCTGCTGTCATTGATCATTTGTGCTAAAATCCACAACTCCTTTATGATTTATTAGCATTCACGGAAGAGTGGAATGTTGTCCAAATAATCATGATTCAATAATGTTGTAATTCCCTACCAGTCATGCTGCAAACTGAACTTGGGTTTTATATTTAGGTAGGGATTCACATAACAGGTTTATATATAATTTCATTGGCCAGCTAGCACTCTCTTTATGAAGCATGTTGAACAAACCAAACAAAACCAGCCCAACCTTTATTGCTCTGTTTCCTTTTTGATGTGTTGGCAGCCTGGATTGTTTTTACACCACGCATAAACACTCCCTAGAGACAGATGTCAAAATGAAGCAGCCTAAAAAGCCAGGATAAAGGTTCAGGTTCTGATTCCTGGTTGTTGGTTCTTCTATTTTACAACATTTGAGAAAGGCAAAAACACAACAGAGAGGTAAAAATCTGCCTACTTGCGTAGTCCTCTTCTGTTGTCTGCTTTGGATACTCAGGGTAGCAGGTCCTTAGAGCTGAGAGAAAATGTGACTAATTCCTGCAGCAACAAGGCCAAATAATTCCTTCATAATTTTGTGGGAAAGCAGAAACATTTCCCTGAACTTCAGTCCTCATGGAAAAAAATTCACAGGGAGCAGGAGCTTTTGTTAGAAGCTGCCTCCTTTTTTTGAAAGTCTAATAATGACAGTTTGAAAAAGAAACGTTTTCGCACACACATCAGTGTAGTACTAAGTGCCCAGCTCCAGGTCTGTTGTTGTCCATCTGGTGGGGTCAGCTGTCCTCATGAGGCTGCCCTGGAACTGAGGTGCCCAAATGGGTAAAAACTATCCGAACTTCATGGTCAACATGGGTAATGCTTGCACAGCTACAAAGAGCCCTTCCCATCCATGAAACAGCTGTGTCCAGCCTAGTTAACATTGTGGTATTAATTAATTAGCTGAGTTAATAACGTCTCCTGGGCCAATGGCTTCTCCTTTCATCTGCTGGCATTTTAATGGTGTCATAAGGGACTTTAGCCAGGAGACAATCATTTGACCCCCGTTGGAAACTCTGGAGACTAGGCTCACCAGGACACACTGGAGATAGGAGGGAACATTTCTGGCCCGTTCCTTGCTTTCATTCCTGTGCTGCAGAACAGTGGTCGCTGTAGCTGCAATTGTACAAGGGAGGTATTTCTTCATGAGCAGCTCTGAGCAATCATATTTTTCCTCCTGCTCTTCACTCTTGTGCTTCTGAGCTTATCCTGAACAAAATTTGACTTGCTGAGTTTGCTGAGATAAGCTAGAGATAAAATATTCTGTGGACAGGTGTTGGGGTTGAGCCTGCTAGCTGCAAAATGATTTTTAACACCGGTGTTCTCCAGAATGCCATCATCCTAAAGGGCTGAAAGCAAATTATTTTTCTTTCTGACAAAGCCAGACATCCCATGCAAAACATCACAGGACCCATTCTCTAACCTTGGTGATCCCAGGGGATTTATAGTCCTCTTCTCTTTACTGGGTCTTCTTGAGCTTTCCTTTCAGCTCTGGATTCTTCATGGCCTCTGCCTCTCCCAGCGTGCATTCACGGAACCGTCTGAAAGTCTGGATCTTCTTGTTTCGAGGCAGCCAGTACTGTGTCTGTTGCTGGCCGCTGCCCTCCTCAACAAGCATCTACAGCTGCTCATGAGCGTACCCGCAGCGCTGAGATGTGGGAGCAGCTCGAAGAGCAGACCTGTGCATCTGAGGCCACCAGGACTGAAGGGACACACAAGAAGCAGCCACGAGAGGTGGTGCTGCAGCTGGAGAACAACAGCCCTCTGCAGCCCCCAGAGCTGAGACACTGGCAGGGACCACTGTAACTGATACAAAGAAAACCCATCCCAGCCAAAGCCGGACTCTTGGCACTTCTGTAACTGCCGAAAAGAGTTATACAATCTGAAACAAAAAAGCATTTTTAAGGCCAGAGGGGAGGAGGAGGCTTCTGCCTACATAAAACCTGTTGTGCACTGTGTACACAGACATTTATATTTTAGTGGTGTTGGTGACAGGTCTTTTTGAAAGTATGTGCATGTGCTGTAACAAGAGAGTTACTGGGAATGGATAACCAGCTGGAAAAATGTGGTCAAGGTTAAACTTTTCAGGTCCATTCACGCCTGTGAATTAATTTAGCTTGCCATTTTATGATCTTAAGTTGTGAAATACTCATGCAAAGCATTAACAGCTAAAGCAATCCAAGAAAAGGTCTATTATGCCAAGCTCTAATCACTAGACAGTAATTAGGCTGTCAGTTACAAAACACAGCATTTGTGATATTTCCAAACGGAGCAACAGGCAGTGCCATGTGTCAAAACCAGGGATTGGTTCAGACAGGTAAGAGTCTTTTTATTTGACAGTTGCCAGCTTAATTTCTGAGCAAATTAAAACCTTGTTCCATTGTGCCAGTGAACCCTTGTCTGAAAGAAGAGCTTACAGAGATGTTCTCAGTGCAAGCCCACAGATAATAAAAGAAAAATATGCTAAGAATACAGTACAGATTTTCCCCTTGAATTTCAACACAGTGGCAGATTCTTATTCATCTCGTTATGTGAGACCTCAAGGCATTTCTTTAACACATACACCAGCAGAAGTTAAATATCACAGCATCCTGAAGAGTTTAGTGAAGTCTGTTTTATTGCTGTTGAAAATGAGGCCCATGTTAAGTCCAGCATTTTTGAATAACAACCATGAAAGTCATGTGACAAGATCCATTTTCAGGGTTCAAAGATAAAATCAATGGTTCACTAGATTAGGGGCCCAAAGCACACTTAGCTGTCAATGTGCCCACATATATTTCACTTCTAGGCTCAAGGTAACCTCTTACTTGCATTTATGCACTGACAGCTCCCCAGAGCCTGCTAGCTGGGAGAGGTAGAAAACCAAGATGCATTTAAATCATTGCACTCATGCACACTGTTTTACTATATAAACATAGATAAAGAAAACATTTAAGCTCAACTGTAGAAACAGTAACTGATACTGACTTTGGGTGACATAAACAAAGAGTGATATTTTGCATTCAAATATGCCACCTGGGGCTCATGCAGCAGATTGTTTGTGGTAGAAGTAACTGTCCAGCCTGACAGCAGGAAAAGTATCTCACAACCCTGAGACAAACCATTGCAGCAGATACTTGACATGTTGGGTGCTGATGACAAAATCTTTGCTTTTACAGAGTCAGAATTATTTACCGAAGACACAGATGCAAAATTTTCATCAGTGAACAAGCTGGTTCCTATAATGCACACACAAAAAAAAAAAAAAAAAAAAAAAAAAAAAAAAAAAAAAAAAAAGCCTGGTCTTTCCTCAGTGCAGAGAACTGCAGCCTTTCTCCCGAGAACACCCACATGAACCTGCAGGTTTCATTTCATTTCAGGTAGCAGCAAAATTCACCTTGGGAAGGATTAACAATTAGCACTGAAAAAGGAAAGACTTATTAGAGATCTCTTTTCATGGTTTTCTTATACGTCCGGCAATACTACGTTTTTTCATACAAGATCACTCTTAGAAGTATACACATGGCATTCTGGGCTTTTATTTAAAGAAGTGAAGTAGACACCTGTGTAACTAGAGCTGCTGCCTGCAGATGGGCTTGAATGTTTGACCAAAAAAGTGTCTCCCTCAAAGTATCAAGGAACCCTTTTTTCTTTAAAACGGTGTTTGAATGCCGATAGCCAGTTGTCAGCCTTATAATCCTATACACAGATGCACATATAATGTACATTTATAATCCTATACACAGATGCACATATAATGTACATATCAGCTTACAGATGTAGACGTGAGTTTACTTGCTAAATAAATACTGGGGGCGGGGTGGGGGGGGTAGGGGGGTGTCCAGTCTGGTATACTGCTTTAGCAACTGCTGCCAGGAACAACCAGCCCACCCACTGCAGCCACTTTAAAGACTATCAAATACAACTCTTAAGTACTAGCATGCTGTAAGGCAATGTGAGAAATTTTACCACCTTGCACAAGACCAGCACCAGTTGCTAGTGTGTCTGTTTCTCAGAAATGTTTATTTGGAGAAACAGTTGCTCAGACATTCAGACACTATATAGACATTCTGGAATTTCTTTTCTTTTGTCAACATGTCTTTTTGTTAATGTATCTACCTACCTGGAGTCATGCTAAACTTATGCAGATATTTGACAGGTACATAGGAGTACATTTTATGAAATCCCAGATAAATTAGGAAGGGTAAATACTGAGTAGGACAGAGAACAGTATTCAAGTATTTACGGAAATTATAAACAGGACAACAGAAAAAGACTATCTGTGGCTTTTAAACAGCCCCAGTTCAACACATGCAGGTGTTTTGCAGTAGTGCAATGCACTTTGGCTCACAGCACCATTTAGTGATAGAAAGTTATACTGCCTCCTTTTACACAGAGCAGGAAAGTTAGCACAGACTTCTCGAATCTTTTGCTAGTATCTTAAGCCATCATTCTGCTATTATAACTAGAAACATACAATGTAAACAATTCTGGGGAATGAGTTATTGCCAAATGAGGAGAAAAGGAGAAACATGTGAAAAGAAAGAGAGGAAGATAGAGATATGGAGAAAGGTTCTGAGAGAGGCACAGATAAGACATTTGACGTGACTTTTCGGTGCAATATGGTAGCAAGAAGAAATTTACTTACAAGCTGTGTGGTATTTGGTCATGGAGAGCAGAGGCTGTATAACCCTGTCCATATGGTTCTGCTGAGACCATACCTAAAAAATACATTTGGTTTTGAGCAACTTACTATAAGGATGATTGTGCCAAACCAGAATGGATTCAGAGAACAGCAGAGCAATTATTAAATGTCTGAATTTATGAGGAAAGATGAAACAGCTAAATATATACATAACTTGGCTATGAGATATCTAAAGGGAGACATTAATTGTCTGTTAGTACAGTATTCAAAGGCTTAAATGCCAAAGCAGCTGAAAAATCACATGAATTATTTAGTGAGATATTAAGAGGATGTAGTTAAGACTAGTGAAATGGAATAGTCTCAAGTGATGGTGCTTGAGAAAGGGCTGGCCCCCAAACATGTGATATATGAATACAGTCTTCAGTTTAACTGCCACATTATCTGTCTATAGGTTTATCTAGAGTACATGTGCGTAGCCCAGGCGACAGAAAGGAAGGTAGTAGAGGCAATTTCACTCCAAAATTAATTTGTGGCTAATAATATGCAATTTATGTTCTAGGTGAACAAATGGCATGATCTATGTATGTATGTAAACTCCTCAAATCCTTGTGGAAATACAGTGTTTGGTATAAGGACTACAGCATTTAGCTGTCAAAAACTGGAAGTTTCTGTGCCACAATTCGCATGTGGGCTACATATTCATTGCAAACTCTGGTATTAGTCTTTCCATTGCTGGTTTACATCTGCAGAAAGCACATATGCAGTACAAATAAATAAACTTAAACTGTTCAGTGGATTTAAAAGAATGTACTTTCCTGCCTACTGGATTTTCCAGCATGAGAAAGAAATCTCCGGAGGTTTTTCTTTTGTTTCCATGTGAGATGGATGAAACTACACAAACACAGAGACCCCAAACTCATTTAATCTTCCCTCATTCCCTGGCAAAGAGTATATAAAACTTTGGAGATCTTTGGTTCTGCTAAAAAAAATAGACTTCATCCATTTCTGCTGTGCTGTTACGGTTTTTATCTATGGTGCTTTGTATGGAAGTTGCCAAACAACATCTGTGTTGCTCATGAAAAACAAATGAAAATGTTTTCAATTTGTTTAGATCAGCACAAAAATATATTTTTCAAGTGAAAATAGTTCTTGTTCTAGCAGCTTTCTGATGAAGGACTGACTCACAAACATGTGAGTCAGAATTGCTCCTGGCATTTTGCTGCCTTAGGTGAAATACCAGCCCAAACACCCATTCAGTTCTTTATCATGTTTGACAAGTTAATTTAAGAGTGCTTTCTATCCAGTCAGAGTTTTGTGAAATAATTTGTCTTTTTTGGTTTTGCTGTGCTTTCTTCTCTTATCCTATTGTCTTCATTCAGCTTCACGCCTCAGCATGTCCTTTTCCTCTTGTTACATTTACCTCCATAGGATATTGCAATTATTCTTGTCATCCAGCCTCTCTTCATGCATTTCCTTCCTTTTCCTTCCCGTGCATGGTTTTACTGGAGTCCCATATCTTCTTGTCCAAGTCATCCCAGTTGTCACACATTGTCACCTAATAAGCCCTGAGGCTGACTATTGCACTTAACCTTTAAGGAGTCCTACTCTGCACCTTGGCATTATCAGGGCCTGGGATTTCTGGGAGAGTTAGAGGGATCTGATGGTGAAGAAAACTGCGAAGACCTCTGATGCGGAAGAAAAAGCCAGTTTCAGCTACAAAACCTCCTTTCACGTGTTTTTATTTAATTTTAATGATTCTTTATGCTTGTAGTTTAGTATCTGTAGTCTTTGCTTCCTACCTTTGAAATGTTGCCTCTCTAAATCTGAAAGCAGAGAACATTTTGCAATCCAGTCTGGGGGTACTGTAGCAGACGAGCACTCCTTCTCCATCCTTCACTTATAGATGGGCAGGAAGGACCGGCCAGGTACAGGTTTCCTGACCTTATTGGTTCTGCGGGAGCCGTGGAGACATGACTGATACAGATCCTTAATGCACAAATGTCATCTTTTGGAACAGCTTTAAAGCAGCTGCTGGCAGAAAAGCTCTGCCAAATCCCAAAGGATTTTGGTTTAGCGAAAGCACCCAGGTTCATCATCTAGAAGATAAGGGTGTGAGACATATGACAGCACACAGCCTTATTGTGAGTCCTGATTTAAACTTCAAAGGCCTGAAACTCATGTGTGTCCTGCAAACAGGAGACCTTTCCAAGCCCTTCCAAAAGGCTGCAGTGTCTGCAATTCCTGCAAAAGGACCAGAAGCAGACAAACTTCACGAAGAATATGCTCCTTCCCTGTCCTTTGCTGGGAAGCATTCCCTGGTGAAACCTAGCAAGCCGAAGGATCCCTTTCTAATAGATCTCTACCAAATTTACGCTGAGATTCAGGAACATTTCTAAGAATGGAAAGTGTGATACACATATGGTATACGTGTATGCATATGCATACACAATATACATATATTAAGCTTTTTGAGTATTCATCTTATTAAGAGAGTGTAGTTTAAAATTTAGGAAGATAAGACATTCGGTCAAGATTCTTCATGCTTTACCCTGCTTGTTTGCAAACATAATTTCTCGTGGTCTACTTTCCACAGTTTTCAGCAAGTGTTTTTAGGAAGATGTCTTGTGTGAAAGTGAGACCTTAAAATTGCCAGATAACCACATTCAGACTGTCTAGGGAAACTGTGAAACCTGATGCATGAGAAATAGGATGCAAACTGATTACAGAGAAACTAGAAAAGTATCCAGGGGGTCGGGAGTGTAGGCATTTTTCCTAAGCACCGTAGAAGCACTTAACCATGTTTTAGATGGAATGTATTACTGAAGTTCAGTTGTTCCTTGATTTAGTTTTAGAAAAATACTCAAGAAAATTTGAGGCCTCTCCAGGACACACTAATTTTTGCTTTTGCAGTTGCAGCTGTCCACTGAGGTTAAGGAATTTGGATCAGTTCCAGCCTTCATTTACACGTGTTGAAATAAAATTCTGTTTGCTGTGTCATATGGTGGTGTGTTTAATGAAATGCATGAATGTGTCCTAACTGTTGACATTGAGATGAAGATAGAAATAGAGGATGGTAAGCATCGTTAAACTTCCTTCCTACTTCTTACTTTATTAAACTAAGTTACCGTAAAGTGTGAATATGAAAGTGAATATACCACTTTCATTTCAATATGACCTTGATCCTAAACACTGCTTCAGCTGAACAGATTCCTGCAGCCTGAAGAAGCACACAAAACGGATATGCACACCTGCAGCAGACAGGATCACTATCTTGTACTGTTTATAACAGCACAATAAATGAGTCATAGCTATTTGAAGCATTCAGAAGAAATAATTCAGCACACAACTCCTAATATATTCCAAAGGAAAAGAATACACCAAGGGCACTGTGCCTGCTGACTTTACCAATGTGAATAGGCTTTCCTCGTGGGAATAACTCTTGTGGTCCTCACTAGGAGGGAAGTACCCTACAGCGGCTGAAGAATGCAAGAAATGTTCCAGAAATCATTTCATTGTTAGCAGTGTTTGAGGTGGGTTTGAAAGCCTGTATTATAAAAAGCAAATATATGTCCCAATTAAAACTTCTCCAGGCCTGAATCTTTGTTGAACCTGTTATCAACAAATGAGTAATTAGAGGTCAGCTGTGGAAAGAACCAGTTTCTTACCACTGTTCCCAAACATATCTGCAACAAAACAAGGGATGTATGAAACCTTTTACTGCCTACCAGCAGGTACCATCAACTACTAAATTCTAGGCACTGTTAATGACATCACCAGGGAGCGTGACTTAGGTCAAAAGCTTGGCAGGAGGTGCTGGCAACTGTTAAATCAACAGCAATCAAAACTGGAAAACCAACATGCTCACTACCATCGAACCTAAAAGAGAACTTACTGTGCCTCAAACACAGCAGCAGGTTTAATAGAAAAGTAGACATGTTTATGGTTTCAGATTTACAACAAGACTTATAAAAACCTTATTACTCAGAATCCAGTCTGCTGCCCTAGAAACTAAGAATGTGACTTTGTTGAGAAGAAGGATCTGTTGACACAAATGTCTTGCCCACGTTTGCCATTGTGGTTAACCAAAATACATTTACTACTGAGAAGGTAAATAAAAGCAAACAAGATGCTTCTTATACTACAATACAGTAAGGTTCAAACTGACCAACCTTAATGCTATGGCATAAATATGCTTAATGTTTACGGAATTTTTCTAGAAGCTATTTGCCCTGTTTGGCTTAATGTCTTATACGAGACCTATTGAATGGGAATGTGTTTTCGGTATTACATGTACTTAAAGACTTCATCAAAAATATTCAGAGGAGCTGCCATGAATACCACAGTTAACCACACTGCAAATAAAATGGGCCATGGTTTACTCTTACATTAACACGAATAAAACAATCTTGTCCCATATAGTATATGTACACCGAAAATTAACTGACAAAATGATAACATTAATGGAAACAGTGCTGTATAAACTTAAGTCAACTACACAGACTATGCTGAAATAGCACAGTAGCTCTTAAATCTGCAGAAGAACTGAGAAAGTGGGAAAACCAGGTCTGGTGTCTGAGTTTCTGCCAGGGCTGCAGGGTCTCACTCAGCTGCTGGGCTTCTTCTCCAGTAAGTAATCAAAAGCAAGCCCAGCATCATCTGGCGCTAATGGAGAAACTCCAGCTCACAAAGAGACTCACAATGTTCAGTCCTGGATTGGTCTGCTGCCATGGGATAGAGTCCTCATTTTTCTCTTCCTCCTACATGGAGGAAAAGGAAGACAAAAAGAGGGAGAGAGAAACTACTTGTAAGAAAATAAGGCCATAATATATCTGTGTCAATATACATCCTTGAACTGGGTTGGGTTGGTTTGCAAGCTAAGAAATCCTGAAAGGCAATTACCTTTCATCTGAATTTCTTTTTTTACTAAATTCATGCTTTAACACTCTTTTAATTCTATTTTTAAAATTAGTCTTGAAGCCATTAAAAATAATGCAGGAGACCTGCCTCCAGTGACTTTTAAAAACATCTGTTATTAAGTCTTGCTCCAGAACACGTCTATGTAAGCAGAGCTTGAACATTAAAATGAGTTTGTTTTCTCAGCAGAAATTCTTTCTTAGAGTCTAAGATGACCTCCTCATGCACATCTGTGAGCAAGGCTGGAGCCTCACATCAGAAGTGTTACAATTAATATGAAAACACAAAACAGTCAGCAGCTGTTGAAGGGGGAAAAAAAGGAAAAGGTCAAAGTATTAAGATCGTGTGATTGCTCAGTAAAGCTATAGTTTACACTGTGCCACAAATCAGCATGGGAAGGACAAATTTTGCTCAGAGATCACAGATTCCTTCGGAGAAGATCCCTACAGCGCAGCTGTAACTTGTGACAACATGTGACAAAACCACTCAATGGAATAATGCTGACAAGTAGTAGTTTTCCAGCTCCCCAGAAAAAGCCCCAGGCTCTGCTCTCTGCAGCTTCTACCTTCTTTTTCTGGCTTTTTTTCTTTCTTAGAGGTAGTGGTAGAGGGGGGACAACATTTCCAGTCACTCCATATTTAACAATTTTCTGCAAAATCTTGTGAAACTTTTCTTGCATTATATACTGAGAGAACCAGGGCTCAGGAGTTGGTTAACCACATGGTTCGCTTGTGGAAGATCAGCACTGCCCTGAGATGTCATTCTCCCATGACTCTAATGTTTAGACGAAGCACTGGAAACAGTTTTTGCCCATACCATTACAAAATAAACGAGATTCAGTTCTACTAGAAGTTGTTCACATGATCACATGGGTATTGTATGTGAGCTAAACAGCAGTAACTTCTGGAAAGACTCCATCTAGGAAGGAAGCGGTTGGCTGACCACACTTAAGCATCCTGATTTCCAGTTGTATCTTTTCATGGCGAAAAGCTTTCCATTTGGTCTACAGAGTTTCTCTTCTATTTGTTGTTAAAAAACAAACAAACAAACAAACAAAAGTGTTAAACTAGAAGGAGGGAGATAGAGGTAATATTTATAGTATCTGAACCATGGTTCCTTGGGGGACTTTCTAAAGGACTGGTATCAGCCATGCTTTGGAACTCCATCCATAATTATAAGGATTTTCCAGCCTCCCAAAACACTGCTGCCAAAACACCTTCATCAGCCCCTCATCTACAGATGAGGTACTCACTGGCAGGTGAGGTCCTTTCTAGCATTACTGGGTTTCACAGCTGGTCAATGTTATTGTAAGGTCACTCTCAAAAGTTTTTGAAAAGTCATGGTGATCTGGGGAGGCTGCCAACAAACAGAAGAAAGAAAACATCATTCCTGTCTTCTAGAAGGACAAGGAAGATCTGGAGAGCTAAAGGCTAATGAGCATCAACAGCCCCTAGTCTCAAAGAGTCAGCAAGAACTTACGCCCTTTTATTGGAAGGTCAGAATTCTGTGTCAATTAAAGTATGAGAAGACAGATCTGATAAATTAATAGCAGGTAACTTAATTGATACAGTCTTCAACTCAGGAAGTCCTTAACCACTAGCTTCTGAAGCTTGGAGTAGGGTGGAGGAAAGATCAGTCTGTATGGGCCATTCTCGCTCTTTCGCTATAAACATTCACTGTTGCTTTATGCCCCAGATGTGGAATGCATGACGATTCTTAAATAATTCATCCCCATTTACAAGCCAAAACCAACCCATCTCTCAACTAACAGAAAGTTGGTCATTTAGCTAAAGCTGTGAGTAATTGTTTCTTGGGGTTAAAAAAAACCCCAAAGCAACAACAGAAAAAAAGATAAAGATAAGAGGATAAAAGTATATTAAGTAAATTATAGCAAAACCTAAGTTGGTAAAACATCAGAGAAAGATCAGGGGCATTTTTATACTGAGTTTGCAAAATAAAAAGAGTTAAAACATTTTCTTTGCAATTTTGGCATCAGAATTTAGCTTTGAGTGTTACCATAACTTCCAAAAAATATGGGGAAAGAGTTTTCTGTAGTGTTCATATGGCACAATAATGACTATCTTTTCTAAAATATTTCCTCAGAGACCTTAATTTTCTCTGAATCCAGCAAGTAAAGTACAAACATCAGTCTCTGTGCATCTATGTTTAAGTAGTGTTTCAGGCTCCAGGTTCTTCTGGGATTTTACAGTAAGAGTTCTCCCTTGAATAGGAAGTGAAGATGTGGATTGTATGTTGGCATAAAACTACATTTGCAGTGGGGCTGCGATGTGTGGGTAGGTGTTGGGGTGTTATGATTTTGTTTAATAAGACCCATGATTTGATGTCAGTATGGTTGGTTTGATGCCTTTATTATCAATTTCCTGGAATTTAACTATGACATTGATAGGAAATACAGTTGAGCAATTCTGACTCTAAATTAAAAATTTTGTTGTAAAAAAATAGTTTACTATATGTACTTATCATAAAAGGAAACAATTATGTTTTTGAAGAAGTATGAAAAATACACTTATAAAAAGGTTGCACCATCGATTCATTATTTCAAGTGTTAACTAGAGGTTAAATTATTAACCTATGGGAAGTGCAATTTGAAACAGCTTTAGGACAGATCCACCAGAGGACAGTTTTTCCTTTGTAAGCCCTTTTTCAGGCTTAAATATCAGGAAAAGTAACCCCACGAGCACACACTAGCCTGGTTTATAAGAACTTGTGCTTGATTCAAACTCCACTGAAAAGAGCCTGTTTTCCAGTGAGATCCACAGATCTCAGCAAGGGTCCCTGGTCTACCTGCTCCAGATATTGAAATAAATAATGTACCTTTAACCTAGGAACTGGCTTATTTTTGAGCAACTTAGGAAAACTATCTATTTTTGTTGGCCTAATACCTTTCCAAGTAGAAGCATTCTGTCATCTGCAGAAGATCTCTGCTAGTGTTGAGTGCCTTCTCTTTGGGCAGATGTCCAGGGATGGCACGCTTTTAGCTGCAGCACTTTGGGATATTTTTGTTCCTGATGAGTGACTGACGTGTCAGATGCACCTGACCAGTAGAACACAGTGATAAACACGAGGGATACCTGCAGAAATGTAGATCAATTACAACATTTTGTATTTGATCTGCGACTCTTCATCAATCAAGTTCACAGCTATTTTGGATTGTGCAGAGCAGTTGCAGCATACACGGTGACTCTGGCCATTGGTGTTAAGATGCTCCACTGGTTTTGAGGATGACCCTAAAGCAATTTGTTCATTTTTTTCTTCTTTCAATTAATTATTTTTTGCCTGGAAAATGTGCTTGCACAATGCCTAAGGATGATTATGTCTTTTCAAGATATTACAGATAAACACGACTCATTTAGAGGCGGGGCGAGCTCTCTTGCCTCATAACACCTTCTACACCAGCTGATTCACTGAACAGCTCTACAGAGCCTGACAGGATCTCTCATGTAGTTCTCTTCCTGCAGAAGCAGTTTAATATGCAAAGTAGCTGCTTTTGATCATCGTGTTGATAGTGATCATTGTGACAAAAAAATCAGGGTATGCGTTTTTGTAAACCCAGCTCAGTAAGCCATCATCCTAAAAACATTTTTAACTCTAAGACATTACTCAGTATTGTGTATGCTCTCCACAAAGGGCCATTAATACTATGATTATTGGTTTTAAATGATTGTACCATGCACATTTATAATACACAAACTGATACAGAACACATTTCCAGTGAAAGACACGTTTAGGATACTGGTCAGGCTACCTCCTACTTACAGAGGGAGCAGAATGAGTTTCAGGGAGAAAGACTAAATATTCATACAGCTAGTAGACAGCAAAGGCAAGACTGACTGGAACAATGAGCATATTCCGTAAGAAAAAGAGGGAATGCATGTGCGTACCCTGAAACTCTAAATATCACCTGGTCAAGAGGGGGCCAGCCAGTTAGATGGTGGAAGGAGAGGTCCTTCCTAGAAAAAAATGTTGTAGATCAACTACATCTTTTCTTGCATTTCTTCACCTGGGCCTTTAAAAAGCATTTTTCACTATGCTGGCTATTTCGAACACCATGGGTGGTGCTTGGGTTTGTATTTTTGCTTGATTTGACTTGAGATAGGTATGATTTAAAGTACCTAGAGAACAAAAAGGGTGGAGTAAATCTATAAACCAAGACACTGGGCCATGTTAATAAGTGTCCTGGTTCCCCTGTAGATCCTAGGGGTAACACTGCATTTCCCATTTGGATTTTGATAGGTGAGATGAAAAGCTCATAAGAAAGGGCAGAGGGTGCTGGAAAAAGCAGAAATGTTTTCTAGCAGCACACTCGAGGCATGTTCAGGGGCCCAGGCAGAGCATCCCACTTGCCAGCTTAAAATCTTTTTTTCTATGCTGTAAAAATGGGAAATCCAAATTAAAATTATTTCATCAATAGAAACATCAGATTTTTTTTTCATAACAAGAGGGACTCTACCCAGCCACAGACTGAACATGACTCAGATTAACCATGGTGCCACCTCTTAAAATAAATCTGTACCTAGTCTGAAGAACTTCCTTTTCAGCCTGAGTCAGAGCAAATAAGTTTCAAGCTGTGAACGCATTACTGTTTCATATCCATGAAGCCCATTAACTCATTTACCAGCCTCCATTTTCTGCTACTTCTTAGCTTTCACAAAACTTATTAACATTCTTTTTCATAAATAACATCAATTTTTTTATTAAACTGGTCCTAACTGTGAAGTGTTATTTACAGTTACCAAGGGGAGGGTGCTTGCACCATTAACTGCTTCATGTCTGTGCTCTGAAGACTGCAGGAGCTTCCAGCTTGTTTCTTGCTATAATTAGAATTGGGTTGATATGATGACTGGGAAAATGATTCCTTGACTTCAGGACTGTTTTTTTTTGAAATTACTCAAGTATTCCTACATTAAATACTTGCAATACAATTTGTTTGCTTTTCTTCATTGTTGTAAAAGGGAGACAATACAAGCTATTCAAAGGTGGCATGCTGGAGTGAAGAGTGGTTCAATTTTCATACTACTTTTTATTGCTTTAAGACCTACGCTTCTAGTGCAGGGAGATAAAAGCATGGTGAATCAAATCAAGAAGATTAATCAAGACACAAAAGCTCGGTTCAGTGCAAGAAGCCTCCCAGGAAGGCTGAATGAGAACTTGCACTCAATACTACTCTGCTGCTTTACCGGTAGATGTCTCTGTGTCAGCTTCTCCCTCTGTCTTGCCTCTGATAAGAAATCAGCATTGGAAGACTGCTGTAAAAAGGATGCCCAACATTTTTCCTTGCACCTGCTAATCTACGCCCATGTCCAAGTGATTCTGAATGAAATTCAAAGAATCTGGTTTGTCTAGATTATTTCAAAGTGTAAACCAAGATTTTTTTAATAGTCAAACTACCAACAATTAAATAAATGTTAATTAGGGCATCTCCATCTTTAATATCTACATGTTATTTATGAACTAATCTAATAGATGAGATGCTCGTTCAGAAGAGGCACACCACAATGACAAAACTGATATAAGGAAAAACAGAGTTAACAAAAAAGAAAACCCCTACAATAAGAGTGACTATGAATTCCACATTATCTCAATGCACTTTTACATCCAAAGAAAAAAAGAAAGGCAGAAATGTCACCAGAATACAAGTATCTTTCCCTCTAAATGTTAATTGTCCTTAACAAAGTTGCCTGAGAGAAAAGAGGCTACTAACCAATAACAGGAATTGTTCGGGATGTGCAGTTCACACATATACATGGCAGTCTGTCAAATACATATAACAGATTTTTTTCTACTGCTGATAATGTTAATCTTATTATCACTTGTTAGGGTGCACCAATCCTGCATCCAGAGATTGTGCCTGTTCTGGAGTGCCATCCCATGCCAACCTTTTAGTCCACAATCTAATCAAAGTGTTACAGGACAATAGTATAGGAAAGAATGAGGTTAGGAAGCAAAGATGCACATGGACTGCACATCTCCAAGTATGCCAGATACCTCCTTTCATCTTCACAGAGAATGCATGTCCTCTATCAAACTTTCTGCAGTTGCAAGTAACAGACACAGAATTACCTTGTGACTGGTGTCACTGCTGTTAAAGACAGGCTGTCACCACTGTCCTGGTTGTGCTTCGTAAAGGTGTGAATGACAGTCACCCATCACCATCAGAGATGCAGGTTTGTCATAGCAAGGCTGCAAACGGAAGGGAATGGGACCTGCTCTGAGCTGTTTCATTGTTGTCGTTCCTCACGTGATGGAGACTGGCAGTGCTGGACACCATCTCAGAGGAAAGGCAAGTGAGGAAAGACCAAAGAGCCTTCCCTCAGAGGAGCGGCAGGGGACAGGGAGGTCTATGATTAAAGGGATGATGAACACAAGAAAAAGAGCAGTAAGCAGAGAAGTAGAAAAATAAGTAGAAAAAGTGGGTAGTACAGGACCAAATAGGTTGGTCTGTTTCCTCATTTTGTGGGGTTAGAAAGAGGGGTCTGAGGGTGAATGTGAGTACGGCTTTTCCTTGAGGTAGAACACCTGCCAGCCTGTGGGAACTGAAGGCCACTGATCTTGGGGTATTGTCTGATGCTGCAGAAAGGGTGTTTAAACTGTCCATGATTAAAAAGTTTGCATCAGCTGAGATCATTTGCCAGAATACGGAAGGTAAACCCAGATCTTCATACATGTAATTATGTGTATAGAGAGGTGTATTATGGGCTCAGTATCTTATCTTTTTGATAAAAAAGGTAAGGGAAAAAAACAAAGAGGACAGAAAGAAAAAAAAGTCATGACAGTAAATGAGTTGTGGCTTGGAGAAGAATACAGATCTAGTGGATGCCCTGTCTGGCAGTGAGCTGAGAATAACTGTGTTTGCTGTGACTACTGTGATCTCTTGCTAACATCAGTGAGGACATGACCCACACTGTCGAAGTCCAGTGCCATTGTGGGAAAGGTGTCCAGTCTCTAGCACAGCCTGAAGTCTGAATGGACACACTGATTATTGCTCTAAGAGATCACTGCAAGTAAGTCTAGGATGCCTCCAAAAAGAGAGTTAATGTAAATTACAATAATAAGAGCTTCAAGACCCAGTTAATTTCAGAATAGTTGTGCAAATGACTAAATAGTAGGTCTTCAAGGAATTCCAGGAAGAATTCCTTCGGTTCTTCACGGCATGGTGCAAACCACTAGAACAGAGGACTACAGAAATAATCTAGGGAATTTCTCCATTGAAGCTTTGTTTTCGAAGACAGTACATGAACATTTAAAAAATTGGCTTCAGATCATGAAAGAATTAGGTGTAGAAATTAAAACTTCCTGGCATAACACTTTAATGGAACACATTCATTGCTTATGGAAAAATTTACCCACATGTACTGGATATGTGAAAACACAGTATTTTCTCACAAACTCTTCTCTGTTCAAACTAAGGCTCTTCCCTGAACTGCTCTACAATATTGCTACATTTTTTTTCTTCCAGGTACTTGTTAAGAAAATGAGCTTCTCTCAGTCCACCCCTAAGCATCTCAGAAACAAAGAACAGAACAGCATCTCAAAGTTGCAGGCTATTTTGTAATCTCCTCCTGAAAGACAGCTACATAAAAAAGGGTTTTAATTTCAAACATCCAAAGAAGGTGTTTGTACAGTTTAACTTAAGGTAGCTTTCAAAGAACAGTTATATTAGAAACTTCCTTCCTTCCATTAATTACCAAAAGAGGAGTCTGGACTCTTAACTGGGATGGCTCCATCAGATGTTAGTGTCCTGTCACATAAGTGAGGTTATTACCCCCTCCAGCACAGTTTGTGCCTAACAGCATGTTCAGGTTTCCTGGATAAACAATCTGTAAACAAAAGAAAAGAAGAAAAAAATAAGCACTGAAGCTGAGGGTCAAATAGCAGAATGAGTTGTTTATAAACATGGCATATTAAAGAATTGTTAGAAATAGGTTATACAGACATGGTTAAACATACAAGATTTCAGCGTGTAATAGCTAAGGAATTCAACCAAGTACAAAGAACAATGAAGCTCAGCCTCTGAGAAAAAAGATATAGCATAGTACAGGAAAGAGGCAAGTTGCCAGTTACTGGACATTATACATTGTTTCTTGTTAGCAGTTTTTTCACCCCCTGAAAAAAAGCCTCCATTTCATTTTATATTAGCTCTCACTGGGTTCAGCTAAGTAAGAATTAAACTGAATGCTTTGTTTAAAGGAAAATCAAACCTACGAGTTCAAGTACATTCATTAAATGGATACGTCCATTCGCCTTTCTTTTCAAATATCAAAACTCAGCTCTATTACTGTCCTTTAGAGCCCTGTGTCAGTGTGCCACTCTTGCCTATTGCTTAACATTACCTTTTCAAGCTTACTTCCCAAATATACTCAATTCCCTCCAACCTCCATCATCTCCATGCACTCACTACCTACCCTTTCTTCCTTTTCTCTTCTTGATTTGCAGCCTTGTCTTCTGACTACTTCTAAACTCACACCTCACATGCTTGGTAACTTCTCCCAGTACAACAGAATCGTAGAATGACAGAATCATTTAGGTTGGAAAAGACTTTTAAGATCAAGTCCACCCATTAACCCAGGACTGCCAAGTCCACCACTAAACCATGTCCCAGAGCACCACATCTACACATTTTTTTAAACACCTCCATGTCACTCCAGTTTGCAAAACTACAAGTAAGCACCTGTGTAATCTCACTGAAGTTAACTTGCATCCTACAGCTATTTTTAATGAATGGCATCTTTGAGTCCTGAGTAACAAGTGGCTGCAGGATAGAAAATACATCCTGCTGAAGAAAAGCTGTGATGTGCACAGGGGTTACCTACAACATTCGCATCCAAAGCAGAAAGACTTTGACCAGCTGTGAGAAGGTGAGCACTTCTAGATGAAAAGCAGTAATTCAGCCTTGAAAAAAACTCTCACAAGTTGAAGGAAAATTAAGACATAATAAAAATTGAGAGAAACATAAATATTGAAGGTTGTGGCCAGGAATTTTTTTGTAGTTGGAAGCAAACAACTAAAGAAAAGCACTTACATTATGGTTATCTGGCTAATTGACATGGTGAATAAGAACAGTGACTTAACAGTGTTTTCTTGAATGTCAATCATTGTGTTTCTTGTAAATGAGTGTACAGAGCAGGACAGCAATGGACCTATAAATGTGAGACATTTTGGATCTGTGTGTGCAACCAACATGTTGTAATCAGTAGCACTCAAACACAATGATCTTCTAAAGGAAGTAAGCAGTCCTGAAGGGCAAAGGCATTAATGTTTCATTTCATTTATTTAAATATTCATAGGCCTCTTAATCACCAAGATACCTAGAAAAGTCTGTATGAACAATGCATTTAGAAAGGTTTTCATAGCACTTCTTTCTATTCTCACTAAAAACTTCAGAGGAAAAAAGTAATCAGAAGTACTCTAAGGAATCTCCTGTAAGAGAAAGAAATCCAACTCATCATTGTCAGTTCAAGAGCTCTCTCATTGACACTGCTTGACAGCAAAACAGCAAAAAATAAATTATTGTTTGCCTTTTGGTGGGGTTTGGGTTTTTTTTTTTGTTTTGTCATAGTCATCCTTTGATGAACAGAACATCATGCTTCTCCTGTCATTACTTAAAAGCCTAAGGTACTCAAAGGTACCTTCTTGCAGCGATGTATATTTTACCAGTAGAATATAGATATTTGTAATATGTTCTCTCCTTGTCTTCTTTCTGCATTTTGCTCAGATTCCCCCTGCCGCTTGCTCTCTATTTCTTCCCCACTAATATTACTACCATGTGTACAACCTTCTCACACAAGGTCTTTTTTTTTTTTTTTTTTTTGGCCTTCCATACTAAGTACAAAAATGTAAAACCTGCAGTTCTGGGTATGTTACCAAAGGAAACAGTTTTACTTAAAACCTTGTTTTTGCCAAAATATTTTCAAAGTATCTGGAGAGGAGTCAAACCGCAGTGGCTCTCAGTTGTATTTCCTTTTACTATTTCCCCAGGTAGTCCCAGCACAGCACTAAGTAATTGGATAGTCTTTCAGGAAAAAAAAAAAAAAAAAAAAAAGAGGCTGCACGAGACAGTTTGTAAGTTTAAGAATTATCCTTCTGGGGCCTGTGGGGATGAATATAGGGCACACAGTTGCCAAACTTGAAATCCTTGCTTGTGTTAGTTGTTCCTGAAGACCGAAATCAAATATGACAGTTTATACTAAATACATGGATTATGTTCAGCCTTTGTAATGCTGGTTCAAATCTGCTTAACTTTTCATAATCATGAATCAGAGATTGGAGTTGTCTGTGATTTTACTTGATTTTGGCATCTGATCCTGCCTCTGTTTCAGATCAGCCTTTTCATATAACATAGATATGTATTATGAGTATAGATATATATTACTCACAGAGCATTAATAGTGCAGTGGGAAAAAAAATTTCTCATGCAGCTAGGTCTGCTGAATTAAGAATATAATTATATAACTGCTATCATCCCATTTTACATGCCATCTAACTAAATCTTGTTATATCCCAGATTTCAGCTTATATTAAAAACACAGCTCAAAGGCATCTTGGTATAAGCCAAACATATTCCTTGTGTACTGGGGGTCTTCCCACAGGCCAGCTGTAGTCCATTACTTTAAAATTTTACTTAATTTTTCTCAAGCTATTTGTGGTCTTGCTGACATCTCCAGAAGACTTATTCCACATCCCCCTTCAGGAGTGTTAAGGTCTTGAGAACACAGGCACTTCGCTTTGGCACTAAGGATTCTGTCTGCTTCTCTTGACGGCTGCTGAATTCCCTCCCACTAAAACTGGAAAAAAAATGTTTTAAAGCTGAAGTAGGTAAAGTCCTTTTGTCCTGTGCCTCCATTATCCTCATTATAAAGCTTGATGTGAATGAATCCTCATTATGTTTTCATTTCTTTGCAGGATCATAATTTCTGGAGGGAAAGGGGTATCATTGTTTGGTGAAGAGCACATAAAAGATGGGCTAAGGGAGCAGCAGAGTAAACATAATTCAAATATCACAGCTCACAAGATACAGAGTTTATGGTTAGCCCCAGAAGGATGTCTGCTGTATGCAGTGCGTGCAACTAGGGGTTTTTTGGACAGACCTTTCAGTGAGTCAACTGTTCCCTTACATCTTTGAGGAGCCAGCGTTAGCAGATGAACTCTGTCTAATGGGTTTGTAAAGACGAGAGGACAGTTCCCTGGAGTACACACTGCTGCTATTCAGTATAAGGGCCCTACTGCAATAATGTCTTACAGCCCTTAATATGCCTTCTTAAAGATGATTCATTTGAAAATGTACACACATAAACAACATATATACAGCTGGAGCAATGTCCAAAACGTAGAACCTTTCACCTCAAACCGGGATTCTCTCATCACCCAGTGTTATAACTAACACCTCTGTCCAAAAAGTGTTAGGCAGAATTACATACTCTGCAGTTCGAGTTCAAAGTCAATATATTTACACTTGATGGGATGGAAACTGATATGATTCTCCTCCCTTGCTGTGCTGGTTTGGCTGAGTTAATTTTCTTCATAGTAGCTAATATGGGACCATACTTTGGATTTGTGCGGAAAACACTGATCAGAACACAGGGATGTTTCAGTCCAGCTGAGCAGGGCTTACACAGCATCAAGGTCTTTTCTGCCTCTCACCTCACCCCACCAGCGAGGGGCTGGGGGGCACAAGGGGTTGGGAGGTGGCCCAACTGGGGCAGCTGACCCCCAACTGACCACTGGGTATTCCAGACCATACAACGTCATGCTCAGCATGTAAAACTGGGGGAAGAAGAAAGAGGTGGAGGCGCATTTGGGGCATGGCGCTTGTCTTCCCAAGTAACCGTTAATCTGATGGAGCCCTGCTTTCCTGGGGGTGGCTGAACATTTTCCTGCCGATGGGAAGTGACGAATTAGTTCCTTGTTTTGCTTTGCTTGCATGCACAGATTTTGCTTTACCTAATAAACTGGTTTTATCTCCACCCATAAGTTTTATTTTGCCCTTCTGATTGTCTCCCCCATCCCATCGGGGGGAGTGAGCAAGTGGCTGTCTGGGTCTTAGCTGCTGGCTGGGGTTAAAACACAACAATTGTCCTGAGTGGGAAAAACCAAGAGGTACATTAGAGGCAAAATTTTTCTCAACTACAAGTACTGTATTGCCATGCTCTACTGATATCTTAATATATCATAGTATCTTTTTACTTCATTCAGGCCTGTAAAGTCAGATTTGGTTCCATCACTCAGAGCAGTCCGTACTCTGAAAATGCATTTCAGATCTACATATGCAATAAGAAGCAAAAATCCAGCATAATTTTTCAGTGTCAAATCCTTGTTTCTGGGATCACATGGCAGGATATTTCACTTCAAATCATCTTTTCTTGCTACTAGGTTCACTACATAGGTGAAGTAGCCCCTCTTGGAGAAGATATGGCATATGGCAAAGTGTCACAAGGACCTGCAAGTAGGATTGTTAAATCAGAAGAAGATTTTTCATTTGCTATTCCAGAAAGAATAAATAATCTGTTTATTCTGATACTGAAAATGAAGATGAAAAATTTTCTGCCCATTATTGGGCATTACTTGAAGGAGTTACAGAGACAGTATGGCTGAACTCTTTGATATAGTGGCAGATTACAAAACAAAGCTGCCAGCCACAAGTTAAAGTTTCAGAGGTTCAAACTGGAGAGTAGAACAACTTCTTCATTAGGAGGGCATTATAGTACTGCAACAGGTTACTCAAAGCAGAGGTGGATTTTCCATCCTTGGAGGTTTTTAACACTTCACTATACAACACATTGCTGATTTGATCTAGTATTGGCAAAAGTTCTGCTCCAAGTGAGATGGTGGACTGGATGACCTCCACAGTCTCGTCCAGCTAACATTTCTATGATTTCAGCATAAATGGCTGATGCACAAATGCTAAAAAAAACCAACAATAAGAAAAGACAGCAGAATAAAAATCAAGTCAATCCAGCTTTGCAGGGAAGATTGAGGGATGAAAAAACCTCTGCGAATACCTATGAATATTTATGTTCTTATACTGCTTCAACACCAGCGAACCCAAGCAACAGCTGACAAGGGGTATTCAAGGAATATCCCTAGAAAATGGGTATTTGAAAGCATCCTTCACCGAGTCTTCTCTCCAATGCCTTCCCACAGTCCTCTGAATTTTGTTGCCGAGACACCAATATAGGTAATCAAAGAGCGGATTGCTCTACCAGAGCACAGTAATTCACGTACATTGCCTTGTTAGCTTTGATGTGGCATCCACGTTGGAAGATAACTGTAGCTGGCAGCAGAAGCAGAAAAGGAATGTTCACTTCTATATAGATGTGACTGTGCTGCAGTCCCTTCTGAGATGTTTGGCAAACGCCTACAATGAACAGTCTCTTGGTTTGAACTGCGCTCTGTCTTTCTGTAGGGAAAGCAGGATCATAATGCAGGCTTAATAACCCTCATAACAATTCAATTTCCTGTATTTTCCCACTCACACAGGCACTTTCCTTCTTCCCAAGGATGAAAGGGTCTGTATTTCTTTAAAAGTACTTATTTTAAAATATTCCAGCTGCTGCTTTCCAATCAGCCGCTAAGTTTAAGGAGAAATATTTCACTCAATATCACTCTGCAGTCAGACTTGAAAATGAAACAGAAGTATTTATTTTTTAAGATCATTGGCTTTCTTGAAGGCACCCTAACTTATAATTAGTCCCAAGTTGTTTCTTAATTTCTCCATATTTGTTCTTACTCTGTTTTATTATCATGAGGCCAGGAAATATGAGTCAGTAACCCTAAGATCATCCATTTCACTCACTTACAGGGGGTTGAAGCCCAAGGCTAACAAAAAGTGTCAAATATTTCAAATAAACTGAAAATACGTCTACCATTTACCACCCACAGCTGAGCTCATATTTGCAGCAGAATCGTAGATGGTCTAAAACATGTTTAAAGAATTAAGTATAATAGCCCCACAGAAAGGAATGTTTAGGCTCTCAACAGTTACTCGTGAAAAGGAATATATTATGAGGTGTTCTTTTCAATGGAGCATTTACTGTCTCTTGGTAAATTTTATATATTCATTGATGCATTAATAAGGTGTTCACATTTGCCTTGGACTGCTGAAAAACTGACCAGTCCCCATGTTTTGTCAATTAAAAAATTTCACTGTTTCCTTTTAACTTTTCATTTTCCTGATGTTATCATCTTGTTTTCAGCTGAATTATAAATAGCCACTGTTACAGAAAGTCCACTCTTCCAGTGTTTCCTGTTAGACAGAAAGAAAGCACTATTCGCTGGACTTCTGCAGTGCTCATCTGTTCTCCAGAGACTTTCAGATCTTACTTAAGTTCAGAGGTTCAGATCATTTAGATAAGTTTCTATGTATTTCCCTAGATCCACCTCAGCACAGCTAATGAGCCCCAGTCCTTCACAGTAGCACACTTACCTGGAAATGGTAACTAAAGAAATCTTCCACCACCAATAGCCAAAAAATCTTGAGCCAAAAGTTAGTGGCGACTGCTGGGCATTTGATTTATTCACTTACCGGTTACCCTATGGTTGAAGCACTTTAATTAAGTGGAATCAGACACCAAAGCCTTTCATTGCAGAGTATGACAAAACCACTGGGCTGTGAGTTACGCACTTGGTAACAGCATTCACAGAAGCCAGTATACAGAAGAAGAGCACATCTACACTACCAAACAGGTGCAATGATGAAGAACAAAGTCTTAACAGCCACTTTGTTTCTAGATTTAGGCAGTGTCTGCAACACCACACCTGACGCTTGCATGAGAATATGGGTAACAGTCTCAAACCCACCCTTGACTTAACTTTTCCATTTGATGTGGAAGCCTGGCGACTCTATTCTTTTAGAAGATGAGGTGGTAGTGCCGTATTTTTTGTAACAGCCTGGTGGTGAGAGCATTTGTGCAGGAAGTGGGAGCCCTAGGCTCAGCAGTACACTATGCACCCTGAAAATGCCCATAAATAGCTTATTGCTGTTGACTACATTCACTGGAATTGTTAACGTATTCAGAAGAAAATCAATATGCATTTCAGCAAATAGCGGCACCAGAAATGCTGGTTTTCATGGGAAATATGTAGTACATCCAGAGCACTGGTGAACCACAGGCTGCCATTCCTGAATGCGTGTTTTGGCTTAAAGGTTTACTGTACGAAAGGTTGGTGGAACCAACTTCATCACTTGTACGTTTTCAGTTAAGGTGGCTGAAGTTGCCATGGTTGAGCTGTAAGTATGCTGGAGCTATGCTCATAGCCTAGCTCTGCAAGTAGGTCACTCGTAAAACTTGCACATAGGATAACCTACTTTGGGAAATTCAGGTGTGCACAAACTGCTGAGTGTCATTTAGGAGATGCTAATCAAAAACACTTTGGGGTATGTGAAGCCACAATATTCTAGATGACTAAGTAACTTCACTAGTGCCTGTGGTCCTTCGGTTTGACTAGGGAACTAGGAGTTGTAGATTGCTTGTGCAGTTTAGGTACCTAAGACACACACTAGACTCCTAAATGCTTTCTCCAACCTATCTTCTTAGGTGTCTGAAAGCAACCCCCTCCCACTCAAACTGATGGGCTTTTTATTCCTTCACAACTTTTAGAAATGTTAACTCACCTCTCAAGTCTGATATGAAGAAATACGAAACTTAGGTTACCACATACCTTTCTAAAACAGGGTTATACAAGCTCACCTGGGGCGGCTGCTCAGTAACAGGGCAGAGGAAACCACTCTGACTGTCTCTGTGCCTGTTCATGCAGTCTCATGGTCTGAGAAGAGTGATCTGTACCATTGGGTGGTTTTCAACTTTCTAATGGGTTCCTTAGCTTTTTCTGTTGATACAAACAAAATTATCTGAATTTAACAAAGTTCTGTAAGTAAAACTGTCTCATAGTCATTCTGCTGATCAGGCAGAGATCAGGCAGAGACACTGCACAGAGGTATTTGGTGCCTCTTTACCTCTTAAGCCCTGTATTTCGTGTGTTAGGGAATTTAGTCAACTCAAAGCACAAGTCTTTTCTGGGAGGTTTGTAGCGTACCCACTACACCTTTATAAATATCTTTGCTACGGCATAAACTGATTTGTATCGTGTTCTTGTGGTGCTCAGCAAGCCTGGGAACTGAGCCAAACCTCTTATTACACATTTGACTACAGAAATGAGTACACTTGGGAAGAGAAAAATGTTATTAAACTGAATTATGTTATGCCCTCATTTTTCTGCTTCAGAGCAGAATGATACAGAATGAATTAAGGCAGTTTGGGGGCCTTTATGTTAAGGCAATGAGTTAAACATGAATATGGTACAGTCTGGGAGGTGATTTCTACTAAATTTCAGAGAAATTCATTAAACTTAAAGTAGTCATAGTTTCCTCTTAGTCTATCTGTCCAAAAAAACTCTATTAGCCCGATTGCCTCTTGATCTTTTAACACAGCTTTGTACGTTTATGCTTAGTTTGGCTCAGAATCACATATAAGGCTTATGCAAAAAGATGGCTTCTCTAAATATTACCCCTTCAAATGCAACCTGATCTAAAGGTCAAGCACGTTCTTTCTTGTGAGTCATCAAGAATAATAATGTTTCTGCAAGCCAAATTCTGGCCTTAAATTCATGGCCTCACATTCACCTGTGCAAATAACTAAATTCAGAATCTGATCTCCAAACAGATGTCTTAGGAAACTACATTGTCTTCCGCAGAGCTCTGCAAAGGCTCTGTAAGGTCAAGGCCTCTCAACCTATGTCCTGCTAATTAATGTCTCTTATTTTTCCTCAAAAAGAGATAAAAAAGTATACTTCTTTTTCTAAAGCATCCAGAGAATTGCCTGTCATATAATTTTTTCCAAGTCTCTCCACACTCTAGCTGCAGACCAGAATTGGGCATTTGTTGTAATACAAATTGGAACTGTTGCATTGCCCGACTTTCTGAGTATTTCAATATGATGTTTTAATTCTGATCTATTTCTAAATATCTGGAAAATGAAAAATCTCAACCACAGTAGTCCTAAATAAGAAATTTTTATTGTTAAACTTTTATCTTCAAAACTTAGAAATAAATATATTTAAGTTTCTTGTTTTATGGGTTTAAAACTTGTGATTTATGTTATTAAAGGAAAACATATAAAATGAAAAACATTTCAAACAATTAGAAAAATTATTAAATTAGCTGGTAAAAGTGTCAGCACAAAGAATGAATAGCACTAGCAACAATTCTACTGGGAATGTGGAGTAAGTTGAGGCAGGTTATGTTGGCACATGGGAAAATAAAGCAAAGTATTTGGAAGAAGAAATATCGTTTTGAACAATGAGAACATAATTTATGATGAGTAACCAACGTAGAGAGAAAAATAAAGAAAAGCATTCAGTCATGAGTCTGGAGGAAACATGACACCCCCACCCCCAACCCCCATAAGCTTTTCTAACTTCTCTAAAAACAAGATTAGTTTGATAAAACTACTTACATTTCCCTCTAAATCCTTCCTTGTATTTAAAAAAATAATAATACTGGTAGTAAATACTTGCACACAAATGAAGATTTTAAGATATTTCATGAACACAGCAAAACCCTGTACTTGCCTGATGTTTTGTGGGAGTTTCTTCAAATCAGAATGTCACAGAATATTTGTTCCCAATCTCATGAGCTTCCTTCTCAGTTTTGGTCTGTATTGCTTTAAAAGAAGCAGTTGCTGCAATGGTTGAGACCCCAAAATTCAAGATGTGAGGCTTGGTCTATTAAGTTGTGCTGAAATTAGAATCAAAAGCTTGAACTGGTATCACAAGTGAACTAGGAACCAGCTGTCAGCTTGAGCACTGTACAAATAGGGGATTCACACAGCAGCCAAAATCACAGGTCATAAGCCATATTAGATATTAACCTGGGAGTCAACATCACAGTTCGGTGCAGTAAAACCACCCTCCAGAACGAGTGCAATAAACACATGGGCTGCTGTGTCCAGGCCTGCACTCTGAACAAAGTTTCCTAGCAAGTCAGAAAATAAAAGAAAGGCATTCAGACTTGTCAGGAAGAGTAGTGTATTGCAAAGTTTTTGCACTGTTGTGGGTTGGATGCCTACAAGGACGTGTGGAAACAGCATCACGGACAATTGTTTGATGTGTTTTTCCTTCCAAACTGCTTTCATCTTGCTTGTTTCAGCTTGAGTCAGTTGGCTGTCATCTGAAAGGTTATTTCCTGACCTATGCCAATGTGTGAGACATAATGACAGCTGCATGAGCAGCAAACAAGATAAATAGTTGGGTGTTATCATTCTGTCATTGGTAGCTGAGACCACGGTGTTTCTCTCTCCCCTCCTCCCAGAAGTTTCATGTAGATTTGGAAAAAGAAAAAAACAACCTAAGGTTAGCACTGATCTCTGCAAGATGTTCAGAGGGAAAGGTCAGTTGCACATTACTACTGGGAAGAAGTCTAGTAGACCATGCCTATCTCTTCCTGCTACAGGACAAAGATGCTGGTGGTAGTGCTAGTGTGCTTTGCTGTGTCAAGGCTACAGGAAAATCCAGTAGTTTGATCAGGAGTATTTTGTGTGTGCCTATGGCCTGGAGGAAGTGTTCAAGTAGCCTCAGCACCCTGTCCTAGTTTAAACTCTGCTTATGAGCCTTCTGAAGGGTCAGGTAATGTCACCTGTTGTTCGATGTTGATGGTTACTTTTTTCTTGGGTTTTTTTTACCCAAAAGGAAAGGCTGGAATCAGGACAGTAGCTGAAGAATACTCTGCCTACCTGTAAGCCAGAAGATAAAACCTTAGCCTGTAAACTCACCAATTCAGTTGTCGGTGCCATTCTTATGCCTGAATCTTAAGAAAGTGGGTGCAGCTGCCATTACTCCACCTTGAGCAAAACAAACAGTAGTTTCCACCCACCGGAATGACTTCAATGTCCAGGTAGTTTTCTGCAACAACTTTTCAAGAAAAATTAAAGTCATTATTCACAATCCTGAAGGTACAACCCAAAACCTGAAGCATTATTAAACACTTCCAAAACTGTAAGCAACTTAACTTAATATCCATCAAGGGAGGGCAAGACCTTTCTGTTTCACTGCTTTGCTTATTTTTCATGGCCACCTCCTTTTTTTGCTAGCTGTATGTTCAAAGCAAAGGCACAGCCTTTAGATGTATCTTATTGAACACGCAGGTGACTCATCGGCTGTTCTGTTTATCACCAAGACAACATAACCATGTGATTACATCTCTCAAAGTAAATCCTCCTGTAGGCTGTGGACCCAAATCAACAACATTAACTACAAATACCCAGACTTTGGATTTCCTTAGCCAATCTTTGTGTCTTTCTAACTAAGGAAATCTTTCAAAGACACTCCCAATGGCTCTTGGCAGAGTGAGCTGCCAAAAAACAGGGGAATAACATACCTAGGTCTTCATTTCATGTGTGTTATGCAGAGAGAGACTCGCACTGTCTCTGGATATGTAATATACATACCATAGATATGTATACACCCCCCAGAATTTGATCTCGAGGGTCTACTGCTGATAGTTAGCTTCTGAAATGCAAAATAACAGCTTTTAGAAGAACAGTCGAGAAACAAGTACCCCAAGCATCCACTGGGAAGCTGCTAAGCACTTTGTGGAGTGGCAGTCAAACGGTTCTGGCCTCCAATGTGCAAAGCCTATGTGGTTAAGGAAGATACAAAAAAAGGACATTTTAGGACGGCATGCTACTACAGAAATCTTAAGAAAGAGGATCTGGCCCAAATTAATTTCAACCTGATCTTTTTTAAGGCAATGTCCTCTGTAATGATTGGATGGCAATTTCTATACCAGTCTGAGTTTTCTAGGTTGACATTGCTTTTAATTATTTTATCGTCCCCTCTCCCATAATCCAAAATGCCATGCAATGTTCAGCTAAAGCTGTGTCTACACAGTCTGGGTGAGTTTTGCGTTTCTGAATAAGTGAGTATTATTGGATTCCGTTCATTCCAGCTGGGGGACAGCAGGCTGTGGGAATGGTTACAGGCAGAGAGGTCCCTCCATCCCCCATCCCCCCTTCATTCTCTCTCTCTCTCTCTCCACCCCCTCGCCGCACCCCCATTTTTTAGGATAAATATTTAAAGATCAGAATGAGGCAAAACCCCCATAGGGCTGGAAACACAGACAAGGTCACACCAGACAAGTCTGCAAAATAGCTTTTTTGTTTTGTTTTTCTTTACAACATCCAAGGTTTAAAGATTTCCAGCTTTTAAATTGTCTTTGCAAAGAAGAGAAACCATATTATGGACTTCTTGGTGAAGGTAACATAATGGATATTAATTTTAGTTCCAGGAATTTATGCCGTGTAATTACTAGAATATGTCTTGGTGAATAATGTTTGTAACGATAGTAATAAAGTCAAAGAAACACACTGAGAATAAAGCAGTCAAACCCCAGTTTTCACTTTATGCTCAGATGTTCAAATGTTCACATAAATGAGTTGTCACTGCAGTTTTGCCACCTTTTATTGGTTTTGTACTTTAGCCATATAGGCTTACAGTCAGATGAAAACAATTTCCCTACTTTAATTCTTTGTAAAGTACTACAATGACAGCAGTAGTTCTAGGAGGTTTTAGGCTTTCCCATGCAACATGGTACAATTGGTGAACACCTTCTAATTCAGACTAGTATTGGTCAAGTCTTCATCGGTATGACCAGGTGTTCTAGAAGATGTTTTAATAAAATTCCGGTATTCGGTACCTTTTAATCATTCACACGATACAAAGTTACACCCTAGTTCTGTCAACATTAAATTGTCATTAGTAAGACTTTGCTTTTGTTGTCTGAACAAATTTTTTGCACAATAGTAGGTTTCCTGCTTCCAAAACACTTAGTTTAGGTTTAGCATGGGAATGTTGAACACAACGATGAAAGCCTATCAAGAAAAACATTTCTAACGTGATTTTCATTTGTGGAAGAAAAGAAGAATGAATGAATGGGCTTGCTGAGAAAATGTCACAGGTCACGTTTAGATTTCTGCTGTACTAATGGAGATTTCATGCAGAGAACGCAGCCTGTTGCCTATAATTTCCACTTTGATCTATCAGAAATTCCTAGATTCTCACTTTTTAAACTAATTCCTAGTCTCATACCAGATAGAGAGAACTTTGACAGAGTTTCTGCACCATTTTTTCATATGCAGCTTTGATTTCAGCCTTTGTCATAGCTAGCTGTTTCAAGGTCCTCTTTGCCACTGATGTGTCTACCATTTTTTCCTACTGCAGTAAAAGCTTGTTCAGTCTCACAGTATTTTCCACGGACTGTGAACTCAGAAATTGGACTGTATTCAACTCTTCTATATGTGGTGGAGGAATTCAGTATATTGATTCTTCGGGTGTAAACTTGTTATATTTCCCAGCACCTTCCAGTGAGGACAGAATTAGAAAATACCCTTCCAAATGATTAAAGGGTAAGTGTTAGACTGCAAGCTGTTGGAAAAAATATGTTTATGCCTGTACTAGGCCACTGAATGGGCTCCAGACTGTTCTGCAGCACTGAGTCTAACTGGCACACACCACGTTGTGTCGACACCAATAAAATCTCCTACCCTGAGAGGGGTGCCTGCCAGCACACATCCTATTTGGGAATTGTTGTTCCCAGACTGTGTGAAGTTATAGTGGAATGGTTGCTCCCAGACTGTGTGAAGAAATAGTTTGGGTAAGGGCTCTTCAAGCCCACCATGCAGCAGAGAATCCTGTTTTGTACTTATGTAGGAATAAGTTTTCTGTATAGTGCAGTAGCAAGAAGTCTGATGGTGAGGGAAGACTTGTAACAGCCAAATTGTGCTGGATACCATCCTGATAGTGTACCAGCAAAATTAACTGGTGTGCCCTAGCTCTATCTGATTTACTGTTATGGATGTAGCCACTGAATTTTCTTGGCTGACCATTGAAAATTTCCCCTCCAAAGTCATGTCCAGGTCTTCCTGGCTCCTACCGCTCCTATTAGGTAATGGTGTGGCAGCAGCAGCTGTGCCTGCATTTGACTTTTCCCACTTTTTGAGGAGCAACTTCTTCACCAGGAGTGATGAGGGGGACCTTCGGCAAAACCCTTTTAGAAATCCAACCTATGGAGAGGACAAACAGTGTAAATGCATCTGACATTTAAGGACTCGCTTCTTTTGGAAGTCAACAAAGAGTATAAAAATTCTGTACTTCCAGGTAAAAGCAGAAGAAAGAAATTGTTTCCTCACTATTTGCGGTTACTAGTCAATAGTGTTTTGCTTATGTCTCCTCAAGGATAACAAATGACGAAGTTGTCTTTTGAATGAAGATATGTTCTTTTAGTCACGAGAGAAGAGAATTGTTTTTTCAGGCTACTTACTAGCAGAAAAATTAGGAAAATAGTCCTGTAGACCTCTTCCTGATTTCAGGACACTTGTCTCTTTCCTTGTCTGAATAGTTGAGTAGTTACCCCAACACTCATGGAGTGCATTTCAAACACTGTGATGCAGTAGGCTTCAAACTTGCTGGCATTTCAGTTGTTGGATGAATTCTACATTATTTGAATAACACATTATTTGCTTGCTGTAATATATTATCCAGCATTATCCAAGAGAGTTATCTGAGTAATACGTTCCATTATTTGCTGTATTTACTATGGTGTTTGGTTGTTGTATTGACATTCTTTGGCTTTGTCACAGAAGGAGTTTTGTTCTGTCCTACACTTTAAAGCTTATCTGCAAATGAAAGAATTAAGCTGTGACCTTTCTGTTTGATGTATGAGAGAATCTTAGTTGTTTGCAGATTTCTCTTTACATCTTTTTTACTTCAGGTTTTTTTCTGAAAGAAAGTGATAGGTTGGTATAAGCAAGAGAATTCATAAGAGCTGACAAAAAGACTGATCCTCCAGGTTTTGAAATCTCTTTTTTTATTTGTTGTTAAACAAGGATTCAAAAATAAATGTTCAATGACAGTTAAAAGACAAAGACTGACCTTTTCTCCTACAAGGGGAGCCAAGAAGGTTCCCATTCCCTTTGTCTGATCTCCTAAGCTGACTGGTGGCAAGGCTAAAGAAAACAAGAATTGAAATTTTATGCATTTCTGAAGGGCACTAACCTAATTTTTATTTCCTTATATCTCACCTTCAAATCTTAGATCTCATTCGTATAAAACAAATGAAAAAAAAGGTAAAGAGAAAATATATATGGGTTTCTGGTTTGTGTATGCAGTGTTCCCTTCTCTCATTATCATCAGAATCCTTGCTACCATACTTAGGGATTCCTTATGGAACTTTTATCCTTGCAGAAGGATAAACCAGGATTCTGTGCTACATGGTGGGGAGGAAGAGGAATATGTTTCTTTATGGAAATATTTTGCAACACAGAAGGAAAGTTCATGTCTTCTTCGCTTAGAAATCTTAACTTTCAATTGCCTGCTTGTTACTCCCACTGAAAGTAATTATTATGATGAACATTACATAATCTGAAAAACAAGTAAGCATTGTCTGATTACAGGTTTCTTTCCAGAAGCAGAATGGAAAGTTTTCTGGGGGAGTTTTTAGACATTCTACATTTTAGAAGGGAAATAATTGCCAGGTTTATATCCCAGAATTACTAAGGATAATTACTTCTTTTGCATCCATAACCGAACTGAATTACCTTTTTCACAAAATCAGAATTAACAAAATAAACCATCAATACTTTTCCTCTCTTCAGATGAATGTCAGTTCTCTACAGAAAAAACACACAGTGTCTATGCACTATTTCAATCCCATTTGCTCAGCCTGTGGAGAATCTCACCCATCAGAGTTCAGACTTCTTTTTCATTACTTAACAATGGAAGTCAGTTATTCAGTAGAAAAGTTTTCTATCAGCAGGAGTTTCTTCTTCTTCATGAACTTTGGAATCCTTAAAGGAAAGAAGAAGAAAATGAAGAAGAAGAAGAAGAAGAAGAAGAAGAAGAAGAAAAAGAAATAGTTAATACAAATAGCTGTGACACAAACTGATCCTCAGAGTTTGGCATCTAATCCAATTTTCTAGAATGGAGTTATGATAGAAATAAAACTATTAGAACTTTTAAAACTTCAGTATATATTTATTTCATTGCATTCTTAAGAAGTCCAGGCATTTCCATAGAGCTTTTTAACAAGCCACATACAAAAAACAACAGCAGCAAGCTAGAATAAAGTATATCAGTAAAAAAATAAATCACTTTGGGGTAATTTTAGCTATTAGTATTTTCCCAAAAAGAGAAATTTTTGTTTGTTTGCTTCAGTGTATACTTGAAGTGTCCACAGATATATCTAAGCCATTTTTTGTGCAATGTGCAGCTAAATTCAACTATATGTCATCCACATTCACAGAACAATCATTCATTTAAATACTGTTTAGAAAATAAATCCAGAAAATTACCCTCATTCAGCAGAGCACTAGTACTTTAAAATTTTATTAGGTCCTTTATCCTTGTTGCTTAGATAGGTGCCTTTTTGCAGCTAAAATAATTACTTAGTTACAAACGATTGCAGATGCTGGTCTGTAAATTTTTCAATATGTTTAAT
Source organism: Falco naumanni (assembly GCF_017639655.2). Classification (NCBI taxonomy): domain Eukaryota; kingdom Metazoa; phylum Chordata; class Aves; order Falconiformes; family Falconidae; genus Falco; species Falco naumanni. Next base: position 73,909,819 of record NC_054080.1, read on the forward strand.
GATAATGACCCCACCATACTGGTATAAGCAAACGAGTGTTTCGCTCCTATGTATTTTTAGGACAGCAGCACAGATCCTGGGCTGAGTACAAAAGGAGTCTAGCTCAGCTTTATTCATGGAATCCCATTGGATTCAGAAGATCGCACAGGGATATTTGTTACTTCCTTCTTCTAAGTTCTGTGCAATTCCTTTCAAAATGAGACTGCCTTGTATTTCAATGACAACTGAGTCAGGAGAACTAACATGGGCCTTAGCTGACTTGTAGTTGCACTTCTTTGAAATTAGAGTAATGAACACCTGACAACAAATGCCTCTGAATCATGTCTTCTCTCTCTTTAAAAGAGGAACCAACATTAAATAATCAGCTCTTCAGCAAGCTAAACTGATGATGCATTTCTCAATTACTGATTTCTTTCTTTTTCTGAATGTTGCACAACATGTATTTAACCTAAACTGTATTGCAGTGTCTTGTTTACTAAGGTTATTCATGCAATGAAACACGTGCCTGCAATGGAACAACTGTTTGCACACAGGCATTTCCATGGAGCTGGAGTCTGGCACAGAATATAAAGTGCCAGAGGCTTTCATATACTAGTTAGATCTGTGAAAAACCTGTTTCACTGAAATGAACTATTTGCTGGAGGTTGCATATGAAGCTCCCATTGGCTTTATTAGGAGCAGTCTGCCCACTGACAGCTAGTCATGATATGATCACCACTGGTAAATCCAGCTCATATACTTCTGCTGACATTGTCTTTCAGGCTGTATGATGACATGAAGTCCAAAAAGAGTTAGTGTTAATATGGCACTGTCCAAAATGCCAGGGTGAAAAGGGTTACTGTCTTTTGGTTGTAAAAAGACTAACCATTTGTGAAAGAAAGAAAAAAAGAATTGGTTTTATTTTTAAAAGACCAATGTCTTAATTTTTTTGAATTAAAATGGATGTTTAAGGAGTCTAGCATCAGCAGCAACAAAAGACTCTGAGATCAATCCCAAATGTCACTGTAAAAAAATACATAAAACACTTCTGTAGAGATGTGAAATATGAAATGAACTTGTATTTGAATATTGTTTCAAGGATCCAAATAATAAACTCTAAAGGCTAATGTTTTACAGTAGAGACATCAACAATGTTAACAATGGCAGCTTTGCGTCAAAGTTCTAATGAAAGTCTTAAATACTTGTAAAATGTTAGGAACTAGTAACATTTGTTCACTATTGGAAAAAATAATTTCATTTCCATGTTTTCTCCTCAGATCATTTATGTTGAGCTATACTTGAAGTGCTGACCACAGTAAGAACCCCAGACATATAAAAGAGCTTGAGCAGTTACAGCACCTGCCAAAGATAACTGTTAGTTTAAGAAGTAGTATGGTGAAAGCACATCACACCACTTGCTTGGGTCAGACAAATGCATGCAATTTAAAGAGAGAGAAACCAACCATAACAACTAAAATTTTGAGGAGCTGGCATGGGCCTCCTATCTTTTTTCTCTCCAACTGAAAACACAAATACATGTAATATTTCTCTCTCCACCCTCAGTCCTGCTAATTGGGACTGAAGCAAAATCAAACTGATGTTTTCCTGCAAGTAACAGACCAGTGTATAGAGTCAGGGGTACCTGAAGAGTTGCTTTACACACTGGCAATTCTGCTTCATTTTCAGTTACAATTGCTCTGAGGATACAAAGTGGCTATTCCCCTGGTACAGAAGTAAAAGGGTATTACACTCAAACATCAAAGTAAGCATGAGATCTATCTGTATCCCAAGAGTTCTCTTCTTAGTCATTCAGGGAATGTACCACTGTCTTCAGTGAAGCTGTTATGTGAGGAAGGGTTACAAATCAAGAAAGGACCTCTGTTGCAAAATGTATTCTCTTCCTGTGTCTGAGGATAATCTGAATTACTCTGATGTGTTTATCACAGGTAAATTAGTTGCTTCAAGTCCATATGTTCTTTTCTCTCAGTGTAAAACTCCTTTAATGTCTGGTTCAGCTCATTGAAAACAACTGAATTGGCTCTTTTTGAAGATACATTGTGTAAGGTATTTTCTAGAGACCACTCTTTTAATGAGATAAACCTCTTAACACAGTTTCTCCTCCATCATTTTGCCATGGCATGCATTTTTGTATTCAGTGTCTCTCACTCTCAGACAGTAGAAATCATACAGCCAGTAAACTGAGACCATCTGGCCAATCCACTAATCATAAAAACAGGGAAATACAGAATCTCCCACAGCTTGTAATCCCAGTGCTTGGACTGACAAAGGCAGTACAGAGATAATTGCAGGGTTTGTGAAAAAGGAAAAGTTAAGGGCAAAACCAAGAGCATAATTTGGAAATCTGTAGAAGGTATGTGATAGGAAGGCAGAGTTTTCTCACATGAGAGAAGACATTTCTCTGTGAAAAAGACAGGAGCCCCTTGCAGCAATAGATGCAGGACTGTCAGCGGAACAAGCCGTAGGAAACCTGAAACATCCTCATATCTTAGCTACTATCTCTTCATTTTGAGAAGTGGTAAGGCATACTTTACACATGATCTAGTTCTCCTATACTGGATCCAAATGTGCCATCATTTCCCTTTAATGTGGATTTATAGGACTTCTTACTTCACTCCAAGTTTTATGTGCTGGAAGCTTTCTGTGGTCAAAGAATCCAGGGTCCACTAGTCATTCATGTGCTCTTTTCTAAGAATTTATACAATTTCTCCAGTAAAACAAAGAATAGCAAAATACATTGCCATGATATTTCCCAGCTTCAGGCTTCAGCCTAAGCTCTGGGCTAAAATAAGAGAATTCCCCCAATTAGTCTCTCCCTTTCTATTTCTGTAACTTCTGCTAAAGTCATTGTCCTCTACAGGACAATGCATGAGCCAGAGTTACCAATAATTTCAGAATTTGTCAAATGCCATCCTCCTCCTAAAGTCCCAGATGAAAAGCAAGATACTGCTTATGAGGTAAATAGAAATTACAATCAAGTTGCTGCTGAGGAAGCTTTGTAATGTAGGAAGAACTGAGAGCAGAACACAGAGGCTGAAGGCAAAGGGTATGAATGATGGTAGCTGGAAGCTGCATTTTTACCAAGACCTGGTTCCCTCAGTTCAAAACATACCACAGCTGGATGACCTACTCCAGGACATGGAATATATACTAAGATTTGATCTGGAAATGTTGTGACCTTCCTGGGCAAATGGTCTCCAGAATGCTACAAATACCCCAGAGCAAGCAATTAAATTCCCAATACTGTGCTGACACAGATGTGTTAAACTTGTTTGTACTCAGTAAGGCCCAGCTGCAGTAGTCACAAGTACAGTAGAAAGGTGTGCAAAAAATGGAGCTGTGGCTGTTCAGTCTTCACCACAATTTTGGTTTGTTTTTTTTTTTTCAAGCTTTATATGTGAGCTTTGCCAATAAAGGTGGATGAATTGCTGGTTCCAGTTTGTAGTTATCTGTGCTCCTCATTTCTTTTTACATAGGTCTGTTGCCCTTGACATCCTCTTGCTCGAATGAAAGCAGAACACAGCGTGAAATATAAACTATCCATTTCTGAACTGTCCGAGGTCATCAAACAAGACCAAAAAATGTCTCACAGAATTTCCATCTGGAAGCATGAGTTGGCTGAGCTGAACACACAAACCCTGTCAAGCCTTCCCTTAAGTCTCGCCAGGATATTAACTTTGAAATAAAGCCTAGTTTTTCTGAGTTCTGTTTTGAAGATTTCTGCTCTATTCAGAATGCTTGCCTTGCTGTTATTTTTAAGAAAGACGTAAAAGCCAAAGCCTGAAATTTGGAAATACATGTGTCATCAGCTCGATTATATTGTCATCTAAAAGTGAGCCATGCTGGCACATAAAACTAATTTATGGTTGTAATTATATGCATGGGACACTCATAATACCTTTGCTTGGTCCCTCTAGTAGCTACGGCCAGCAGAAATACATCTGTCCCATGTAAACTCAGCTATTGGGTGACCCTCTGTAAACCCCATTTCTGCACCCTAACTTAATGTAACAAAGAAGAGATTGGGAGGGTCGGTGAGGAACATCTCACAGAGCTCTCCTTGTAATAAAAGTTTCTAAAAACTCATCCCAAGTTTATCCCTACCGGGTCACATTTCTGTCATATAAAAATTTTACCACAAGGTTGTAAAACACTACAAATTAGGGAATTCACTCAGACCCAACATCAACAGTGTTCAACCCTCACCAGCAGTACTATCATACAACAGGAATCACCAAATGGCTTGATCCAATGCCCACCTAAGAGAACAGGAAACTTTCTGTGGGTTTGAGAGAGAGCTGGTTGGGAAAAGGAAGAGAGGTCCAACAGTAATTTAGATATTAACATGGCTAGGTAAATTTTCAAACTTCAAGTCATAAGACTTCATGCTTTTGTAGAGAGGACATGTGGTTTAGTGACTTAAACAGCTTTATTTCTTTTTATTCCTAATAGCATCAAAACACTTGTTGGATGAGGATAAAACACAAGTGCACACACACACACAAACAAAACGCGTCACAACATTTATGCTAAAAACTCAAGGTGCATACATACACTAACCATTTCTTTGAAATTACTCATTTTTAGAGATTTTTTTTTTCTTATTAGTTTTTCACCGTTCTTTGGGAAATGAGGTCTTATACGGTTCACATTTTGCACTATGATTCATCACTTTTAAACATCAATCATGTCTGGATTGTTGAAAAGCATGGTGTTTAAAAAGAAAAAAGTTTTGCCCAAAAATGTCAGACTGGGTGTTCTCTGCCCACATATTCATGGATACATTTCTAAAAAAATATTGAACCAACCCCTTCACTCAATCAAGGTCATCTCAGTTAATGAAAGCGAAGCAACATACTCCTGACTTAGCTTTTGTTCATTGTAAGGATATTCTGTATCAGCTCAATTCAGATTAAAACATCAACTGGAAAAAGATATGACAAGATGTTATCAAAGTTAGTAAAACCAGAAGATAGAACTGACTGATTTCTGATATGTAGGCCAAAAACATGACAGGAAAGGACTGGCCTGAAAAAGTGTTGATGACTGGTGAGCAGGGATGAGCAACAGGGACTACATACTTGTGTGATTGTCATAGAGTTTGTCATGAGGTGCCATCACCTTCCTAGCAGCTGCTGTTAGTGAGTCTTGGCTGCAGTGCAGCAGCAATCCCTGGATGAAGACCCTGAGTTGTCTGTGCTCCTTTATTTCCAGCTGCTTCTGCTGGCCCCCAGGCTTTTTCTGTAAGCAGTGAAATACCTATATTAGCAGCTGGAAAAGAGGAGAGCCAAAGTTGTTCTATATATTCCACAAGCGAGTGGGCCTTCAGTGGTTCATTCATGAGCCACAGCATGGGAACCTCTCGGAATACATGTTGACAACCGGACCAAACACTGAAGCCAGAGCAATGCAGCTGCATGATAGCTTTGTGTTTTGAAAGTGAGCACATGTGGGTCACTGCTAATGGGAGAGTTAAATCCCTGTTAGTCCCTCTGGTAAACTCATGATGATGGTTTTGGGTCAACACGACATAATTAAGTGCATCAAAATGAAAATTTAGCCTATTTCCTAGCAAAGGGATTTGTATGGGACCAGAACAAAATGGGCCTGCATTGCTAAACCCTCAGAGCATCTATCCTAACTACTCTGCTGATACTCTATCAGAGTATCAGTAGAAGTCATGAACCAAGTGAATGTTCAACATTTGCCCAAGTCATGCAGCCTACACAGTGAAAATTGTAGCAAACAATGCTTTTCAAACCTCTGTGTTATGGATAACAGACACAGGCTGCATGGTAGTAACACAAAGGTTTGTGTTTCATCTGTTTAGTTTTGAGGCTATTTAAATGTTTCTCCTCTCTTAGCAGAATATCTGGCCTGAACGACCCTCTTGAGGACTACTTGAGTCTGATTTGAATCCAGACCCCAGCAAGACTGCTTTTTGTATTCTAGGCCTATGCTTTTGCTACCAGGCTGCCTTATTCACTCAGCCCTTGGAAGCTCCTTGGAAGAGTCTGCTCATATGCTTGTGCACTGTTACTTCCTTAGCTTATTCCTCCTTTGCTTTCACTTTACAACGACTTTCCGGATTCTGAGATTTCTTAGACTGGGATTCACGGCATCTAGCTGCATCGGGGGAAGTGCAGACTGGACATGAGGAAAAGGTTCTTCACTGAGAGGGTGGTCAGTCACTGCAACAGGCTTCCCAGGGAAGTGGTCATGGCAGCAAACCTGTCAGAGTACAAGGAGTGTCTGGACAACAATCTTAGTCATATGGTTTCATTTGAGGTAGTCCTGCAAGGAGCAGGGAGTTGGACTTGGTGATCCTTATGGGTCCCTTCCAGTCTGAGCAATTCTATGATTCTATTTTCAGTTTTAAATGTGAAGCAGCTTATCTAAGCTGGCCACCCATACTACTCCTTTAGGGAAGGACAAGATCCTCTGAAAGGCAACTCAATCCAGGCAAAAGTGGATGCCTAAAATAAACGGGATGAATCACCATCCGGAAGTTTCTGTTGTTCTGATAGTAGAGGAAGCTTGGGCAATTGGTTTACATGACAAGCCTAACTCTGTCTAAAGTTAGCTGAGATGCATAGACACACTTTATCATGTTTTAAACTGTTCATTACGCAGATCTTTAAACTTTGGAAAAAGTCTCACAAGTAACTTTGAAAAGCCTCTGAATGAGGTGAAGAACTGCACCTGCTACATTTACAACAGAAAGCAACTTACTGTTAGAAACTATTCAAGAGGCAAACAGCAAACAGCCCAGCCAAGAGGAAGTAGAACATGGCAGGTTACAGAATTTCTACCACAGCACGTTGTGAATGCTAACTTTACATGGGCCCAACGGGAGACTGGAAAAGTTCAAAGCAGAGAAATCTGTGGAAGGTTACATATATATACCACACACCATCAGGTGGCCACATACGAAAAGCTGGGGGGTTGCTCTAGGGATGCTTTGCTGAATTATACACCTTGTCCTACACATCTGCTTTTGGCCACTGTCGGAGTGAGAGTAGAAGAGTTAGATGACATCAGCCTGACCGAGTGTGACTGCTCAGACCACAGATTCTCACACATCTGCTAGCTCCATTACCAGTTCTTGATTCACAGATTTACTTGCTAGGAGTTGTCACATTAGAAAAGCAGTCATCTAAACAAATATTAAAATACTCGCCAAATAACATTGGCTATCAATGAAGTTTCACCCCTGGTAATTATTTAGACTGAAGCGCTTCCTGAAACTATATCCATAAACCTGTCAGTGATAATTGGCTAATTTTATTGACTGTACATACTTCTGGGGGGCTCTGTATACCTCTATTTATGCTTAGAAGATCATAAAATATGCTCAGCTGAACATTTCTTTATACTCAGTCTTTTTCTTATTATCATCCATTCTTTAATTTTTAATGAACTACAGTAGTTTGTACACGCTACTTCGCCTCATTCTACTATTTTTGTTGTCCACTCTACTAAAAAGCCACATGAAACAAGGCAAAACTTAAAGCTTTTATGTGGTCACCAACACTTGAGCCAAACCAGCCTTTTGGTATCTTTGGACTCTGAGCATCTGTTTTTTAGCTTTACATCCTGTAAAGGAGAGAGGTAATATCACAGGGCGCAGACAAGAAAAATAGGAGCAAAACAAAGCTTTAAGTGTAAAAATTCTGAATCACAATTTTCAGACTGTAATGACCTTATTAAATGATTGTTTGAGTTAGTTTTCAGTAGAAATTCAGAAAAAAGGGATGTTGCAACAATTGTGAGCTGTACTTTTGAGGCTTGTAGGATGTTTCATTTTTTTCTCTTTAGACCAAAAATTCATCACAAATAGGCTAAAAAAGACTTTAAGTAGCTGTGAGTATCAGGGCTTCCCACCAGTTTGGATGAGGAAGGTATTCTGCCCCTCCCTTCACACTGTACTGCAACAACACAGTACCATGCCTGTCACAGGACTGGCAGAGATAGGCAGGTGGTTTCAGAACCGTGCTCCTGTAGCAGACACCACAGAGCACGAGGCACCTTGGGCCCTAGTGACCCACAACAGCAGGATTCCACCGCAGCCTCCACCCTCCTGCGTCACATCCAGAAACAGACCAGAAGCTTTAGCAGCTGCAGACACGCACAAGCAAGGTCGGCACGGACAAACTGCACCGGCAGCACACCGTGGTTACCGCAGAGAGATGCGCTGGGGGCTGCAGCAGGTGGCTCTGCTGGGGGTCACTGAGTTGCCCACCTGCTGGCCTGATGGGGGGGGGGGGGGGGGGGGGGGGAGGGAGGTGCGCTGTGCTGTGCTGTGCTGTAAGGGTGACTATAAAGCCCTGGGGTGCAAATGAGAAGCTTTGGTGCCAAGGTTATTCTTTCTTCTGTTTTAGCAGTAAGAGGAAAAGGTGCAGCCAAAAATAGACATCTAGCGCACATCAGCTTCTGGCTTCACAACTGGTTCCATCATGGGCGTTTGGGCTTCTATGATAATGGGACATTCTTTGACTATAGCCTGTTAGGGAGGGATGGGATCCACTTGCTGAGAAAAGGCAAAGGAATCTTTAGTAGCAGGCTGGCCAGTTTGGTGGGGCTGGCTTTAAACTGAAGGACTTGGAGAGGGGTTCAAAGTGGCAGTGCTCATGCCATCACATCCAACTGGGGGATAAGCCAGGCCAACCAGAGCAGCAATGTATGTTCCTTAGCTGCCTTGCAAGATGAGTACCAGACAGCCAAACATCTCAAGGGTGTGTGTGGCTATGGTGGATCCACTTGCACCTGTCTTGGGAAACCTGCATGCTCAATTACCTCTCAGAAATGCTTGTACACCAACACAGGCAGCATGGGGAACAAACTAGAAGAATTAGAGATCCGCGTGTGGTCACAAGGCCATGATCTCATTGTGGTTACAGAGACATGGTGAGGTAGCTCACATGACTGGAATACTGTCATGGATGGCGTGTCATGGATGCTTTTTATATGAGGTAGCAACTGGAATGTATCAAGCTCTCCCTTGGTGTGGATGCAGAACAAGATGAGAGCTTATGAGTAAAGATTAAGGGTCAAGCCAATATGGGGAACACTGTTGTGAGTGTTTGCTACAGGCCACCTGACCAGGAAAAGGAAGCTGATGAGGCCTTCTATAGACAGTTGGAGGTAGCCTTATGATTTCATGGCCTGGTTCTTATGGGGGACTTCAGCCACCATCTGCTGCAAAGACAGGTACAGCTAGACACAGATACTAAACACAGCTAGGCACATGCAGTCCAGGATGTTCCTGCAATCGTTGATTATAGCTTTTGATGCAGGTGATGGAGGAGCCAATGAGGCGAGGTGTGTTCTTAGACCTTGTATTCACAAACACAGAAGGACTGGTTGGCAATGTGAAGGCTGGGGGCAGCCTTGGTTGCAGTGACCATGAGATTGTGGAGTCCAGGATCCTGTGTGGACAAAGCAGGGCAGCAAGTAGGATTACAACCCTGGACCTCAGGAGACCTAATTCTGACCTTTTCAAGGACCTACTTAGAGGAGTGCCATGGCTTAGGACTCTAGAAGGTAGAGGGGTCCAAAACAGCTGCCTAATACTCAAGCATAAATTCCCTCAAGCTCAACATAAGTACACCCCCATGAGTAAGGAAACAAGGAAAGGGGGCAGGAGACCTGCATGGAAGAGCCTGGAGCTTCTGGCACAACTCAAAGAGAAGAAGGAAGTTTAAGGGATGTGGAAAAAGGGACAGGCCACTTGGGAGGAATATAGGGATGTCATCAGGACATGCAGGGAGACAGCAAGGAAGGCTAAGGGCTGTTTGGAATTAATCTGGTGAGGAATGCCAAGGACAACAAGAAGGGCTTCTTCAAGTATATCAGGAGGGGAAGGATGACCCAGCGAAAATGTGGGCCCACTGCTGAATGAGGTGGGTGTCCTGGTGATGAAGGATACAGAGAAGGCGGAGTTACTGAATGCTGCCTTTCCTTCAGTCTTTACTTCCAAGGCCGGCCCTCCAGTTTCCCAGACCCTGGAGGCAAGAGAAGAAGTCTGGAGAAAGGAAGAAAGAAAAGTCAAGGAGGATCACGTTAGAGATCACTTGAGCAAACTTGACACCCACAAATCTGTAGGTCCCGATGGGATGCACCCCCAAGTGCTGAGGGAGCTGCTAGATGTTATTGCCAAGCCACTCCCCATCGTCTTTGAAAGGCCATGGAGGACAGTGTGGCAATGTATTTGGAAGAAAAGGGACACCTGGCCTATCAAAAGTCGCTCTTGCTTTAGCAGCTTGATATGGTTAAATAAAGGCTTTATCTGCTCAGCAAGGCTGCAATGTTGTGTGAGAACAAACAAAATGGGATCGTTGGCAGTTAAGCAGGCAGAAAAACAGGAGCTGAGCTGGGATCTGATGACTGCAAGAATGTCAACAATCTTAATGATGGGACTAACCGCTTGCATGCTTTTAACACATTAGTATCTGTATGGCAGCGTGTGAACAGTGTATGTAACCCATAGAATTAAGGTGTGATGTGTGTATGAATATTAAAATTGTATATAACCTTGCAGAAACTTAAGTAAAGTGGCTTCAACTAGGATCATACTGATACGTCGTTGAGTCCATGATTTTTGCTCCTGCACAACAGGAGAGGTTCCTGAGGACAGGAGGAAAGCCAGAGTAACTCCAGTCTTCAAAAAGGGCAAGGAGGACCAGTGAAACTACAGGCCGGTCATCCTCACCTCCATCCCTGGAAAGGTGATGGAACAGCTCATCCTGGTGGTGTTCCTAAAGAATGTGGAGGAAAAGAAGGTCATCAGAAAGAGTCAGCATGGATTCACCAAGGGGAAATCATGCCTGACCAACCCAACAGCCTTCTGTGAGTGAATGACTGGCTGGGTGACAAGGAGAGAGTGGTGATGTTGTCTGTCTCGACCTCAGCAAGGCTTTTGACACTGTCTCCCATAATATCCTCCTGCATAAGCTCAGGCAGTGTGGACTAGATGAGTGGACAGTGAAATGGATTGAGAACTGGCTGAATGGCAGAGCTCAGGGGTTGTGATCAGTGGTGCAGAGTCCAGCTGGAGGCCTGTAGCTCGCAGCGCTCCCCAGGGGCTGGTGCTGGATCCGGTCCTGTTCAACTCTTTCATAAATGACCTGGATGAAGGGACAGAGTGCACCCTCAGCAAGTTTGCTGATGATGCAGAACTTGGAGGAGCGCCTGACACACCAGAAGAGCTGGACAGACTGGACAGGCTGGAGAGTCAGGCAGAGGAACCTCATGAAGTTCAACAGGGGCAAGTGTAGGGTCCTACCCCTGGGGAGGGACAGCCCCAGGCACCAGCACAGGCTGGGGTGACCTGCTGGGGGGCAGCTCTGCGGAGAAGGACCTGGGAGTGCTGGTGGGCAGCCAGTTGCCTGTGGGCCAGCTGTGTGCCCTGGTGGGCAGCCAGTTGCCCGTGGGCCAGCTGTGTGCCCTGGGGGCCAAGAAGGCCAAAAGGATCCTGGGGGGCATTAGAAGAACTGTGGCCAGCAGGTCAAGGGAGGTGATCCTCCCTCTATTCTGCTCTGATGAGGCTGCATTTGGAGTGCTGTGTCCAGTTCTGGGCTCCCCAGTTCAAGAGGGAACTACTAGAGAAGGTCCAGCAGAGGACTACAAAGACAATTAGAGGACTGGAGCATCTGCCTTATGAGGAAAGGCTGAGAGAGCTGGGGCTCTTTAGCCTGGAGAAGAGAAGACTGAGAGGAGATCTTATCAATGTCTACAAATACTTTAAGGGCAAGTGTCCAGAGGACGGGGCCAGGCTCTTTTCAGAGATGTCCAGCAACAGGACAAGGGGCAATGGGCACAAACAGCAGCACACGAAGTTCCATCTGAATCTGGGGAAGAACTTCTTCATCTTGAGGATGACAGAGCACCAGAACAGGCTACCCAGAGAGTTTGTGGCATCTCCTGCTCTGGAAAAATACAAAACCCACTTGGACATGATTCTGTGCAATCTGCTGTAGGTGAACCTGCTTTAGCAGGGTGTTGGACTAGATGATTTCCAGAAGTCCCTTCCAACCCTGATCATTCTATGATTACATAAAGCTGTTGAAATTAAGAAATAGATAAATATAGGCATTTTTTAAATAATAATCCCTTGTATATTACTGCCCTGTTACCACAATATTAACTGAAGTAGAAAGTCATTATAGGACTCACAGGAATGTTAAGCATCATGTGAACTGTGCAAATACCATCTGTTACATAAAATGTGATTAAATTCTGGGACCACATTCCTCAGTGAATAAGCAACCACCCAGAAATAGGGTTAGGAAGTAATTTACTCTTGAGCATGTTTCACCATAATTCTCTATTTCATAGTTTTCTTGTAGACACTTCTCATGATTTGGCTTATGGACAATGCTGGAGGTAAGATACAGGATGAAGTGAATTTCTGTGTGGTTTAACAGGGTTGTGCCAAAAATCCTTAACAAATTTATCAGGAGTTATCAACTATGAACTCTGCTTAACACCTGTAAAGACTTCACAATGTCATGGCAGTCTTCCAAAGATACATGAATTTGACCAAAATTTAAAAAAAAAAAAAAACAAACACTGAAGTAAATGGAAGAACCTACATGAGAAGTGTTAACAGAGAACTTTTTCACTTGCTTTTGTATTTGATTTCCTACCTGTATTAGAAATTCTCTAAGTAGACTATATCATTAGTGTGATTAATTTTCTCTTTAAGAAGTATTTCTACTCAAGGGAAGCTCTTGTATTTAACTCATCAGTAAGAGGAGACGTTTTACAGTTGTACACAGCATTAAGTTAGAATGATTCTAAACCAAGGACAGAGATAAACACGTCCAAGGGAACATGAGATAAAATAAACTGAATACAAGAACCTGTGTCTTCAAAGCAACACAAAACTGAATGGTGGCTAACCCATACTCTTTAAGGGGATCAAGAGACCTGAGATGGTATCCTGCATCCATATGTTCTAATTTAAAGGTTCTGAAGCACTGCAGTATGCTACTTCATTATGCTGTGTATCTCTTGGATAACTTGGTGAACAGCTTAGAAAAATATCTGTCAAGTATATGCAAGGATATCTGATTCTGCTTCAGAACAGTTCTGGATCATAGCATCATAGAATCATAAAATGATTTGGGTAGGAAGGGACCTTGAAGATCACTCAGTTCCAACCCCCCTGCCATGGGCAGGGACACCTTCCACCAGACCAGGTTGCTCAAAGCCCCATCCAGCCTGGCCTTGAACACTTCCAGGGATGGAGCATCCATAGCTGCTCTGGCCAACCTGCTCCACTGTCTTGCTTCATTCACAGTGAAGGATTTCTTCCTAGTATCTATTCTAAATCTACCCTCTTTAAGATAAGATGATGTCTCATTGCTCGCTATGGCCCTCCATTTCTGTAATTTTGTTGATACACCCCTGAGCAGGTGAATCCCCAAGGAAGATTCCTTGTGCTTAGTGGGAAATCCTAATGGGATGTGCCAAGGAGCACAACAGAGAATTTAGGACATGGAAAGGTCAATGCCCTGGTTTCAGCTGGGATAGAGTATGTGTTCTTAGTAGCTGGTGCAGTGCTGTTTTTTGGATTTGACGTGAGAACAATGTTGATGGCACACTGCTGTTTGTGGTAGTTGCTGGGTGATGTTTGTACTAAGTCAAGGACTTCTCAGTTTCTCAGGCCCTGCCAGCCAGAGGGCTGGAGTTGCACGGGATGTTGGGAGGGGACACAGCCACGACAGCTGGCCTGAACTAGCCAAAGGGATATTCCAAGCCATATGACATCATACTGAGTATATATAAGCTCTGAGAAGAAGAAGAAAGCGGGGACATTCAGCATTATGGCATTTGTCTCCCAAGTAACTGTTAACGCATGATGGAGCCCTGCTCTCCTGGAGGTGGCTGAACAGCTGCCTGCCCATGGGAAGCAGTGAATTAATTCCTTGCTTTGCTTCGCTTGCATGCACAGCTTTTGCTTTACCTATTAAACTGTCTTTATCTCAACCCACAAGTTTTCTCATTTTTACCCTTCTGATTCTCTCCCACATCCCACTGTGGAGGGAGTGAGTGAGCAGCTGTGTGGTGCTTGGTTGCCGGCTGGAGTTAAACCACGACACTCAAGTACTTGTAGATACACTGGAAAAACTGCAACATACCACACAAGCAGCTTTTTTAATTCCCAAACCTGGTATGTATTCATCATTCAAAACTAACATGACACAGATGCCAAAACCTACATTGTTTTCTGTGCTGATTTATATTGTGGTTAAAATAGAGAAAGCGCCTACATTTTCATACAAAATATTGAATTCATATACAAAACTCATTTTTTTTGTCTTCTGAGTTAGTGAAAAGTGAGGTCTTTTGAGATTTTTTAAGAATGTAATCCAGCCATCTTCAGGAATGAAAGTAATGCATGCAGCAGTCTTAACCAATAAAGAAAGAATTGAAAAGGCCCAAAAAAAGGAGGATGAAGACTCAGTGGCAGAAACTGGGCATTATCACACATAAACGTCAATGTTTAAGACCATCTTTCTGTTTCCTTCAAAATACTAAGATTTAAGTAATTTTCTAATTCCTATTGGTTTTTAATTTTCAATTCTGGCACTTTTTCCTAATACGTATCAGTTTAAGTTGCCTTTAAAATCAGCTCCATCTGAATTTCTAAATATTACTGAGTTAAGCAAGATGTTCAGCTATTTCATGATACTGTTTAAGAACAGATTGATAAAAAGAAAATTATTTACTACACTCACCTTTAATTAGTAATTTTCAGCTTCTTCCAACAGTAACAGGGATGATCACTTCCTTTGGGCCATTAAAGATATGAGTGAGCCAAGCCCTTTCCATGTTAGACATATTAGAATTAATCATTATTATGATAATGATTTTCAAGAAGTGTCACAATTCTGTCAGGTACATACAAAACAAGAGAAGCCAGTGCTCATCTGAGGGAGCAAGCAGTTCATTTTTTTCTGAGAGCTTCTTCTTTGTCACTATCGTGGTGTTTATTTTCTTGTCAGACTGATGGCGGCACTTCAGGTAAGATTTGGACTGGAAGCAGCTATACAAACCACTATGGGAACAGACCTATACAAAGGTGATGGCATCAATGACACAGCAGACAGCAAAAGTCAGGGAGTCTGGCAAAAATTTCAGGACAGCAGGAACAAAGACAATTACAAAAAGTCATATAGGCATGTAACTAGAAAGGGTCAGGCAGAAGTGTGGAAGGTGTATGCAAAAGGTATATTTCTACATAAAGTTGAAAACTGTTGCAAAAAACTAATAATAGAATATTTCAGTTGTAAGGGACCTGCAACAATCATCTAGTCCAACTGCCTGACCAATTCAGGGCTGATCCAAAGTTAAAGCATGCTGTGAAGGGCATTGTCTAAATGCTTCTTAAACACTGACAGGCCTGGGACATCTACCACCTCACTAGGAAATCTGTTCCAGTGTTTGACTACCCCATTTCCACTGAAACTGCTATATTCACCAGTATTGGTATTTATTTGCCAGTGTCAGTAGTGTGTCAGCACTTCAGAGGCTGTGACTTCAGTACTCCTCGACACATTTCACCAACTTTCCAATTCACTCATGATACATAGACCATTAATAAATGGTCTGTAAGTAAACTAGTACATGCAGCATGTATAAAGTTAGAGGAAGAATCTAAAAATGCAACAAAACTGTCAGTTTTGATATTCAGCTGAAATTCTGAGACTTCACATATCCTTCAGCCTCTCTTCTCTAGCCACATTAGCATTGGGTACCTTGAAGGTTGGCAGACCTGAATGGACACTGAGGAATACATGGGGCTTTGTAGAGCACAATCAATTCTTTAAGCTTCCTGTTTCAATCTACAGCCAAATCAAGGGTAACTTATATTATGATTTTGCACTAAAATATCCATTTTAGAAAGCTAGTAAGTGCATATCCCTTTTCTATACAGAATTAAAGACAATAGAACTAAGTGGTGACCATACCTTGTAATTTTGTAGTTTTGAAAAGGTGGCTGCAGGATAAAGGAGTCTAACTGACAAAAAAAATTGTTACCTCCAGAGGTGAAGCAAATGAATGAATTAATTTGTAGAGGTTCTCCAGGGTTTCTCTGAATTCCTTCAGTTCTCTGTTCTGCTGATGTGGTAAGGGCATTCAACTCTCATCAAGTCATTGGGCAAGGAAGACACAAAGGTCTTGATCTTGCAAAAGCTAACTTACAAAAGTATGCATGTTTTTGGAATCTCAGGAATGTGCAAAGATTTAGAAATTACACTTCTAGGATTACATTTTTTAACCCAATTAAATCTGACGGAGCCAGATGCAGTAGCTGAAATTATAGATTTGGAACAGTTATTTTGATGATGTTCCAAAGTATATGTAAATCAAGTACCATGATTATTTTTAAATTAACCAAAAGGCACTTTGTTTTGTTTTACAGAAGTTTCTTAATACCCCGAATTCTTCTGTGTTTGCATGTGTGTTTAGCTAGGCTCTGGATTACATCTACATTGCAAAACAAAGCACCCAGGAAGGAGCAAAGGTGTAGAGAGAATGTGAGGCATCGCTGCTCTTTCCCAACTACAGTATAAGTGAGGAAGGTAGTATGAATTGTACAGCGTGTTCAGATGAGTAGTTGAAGCTCATCCAAACCTCTGGAGGCTTGAGGCTGAAAATACCTTTTGAACAACTTTCCTTCTGCAAGATCTATCATACTTCGTTAGGTTCAGTATTGGTACCCAAACAGAGCACAGAAATCCATTAATCCCGTGAAAGTCAGAAGGAAAATATGAGTGGATGCATTAAGATCGTTTTGATACTTATTTTTTTTGACAAAACTGGGTTATCCTATCACTATGGAAACCACTCTCCTGACAAAACCAGAAGCTATGCTCTGTCAATAAGGCAATTTCATTCAGAAGATAAGCTCTTTTCAGAGCCTTCAACAAGACTCTGTGTGTGTGTGTGCTGGAGACTGCCCTATCTATATTATCCCCAGCTTTATAATAGCAGAGAGCATGCTGAAAAATGCCAAAAGACATTTTAAACAAACTGCAAATTAGTTCCCGCTCTATCAACCTAAGTTGTATTGTCACAGCAGTCCTCAGGGTAGGAGACGGCTCACTGTGAACAGAGATCATAAGCAAATTCCACGGCTGAGTTTGCCAAAAGTTTGCACTCCCCTTTGAGCAGTAAAATACAAGATTCCAGTGGTAAGTGAATTAGTCAGGTATAAAAGCTATTGCTGCCAATAGCTCAATCCTTCTGTGTCATTGTGGGAAAAACAGCAAGGGTGAAAATTCAAGTAGAAACAGTATCATCAGATTTTGGAAGAACCTGTTCACTTAACTGGTCACTTGAACATGGATGGACAGGAGACCAGAACACCCAAGAGGTCCCCAAGGAGACACAGGATTTACTATGACACCTTTAGTTTCCAGATAATAATCTCATGAAATGGGTCTTTACAGGTGACAGAAGCTGTTCTCAGACTGACATGCCTATCACCACCTATCTGTGTTTGCCCCAGATCCAAAACTCTGAAGGCACCAAAACTCCCCATGCCTTTGCCACAGTCTTTTTTTCTTTGTACACACCCCTGATAACAATAAAAAAAAACACAAAAGCAAACAAAATAAAACAAAGAAAAAAAAAATCCTCTTTTCCTAAAGCTATTATTATTACTACAGGGACCCTGGAGATGGAGACCCTAGGAGAACATCAAATGGTATTTTTTTTTTTTTAACTTGGGAGAAAACAAACAAACTAAAATGCAGCTGCCACCCAGCTACCTTAAAGAACTGCCTGAAGTTTGCCGTCAAGGGAAGACTACCTTATGAGAATGCTCCCACTCTTTTTCCAAACTCTCTGAAGTAGGTCATGGTGGAAAAAGCAAATGGTGACTCTATCCATGTCATGAGCTTTTCCATCAGTTCTGAGACTAGAAACTGGGCAGACCTAGTTCCTAAAGCTCTTGCCCTTCTCTACAGAATACTGTATCCAAAAAACTTCTTTAATCAAAGCTCTAGGTAGCCCGTTTGTTCCCAAATGGAAAGAACCTGACATAAGTTAACAGATAAGGCTGTCCAGGAGAGCTGTAGAAACTGAGAAGACAGAGTGCAATGACTCACTGCTCTCATTGTAGCTGCAACTTGCATAAAAAGTATTTCATAGAATCATGAAATCATTGAGGTTGGAAAGGACATCCAAAACCATGAAAGCTCCTCAGAGTTCACATCATAGAAAACTCAATAAAAGCACTTGCAGAGTCACAGTTCCAGAAAATCCCTTATGATCACCCATCAAACACACACATGCAGAAGTTTTCACAGGAGCTAGCCAAAAGTACACTTTTTCAAAAAAACAGTAGATCTTACAGGACACAGCTGACTGCCAACTTCACCTAGTAAGTCATGGCTCTTCCAGTAGAGATTCACATGCAGCAGATGGTCCATGAAGTCTTCAAGGTTTTCAATCAATATCTGCAGCTACAAGAGCCACAGAATCACAAAATCGTATGGGATGGAAGGGACCCTTAAAGGTCATCTAGCCCAGCCCCCCACCCCGACCTAACCCCCGCAATCAGCAGGGACATCTTCAACCAGATCAGGTTGATCAAAGCCTCATCAGCCCTTACCTTGCATGTTTCCAGGGATGGGTTATCTACAATCTCTCCAAGCAACCTGTTCCAGTGTTTCACCCACCTCATCATAAAAAAATTCTTTCTTATATCAAGTCTGAATCTAGCATATTTTAGTTTAAAACAATTACCCCTTGTCCTCTCACTATAGGCCCTACTAAAAAGTCCCCATCTTTTTTATAGGCCCTTTTTAAGTACTGAGGTCTCCCTAGAGCCTTCTCTTTCCCGGGTTGAACAATCCCAGTTCTCTCAGCCTTTCCTCATAGGAGAGATGTTCCATCCTTGTGATCACTTTTGTATCCCTATTTTGGACCCACTCCAACAGGTCCATGTCTTTCCCTTGCTGAGGGCTGCAGAGCTGGATGCAGTACTCCACGTGGGGTCTCACCAGAGTGGAGCAGAGGTCCTCCCTGGACCTGCTGGCCATGCTTCTTTTGATGCCACTCAGGATACGGTTGGTTTTCTCAGCTGTGAGCACACATTGCAGGCTAATGTCCAGCTTTTCACCCACCAGTACCCCCAAGTCCTTCTCCGCAAAACTGCTCTCAATCCCTTCGTCCCCCAGTCTGTATTGATACTGGGAGTTGCCCTGGCCCAGGTATAGGACCTTGCACTTGGCCTTGTTGAACTTCATGAGGTTCACATGGCCCTGCTTCTTGAGCTTGTCCAGGTCCCTCTGGATGGCATCCTGTCCCTCAGGGCATGGCAACCACACCACTCAGCTTGATGTTGTCCTCAAACTTGCTGAGGGTGCACTCAATCCCACCATCTATGTCATTGATGAAGTCAAACAGTACTCTTCCGAATATAGACCTCTGAGGGACACCACTCACCACTGATCTCCATCTGGACATTGAGTTGTAGACCACTACTGTGTGGATCCAACCATCCAAGCAATTCCTCATCCACTGAACAGCCCATCCATCAAATCCACCTCACTCCAATTAAGAGAGAAAACTGTACAAGGAAGTTACACTTTGTTCCTACATGGAAGTTTTTGTGCAATGTTCCAAACCCAGCATTTCTGGGAGGCAGAGCTCAGCCCAAACTGAAAATACCATCTGTGAAACTGTGCTGAACAGTCATATCCTCACAATGATTTGCATCCAACATACACTCATTCTGGTTACAGGGGCAGAGGTTCTTCATTTATAGCAGCTCTTGAGTTACGGCACAGCTGGTGGTTAGGAATGGGGCTGGACTCAAAGGCTTGTAAGTAACCTCACGTATTGATTTAGAAAACCTACCAAGGATGGAAGAAGAGGGAAATGGACCTCCGACCTCACCTCCGGACCTTATGGTTGGCATCTAGGACTCTCATTGTTATGTGGCGGCCATCCAGGTTCATGCCCATCACAGAGAAGAGAAAGGGAAGACTGCTTGCTCTAGAACCAATTTCATCCCTGGCCTGCTTTACTACCAGGGAAGCTGATGCTTCCAGTGCACAAAACAACAAAAATAAATGTCTTCTGCATGACTGATAAACCTCTGAACTGTGACAGCAGGCAACACTTAAGACATTCCAGGATAATCGAGATGAAAATGTATCAAGTCTAATTTCTTACTGAATTTACTGAGATTTTTGCTGTCAAGTGGGATGGTGGGTTTCGGAACTAAGTTCACTAGTATTTCAGGAGTAAGCCAGAAAACTGAGACAAAATGTCCAGTTTTTCATTGAAGCTTGAAATATACAAAGACAATGAACTTCATTCAGATGCCTGAGAGATTAGATTTCTGATACTCAGTGGCATTCTAAAATGACCACAAAAAATGTTCCTTTCATCCAGTAATATGCATTCATGCCATCTTTATGACCCAGAGATTTTCACATCCATATCAGAACATGGACTATGTGCTTAAAACTTAATTGGAATGTTTTGCAGGCACCTCACTGGGGATGAGCCAGTAAAGGAAATAATTTTGTCTATCAGCCAAAGATCCATTTCTTAAGTTTTAGTCAGTACCACTGTAGAAGGTGGGTGGTAATGTGGTTCTAAACTTCAGTAGCCAGTTATGTGTAAAGGTAAAGAAAACATCGAAAGCAGGCTGAAAAACACAGAAATTCATTATGGTATTTTATCACTAGATCATATTTTAATTAAATGCACATAAAACATTTCAAATTCTTAAGTTTAAAAAAATATTGCAGGAATCCCAGTACTTTTTTTTCTTTATTATAATAATAATAATAAGCTTATATAAGTGCCAATTTCTAATTTTGCAGCAATTTACCCACTGACCTCTCTCCATGCTTTCTTCCATGCATGAGAAAAACTCCTGTCTCTGCAAAATTTACCTGTGCTCTGAAGACTGAAAAAAGCACAGCTGCGTAGTATGTATTACCAAAGGAAGAAGAGAAGCTTTAAGATTTTTATGCATTACTACAGGAGGAGACAGCTTTAAGTAACCCATTTATCCAGTTTGACTGATAGCTGACTACTAGTTAGTGTTATTCTCTCTTTTTCTTCTTCTTTGCTAATGGTAGCTATGTTCTGTCCTGTGCCATGCTAAATTAATTTAAATTGGTCTGAATGTGATAAAGAGTATATTGCTGTGATATTAACAAAACCAGATTCTAAATCTGTTTGTCAAAGTGAGCTGTGAGCTGATTTAACATTCATCTTGCCTTTTGGTGTCATGACATTTTAAGTATCTTGCAGTACAGAACTAGCCTTTATAACACCTTACACAGTGTTAGGGATTATTTTTTTTATTATCACACAGAGAGTAGCCACAACTGGAGAAAAAGAAACATGTCTTCTTCATACAGGGGGATACCCCAGGCAATTTCACACAAAAGCCTTTGAAAAAAGAGCTAGGCTTGTTTCATGTCAAGACACAATAAAAAAGTAATCTGAAATACTGTGTGCCATTCTCATCCCTCACGTCTGATCAGATGAACTGAAGCCAGAAGAGCTTCAGTGAAGAGGTAACAGAAGGATCTGAAAGGAGACGTGGAAAGGAAAGAGGTTTATTTTGCCAAGCCTGAAAGGAGATAATATTGCTCTCTGCAAACATACAGATGGATAGACATCAGTGGTGGAGAAAAGGTATTTAAACTGAAAGGCAACTTTTGCAGTATTCATTCCATGACATTCCAAAAGAACCAGCTGGTAAGAACCAGTAGTGAATAAGTATATCTGAATATTCCTCTTTAAAAGAGCTTTTGAAAGAGCCTTTCAGGAGAAAGAATCAGGCAAAAAAATGTCATTACTTTCCCAAAAGAATTTGGTTATGCATTGTTTTCTGCCTTTACTTATCATAGCTAGGGAACTAGGCTTCCTAGTCCCTTCCTGTAGTGTCTTCCTGCACAACATAATCATGATTCCCCCATTTAAAACCTTGGAACAGGTTCAACATTTTCAGATGGGTCCAAATATTGATTTGATGTTACAAGTTGGAACTTGGGAAGATTTTATTTCCAGGTTTTATTCCACAGTATCTATCTCTCTGTTATTTCAAGTATCAGAAGATAATCTTTCTTCTGGATCTACAATGATCATTCTCACCTCTCTATATATGTTAATGATATACAGGAAATTATATACAGGACTCTTTGTCTTCATATAAAGCCAAATAAAAAGTACATGAAGAGATCAGGAGACTACTGAGACAAACCCAGCAATGTGGCAAGTCTTTCGTAAAGATCATTTCCATCTGCCAAGGTGGATACCTCAATCCCATAAGCTCATGCAAAACTCTTCAATCCAGACTGGATCTCCAGCACACTCTAGTCTCTCCATTGAGATTCCAAGTCAAATGATCAATTAAAAACTTACATCTCAATTTCTAAAATGAATACTTCATATTCAGCTACTAATGAAAATACAGATCCTAGCAGAAACTTGTACCTACCCTTCTGTATTTTATTCTCACAAACACTACATTGCCAGTTCCCAGTAGTACAATGCTTGTATAACAAAGTTCTCCCCAGGAAGCGCATTTTGGCAATGACCAGTTCACCTACAACTGATAGACGTAGGTATTACACAAATTGCCTAGTGCTGTTGTTGTGTAACTGACAGTTTGTGTCCCACTGTGACCTGAATTGCAACAGTGTAATCAAGGTAAGAATAAGACCCTGAAAATTAGCTTAGCTTTAGTGTTTTTCTTCACTAGATAGTTTGCAAAATGTACTTTTTTTACATTACATACATTTTTTACATACAGAAAATATTTGAATGCTTATATTTATGAATAGTCATGTAGTTGCAGATTTTAAACTTCAGAAGAAAATATGATTACTAGGTACTCTGACATTTCTGTAGCACAAACCACAAAACTTCACTTAATGACTCCTGCTCTGAGACTTCAGTTTGTGATGGAGCTAGACCATTTTTCCAGGGAGAAGTCAATTTCAGTTTCAAGAGTCAGAAATTCAGAATATCACAGGTAGTTGACCTCACAGTGAAATTAAGACCCAGCCAGTGCTTCTTGCCATGCCCATACTAGTGTTTACTTAGTGAAGACCTGCTTGCATTTTTCTATTTTACTAATAAGGACTGCAAGAAAAGTAAATTAAATTAATGTAGACGGCACACTTCATTAAGGAAGATATGGAAAAATGACAGTTTGTTTTAGTTTTTTGCCTGCATAGGTTTTATTACCTTCTTTATTTAGGTCTAAAACTAGATGAAACTTTCCCTCATGCAGATTTGGTGAATTACTGAGTATGTTACAATATCTCAGAGTCTCTGACCATTTTCTAGAAAACCCAGAGGCTAGGGGAGATGAAATTAGTATGGCTTCTGCACGACATGAGGTATATGACCAGTCCAGTAGAGCAATGAGAAAACAGAGGCTCACAGCTACTGGCAAGCTATCTGGAAAGGACACTCAAACCCTTTTGCATACCAGTATCTCAAAATACAGTCCTGTGTGATAGGATTTTTCTCACACCATTAAGCATCACAGAGCCATTGGGAGGAAAACGCGTATGTACAATTGTGAGAAAAAGAATGGTTCCATACCTAGAAATCTGACCTCCAAGAAACAAAAAAATAGTGGTAGGGCCAACTAAGCATGTGCAAAAATGTTCACAGGGCAAGCTGTGAAATTAGGTAAAGACATCCCTCCTGGGCAGTTCAAAATAGATATCCCTCTTGGGAAACTCTATACTAGCATTCTGGAATCTGCCAGATCTGTGAATTACAGTAACTAGACTTCAGCAGTGAAAATACCTGATACATCAGGGAAAAAAGGATCTTACCCCCTTTCCCTGAAAGCCTCTGCTAAGTTATTTAGATGTTTGGATCTTTTTTGTAACAGTTAAAAAGAAAAATCACTGACCTCTGTGGAATCTGTTAGTTCCCTGCAGCACAAAATGTAGGCTTTATTTTACCAAACCAAGGGCACTTATGTCAGGGATGACAAGCCAAGTGTAATTAATTTGTAGAAACAGGATTCAAAAGTGGGCATTAGTCCAGAAGGAGGAAGAGTTCCCAATGGGAACATTTGCAACCTGATGCTTTTGCACATAAGAAAAATTAACTCAGCTACCCATAAATCCACTACCAGTTCTCAGCTTTGAGGAGGAGAAAAAAATATCTTCCTCTCCAGACACTTCCCCTAGAGATCCAAGAAAAGCATGCAGGAAATGCACAGAAACACTAACACTCCTCATCAACACCATTGCCTTAAACCTCAGCTCTCACGCTAATGTGAATCATTTCAAAACACTTTGAAAGTTTTTATACATATTACTGACGCAGGGGTTATGTATAGGATAGACAGCTCTGAAAAAGGTGCCACAAATTACCTGATACTTTATTTGCTACTGCTCCTGCCAGGACTGTTACTCTGTTAAAACAACGGACACTTTGACTCAGAGAAATCAATCAGAAATACCAATAGCCATTATTTTATGAATTTACATAACTCAGGAGTAGAAATTAATATGGCTTTCTTTTGTTATATTGGGGTGTACAAGGGAATTTACAGTGGGATGGCACCTTGTTGTTTATCACACAGGTCACATTCACATCCCCAACTGACAAAGTCAAAACAACCTGGTATGGCATGTATAAGGAGTATAAGATGTAAGATATGCACTGACAAAGCCAGAAAGATAAATCTTTTCCATCTCTTTCCCCAAACTGCACAAATGGAGAGTCTTAGCAGTGCTTTTGCCTGTGACTAAGCTGAGCTGGTTTAATCAGGTGGCTACAGGCAGTGTATTCAGTCCATTGGTTGCCATGAATATCAATTTCAGCAAAAATATTTGATGAAAATCCATTAACACTGAAGGGTAACAGAGAACAGCTAACACAGCCACTGTTGAACAAAGATACAGCCTACTAACTAGGAAAAATTTGCAAGTATAGACTCTCAACAAGAGTCAGTAATTAAAGTGATGCAGTGAAATATGTACATACAAACCAATAGAAAGAACTCTTCAGAATAATATATTCACATACCATACAAAACAGTCCTTTTCAGAATAATCAGCTTATATGATACAAACTGACCTTCTGGGCATTTTTGTAATCACAAAAGGGAAGAAAAACATCGAAGATTTATTTAATTTTAAATAATGGCAAGATTACATAATTATTAATTTTATTATTTCTGCTTTAAAAGGATGCTTTTCAATAATAAGTGAACAGTATGTTTTGCCTTGGTGTCCATATTACTCTTTACAATGAGCTCTACCAACCATTATAACTGTTGTTATACGTATTGCAGAGCTTCACTTGGGAGATCTTAACACTCTTTGAAGGAATATTATGTGTTGCTGGCAACAGTGGCTTCAAAGGACAAGGATGAGTTATAGTGAGAGCCAGTGGATTTAATTTCCATGATTAGGAATCCACAGATAATAATGGGACATAGATATTCTGCAATATGTTCCAACTAAAGAAAATCTTGGCTTTGATGTAATTCTAGGTAAAGTGAACCGCAAAGAAAAGAGTTTTCTATTAAAAGCTCCCTGCCTCCAGTGCCTTGGAAACTCAGCACAAAATACCTTCTGGTCTTAAGGGGAGTGAAGCAGGGCTTGCAGGATAGATCTAACAATATGTCAAGGAAGACCTGAAGGCCCTCCGTGACAGTAAAGGGTTACTACCTATTACTGGCCACACGGCTGTGTGAGAAGTCATCTACTAGCAGTTCATTGATGGCAGAGAAGTGGAAAGTTAAGTTGCCCCTGTTAGAAGAAAAAATCACAGTTATTAATACAGTTACATCTGGAATCACCACTCAAGGTCAGTTTTAAAGACAATCTACAGAGTAGAAACTACATAAAAATAAATCTTATTTTTAAAAAGAAGAAAAAAAGGAAGAGGGAGTTCTGCCTGTTATTTACATGAGGAAATCTACTGAATTTTTCCTGGAAGACTACACACGGCTGGAGAACAGGTGGGATTATCACCACAGTAGTATATAAGTAAAACCTAGTTAACAGAGAGGGGAACTGGTTTATTATTTGGTCTGTTTAATGCTTTGGGTTATTTTTATTAACACCTACTTAACTCAAACACTGAGAGACACCTGGGAGAAATATCTAATCCATTTTGCATTTCAATAGAGGACTGAGAAAGCTTATAATATGCATATGGGGACTTCCAAAGGGGTTTTTAGGGAAAACAGGAGAGATCAAGTTTAATATAGCTGATACTTTTAAAAGCAAAAGTATCCATGACTACAACACTCTAAAGAAGTATAAAAGACCTCACAGCTTCTTTCTTCTGTTTTTCAGTACTTTGGCAGGAATGTTTATAATGCAGGAGGAGGCAATGTCCTCTGACATTATATCACAAGACAAGGAGAGAGCAGACTGCTACATCACCAAAACTACACACCAGCAACTTCAGTACTTCAGTTTGCCACAACAAGACTTTTGTTTCACAGAAGTGGAAGATCTCACCCTAACTAACCCAGTAGCTGGAGGTTGTCAACCTGTTAGGTTTCTCCTAACAGTTTCTAAACTGGCATGAGCATTTTGCTTGTATGTTCAGAGTCACACACTAGACAAACATTTCTGCAAGGCCCGGGTCAGGCAATGGCTGACAGCAGAGAGGGAAGAGGGGAGAAAAGGGTACTGAAAAGATAGTTATAGACTCACCATTGGCATTGGAGGAGAAAAATCTTTTAATAGGATAACGTTAAACTAACTTGGAAAAAATGGATACAAAATAAACAACAGTTTAAATAATACAACGGAAGTGCTTAGCAATACTAAAAAACACTGGGATAAGGATTAAATCCAGAAAAAAGAGGAACAAATGTAACTAAAACAGCATCAGCACCTACATGAACAAAGACCACTCACAAACACATTCTTACTTGAAAGCAGAGTTTCAGATATAAGACTAAATCAAGTCTCATATCTAGTCTAACATTCAGTCTCCACACAAAAATAGGCACAGGTTAGAAACCAAGATCTGAAGTGTGTCTGTATGTGGGGCAGAGAGATACTGATAATTAAGTAGGAGGTAATGTGTTTCTAAAGACTTTATTGTTGATATGTATCCTTTCCCTTTGGCTGGGAGCATCTGGTAGAAACGACAGGTTTTCTAACACTTGCAAACAAGACACTAAATAAAATAACCTCCCAAGTTATTAGGGCTGTTTCTCCAAATCACAGATCAAGACAGTATGAAGTACAAAAGCCAAACACTAGGAAATATAAAGGTAGGGCATTACTGTCACCAGTATCATTTTCCTTTTCAGAGTTTGAACACTGCAAACTTTCATGAAACTTGCTTTACAGTGAATTTTATTGGCACTGCGAATTTCTCAAGTTAAGAGTTCAGAGTATTTTAACAGAAAACTTGAATATTCAAAATCATGTTCAAAACAATCCTGACACCAAACCAAACACAGAGATTTATTTACCAGTTTTTTCAACAGGACTGCCAAGCCAAGTGGCTTTTTTTTTCCCAAAGCACCCAAGCTGTTTTGGTAACAGAGATGGCCCAGGTTCTCTTGTTACTCATGTCCAATTTACAGAAAGTATGGTGCTTACCAACGTTCGGTTTTCTCAGCCTTTGTTTTGTACCAAGATCCTTAAATTAATCCCAGAAAGATGGGGGGGGGGGGGGGTGTGGGTGTGTGTGTGGAGCTCTAGGCTAAAAGTAGTGATAGAGCATTTCTGTTTCCTTTGTCAGTGAAACAGCATTTCCTAACCAATGTCCATTGTGATAAATACACTAGCTAGCATTGGCAGCTGTCACATTTCCCAGATTTTTCAGTTTGCACTCAAAGCTTGAAAATATTTAGTAAAAGAAATTTAACACTCTTATCATGTCTTAAGAACTTTTCAGGATTTACCTTTCACAAAGAAGTCATATGGGCAAATGTATTGACGCAAACCCAAAACATACACAGACTCAGAAAGGCTGCAAGTTTAAGAGCAGTTTCCAACAGACCTAACAGTAGAATCTTCATACATTTTGTATTCTAGTGGAATTTATTGTTTCTTACTTTAAGTGTTACTTCCTTGTAACCTGATCCTTTCACACTGCTACAATCTCATCAATCTCCTACCATATGTATCCATGTATTGCTAACATCAGAATTCCATTATGCTGTAAGACAAGAATGATCCAGAATAGCTGACTGTTTCAGTACATTGGTTTAACATCAGCATCAATATCTTCAAAATCATAATTAGGCCTTACTTTTCTTAACTTATCAGCATTTATCTTTATGAAATCCTATGCCCTTATAAGGACTTCATCAATGATACCACCCATCATGTATGCATGGTAGGGAATGGGACAGAGGAGCCTTGTGTCTTGCCAATACACACTCTTGCTCTTTGAGGTTTAAAACAGGTGTTTATATGACAGCTATAGATTAACAGTGAACGAGGAGGGGTATTTTCAAAAAGAGGCTGTGAATACACTTCTGGGTGGGATAGCATTGTGACACCCCATCTGTGGAGTGCAAACACCATCCCACCCTCAGCATTTTGAAAATAAACTAATGGTGCTTGCCCAAGAAGAACCTGTGAGGAAAATGTTGATTACATCTTCAGGGAATAATGTTCCAGAAGATGGAAGAAGAAGATTAAGCAAGATACTGAGTAGATTAGTTAATGCTAAGATTATCCTCTACACACTAGAAG
Source organism: Falco naumanni (assembly GCF_017639655.2). Taxonomy (NCBI): domain Eukaryota; kingdom Metazoa; phylum Chordata; class Aves; order Falconiformes; family Falconidae; genus Falco; species Falco naumanni. The sequence continues at coordinate 73,938,516 of NC_054080.1, forward strand.
AGGCAGAGACTGGATGAAAGGAAAAAAACCCAAACCACTGCCTGATCACATCTGTAAAGACTGTCTCACCATGAATACCCACAAGAGTACCAGCCTCAGGTTTCATAGGCTTTTCTAATCCCAGTGCCTGATTTTGCAAGTTTACTAATATCTTTTACTGAAGATACCTGCGTGAACCAGTGCAGTGACTGGTAGTGCTCATAATGGCAAGGTGAAGCAGGGTAACAGAGAACCTGAATATCCTTTTTAAGCGTTCTAGTGCTTGAGACAGCCCAGTTTAATCAGTTCGTTTGCATTTTACATTCACAGACATTTTTGTGAATGTAAAATTTTGCTGGAGTCCCGCAGAAAGACAGCGTGCAACAGAGTAATATGGGGATATACCTGAGACTACCTCCATTCAGAATCTACTGTGAAACTCACTGACCAACAATGGAAGAAGTAGAGAATCTAATTGAATTGTGTCTATTTCCTGGTGTTTTCACCATCCAGCTTCTTTGCTACTACATTCGGATGACAGCCATTTACCAAATGCCAGAAAAGTATCTTTATGAATCCATGGGGAAAGTAATAAGTAAGTCCTCAGATCTAAATTCTGCCCATAGGGATTTTAATAGTTGTACCCACAGTGGCCTGTAGTCTTTCAAGTGACTCACCCATGTGTACAAGCATGTTCTCATGTTCACAGCTTTTACAGTCCTAGACCTTTCTTATAGGAGCCATAAGGAGCAGCTATGTTTCTTCTTGGATAATTAATCCAGGCTTAGACTTATCTTTCATGATGTAGCTGGAAGAGAAAGCAGTATAGGTGAGTAAGTAGAAAAGTACATGGCCAGAATTGTTACAGCAAGAATGCTGGGTAAGCCACTGTCCTGGAGGGGAGGGGATGTAGAGCTGAAGCCCAGCAAGAAGAGGATGGATTGAACCTAGTCCTCTTCTGCTCTCTTCCCAGGAACGTAACCTCTGAATTACTGCATAAGGAGCAATTTATCACTCTGGGAGAAAAGCTGCTGCATTCTGTGGAGTTGAAAGCTGTAAAGATGTTTGGAGAATGGCTGCATGACCAGGAAGGAGATAAACACCATTTGATGCACTTCCAAGTAAACAGACATAGGTATTGGGAACTTTAATGTTACTATCTTTGGCTCCTACAGATTTTTGGCACCTACAGGACTAGGCAACAGCTGAATAGGGATTTTGAGGATCTAACTGTTGGGTTCAGTCACCTAAATTCCACATCAGTATCTAAGGCCTTTTGTAGATATAAGCCTTGGTCCAATAGCATTTACTGTTGAGAAACAGAGCAACCTTCTTTGTTAATAATAGCAGTTAAGAGAATTATTGCAAAGCAAAGATACATTTTTCCCCTATACAGGATGTAACGAGAAACAAATACATTTTCCAATCAGGCAAACAGAGATTAATCTAAAACTTTAGATCATCTGTAGTGCATAGTATGCTATTTTCTCAGGCCAACTAAAACAGAATAGAGAACTCCTCCAATCAGTTTTGCAATCAGGTTAGCAGAATAGTCTTTATTCTTCATGTTAGCAAAAATCTTACAACCTCTGTTAAAACTAGTTTGTTGTTTCTTCAATTCTGTGTGAGTCAGGAACACAAAAAATCAGTCTCTAAATAAATCTCAGAAACTAGTAAAAACAAAGCAAGTACAGAGGGCAAAGCACTCATAAAACAACTAGGCACATCAAACAGGTAGAATTCTTTTTGCATGAAGTAAGACAGCTTGAAAGTTCTCGAATCATTAGCCATATAGTTTGAAATGTTCCCCTTAAATTACTTTTTAGTAAAATAAAGTTGAAGAGAACAGACAAGCATCTTAATATGACAACAAACTGCTGTCGTCATTGTATTTATTCTGTGTTTTGTGTGGGTTTTTTAGCAGGGTCCTCAGTCCCTTACTGATTACCAGTATCTGAGCAATTGAACTATGAAAATTTAATATAGGTAGAGGGCCAAATAGATGATGCATATTGTGGCTAGCCCTTCTTTTAGCTTTTCCCCGAGTTCCCCAGCCTCCAAATCCTGACTGATTAAATATCCACTTGGAATTGGAAATGTGTTCATTTTCCAATTTGCCCCACTCAGACAAGCACGAAGTCTATGGGGCTGGATGGGATCCACCTAAGGACACTGAGGGAGCTGGTGGAGGAGCTCACCAAGCCACTCTCCATCATTTAGCAACAATCTTGGCTAACTGGTGAGGTCCCAGAAGACTGGAGGTTAGGCAAAAAGACACGCATCTACTAGAAGAGGTAGAAGAAGGATCCAGAAAACCACAGCCCTGTCATTCTGACCTCACTGCCAGGAAGGTTATGGAGCACATCAGCCTGAGTGCCATCATGCAGCATGTACAGGACAACTGAGGGATCAGGCCCAGCCAGCATGGGGTTGTAAAAGGCAGATCCAGCTTGACTAGACTGATCTCTTGCCATGACAAGGTGACACAACCAGTGGGTGGGAAAGGCTGTGGATGTTGTCTACCTAGACTTTAGTAAAACCTTTGACACTGTCTCACAATCACTAGCCCTTGTTCTCATGGGGAACTTCAACCTACCATGTGTGCTGGAAATACAATACTGCAGAGAGGAAACAGTCCAGGAAGTTCCTGCAGTGTGTGGAAGAGAACTTCCTGACACAGATGGTGGCAGAGCCAGCTAGGGAAGGCGCTTTGCTGGACCTGCTTTTTGTGAACAGAGAAGGACTTGTGGTGCTGTGGTGGCTGGAGGCTCTCTTGGACATAGCAATCATTACATGACCGTTCTTGGTTCTCAGAGAAGAAAGAAGTGGGGTCAACAGAACCACTGCCTTGGACTTCCAGAGGGCAGACTTTGGCCTGTTCAGGAGACTGGTTGACAGAGTCCCTTGGGAGGCAGTCTCAAAGGGCAAAGGAGTCGAGGAAGGCTGGATGGTCTTCAAGAAAGAAATCTCAAAGGCTCAGGCCATCCCCATGTGCCAAAAGATAAGCTGATGGGGAAGAAGACCCATCTGGCTGAACAGAGAGCTTTGGCTGGAGCTCAGGAAAAAAAGGGGAGTTTACCACCTTTGGAAGAAAGGGCAAGCCATTCAGGAGGACAAGGATGTCGTGAGGCTCTGCAGGGAGAAAAGGAGAAGGGCCAAAGCCCAGCTATAAGTTAATCTGGCTACTGCCATAAAGGACAATAAAAAATATTTCTGTAAATACATTAGCAACAAAAGGAGGGTTAAGGACAATCTCCATCCTTTATTGGATGCAAGGGGAAACAGAGTAACAAAAGAGGAGGAAAAGGCTGAGTAACTAAATGCCGCCTTTGCCTCAGTCTTTAGTAGCAAGACCAGTTGTCCTGCAGGTACCCAGCCCCCTGAGCTGGAAGATGGGGACAGGGAGCACAGTGAAGCCCCTGTCACCCGAGGGAAAATGCTCAGTGACATGTTACACCACTTAGACACACACGAGTCTACGCTGCCAGATGGGATGCCCCCAGGGGTGCTGAGGGAGCTGGTGGAAGTGCTCACCAAGCCGCTTGCGATCATTTAGCAACGGTCCTGGCTAACTGCTGAGGTCCACCTTGACTGGAAGTCAGCAGATGGGATGCCCATTTACAACTAGGGACAGAAGGAAGATCTGGGCAACTACAGGCCCGTCATTCTGACCTCGGGGCCAGGGGAGGTTATGGAGCAGATCATCCTGAGGGCCATCACGCAGCACGTACAAGACAGCCAGGGGATCAGGCCCAGCCAGCATGGGGTTGTGAAAGGCAGGTCCGGATTGACCAACCTGATCTCCTTCTACAAGAAGATGACCTGCCTAGCGGATGAGTGAAAGGCTATGGATGTTGTCTACCTCGACTTTTGCAAAGCCTTTGACACCATTTGCCACAGCATTCTCCTTGAGAAACTGGCTGCTCATGGCGTGGACAGATCTACTTTACACTGGGTAAAAAGTTGGCTGGATGGCCGAGCCCAAAGAGAGTAGTAAACGGAGTTACATCCAGCTGGTGGCCCGTCACAGGTGGTGTTCCCCAGGGCTCGGTGCTGGGGCCAGTCCTGTTCCGTATCTTTATCAGTGATCTGGACGAGGGGATCTAGCACACCCTCACCAAGTTCACAGGTGACCCCCAGCTGGGGGGAGCGCTGATCTGCGGGAGGGCAGGAGGCTCTGCAGGGGGGTCTGGGCAGGCTGGAGCGATGGGCCCAGGCCAGTTGTGTGAGGTTCAACCAGGCTCAGTGCCGGGTCCTGCCCGTGGGTCACACCAGCCCCCGCAGCGCTGCGGGCTGGGGGCAGGGGGCTGGGAACCGCCTGGGGGGAAAGGGCCTGGGGGGGCTGGTGGGCAGCCGGCTGGGCATGAGCCCCCCGTGTGCCCAGGTGGCCAAGGAGGCCAGCAGCATCCTGGCTGGTGCCAGGAACAGCGTGGCCAGCAGGGCCAGGGCAGTGCTGTCCCCCTGCCCTGGGCACTGGCGAGGCCGCCCCTCGACTCCTGTGTTCAGGTTGGGCCCCTCACTGCCAGGGGGACGCAGAGGGGCTGCAGCGTGTCCAGAGACGGGCAGGGGGCTGGTGCCGGGGCTGGGGCACAAGGCTGGTGGGGAGCGGCTGGGGGACCTGGGGGGGGCAGCCTGGAGAGGAGGAGGCTCGGGGGCACCTTGTGGCTCCCTGCAGCTGCCTGACAGGAGGGTGTAGGCAGGGGGGTCGGTCTCTTCTCCCAGGTGACAAGTGACAGGGCAAGAGGAGATGGCCTCAAGCTGCACTAGGGAAGTTATAGATTTGATACTAGGAAAAATTTTGTTACTGAAGGGGTGTTGAAACATTGGAACAGGCGGCTCAGGGAGGTGGCAGAATCGCCATCCCTGGAGGTGTTTAAAAAATGCATAGATGCAGTGCTTAGAGACACGGTTTATTTGCGGACTGGGCAGCTCTGGCTTAACAGCTGACTTGATGATTTTAAAGGTCTTTTCCAACCTAAATGATTCTATGATTGGTGCTCACTCTACAGTAGTTTCTTTGCAGGGCATAATGACCTGGCATTTAAAAATACTTGAGCACTCAGCTGCATTTTGAAAATAAGATCATTGGGTTTAGGTGTCTGAAAAAAATGTGTTCTTTTACTTAAGCAAGAACCCTTTAAAATGTCTGAGATGGGACATCATAAAAGGATCCTAGAAAGCTCTGCCCCTCTAAAACTAAATAAGCCTGTCAGGACATGGGACATTACCCCAAATAACTGAAGTTAAATTAAATGTATCCCTTAATTTTTCTCTGGTTTCAATGAACAGAGGCTACAAATGTAGTTTTCCTATCCTCCTCTGAATGACAGAAGTACTTTTCCACCAAATCTGCTAAAATAGTTTTTGTGGAAGTTTCTTCAGAACCTGCTGAGGAAAAGGTCTTTTTCACTGTTTCAAAGTCATCACACTTCTCAAAAAGATTTGCAATTTCAAAATAGAACTGTACCTTAGGAAATAAACTGCTTCTGTATATACTTTTTTTTTCCTCCTGAAGAAATGCATTTATTGCATGAATAGAGCATGAGGAACAAAGACTTTTTCCATGAACAGCCCACCAGAGCCAATATGCCTTGCCTGCATTTGAAACATTTTGGTGAATTGTTTCTCTGAGACAGTCTTTTCTGAAAACTTGTGCAGTAAATCTGCCCTGAAGACCTTCTTTTCTTCAGTTTAACATACTTTAGATAAAACAGAAAAAAGGAGTGCTGGATTAGTCAAATGTCATGAATTCTTTAAATAAAATCTTGCAGTAATTTTTTTTTTAAACAGTTTGGATAGCCGATAAACTTCACGGACTTTGTTCTGTTCGACCTGCTCTATCCAGAATTCCCCTTTGACAAACTATACTGTGGTCTTTCTGTCTCTGAGGCTAACTTGCACCTTGTATTTCAGAAAACAAAAACATCTTCCTGGAAGTGTTGGACATCCATATTTGCAAGCATATTCCTGATATTTGCCCCCAGATACCTGCCAAGTCTATTAAACAGCCTAATAGTGCCTTTTGCTATTTCTGGAATTTGCAGAGAGTAGGCATTTGTCATGTCTTATAACCCTCCACCTCCCCTGAATTGTCATACTGGAAACGAAAACATAGTAAAAGATGCATCTGTGCAACTTAATGTTAAAACAACTTCTAAGCCCACAGTTATAAAAATGGAAAATATATTTCTCTGTAAAGAAAACCTGCAAGTTAGCTAATCAAACTTCAGCCTCAGGCGTTCAGACGGGTGCCACTTAAGGGCTTTTAACACTGCACACATAAAGCCAGCCTGTAAAAACAGCCATAAACCATAGTGTAACTCCTCTCCACCTTGCCCAACTGCATGTTCAGGGTTGTCTGTACTCCACACTCCAGCATAGTGTAGAAATAACCAGACTAGGTTTAAATACACTGATTCAGGCATCTGAATCAAAGTAGGCTCAACACACTCTGCTTGGCAAGATCTAATCTACCCAAGCAGCAGGAAGGAATGCAGCCAAGGACATTTTAGCCGTTCCAGACTCTTCCTCTTCTCTCCCTATCATTGCTCATTGCTTTTATTAAAGAGACATTAACAAAACTAGGAGGTGGTGTCTTCCCCATGCATTGGAGAGCTCAAAAATAAACCTCCGTAGTTCACAGGAAACAGCTTTTAGTCCTGTTTTTCTGTATCTTAAGACTGCTGATGTTTTTTCATTTTGGGGTTCAATTGTCGAAGCAGATCCACGCCCAATTGCAAAAGGAGGGTAGAGGCTCTGGTTTCATTGCTGGTGGAGGGACTTTCCTCACTTCGATTTAGGCAGCTCAGGGTTAGGCCTCCAACTCTCAGTTTGTTGCCAAAGATGCCTTTCACAAGCCAGCATAGGAAAGCTGGTACTGCTGGGTGCTTCATCCTCAGTGTCTAACACAGGGAGATAAATCAATGTCTGGAGCTGGCAGGAAAATGAGCCCTGAGTGATTATTCCAGGCATAAACAACCAATTTCCACAGGTATGCCACAGGCCCTGTTGCAGCCAACCACATTACTGAGGAACCTGGTGGCTGCCACTGCACAGGTGAAGAATGTGTCCCCCAGGACCTGGACAGACAAGCCCTGGAGTCTGGCCATCATATCCCCAGGTCAGAAGTTTCTAGAAAAGCTGCTTCTGCCCTACCGCTCACGTCCAGTACTTGTAATTTTTCTCACTGAAAGGAGACATTGGTTACCATGATGCCAGACACTTTTCTTCCCTCTTTCCCCACACATTTGTGACCTTTCAGGCGGCTGTTTTGTGTTCACTCCACACACCGTATCTCTGCTTCCATACAGGGCAGTTCCCTTGGTGGGAAACCAGGAACAAAGTGGGTGTCAGGGGCTGTGAGCGCCCTGCCTAGCCCAGAGCAGCACACTGGGGCCTCGGCAGAACATGGCCACCAGCCTTCCCACTGCCTGGCTGGGGCCTCTCCCCAGTCCCCAGTGGGAAGACAACCACTTGCAGCAACTGGGACACCCTCAGCAGCCAGGGCCCTGGAGGGGGAATGAACAAGGCCCTGAGCTTGCATTCCCTCTCAGCACGGGGCATCCCTGGGCCCACAGCAGCCTGTGCCCTGAGGGGCAGGGAGCCATGGCGGCAGTGCCTCACCAGCCTCCGCTAACCCCAGCGATTCCCCACTGGGCTGCTTAAGCCCTGTGGGTTCCTCCAGGGGTGCCCTTGGACCCCCAAACTGGTCCAGAGGTGAGGAGTAAGATGCACTTGAAAATCCTTATTTAAAAGAAATTAACAAAACAGGTAAACCAGATCCCGAAGATCCTGAGCTGTGGGTAATCATTTTGTAGAGAAAACGGCTTTCCTCCTGAGTGCAGGCAACGTGACAGTAGGCTATTTCACCTCGGGGAAAGCAGAGGCTGGCCCACCATGGCAGAAGTGAGAAGGTTTTGAGAAGGAATGAAAAACGAAGGCTATTTGAGGTGGCAAGATGGGTTGAGATTGTAAAATCAAAACACCACTGTTTTCTTTGCATGCTCACCCAGCAGACATGACCTTGGAACATTTTGGCTAGGACTTTCCTTTCCTTTGCAATGAAACAAGACCCTGCTCCCTCACCAACAAAGTACTCTTAACAGAAAAAAAGAAAAAATAGCAAAAAAAATCTTTCCCTCCCCGACAAATTTGACATCTGACCATATTTTTTAAATGTTTAGAAGCATGAAACAGTAAATGTCAGGGATTGGGCTATTCATATGTTTATACTGGAGGCAAATCCCAGCATTTCCAAATACCTGTCCAAATTTAGGTTTCAGGTATAAAGAACCTGACTGTTAATTGAAGTTTTCACTTTATTTAAAGGCCTGTATGACTTCAAATACTGTTTCAGCATATATTATTTTATTGAATAAAATTAGAAGATTGTTGTGATCTTAAAAGAAAAGGCACTCCAAATAGAGACAACCGTGGTCTCACTGTTGTGGTTTACATTTTTAAGGAATCTAATAAAATTATACAAGATTTCTTCCTGTGGTTTGTTGGGAGGTTTTTCAGCAGACACCTGCTTCCATGTAGGTGGACTAATATGTTCAAGATGTATCTTTATTTCTGTTGCAGGGTATTTAATGGCTGACAGATGAAATTTGTTTCCTTATGGAACATGTAGTATTCAGAAGCTGATTCACCTGTAGACAAGATTAAAGGAAACCAACAAGGCCACTTCCAGCCCTTATGAGTTGCCAGAATTCATCTGAAGCTACTGCATTGATGACAAACTACACCAAGGCTCTGCAGTCTTGACCTGAGCACAAAACCCAAAATAATAACACCTGGTTTATGTCTAGCTTTCCCTACTTCTTATCTATTGCCAGCAGTGAAAGAGATTCACATATCAAATTTACTCTTACACTAAGAATCTGGCCACAAGTGTAAGCACACATTTTAATGTGCTGCACATGTCATATAAATACCATCTATTCTCATGCTATTTGCCCAAATTCTTTAGGCCGAATTCTCACTCAGTGGCTATAGCAACATTTAAATTTCCATATAATCCACAGTGGTTTTTATATTTCTGCCTCCTATTTATATATTAGCCTGCATAATTTGAAGCCTTCTGTTACACATATTAAGAGCATTTCTTCTTCCACGATGAGTTAAATTTTCTCAAAGTCCCTCAGTCATCACTCAGTTTGATATGACTAGGCATAGACGTGCATTGCTAGCCCAAGTCAATGACAGTATGCTTCATCAAGTCAATGGCCCACTGTTTTTAAAGGTCTGTGTCACCTCACAAGGTTTCCGTGGTAAACCTTCCAAAATACCAAACGTAGCAAATTGCTGGTGGTAACATCTACAGCTATGCTAGGAATCTAGATATTGAGCATTTATATTTAACTCATTTTTTATGATTAAATCATTTAGATTGTTACCATTATTTAAAATAGTTTAAGTACTCTTGCAAAAGGATTATTAGAAACCATAAAGATATGTGCATCACCTTTTCATAAAGAATTGCAAGGGTAGTTTTAGCTTTAGAATTAAAAAAGCAAAAATCAGATGATACACAATAAACTGGGAGTTAATATTATTAGTTCCTAAAATATCTGAATAGCATGAATGTAATAAATGTGCTATTAGTTGAATTGTATTTATTGTGGGTTTTCAGCAATTCACCACTTGGCACATTCTCACGTCATTTAACATGCAGATACAGGCAGAACAAGCACACAAATTTGGTTGCATTCTGATGAGGTGTTGTTGCTATGAGCTTGGTAAAGAGGTGATTATTTAAATCAGGGGTCCTCAGACTTTTTAACCAGGGGGCCGGCACGCGGATGCAGTGGCAGGCAGCCATCTGCGGCTGCTTGGTTCCCCCCGACAACCCCCGGGGGGGGGGGGGGGGGGCAGGGGGTCTGTAAATACTAGGGGCCGGATTGAGGACCCTGGGGCGCCTTATCTGGCCCGTGGGCCGTAGTTTGAGGACCCCTGATTTAGAGAGAGAAATCATCTTCCTATTGTGTACATATATTGTGTCTAGACCAAAAAGCCTTAAATTATGCCTGGGGATTCCAAGCATCACCGCAGAAATAATTACTGCTTTGGCTTGCTGTCGCCAAGGTGCATTACTTATGGCCTGATATATAACAGGGAAGAAAGTTACCTGCAAGATGGCTGTAATGTGTTTTTTTCTCTTTGTATCTACTATAAAATAGTCCTATCTGTGAGAGAGGGTTTTTTTACATTTCTGTGAGAAATAAGTCTCTCTGGCTAAAGAACACAAACTGCAATACCTATCATCCTTCCCCTCCACAAAGATTGTATTTCTGACAAGGGACAAATACATTTCCTGTAGATTATTTCAACGAAGTCCCTTGTCTTATAATTTTTCATTAAACTCCCGGATGGAGTGGTTTGTCTTTGGCTATCCACGTGTAAGGACTACATTAACAGTTAACACCCAGACCTATCAGAGATGTGAGCAACAACCTACAGGAATGAAATTAAGAGTCACGCTCACTGCTTGCCATCTTATGAGCCCAGGTGTTAGAACAACATTAGAAAAAGGAGAATGGTATTACTGCTGACACACTAGGCATGGTGTCGCAGAACAGGAGAGAAGAGCAAGCTCCACGCACCCCACCAGCCCCTTGCTCACTGGCACGGCAGCACTGACACATGCTGCTCCTCCTCACAGGACCTCAGAAGGGAAGAAGCTGGAGAACAGTTGTGCACGCACCCTCCAAAGAGAGGCAATGCTACAGTGCATGGCAAGCGTTGTTTCAAAGTCAAAGAACATTTGTTCTGTGCTCCACTCCATGTGAGGACATATTGTTTTCCTTCAGTCCAGCTCACACAGCCTTAAGCAGAGGGTTTAGGGCTTAGGTCTAAATCAGTTATTTACATGAAGGGATAATGTGTGGGTCAGGTTCAACAACAGGCATTAGAATAAGCAGTACAAGACTGCTACAAGATCGAATAAATCCAAATATTACCATATTTTCTGGGAAGAAAATAAACACCACCCAAGAGAAAAAGTGGTCAGAAATCAGAGACGCGTCTGACCTGAGTTGTACATACTATGGTGTTGTTCCTCAGGTTGACATTACCACCAAATCACTGGCCAGAACAACACTGCTGCTGAATTTAGTTCCTGCACTGTGAACCCAGCCATTAAATACTGGGAACTCAAACAATAATCTTTCTAATGCACTGAGTTAGTTTTGTTCCCACCCAGCTTTCCTATCTCCCCTTTCACTTTGTTATTTAAGGATCTATTACCACGGGTTTATACAGCAATTTAATCATACAAGGCCCGATCTTGTGAGGTGCTGAATACCTTTAGCTAACACCACACATCACCAGAGGAATGTTTTGTCCTTGGCTACATTTTCAGTCTGGCTGTTTCCCCCGTCTTTTCCACATGTAGTGGTGCTACATGATCCATTTAAAGGGCACCTTCACTGTTCTTTGTATTCCTGATACACAGAATTATAAAAGTAATTGATTTAGAAAAGTAACTACTTTAGCGAGATAGTTAATCATATTTAAAAGTTTAAAAGCAGAGTGTATTTCCACAGACTTCAAGGGAACTATTCATATGCTTAATGCTATTAATTAAATTAAATTCCAGCCCAAATGAACTCTTTATTTTATTCCCTATGTCATACGGGTCCCAAGGGGAGATTCACAAGGCTGGAAGGGAACCTATGGCATCCATTATGTCATGCAGCCCCTATGCAGCAAAATAAACATCACTGAAGCCATTTTTTAAAAAAATATATATCATCATCATTATATACTAATAAGACACTTCACAAGGGCTTTCCAAAACACTCCACAAAACAAATTGATTAAATTATGGCATATTTGCACAGGTGCAGATACATGTAATGAAGATCAAGTCCTTGTCTGAAAGAATTTATCACCTGAAATACAACTACCTGTAGAGAGAACCATGAGAGCTCTTTAACAGCTTTGTGCATTTTAGATTCCCCAAGGACAAAGGTCTGTAAATAGTAATAAATAATATACATGTACAATTTTGAATCTATTTTAATAAAGAGCTGTCTCATTTCTCTAATTGAAATACTTCCATTATTAAGCTGCCAAATTTCATTGGCTTTCTACTTCCAGTCAAGCCTAAAAAGAAGGTGCCAGCCACGTGGTGAGAGCCACCAATTTTGGTCAAAACCATGGGAGTACAAGCTGGATTTTTCCAGAGATTAATGAGAAGAAGGATCCTGACAAAACACCACGACTGAGATAGAAACTTTAACTGAGAAAGCTGATAGCCCTCTCCAGTTGGAGCAATTAACGAGGCAGAAAAATCAGGGTTAGGCTGAAGTACTTTAAAAGGTAGGTCTTCTGCTAAACAAACTCATTTTGAATGAAAAATTCCAGAGTTGCTACCAGCAGAGAGAAGGGAGAGCAGCCACTGTCTACAGCAGGAGGGGGAAGGAGCAGCTCTGAGCAGGGAAAAAGTAATTTCTCCAGCAAACACAGCTGGTGTACTCATGCCCTTGCCCAAGCAGTCGCTTTAAGGCATGATATAACTCATTCACATGGTTCTCCTCTAAACCTAGAGCAAACATCTCTTGCTCATCCCTCACCCGTAGCTTTCCAGCAGATACATCCATCAGTAGCAGTGACTTACAGGCATATGGTTCTTAATGTGACTTTTGACAGAGAAAATAAGACAGCAGCTGCCCTTGTTTGAAGTAAAGCACCACAGCCCTAAGCAGATTTTAAGTGGTCAGGGAGATGTACTATGAGCTCCACAAGCTACTATTGCCTTACAGATCAAAATACGTTCTTCAACCTTCTTGGTGAAGAGTTTGGCATCAGTAAAAAAATAAGTAGTCAATCACATTTGCCAAAAGTCAGTCAAAGGATGAATTATTAAACCGAAGCTATTGCACTGAGCAGGCTGGAGCTAATAGTTCTATTCCCCCTCAAGCAAGCTACCAAAAAGCTTTATACAAGTAAGCATTCCACTGACTTTGAGAACCTGCTCTTTTCCATAAAGATATCGTAAAAGAAGATTTCCCAGTGTCTTACCAAAAGCTGTAAAATTATTACTTAAACAGTATGAATGCAAACAACAGGTTTTGCCCCTAGTTCACATGCTTATCTTCCTCTGAGAACACAAAGAATTAAAACCAATCATTATTAAAATCAGTATTAGCAGATTGTCTGTTTATTAGTGTGTTCTTGGCCTCATGTACAGGTAGACGCCAACCTACATTTAATTAAAATAAATATATTGAGTTTTTCTAGCCTGTTTAAAATGGTAAATGCCCATATGAGTAACATAGCAGTCTTTAATCAGTAACCAATTACAATGTCTGAAACCTGACAAAAAAAAATATCATGGAACAAGTCTTCCAAATGAATTTTAAAGTGGAGGTTAATTTTCCTGGCTACAGTTAAGAAAACAGAATTTAACATTTACCAAAGTCACTGGCAAAATAGAGCTCAACACAATCAGATTTTCCATGAATATTTGTGATAAGTGATTGATGGTTTATATTATTACCATATGCAGTAGTTAAACACTGAAAAAGTAAACCTTATAAAGAAACAACATAGAAGATAATATTTAATTTCCAGTGGGAAGAATTTAAGAATTTTCAGATGAAAGTATGTGGAGTGAATAGGTCATGTGAACATAATTTAAATGTTTGTAACAGAGTGGTTGTGTAGAGGATCTAAAAACTATTTCAAACAATTGCCAGTGTTTTAAAGTTAAATAATAGTCAAGAATTACAGGTTCTAGAAAGCTTTAAAATAATAAAAGCACATTTTAAGTACAGGCAAGAAATACATCATTGCACTTTGAAAATGCAGACAGACAATGAAATTTTGTTACCTGCATGAGTTTTATGAAGAAAGACAGGTACAGTGAGTGCCTATTTTCCCTAAACAATATTCTTTCTGGATTTGGATTCCACACAAACTGATTTATTTTCAAAAACTATAGGAAAAATGTATTTGGATTGAACCTTTGCTTTGAAGATACCAGATAATCACAGTACAGCTCTACATTACAGTGGCCTAAGTTCAAATGGTGTTGGAGGACACCCAAAGATTCACTCTTATTCTGTTTTGGTTGTGCATAAGCATTCAACATTTCCATTATAAGGAGGAAATCTTACTATTTAATGTAGACCTAATCTTCCTAGGTCTCTTGCATCCAGTCCTCCATTTAGAAATAAAGGCATGTAACATTTACTACAACTAGAGGAGAAGCTGGCCTGGTATGTTTGTATTAGATGGGATGACTGTGGACAATTTATCTAGCTTTTGTCCTGATGAATAAGGTTCAAAATGTGCTCAGACTATGACCTGTTGTTCTAATCCACCAGAACTGTGTCGGAAGAGAAATGTCAAGTCTTCTAACAATCATGCATCATAGGTGTTCCAAACCACGCTCCAAGGAACGGAGCAGTGAGAGTAGTGAATAGCTGAGTGGTGTATAGTGCATAGCTGAGTGGCATAACTTTTAACTATTAGTCTTTTTAACTTACTCGGTCCAGGAATGTTTTCATCTGAATAACTTAGTCTAGTAGCTTTATTCTTTTCAATACACTATTAAGAACACAAAGGACTATAAATTTCATGAGTATTACTGCTGAACTTGCCTTTCTTTGATGACTCTGTAAAGAAGTTTTGGAGAAGAATAACATTTTTTAAAAAATTCTATAGTGGAAAATGTCTTTTTCGCAGAAGACGTTCTGTAGGGTACTTTTATTCTGTCTGAATGACACTTGAGTTTATACAGATGATCTGATCTTATGCAAGGTGAAACCTTCATGTGAATTGGACAGAATCCTATGTACACACTCATCCCTTGGAACCAAATGTTTATTTAGAATAAACATACCTTTATCTTTCTTTGAAAGATGTGATGGGAGTGATGGGAGCACTGACGTTGGTAATGAGAGTGGGGCTGGGAGACAGCTGTTGAACTGACAAAATCAAATCAATGAAACCGGTTTATAAAGTTTTGTAGCCAGTGCCATTCCCTCTGATGACAACAATTACACGAAAAAACTGTTCTCTTCTAGGAAGAGAATAGAAACTGTGGAGATGCAGTACACTTTTAAAAAAACAGCTGTGTGCTAGTGCTGGCCAAATTGCTGTCTGGAAAAATGAGGTGGCATTTGTACAGATGAAGGTGGGAACTGGGAAGAAAATTACTTGTATATCTTGTAAAGTGACCTTGAAATTGATTTCTTTTAGTTTAGATAGTCCGCATTAATTTCTTAACCTCAAAGAGAAGTTTCCTGATACATACATTGGAAACCCCGTTGCCTAATCCCTCTGAGTGAGGCCAATTCAAATGTTGCTTAAGCAAAGACGAAACCTTGGAGGTTTTGTCTGGGTTGGTTTCATGGCCTGATCCAATGCAGACGGCAGCCACTGGAAACAGCACCACTGCATTGCTCCAGGCTTCAGTCTGCTCTGTGCTCCTGATCATTGTCATCTAACACTGCCTTTGCTGGAAGAAAGTGGACAGAAGTTTGGACAGTGGGACAATCATCACCATTTTTCCTGAGAACAGGGAGGCTTCTCCTTCAGGAGAAGCAAGAGCTTAAGGAAAGCTTCATAAAGCTTTAGCCTAGGTGCTTTGTGTTACTAGCTGAAGGAGTTCTCACTCCAGTGAAGGCATCCCAAGCCTGGGAGAGCAGCTTTTAACATAAGCATGGAAGGTAAATGCTGCCCATGACTTTCTGTATTTGCCTTTGCAGAATTTTTCACACTGGTGGGGCTGTTACAAGGAAATTCTTTTTCACCTGTGAGCTGAGAGCATTTCAGCAACAGTCGTAAAGGAACAGGAGAAAAAGAAAAAAGATTAAAGTTATTGTCACTGTCACCTTTTAGTTTCATTTCCAGAGTCAATCCTAAATTTAGTAGTGTCACTGGAAACAATGCAAATAAACCAAGCACAAGAAAGGACTTCAGTCTACCACTGAACTGCTAGTATTAGAATTCCTGTGTAAAACCTCTGAGATTTTTCTAAGACTTAAGGCTTCTCCAAAAGACATAAACTCATGAAAATTCTTGCTATTTCTGTCCACAGTTAAATGAACTGCCTGACCATTAAAGAAGGCAGAATTTGGGAGATACATTTTATCCCATCAAGACATGGAATGAGCTGCAATTTTCCCTGCTGAATGAGATACATCTGGATTTCAGCCCCTTGCTTTCTATAGACTATACATTTAAACTCTTGCTAGCAAGATATTTAAATAACTCATGAACTCTTTAAAGTTTTTATTACCACAGAGTAGCCTAGAGCTCATATGGAACCGAGGTGCCTATGCACATTTAACACTAATAATACAATCCCTGTTTTGGGATTAGTATGACTTGTGAGTTACTTTAAAAATCCCTTATGATGCTCAAGCGTATCTTATATGCAACTTCTCGTAGACATGCATAGACCTGTATATTAATGACATTTTAAAGGCAAATCCTGTCCTTAGCCATACCTTAGATGTAGGTTCAAAGGACTTGTGCTGTGAAGGTAGTGAATGTCATGCAGGACCTCTGTGTGGGTGGAAAATTTGCACAGCTGGTCATAAAGAAAGTATGCCAGAGGTAAGACCATTCCTGATGTCAAAGCTAAACTCTATGCAGAAAGATTCTCAGCTACCGGTTTAACAATAAGCCCTTGAGTAGACTCACTGCTTTCACATTAGGTGTATTCTTAGGAGTGTTGCTGGGCTGAAATGAAAGGTTAATGAGAATTCTAGAATTTCCTTTCCTTTGTTTGTATATTAACAAATAAACTAATTACAAAATCATACAATATTAATTGCAAAGTAAACTTCTTTCTACAAACACTCAGCGTATAGTGCTGTATACCAGTACAATGGATGTCAGGTATCTCAAACAATTACTCAGAATAACATGCAGAAAACATTGCAGAAAAGTTTGGGATTTGCAGGCCTTAACAGAAAGCAAGGTAATAAACATAGTACTCCCAACCAGCTACTCAGCACCTATTTTTCCTGGAGCAGAACCAGACACACTCAGCACTCAAAGCTATTTTGAACCCAAATTGCACCTTTCAAACCTCACCTTTTCCTCTGCAGGTCAGTTCAAAAATATTTTCAGCAGTGGGAAGATCCTGATTTATTGAACACATCCCCAGAACTTCTGCCAGCCTCAGCATCTTCAAAACCTTTCAGATTAATTATGTTGAAATGATCTATTTCATGCATTAATGCAAAGCTTCCCTTGAGAACATCTCCATCATATCCATGTATATGAAAAATATTTCTGTAAGAAATTACTAGTGAAACTAGATTCACTGACTTTCCTTCATCCTTCTTTGCACCTGCCTTCTGTGTTAGGTCTGCCTTTTAATTCCAAATATTTGGGGAAGTCTGTTTACAGATCTGGAGAAAAAAAACAACATAAATGTCAAATCAGGACCCTTCACAAACAGGAAATGCATATTTGAACCCAAATGGTGAATATTTCAAATTCTAATAACCTGAGCAGTCTTTGTGAGGTGATTGCTTTGTGATCTCAAATTAGATTAAGTACTGCTGCTTTTGAGAGAAAGTACTAAGTAGACCTGAAAAACTTGCGTGTTGATGTACAAAATAGTTTGAAATAACAGTGTCAGTCTAGTCGTTTTTAAATTCGTTTATTTTTGTCTGTTTTTCTTTTCAAAAACAAGTTCCTCTCAAGTAAGCCTTTTGTTTAGGTGTACTGAAAATTGCCCTGAAACAATAAATCATCCTCTCCCAAAAGGTTTCAACTATAATCAGCAGTGTAGAAGGAGGTACTGTCTCAAGGCTATTGACATATATGCTGCTTCTTAAAAAGCCTGATGAGTTTTAAATTATTGCCATAATGGATGTGCTTTAGAAGATGTTGTAAATTATTTTGATTACACTCATGTCCCATTTCAGACCACTCTACTCTCACTTTCTTAGTAAACAGGCAATGCAGGAAGCCTGCTCAAACTGATCTTTTTCTCTGCAAACTATAATACCCTACTTCAAAACCTCAGGAAGGTGATTTCAAAATTTTTCAGCTGTTCAGAAACCAGACTAACCCACTGAAATCTACTGACCTCACATATGGAAAATAACCAAGTAGGAACTAACGTGTATATCCTCTCTGAACTTCCTTTTACAAATTTCAGACTTAAGAAAAAGGCTGAAAAGGAAAAGCATTCTTTCCTATAAACATTAAGCTTTACAATACCATCCACTTTCCGTTCTCAAATTAAACCGGAGCCCACATTTTGTTATGGTTTTAAATTGTCTGCAATAATAACACCTTCCCCCCTTCTAAAATGTAGAAGGCAAAGCGTATCCAGAATCATAAGGTTTGGGGTTGTTGTAAACCACTTAGGAAGTCTGTAGAAACTGGACTTCCACAACTGCTTTGGGCTGAGAGGAGAATAGGTTCCCAAAAGGAACAAGAGGTCTTTGTTTTGCGTTAAGATGCAGAACAAAGGAAACTGTTTGACAACAAACAAGCCTTAACAAATCTTAGAAACAACCAGGGTAAAAAAAAAAAAAAAAAAAAAGTCACAACCAAAACTTTCTCATACAGGATATGAAGGAAACAAATTTTATTGCATTCCTCAAGCTTCCTATGTTTTTTCCCAGGCAGTACCTGACACATTCCCAAAGCCGCTGAGAACTCCATCCTAAAAGATGACTGCATTGAGCCCTGAGGATTGCACACTCATTTCCAGAGTTCAGCTTCCTGGATATTGGTGTCCTGCTAACTTTCAGCAGATAGTTTTTCTTCCATAATGCACGGCTTTCTCGTGTTAAGTATGATATCTTTTGCTGAATGCATCCTTTTCCAAACAGACTTCTTTTCCTGAAAGATCAAGCTTTCATTTGTTATTTTCGTTCCATTCACTGAGAGACCAGCTGAGTGTCCTGATATTTCTCTTTATCATATTTGCACTGTTTTGTAAGAGCCTTTTGTCTCTCAGTTGCCTCTAGGTTTGCTCCTACGTGGCTGAAACGGGTAGAAATTTTTGCTACCAAATTGTATGGGAGCAGAAACAGATCCTCAAAGCAAGGTAAGCTTGTAAAAGCCCAATTTGGTCTCCTTTATGAGCAGAAAATGCATTTACTCTTCACATTAACTGATTTGTTTATAGCTTACATTCTAGTTTCTAGTAAGCACATAACAGTGAAATGTTGGGAAACAACACAAAAAATTGAACTTGTATAGGCTTTTCAAGCTCAGTATCTTTTTTATCAGTTAAATATATAAGTTAAAATAGGGAATTTTATAAAACTATTCTTGACTTTCATCTCTATAACAGTAATTCAGGCAAGTGAAGAAATCTGCCATTTACATTTGAAGTGTGTTTGAATGGATAAAAAGCTTTCGTCCATAAATTCAGCCACCGTAATGCAAAATTCATCACTACATCACCTTTGCTTTCCCTCTCTTTTTACAACAACTAACAAAATGTGTTTGTTATGAATAGACAGAAGAAAGGCAAACAACTGCCTTACAAATGCACTGGAGCATGGAGGGAGCTATTTCCCTTGCAACATTTCCCACATCATGTACATGTAGCCAGAACAGATGTATGTGCTTGATTCTTCAGGTGACTAGAAGTGTTAGCATAGCTCTGCACTCCCAAAAAATAGCTGCCTTTCTTCTTGATGTCCTCACATCCTCTGCAAACCAAAAAACTGCCTTTCAGCATATGTTTCAAGAGGCAAATTAATCCTTCCTCAAAGATCTGAAGAGAGGCAGCCCTAACACTCTGGACACTCAACGCTTAGTTTGCAACCAGTCTTCACACACAAACACCTTTTCCATTCATAATGATACATAAATAAATATTTATTCATGTGCCTTTTTTACAGGGTCTGTGGCATTGATAGAGTCATGAGATAAATCGATGAGAAAGGGAAATCTTCTGTACTCTTGTCATGAACGCTGCACTGATGCAAAGTATAGGACAGTGGCTTGAACTTACAGAACAATGACTGGAGGGAACAGGAGAGGAATGGCACCACAGCTGTCTCCTGTACTATCAAAATGTCATGATGAGTCTCCAAGAAAAATGCAAGCTATGACAGAGCCTGCAATGATGGACTGATGAAACATTTCGGGTTTATGCACTTTTGGTGAAGTGAAGGCATGAAAAATTTTGCTATGCAAGACATGACACAGAAAAGCTGCATCAGATGACTTTGTAATGCAATGAGCTTTCCCAGGATGAAAGCGCTGCATCTGAAAGTCTTGCTATATGTCAACCCAAGACAAGCAACAAGTAATAGATGGACAACACACAGGACTCAGAAAGCCATATGTTTCTGCACAAATGTGTCATTTTTTTCCAAGGCAGATACTATGTGCTTGCCAACCTCACCAATTGCATGGTAATTTTAGGATCATCTGAACATATCAGCATGTCTGAGACAGTAACCTCACTTGGTAGCCTGGCTGTCAGCTAGCTGGTGGCTTTTGTATGATCTCACATAATCATTTGAAGCGGCTTCTGCAAGAGACTATATTTTCTGTTCTGTGACAGAACAGGAGCTTTGTGGGTACAAGAAATGTAAGAACGGCCATGTTAGTCCTGAGACAAACTGAGACAAAATATCTTTAAAATAATGCAAATATTGACATTTACATGTTTCAGAAGCGACAGGAAACCTGTGCCCAGCCAGAGCCAAGGAGTCCCAAGAGACCTGCTTCCTTGGATACTGCAGTCCTCTGGTCAGCATCCCATAACACAAGCTGAGTATAACACAACATCCAGTTCCAACCAGTACATGCCAGGACTCTTCAGAGGCACAGTTCCCTACTTTTTACCTTTCTATAGTCATAATACAAGATTTTAAATACTAAAAACTACAGTCTATGAACTAATTTCTCAAACCAAATTAATCGCTCAAGTGTCCTGCCTCCTGGACCTGCAGACAGTAGCAGAAGACAAAGATCTGGGGCTCAAACCTCTCCTGGTCTGTGGTGGGGACAATGCAGCCTGGACTCTCAGGCAGGTGAAGAACTGACCAGCTGCCTGGTTTTCCCTTCCCTTTTGGTACAGATCAGGCAGTGGCGGTTCCCAGCACCCAGTATCACACCAGTTTCATTTTGCCTTCTCTGACCCTTCCTGTATTCAAAGGTCCCCAGGCCTGATGACAGGAGGTTTTAATGCTACTGGTGTTCAACTCCTGTTAAAGAAAGCGGCCAAAGTTAAATCCTATACTTCAAAATGTCCTTCTTGCACAGATTGAAAAGGAAGCAAAGGAGACATTATTCCCAGCGTTATCCCTGAGATCCCACATTACATGACAGAGCTGTAGCCCATTGACGCACAGCCCTGCTGCCCTACCCACCACATGAAGACCTTGTCTGCATTTGAGGTTTTTTAACATGTTTTTCTCTCGCTTCTTGTCAATTACAACCCAGCAACCTTTAAACAAATTCTCATTTGATACTGACAGCTCCTTTCTAGAGTAGCAGTAGAGAGTGGGACCACACAACCTCTGCCATAATGGCTTTGTCTATTTCTGATAGTGACTGACAGTAACTCTCTATTACAATACACATTTTTGCTAGCCTCTTTTTATTTGGTCTGATTATGTACAAAATTTAACTCTTAAGTGCTTCACTGTATTTTAGTCAAATTCTGCAAAACTTCCTTTTGTGGATTAATAATTGTTTTCTCAGGTGACAAATCTGCCAGACACTTTCTGACAATGGCAATAAGCCTCATCAACCAGCATGAAGTTCTTACAATAAGATGTTTTGCATCAGTGGGAAAACCCAAATCCTCCTTGCAGTGATTCAGGGTTGGATGAATAGTTGCAAGGAGATGGAAATAGAGTCCTCAATATTTCTTTAATGTTTCAATTTTTCAGGTTTTCACCTTTCAAATGAAAAGGGTTTTTACACTGACCTGGTATGTGGAATCTGTCCACACTGACTTCCATCCAGGAACCAGGAAGGAGCATGCATTTTTAACATTTTATAGCCCAGCAATGGGTCAGTGACTGCACCATAGATTTGTTGGCCTTTATTCTGCAATCACTGTCTCAATCCCAGTTGACCACAAAACCAAGTAGCAGATCTGAGTGTAGTCTCAGTAGGAGGAGCTGTCAGACTTCACCCTACAGAGCCCGTCAGGGCTGAAATATGCCTGACCTCCACTGCTTCGTTTGTTGTGCGGGTAAACTCAGCATTCCACTTCCAGCACTATCAGACTTGGACTTTTGACAAGCATTTGCCTGCAATATTAAGGCAAGATCCTGTTGATTTTAGCAATTTTCCAGCCTTGTTTGTTTTGGCATTGTGAAGAAGTCCTACCAACAGTGGTGATCTGATACCATCTCTGAAACATCCCTTGTTATCAGGCGATACTGAGGTCAGGGAATAGCTATCGTGAGAAGGAAAGCGCTTCCTTTCCCTGCCTCCATTCCAGCTCTTGGAATAATTTCCATGCCAAAGGTAACAAGAGGATGCATACACTAAAATGCACTAGGATTTGCTCATAATATTCTCATATTTTTCAGCAAACCATTCTCTTTGCATGTAAAGGCAGACCTTCCTAAATGATGATAGCAGGAGTTAAACTGTGTTTGCATCGTACTTCCTTCATTCACCCTACAAGGTATGAAAAATGCACCTGAACTGAATGCTCACCAAACCTGCTTGACAGAGGGCCATGGGTTAGTTCTTACCTGCAGGAGCACTGTATGGAAAGAACTTCTTGCTAACAAAGACTGACCGCTGACGGACCGTGTCCATGCTTATCAAGCTCTATTCTGGTAACAAAACATGTGTTTCTGCTATGGTTTTACTCATCTAAGACTAGCAAAACACATACTTGTTGAACAAGAAATGCATTTCACATGCAGAGGAGACCCAGGAGCACAAGGGGCTGGTCCCAACCTTTTTGGAGTCAGTAGGAAAATTCCTCCTCAACATTTCAGGCCTGCTGGGACAGGCTCCATATGAAGACAGTGGGGTAGATGAGACAGGACTTCTCCCTTAATCTGCCAAATCTTTGCTGCTGACAAACATATATGCAACAGCAAAAACCGCCTACACCCTTAGTCTTCACACTGAATTGTCATGACTGACTGCCAAAAAAAATGTTGTAATTCACTCACTGAGTGAATGAAATGACCAATGACTTCCCCCCTCCCCAGTTAAAAGACATTTATGCTACATCTGTATCACTACATAAAAAAGGGTCAGGGAGTGAGCTTGTATGCTGGACTGCTGATGACTACCCAGGCTAACTCACTCTCAACACATCTCAGCCCAGGCGAACTGCCATCTCTCAGATGAGAGTATGGGTAAAACCGCACCTTAGGTGGCTCCCTCCCCTTAACAAAGTCCGCCAGTGCTCTCCTGCCACCAAGCACCCTGGATCCCTGGTGCCCTACATGCAGCGCACACCTGTGGTTTCATGCAGTGAGAATATCCCACCAGTAGCCCATAGCACAGTCCTCATGTAGTTCAGGCACTGGGAGATGGAAGGGACAAACAGACAAAATAATGTGTTCAAGGCTGGAAGGATGCTATTTGGGACCCAGAGTGATACACAGCCAAGTGACATATGGATGAAATGTGCCTGTAGTGATTGCAGTGCCAGAGCACAGACGGTCATCCTGTTTTAAGTAACAGTATAAAGGTATAAATATAAATTTCTTCTCTCTATAGGACCAGGAGAAATTAAAGGTATAAAGTATGTTCAAAACATCTTGCCTTTTTCCTGTTAAGCTTGTTCGTCTTAAATTTCAGTTCTACTTTGTTAATATACATCTATATAACACTTTCAAATGCATCTTGCTTGCCTCAGCTGTGATATATGCTACTATCACTAGAATTTGTCGCAAAAATTTGTTTCTTCCTGCCACTGTGGTTTGGCTCTTTTTTCTTCTCCCACCTCCCCCCCCCCCCTTTTTTTTTTCTTTTAATAATGGAATATATACACTCAGCAGCTACCATTTGATGCAATATGACCTACTTTTTCTATATTTTTTAGCACATAGACTGAGAGCTGAAAATACAGCTAAGGTCAACACAGTTCTCAGTTAAAAGCAGAAGAGTTGTATCTTCTGTTTTATTTAAGCACCAAACCAAACAATTCATTTAGCTTCTGCCAGGAATAAGCCTTTATTCTCTCCCCGGCTTTGCAAACATTTTGAGCTGGCTCTGTAACATGCCATGGCAGTGCCTGTGTGCCAACCTCTTTAAGCCTTGATTTTTTATTATAAACCTTGAGGATAAATGGGTAAAAGTCCTGTGTTCTGGCACAAAGAGGTTTTACACTGCCAGCGTGAGGAAAGGTGAAGGAAAATTGCCTTATATGTGAAAGAGGAAAGAAAAGGATTTCAGTTAATTAGATGCAGACGCACTCCCAAGCCTGCTTTCTGAGCCCAAGTGATTTCTGATTATAAAATTCCTCAAAAGATAGTGTCCTCTGTGCAACTTAGTGCATAGTGCAGCCTACAGCAGGTATTGTTAAAACACAGACCAGATCTTGAATTCAGGCAGAGATCTGGATTAATAACTGTCAGGAGGAATCAGAGAAAAACCTTATAAATGGCTGGAAAGGCCAAAGGGAGAACTGAACTCCAGAGCTGGGAGCATGTGGGGGAAGAGATGTCTCATTATATAGTCAAGACCTCAAACTATGTCTGAGGACTTCTTGCTTCCAAACTAAATCTAACTTGCTGCTTGTGGGTGACGAGTATTAGAGAAAAAGGACAAACACATAATTAAACAACAGCATTTCCTTCATCTTCCCTCTTTCTGATGTTTCTGGACTTGAACTGTTACTTATTTGTGTCCTTCTTGCTGAGCCAACAGGTAGCAAAGTTGAGACACAGAAAATATAAAACAGTTCCTCCCATCTCCGCTTATTTATGCACCATTTAAAAGCTTTACCATCTTTCATAAGACTGCATTAAATGACAGAATGGCAAAGCATTTTTTTTCTTCTGGAGAGATAAACATAGCTTGACATCTGTCTTGTTTAGACGGCAGATAACGCTGTTAGCATGCAGGTTTCTTAGCTTCCTCTTTATCTAGTTGAATATACAATAAATAGTAGAAGTCTTTAAAAAAAATAAAATTCACTGGTTTACAACTGCATTGCTGTTTCTGCTTCAGACTCAGAACAAAAAGCTTGAAGGGACAACTTCTGGCTTAACACTTGTGTCATTCAAGCAATGACAGCAGGACTGTGCAATGAAAATCAGGAGAGCATTTTGTAAGAAGAGAATTGGGAGCTGTGTAAGGTAAAGAGAGACTTAAAAGAGCTATTTCAGAGATTTTTAATTGTTTTGTAATACAAGTGAAAGTTTCCTGAAACTTCTTGATTTAAGGCAACAAGACTCATTGCCAGTCTCCAGAGAACGGAGAATGAACATCCCCAGCATTTGCTATCGCAGTGCAACACCATAGACTCTCTGTAGCGATGACTGAGCCACAACCATTATTTAAAAAGAAGATATTTTGCAACAGAAAGGGAGCAAATGAGCCTTAATCCTTATTTTTTTTCTATGACCTCCGTGGGGCTGATGGGGAAACAATATGTGTTCCCTGTAGACCCACTGCTGGGATCCCCACACTTCCCTTGGATTTCATTCATTTCCCTCCCGCCCACCCTCCTTGGAAACAAGAACACCTTGTGAACTCCTTGGGAAAAGTGGAGGAAAGCTGCTGTGAAGCTTGCTCGTCACGATCCAGCTTCTGCATTGGAGAGAAACTAAAAAACCCTTGGAGTATAATCAGGTTTGATTTTAGAGCCTGAGCTTATCACACTTACTTGAAAAAACTCCCACCAAGTATGTATTGACCACAAAAATCAGGCCATTAGTCTGAAAAAGACAAGCTGTGTTTTACCTCATTATCTCTGAGAATAAAAATCTATATAGATTTTGGCAAACACAGCCAGATATTTTTTAGTGTCTCTTTAAATCTTGCTTAATATATAAATGACACTTGAAAGTACTTTTTATTGCAGTTGGCATTTTACCTAAGGTCATAACAAGTTGCTTCCCTAGTAAAATGTCTTTTTTCCTAACCACAAGGATATAATTCAGACTCTCAGATTTATTTTAAAAAAAAAAAAAAGTTTAAGTGTTAAAGCAACCCTCTGGGAATAAGAAGTAGGATTTCCCATCAAAGAGAAAGCAGTCACTTCAGTGTGCTGAACTGGCAGGACACCAAGGCCTGTAGTACTTCCTACGGAAAACTTTCCAACACAACCCTTGAAAGAAAAAAACCTCACTTTTTCACCCATTGAGGTGACCTATGATAACAGCAAGCTATAAACAAAAGTAAAACAAACCAAAGGAAGTTTCTCTGCGAAGACATAAGGTGGTACGTTATTTACTGGGGAAGAGTGAAAATAAAAAGGCAACACATGGCAGTGTACAAGCACATACAGGCTTTCTGCGGTGCAGATCCTTGTGCCTGCATTTGCACTGCAGGATGCATTTGGCCCCAGAATTGATTCCCATTAGGCTTTCCATGAACAGTGTGCAGGAAGAAGGGGATTTGTTTTGAACAACAAGACTAGAATCTGGTCCTGGTGAAAACAATTTAGACCCCAGGATTCATCTGTAAATAGAAAATCACCTTAGAGTTTATTCAGTTACAATCTGGCCATTTCTTCCATGAGGCCCTCACCCTGCCATCAAAATCTAATGGTGAATCTCAGACTGGTTTTTGTAATTACTTTCTATACCTTACAGCTATTTCTAATTGTATTTCTAATGCAAACTTGAGCAAAAAAAATATGTCAGTAATCAGCAAGTCACAGAATCTATAGAGTGGTACCCGCACCTGGCACAAACCACTCCTGCATATATGTTATGCCTTTCTTTCCACTGCACTTACTTGAAACTGCAGTTTCTGCCCAGGAACTCATATACTTTGAACTGCAGCATATACACTCAGAAAACTCTCTCCTACTGTGTGGATGGATCTTTAAAAGCCCTGTGGCCCATATAACAAAGGTAATTAGGAATTGAAGCCAGCTGGGTTTTAGGCACCTGGCCAACACCAGCACTGTTGAAATCCCAGTTGGTGTTTATCTACAACCTGCAGCTCCTAAACACTTTTGTAATCTGGCACTATTTGTGCCAAAGAGAATATTTTGCTGAAACACTGCTAATACATTGGTTTGGAACATAAAGGTAATGTACATATTGGATTTTATGCCTATTGCATGGCTATGTGACTTCAAATGGTGCAAACTATTCCCACTGTCTGACCCAGGAGATAGAGTGACAGGTTACAAAGATTTAACCTACAAGCATGCAGTGGCACCTAGACTGAACACCCATGGCAACACACAGCCACTCCCCACCACTGTCCTTACTGTGCCTGTGAAAACTAGGAATTCTACTCCAGGGAAAAGCTGAATTTTATGCAAGCAAATTTCTAAGAAAAGAAACATTTAAGATGTGCCTCAGGCACACAGAGTCAGTGCCAAAGCAGTTCGGTGTTTCTGAATCCCCTGCAGGGAGTTGCTGGGGCAGTGCCCACAGACCTTACTGCTGACTAGCACCAAGCAAACCATGAGCCTGTCCAGCTCCAATTCAGACAAATTGCCGCATGAAGAAAGTGGGTGAGCTGCAACCATCCTGGCCTTGAGATACACACAAGGAGAGCAGAGCTCCTTCCTAACATGCTTCCCCTTACCCTGTTTGCAAAGGCCAAGTACGTGGTCTCCATACCTTTATAGCTGATTATTTCTAACCCAGAATTTCTAGAATAAAATTAGAAATTCCATATTGTTTCAAATCATCAGTGAACCTGTCCTTGCCGCTATTGTCCCAGTAAGAAAATGCTTAACTACCTATAAAGCACACGTTGAAAACAGTCTCTCTTATTAACATTTTTGATGCAATGCCCACTTGGAGTCAGGAGAATGCTGTATAATTCTCCAGACAAAGGAGAAGCCACAATCATTTGACTCTGAATATTTCCTTCTTCCTGTAGCTCTTGTGTAGGTTTCTTAGCTCATATCCCTGAAAGTTTTTGGTTTTATTTTCAATACCTGCATTCCCCTTTACCTACCTACCCTCCTCATCATGTAATGGTTTTCCTTTCCTAACTTCCCCTCTAGAGCATGGTGCCAAGAATGTACTCCCTGCAGAATTTGTATTGGCTTTCATTTTCTTTTTCATTTTTTTTTTTTTTTAATCTTCTACAGTTTTACATTCCAGTCATATACATTTTTTATCCCTTCATTATTTACACTGAGTCCCAGTTATTACTGATCTTTCTTTTAATTCTGTGCCATAGGCTCATGTACTTCTGCTCTGCTGTGGAAAAAATAAGTGAGCTTTTCAGACCAGTTTCTCTGGATGGTCCAGATTGCTTCTGTTCTTTTCCAAAATCGTATTAGAATTGAGGCTTCACTTTGTTATAGTGTTTTTTTTGATGTATCGTGGTATGGGAGTATGTCTAGTGTGTAAGTTCATCTTCTGCAGATCACCTCTGAAGGCAGCAGTCTTCATTCAGCACACCATGTGATTCCCCATTGCCCCAGGATGCTTCAATCCAACTTGCAATTCTGAAAACCTTTATTCCTGCTGACTGAAATATTATCCATGCTTTGCCCTTAACTTACAGTAAGCCTTCATAAGGAATTTCAAAAAACATTAATAAAGAAGCTTTAATTGGTCTAGCACAAGCACAGAGAATGTCAGTCTTAATACCTTCAAAATATATGGTCCACTCGATGAAAATCATAGAATCATAGAATATCTCAAGTTGGATCCATAAGGATC
Source organism: Falco naumanni (assembly GCF_017639655.2). NCBI lineage: Eukaryota > Metazoa > Chordata > Aves > Falconiformes > Falconidae > Falco > Falco naumanni. The sequence goes on from NC_054080.1 coordinate 73,967,237, forward strand.
ATTGAGTCCAACTCCCTGCTCCTCGCAGGACTACCTCACACTAAACCATATGACTAAGAGCATCGTCCAGATGCTCCTTGAACTCTGACAGGCCTGGTGACATGACCACTTCTCTGGGGAACCTGTTTCAGTGGGCGACTACACCTATATTTACCTTATAGAAAGTGACTTTGCATAAATGCAACTTGTAATTCTACATATGTCTGAATTGTCTGAACCTGTAATATATAGAAAAACATGACTATCAAGGTTGTTTTTACTACATCTTATGTGTAAGCCATGGCCTACAACCTTGCTGAATGTTAGTTTCTTGGTGATGTATATTTCCATCAGGATCAAAATGCATCTGTTTCTGGATGCGTGAAAAAAGGAGGCATCAGGCAGAAAGGTGTTAAGAGAGCTTGTTCTAAGCAAAGAAACTACTGTAACCAAAGACATTGGATGGGGGTGTGTGAGTGAGTGTGTGCGTGTGTTGGGAAATCGAATGAAAGCTAGTATTGACATTTATGGCTGAAAAAGTCTTCTCTAAATCAGGCAAGTTGAGGCTGTTGTTTGCGTTGGTCAATGAAATGGTATATATATCCTTGCGTATACGTACACTGTCTCTTAAGAGTTCAATACTGATGATATCTTTACTGTGAGGGTGGTGACACACTGGAACAGGTTGCCCAGAGCAGCTGTGGATGCCCCATCCCTGGAAGTGTTCAAGGCCAGGCTGGATGGGGCTTTGAGCAACCTGATCTAGCAGAAGACATCCCTGTCCATGGAAGCATCATTACGCTTTACCACCCCTCACCCTCCCCCAGATTTACTCAGCAGCAGAGGGCAGATTTATGCAAGAATCACTAGCAGCCTGCAGTAACCATGCAGGAGAGGGTCCAGACCCCATACAGCTATACATTGTACATCATACCTCACAGTCCTCCTGCCACTGTGGAGAGGACTGACTGCTCACCATGCACCATGTAGCTTACTTGTAGTGGTTTACTTGGGAGAATCCCATAGAGCATCCAACAGACATCACCATGACGGCAGGAAAGGGTTTGCAGGATGCAGCTTGGGCAATGCAGAGGGCACTAGCTGACAATGCCTTGATATTTTGTAGTTCTGAGGGCAGGATTCCAGCAGGAGAGGCATGGAGCCAAACCTCACCACGTAGGAAACTCTGCAGAGGACTTGGTAGGAAGGGAGGTCCTCCCTGAGACCTCTGGGCAAAACATACAGTCTGTCCTCTGGCACTGAGAAAGGAAAGATGAAGACAACTCATCTCCCATTCTGACGTCCATGGTTTAATTTCAGTGCTTATGTGTTCCAGGTGATTGTTATTCCCCTCCAGTGCTTGTAGGCTTTAAAAAAACCCAAAAACTAACTTGAGAAATACTAAGTTAATTATTGTGGTTATTCAGCATGCCTCAGAAGGGAACCACAGTCCCATCTCTCTAGTTCTTCTGGCTCCAAGTCTGTTCCTTCAGCTGCTTTGAATTTTCAGATGGTCTTAGCCAATTATGAAGATATAAAATGATGCAAGGATTGCAAACTCTTTTAACAGAGAATTTAATTGAAGTGCTTGTTTCTATAAAGCTAAAGAAACAAACAAGCATTCTGGCACTTGCTTTAGACAAAATAAACAAACGAGGTACAGTGCATCAAGCTTTACATGATTTAACTTATGTCTTTGTAAGATGTAAGCAGGACATTATAAACCAACCTCCCTTTCTAAAATTCCCAAGTACAAATTTTATGTGGCTTGTTATGAAATGTTTAGTCTGAATAAGACGAAGGAAGAACTGAGTCCTCATATGTTCTAAATGAGGCCTGCAAAATAGTTGAATCATTTTACTTCTTGTGCATCATGAAGTGGTCAAAGTCTACCAAAAAAAGGAGAGAAAAATCAGAATGGAAGCACTTAGGACAATGTTATAAACCATCCTTCAATTCATTACAGAAACCTTTGATATATTACACACATAAGGAAAATGCCGTTGGTCCCCTGGCAATCGTATCTGTCAGATTTTATTGCAATTATCACAGTTAGTGCCTCTGTACAATCTGCTACAGTCATAGTCCAGTTGTCTTTCTATCTAGTAAAGAAGCTAATTTCAATTTACAGTTCTGCTTAGACTTGAACCTAGCTAAGTTGAAGGACCTGTCTTTCCTCATCATTACTCTTGAGGCAAATGCAATGCTTTTGTGCTCCATCAGAGCCTGGTCTTGCAGATTGAAAATAAAGTAATGCAAAAAGTACTTGCTTAATGTGCTGTTACTCTGATTTTTTCAATAGCTGGGTGGCCATTTGTCAGTAGGAGGCAGCAGGAATAATAGTTTGGTTTGTTTGGACCACATTGTTTATAAAATGTTTTATATTAGAAACATATCCAGGGACTTGGATGGACGTGATTATGAATTAAAATGCATGTAAAAATGTTACCCCAAAGGGCATGCTTCTCATTTATATTAAGACTGGTTTTGTCCTCTACCAAGCAAGTTAAAAGGTTTTAAATTCCGGAATTACACTCATTGGCTCCACAGCACATGAAATGAGAAAGACAGCAGTACCAACGCTGTGCTTGGCTAATAAGCTGTAGGACTAATTAGCATATTCTCAACTGAAAAGATATGATGCAACACATCAGCCTCTGTATTCCTAATTCTGTCAGTAGGTCACAGCCTTACATCTGCAATAAGCAGCAAAGACTGTGCTTACTTGATATACTTGCCAGCAAACAAAGAGGTCGGGAAACAAAATTTGTATGAGTTTCCTACCAACCATCAGGTTTTCTTTGGGTTTTTTTTAGATATACAACAGTTTCTTCAAGAAAACTGAGTTACAGTCTTTGGATGGATGGGAGTGGCAATTCCATCCTGCTTTCCTACAATACTCACTGCTATACTGCCAGCTCTGCCGGTGCCAACAGTCCAAACCATGCTTGATAGATCAGGTGTTTTGCAGCTGCTTCTTCAGCCATCTGGCAAAAATCTTACTCATTAAAAGGCACAGGTTCCACATATATAGTGCCCTTCTTGGGCTTCCTTCTGTCACACCTGAGGGTACAGGTCCCACGTGAAAAGCTAGTGTAAATGACTAATGTAAACCTGTGTTTTTAATCAGCTAAGTGGCCATTCAGTTAACACCCTCTTTTAAATACTGCCTTACATTTTCTCTAAAAAAAACATCTTGAGGTTTGTTTTGAAACTGTATTTTGACAACCACTTTGCTAACATGAAATTACAAATGCACGTCTAGATATACATACATTTTCTCCTTTTTCCTTCCTCAGAACAAGTAAATCAAAGCTCCAGGTCTACCTACAACTTTCATTTCTACAGTGCAGTTGGTAAAGAAAAGAACAAATAACGGGCCCCTTTTCAGTTATTTGTACACTTTTTAGATGACCTCCCATGTGCAATTTATAATATTCATGAAAATTACCCTGGCATTTTCCTATTCATTTATTAAACCCCAGGAGACCATTACAGTTCCTAGCCATTCAAACAGAAAGTCACACCATTTCTCACACATTCTAAATGGAGCCAAAAAGATGCTGGCAACCCATCAACTACTGAACAAGCCTGTAATCATATTTCCTCCAAAATGTGTTTTCCTTGCATTAAGGTGGTGTGAAGATTTCTAATTATTACAAAGAAACAAAACCAGTGCATAAAAATCCAGCAGCTCAGTAATATTGCAGCATTATGATCAGACTCAAAAAGAAAATGCAAAAGGCTGGGCGCCTTTCCACAGAAATGAGTGTCCTGAGTGTAGTCTCCAGGGATAGTACACAAGGGTCTGAAGAAAGGAAGCTAAGGAATGGTCACAGCAACTATTGTTAGAGGTACCCAGATTTTATACAGTTGCAACAATAACCAAATCCTGTCCCAAATAATCATTTTTCAAAGACTGTTGAGAAATGGAATAGAATCACTGTACACACAAAATGCACTGGTCTGGCATCAGCAACAGAACTGTAAAAAGGCAATGGGTGAACACTCATTTTTCAGTGAAACACAGACAAATACAAAGCAAATATGAAAATACTATCATCAGATGGTGGGTGAAAGGAAGAATTAAAAAACAGATGAGAAGCCAGAAAACAAGACCTGCACAACTAATAGACTGATAGGATATAAATCCAGAATAAAGTTTTGACTCTACCCAGCAATGAGGGTGCAAAAAGTTTCTTCAAGCATCGCAGATATCTCAAGGCTTTGTCAAAAGCTTGGCAGAAACCTTGCCTTTTCTGAAAGATTTTTTTCTTTTCCACTTTTCCTGTTCAACAATGCTAGTGCCAGTAAAGAGGGGAGAGGAACAAATATTAGTAGATACAGTATGTCCATATCTAATGCTGTTTGGCAGCCTTGCTGGCAAAATAGCCAAGGATGGAACACATTAAATAAAAGGTATCACTTTGCCCTTAAATGTAGTCATTACACATTTTGGTTAAAGCATTGGAGCCAGACACTGTGAAGGGTACATCCTATGTATTTCTGTACTCCATATTCATTCCTGCCTTTTTGTTTTACCACTTATTGGGAACTGGTTGTCTTAGGGTCTTGTTGCAGATGTAGTTGTATAGACAGCCCACTGAAAAGAAGAATTACCAATGACTTCTCTTTGCCTGCAGCCAATCTTTTCTTCATCTTTTGGCTTTGGCTGGGAAGCATTTTGTAGCTTAAGAAACCACTCTTAAGGTCACATGCAAAGGCCACTTGCACAGAGGGACAGAAGCAGTCATAAGCAGAGCTTAGAGCATTTTTCCTACTGAAGGGCTCAGGAGTCTTCAGGTCAACTGGAATACCAGCATCAGTTGGACTCCAGGAAATGTGTATTTGGGTGCTAGGACTTGTCTGTGCCTTGCCAGCAGTGGTAAGATGATGCTTTAGCATAAAATACAGAGACTGTCAAAGAGAATATATTCTGCATTTATTGAAACCTCAGTGTTTAGCACACAAAAACCTCTTAAAATCACTAAGGTGCCTCAAAACTTCTTCATGAACCAGAAGAAAAATAGTGTACTGTGTTCCCAACATAATGGATGGAAAAATCTCCCAGAACAAAGTCCCAGACCTTATCACAATTGCTTCCCGAAAGGAAGCGAGGCTAAACAGTGTCCAAGGCCAATCGAAGCCTGCTTGGAAACCTTGTCTCTTGTTACTCTAGGTATCAAAATAGGAAGTAAACAGCTTAGAAACAGTGCTGAGAATGGTTTGGAGGAAGTACAGTTTCCTCTCCCTGCACTTGCTAAATTTGCTTATCTTTCATGCTCTCAGCATCCCCCCTTCACTCACTGCAGCCAGCAAAAACTACAGACGCTTTGCAGAAATGACCTGGAAAAATGACATTTCTACTAAAAAAAATCTATCACCAGCTCATGGTTCTGAGAAACCTTGCAATGCTCTATCTGAGAACAAAAGCTTGGAGAATGCTGCTTTAGTGGAGATAATTATACACCACTTCCCTCAGACCCTCCCCATTCAAGGCCCAAGATCTTCATCAAAGATACACCTCAGGCAGGAGGTGGTCCTACACCTTTGCTGAAGATCGAGCATGGTTTGCACCCAATTTATATACATATGGTCACAACGGCTAAAACCCTTTGAAGTACATTATGGACGTCACTTAAGGGGAAAAGATTGTATTTCTTCAGTTTCCTTTGAATTTTCATTGGTTTGGGAAAAAAACAATCCCCTGTTTGCCTGATCTCTTGACAGGATATGTGATGTCGCAGAGATAACCAGAGCTATGAAGAACTTTTCATCAAAGCTAGGGGCTTTCATAAAAGACTTGACAACAGTAGAGCTACTAATGAGAAAGAATGAACAGCTATACAAATCACCAGGGCATTGACCCTACATTTGGAGGCCAAACCAGAGCTGACACCACAGTGTTACTGGTCTCAGGATGCAAGTGAGCCAAGTTGTTAGTAGTGCATTAAGGATTACGGAGTGGGTTTTTGTTAGGGTAAGGAACAAATACATGATTTTTAAATGCACTGGTCTGGTGAGATTCACATTAGGTAGAGAGGTGGCTCAGCTGCAAAGCTGCTAACAGCACTGACATCATGAAAATGCCTGATGGACAGAAAAGGGTTCCCAAAAAATTGAAAAAGAAGTGCAGTAGTTTAGCAGGAAGGAAAAGAGAAAAAGAAGAAAAGAGAACCCAGTCAGCTTCATTCCAGTTACTAAAAAATACAAGGACAAATAAACAACTGTCCTCCAGGTAAGTAGGCAATACATTACAGGCAACATGGAATTGTTGAGAACAAATAGCATGAAACCATTCCAATTTTTTTTATGTCAGTAATAGACATTGTGGGTGGAGAGAAGCCATAAATGTCATTTATACTGATGTATACAGGACAGTGTCAAAACCCTTTTTTTTTTCCTCAGAAGTTAACCGAAGAAACATTTTCTAGATGAATCAGTGATGAAGTGGGTGCTAAACTGGTAGAAACCAAACCAGGTAGGTCTCATTTTTTCACTGCAAGGAAGAATGAAGCAGGACTCCTGGCCGATATGTCCTAAATGGGGACTGACTTGACATTTTCATGAGTGATTTGGCCAGCGGGATATAAAACATCATTGTTACTAAATTGCCACTGGCTGGGAGGAGTGGTGTGACAAGCTGGCTTAGAGCCCTAGGAATTCCGATAGGTAAGAGCAACTGATCACACAAAGAAAAGGAGGTTGTTTGTCCAGAGAAAGGGAAGAGCAGCCGAAACATGGTAATTGCCTTCAAATATGTGAAACATAATTGCAAAGCGGAAGGTCAGAGCCTGTTCTCCAGGACTGTCTGCCCTCTAGAAAATGGATTCAGAGCCCTAAATTTCAGCACAGGAGGTGTCAGCTATGGCTTCAGGAGGACTAGGTAAGAGCAGCATCTGTGGGCAAGTGATACTGCTTGGGGCTCGGGGCTAGCATAACACTCATCTCTCTCCTAGCTCTCTATTTTCTCTGATTTTAATTGCAATGGAATATTTCTCTAAGCTATAAAAAAAAGGTAAAATCTGAGAAGACCTACAGATGTTTGGCTTGGACTGTTACCATCTGGAGGCTGACTAGTTAAATGAGTGGTGAACATTTTTAAATTTAATTCTAAATTTTAATTCAAGGTCAGGATTTCACGATGAATCACGCTAACATTTTTGATTGACTTCTCCATTACAAAATCCCCTCTTTTGGAAGAAAAAAAATAAATCTGGATTGCAAGCTGGACCAAACTACATGTCGGTAGTTTTATGAGTTTCAGAAAGGAATTTTCATATACCACCACCTTCTGCTTTCACTATCAAGTGAAATGATTCTTAATATTTAAAATTAAGACATTCAGAAAACCTAAGTTGATGAGACAAATCTTTTATTCTCATTTGTTGTTTCATTTTCTTAAAAAGTTTATAACTAGTCCTCCTGCTAAACATATATTTTAATTCTGTTATTTTATTAACTGGATGAAACACTCTATTGGTCAAAACTTTGCTGGCTGCCTGTTGTAAGACACTAGGAGTTTTAATCTATGCAATATGTGAAATTTTAGCCTTTTCAATATTATAGAAAATCTGATTAAGTTTTTGCAAACAGTGTATCAGCTATCTTCATCAGTGCATGCACAGATTTTAAGATCAACTTTATCACTGGGAACCATGTGAGAATTGCAGATTTTTTTATACCTGAAGAGTAAGCAAACAAAATCCTTTTAAAACGAGAGAAACAGCAACCACAATTGCCAAAATCTCTGGGGTTAGGAAGGATAATTATATTCGGGTTTTTGTGGAATCAAGCTCAAATAGTCAAAATTAGACAAAGAAAAAAAAATTTTTTTGGGGGGGGGGAGGGGGCAGGGGGGGTGAAGACAACTATTTTCAGAGTAGCAGGGCTTGGAAAAAGTCCTGGCATACTAAACAGGCAGGGGCTGATGCCAGTAGAATACCCCATAATAAGCCCACGTTAGCAAAATTATATATTTCACACACAGAGACTGCAACTCTAAAGGCCTTTTGGAAACTAAAGCTGGTTATTTGTATGGGGAACAAGCTCAAATTTGTGTCTTGACTCAGTTAGGAACTGGGGCACAGTATGTACCCAAAGAGCACTCACAGGAGCCTGGAGTTTTTTGTCCAGCAGACATGAAAAGTGACAAACTCATTTTTGCTGGGGATAATGGTGATGCAAATCTTCGTTTTTCCTCCTGAACACATAGCTGTCCTTCTCCATGCATGACCATGTCTGAGGGAGGAGAAAGAAGAGTTCTACAGGCAAGGAGGCCTCATAAGCAAGAGATTTAATAACAAACATGGAAAGGAGTGTTCCTCTCTTTCCTCAAAAATCTTCAAATGGTCTTGGTTTCATCCCACTCTAGAAAAGGAATATGTTGAAATATTTAAAAATAAAAGGGTTGCAGGAAAAATGGTTTCCTGACAAGCTTTAATTTCAAGTCCATTCAGTCAAGCCATTCTGACCTCACCGTTTAAATTTCTGATTTACTTGGCTAGCCTCTGGGCTTTTGGATGGGAATTACTTGCCCTGTGAAAGCAACAATCTGCAAAGCCCCTCCCCAGAAGCAGCAATGGCAGCGTCGCACCAGGAACCTGACTCTGACCCAGGTCCATGCGCACTGTCGGTGGGAAGTTCGAGTATGCATACAAGGGGTTCTTCAAAACGACTCTGTTCTTGCAGTCGAAGGCCATGGTGGACACCATCATCTCCTTTCTAGGCTCTGTGGTTGCCCTGTTGGATCTTACCTTACACAGCTTTATTTGCAGTTCTTTTACATGCAAGGGAATTTCTTAAAGAAACATAACTATTGCTGTGAAAGTCACAAATCTTCTGCCGGGAATCCATGCATCATTGCAGGATTTCAGCTGTATGACAGTTTTCACTGAGCTTTTCTGATAATAAACTAACTTTTATGGTAGAATGGAAGTTGCCCTAGGGCAAAGTAAAATAAGTGATATTTGTATTATGTAGAGTGTTTTGTGATGTGACAAAATATACATATATATATATATATATATATATATATATACATGCACACTTCTTTTAAAAGGAGAGAAAAAAATCAGTTTTGTTCATGTTTGGAAGTTTGGATTAAGTGCCAAGCTTTGATTGAAGGGAGAGATTAATTTGAACACCTGAACCAACAACAGATATTTCAAAATCCATCCATATATATTGCATTGCTTTTATTTGAAAGTTCAGAAAATAATGGTGGTAAGAATTTAAGTAGCATGTTAAATCTTCAGCCAGTCTTTCCACTCAATATATTTGTTAAAATAATGTGCTGAAGCAGCAGGAATTTATTATTGGGCTTTTTCACACAAGACACACCTTGATTTTTTCCATTCTAAATCTTTTAACAGATGCATAAAGTGGTAAAATGCTTCACAGTAAAAGCTTTATATATGATGTGAGGTCAAACAGCAACATAATGAAGATATGAAATATCAGCTATTGAGCTATATCTTAATCAGTTTCAGATTTTCAGTCTGCCATTTTTAGGTGTTTTTGACATCAACAATCCTATATAGTAAAATGTGCCACAGGCATTAGACTATGGAGAAAAGTCAGTTATCATTAGCATATATTTGGAGTCGGTTTCTGGTTTGAATTTTTAAAAATAGCTGTTCTAAGTATGACTTCTACAAATTCAGAACACTGGATTTGGCCTACATCATTTTAAGCTAACATCCCACTGTAGCTGACCTTGCCTTTACTGACAAACTGACCAAAGTGGTGTCTGAGACACCAAAATCCACATTACCGTGTCACAAGAAGTAACTAAAAATGACTATTTTGCCGGGGCAAAGTCAGATGACCACAGAGAGCCTGCAAACCTAATCCCCTACAAGGATATATATGCTTTTGATGTCAGAGATGTGTACAACATGCCAGAACAAATGTAGAGGAATCAGATGCTCACGTTACAAATACACCCATATTGTGGGGGCTGCACACTGGCACAGCTGGCAGGTTTGGGTATCACCGCTGGCATAATGCACTGACACAGAAGCTGCCAAAATGGGTTAAATAGATTTCTTCTTTCCCTCAGCTGCACCACTGTACACTGCCTGCTCACTCATGAGCCCCTGGCCTGCACTCCCGCAAAGTCTGCCCTGCCACCTTCTTTACAGAGACAAACCTTTCCTGATGACCATACACATCAACTTTGGCTTAAAAAACATAAGATTATATTACACCAAGAACAGCTAAGATGTCATGAAATGATGTTAGAATTAAAAAATAGAAGTTTTTCTTTATTTTTCATTATGAGAATTAGTTCTCTGCTTGCTTATTTATAATCTTGCCTTTCCTCCAGAAGCATCCTATCATTCATTCTTGGACAAAGCACATATAATAGCATGTTACTAAGTCAGCACACACACAGGTCAGCTTCCAGGATCAAATCTGAAAATGCAGACCCCTGCAAAGCTTCTAAGATTCCAGTAATAAGCCCTGGCTTTTAAGATATGCTCAATGGCTTTTGTTTCATTCTCATAAGCAAGCAGTATAAAAGCTGTTCATAAGGATACTGAAACAGAAGTCACTGCACACTGAGATCAACCAGCTGTTGAGTCAGTAAAGCTAAAAGTAACCCACAATCTTATAACAAGCTTTGCAATTTTCAGAGCGTGTTGTATTGCACCTAGTTAGATGGGCTGCATATTGTAAGTTACATTATTTCATCAAATTTCCAGTGCAGCCTCCTGAACAGTGAAAAAACTGCTGGCTAAAACCTGATACAAATAAATTAAACTTCTGTAGTGTTTTGCATCATACTGAAAGAGTTATTTTTGTGGGAAGAATGGAAAGAGTCTTTTGATAAGGAAATCAGCTGCACAGGCAGCAAAAGGAAATGTGAATTTCACTAATTGTGTTACTATTAAAGTGTGGCTTTGGAAGAAAATGAGGTCTCTTTTCTAGCAGGGTACATATTGCTGGGCAGAATCCACTGCCTGTAGGCAAACTGGAAAAGTTCCTGCCACTTCAGGGCAAGGTTTGCCATTTCATTTAACTCACTACTTGGAAAAGAAAAACCAATTGTAAGAAATGCAGAACAATGCCTGCACTCAAAAAATATTAACCTAGCTCATTTTTGTGTTTTAACCTTGTCAAATAATCACTGCTTGAGCAATTAAAGGTTTAGTAAGGACTCCCAGCTCTAAGAGGTGCTTAGAAGATGACTTGAAGAACTCCTGGACTATTTTGCAACAACAATAATCAGGCAATGAGCTCAGCATGCGTGAAAACAAAACAAAATTGTTGCATTACTGATATTAAAAATCCCCAAGAAATAAAGCTTGTGGAAAGTTTCATTGATCATATGATTTTAAGTAATCATTTGAAATAGAACATCTGTGCTACCGAGATTTGGTAGCACTGAGAGAGGCTAAGCTTTCGTAGGCTGCTTAGTGAAGAATGGGACTGTCATCAAGCACGGAATTAAAGGATACTCTACACTACAGGTACATCCAAAATTACTGGAAACCTGGACATGTGATAAATGTTTGGTCTGGTTTAACATCTTAGAAAGACAAATGCAAGAAGTAGGTTGAATCATTGGATAATATTGGAGGAGAAAATTTGTGACAAGGACATGGTTGTGTCTGAAACTGCATGAACAAAACATAGTGCCTTTTTATTGCAGTTAGATTTAAATATCAATGTGCTTCACCTGTGGGGGAAAAAATGTAGGTCTGCAAATATCTGTTTTAATGTCATTGAAATGTGTACACTGCTCCAAAGCATGGCAGATAGGTTGCAAGCCCAACAAACAGTCCACAAAGAATGTGGCAACTGAGAACAACAAACACTGAACAAAGGACCAGGATGACTATGCAGCTACTTGATTAAATCATCCGGGCAGACTAAACGCCTAAATATGAGCATTTTCTGGCAGAGCAAACACAGTCAAAGAAGTTGGTTTTTGTAGCCAGTTTGTGCTAAGGCCTGTCAGAGATCACTTTTTAGCCACTGCGCAAGGCTTCCTCAGTAACAGCTGCACTTACATTGTTCCCAGTGTATTGCTTCCCCTTTCTCAGAAGCTACACAAATTCGGCCTTTTCTTAAAACTGCTCCCAATCTAGAAGCCTACATCCTAGTTTCAAAAACCATGACTTACTACTTAGGAATGGAATTCACTTTGCATCCTGATCTTTGAAAAACTTAAGTCAGCCCAAGGAGTGGGAAAATGATCCTTCTTGTTCCGCATCACCCCGAGGGCCAGGGGGTCAGTGACCTCCACCCCCACAAGCAGAAAGCCCCCAGCCACAGGAGCAGTGAGGCAAACGAGGGCAGGTCATTTTGAATTGAATGTGTTTCATTTACACATAGAAAGGGCATGCTCTCCACCAGGGAGGGGGTGGGAGGTGGGGGTGGGGGAGCAGATGCCAAAACTACTGATAGAGCATTTCAATGCCTTTCAAAAGAAAGCATTTAAGGGCTCTTTAAAAGGCTTTTTTTGCATCTTTATTCCATATACATAGGCATCATAGGTGCAAAGGCCTGGCTTGCTGGAAAGTCCTGGGGGAGGCAGCAACGTTGCACCGAAGGGGGAAGCAGAGCATTTCCTGAAGCAGCTTTAAAAGGTTTTCTCAAAGGTTTTAATCCGCTGATGCAAACATATTATTACAACACTAAAACAAACAGCCCATCACAGGAGTAGGGTAGCTAGCAGTGCCGTACGAATCAGGTAAGGTGTCATTGCGCTGAATCCACAGCAGTATGTATCAGCCCCTGTGGTGTTTCCCAAGCGCTTGCCCTGGGAGGGCTCAGAAGTCAGATATATTCTCACCAGCTTGCAAGCAGTGTTAGGGAAGATCCCAAGGAAATCTGGTTCCCTGAGGCACGCATTAGAACGTGAAGATGAATGAGGAACACTTGCTGACAAGGCGATTCACAAGCACTTGGCTGCATGCTTTTCTCCAGCCACATCTTTCCTTTTCTTCTATAGGCAGAAACATCCAGTTCCCTTCCGTTCTGTCCCGCTTGCCTGCAGCTAGATGCATGTAGATGCAAAGTCTTTGTTGTGGGGACAGAGGACAGATACAGAGGCAAATGAGGCAGTATATCCTAATCTTCTCACCTGAGCACAGGCTCGTCCCGTATTGCTGTGCAGTTTATACTAGGGTAGCATATCTAGGGGCAAGAGAATATTTCAGTTGTATGAGTATATGATCATAATGTTCAAAGTTCTAAACCGAAATTTAAAAGTTCATAACTTTTCATAAAATATTTGATTATGTACAACTGTACTATTCATAATTTGGCAATAACTACCAGTCAGCAATATCAGTGTCTTCAACAATGACAGTAAATAGTAGTCAGTTGCTTACAGCCCAAAATTTAAATCAGGTATTTATTAATCAACTGAAGTAGACTAATCATAAAGTCAATTATCATTACTACTAACATGCTTAACTCCAACGTAAATGTAATTATGAAATTTTGCCAAAGGGCTACACAACATTTCAAGTAAAATTCAATTCCGTTACAGCAAATGAAGATGCAACTTCATATTCAGATCTCTTAGACTAAAGAAAGAACTCAAATGCCTAATTATATATGATGGTAATTGCTTAAAATCTCAATATTACACTACATTAAACAACTAACAATAGCTTTTGAGGCTCCTTCAAGGAAGAATTTTTCTAGGGCTAACACTAGGATTAAAAATTATGTCATATAACAATAACTGCTCAAGGCTTCAGAATATTTCTGTTTACCAGTGTAGCTGAACATTTTTACATTATGAAAGTTAGATTGCAATAACTCCATCCAAAGAGGTCATCACAATAACATTCGAAATTATGCAGATACAGTATTGCTTGCACTGGGTTTGCTGCACACACAAACTGGGGTTTTTTTGGACAAAGGTTGGAATTTTAATTTTTTCTGTATTCTGAAAAGCTTGGTGTTTTGCCTATCAAGGGCATGTATGTATTTCCATTGAAAGTCAGTGGATTCCTCATGGAATCTGAAGCAAAAAGTGTTGATTTCTCTGCTTTCTCTAGCACTGAGCCAGATGGGCGCACTCCATCCACAAACCAGCTCTCCGAGTGGTCTGTTGGGGGCTGGTCAGAAGAAGAGTAGTCTTCTCTCTTGGAGAAGGAAAGGCTCCTGGTCACTCTGATCTTCAGAAAAGCTGATTCTTTCCCAGAATTGCTGGCAATTTAAAGGACTGTTTGGACAAGCACAATTTTTAACTGTGCAGTTCGTTCCCTGCTCCACAGCCTGCCTGAGAAGAAACCTTGGGTTTAGTTCATGTCTGATTGCTCAAGCCAAGCTCAAGCTTTGACCATGTCCCATTTCTGATATTCCAGCTTTTTTTGAAATTTGAAAGTTAACAAAATGGATCATGACAGAGAACCTGCTGATGAAGCTGCTGTCCAGAAGCAGACATCTTTTCCTTACATTCGAGTTCTTCACACATAGGAAGACTGTATCCTTCTTGGTAAACAAGCCTCATGTTCATTTTCAAGTATAAATATAATTAGTATACCCTAAATAGTCATCTGAAAATTCTGCTTGAAAGGTCTAACAGCCTAGAAAATTCTGAGCATATGATGTAAATGAGTATGGTTTCTGACTTGCAGCATCTTCTGTGGTTACTTCTCTCAAGAAAGACTATCTTGATACATTTTTTTTGCATTACTAACTGAACAAGAACTCCCAAGGAGCAGAAATTTCACATAGAGAAAATAAACACATTTAATTCACATAGCTGTAAAAAATTCACATAGCTGTAAAAAAAAGTTAGCTATGCATTCATTTGGAGTTTCAAGCTTTCTTGCAATAAATAACTGTGATTTGCATTGTTTTAGAGAAACTGTTCACTCTGAAGAAAGTTTCTGTTTCTGAATGAGAAGAATCTCTCAGTGGGTGCATGGCTGATTAAAAAACTGATTGTTTTTTTTAGGAAATATTCTATGTATATTAGCTTCTTTCAAGTTCTTAGGAAACATCATGAACAATAAACATGGCACCAGAGTTGCTGATTTCTAAGTAAGGAAAGATTCTCAAATACTAAGTTTCAGTATTTCAGCAATAACAATACATTCCTGATTGCAGCCTTCCCAAGAGAGCCATAAATATTTTTTGTCAGTATGCAGTTCTACCATTTGCAACATGATGTGACATTCATGGCAGTATCAAAAGTTTAAATCATAATATCCTGCCAGGAAGCTTTAAAGCAGCTGTCAGACTGCACTAAGGTATCTGTTTGGTATCAAACATAACATCAATAGTTTCTCTGTTGACTACTATCTACTAACCTGGTATTCTGGATGACACACTGGAAGATACAACATACAGAACATAATTGTAGCCATAGAAAAGAAAAAAACAAACACCAGTTTTTGTTGGTTGGTTGTTCAAGTTATTTTCTGGTTAAAGTAAGCAAGGACATGCCTGCATGCATCAATTGGTGAGGAGAGGACACAGCCACAACACTGAAGCCCAGCAAGGAGATCATAATACTGATTCCCGGTGTTCTGCATATGCCTGCACAACTGTGACTAGAAAGCAGCATGTAATCCTGGCAGAAATGCTTTGCAGGTTGAGTTCCACATTTAAAACAAAAGTATTCTGAGAACATTTATGCATGTGATGCTACAGCAGTATTCATGAGTTGGCTTCTATACAAGGTATCAGGTTACCCTGTAAACACAGAACCCTCTTTTTCATATATAACCCCAAAATATTACAAGGCTGATATATTAACTAATTACCATCAGCTGTAAATCACTGTGTGATTTATGCCATAAAACTTACTGAGTCATAGGTACCACTCCTCCATTCAAATCAAATACCAGTTAGACCTGAACTTGAGTTTAAATGTTTGATTCCAGTTTTTTTTCAATTGTTCCCAGAGTTACTGTTTTCTAAACATGGAATTTCAAAGAAATCAGTAAAGTATCTTGTGAAAGGAGATCAGAAATGTATGACCAAGTTTGAAAGTGAGATGGAATAATTTTAATTAAAATCATGCTTTTCTATCATTGTTTCCCAGAGGACAAACTGAAAGGACATAAAATTAATCCTCTTTGCCAAAATTAAGCAATGAAACTTCCTAGGGAAATCTTCAGTGCAAGAATACCCAAGCAAAAAGCCGAGTGTATTTGCAGTTCTCTAACCATATGGGAAGCTGTTACATAAAGTTTTATGAGCCTTTTTTGAGACGTTACAATAAGTCTTTGTTAAGTATATTGGAGATAATCTGAACTGATGCTAGCATGCGTTTTGTAGAAATACAGCAGATACTTTTCCCCTGTTTGTACATAAAAATAATTCTTTCTTCCTGTATAAATGAGACTGTGACCCTTTTCAGCGCTGTGTATATTTTTTTCAGCATCTAATATGGGCAAATAGCCTCTTCATGGAAGGACTGACTTCCATGTTGTGAAGGAAAAGTATAGAAGCTCTTGAAACTCATAAAGTCGGATACTTGATCAAGTTTCTCCACTCTTGGTGGAACAAATAGGAGTTCCTGCAGCTCTTACTGCTCCCTCCTCCCAAGTCTGTTCTAAATTCCCACTAAATTCTGTCCTCGACAAGATGTGAAACAGCTTAAAATCCCCCCTCTCAGTTTGTGATCTCTCAGAAAGTTAGAAGTTCATGAGTTCATTTTTCCTCAATGTTATAAATATGCCAGAAGAAAAAAAAAAGAAAAGGGGGGGGGGGGGGGGAGGGGAGAGAGAAAGAGAATACAAAGCTTTCTGACACTTTCAGGCCAAAACCAAACTAACAAAAATGAAAACAAAGAGAGCACAGACATGTTCATTACTGAGATTGAGGCCTCTCAGCCTGCCAAACCACTGGCTATTTAAAGACCTTCTACACTTCATTTCTGTATTCTTCCCTGGTTGACCTTCCCCAGGCCATGGCTAGATAGGGAAAAAATAGTCAAGTGCAAGGAAAAGATCCTTTAATTATCTATTGCCCTCTGCAAATGGGGTCACCAAAGCAATGAATTTACTTCAGCATCCACCAGTAAAGTTTTCTGGTGACAAGTCAAGCCATAACCACACACCAGGCTCCCTCTTCCCTTCTTTGAGTTTCTAGCCCCAACCACATCTCTCCCACAGGGACAGCAACCTCCAAGAGTGCTATCCCAGAAGAGTCAACCCTGAGTCACCCTCCAGCCTGCAGGTCCCTGGGCCAGGCTTGGCATTGGGTACAGGGAATAATAACAGACAAGGAGGCAAGTTCACACTGGCCATGCCTATGATAGGCAATGATCTGGCAAAGTGAAGGAGCTGAAGATGAGGATCTAAATTTGCACATAAATAAATTTTAAAGGTAGCAATTTGACTCTTTCCCCTTTTTCAAGAATTCAAGCACTTCATGCTGTTAAGTCTGAGGCCAGAAGTCTGCTATACCTGCATGATATCACAGATGGCTCAGAGTAATGCCTTTTGGGATCACTTTAAAGCAGAACAATTTAAATTTGCAGTTCACATTTGAATGTAGAAATAAATTCTGGTTTACGGATCAAACATCATGACCATTTTGTATTCTCAGCCCTAGCTTTGTCCCTACTGGGTTTACAGTTGGACCTAATGAACTTAAGGGTCTTTTCTAACCTAAATGACCCTATGATTCCATGATTCTGTTGGCACTGTAAACCCTCCAGGGCTTCTTTACTTAGGACTCGCTCCAGTCTGGTTCCAGGGCCAAAATGCCTACTTGTGCCTGCAGCTCACCTGAGGCTCTTGCAGCTTAGTACCACCTAAGAGGACCCCAGTCCATACACACTAAGACTGCTCCATGATGCAAACCGAAGCACAGTAAGTGGGGACAAACAGGAAATTTTCTTCAAAATCACTCTCCTGGTCCACACAACATGCCTAAAGATCAGGATCATCCTCTCCCAACAAGTACATCCACTGTCCTTCTGGGGCAGCTGTTCCTGGAGGGCTCTCTCACCTTCTAACCTCTCTCCTGATCCACACAAGTACCAGTAATATAGCAGGGGGAGACTGACTGGCCCCAAGGGACCTCACTAACGTTTTTCTGTTCCTCATGGAGTTTGATTCTCTCATCCCACTGGGAAATCAAACCCCAAGGTCTGATTATGCAGAAAAATATTCTCAATCTGTTTTTCTCTATGCACAAGGGAGAGGTGGGGATCTGCATGGGGTAGGCAATTGGTTTATGACGTATTGGTTAATCTCCTCCACTTAGTGTTGAGTATTTTCTACGTGAAGTAGGGAGGAAAGCAGCACTTCTCTTTGCTTCTGAAGCCAGCGTCTTCCAGCAAGCAGCAGACACTTCCAGTACATCACTTTGGGGGTTCTCTATACAAAAAATAAATTCATGGCAATGATTTACACCACTTTCACACTTCCTTCATTCATTTTAGTAATTTCATTAGATATCGGTGTCCCATACTCTTGGTCACCACTATCTGCAGGCAGAGTGGGATGAGAGCAAGACCCCGTGATGCCACAGCAGGTCCAGAGGAGAAGGAAGGGGCAAGGACTGCAGCGTTACAGAAATACACTTTTTATATACCACTGTGCCCAAACCACATCATCCTTTAAAAGAGAGTGACTTTCTAGGGGGAAGGATGGGGCAGGAACTGCAGCATTACACAATTATACTTTTTATATATCCACAGTGCCCAAACCACACCATCCTTTTTAAAAGTGTGACTTTCTAGGGGGAAGGTAAACAAAGGTATGGTCTTTAAAGGAAGCTAATTTACTTCACAAACATTTTCAGGCCTTAAAAGAAGACTGCCCTATGGCCTTTGGGCAGCAGTCTGACTACTGCAAATCAGCAAAACAGCTAAAATGCATTTCACTGAAAGTAAACAAAACCACAAACCTAAGCATTCAAAATAAATGTTGAGACCATAAAATAAACCTTTGCCAACAATCCAGTATCTATTTCAATGACAGTCTTGGGCTGCTATTATTATAAAGAGAAACCTTTCACAGTATATGGTGATATAATCCAAACACTGCAATAAGCTTTGCTTTAATTAGGAACTCTAAGCCTCTCCATCCTGAAGGGGGAGAAAAAAAGGTCATATTACACTTCAACAGAGAAGAGGAGCAGAGAAAGAGTTCCTGGCCCAAGGAATTTGCTTTTTTTTTTTACCATGGGGTGTGCAGACTATATGGATAACCATCCTTTCCTTCCGAAATACCTCAGTAACTTCAACGGAAATTCCAAGTAAAAAGATTTTCTTTCTCCAGGGACAATCCTGATTAAGATTTCCTTATGCATGATCTTTGATGTTTCTGTGTGATTCCTAGAAACCTCCCAGCTATTACTCACCTCCAGGAGCAACACATCTGCCTTAACCATCAAGCTTGAAAACATCTAAACCCTGTTCCTGCAGTCACGCCTCTTTTCCCTGTTGTCCTATTCTTGCAACCACAGGTGCTGCACTGATGGACCCCAACAGACTAAGCCTCTGCAGATGGCATGAAAGAGCTCCACGATGAAAAAGGGGGACAACTTTAATTCTCTTGAAGTGGGAAACATGAAATTCACTGTGACTCATACTGCTCCTTTGTCATCAAATCCAGCTGTTACAAACTGCTCTGGAGCAAATGACCAAAGTGTTGGCAAAAGCAGTCCCTGCACCCAGTTACAATTACCCATGGAGCTATACACAATATCCCTTCAAATTTCCATTTCTTTCCCAGCCTGTTCAGACCTACCATAAGCCTGAGAAACATGTTTACCTATTCCTCTTCACTCCCAAGGAAATCCAGGGTGGTGGGGATTACCTCCACACAAACCTTTGAGGTTCAAAATGAGGAAAGGTACAACAGCAAAGCACATTCCATCATACATTCCTGTTGGAGCTTAAAACAATTGCTTTGCAATATTACTAAATGCCCTTATTGAATCTGCAAGAGTGGTAGAAATACAGAAAAAGCAATGAACGCTCCACTTCCCTTCTCCACTACCCTTGGATCAGGCCAACATGTCTTCAGCAGGCCCGTATAATTTCCTTGTGTTAGGTTCCTCAGAGCTGGATTCAGTCTATCCACTTTCCTTCATTGCCCCACAGCAAGGTTTTCTTGCCTGTTACACAAAATCCTGTGAAATACACATTCACATTTGCACAATATATGCAGGGGAAAAAAAGGCCCACAAGATGCTTCACTGCAAGGTTTCAGTGATGACTTTTCCATAACAACATGCTGGCCAGCCATTCTGCATCTTGTGGTTTCATTCACAGGTGCCCAGAGTAGGTCCAGGTCTTCAAAATCTGTTCTGGTATTTTAGTCCACATGCCCAGCCATGCTTAAGGCTTCCCTCAAAGTTCCATCTTCTGTGGTGCTGGTCACTCCACCACCAGGAAACACACAGCTGTATAATGTACAGACCCTGGGACAAGCAAGGCAGCTTCATAGGCTTTTTTTCCTCCATGCTCTTACTTTTAGGTGTTTGATGAGGTACGAGGAGATAGAGGGAAAGGTGAGCATCTCGTTGAAGGTGATGGATTACTGCTCGGGTGGGGGAAATTTTAGTTTTGTTGAGTTTTTTCAACATGATCAGCACTGGTGGCAACTGAAAGAAGGACCAAGAGGCAAGATGTCATTTGAACAAACAGTAAATGGCTTAGGTACAGAGAAGTGATAGCATTTCATGGAGCTGTCAGAATGGTACAGCAAAGCAGAACTGTAAGTTAAACATCTGTGGGTTCTTTCTCAGGCTGGTCACTATTGAAAGCAATAAACAAGGTTCGATCAATACCCAAAAATAACTTCACAGTGTTTTGTCACCACATTTTCAAACTGGAGGAATCTCTGCACTAGCCGATTAGACAAAGAGAGACCTTGCCTTTCTTCCAACCCGGTATAAAAAAATAAATCATAATTATGAGAGGCAAAGATTTTTAACTAATAACATCTAGATGCAAGTTTATCCCTTTGCTTCTCTGAGGGACTTCACAGTGATTTTACGATGCTGCTAAAGAGAAACTTTGGCTTGTATTGGTTTGGAAACAGAAAATCTTTGCATGTCATAGTCATTAACCAGCCTAGTGAAGAACTACTTAACGTTAACCCTCACCTACATGGATTGGAAACAATTATCCCTTGATACTAAGAGCTTTTTCATTCAATACCAAAAAAAGGTTATTTTTCACGCTGGACCACACTAAAAAAAAAACAACAAAAAACAAGACAAACATGTTTTCCAAACCAGTCTAAATGCAAAAATGAACATTTACCCTAAAAGCAATTTGTTTAAACTGATGCAACATCATTTCTCATAATATATTTGGATCTGTATCAGCAATTGTTGGAGAAAAAGAGCAAGTTTTGTTACTCAGAGCACTTAAGGGCTGCTGTGGCAAGTTTGCACCATCCCGTTGCTGCGCTTGGAGAGAGCATTGTGTCATTGGTATGAGGTGCAGTTGTGACTTTGGAAGGCTGAGCATGCAGAATTGGGCTTGGCTACAGCCCTTGCTGCCCCCACCACAGCACAGATGTACACCCTTTTCCCCTTGTAGTAAATGCTTGAGCTGCTGCCAGCAGCAGGGAGTTTCCCTCTTCAAGGGTAATCGTTCAGTGTCTCTCTGGTCTAGTTAAGAGAGTGAGCAAGGAGTCCAAGGTTTAAATATCTCCGTGTGAGAGATTAACACTACAAGAGCTTGGTTTGCAGAAATAGCAGTTTCAAACAGCAATTTTAAGTAACAAGTCAAGGTGCAGGATGAGGAAAGAGCTGCTACTCACGTCTTTCCAAAAAGTGCTTATTCATATCCTCATGCAAAACTGCCCAGACCACATCTCTTGGGTATTTTAAAATGAACATTTTTTTCTCCACCAAATGATAGTGATAAAAGTTTCCTATGATTTAAATATGTAATAAAAACATGACACACATGATTTCTGGTAAGAAGTTGTGTTTTGCTTTCCAGCTCAAACCACAGGACCTCATTCGGAGCTAAGGACGCCACTGGGTGGCAGGTGTCACCGACCAGGGCTGGTAGGATAAGAGGCCTTGGGGTCACTCCTGGGGGGAGCACATGAGCACTCAGTGCTGGGGCTGCAACCATGCGCAGGGCTGTAGAAGCTCTACAGAATGGTCTGTTGAACCAAGGTTGTGAGTTTATTTCCAGCCAGGGTCAAGAAAGGACTTCAGCTTAGATTACAGGATTTCTTTAGCCTGTACAGGAGGGATTCTTGGCCTTCTGGGAAGAACGTTTGAGTTGGGGGACAGACCAGGAGGGAGGAGGCTGGGTTGTGGTAAACTGCAGAGATGTTGAGGGAGATGTTCCTGAGCCAGAAGGGAAATTAGTTGTGTTAGAAGAGTGAGGGTGAAGGACAGAGCAAGCTGGTGAGGGGGAAGTGCTCACATGTGCAGCAAAAGGAAGGACAACCAGCACAAGGAAACGCTGCCCTCTCTTTGGATTTCACACCCTGACTTATGCAGCTCCCTCCAAAAGTGAGGTAGCTACAGCAAATAAAACGTAATGAATACATCTCACTGCAGAGGTATTTCAGCTTCCCTAACTGAGATGAACTGCTTACTCCGGTTTTTCCTTTTAATTTGACATTGTTTCCTAGCTCACAACTGCTCATGAACTTGCAGAAACTTTGCCTGGAAACCGCAGGGAAAAGCAGAAGAGTCTTGGCAAGGAATGGCACAGTTACAAAGGATCTTCCCCAAGCTCCCTGTGCAGAGCTGTGCTCCTCCGAATGCACGGCCCGTGCTGCAGCGAGCGGAGCAGTGACCTTTCTTTGGCAGCCTGGAGCAGAAGAGCTTGTTGGGTTCGTTCACAGAGGGTTTGGGGGTACAAGGGAGGAGGGGTATTTCAGTCTGTTGATCATTGCTGAGAAAATCTTTCAGTAAATGAGAGTAGTGGGCTGACCTTGGCTGGATGCCAGGTGTCCACCAAAGCCATTCTGCCAGTCCCCTCCTCAGCTGGACGGGGCAGAGAAAATGTACCAAAAGGCTCGTGGGCTGAAATAAGGACAGGGAGAGATTGCTCACCAACTACCACCATGAGCAAAACAGACCAGCTTGGAGAAATTAGTTTGATTTATTACCAGAGTAGGATAACGAGAAATGGAATCAAATTTTAAAACACTTTCCCCCACCCCTCCATTCTTCCAATGCTCATCTTCACTCCCCATTTCTCTACCTCCTCCCCCTGAGCAGTGCAGAGGGACAGGGACAGGTCAGTTCATCACACATTGTCCCCGTGCTGCCCCTCAGGGCCGGGGCTCCTCGCCCCCTGCCCGGCCCGGCCCGGCCCGGCCCCCCGCGGGCGCAGCCCCTCGGGCCCAGCCCGGCCCGGCCCGGCCCCCCGCGGGGGCACCGGCCCTGCCCCAGCCCGGCCCGGCCCGGGCTCCTCTCCCCGCGGGGCCGCGGGCCCTGCCCGGAGCTGCTCCAGCGCCGCCGCCCGCGGGTCACGGCCCCCTGCGGGCACCCCCTGCCCCGGGGGGGGCCCTGCCCGGGCTGCGGGGGGGGAGCTGCTCCCCCGGGGGCTCCGCGGGCTGGGGGCACGGCCCGCCCCGCCGGGGGCCGCCCCGCGGGCTGGGGGAGCCGCTGCTGCGGCGCCTGGAGCCCCCCGGCCTCCCCCTGCCCCGGCCCGGGGGCCGCGGGGCTGCTGGGCTCGGTCGCACTTAAATACACGGTCTGAAATACACGATCCCTGCGGCTGCCACCGGCACTGACGGGCTCGGCCTTGCCCAGCACCGGGCCCGGCTCGGAGCCGCTGGCACGGGCTGCGCCGGGCACGGGGGCAGCTTCTGGAAGCTTCTCACAGAGGCCGCCCCTGTGCCCCTCCGCCACCAAAACCTTGCCCTGCAAACACAACACAGTGAGAAATCATTATTTGTTTGCTATTGGACCAGACTGCATCCAGATTCTTCCTCTGTTGGGGTGCAGTTGTGCTTTATTTCACTTGTGTAACAATCCTGGCCATATCGGAGGGGTGGGTTTGCATTTTGTATAACTGCCTGATAAGGGGTAGGACAGGACCCCTCAGCACTCCCCCATGCAGCGCATGTAGCTTGTACCACAGGGTTTTTCCAAAGGGGTGGGTTTGTGGGAAAGGGAAATGTTGCATTTTTCACAATACTTAATACACTGTGACTCAAAGACCATTGGGGTCTCATCTTGGCTTCATTCAGCCCGTAATTACTTTCTTGCCCCTTTCTCTAACAGTCATGGGTGGGCAACACCATTCACCGCTTTGTACAAAGCAGATGGCTCTGAGATATGGCTCATACTCAGGCTATGGCTGGAATTTCTCAAGTTACAATTGAACAAAAAAGGTCGCAAAAGCAAAGCTAAGGGTTGGAGGTTTGTGGGTCGGTTTGGGGTGGGGGTTCTTTGTTTGGGTTTGAGTTTTGGTGGGTTTTTTTCCTGGGGATTTCTCCATGTGGGTCCTTTCTGCTGCTGTCCCACAGTTAAGAAAAACAATCATCCCCACAGTCCCTGAAGCTGCTGCAGTTGGCTCTTTAAGGCAGCTGCCAGGGCCCTGAGGGCACCAGTAAGCCTTCCTGACCCTAGACAACCTCCCACGGGATCTCCCAGACACCCACAGCGCCCTGAGAGAAGTCAGGGGGTAGAAACTAGGATGGCATCCATTTCCCCAGTGTCATCCTGTTTAGGAGGACCAAAAAGCAAGAGCTGCCCGCTGTGGGCTTGGCACCCAGGAGAACAGGGACATGATGCATGGGTAATGGAGCTAAGGATGGCCTGGAGGCACATCAGCCATAAGACACAACTGATAGGTAAAGTGCCTGGAGGGCACCTGTACACACACATTCTTATTTTCCAGGTTCTTCATGGCTCCTGCTAGTAGCTCCCTACAGAAAGTGTATGCAGGGGATGAGTGGGAACCAGGGGGAAAGTAACTGAAATAAACTACAGAAAAGATTTTAAGATAACGTAAAAGCACAGCAAACAGCACTTTTCTGATGATTACAAACCCAACACATAACAGAAATCCTGTCTTTGCTTCTCACTCCAGCAACTGATCTTACTGTTTTAGAGGCAGTTTGTTAAAATCTCATGTCACAGGAGGGCCATGATCTGGCCAGTAGCCTGACCCTGGGAAAGCTCAGTCCCAGGTCTGAAGATCATAGAGATTAAAATGATGCCCTGATGAAAAGCGGTGTTAGAATGCTCATCAGCAACACACTCCACAGTGTCATGAATGTGACTGTACCTACTTGCGGGGACCAGTGCAGGATTTAACCATGGCTGGAAGTGTCACCTGTTGAGTTTGTGAGCTGTTGCTGTTACTCTGTTCTTGATGTAGTAACAGCTAAGCAGAGATGTAAAGCTGAAAAAAGAATAGGGAGCAGTTAACCTCTCTCAGACAGATGGACAAAACAAAATTTTCGCCCTTACAGCACCACAGGGGAAAACCCCCCACATTTTTTGCAATGTCATTGTCTCTTTTTAAATCTTTACAACTCTTTTAGAAAACACCTGTAGTCAGACCACTGAAATTACTCAGCAAAGACTGGAAACGGCAACCTGTCAGTGAGTTCTCAGGCTGTAACATCAGGTCACTCGGGATCTTAGACCTGCTGAATCTTCTGAGGAAAATTTATCTTCTTCATTTTTCAATCCAAAGCGACAGTCTTTAGCAAAAGCAGTGTATCTGGGGAAGCCAGGCTGGAAGCCTTTTCATGTGCTGCTGCTGGGAGCAAAGATGAAGGGCGGTAGCTCAGCTGGTGGTGCCATCTAGCTGCTGCGTGGCCTTCGAGTGATGCTGGCTGTGGAAGTGGACCTGTCAGCGCGCTTGGACCTTCCTAAAACAACTTCTGGTTATTATTCCTTCCACTGGAGAACAGGTCTATTTTCACTCGAGGCATGAGATAAAAGCCTAGTGTTTCTGCACAAGTTGTGTTTTATTATACTTTCGATCCATTCTTGTTTTATTCATCCTGCTTCTCTCCTTCCTTCTGATTTTAATCAGTTCTGATTTTACTCAGATGCTGCTGCGACTGCCTCTAATTGTCTTTCCACAAGTACTGGAAATGTCCCCCCAGTCCCTTCTCACTAGCTGCATGCCATCAGCCGGTTTCCCCCTCCCTTTGACCTTCCTGGTAATAAATACAACTGCTCAAAACAGGCAGGGGCTCATGTGTGGTAGTTTCCAGCACTGGAAGAAAAGTCAATGGCCAGGCCCATTTCTCAGGCAATCCAGGTAGCCCTGGGTTTCACTGACAGCACAGCTGTACCCATTGCCTTTGTTCCCTCTCAGATGTCCCAATAAACTGACAATAAGGAAGGGATTATCTACCCAATTTTTGGTATTTCTCTGCCACTGTTCAAAAAGAGTATGTGGAATAACTTAGGCAAAAAGAAAAATCTTCATGCAGATGAGGACTGTTACTCACAAAGTGTTCTAAACGGGGTTTCATTTTGAAAGTGTTCACCTCCCAGCAGACTCCATAAGCCACAGAAGACCTCCTGGACGCTCACATTGTCCAAGGATCCAGGCTCTAAAACCATCTAACACCTGTGCAAACAGAGCTAGTATTACATGGGCAGCGTGCCCTGCCATAACATCCACCGAGCTGGGCTTCATGCAGAGGACACATCTTTCCAAGGGGATCCAATGCAGTGTGTTCAGTGATGACAGTGTACCTACATGGTGAAAAAGTAGTATAAAGTGGTCTCCGGTCTCACAACAGCAGCAGAAGATGCCCAAGTTTCTGCCATGGTTCATTTGTCCTGAGGTACTCTGAGCTTCCAGCCGTCTGGCCATGGGGACAGATACTGCATTCTGATTCATACCTGGCAGATGTGAAATATCTGTAAACTCAGTTGGAGCTCATTAGCCACTTATGAGTCCTCTGCCTTTTCCAGGAATTGCTCTATGCCTGCAGAATACAGTCCGTGCATCTGCCATGATGTGTGAAACGCAGCCAAAAAGCCAGGGACTGGTCTTGGCACTCAGGAAAGGATCCACTGAGAGGGGACGGATGGGCTATCCCTGGAAAATCAGATGCTACACAGCACCGGCAGCCAGCTGCTCTAATTTTGTGTGGAGGTTGCCAGTGTCTATGCATTCATTCCTCCAGAACACAACAAGGGAGAGGTGGCAGCGGTGATGTGATAAAAGAAGGAAATAGATGGTTGAGTTAATGGTAGTGACAAACCAACTCAGGCTAGTTGGAAACCGGGATGATGCAGGATAAGCTGTTGCTAACACATTGGTGAGAAAACTGAAACCCACATTTATTTGAGAAGGATGAATGCATGCAAATGTAGACAAGGAGAACTCAGAGAGGAGCTCTCTAAACCGTGCTGTCTGAAGCCCCTCTGTGCTAGGAAATGTCTTTACATTACTGAGTGCTCAGCTTAACCCATTTCTTCAGTATTGATCCTAGTAATTTCCTTGTGGCCAGAACACAACCCCCCCGAAAGGCGTTCGGCCCTGCCTTGAGCATGCACCGCTGGTTTGTTTGTGGTATAGGTGACGAAGCAAGGTGCTGGGCTGCAGCTAGGGGCAGGAGCAGTGGTTTGGCCTTCCACATTGCAGTAAAAGCTTGATCCCTTGCACTGTAAGACCCTATTTTCAGCCGCTTGCAACATGGCTAAACTATAACCATTTGGAATGAAATTTTCCATGCCAGGTATCTGCCTCAGGCTGAAGTTTTTGGAAAACGTCCACAAACTCAGCCGTTTCCAATAATGAGGGTAAGGAAAAATTCATTGTTTTGTCCAAGTTAAAGAGCAATCGTGACCTTTTCTTTGAAAAGCTCTGGCACCCCTCTTCCTTGGAGCAGGAACTTCTTAGAGGGTTGCCTTTCATGAGAGACATCCCTCTTGCCCTCCTGAAAATCCGCCCAAATTTGGCTACGTTATACACCTTTGGAATGCTGAATTAGCACATGTTCAGTGGATAACTGAGAGATTCCTTTCATTTTAGCAATTGAACCCCTGAAGTTTTCAGCCTCCCTGAGCAGGTTTCAATCTCAGGTCAAGCAGACTTCCCTTGCAGTTTCAGCTGCAGACTTCCACAGACTACAACAGGGCCAGGGACTCAAAGGAGAGCCAGGAGTCCATCTCTTTTGTGCTCTCAGTGATATTGATTGGTGTGAGACAACATGGAGGAGAAAAATTCCTGGACTCAAACACAGAAAGGACAAGAGCCAGATGTGTGGGTGGTGTTGAGGGAGGGGAAGACTCAGGAATCCTCCTGAAAAGACAAGCAGAAGGATGGGATGGGGGGTGGCACATGGATGTGGAACAGCAGCATGGGGTGGAGGGCAGGGCAGTGGTGGGAGACAGAGGGATGTGGTGGCTGTGAAGAATGGGTGAAATGAAACAGGAGAGAGGAAGAGACCAGAGAATTCTTTTCTCACCTGAGAACTTGGTTCTCTGGAATAAGCTGCAGAGCCCAGGGTCAGTATTTTGCCTGCCACATCTAATGTGTGAAATGCACAACCTCAGCCCAGACACCAAAATGTTATGTATCCTTTACATTAATCTTCACAGCTATTCAGTAAAAAGGGACTCATTTCCTTTGCCTCTGAATGATGCTGTAAAAATGAACTATATCTGAGAGCTTGGCTATAAAGACAGAGTGCCATGGGAAAAAGTATATTAGAAAATCAATAATTTCATTTAGGGCAGAGTCTGGGACATAATAAAAAGGTATTTTGCAGCAAAGAACAAAGTTGAAATTCCACAGCTAACTTTAATTCCAGCATTTCCTTAGCTGTTTGCTGTTAAGATGTCAAAGTCAGGTGTTATGCTTGTAATGTTATCTTTTTTAATAATTTTCTTGGCAATACTGGCATTGTCCATAGGCACTGACTGCAGAACATGAACAAGCATGGACAGCAATTCAAGTTGCAATCTGGAGTTGGGATTGGTTATTTAGACATGAAAAATCTGGGGCAGAATTTATTCAGAAAGGTAAGCAAGAATAGTCTGTAACTTCAGCAAGGCTGGTTTGAACTGAAGAAAATAGCCGGAATTTGGAAGACTACATGATCCTGTTAAACTCTCTTTCTCTATATAGCATTTTCTTCAAACATTTTTTCAGGAATACTTAGAAAGGTATGTAAAAGAAGCGTATCTATCATCATACCATTAGATTTAAATTCACTTAATGAGGGTTTGCATTTGCACCAGAAAATGTCTAGGCTCCTGCAAATTAAAAAAACTTCGAAAAATCTAGCAGTTTTGGAAAAGAAGTTCTGACCCATCAACACACATGTGCTGACACAAGGAGGTATTACAGACCTCAGCGTGTATTTACCTGAACTTCTGGGCTGTACTTGCTAAACACTTATGGCTCTGCCACGAGCATCCCCAGTTTCCTAAGGCAGGGACTGGGGATGCTAAGCACGACCCCACGCCTCAAACTTGTGGAGACTGGGCTAATGGCAAGAACTTGTTAACATAAGAATGCGGATAGCACAGTTAATGTTTGATACTACAGAAACGACTTTATAACAAAGGAACACTTGGTGTTGCAGTGTTGTAGCAGTCACGTGAAGGGGACTTTCTCAGTGTTTGACTGTCCATGGGATGTTTGTGTGTCCTACCTCAGTGACTGGGCACAAAACTCCTATCTTGAAGAGTGACCTCCATCAAGCCCTGCTACCTCCTGCAGCCTCCCATGCAAGAATAATACTCTCAGCCACTTGCTGCTTCTGAAAAAAGTCATTCTATTTTTCTTCAGTTCTCCTGCAGTGGCTACCTACACTACTAGCCTCATTGATGGCCCAGATCCAGACCCACTCCCTCTGAAGGCCATTGCTTTCTGCCCTTACAAACTTCCCTTGAGGGAGTAAGCACCTCTGTGAAGCCACTGGGCACTGTTTGAGGAGTCTGGCTTGGCATCTTGAATCTCTTGCCAAGACCTATAGGCTGACTCAGAAGTTCCTGTGCAGCCATTCTGCACACTTTTGTCAATCAGGGTTTCTTTGAAAATGTCCAGGCATCATTAGCATACATTAAAGACTGCTTTGCATATGCTAATAGTTCCCAGATGGTAAATGTTGCTCTCCATTGAGTGTGTCCAAAACAAGAGAAGAAGACTTTGAGCTCTGAAAGTTACTGAGCAGCTTGACATGCATCCCTTACCAGCCCTGACACCAGAGAGACTATCAGCATGTCAGCAGACTGGGTAAGCCAGAGGGAGAAAGGGCAATTTGTCAAAATACTGATTCAGAGATGCTCAGAAATACACAGTCCTGCCCCCAGCCATACTGGCACAAGGTCAGAGCCAGCCTGGAAGGCTGTTGTGTTCTTACCGGGCTGAAGAAACAACACCTTTTTTCTTACATTTATTTTTGGGTTATTTTTGACTGCTTGAAAGGTGCTCAAATATTATGTGATGGGAACTACACAAGCACTTGAGGCTGAATAGGGGACACATTTTTTCTTGTGGGAGACATGTCTCATATATGCAAGAGTGACAGTAATTACTAGGCAATTTTTACCTTAAACCATTACCACCAAAGCAGCCTTTGTAACTTATTTCCCAAGAGGTCTCTGGATGTGGGAGGCTTTCATGGTTAATTATTTGCATGCTGTTGGGAAAAGGACATTAATCATGCTGAATTTATCCTATCCACCAGCCTTTGGGCAACCATATGCGCTTCTCCTTAACCAGTGGACTAAATACAGAGGGGCAAAATTTTTTTCTTACTGTCCTAATTCTTCCAGAGTCAGTAAAATTTTTCAAAGCATCAGAAGCTCAGAAGTGCAGGAAACTGCTCACACCACAGTCTGGAGTGTGGGTTCAGCTTGAGTGAATATTCAGATGCTTCTCCAAAGCTTATCTGGCCTAGCCAAAACCTCCTGAATTTACAAAATTGGGCTGGGCATTTTATGAGAACAGGATGTCTTACAAGATTTTTAGTATTTCCTCTGCTGACTAGAAAATACCATGAGATCAGCTTGGAAACCAGAATAATTTATTTTGATTAAAAATGGATCATAATGTCTCCAGATCCTGAAAAGATTCAGAATGAATTGGCTTGTAGAAATCAATTGAAAGTGGAGGAGAATGAGTGCTTTTATTTTGCTCTCCTTAATCCAGTCTGCTCTTCTCCAATGGCATCCAAAGCAACAGAACCCTTGGCAGCCATGTTTCCCCTTTCAAACCCAACCCTTCCCTTTGCACCAACATGGCCTTTGCTGCTGCAGCACCTTCTCTTGAAATAAGTTACTAACAACTTGGAAGTTCTAAGCCAGAAATTATTCTCAAAAAGGTCAGGCAGATCAAATGACTTGCACATCAGCTCAAAGCTCCTCCATCAAAAATGAGATGAAAACACTGGTGTGCCTGATCTTCATTCCAGTCCTGCACCCCAGGTTTCAAAGGCCACCCTTTGGTTTTAGGCTGAGGATGGAAAGTCAGATATCTTGAAAGGGTTTCCTACAGGGCTGATGGTCTGTCTCCTCTTTCGAACACGTATGTCAGGTCTTTAGCATTTGCACTGGTTAGGGTGGACTTTTTGCTGTGCTCACAACTGAGCTGGCTTTATTTCTGCAGCAGAAGTTGAAGAAATTGAAATGCCATTTCCCAGCAAAGCCTGGATGAAGCTTTGATGAGATATGTGGCTGGGCTGACACTGTTTTGCTGAAGAGTCGGAACAGCAGCTGTATCCCACCACTCGCTACAGCTTCACCTGGCACACACCACCCAGTCTCCTGGGGAATATTTCAACAGCGAATGTTACTTGCAGTTCTTAGAAACTTTCCCCAGAAGAGCCTGTTTTCCTGTTGTTGCCTGTAAGAAGGAACATAGGCACCCTGGTGATTGCAAACACATGAAATGTAGATGGCAGGTGTGGTGGAGATCAACCTTGCTGTGACCTACAGGATGGGGCCAGGAAATCTGCAGTGGATGTTCATACCTGCTTTGTCTTCCTATTTTCAGTTTGCTTTTATTATTTGTTTCTCCCCTGGTGAGTGGTTGACTTTGATGACTGAGTTGTCCTTTTAATGACCTAGGACACGGTCAGTACCTAACGGTCATCTGCTTTGTATTTAGACTGTCCCATTCCCCCACCAGTGCCAAGGGGGGTTAACAAAGGTGATCAGAATGGGGCTGCTTTTGTTCCCGTATTGCCAGCTGGGTGTGATGCAAGTTAAAACATGGATGCATGTGCATACAGCCTTTTCTAGGAGGCAGTAGCAACAGCTTTAGAGCTTTGTTCACACTCCAAGGAAAGATAATGTCAGCTTTGCAGAATAAAACCCAGTGGCTGTGACTACTTCAGAGAAAGGCGAGATCTGGCCAGGCCTGGACTGCACCCCCACATCACAGATACAGAAGCAGCAGCCATTGACCCCACAGAACAAGTTAATGTGCAAATCCTGCTCCAAACTACAGCCTTTTATTTTAAAAATCTGCTCAATTTCAAAACTTGCAGAGATTAAAGAATTTGAGAGGGAAAATCTCCCAGTAGTAAACAGGTGGTGGTGTTCAGCCTGGAGAAGACAAGGCTCCGGGGAGACCTTATAGTGGCCTTCTGGTACTTAAAGGAGGCTTATAAGAAAGATGGGGACAACATTTTTAGTAGGGCCTGCAGTGATAGGGCAAAGGGTAATAGTTTTAAATAAGGTAGATTTAGACTAGATATCAGGAAGAAATCCTTTACTGTGAGAGTGGTGAGACACTGGCACAGGCTGCCCAGAGCAGCTGTGGGTGCCCCATCCCTGGCAGTGTTCAAGGCCAGGCTGGATGAGGCTCTGAGCAACCTGGGCTGGTGGAAGGTGTCCCTGTTCATGGCAGGGGGGTTGGAACTAGATGATCTTTAAGGTCCCTTCCAACCCAAACCGTTCTGTGATTCTATGAAATAGATCAGAGAGTAAATTCACTGACCGCTTTAATGCACACAGTAGAGAAGAACTGTACAATAGCATGTAGGACATCTGCAATCCTTCTGTCAGTGGTTTCATCTATGCTGCCTGGCTTCCTAACAGTGATGTGTTGAAGCCCAAGAACTGGTACAACACCAAGCCCTTAAGAAAACACTTTGGTGGGCAGTGGTGTTTGGCGTAGTGACTTAAGGTGAATAAGTTGCTGTGAGTTTAATTCCACTCCCACGTATTTAAGTCTTCCTTTTCAGGACATTAGAGCTAGCTAGTGATACACATATACATACATCTATATTTGCATGACTATATAAATAAAATGGGGATTCTTCTGGCAATAAATGTCTGAAAACAACAAGGGAAGCTCCCTTTAGCCAATGAAAGAAACATGTCTCCCAGCGCAAATCCAAGACCAATGAGGCTAACTCATTTGTTGGATATATGAACTAGAACAATGGCATCGTGCTGACCTAATTTAGACACTGCTGAGATCAGGAATGAGATGCTGTGCCACCTGCAACCCCAGAAAGATGATGGAAGCATCTAGCAAAATATCTGGAGAATGAGTCAGTGAAAATAAAAAAAAGATCTTTCCTTTGATTTGGTAAAATTACCAAACCAATATATAGGCCCTATTAAACAGAAAGCTTGGGAAACTTCACTGCAGTCTAGCTGCCTTGCATTCAGATGGAAGTGTGCATTTGAGAGAGGGCTGTTCAAACTAGCGGAGATTCAGGGACTTAAAATAGGTATTAAATCAGCTTCAACTGCCAATGGAAATAAAGATTTAGTGATGAACGCAGCTATCCACAAAAGCAATCCTATTTGTGAAGTGGATTCTGTATTCCTGGAAAGGCAAATCAAAATTGACTTTTCTTTAAAAATATCCTCTAACTCAGGAACACCTAGTCAAACCAGTTATTAATACAGGGAACTTTAAACAGATTAAACTAAATTATCTCTAGAAGACCAGACTTTGTGGTCTTACAAATCTGCAACAAAAATGCAGCAACAGAGAAGTTGGTCTTGGATTCAAGTTGCTTAATTAGC
Source organism: Falco naumanni (assembly GCF_017639655.2). Taxonomy (NCBI): domain Eukaryota; kingdom Metazoa; phylum Chordata; class Aves; order Falconiformes; family Falconidae; genus Falco; species Falco naumanni. The sequence goes on from NC_054080.1 coordinate 74,001,062, forward strand.
CCCTGATACTTGAAGCTGAAGCAATATCTTTGAATCTCAGAGAGATTACACTGCCGCCTAGGTGTTAAGAAGCCATGTAGATGGACACTGAAGATTTATTCAAATTCCTGTCTGCTGTCACACCCTGGTATGGCTCAAGCTGTTAGAGAGATGCAACATTCCCTGGACATGATGATGTCAGGGCACAGCAAATAATTGCTGACCACAATGAGCCTCGGGTCAGATACATCTAGGCACACTGGAGTCTCAGTAAAAGAGCTGCACTCTTTCCCTTCTGAAAGTTGAGATACGAGTGCTTTAAATATGTATGTCTAGCCTGCAATAGTTCCTTTCAAAGGCAAAGAACTGCCTCCTGCAAAAGAAATCCAGGCAGGGAAAAGGCAAAGCTTCACCAAGGAAAGACAACTCAAAAGACAGAACTTTATAAGAGGGTATTTTCTAGTTTCCCACTCTGTCAGTCCCTGAAGACCTCTTCCAGCAAAGCACAAAGTCCCTCTATCAGCTGTGACTGCACAGAACACCCCAGCAGTAAGTGGAGTTCAGAGGGCACAGGGCAGCTATCACAAGGCAGCTAGGATTTCTCCTTAACAAAACTACAGTGGAATAAAAAACCGTAAAATACCCAGAAAAATACAGGGAAATCTCAAACAGAGGGCAAGGGAAGAAAAAATTTAGCCCGTGGAAGGCTGTACCTGTGTCACCCTCCCTGCCAGATATCTGTCCTACGTCCTCCCCTCCTGCACACAACATGGTTCACGTTTCTGCTTCTCCTGGTCAGAAAACCTTGGCAACAAACTCACTGAACAGTTTAAGGATCCAGGTGAAGTTTTGGGAAATGGTGTTTTTTGTGCCCTCAAATGGTACACAAACCTCATGGGTTTTGTGGTAATGTTTAACTGGGACCTTTTCACTGTGAGCTGATTGTTAACATGGATTTCACACCACTGAAAGAATGTGCGAAGTCTACAAAGAAAGACTTTGTCTGCTTTGTTTAACAAATGACATTATTTCCCTTTTGCCTAGCAACCCATAACAGGGCCAGAGGATTTGTAACAGCGAACTAGAGTGAGCTAGCTGGACAGAACATTTCAAACTAGCAAACAGAACTCATGTTTTCACTGCACTTTAAGGCTTAGACAAGAACTTGTAAAATGATAAAAAAGAATGGCTTTCTTAATCCAATAACTGTAAAAGAACTTCATAAACTCAGATGCTTACCAATTCATTCAAACTGTAAGAAAATACAGCTTTCAACAACATATCAAAATACGTTTTTTGAAAGACTAATTGCTTTCTATATATTTCCATGCAGACAGTAAGACAGTCACTTTACCATGCCCTTAATTTCCACAGTGAGAACTGATATAATGATGTAATAATGTTACTGTAAACATTGAAATCCATAAATCTCACGCATTTTCTCACACTTCTTCATAGTCATCATAATTCTGTCTATGTCTCTGATATGCTGAAACCGAAAGAATATCTGCATTTTAAAACTTCCTTATTTTATGCCTTGAAGTTATTAGGCTTGCTTGCAGCCAGGCCATATGAGTCAGGCGGTGTCATTCATGCAGAGGGTACAGTGGGATGAAAGCTGGCTGGATGAAAGAGGCTGGTAAAGGATCAAAACTGTCAGCTTGACCAGCATCTGGCTTGACCAGATCTCCTACATGCAGTAGAGGTGGGGAGAGGAAGGGGGGACATTGCTATAGTATATGCAGATTTGTTTGTCAACCCAGAATGACCTGACAAGACGGTAATGCGCTGATGAGACAAGAAAGCATGTAAGGGAACAGCAAGAGCTGGATGCTTTGCAGGAGACAGCAAGCCAGAGCCAAGGGTGACAACAAGGCCACTAGGGAGGTTACAACAGCCCCATCCCCCAAGTCCATGAATGGCAGCCAGCAGCCCATGGATTGCCAGATAGGTCCATAGTGATGAGGCAGAGCTGAGGTCAAGCTCAGAAGGCAAGTCAGTGTGTTGGGGTGAGGATGAGCAAGGTGCAGGGCTGGGCATTGGCATTGCCACAGCACAGCTCATTAGGGTACCAAGGGTAAGGGCCTGAGCTTGAATGCAGCTGCCAGGCAAAGCAGAGGAGACCCCAGCCAGGCTTTTCATGGCTCCTTCATACTGACTTTTTTCTCAGCAGTCTGATCCTAGGTTGCTCATTTGCGTCAGGTGAGAGCTGGCCATGAGCCCAGGCAGCCCAAGCCCCAGGAGACGGGAGACAAGGCTGTAGAGTCCCTTGTTGCACACTGGGCAGGGATAACACATGACTTGATGCCTTTCCAGCTTCTTCCTGGGGCAGAAGGGGCAGAGGAGGATTTGTGATGTTCATACACATTTCTTCGGGTCACTACATTTAAAGACTTCAGAAGAACCTCCTGTCAGTAAGGTTTAAAACACCCAGGTGTACATGGCACTTGATGGCCTCACAGAAGTCACTGCCAGCAGATGCTGTGACACGTGAAATGTAGCTCAGCTCAAGGCGAGACCAGGCAAGTACACAGAAGAGAAATCCATTGAGGATTACTAAATACACAGAAAACACAACCAGCTGAAGAAACTCCTAAGCTGAAGACAGAGGTTAGGAGGCTGCTCCAGGGAATCATCCTATTTGCTTTTCCTGGCTTTGCTCTTCCCTGTCTATCATGTACAGCCACTGCTAGAGACAGGATATTGAGCTGGAGAAGACCTTGGTCCAACTTGAGACAGCTGCTTTGATGAACTTCCTAATCACACAGAAGGATCAGTTTCATTCCTTATGGATTAGGAGTGATTCAGGCTCTCCACACATAGAGAGATGAACCTCAGCAAAAGGCTCAGCTGAGACTCGTCTTCCTCCATTCATTATATAAAGGCCATTCCCTCAAGTGCTATGTAGGATGAATCTGGGTCCTAATATTTCCAACCTTACTGCAAAAATAAGACAATAAAAAATTGTCAAAGTTCTTATCTCTTTGAGAATTATACATGGAAGTTTGAATACCTTCTTTTCTCAAATAAATGCAGAACTGGACACCTAATTTGAGTCTTCCTGTAAATGATATAGTATCGTAAAAAGCTCATCTGAGAAAACATCTAATGGTAATCTTGATAAGATCAATTCCTAGATATATAAATAAGTTATTATTTGTGCAGACAAATGCTCTGTTTTCTTGAACAACTCATCTGATTAGATAAGAGGTTTTTTTGCAGAGTTTTTTGTATGCTGTAGACATACATTACATTATGTCCTATATATTACAGGTAAGTTCTAAACAGCCACAGCCCTGTGAATAATCACAGAATCCCTTTTATGTATTACTAAAAGTACTGCTTCTTTAATTGCTCTGCCTGAAAAGGCAGATACTTCATTTACACCTGCCCAATTAAACAAACGTCATTGGGGAAAGGCAAAACAAAACCCCAAATAATTAAATATCTCTCTACAAATGACCTAGCACAGCATATCCCAGCTGGAGCTGTCTGCACCCAGTCAGCCAGAAGATATCAGAAGGTGTCTGCAAAGCAGCTAGGAAAAAACCAACAGCACGAGCATGCACTCACAGCCACGCACAGGCAAAGGAACAAAATTAAGGGAAATACAAACAGTAAATGAATATTCAAAGCTTGGCCCAACTTTCATTTGATTGTAAGTGAAAGCCATTATTGCAACACAGCACAAGATGGCCTTGAATTTTGTAGCCCAAAATCTGGGATAGTTCTGTGGGCTTTTAAGTGTCACATAAAATTTAAAACCAAAAATGTCAGGGTGTTCAAGTTCTCTTTTAAAAGCTGGGATTTAGAACTTAGGTTAAAGTCTAGGCAATTAGTGCAACCCCAGGTATTTGATCATTAAGCAACACATTCAATTTTTTTGTGATAGGTAATGATGCATCTATATACAGGGATGTGGAGTATGCACACACATGCAAAGCAGCAGTGAACATTTCTGTCCCCCACATCACACGGATTCTGTGATTTTTTTAACGGCAGTATTTGTTTTTCCTTATTTCCATTGTTTAATTGAAACAAAAACAACCTGCAGCCTCACTCACAAAAATCATAAATCTCCCGGTTCAGTAGTCTGTTCAGTCGAATTGTGTTCTAGCTCTTGGGCAGTATGAGAATTCAGGCAGTTCAGGAAGTGTTTATACAGATAAGATTTGCAGAGAGATGGGGGTGGGGTGGGGAATGTATGATTCACGTGGGATTTTAGTTATTCTGGAGCTCAGGGGGACAATGAGCATGGCAGGGATTGCAACAAAGCCTGTGGTTGTGATAGCACCTTGCAACCTTGGTCCTCTTTTAAGGGCTTTCTCCTGCTTGAGATACCAGGGAGCCACAGTGAGTAACAGGCTGGGAAGTTTGGTCTGATGTGCATGTCCAAATTCTGGGTGGAGAGGCTCATGGCAGGGCTCTTCACCTGCAGGCACATCAACAGTGGCACTGTAACAAGCATCAGATCAAGAATGATGAACAGGCAGCTTGAGGAGTTGTGAGCACCCTTCACATTGCCTGGAAAGCTTGTGATGGAAGAGTTAAAGAAATGCATAGCATGTTGTTGCGTGGCTTGCAAACAAAAGCCAAGGTAAAAAAAAAAGCAATAACTTATCCCTCAGAAGTCATCAATTTCCCCTATTCTCACACCAAGTGCTGCAGAGTCAGGAATCTGTGTCTGCAGCCAGTACCAGGAAATCCTGACTTCTGGGGTCTAAAGCTCAAAGGGATCATTAACTGCAGCAGAATAGCACATAGGCAGGAGCACGACTGAGAATGAGACACGCAGGAACCTCGTGGACAGAAAGGACAATAAATGAAAAAGGGCATCAAGCTAATTCCTCTGCTGCTTTCACACTGGGAAAGTGAGCCACGGCTTCAGAGGGCAATGGGCAGAGAGAAATGTGAAATAACATGTCAGGGTGCTGAGAGCTTGAATTCTGGGGCATCGGTTTTATGTGGTTATATGCAGCAGAGAAAAGAGTGCTCTTTCTAAGCTGTTAAAATAATAAAGGAAAACCTGAAATTAAAGGTTTTTAACTAATTAAAGGAAGAATCCACCAAAGGTTTTAAATAAATTTGCTCTGGGAAGCTTTTTGAAGTTGCTGAATCCAATGTAAGAGCACAGGATTACAGTGATGGGCTGCCTTCCTACTTGCACACAATGAGCAAGTAATTCAATTAAATGCAAGTAACACAGGAAGTTTCCTTACCCAGCCAGGGGACACGTTGTGATCCTGAAAAGGAAGGTGCTGAAGGAGCACAAAAATTGCATAAATTCCTGATTTCATGGTCTCTGTAAAAGTTGTTAAGACCTAGGTAAACAAACTTATTTTCCCAGTAGTATGAATGCAGTGGGAAGTGAAAGGATTAGTTTGATTTAACTTGTGACAGAACACTTACAAACCATGCTAAGGCTTTAGGCCATGCAGATGGGGTGTTTTTCAAAGCATAGCTCTTGTAGACATGTTGCCTTGGCTGTTCGAAACTGAAAATTTTTAAGGACATTTCAGGATATCTGGTTGAAATGCCTGCCTGGAGGTCTGCAGCTGTCACACAAGTAAGGCTGCCCAACGCCTTTCAAGAGCGAAGGCTGAAGTCATTGTTGGTTGAATTACATAGATTAACAGAGGGGATGTGGAGATGAAATAAGAGTACCAAAGGACAGCACAGTCACTAGAAAGTCCTGTCCTCTTGATCTGTGTAACAAAACAGCACAAATGTAAAAGGAACGTTTCTGCTATTCAGACTTAGCAAATCTCTACTCAGATACAAAAGGATGTAAAAGTCCATCCACGTCTTTGGACCAAGCAGCTATCAGATGCAGTCCAGAAGAGATAATTGCGGTACAATAAGTCTGGAAGCAAAAATTCACAACAGGAAATCCATGTTTAAAATACAGGTGCTGTATCTGATTGACATGGGACATAGATTGAGTTATTATAGACAAAATCCTGAACTCAATGTACAGATGCAGACAAGAGCTGGTTTTGAGCTGAAACCAAACATACTAGACTTCTACATTTAAAGAGACAGGTTTTTAACTGATCAATTTGAAATAGGCTTTTTGGGGTGAATCCATATTATTGCTTTCCCAGATCTGTCTTACTGTAGTTGGCTCCTTTATTTATACAGATCAAGTGAAACTGCTGGTCATCCAGAACACCCTCCCAAGGTCCAACATGAGCTCCCAGCTTGCTTCAGATCCACCTGTGTCTTTGAGGTGACAGCTTGCAGAGCTGTCCAGACACAGGCAGGCCCCATTTGACATGGTGAGAAAAAAAGGGTGATAAAAAGCCAGGCTCTTAGTCAGACAGTTTATAGTAGATGCTCATCTTCTCTAGACTGTCTACAGAGGCAAGGGCAAATGCACAACATCTGTTTAGAATACATGCATATATGCATTCTGCATATGTCCCAGGAGCAAAGCAGAATGTTGGTGGTTGCACTCTACCACCAGATTTTCCGGGCTTTGCCTTGCCTTGTGGAGGAACAGATGCACTGGGAATTAGCAGGCATGATTCCACTTCTGCTTCATGCTGCTCCTCTCTGCTACCTGTGTGCAATAGGACACCCAAACTCTGCCCTTGTCTTCCCCAATTTCTCCTCTTTCAGTTCAAGCTGGCATCTTCCTTCCAACCTCTCCTAGGTAGGTAGGTCCTGACAAAGGTAGGAGTCAGCTCCTTGCTCCTCAGCTGAATTGCAGATATGTTCAATGTATGAATCACCTAGAGTCATGTTTCCTCTGCTACTTTCTGTTTGAAAAGTCTCCAACTCAAAGCAATGAGCATTACAAGATGCTACTAGGCACGCATTACCTACACTTGAGGTCCCACAACCTGTCACCTGCTGTGGCAGAGTCACTGAAGCCTTACTGCTTATTCTGACTACTTTCCTCTATGTCCAACTTAGAGCTGTTGGGATTTTTTTGTTTGTTTGTTTTGCTCTGTTTGCAGAGCAGCCAGCATAGCTGTGCTTCCTTACCCCACCTGCAGAACGGGAAATCATCCTGTTTCTCACTGCAGAGGGGACAGAGGTCAGTGCTTGTCTGGTGCTTAGAGAGGCTGGAGAGGATCACCAGCAATGCCACAGCTCTTCCGTGGTGCTCTGAATAAACCCAGAGTCTGGCAGCTGAGCCCAGCAGAACAGCTCATGTCATTTGTGTGTTAAAGATCCTTCAGCCTGATTATCCAGTCAGCAACGTGCAACTCCTACCGCATCGCCCAGCAAACGACTGTGTTCGTTGGCACGCTTGCCTGTTTATTTAGGTGTGTGACAGGCTTCCGTTGTTATTTGGATCAAACCTGCCTCATTATGTTCATTCCAAGCACTGCTTGCGTGCTCTTTTGTAGACATCTCCTAGACATGCAAGGCACCAAGGGGATTAATAACATTTATCTAAATGTTTTCCCAGAGGTCGGTGCGAGAAAGAAATATTGGCATTGACCTCACGGACTTGGGATACAGATAAGAGACATTCAGAATGTGGAGGGACTTCAGATTTGATGTGGCTGAGGGAGAATATTATGCTTCACAGGATTTCAAGATGGTTTTCCTTTCTGGACACTCTGTGTTACTCCCTCTAATGCAAGACCTCAGGGGAGAACTGTCAGTTGCAGCTGACAAAGAAGGGTGGCTGAGCACTGCAGAGGAACAGCTTACTTGCAGTGAGTCTCTTCAGGGTATCACCTTCCCATCATCTCTGATTTGTAGACTGTGCAGTTCTACTTCTCTTTAACCTGTCATCTGCAACACCCTGGGTAATAATAGTGACACAACTTTCTTACTTTAGGAATTCAGTGTTCAAAAGCCTGCAGCAGCTATAGTAGGAACAGCCACAACAGATCTTAATTATCTTGAACCAAAAAATGACATCTCTTAGTGCTCACTAGTAAGAACCTGTGTTGGCACTCTTAATAACACCAAGTCTTTAATAAAAAAGTAAACTAACCTTGGAGTCTAGAGCTGAAAAGGAGGAAGATGTATGTGCAAGACTTCAGCCAGGCTTCCAGCACCATCAGGACCTTCCACGAGCTGCTGTATTCCAGGACAAATCTTTTAAAAGGGCAGTTACATTTACTGGAGATTGAATCCTGACACACGGACACATTTCAGGCTAGTGGGGCCCTCAAACATCAGCCCTTTTATTGCCATTATTCCCAAATGGCGAAGGGAGCCAGGCTTCCTCACCCTGAGCCCTACAAAGCACAGTGCTCACAGAACTGAGATGCCTCTGACCGATCCCACGAAGCCTACCTTTGGGGAGCTCCCGAGGGCAAGGCCTGGGTTTTGCACAGCTGAGTAGCTGGCTCAAGAAGTGATCTGGTGATGGGGACATAGGAAGACTTGCTGGCTCCCTGCCTCTTGCAGCAGAGGACTGCTACTGCCCAGCAGCTCTGTACCAGCATAGCTGCCTAGCCGGTGGCCAAGCCACCACTCATGTAGAACCACTTGTGGCTTCAGAGCCACGGAACTGGCACAGTGTGTGCCACAGAGACCATTTCCAAGCAGTGACTCAGCTGCAGCCAAACTCCCTTTTCCTGACCTGCTTCCCCTTTTCCTGACCTGCTTCCCCTTTCCCTGACCTGCTTCCCCTTTTCCCACTGCCCCTTAAAGCCAGATTTCCCTCCTGCATTGGAAGTACTGGAAAGAGATTTCTTCCCACTCCTGATGTCTGTCTTCTTCACTGCCTTTCACCATGCCATTGCGGTCCTTGACACCCTCTTGTGCATCCCATTCTCTCTCAAATACACCAGTGTTAAATCAGGCACAGCATTCAGTATATGTGCAGATAGAAATGCATAGCTTTGATATGTAGCCCTATGTTACAGTTCATAACACACCTGTACCCAACTGCAGTTTGTCTCCTTGACATCTCAGCAGCATCTGCCCAAGGTTGTTGTTCTTGGCTCCTTGTTCTGAATTTGTTCATTTTCCAGCTGGGAAGATATACCCTTGCCCTTTCCAACCTGGCAGGTCTTCAAGACTTAACTACCCACGTTCTTAAGCAACCTGATCTAATTAGATGTGTTTAAAGTGGAGGCTGGACTAGACGGCCTGCAGAGGTGCCTTCAAACCTAAATCATTCTGTGACTGTGGTGCCTGAAACAAAGATCCAAGATGAATAGGGTTATGTCAAGGTAGATGATCAAGGATGAGGTTAAAAATGCAGTAGAGGAGTGTGAGCCCTCCCCTGAGGCCAGGAAGCCCAGGAAGGCAAAACTGGGAGAATTGGGAGCTGGGTGGTCTAACCACCAGAGAGAGGCTTAGCAGGTTGTTTGGTGCCAAGAAGGGTGAGGGCAGTCTGGATGGACCTGGCGGCCCTGGTGGAGCCCCTCAGTACCTGGCTGGAAGTTAAAAAAGCAATCTTAAACATTTGAAGAAATCACCTGAGCATGAATAGAGGCAGGACATGGGAAAAGGAATACAAAAAATTATCTTTAGTAAATGCACTTAACATCAGCAGGTTGGGTTATAAATATAACACCGCACTTATAAAGAGCTGGGACTTCTCTCCTTTTGCTGGATGGATGCAAAACAGTTCACTCCATAGAGAAGGAAGAAGCTAATATACAATAAACAGCAGAGTCTACCCTCTCAACACAGGAGAAAATTGGACAGGCAGGGGTAAGGATTTAAATACAGATGACTTAAGTCTTTCATACTTTGAGCAGCACCGGCTAAAGGTAGTTGCTTACTTTCCTTACTGTCTAAATACATTCCCAGATCTTCTATTATCCACTATAATAGAGAAAGAAATATTACTTACATTATATGGTCAGGTAAGGTTCATGCTATTTTTGGAAGAAGACAGGGTGCAGAACCCATGAGTGACTTCATTAAGAAAATAAAGTTTTACAAAAGAATTTACCAACACATGAGCAACGACTGGAGGAGTGCAGAGTTACACTCCCAGGGCCAGTTGGACATGGGACATAGAGAGATTTTATGTGAAGGCTTTTTGTTTTGTTTCTAGCAAGAAGTAATTCCATGAGTGGAAATCATGTTATGACCCTTTGCATAAGCCTTTAAAGCCACTTGTTAGTGTTGGACACCAAATAGGATTTTGGCAAAGAAGTGACAAAGGAAGACGCTTAACAGTCAGTAAAAAACACTGCAAGAACAGAATAAAACATATACACCTTGTGACAATTATTATCCAGAAATAGCTTTTTTCATCTTTGAGGGATGGCATGCTAGTGAGGTCCTTCAGTCTGCTGTCAGTGGAGATAGGGGATGGAGATCCACATGACAGCAAAGACACAAGGGTTATTGATGTGTTAGAAACCACAGAAGCACATGAGAATGGTCATGTAGGAATTAGGCTTCTCCCCCCAGAAAGGTGGCAGGATAAACAGCCCAACTGGAGTGCATCTACACCAACGCATGCAGCGTGGGCAACAAACAGCAGGAGCTGGAAGCCATTGTGCAGCAGGAAAACTACAAGATAGCCGTATCACGGAAACATGGTGGGATGACTTCCATAGCTGGAGTGCCGCAATGGATGGCTATAGACTGTTCAGAAGGGACAGGCACGAAAGAAGAGGCAGTGGGGTAGCCCCATGCATTAGGGAGTGTTTTGATTGTCTAGAGCCTAGTCATGGTGATGACAGCATGGAGTGTTTGTGGCTAAAAATCAGGGGGAAGGCCAACAAGCCGAATACCATGGTGGGAGTCTATTATAGACCACCCAACCAGGATGACGAAGCAGACAAAATATTCTATAAGCAGCTGGGAGAAGTCTCACAGTCGCTAGCCTTTTTTCTCATGGGGGACTTCAACTTACCACGTGTGCTGGAAATACAATACTGCAGAGAGGAAACAGTCCAGGAAGTTCCTGCAGTGTGTGGAAGAGAACTTCCTGACACAGATGGTGGCAGAGCCAGCTAGGGAAGGCGCTTTGCTGGACCTGCTTTTTGTGAACAGAGAAGGACTTGTGGTGCTGTGGTGGCTGGAGGCTCTCTTGGACATAGCAATCATTACATGACCGTTCTTGATTCTCAGAGAAGAAAGAAGTGGGGTCAACAGAACCGCTACCTTGGACTTCCAGAGGGCAGACTTTGGCCTGTTCAGGAGACTGGTTGACAGAGTCCCTTGGGAGGCAGTCTCAAAGGGCAAAGGAGTCGAGGAAGGCTGGATGGTCTTCAAGAAAGAAATCTCAAAGGCTCAGGCCATCCCCATGTGCCAAAAGATAAGCTGATGGGGAAGAAGACCCGTCTGGCTGAACAGAGAGCTTTGGCTGGAGCTCAGGAAAAAAAGGGGAGTTTACCACCTTTGGAAGAAAGGGCAAGCCATTCAGGAGGACAAGGATGTCGTGAGGCTCTGCAAGGAGAAAAGGAGAAGGGCCAAAGCCCAGCTATAAGTTAATCTGGCTACTGCCATAAAGGACAATAAAAAATATTTCTGTAAATACATTAGCAACAAAAGGAGGGTTAAGGACAATCTCCATCCTTTATTGGATGCAAAGGGAAACAGAGTAACAAAAGAGGAGGAAAAGGCTGAGGAACTAAATGCCGCCTTTGCCTCAGTCTTTAGTAGCAAGACCAGTTGTCCTGCAGGTACCCAGCCCCCTCAGCTGGAAGATGGGGACAGGGAGCACAGTGAAGCCCCTGTCACCCGAGGGAAAATGCTCAGTGACATGTTACACCACTTAGACACACACGAGTCTACGCTGCCAGATGGGATGCCCCCAGGGGTGCTGAGGGAGCTGGTGGAAGTGCTCACCAAGCCGCTTGTGATCATTTAGCAACAGTCCTGGCTAGCTGCTGAGGTCCACCTTGACTGGAAGTCAGCAGATGGGATGCCCATTTACAACTAGGGACAGAAGGAAGATCTGGGCAACTACAGGCCCGTCATTCTGACCTCGGTGCCAGGGAAGGTTATGGAGCAGATCATCCTGAGGGCCATCACGCAGCATGTACAGGACAGACAGGGGATCAGGCCCAGCCAGCATGGGGTTATGAAAGGCAGGTCCGGATTGACCAACCTGATCTCCTTCTACAAGAAGATGACCTGCCTAGCGGATGAGTGAAAGGCTGTGGATGTTGTCTACCTCGACTTTTGCAAAGCCTTTGACACCATTTGCCACAGCATTCTCCTTGAGAAACTGGCTGCTCATGGCTTGGACAGATCTACTTTACACTGGGTAAAAAGTTGGCTGGATGGCCGAGCCCAAAGAGAGTAGTAAACGGAGTTACAGCCAGCTGGTGGCCGGGCACAGGTGGTGTTCCCCAGGGCTCGGTGCTGGGGCCAGTCCTGTTCCGTATCTTTATCAGTGATCTGGGCGAGGGGATCTAGCACACCCTCACCAAGTTCACCGGTGACCCCCAGCTGGGGGGAGCGTTGATCTGCGGGAGGGCAGGAGGCTCTGCAGGGGGGTCTGGGCAGGCTGGAGCGATGGGCCCAGGCCAGTTGTGTGAGGTTCAACCAGGCTCAGTGCCGGGTCCTGCCCCTGGGTCACACCAGCCCCCGCAGCGCTGCGGGCTGGGGGCAGGGGGCTGGGAACTGCCTGGGGGGAAAGGGCCTGGGGGGGCTGGTGGGCAGCCGGCTGGGCATGAGCCCCCCGTGTGCCCAGGTGGCCAAGGAGGCCAGCAGCACCCTGGCTGGTGCCGGGAACAGCGTGGCCAGCAGGGCCAGGGCAGTGCTGTCCCCCTGCCCTGGGCACTGGCGAGGCCGCCCCTCGACTCCTGTGTTCAGGTTGGGCCCCTCACTGCCAGGGGGACGCAGAGGGGCTGCAGCGTGTCCAGAGACGGGCAGGGGGCTGGTGCCGGGGCTGGGGCACAAGGCTGGTGGGGAGCGGCTGGGGGAACTGGGGGGGTCAGCCTGGAGAGGAGGAGGCTCGGGGGCACCTTGTGGCTCCCTGCAGCTGCCTGACAGGAGGGTGTAGGCAGGGGGGTCGCTCTCTTCTCCCAGGTGACAAGTGACAGGGCAAGAGGAGACGGCCTCAGTCTGTGCCGGGGAGGTTTAGGTTGGGTATTAGGAAAAAATTATTCACCAAAAGGGTTGTCAAGCGTTAGAACAGGCTGCTCATGGAAGTGGAGGTGATGTCACCATCAAGGAGGTATTGAAATACCTGGAGGCACCTATGGACATTGTTTAGTGGCGGACTTGGCAGTCCTGGGTCAACAGCTGGACTTGATGATCTTTCCCAACCAAAACAATTTAATGATTCTATGATTCTAAGCAACAGTCCCAAGCAGCAACCATCTGCACTGACAGCTATATTAATTCATTTGCTCTTAGATGGAGACATGGGCATCAGAATTTTAACTTTGTTTCAGGTTACTTTCCAAAATCAACATTCACCAAACTCTTGCTGAAATGAGCAGACACAGAGCCAGGATTGCACATTCAGTGTTGCTCCTTTCGAAGTTAATGGAAGATCTGTCATTAGCTGAAATGGTATTTTTCACACACAGATGATGTCTGGTGAAACTTAGGAATGGTATTTGAAATTCAGTGACTCTTAATGTGGTTGATTTATTGTATCATTAATTTACATTGTTCATGCTTTTGAGATCTAGCTGTGACAGCTGACAAATCTGTTTTGCTTCCCCCTTTGCATCCACATTTAGATACCTACTTGTACAGGTTACTCTAGTGTAATCACCCTATATATTAACTCTGACAGTGTTATGCTTCAAATTCATTCCTGGACCTCTACTTTCCCAGAAAAGGCATACAATGGACTAGCTTCTTCAGTTATTTTCTTATATCAAGATGCATAAACTGGAAATGGGGGTCTGAAATCAGGTACCTCTTTGCTGTAGGACATGGACTTGGTCATCATCAAAGCCAGCCTGGTTGAAGTCCAGCTGGCACACCTTCCTACAGGTCTCACCTATTACAGCACTTGATTATCTACACTCCATGGTTGGTCCTCCGGGTTGTACAGTCCTTGTACCTTGCCTGCTAACATCCCATTAGCCTTTCCAGGAGTTGTTTCAGGGAACATAAAGCAAGAATATTTCTGTCCACCCCAAAGCCCTGGCACAAAGCATCCCAGCCCTTCCAAATCATTGCATGCTGCACACAGGGAACCAGGATAAGGCGTAGTGTAGTAGCTTGTGGCCCGGTGTTTCCATTGCTTTCATAGGCTTAGAAGGAAATGAAGCTTCATTAAAAGCTCCTGACTGAGCTTCTTATTTCTTTGTTCCTTTCCTCCAGGGTTCACACATTTCAATTCATTCTAGTCACAATGTATGAGGGACTGCGGTGAGAAGGGGCATGGAAGTGACGTGCGTTCCTCCTACCCCAAAACTACAGCCACCTCAAAACATACTGAATTCTTTACAACAGAAATTGCATTCATCATAACCCAGGAAAAATCCCTTTGCAGCTGCAATTTCCCCTCCTGGCAACAGTGTTAAAAGCCTCTTCTCCAGCTGCGGCTCTACTTCTTATGTTTCCCCTTCTCTGAACAATATTATAGGCCTATCTCCAGTCGTCTCTGGGGTAATCACCCTAGGCCCCTTGGCTGCTCAGGCAGGGTGGATGCACAATGCATGGTGAGAACAACTGGTTGGTTGTCCTGCTCCAGACTGCAGTGATCACGCACAGGTCTGAATGATGGGGATGCTCCTGCACAGCCCTAACCTGCTCATTGCTTTACTCAAGTTCCTTTCTCTCACTCTCAAATAAACAACCCATCTTGCTTTGAATTTTGCCCTTTGCCCCTATCTTTGCTCATTTTACACTTTTCAATTTTGGCCTTGGTCAGCGACTCCACTCTGCTTTTACCATCTTTCAACATCATTCAAACAAGTAAGGTCCCAATGACTCATTTTGAATCTTTTGTCTGTAAGTTTCACCTACTATTGTTACCTTGGTTTAAACCTAGGTTGGGTTGGTTATGTGCTTTTCCTCAGGTCCAGCAGTTTCTCTCATTGCTGCCTGGTGCGTTACCCTCCAGTGGATTCTCCACCCACAAAGATTTATACAGATACATAGAAACATGATTTAGTGTTGGCAATAGTCCTGGTCTAAGCAGGAGGCTGGACTAGACCTTTGGGTTACAGGACCTCCGCAGATCATTCCCCACCACCGTTTCTATGATTCCTGCACGACACAGCATCTGTAAGGATGCTTTCTGTCTGCCACTCTGCATTTGGGACCTCTGAACTATAACATCATATAGTCTTTGAACTATAGCTTTGTATAGCCCTTCTGCCATCTTTGGGTATTTGCTCATGCTGAGAACAAGACCTGCACGGGGACTAAAAATAACTTAAGATTTAAATGATAAAAGAAGTTCTATAAAAACCGCTAGCTCCACCAGTCTAATCAATATGACACGCCTCTGGACTCAGCTGCTCCTTACACTGACAACCTGTCTACCAGGGAACAGACTTAACAATGCTCTTCCACCACTAGATCACGCAATTCAAAACTTCCAATGGTCTGTGTCCTTTCCTGCCATCACATAGTTGGTTTTTTTTTGTTGGTTCCAGGCTAGAGACCTGGTGGAATGCATTCTTGCAAAGCCTAATCTTAAAACCATTGAGATTTTTATGAAGTATTGGATCAGTCCTGCATCCTAATTCCAGAACTGGGCAGATGTCAGAAAGCAAAGAGTACTCTAAGAGAACATATTGGAATGTCATAAGGAGCAATAATGAGTAAAATTTGTTTTCATAGTGAAACATTTAATATGCATGACATAAACTGCACAATTACTTACATTCTTAAAATGAAATGGATAAATGTTTCCAGCAGACATCATCTTCTAACAATTCTTTCAAGTTGATGCCAAAGGAAGAAAAAAAAAAAAAAGCTAGTAAAATTTCTGTACAGAACATACCAATATTGTCTCCAAAGCTATCAGACATGTTTTCCATGAAAATTAAAGTCAGGTTAAAAGAGAGGCATCCAAAACATATTTTTTCTAAGGGTGGGGATAAGTAAGTGAATCACGTAAGACCACTGTTTTACGTAAGATATTACCTTTCCATTAGAGAAGGGCTGTGAACAAGAGCTTCCAAACCATATTTGTCTGTATTTGCAATTCCAGTTTAGCTTAGGCTAGGTTCAGATCTGATCAGATGTCCCATAAGATGTGACCTCAAATGGCTGAATGCTTGCAGAGGAGTGTAAAAGCCAGAATGGTGTATCCTGTTAGTGTAGCTGGCAATGCAGAGATCTGCCCACATTTAGACAAGGTGCTTACCTCCCAGGTTTACAGACCAAATACAAAAAAGCTGACCATCTGCATTCCAGTTGTATTTATATTGCTGGTCCCATCCTTCTTGCATACATAGCACTTCAAGCAATCAATCCCAAACACTTTCTAGTATGTAATTTCTTTCCAGGTTCCTTTTCTGTCTCTTCAGCCACGACCTCTGCACATTTTTCCATGCAGCTTTAGAAAATTTGGTCCCATCTTTCTGCTTTAAAAGGCTTATTCTAACTTAACAGTGAAATAGTCTGCTGTTATTGCCCCACCCCTGCAACTGCCTGCTCCTCTGTCTAACTATGCACAAAATTTTATCAGTTCTTGTTTGTCTGTAAAATGCCTGGCATATGGCAGATGCTGACACAAATTAATAGTATTGTTTGGTTTGCAGGCTGGGATGATATCTAGGTTTTACTGTTAGCTATTGCCTACTATTACTGCACCTATTTCTGAGCAGCAACAGTGATTTCAGGCAGCACCTCGGCAATATCTCAAATGCCTGGGCCAGAAGCCTTCAAAATGTGGGATGCGATGTCAAAGTGGTAAGTGCAGGTAGGGCATGACTGAGCAGCAGTCAGAAGCCGTGATTAAAACAGACCATCTAATGAGCCAGCTGCCATGGATACACACACAACTATGCAAAACCAGGCAGTGAGGTGCAATCTCACAACCTGGGAAGATCTTGGGAAGCTGGAGACTGCAGGGCTTGCTGCAGATTCAGCTCTTAAATTTGGGTATACAAAGTGTTCACGGGTTCTTTGTTCTGCTCACTTTTCATAGTTTTTCAAGACTTCTGCTTGAAGCTGATGATGCTGTTGCTTACTTCAGCAGTTGCTTTTCCTCCCCTGACTGCTATGTTACTCTGTGTATCTTTCCAGGGATGCTTTCCTCTCCTTTTCTGTCTCTTCCACATAGCCTTGATTTTCTCAGTCTTCCCATCCTCCTTTTGAGATATCCCCTTTTGAGATATTCCCACCCTCCATTTGAGACATCAGCCATGGTTGCTACCTATTGATCACAGCAGTAACAGGTTGCTTGCCTACACTTCCAACTGAACACAAGTAAATATCATGGAATTAAAACAACTCCATCCACTGGCCTTTTCCATATGGAAGACCTGGGCACTGAAATGGCTGCAGTTTCAGTTGCTTAGTTCTACATTTCTTCCCTTGACAGAGCACCTCTCATGGGTAGAGGCAGGTTTACTGCTTGCCATTGTGGTCAGGTGTAAGTGATCTGGACAGGCATAGCAAAATACCTGGTTCTGCCACACACAAATGAATACTGAAGTCATCTGCATGTGTCATACATGGGGCTTGTATCGTACCTCAAATCCTGTTTAGGAGCACTTAAGTAAGTTCAGCATTGCTGAGGTCAATAACTAGAAGGACATGTTGCCCGTGATATGAAATCATAGTAAAAGAGCATTATCTCATGCTATAAACAGTTGGGCCAGACAATCCACCAGCCTTATTAGTATAATTCTCAATGTGACTACCAACATGCCAAAAATGTTGGAGGAGTGAAGTGTCTGTAATTTTCCTTTAGCCTTCCTTACTGTAAAAATGCCACATAACATTACTGCAGTGTTTTCTGTTGCAGAAATTACTCGTTATACAACTAAACTGCCACGTAAGTGACTGCCTGTGACAATGCTGAGCCACTCTGGTTTTTACTGCATGTCAACCAGTCTACCTACAAATGGTTACAGCTATATCATCTCCCTGACCTACACTGTTCATGAAGATCAGAGGTCTGCACTGCTGCAGTACACTGCTGAGTACTAACTGCTCACAGAAAGCCCAGCAAAATGTCTAGAATCAAATAGTAATTGACAGTCTCTCTGAACTCTGGATTACTACTTCATCATTAAAAGATTCTGAGATTATTTCACAAAAGACATACAAAAAAGCTAAGAACTTTGTTCTTCGGCACTTACGGTCAACCTCTGTGTCTTTTTTTGGATCCTTAACTCTTCTTCCCTGCATGTTTTCTCCTTTATGCAGTCAAAAATTCTTCAGACAGGGACTATCTTTTATTTCACATTAGAAATGTGCCTACTATGCCCTCAGCCCACCATCTAGCTTGAGGCCCCTAGACATAAAGAAATAAAAATGTTATTACTAAAAATAATAGAATAATGAGTTTTCCTTAGAAACCTCATTAATACTCTATGCCCCACTGTGTTCTGTTTTTGTCCCCTCCTTTTGACCGATGACTGGGCATATGAAAGAAGATGCTTGATTCAGGGTTACCCTGCAGAGACTGGTTTGCTATTCTAACCAAGTTCTGGGAATAATAGTGCATTTTTCATCTTGGAGAAACAAGATACAATAATAAAGAATATTAATCAAATATTATATCCTGTTCTTATCTTTGGTGAGACTGAAACCATTTTCCACACAAAAGGAAAATAAATAGTTAATAAAGAAAGCTTTTTTTGTAAAGGAACACAAGCTGAAAAACATCCTATAAAGTTACAAAGTAAAATGCAGTGTGTTTTTATAATGACCCATGAAATGTTTATAAATGTTGTTTATTTTCAGTACCATGGACCACTGAACATGCAATAGATGGCAATGCAGTATCTGATTCATTTTTATAGATATTTTTCTCACAAAACTTGGTTGCATATTCATCCAAGCATGCCACAAGCCAATTCTTCTATGTTTGTCATAGTAACTGCAGCCAAATGCCATCTCAGCTAAAGCAAAGTGTCCTATGAAGACTGGAATGTATCACTCAACTCAAAAAAATAACAGATTGTAATGCCAGTGTGTTCACTGTTTTTGAAAGGAAAAGCATCATGTTTTAAAGCATTCAATACATGCAGGAAGCATACTTCAGGATGCCTCTCCTGGTGTTTTTTGTTTCCTTTACTGCACTGCAGACAGCCCCATGTTGTTATTTCCCCTTTTTTCATATCCTAAGTGTAGTTTCCCTGCTCTAGATACATTCCAGCACAATGGAAAAAATATTTTGTCCTATGCTAGGTATAGTAATTTCCTCTGAAATGCCCTCTCTTGCTGGAGAAAACGAGCCTGTGCCTGCCGGCCAGCACGGAGACCCATCTTCCAGCAGTCACACGCAGCTGACAGAGTGCTGCTTGGTTCAAAGACCATTCATCCAGGAGGAAAACTGGTGTTATCAGTGGGAAGGCAGCTTGCAGAACAACACAGCAAGCACAGAGGAGCCCTCATCTCCCTCCACAGCCAGAGAGAAATCAGCAGGTCATAACATTATAATGCCCTGGTTATACAGCTCAGTCTTCTCGGCCAGGCCCCATTCGAGTACACATCACTACATGCAAAAGTATATAAATACAAACATAAATCAGAAATTCTTGCTAGTATGACTCTGACTTCCAGTCAGGCTGAGCCCCAACACTGCCCAAATAACCACATACTTTGGCTCTTATTTTTAAGGACATTTAAAAGCCCAACTCCAGCTCTAACGTGCTTTATCTTTTGATACACTAAGCAGTTTGTGCAGATTATTGAGCAACCTCAGACATTTCTAGACAGGCTAGTTTATTTATTATTTGATCTCCCAAACAACAAAAGCAGAACAATTCTCCAAGGTTTTACAGCACATTATAGTGAACATATAAAGCTAAGTTAAGATGTTAACTGCTACACAAAATAAAGGGCAATAGACCATCGTCTCCTAAATCTCAGCTTTGCCTTCTTGTATTTGTATACCAGCCCTTTGGCACAGGCTGCAGGGAAAGCTGTCTTGCTTTGCACAAGGCATTTCTGTCATACTTTGTTAATAAGGTCTTAACAGTTCACTAAATTCTGTGGAGTTCCCAAATTCCGTCCTTTTATTTGTTCTTTGCTGCATGACAGAGGTACACGGAGTGAAGGCATTCAGCA
Organism: Falco naumanni; assembly: GCF_017639655.2. Taxonomy (NCBI): domain Eukaryota; kingdom Metazoa; phylum Chordata; class Aves; order Falconiformes; family Falconidae; genus Falco; species Falco naumanni. The sequence goes on from NC_054080.1 coordinate 74,021,093, forward strand.
GCATGCTTAACTTCAGCCTGCTCTGCACCTGGATTGTCCTGGAGTGCCAGAGTTCAGCCTTGGCTAAACCACTACTGGGATGGTGGGAGTGACCATTAACATGAAGTGGCAGAAAACTGAAGTGGAAATACCATTACAAAGTGAACAGTAATTATTAGTTGGACTGGTAAAAAGATTTATCAAAATATCTAAGGAGCTGTAGACCTTTCATTGGCCACAAAAAATGAGTAGCAAGTGTTCTGCCATGAGATTGCTATCTAATTGTCTTTCAGGGGACATGGTGGCTTTCCCTGGGTGTATCCTCAAAGCTGACCTGAGTTACAGTGCACTCAAAGTCTGGCTCTGACCTCCTTCACACAAGTTCAAGTTGGCCATTGAGCTGCATGAGCTGTGCTGGTAGCCCTCCAGCATCACCACCCACAGGACAGAGCTCTGGATCTTGAGAAATTAATGAAGGGCAAAGGCATCTTGCTCAGGTGATGATCAGTTGCACTGCAGCAAACAATTACACTGCAGCGGAACTGGGTGAGGCATTCACCACAGGTTGGTTTTCACTGCGGCTTTAACTACTTTAGCTGGCAAGTTATAGGACAGGGATATAACCTTCACAGGGTGGTGAGCACTGCATTAATCTAAAATTACAGGCAGCTGTAATTATAACCAGGTATACATGAGTTGCACTAGTGCGATATCTCAGTTCCAGTAAAACTCACAGTCTCTGTTAACAGAGTTTGGACAGAACAAGGGAACCATCTGTAAGGCTCCCACCTTTGGTTGTAGCTAATCTTCCACCCACAACCCATGCAGTACTCCGAATTCAGGACTTAGCTCTCTCGGTTTTTCCCCTTCACATCAGTAACAAACACATTGTATATGGCATCTACTGCTATCTTGCTATTTGGCAGGAACTCTTGAAATAAAATAGAAAATAAAGACTCCAGCAGTACAGAACAATATACTTTTTGGCAGGTTCTTCGTAATCAACAGGTCTGGGCCTGCAGACAGTGAGCTCTCCGTGGCCAGTGGACATCTCAAAGGGTTGGAGCACACACCTGGAGGAGCCCCAGCCTGCACACTGCATTAGGAGACAGATTAAATCAGTCATCACTTGGAAATAACAACAGTGGAGAAGTGGCTGAAGACACAGGTGCAGAGTGAGAGATGACACGAGCTTTCACTGCAGTCATAAATCTGGGGGAGAAGCTGATGCCTCACCCTACTCCTAAAAATTATTTTCCCTGATGTGACTGAAGCCAGGCTGCATCTCCGCTTTCCGAGAACCCTTCAGCTGCCTACAGACAGGGTATGTGGTTGGAACTGCCTGGTACACTAAAAGAGAGGGCACGGGGAAGATTTGTGGAGCTGTAGATTTCCAGTTTCTTGCATTTTTAAATTCTCCTCTCAAATACCTTTCCTTCTTCTCTGTTTCATCTGCACTCCCTCCTTCCTCCTCCTCACTGAAGGCAGGAGGCACTGAAGAAGGAACAGCAGAAGGAGATGGTGGGAGAGCTGTTGAACTGCCTGACTTTTCCTACAGGAAAGTGTCCCACCAAAAAGATGTTTCACCAACTTCTCTAGCTTCTTCTTTAAAATGAATTTAAGAGTTGGAGGACCCTTCTCCCCACACTATCATTCAGCAGGAAAGGGAATGGAAAGGAAAGCAAGCTGAACAGTGCACTGAACGCTATCTCAACTGTGAAATTTATTTGCATGGTTTAGAGGTGTCGGGGCATCTCAAGGACACCAGTCCCTGCATCTCTGCACACTCTGGGATCACAGCCACCACCACAGAGCAGCCCTTCCCGGACAGAGCACAATGTCACTGCTGCATCAACGGCAGCTGGAGCTCAGCCTTGTTATTCCCCCTCTTATACTCACACCTGCATTGGTACAGGTTGTGTTCCTGCTGAATTTCAAGCACAGACATGCCCAAGTCTATAAGTTAAGGCAGAAAAGATCCCAGCTTCCATCAGAAACAAATTCATTGATCTTGATGAGCCCACAGGACCCTGTCAGGCATGGCACCACAGAAACAGCTATGGTGGAACAGGTATGTGATAGACACTGTAACTTAAAAGTGAATTAAAATGTTGCTGAGGACATCATAACAGTACAACAAAACCTCTGCCATGTGCCAGTACACCTGCAAGGGTGTCTGCAGACTTATGACAGTTGTTGGCAATGGTTTCACCGTGCCTCTGCAGCTGGCAGGCTGGTGGGCTACCACTAGCCAGGCTTGCCATGCACGCATTGCTAATCTGACCTAATAGATCTCCCTCTCTCCAGGCAGGTATGGTAGTCGATGCAGGAGTGAGTAGAGGAGGATGCTCTGAAGCACATCTTATCTTTTTGGTTCCTTGGTCATTGAGACTGAAGATCTGAGTAAAGCATCTAGGTTTTGGCCACAAACTTCAGGTCTCGCACCAGTGCAGAGCGGAGATGTGACTAAGACACGCTCTTGCATGTCAGAGTTCAAAAGTGCATCAGTGTTCCCTGGGCCGGACATAACCCGAGAGTCTGATTTCCGAGAAAGAGAACCAGGAAAGACGCTGAAGCCTGGGCTCAGGAATAAAAGGAAGAAGTTTGGTAATTAAACTTGTCTGGGTTTTTTTGCATGGGAATGTAATGCAATTCCAGTGCATTAGCTCTAGTTCTGTCTACAGAGCAGCACTACAGACTGAGAGCCAAGCATGTGCTCTCAGCAACAGTGATGTGAGTCTGAATTAAGTTTAGCAACTATGTTGTTCTGACAACTCAGATTACTTAGTATTTCAATTACAGTAACTGTGGTCTAATGATGATTCTCCTGTCTCCACAGTGTTGGCATGTATACGGGAACAATGTACATTTTGTTGCAGATTCATATATGTAGGTAGCTCATACGCTGAGCTTGGAAGTTAGAACAAGCACAGTGTCAAGAGATCAGAGAACTATAGTCTCTTAGAAATACCTATTAAAGAGGTAGAATAAAACTGTGTTCAGAAGGCATTTTGGTAGAGTATGAAAGGCATTACAAAGGAAAAGAAGCTTTCAGGACCTTCTGTCCCTCATCAGCAAGGAGTTACCGTTACTTTCTAGCACTAGTATTCTCTAAGCAATGAGACATGTGCCACATAGCTAATTAACTCCCCATCACAAACTGGCACAATACAGCCATTATTTCAGAAAGCTTAAAATCTTGTCATATAAACATGAACCAAAGAAAGGTGTTTGCACAGATTTAGCTTCTGATTAGGTCCAAAATAAAAATCCATCTTGAGTCTTATCGGCTGGGAAAAAAGCTAACATAGTCTGGACACAGTTAAAAGTTCAGTGTAACCTTGGCTACAGAAAGCTGAAAGCCGCTAGAGCAGTGTTTCAGACAGCCTCGTACCCTTACAGACACTTTTCCAATGAGCCTATTACTGTGCCCAAAGTAGCACTGAAGTCCAGAGAAAATAAAATCATAACCCACGTGACACACCATCAGTCACTGACTCCTGAATATTCATGTAGCCCATAGAGATTACATTAAAAACTGCTGCAACTGAGAAAACAAGTCCTTGTTTCAAGACCGTTTGACCAGAATAGCTGATCAGACACTGGCTTTGGCCTTTCCCCCTGGAACTGTAGCAGATTTTTGGTTTCTTTGTTTATGTAAAACAATAGGCTGAAATAGGACCTGTTTTCAAAGTAAGTAACATAATGCTTTTTACCGGAATATGAACAAACAGCTCTGAGCACTGAGGAACTGTTGTAGCAATGCCGTGTTTGAGTCATTTAGGTGGTGAGGGATCAAGTACAAGTGGTGGGATTTAAGTCAGTATTCAATGCAGCAGTACTGTATGCTAAGTCTGCTGATTTATTTGAAGGAATAATATTGTGAGCATCAACACAAAATCAAGCAATTGGAGACTCATTCTTAAGTGATGTGAAAAGCAGCTCTGATCCCAGCAATTTTTACTTTGGAAAAAATTAAGAAAAATAATTGCCTTTCTTTGCAGAGCAATAAGTAGAAGGATAAATCCTTTCACTGGGGTACAAACTCTAGACGTTTATAAAAAGCTGCCAAAGACTATTCCTGATTTCTGTTTGCAAGCAAAAAAGCAAAACTCATTATATGCAAGTCAGTCACTCTACCAAATGTAATAGCAAATGAGGGTTGTAATATCCAGACCAGGCTGGATGCTGGTCTCCCAGCAAGCACCAGAGGGATTTGGACAAAAACTATGCCTAAGGTCCTGTGATAAGGGAGCCGATTACCATTCTAGCCTCTGAGAAATATCTCATTAACCTAGGACCATCCTTTCAAAACAGGGTAGATGGTGTTATGTGGCTAGTATTACACCAAAGTAATCTGCCTGAAAGAACAGTTGTTTTCTTTTTCATCCCCACTTGAGTCCACAGGCAAGCTCCCACACATCTAAGGTGTGCCGGAGGTCAGTTACCAATTGCGTGGAAGAGAGAACAAAAGAAAGCACACTATTATTTCCCTGGCTTTTCCTATTTCACAAGCAAAAATACATGATAAAAAGATTGTGAAATGTCCAGGTGCACATTTTTGCAGTGACAACAGAAATTCAGTCAGATATAAACAGCCAAAGGACTTTACTTTCCAGGTTACTGCGTTCCTTCAAAGGTTTTTATTCCTTTAGCTATTCAAAATATACTATGACAAAGTTCAGATTTTAACCCTCCTTCACATTCCTTAAACCGGCTGAACTTCAGAATGTGGTATCATGATCAGATAAAGCCGAACTATGCCTACACCATTACCAAAAGGGGTGACATCACTCTCCACCCCATCTCCAGCTCCACATTCCTGCTCTTTCCTCCCCTGGGTTCAGCCTCCACAGTTATATAGACAGGCAGATACAGACCGACATAACCTTAATACTACCCATCTCACTCCCTACAATTAAAAATATATCAGCTGAAGCTGACCTTAACCCATCACCCTTTTCTTGTCTATATGCAGGATTTCCAGGTCACCTATGCAGACTGGGAGCCTACTATTGATCCTGCAACTGCTCGGGGACCAGCACTCCCAAACAGGCAGAGACAAGGTCAGAAAACACAGAAAAGGTGAAGAGAATGAGTGAGAATATGTGTCACACCAGATGCGGTGAGCTAAGAAAAGGAAAGAATGAGAGATCAAGATACAAATGAAAGATAGTGCAAGAGACAGCGAGAACAGGTGAGGGCAGGAACCCAGCGATAACAGGAAATCATTTGCCAGAAGCAAGGGACAGAGCGCCATGCACAGCATGTACAGAAATGCAGTTTGCTGAATGCACAAGAAACAGAAGTGAAGAAAAGCAGCCAGCAAAGCTCCTTAGAACAGAGGTAAGGAAGAGTCAGGGAAAGCTGGTTGCAGCAGATGTATTTTACTAGTCAAAAAAAGGAACAAGAACATGCTATACATTGCTCAGCTTGAGTAATGCACTTTATACCTATTAAATTCGTTTATAGACAGAGAATTATACTCTGTCTGAGCTCCCTCAAAAGTATACATCGACAGACACTGAGCGTATCTTAGTGCTTAAATTTTCGGTTGTGTCATGACAGGGAGATGCTACTGCTCCTGGGTATCTTGCCAGTAAAGATTATGGCCTGACAAAGTCAGTAAGATTGAAGTCAACAGGATTTTCACCATTTAATACTCTTCAGTGTTTAAGCCTTTGCATTTTAAGACTGGTGGTCAAGGTCAACTAATCAAAAAATGTAGGAATACAAATAAAATGGTGCTGGAAGAAGAGGTTTTACCTTTAGTTTTATTGATTTCAGGGAAGAAGAGAAAATTATTTGAATTATTAAGAGCTAATTAAAATACTACCATTTCGACTAAATTCTTCCTCTTTTTCCCATTAAATTCAAGTCCACCATTTAGGGAAACTAACTTTATAGCTAAGAAAGCAGTTCTTTTACCCAGCAGACTTAAGAGTCAAAGATGATGTACGTCCCGTGGGAAACAGAGGCAGCAGGACTGTTGTTAGAAGGGCTGAAAAGGTCAAAAAGAGATCTTAACTGTATCTGGGAAGAAAGATTTTTTTGTAAGTTTATTACCCCTTTGGGCAGCCTTGTCTGTACCCTGTCATGATTGTGCTATGTGATATTGTTATGAAAGGTCACATACTGTATGTTAAGTAACGTATAAATCTGGAAGAGGAGAATTGATTGTGTCATTGTCATACTAGGTCTGCATTTCCTGAAGGAACATCAATTATTTTTAAAGATGTCACCAGGCCTCTTTATAACTTTTATTAATGCAATTACTTATTCCTGAATCAGAAATCATACAAAATACGTTATTTACTTCTAACCACAGAATTATTCTTTGCCTTACTTTCAGCTTGGATACGCTTACAGTTAGGTGTTAGTTTCTGATGCCAGGAAACTCCCAGCCTGGATCAGCCTGTCGAACTCTTATTCAACCTCTTGTCTCAAATACCAGCTGCTTCAAACACTGCTCTGATGGAGCAATACAGGACACCTTGCTCCAAGGAAAGCTGCCTTCCAGCCGCTATCCCTTATGCATCGGCCTGTGCCCTGCAGAATTATGACTCTGCTGTCATGCTTGGATACAAACACCACCAACCGACTGCGTATCCTTGTGATGGATCTCCCGTTCTGAGCACACTTGGCTTTTGCTCCACGAGGGGAAGCTGCCCTTTCTCTTCTTTTTCTTCTTACAACCCCTCCATTACACCTTACAAAAAAGCTTGCTGCCAGTTAACACTTACTGTAAACCACCAGGTCAGAGAGCATCCTTCTCCCGCAGATTTTTAAGGCAAATCAAAGTCAGACTTACAAAGCCTGGAAGAGAGTTTTGACCCTCCCAACTTCACACAAGCAACCCTACAGCACTGGGTGCATTTGGGGTGAGGGGCAGGTGCACGCTGGATACGCGCTGGGGTCTGTCCCCACCAGAGGTGCCCACATGACCTGTCACTCTCCCAAAAGTAGAGGGCTTTGGCCACTGCCCTGCAGCAGCTTTATTTCATCTCTACATCATGACCGCGTAATATTTCTGTGTCCACCACTTCAATGAAGCAAGAAATATGGGGACTTTTACAATACATGTGGAAACACAGCATAGATTAAATTGTCCCAAGGGGCCATGGCAATTTCCCACCCATTACACCCCAAAAGGCATTCTTCCTTTCCTTTCCTTCACCAGAAAATATGTCTTTCTTCATTGTTTTCCTGGCTACATCAGTAAATTGCACTAACAGCAATGTAAATGTAGTCTGTAGGATTACAAGCTGCACCACAACAATCATAATGAGTTAGAGACAGAACTTTACACTTAAATCCTTGGTTTCTACTGTGGCACTCAAGGACCCAGCTTATTTAATTAGGTACCCTGCATAATTGAAGAAAGGAAGCAATTGCTCTATACTCAACATTAAAAACGGACACAAAAGATCCACCTGGATCAGAATATTACACAGCTAATAAACTTACTGAGAAAACATCTAAGAAAAATCACGCAAATCAGTGATTCAATTCCACAGAATTTGTGGATCAGCTCAGCACAGGAAGCAGGCTGAAATGAGTCAAAGACATGCTCGGACAAATGAAAAGAGATTTAATCTGAAACTTCAAGCTAACCCACAAAAAGAAAAATATGCATCTAAACATTATTCCATCTATGTGTTTAGGACAGATTTTTAAGCTTATTTGATAGTATTGGTTTAAGAATGAACCAAGATATTGCTCTCTAGCTAGAGTAGGTTTATATGCAATCAGTCATATGTTGCCTAAGTTGCAGCTCTTCCAAAAATAAGGAAAATATTATTAAAAGCTGAAAGAAAATATTTTAGAATTATATTTCAATAAACTAAGAAAAGATAACCAGTGCCAAATTAATCTCTGTTGGCATCACACTGACCACAAGAGAATTGTATTTGGAAAGTTTTGTATTGGCTTTGCCAGCCATGTATCTACATCTTACAAAACTAGAACCTAATGCAAGGAGCTACATTTCTGGTTCTGTCTACTGTCCTGCAAGCTCATCTGCTTTCACAGCTATTCAAAAGGGAACTTTGCACTTCAGTTCTGTCACTGCATAGGTTTGGCCTGCCACTTGTCAGTAGAACAGCTGGTGACAGGGCTGGGACACAAGTCTTATGAGGAGCAGCTGAGGGCACTGGGGTGGTTTAGCCTGGAGAGGAGGAGGCTCAAGGGGGGACCTTATCACTCTGTGCAGCTGCCTGAAAAGAGGCTGTAGCAAGGTGGGTGTTGGTCTCTTTTGCTAGGTAAAACCAGATAGGACAAGAGGAAATGGCTTCAAGTTGCACCAGGGGAGGCTTGGATTGGATATTGGGAAAAATTTCTTCTCCAAAAGGGTGATCGAGTGTTTGAACAGACTGCCCATGGAAGTGGTTGAGTCAGCATCCCTGAAGGCGTTCAAAAGATGCTTAGGGACATTGTTTAGTGGTGGACTTGGCAGCGTTAGATTTGTGGCTGAACTCCATCTTAACGGTCTTTCTCAACCTAAATGATTCTATGACTCTTAGGCATGAGTACCTTGCCTCTCTCCTTTCTTAATGAGTGAAGATATGAGAGAAGATCTGTAACAGCCTTGATTCTGTTGTAAAACTGCCCTTGTGTCAGACCAAGGGTCCATTTAGACCAGTATTACATATCTAGCAGTGATAAAGGAGACACTGTTTTAGGGCATGGCCTCATAAGTGCACTACTTTCTGCTGCCCATTCGCCCATCCTTTCCCCAGCATCCAGAGCCAAGGATGCTGGTGAGTACATTCCCCCTTGTTTTTTCCAGATTCCCTTTATTTACTTGCCTTTGTCACATCCTTTTAAACCTGTCTCCACCACCCCCTGTGGCAGTAACTCCCAAAGTGCTTTTCTTGTCTTAAAACTCTCTCCAACTGGCTTCACTAGTTCTTGTAGGACTTAGAGAACAGCAATCCTCTGCCTCATTTATCCATCACCACATGGATTTCCTAAATTCAATCATAAACCTTCTCAGCCATCTCCTCACAGACTGGGGAGTCCCAGTCTTTGTTGGGGCATCACACAGGTGCAGCATCACCATGCATCCATCTAGATGTCCAACAGCATCTGCTTTTGAATTAATCTAGTAAACAACTTGGTTTGTGGCAAAAAGAAATAGGCAGGAATTGCCATTCAGGATGAAACCCAGACAGAGAGTAGATAGGCACATGGTTTGAAAGGTAAACATTTAAGACCTCATTGAGTCTTTGAATTTTTTTTTCTAATAGCATACAAAAAAAAATTTCTTCACTCCTAACTATGGACTTGCACCGAATGTACCAACATTGAAAGAATTTTTATGCTCTTAGGCACAGGCAAGATGGATTTTAGCCAAAGCAGGTTAGAGCATCTTCCATAAACTCTGGGAAAGCTGTAATCACAAAACAGCCAGTGGGAATGGCCATCCCCTGCAGATCCTTCAGGATGAGATTACCTGCCCAGAGCAGAGTTATGCTGTCAAAGACGATGATGCTCAGATAGTAGCCTTGCCCTGGGAGCAATCAAATTTTAATGAAGATTTCTCAGTCATCACCTTGTTGCATTAGGCCTTTGCAGCTGGGCCTAACAAGGCGTTCAGAACATCCAGGCTCCACTAGGTAATGCAATCAGTGTAAAATGTAATGTATAAAGGTCCTCTAATTGAAATTACTGGTTAGAAATTGTCAGTGAGATTCAAATACATAGTATAGGTATTGCAAAGTAATGAAGTCCACAGCATTCCTGAAATAAGTCACAAATGTCCTGACAGGATCTGTGGCAAGGAATAGTCTTGTTTAGCTAAATGACAAACCTTAACAGCATTCTCCTCATCACCCAGCTTTTCTAGCATAAAATATTTTTTTGTAAAGCAAACAAACCAGCTGATATTTTTTTCCCCCCTCCAGATTTCTGGCCAAAGTGTCTAAACCAATTGCACTCATATTTCAGAGAGCACCAGCCTCCCAGGCAGAACACTCACTCATCTGCCAGGTTCTAGCCTGAAAGACATTTGGGGGCCAGGGAAACAATACCAAATGCAAATTCCACTGGGGGTTATAACAGAAGCACTGACAGCACAACATAAGTGTAAATCTGTCTTCCTGGATGCTCCTCCAGAAGACCAGCTTGCTCTCTCAGTTTCTGGTTTGGGATCAGGGACTGCTGAGATGTGCTGTTTCCAGCTATTCCTTGTGTTGCACTCGGTGTAAACTCCTCGCCAGGACTTGGGGCCCCATTCCTGCAAGCCGATGCATGTGAGCCTGCACAAACTGCCATTATCTCCAAGAGGGCTTTGCGTGGGTGTAAGGGTTTGCCTGAACAGATTGGTTTGCAAAATCAAAGCCTAAGAGACTGCACTTAAGTGGATTTTCATCTCTGTCTCCTCTCCTCCCTACAGCTGGGACGTAGTTACCTCTCCCCCAAGACATCTCTCCTCTTCAGCTCAATCAGTCAAGGTTCATATCCCAAATTTCTCTGCACTGAAGCCCAGACTTTCATGCTCCCCATCTTTTTTACTCAGAAGGCAATATGCTTCATTCAGCAGTTTTTTCTTTTCCTCGTTACCAGCCACCTCTCTGCCCCCACTGGAAGCTCAGCCTGCTCCCCAGAAGCCCAGGTTAGGATCAGCCTCAGCTCACCACAACCCTCGCTCACAAATGAAGGCAGGCCTGGGTCGTAGCTGATGTTTCCACTAACTAGAACAGAGCCATGATATCTGATTCTCCAGTCAATGACTTGAGTCTTTGGGGAGGTACATTCATGGTCAAATTCTACTCTAGAATAAACTTCTTACAGATTTGTCTCCAAACGTAAAAAAACTTGTTTGTACTCAGCTCTGTAAAATGCATTTCTAAAGAAAAAGTATTTACAGTAGAGCCAGGAAAACTGTCCTTTTGAGCCTGGTATAATAGCCTTCACTTTGAAAATTTTATTTCCAGCCAAACTTGCGAAACTACTGACACTTTGACACTGAGGATCCTTGACTCTCCATGGTTTCTGAGCCTGGCTTTCATTCCCTTTGCTGCTGTGATGGCAAGAGTCAGGGTGGTTTGTTGTCCTGATTCATAAAACTGTTTCTGGAATCTAAACACTTAGTAGAAATCTGTATTTGTTAAGTCTTTTTTAAGGGTCTTGTCTGGCCCCAGCTCTGTGACCTACTTCTCTGTGACTCAGTGTTTCACAGAAAAGATGTGGTTAGAATGGACCTCTGGAGATCTTCTAGTCCAATCCTCCTCCTCAAAGGGGGCAAATAGAGTAGGTTAGCCAGAGTGATGCCCAGCTAGGATTTTTAATATTTCCAAGGATGAAGACTCCAAAAACTCTCTAGAGAACCTATTCCAGTGTTGGATAAAAAAATGTTCATATGTTTAAATAAAATTTCCACTACTTCAAGTTTGTGCTCATTGCCTCTTGTCCTTTCTCCAAGAGGAGTACAGCTCTGTCTTTTTTTAGTCCCCTTCATCAGGGATTATTAGGCACCAATCATCCTACCTCAAGCCTTCTCTCTTCCAGGCTGAGCAAACCCAGCCCCTCCTCACAGCATGGATGCTCCTGCCCCTTCATCATCTTTGTGGCCCTTCATTGGACTCACTTCAGTAAGTCCATCGTTCATACTGGGGGGGCCAGAACTGCATCCAGCACTCCAGCTGAGATTTACCAGCGCCAAGCAAAGGGGAAGAACCACTTCCCTTGACTATTTGCCATCACAAGTAAAGCCTCTTGTCATCAGGAGCAAAGCCACATTTGCCTGAGCAGATCAAACCCTCCCTCTGATCTCAGTGCCTCACCTGTTCTCACAGAGACCCTGAAAACTCAGGTGACCAGTCCTGCTGTACAGTTGGTTGCCAGCGTATTTACGAGTCTGGGGCACTCAAGAAGTATTTACTAGTTAATCCCAGATGTTGCTTCAATCCAAAGAAACTACCTCGGCATAACAAATTCACCAGGTGTGCACAGCAAATCCAGAACTCCATGGAGGGGAAGGCAGGCACTTTCCACTCCATCCACTATTACTCGCATTCCTGAACCTGCGTTTTTTTGTTTCACAGACATTGCCCAATTGTGCTTTAGAATGAGGCTTAACTTTATCTGTTGGGGGTTTTTTTGTTTGTTTTTTTGTGGTTTTTTTATGGTGCATTTATCAGATTGGCAATTTTAGAAGATATTGATGATGCACTTCCTTATGTTTAGGAAACTGGCAAGACAGATACAATGTTGTCTGAGACCTCACACTGGACGTGAGGTCTCCCTTTATCTCCCTAAACTCTATGCAAGCTGGAAAGCAGGAAACACTCTACAGTCACAGGGTTTTAAATGTGAGGAGGACCTGCTTTATTTTTGCACCTTTCACTGTAACAAAATAGACATCTCTTTTCAGCTTAAAGTGGTGGTCAGTAAAGGTATTTGCCCAGTTACCCCCAGCAATTACCATTGCTGAAACTCCTGACTGCACAGAATATTTGCTTGACAAAGGGCATCTTTGACATAATCCTGAATAACTTAACAGACAGTGAAAGTCTGCTTCTCCATTCCCCTCTCCTAGTAAAAAAAACTTTAGCAGTAGATTTATTAAAGAAACAAGCCTTCCCTCTTCTATCATAGGAAATACCCACCTGACTTCCCCATTGTGTTTTATAACCAACCTTTTCCCTGAGGCTTTCTGTAACCATACATGTGAGAGGTGCACCGACTTAGGTGGACTGTCACAGGGCTTTTTCAACAAATCCAGACAGAACAACCCTTTTGCTCTTTTCCCCTGTCTTCAATCCTGCAAAACCCAAGAACCCCTAGAACTTCAGTAAACCAGTTATCACTAACAAAACAGATGTATGTTGAAGCCCTGCAAACGGTATTCACCCCGACAGACACCCCACCTGGGGCACCCCAGCTGCCTTCTGCCCACCTGCTCGCCCCAGCAGCCAGTTCACAGCACCTATCACAAAAAATTGAGTTGCTTAGTTATACTGTACCTTGGTTCTATATAATGTCTCGCTGCACCCCAGAGAATGGTACATGCGTTGTAAGTCAGTGGCTGAGGCATTTCCAAATTGATGGGATTTAAAGCTCAGAGGAGGAGTGTGTCCAATCCTCCCAGCTTTTGAAAAATGCTGAAGGGGTTCTACCTGCAGACCCATAGGGGTAGGAATTAGATGTATCTTGTCATACATATTCAGATCTATTTCTCTTCATCTTTTCTCCTAAAAAACCTATAACACTAAAAAAAGGTATTGCAATTTACTACAGCTTAACAAAATTGACAGATTCTGAATTTCTCCATCATTTAATTGGTCAAGGTAGAACAAATTGTAATGCACAGTTCGCCATTTTTCAGCACTAATTTCTTTTTCTTCTCCCTTCCCCACCCAAAACAACATAAATTATATGGAAAAATCTGTTGTGGGGGTTTTGGGCAGTTTTTTTCCTGTTGTTTTTTGGTTGTTGGTTTGTTGGGTTTTTTTAATAATTAATTCTGGACTAAGACCAGGTTTCTAAGTGGAAGCAAATTTTTATGTCCAAGTTATAACCTCTGAAAAACAACTTATAATAAGAATGCTGACACATTTTTAAATGGAGTGACATGAATGGCGCCAATATAATGTAGTCAAAACATGTGGGAAATAAAGTATTTTGTTACAGAAGGATATAAAATTCCCAACTCAGAATAAAGTATATGTCTGGTATTTACTGGATTCTACCAAACATAACAATTTTGCAAAACATACATGGGCTTCAGGGAGTATAGGATTCAATCAGAATTCAAAACCTCTTCATCTTGAATACATTTGAGACAAAGGGATGCACAAGACACAGGGGCTAACTTCTTTCCTTCCTCCAGAAACTCAAGAGGGATTCACCCCGAGTGAATAATGGTTACAGATGAAATAGGAGTTCAGCAGAAGATCTGCCTAGCAGAAGCATTCAAAAGCCCACATAAAATCCAAAATGTTATAAGCCACTTAAAATTATGAACTGTGTAGTAACTATGCAGCATAGGAACCATAACAATATACCAAAAAGGAAAAGAATGGGAGTTTATACATCCTTTGCAAGTCAGCAGAGGTAGTTTCAGTGCTGACATGAAGCAGAGCCTGAGATGAGCTATTATCATGTTATCTTTTATTAGTTGTTAAGCACTGTATTCAGATCTTCGCCAGAGAGCCCTTGTCCTAACGGATTTACAGTTGCAGGCCCTCTGCCATTTGTTCCAGCCAACACTTAAGTCCTCTCAAACTCCTAACGTCAAGATGGATAAAAAGATCTGCCAACACAAATCCAATGACTGCAGGAAAAAAAAAAAACAAAACACCATGAAGAAATACTACAACGCTAGAAATACAGAAAGAGTTAATTGCACTTTTACAAATCACTTACTGTGGGAAATGTTTAAGAGCAAATGTTTAAGAGTGACATGAATGGGAAGAGATGGATTAGCGAAAAAAATGGATTTGTCCTCTCCTGAGGACAAGAAAACTGGCACAGACTGCAGAAAACACTTGCAGGACTCTACCCAGCATCTTTGATCAGGCAGAAACAGGAAGAAATAGCCATGAAAAGCAAAAGGAGTAAGATGGGATGGAAATTGAGTCTTGTACGAGACAGGTAGATACGGTGTCACCTGGGCAAAGAAAGCAAATAGAAATTAGGAAAACCTAAGGACTCATGTTTGTTTAAAAAATGTTGCCCCTCTGCCCTTCTTCCCTCCTCCCTTCAGCTGCACAGTCTCACCCATGGTGCTGACACAGGCACGCATCTGATGAGAGAGGGATCATCGTCTCCCCTGAAGAAAACTACTTGTTTGCTCCCGCTGGGCTATTTTTCTGCCAAATTAGCCACTTGAAGAGCAATGGAGAGAGGAGTAGGGCTGTATCTTTCCTGCGTTAGCGAGCCGCTACATTTGGTTTAGCCAGCTTGCCCTGCTAAATGCAAGCCCCAGTGTGCACACAAAAGCCCTTCAGCATTGCTGAGTGAAAAAGCATTTTTGCTGGCAGGGAGCTGCCTCCCTCATCTCTCTGATGGATCCATGCTTGAATGTAGGCACAACTGAACTTCAAAAGCCTTATTAAATCTCACTTTGGTTTTAGCTGTTTTACCAAGTATCAATGCTTTTTTCATGGGGTGCAAAACATGGGAAATTATTAGGAAAATTCATCCTGGTAGGTTGCTAGCAAGATGCGTTTCACTGAGCGTTGCACAAATACAAAAGCCTGTGGCCCCTCAGTACTAGTCACCAAGTCTCACGCTGTCAGAGATCAACTTCAGATCAGCACATTTTAAGCAGAAATGGCCAACTGGTCGCTCAGCTGTTAATATTTAAAATAATGCTGACATCTAGTGGCTCGTACACTCACACATGTCTGTGCAGGTCTTAAAGCTACTTGTGTCCAGCATCATTTCTTACCTTTTGGGAGCAAGAGGCTCCAGCTGCAAGTGTCATGTCCCTCCCAGCTGTGCACTATTCCAACAAAAAAAATGCATCCCAGTTCTGCAAAGATCATAAATTAAATCAAAAAATGATAGGCAAAAAAACCAAAAAGGACAGGAAGAAAATATTGTTCCCCTTTTGTAGATGGAAATTGCCATGGGATGAAAGAAATTAGAAGCCAGATGATTAAAAGATGATGGGGTCAAGACAGAAGCCAACTACAGCTGAAGAAAACTAAAGAAGAGTCCAGACTTCCCCAGAAATATCAGGTGCTTGAAAATTGTCAGATTTGGTGAGCTGGAGTGAGGCACATCAAACACTAACCCTACCCCACCTCACCCTCAGCGCACAGCTGCTGGCTGGCTCTGCCCTAGAGCACTGCTGCTCCTGGTCTAGGTTGAAGTGTCTTAAGTGACCCACATACAAAGAGAACACACCAAAAGGAGGAAGCCAAACCTTGAGAGACCCTAAAGATAGCCAAAGAGGAGCCTGACACCTGGCGAGGGCAAAGATTAACAGTGTCTTGTCCTGTCCATCTGTACAGTGAGCTTTTTGTTGGGAGACCTATAAGCTATGAATCAAATAAAGTAATACAAAGGTGAACTTTTTTATATTAAAGTTCTGCGAAGACACTTGAGTGGATCTCATTTTGGCCCTGGACAGCAGCTCTGCTCACTTTAACTGCCAGAAAACTGGAAAAATCTAAATAGATACCTCTCCAACAAATGAACATCACTGCCCATACACCCCTCCTACACTGCATTTGCCTTCTGAGGTATTAAAAAGCAAGAACAGACCACTCACTTGTGCAGTGCATTTATATTTTCCAGTACAACTTAAATATCAGGCCCTTGAAGATGAGACTGGAAAGTTTTGTATACATTCACATGCTGACTAAACAGTAAGATGGCTCTGTCTCTTCAGAGTTATGGAAAGCTGGTCTGAAATTTTCTCAAAATGTTGGGTATTAGAAGAACCTTTGATGACAGAAGAACCTAGGCTGATCCTACATCTTACCTGGTGCAGGAGTAAGACAGATAGTCCAGAGATGAGCAAGTCAGCCTTCCTCATGCTGGAAATTGAGTTGTCCCATTTTCTAGTCACAGGAGGCACATGTTCATCTGGAAACAAGTTATTGGACCAGAAATGCATTTCATACAGCTGTTCTTGCATTATTTTTTTCCACCAAGAAGAAAGAGTCCAAAGAGACTATTGCTAGCACTTTGCAACAGTACCTTGCCTCATTTCAAAACAGACTTTAGTGGAGGAAGGTTATTCTCCTTTTCCCAGGTGCTGGAGATAACAGGTAACAAAGCTGACTGCCAGGTCTCACAGGTGCCATCGATGCTGCTGGCAGTATCGCAGGAGGTATGCCCACAGGCACTGAGAACCTGATAGGGGTAGAAGATAGTTTAGAGAGAATTACAAAAGGTAGGACCGTAGCAAGATGGCTGATCATTTGAGGAAACTTGTATGTAGTAGAGAGATGAATTTACACTTCATGCCACAACCATATTCAGTCTATACAGAAGAACAGATATGAGTGGGGCCCACATCTTCAGAGGACAAGCCAAGAAGTCCACATGTAGTAATCCGTCTTCACAAATTTTGCAAATTTTCGTATCTTTTACAGCAGTAAATGCTCAGTGTAGTCTGAAATAGCAAAGTCCTGAGGCAACAGAGGGACTACGTGGCCCACGTGAACTGTGCTGTCATTGCTCTGCTTTCCTACAGGCTGAAACAAAATTCTTAGCAAGAGTAAACACATTATTCTAAATATCTTGAACAGTGAACATTGTCTTGTTTTAATGTATTGCTCAAAGTGGTCATACCAAGGCAAAAATATATCTGCAAAACACTGGCCAATTAAGCTATCAAATGGAATCTACACAGGCATGCCTTTTTTGAAGACAACTGTTCTCTAATATCCCTAGTCCCATCATTAACACGGTAACAGGGTGTTACTTAACACAATGATTTAATTTCAACTCTCATTAATTTTAAAATGATGACTCAACTCCCTGTCCCACCAAAGTCAAAGTAAAGACTGAAGGTTCACGTATCAAGAAGCGGAGGAAAGCACTCCAACAGATGTTTCATGTCCAAGTGCTGCAAGGCCGTGGCACTACTGGCAGCCACAGCACAGAGCACTCAAGCATGCTTTATCGACAACTGTTCACCATCATAACCCAATACTCGCTCTGAGGTGACTTGACTCTTTTCATAGAAGGGAGGAGGTCGACCTCTGAAAGATCAGGACAGCATCTAGGAGGTTTAGAAAGGAGGGAAGGATTCTAAACCAATAATGCAGTGTTATTACAGGCCACACACATGCAGACTCCCGGTTCTTCTACACAAATGAGCTTTCTACTCTACAACATCCAAGACATCCACATACATAGGCTGAGATGTAGTACCTGCTGCAGGTGATTTAAGAGAAGTCATTGTTATGAGGTTAACAAAAAGGGTTTGATTAATGACTAAATGATGATCAAATGATCATTAATTGATGACTGAATGGAAATTAAATTGTGAATAAGCAAAAATTGAATAATAAACAGTGATTTGAGAATGATCTAAATTATTATTTAGATGGCAATCAAACACTCTGCTACTTACTACACTTGTAATAATTAAGCTATAGCTGGAGATATAGATATGTATGTCACCAGCATACAACATAGATTCAGGCTGAATGTAAGATGCCACCTACCTTGCTGTAGGTATCAGATGCTGGGTGAAGAGTCTTTCAGCCTTGAGGACCAGCTCTGAGAGGTGTCCCGGCTCGAGTGGGAGCTCACTGCAGTGCCGCCCGCTGCTGTGCTGCAGAGCTCAATGGGCTGGTGGTGGAGGCTACAGGCATTTATATGTGAAGCGATAGACTGGTAGTCAAACCCCCCTTGGTGTTTCTGCAGCTGCAGCAGTTTTAGTTTTGTCTTGTCCCAGCTCAGGCTGGAGCCGTTATCTCCTGATAAGATGTACCCTAGACTCTTCGGTCCCTGAGATGATGCGGCCTCGTGTGGTTCCTATGGTTTGCACAGCAAGGCTGTATCGGCAAGGCCTGCTTGTTGGTGATGCTTGAACCGAAGCACGGCTCAGTGGGCATCCAAGGCAGTACCATTTACATACTTAACACTACACACATACGCCGCATTAACCTATACTGAATTACTGCTTAAGAATTGTTGCCAGCACAGAACTTGCATTTAGCAGCCACTTACACAGATATTTGTCTGAGTATTTGTTAGAGAAAATGTAAGTTATTAAATAGTAATTATTGAGGTTTACCCAGAAGAAAAAAAAATATCTCACTTCTCTGAAATACTACTCACACTGTTGAAGATTTACCAACAGGCTGTCAAACTGTTTTATAAGAAAGTTTTAAATTCAGATCTTGTATACTTTCAACATGAAAAGCAGTGATACGAGTTATTTTATTCCACTTCTTTACACCTCCCATACATGTTGCATTCAAAAGATCCATGACGAAAAAAGATCTGCTTGGCAACATTATTACCTTACCTTGCACCAGGACTCGCATCCTAAATGCTGTACCCACTTACGATGCCTACAAACATACACTAGCCAACAACTCAAGCAGAAACATAGCCAGATGCAAAACAGAACTGAAAACTATCCAAACTATGTATCAATTGCAGAACTATAAACTTCTTGACTATGCACTAATCTCAATCCTCCTGAAGACAAACCCACACAAAACAATGTTTAATTAATAAAGCTAAATATCCATCCAAGGCTGACTTTGACAACAACCAAACACTCTAAAAAAAGTCAGTTGTGCCCTTCACTAATACGGCAGACTGCTAATACCAAGACTTTGAGGCAATTCTGACCTCAAGGAGATCCATCTCACTGCCCAGTGCACCCAGCAGCAGCCTCCCTGCCCAAGAACTCCCACACAGCAAGCAAGCAGGTCTCTTCCTTCAGGCGAGGATGCAACCTCCATCTGTGGAAGGCTCCAATGTTCTCACAAACCTTCATAGAAATTTACCTATTTAGTTAAGATAAATGCTTCAAAGTATTAAAAGCACAAACAAAAGCATAAAAGCACTTTAAAACTATATATTAGTATAGATTCAATCAGCTTCAAAAATGTCGTGGTGCTAAATATCCTGTTTATCTAGGCAGGTCTCTGAAAAAAAATAAATCATTGCTACAACTTTTTTCAGAAATATTGCATTAAAAAAACAGCACATCTGATGAACTTATGTTTGAACACAAATAGTTCCAAATTTAAGCTTAGCATTTTTTAACCATTTGGGCTTTAGTTTTTGCTTTCGAAATGAGGAAAACACTGTTTCTGGAACATGTCCTGAAAAAGTTCAGAAAATAACTTGTTTCTTTAGTTGCACATTTCCCTCTCCTCACCTTTTCACAAGGCATATAACAAGCTTGCAATTTTATAGTCCTGACAGACACTTCTATCTCTTTTCAACAGTTGCTCAGACTACAGAACAGTCTCAACCAGGTAACAATCTGGGACTCTTAACAAAACCGAGTAAGAAAAGCATCCAAGCATGACCTTTGCAAGTTCACTTTCAAAAGCTGCAACTGGAGCATGTTAAAAATAAGATTTGCCAAACTCCTTAATGATCACGGGAAAAAACATTTCCATTTCCTGCAAAACAGTGCCACCAAATTAAAATACCAATGTTATAGTTGAAATCGAAATAGCTAAAGTCCGAAATAAATTCACTAAGTATTTATTAAGGCAGGAAAGCAAAAACAGCGTGCTGGGCAGCCGGGGAGTCGCAGCTCCATCCAGGCTTGCGAATTCCAACAAGTAACACAGCCCTTTTATTCTCAGCTTCAAAGCCAGTTTTAAGCAAACAGTTATGCTCTCAGTACCATAGCAAGCAGCTGTACATTACAAACTAAACTATTTTTACACTAAAATCTAGACAAAGACAAAGTTGTCATAGTAACATGAGATTATGGTTTAACATTGGCCTTAAGAAGGTACATCTCGCAACCTCATGGTTAACTCTTTTCTCGCCAGACAGAACGTTCTCAAATCTGTTGCAGCAAGATCATTTCTTTTGTTAAAAGCCCATTTGATCAGCAAATCACCCTTAGTTACTTATTACACCAAGGCACGAACAAATTTATAGGACAAGTGGGCAAAATACCTAAATAACTTATTTACAGTAAGTTGTCCCCAAAACCCAAAACGTTTGTTCCCAAACAGATAAGCCACAAACATTTTCCACCAATTACTGCGACCTGGTTTGGTAGATGAATGGCACGTTACTACAGAATAGTAATGTAATAGATGCTGTGTGAAAATGAGAAAAAGATAGGGACTTTCCCCACACAGTCTCAGAGAAGTGACTCACAGTAAATCAGGGCAACTAGCTCTACTACTGAAACAAGACTACACAACATATGGTGACAAATCTCTTAAAAAAAAAGGGGGGGAGGGGGGATAAAAAAGTAGGGTATATGTAGGGACAAGCATTCTGCAAATTAATATTGTTGAAGCTTTCTTTGAACAGACAGAAGGGCAGACAGTACATTGTAAATGCTACTCATGTCCTACGTGACACTTCAGGAACTTGTCAGGCTACCCAAGCAACTTTTTCTTTCTATGAACCAAACCCCTGCAATTACAAATACCCTTCCTTACGGCAAGTAGGTACCCAGATGATAACTCCATTCATTTTTACCCAAGGATCTGTCGCCCTGTAGTATTTTCCAAGCTGTTAATGATCACTTCAGGGGGAAAAGCATTTGTCCAGTACTTTTCACTGCAGACAGTAATCCAAGCTAGTCTGAAGAAAATTACTTCATTTGGGAAGTATGCATGCTGGCAAAGAGTAATCCAGCTATTGTAAGTATACTTTTTAACAATGCTAAAAAAAAAACCCACCCCAAAATAAAGACATAAGACCATTAATTGGCCTGTGTTAGCAATAACAGCTCTATTTGCCAGCTATCATTAGGATCCAATTGTTAAGCTATTCTTTGTTTTGTGGTAATACGAGTGTAGCCAGAGATGCTTGTGTTCCAGGAGATGGAAGGATGCTTCCAGTCAGAATACAAATAAAAGAGGAAATACAAAGGGAGCTGCAAATCTTGGTAAGGACGGCAAACAGAAAGCAGAGGAAACAGCAGAGCTCTGCAGAGCCATTTCATGTTGGGATAGCTAGCAAAAACCTTCAGAGATCACATAAACTCAACACCACAGACAAGACTCCAAAGTTTTATTGCTATGTACTACTAACTTTCTATTTCAAGTAGTTAGTTGTTAGGATCACATCAATATCAAGTTTGTTCTCATCATACGATGTCATCCACCTCTCCCTCAGATATACTGTGTGATGATATTTTAGTAAATAGAACAACTTAGGTCTTTCTTTTCGTAAGAAGAATGGGCTTTATTTTCCAACAGTCTGAAAATTATTCTGACACATTAGCCTATTAGAGAAAGCATGAAATGGTTTTTTGATTTTAATTTCTGCCCAAGTGAACTGGTAACTAACAATAGTCTACTAGGCGCGCTGGCCAAGGAGGCATAAATGTTTTTATTATTTAGCCTTATTAAATACACCTAGAGATTTCCAAGAACACTCTGTTCACCCCACCAACTCGTTTAACAGCAATTTCTATTCACCTTTAGGATTGACAGCCCACCCTCTTTCAAAGGGTAACTATGTTTTTAGAAACTTGAGTGCTCAACCCAACCTCAGTCCTAACGTCATTCGCCATCCCATCAATGAGCATATGGATTCGTTGAAAGTGAAGAGGAAGTACAATGAAAACCAAATTAAGCAGATGTTACAAAAAAAAAAAAAAAAAAAAAAGTAATATTTTTGTTAAATGAAGTGCAATACCAAGGGGAACAGCTGTCAGCAAGTTCTCAGCCTTCAAGTTATACATACCCCCATGACTAATGGCATGTCCCTCTGCTCACAAGACCACAAGATTTAAGCTTCCCTGATAAACAGTCACTAAGCCAAGGACCGTCTCTTCCCGTTCTTCAGCAGGTGTTTTTACACCTTTGCATAACAATACTGAGGGCAGGGAACACACAGGCTTGGTTCACAGCAGGAAAAACATTGTCTATCAGATTGCTCTACAATACATAGCCACCGGAGCTGCAGCCAAAGATGAATCCGATCAGTAAGTGGGTGGCACTAAATGAGAATCGGTAGGACATGATGACCCACCACCAACCCCAAACTCCACTTCTTCCTTTCAGCCACAGTCATCTCTCTTTCTATGCCTATAAACTGATAATCAAAATTACTTGAAGAATTACCTGTTAGGCTCATAGCTACAATCAATCAGTTAATCCACTCCCTAAAAATCAGTTCACACCAAGCAAATACCCTTCTTAAAGAAGCTTACGCTGACCTAACTGACCAGTGATAATAAATAAATGGTGAAAAGCTTTTTTCTGTCTAATCTATGGTTACGTTTATTGTCAGATCAAAAAGAAACTCCGCTGAAAAAAGAGAATCTGCCGTTTTCTTAACAGTTGCAACTTATCAGGCACTTCCCTTCCATTTGATGTTTGAAAGTGTGTTTATATCTGCTGCTTCCATTGTTTATATGACACCCGTTCTTCTGCCATAGTGAAAAACTTCCATCCCTCAAGGCTACACAATCAAGCTCCCACCCACAAACATGGACAAAGAATAAGATGGCTAAGTTTTCAGATTTCCAAATGACAAGTTGCAACAAACAGCAGTTCCTATAACCATTTAAGAAAAAGCAAGTTTTAGTGCAGCTAAATTTCTATTAAAAATAACACTATGTCAACAGAAGTCTTCATTTATTTCCAAGTCTTCAGATTGTTATTACACGTATGCCATTTAAACTATTTTTTATTTGAACATTAAGGTAATTACAGTTGGAGGGCTCAAATTTCCAGTGGCCTCTGTAGTAGATACCACCAGAGCAAAACATGAAACATTCCACATTGTTAATAATATGACATTTGAGTTACCAGAATTACAATCACCAATTTTTTTGCTAACAGATCACATAAGAAGTACGCAACTGGGGTGATTCCTTTAGCAGAAATATCAAACTGAGTACTGCATGTGTTTAATTTCAATATGAACATCTCCACATAAGAGCAACATCATACATGACAGTTGATTTATCACACATATGGTACTTTGGCTGCTCTAACTGTGACTTATTTTTCCTCCTAAGCTCCATAGTAGGTTTCCTTTATGAAACATATTGCTAATGTGCCCTGCATAAACATCAAGAATTAAATATATCTTTCTTCTGCCACTTCAACAGGGAAGGGAGCAGTGGTTTTATCTCATACAACACAGCCTTTTCATTCATGCACCATTTTTGTCCATTGACACTTCTACATGTACCCTAACTACCATTTTGTCTGCAAGAAAATAATCTTTATTCAAAAAAAAAAATATCTGAATTTTCTTCTCAAATTAGAAAGACTACAGTCATAGACAATTACATATGACAAAATCACTACCACCTATTTATTTCGAAGTTACCACTGAATGCGTCAAATTTTTGTCAAGTAACAAGCACATCAGTCATCTGAGGTGTAATGAACTGGCTCACAATTCAGCTCATCCCATTCTGGAGTTCATGTGTTTAACCAACTAGTTTTAGTTACCTTTTTTATAGGACACTCATGCAGATGTTGAGATTGGGTCAGGTAAAATATACGATACTTTATTACACACAGAAATACGAGTGGCACGTGGAAAGCCATTTTTAAAACACAGACCTAGTGAAATCAAACTGTCCCAAGTTTATCAAGTAAAATAGGATAAACAGCTCCAGTAATTATCACCACAAATTCAGCAAGGGAGTCATCTATATAGGAACTTGACTAGTTCTTGATTAACAACTATTAATTTCTTTGAACACCGCTACCATCAGTTTCAACGAGAACTAACCACTGTATTAAAACTTGTTCACTTACGCCCCCTATAAATGAATGAATTTAACCCTCCACCTTCCTGAATACAATTATATTGTCCTCTGATACACAATTGCCATCCAATGACCTACTACCACAGTAATCTAAGCGAGGACGTTTCCTCTAATACAGTCATGCACTTTAGCCACATGAAAGTTTTGAGGTAAAATGGGTGACATCTGGTTGCAAACTTTCAGATTTAAAAGAAAAAAATAATCATATATACATACTGCAAATAAAGAACACCTAGAACCTGTCAATGGTGATCTGAAGCAATTTATTTCATTCACTCATCTGTGAAATTTTAGCAGATATTTCACATTTATAATATTTGGTCCAGATATCCATACATGTCTTTAAGAGTCACTCAAAATACAACGTTGTGTCCAGAAAAGCATCTGCTACCACAAAACATCTCTTCATCCTTTATTCACCCTCAGGCAGTGCTACACAAAACCAGATCTTAACTTCATTTGTGATACATCAACAGCGGGTAAGTCAGGAGATATCTGACATAATATTTAAAGTTTGATGCAGTCACTATTCCTCACCCTTCAATAACTGTTTGTATTGAATTATTATAAATTCTGCAACACAGAAACAGTGTATAGCACTTCCATGTTTGTCTGCAATATAAACAAAACAGGATTTACTGTTTGTTCAGTTTATCTATAGAAAATTTAAAGACATTGTTTAACATCAAATGGCAGAATTACAGCCAAACCAATTAAGCTGTATATTCACTACGTAGTCATGAAATGACAATTCTCATGAATTATTTCATCTTCTTCCTTCAATTAACTGAATTAAGTCAGAAAATTAACTTCTCCAATTCTGCTCTTCACTGTAGTTACTATGTGTCAGCTAATGTGTCAGCTAACCTTGATCCTTTGCCATTAATTTCCACACTACTATGCCTCTTATGTCTCCAAGTTCTCCTCAAACATCGTATTCCCCCTTCTTCATTCCATTGTTTTGTGTCATCTACAAAGAAGCCCTTCAACTGGAGCAGCACCTAGTCTAATAGAGGTTCCACTGGACAGCTTTTCTTAACAGAATAGTACAACAGTTGACAAGTGAAGTTTGCTGGAGACATGATCCACGATGTACCAGTGCTCCACCGTAGGCACCAAGTACCTTCTGTACACAAGATAAAACAGCTGTGCATATGTAAGCCACACAAAACAAGCCAAGTTAAGTGATTTGGGCAGGCAGTGTGGACAGGCCAGAAGCACGACAGCCAGACATTTCAGCTGAAGCAATTTTAATCCTGTTTGACTGTTTAACCTGTGTTACAGCCTAATTGAAGCATCGTTTACGCAATACTCTCCAACAAACAAAAGCCCTACAAAGACACGTTAACTGTTCTTTTCTATAGAATAACTAGTTAGTATGTGTTCAAGAATGAATTTAATGCAAAGCTTGAAAAAGGTACCTAACTAATAACCACATCTGGAGCTTTCAAATACTTACTCTGAGGTATGTCTATTACTGTAAAAGTTTATGCATTGCATTCTAAAGTCTAGGGTCCAAGAAAAAAAGGCTAACTGTATTTTCTAAGTCAAGCAAGCTATAGAAAACTGGGAAGAAATAGCATGTGGTTTGTGTGCAAGTGTTATTATTTAGCATAACGCTTCATGCAAGTAATGCAAAAAAAAAAAAATCTATATACTCAGGACTGTTTACATCTGAATAAATAGGGTAAATTAGCAAATACAGTATTCAAAATTATCTACAAAAATGTGTTTTACCAAGTATTCACTGTTTGTATCAAGTCTTAAAGCAGAAAGCTGTCAGGGAAATACCAAAGAGTATGAAATAAAAGAAAAAATTAAATGCAGACATTCTCAGAAATCTCCTCAGAAAACAAATTCATTTTAACTGATAACTAAACTGAAACTAAACCAGAAGACTAAAGCTATTAAGTGGCCTTATCAGCAAACATCTTTGATCAAAAGGCCATAAACAAGTATGCTTTACATATTATTTGATTTGTTTATTTTACAACATGAGGTCAAAGCAACACATCTCCTTTTAGTAAAGTATACACAAATAGCCTCACTCAGAATACACTTTTAATGCACATAAAAAAAGTATTCATCTTACAAATCGTTTTGCAATCCAAATATACAATAGCTTGGAAAACAATATTTTAGAAAACTAAAGCCAATGTAAAAAGACTGCTTAGAACAATGAAAATGATAGAAGTTTCTGTATGGCTTTGTCTTTACAGTTTTCTTACTGCATCATCAATATCAGAAATCTGTTCCTTCAGCTGGTTCCACTGTTCTGGATTTAAAGAAATACCTGAAATGCATTAAAAACAAACACTTAAGACAAAAAGAAAATTTTGGCACAGGATCTTACATAATTTTATTAAGACTGGTTTCATACACAAAGTCTGTGTCAAAACTATTAATGCTTGAGATACTTCCACAACCATCTTTGTTACAAAGTGAAACTACTTATTTGGAACACTTCAGTTTAACTTTTACACTTTAGCTCATCTCTGGACAAGTTTAAATTACAAAGACAATTAGTATGTTGTAACAAATTCAATCACAAGTATGAAGCTAAACATGGAAAGTAAAATAGACCTCTGGCCTTGACAGAAGGCAGCTCAGAAGCCCTGGGTGAGAAGAAGAAAATATATTTGTATTCCTGTTGGCTTCTAAGCGCCATACCTCTGGACTGAACTTGTATGCACTTTTAAAGTACCATAATCCTGGGTTTTTTTTCCTCCCATTTCTTAAAGCACTATAAATAACACATACTGTAAGTAGCATTTTGGAAACTATTCCACTCCCTCACACCCACAAACCAACACGGAAATTATCTTTTCACTTCCAGTTCACTGCAGTTTCTAGTGACATTCAATCAATAATCATTCAGTGCCCCACAACCTATGTCCTCAGTTCTGAATCTGCTTCCTCAGGCTTGAGTCCAGGCACATGTTTCCTTTGTGCCTTAGCCTCTTCATTCTTCCCCTACAACCTCTATGACAGGCCTACACAAGTACAGACCCACAGGCCTACCTCTCATACTCTCTTCCCACCAGATGGTTCTCCCATTTACTGCCATTCTCCCCCCTCACTGATCAGGTTTCCTTCATTGCTTTCTCCCTGTAGGTGAAGCCGGACTTGTAAACAGGTGAAACACTGAATTTCATTTTTGGGGCTCATCGCCCTTTTCTTCTTCTACCATCACTGTCTTACCAGGGCACCACAACATCTCTGAGCAGCAAGCAATCTGCATGGAGCTACTCTAAGCAGCTTTCCACCAGTCTTTCCAAGGGCAAGATTTTATTTTAAACAATTAAGTCAGGTGTGGTAACCATTATTAGGGGACCAAATGTCAAGATGTCCCTGAACCACAAACCAGATTAAGTGCACCCAGTTCAGTTCTTCTCTTTGAAACAATCTGACACAATTTAAACTGTTGGGGCTGGGCAGGGAGGGTCTGGTTTTTATTGCACTGCTTATACCATTTTTAGGACAGCTGGATAAGCAGCTCTTAAGTGCCTCAACAGAACATTAATCTCACATACTGTATCAGATTATTATTAATTTTATCCTAATAAAATTCAGACCCTCTTGCCACATTGGTAAACACTTCTACCTACATCATGTAATTTTTGTCACTTAGCCTACCCATCAAATCTCATTCTAGTTTGCCACTCAAACTTTTATGCCCCTTGTAGACTTCTACCTCAAAACACAGCAGGTTAAAGTCCTTCAGAGTAATTTTTTAGTTACATAGCAACAACAAATCCAAAATAAGTTTTCCTGTACAGTACCAGTACATCTGTTCATACAAACCTGTTCTCAGTGGTTATTTAAAAAATGTTGAAAATGCTCCTCAAGCTTTCCAAGCATGCATTCACTGAATTCCCCCCGGACACACCAGAATAAGGTAACAAACTTTGCATAGATTGTACATTAAACATCTTCAATTTCCAGGTAGAATGTTTCATAGTTGCCTACTTCTCTGGCACAATATGAAAACCAATTAAAAGAGGGCTTTTCTAACAGAAGCAACATGACTTCTAGAAGAGCACTACTACTGCAGCTATCCTTGCATCCTCATCTTGCAGATGGTAAACTTCTGGAAATGGTTCCATGAAGGCATGCCACAAAAAGCAAGTATGGGAGTAGCAATTAAAAGTACAGTGGCTTATGCTGTGTTGTAAATTAGAAATACCAAAACTTGGAACATGAGGTATTTTCATCTCAACTAAAATACTGACATACTTTTCCAAAATTAGTCACATTAAATGTTTTAATGATTTTAAGCTAAATTTTGATAGCAATTCAATGACATAGTTGTTCTAAAGACATTAACATCTTATCACAAATAAGTACGTTAAATCTTTTCAGTGCTTTTTAAAAATCCAGCTGTAATAGAAGAAATAAATTGTGTTGATTAAGTTGGGGGCGGGGGACAGGGAGCTCGGCTATAACTGCCATACCCAATCTGCTTGTATTTGATGCCTCCATAAATCATGGAGGACCCATTTGGGAAAACAGACTCAGGCCAATGAACCCACTTTGCTTTTGTTTATAATCTACACATAAAACTAACCATTTGTTAAAATATAAACTACAGAAAAGTAGAAATACTACTTTAAAAATACCATGTAGCAAGAAAGTATACAAATTTGATACGCAAAATCCATTTTGATCCAGCAAACCACAGACAATGTTTTAATACAAAGTAACATGAAGCAGAACAATACCTTTTCTGCCAGGCTTCATTTCACCTTCTTGATCCATCCAATATTCTCTAATATCAATTAAGACTTTCCCTTTAAAGTCACGGACACTGACATACCTCATTTTGCCAATCTGTCAAAACACATATAAGGGTCTTTTAGGTATTTTACATATTACAACATTCACTTTTCCCAGCAGTATCAGATTTGGACATGTGACATAGCACACTGCAGCTTATTTTAGACACCAGAGACACAACTAGTTCAAAAGCTTAATCCAGAGTAGTCAGTAGGCTGGTAAGCAATGACTTAAAACAGGTTGAGCATTCAATGCTCAACAGAAAAGTAGCTCTCCTAGAATAAAAGTACCTACATTCTTAACATGCTTATTTTTTACAAAAGCCACTGATTCGCTATTTTCCGAAAATATTTTGCCTCTATTATAATCATCTTTGCTCACAGCAGTTGTAAACAAACAGGGAAGAGGGAGCTCTACTCCCAGATTTTAGTCCATTCCATATGTACATAAAGCAAACTACACATTCACATGAGGTAACCACAATTTCTAAAGGGGTTTTTGTTTCGTGTTTGTTTGGGTTTTTTCCTTCTTTCCTTAAACACAGTATACACAGATGGAAATGAAACTCAGCCACCAACTGTCCCGTGCCCATTCCCAAGTCCTTATGGTGCTTCACTGGAACTATGGTTAAAAGGTTATTTCAATGTACCAGGTATTCCAAAAAAACATTCAAATCCTTTAAGTTTACCAGCATGTAGCATAGTATGAAATGACGTTGAAATTCCCTAATTTCTGCACTACAGTGGCTTAACTGAATTATGAGGGCACTTTTTTTTTTTTTTTTTTTTGGGGGGGGGCGCGAGGAGGGGACCAGGGGGGTGCAGTCACATGTGACAGCTATGCCTTACACTGCATATAGGGTCTACATTTAGGCTACACATTTAGGCTCATTAAAGGTCTTTCCAAATTTGATAAAAAATTTTTTGTTTACATAAATTCAAAGTATAATGTGAACTTGAGAATCAGAAATTAAATAATAAAACCACAGTAAAATACAATTCATGTAAGAAATTCTTAGAATACTACATGCACCTTCTGGATACACTTTATGAAGAAAGAATACATTCTGAAGTAAACCATTTTAAAATAGAATATTCTCCTTCCTGAAAAAACATTAACTTTAGTTCTCAATTTCCTTAATTTATGCATCTCACACTTCGATACAAACTTAACAAGGGCCCAAACACATCTTACTAGCACTAAGACTGACCAGAAAAGCTGAACAACTCTCCAATCAACTAAAATCATCAACAGAGGTTTAAGTCATAAGCTACTATTGCACAAAATAGATATAAACAAAAATGCTTTATGTTTGCTTAAAGCAATTTTTCTTCTTATGCAGATCATGATAAATTAACTCTAAAATTGATTTTAAAACAATTTGGACATCTTTAGATTCCCTAAGCCTGAAGCAGTTTCTCTACTTCAAAGTATCCTTTAAAATGAACAAGGCGTTACAGTTTATAACATAGTATTTTTTGATTGACTTATTAAATAGTTTCACAGTGCTAGAAATATAACATCCAAAAATAAGGTATGATGTCATAGTAGCTTAGTTCTTTCAGACCAAACTTGGTACCATGCCCAACTCCATCAGCACTGCTGACAAAGAATATCCTAAATAGCCTGCACGAACAACATTTCTTGGGTTTACCCTTTAACACTTCAGTGACTTTTAAGGTCACCATTAAGAACAGCTTCAAGCAGTAGTACTCTGCAACACCTTTATTTTTCCAGGGCTATCAAAGAATATTAGTGCATTGCCAAGTAATTCCAGATTTGCTTTAAGAAAAAAAATCTGATACAATATAGCAGATTACAGCTGCAAATATAGTAAAAGGGGTTAGGATTTGAATTTTAAGACAAGACTTTGTCTTAATTCAACTACAGTAAGACAAAGGGCAATAATGCAAAGTTCACATTTACTCAATCAGTTAAGTCTCACCTTAAATGGAAACAGCTCCATATGAAAATGCTAAAATTAAGTCTTACATGACTGTCTAGATTTCAGCTGAGTGTTCCCATCAAATTTGAACATTTAGTTGAACTATATGCAAAAGCTGCTACTGCTAAAAGCTTTAACTAGGCTTCTGAAGACAGTTGCAATTAACATCTAAGTTAAAAACTTCAACTAAAAACTTGATTTAACTATTTAAGTAAACCAATGTTTCTTGATGCACAGTTACCTGCAATTCTGGCACAGAGTCATTTCTATACAATTCTTTTTTCTTGCAGCAGCTGAAAGTCCTAGAATAATTTCACTGATCTAAGCATCTCTGTATCTCTATAACCACAGCAGTGTCAAAGGGTTGTATTGATTTATAGCTGTGTAGTTACCGCAGTTCAACCTCCATAGACAAATTCATATGCTTTTTATTAAATATTACAGCTCCTTAGATTACACTATTCTATTGAATTACATAAATCAGAAGACATGAAGGGCGTTATTTCCATGTTTCCGTTCCTTAGAATAAAATGCACTGTACTGTGTCTTGGTTCCTTTCACACTATGCAGCTGACTTCCTCTATGAGTTTCAGCGATCACTTCTTCACAGTTACTCCTATTTCCAGGTCGGCCTGTGTTGCGATGGAGGGAAGACACAGTCACTCAATATGAGTGATCAGCAGACTTCTTTTATTGTACCTTACAGTCACCTTTATGCCTTGTTATAATTAGCTCATACATATTACAAAAGTTAAGCTCATTATTGGTCAGTTGCCTAAATACCAAGCCCGTCCCTAGTTTCTCTTCTGTAGTTATCTGTTCCCACCTGCAACACTCTCTTCCCACTGAAATCTTCCTGTTACCGTGTAACAAAACCAGCCAAAAAGACAGTGTATTTTTGCTTTACTTCAGATAAGCTGAGAGGGATGTGCATTTTTGTCCAGCCAGCCGGACTATGTCTATGTGACCCTTTTCAGCTAGCCAGTTATCCACAGGCTTGATTAATCTGTGTACAACTGTGGAAGTAGAAACAGCAAAAAAGCATCCTTTCTTAGCTGATAACTGCATATACAGCATTAGGAGCACAATAAAAACTCCTGTCAACAGCAAGATCTGCAACGCAACAAATCCGTTGTGAAATGCATCGATGACCACCTAGGTTTCAGAATTAATGTGCTAAACCAATCACCTTTCTAGAGCATCATAAATTTATATATTTATCTACTTTTGGGAGCCTATGATAAAGACATTATACTGGGAAACCAAAGCACTTATTTCTCACAAGTCAAAAAAAGCAAACACAACCCCAACTTCATAATAACAAAAAGGAGAAGCAGGACAACACAGAGAGGGACGACTTTCGAAGTAACAATTTCAGTGAAATGCCTGATCACACAAAGTGGTTCTACTCTGGGTAGTCATTAATACTGCATCCTGAGAGCACGAACACACCTTACCCAAAGCAAGCGTAGGCAGATGACAGGATCTGTCAAATTAACCAAAGCACACGATATAGAGCTCATGTTGGCTTGAAGCCATGGACAGGAATCTAATGTATCAACACCAAACCCTTCCACATTAACATGAATACTGCTTGTCTTTAAGGCCCCTAGTAACACATGCCAAATGGGAGGAGGATAAATTTCCACACCCCAACTGCACCCAAGTCCTGTAACAAATTCCAAGGTATACTAGGCTACCTATAAAAACTAAAAAGGCCAAGACATGTAAATAAAAAAAACACACTTGATCTCTGATACTGAATTAATTCCCTTGTACTATTCTTCATAATCAGTTTCAAGAGTATCATTATACCAACACTAGTCTCAAACAAAAATAATGAAATGTACATCTTCACGAAAATGCTGAATCTTCTGAATACAGCCATCACAATGAGCTCTATATTAAGGAAAGCTGTATACTTTAAAGAATGCAGCCTGAGAACGTAGAACAACAAGTTGCAAAGTTCTGCATCATTTGCTGCCACTCCCACACACAGTATGGACACCACAGAACTTCTGATTATCCTATGAATGCTTTACAGCCTGATTTCCATCTATTGAAGCCACACTGGGAAGTTATACCGCAAAGTCACTTGCACATCACAGATCATTTTACTGCAGCGGGAGAGCAGAAAGAAGAGTTTCAAGTATAAACACACAACCTAAAAAATCAACATGCAACTAGAGCTTCTAGCATGCTCTCCTGGGGAGGGGGTAGAGAGGGCAAGTATCCTCAGACCTACAGTGCTATTTCTACAGTGAAACAGTTGCATCTTCCTTAACCCACACAAACTGATGTAGCATGAAAAAACTCACAATGTTTCACAGAACACAATAAGCCACCTAAAAGAAATACTGTTGTTAACTAAAAAGCAGGCAGAGACTAAGTAACACTGACATTTTAGGTCAAGGTGATGTTCAAATATTTTTTCTGGTTTATATTCAACACTGGAAGAATCTTGTTCTTAGACTAGTGTAAGAGTCCTCCTCTATTGCCTATTTTAGTAGCTTGTTATTATCTTAGGTCAAAAAGATTGAAAGAAACAGATCACACAAATAGTTCTGCTTTTATTTGAAAAGGTTTGGGGTTTTTTTGCATCAAGAGAGCAGTAAAAACTTTAACAGCTTTGTCCAAGGCTGGAATTTTTGAACTTATTACACATACAGCATAAAGCTTATACATAATTTTTTTGAGCTCTAACTGCAATTCACCTCTTAAGGTACAGAAGACACCATCTCCTTTTTCCAACATGGTTCAAAGCATGCCCCAGCAGAACTAGAAGTTTAATTTTCCTTCAATGGGGAAGTACAGGCATTGCCTTCAACAGAAGCTCTCACTCCCAACTATACACAAAGAGGAAAGAGAGAACTGATACATTAAAAATAACTGCCCTGTATTACAATATCAGTTAAGCAGGTCATCCCTCTAGAAAAGTTGGTTGGGTTTTTTGCCATATTACTTCACACAACTACAGCCCTACACCATTTCTCTTCCCTTATTCAGTGTTGAGGCCATCTTATTAGCCACTTCTCCCATACCCTTTCAGTAACTTAAGAATCAGAATCTCTAAGAATTTAAAGTTAATTTCCAGGCACATTTAATAAGCCTTGATCCACACCCCTAAAATACGTAATTCTGAGCTACATATATTCTCGCACAGCTTTCAGCACACTGCTACCACCTGAGCTAACCCCAGAAGCTACGATACCTTGAATTCACAAATGCATCTTGTCACCGAAAAATGTACATTCATCCCATCTTAAAAACAAGGGCAATGTCAAGAATTATAACCTTTCTGGATCTTCAGTGAGAAAAATCTGCAACATAAAACAAAGGAACAAGCAAAACCTATTCCAAGACACTGTCTTACAATACAGGAGCCTAGCTGCCCTTGACCTAATTAAATACAAATGAAGAGTCCATATTTTGGTTTCCAAGAACCTTTTTTTCAAGAGCTCTGATTAAAAAACATTTCCATGTAGAGACAGTCCTGATCTAATATTTACAGTATACTCAGGGTAAATACCTCATTTACCAACAAAATGACTACCCAGAGATACCAAGGGCAAAGACATCAGCATTAAAGCTACTGCTACAGCTCAGATTCTTTTACTCTGCTGAAACCTGACAATGCTTTTTCTGAGCATCTCATCTGCATGCTAGCATTGTAATTCCCTTTGTCCAAGGCTTCAGCAGACGAAGTGCTACGCTGCCAAGATATTCAGACCACCTCATAAAATTTATACTGAGTATGATGTAACATGTTACCTTAACCGGGCTCTAAGAGTTAACAGTTTTACCTGAAACATATTCTCATCTCTATTACTGCTTTGCTTAGAAGACGCTGCACCTTTTGAACTTTCACCAGTCTTTTGTTTCTTTACAGGCTTTTCGGGAGTCGCTTGCTTTTTCCGCTTCGCCTTGGAGCAAAAATATAAAAAGAAGAGCATGAACCACAACTTGTTCTGTAAGTTACAGAAAAGTTTACATTAGAGGTCACAAACTACTGCTATGCAATGCGTGTGATCACCTTCCTGCTGTGAAGCCAGGAATCCAATACTGTATATTTAGACTGAATATAAAAAAAAACGAAGTATCTTCAAATAAGCCTAATTCTGTTCCCAGTGAAGTTCACCATAATACTTTGGCTTCAAAGAGAATTACATTAGACCAGCATACATTTCAAAAATCCTATTCTTTCTGCACAGTAATACTTTTGGTTCAGTAGTTTTAATAAAAAAATTGGACTCTGATAGAAGTTTCACCTTCCTTTCCACTGAGTGCAAGAAATAAATGCAGGACAGCTTACAACTCTTCTAAAAAAGAAAAAATAATCAGATGAGCTAATGAAGCATCTAGAAATTACCTCCATCAGGGTAATCTTTTTTTAAAATCAGCATCCAATGTCCATCCACAGTATGATAAATTAATTCAGACAGTATCACTTGTAAATCGGATCACCTGCAGATGCTACAAAATTATCATTCCTACTAATGGTTATATAGTGACCATGCCCAGCCTAGGGGAAGGAGGGGAGGAAAGTGTAATACAAAGATACCAAAATTAGTCTCACCTGCTACAGTTGTATTTGATAACCTCTTTTAAAGACAGACAGTTACAACACACATGGAAGGTTATAATAGAAAAAAACAGAACCCACGTTATTGCCCACTGAAGTACTGTTAGACTATGTCTATTCAGGAATACACTTCTCTATCAAAAAAAAAAAATCACCTGACCTTTTCTCTTCTATTAAGATCTGACAGAATGCTTAATTTGCAAAGTGCAACCACATCATGTTTGAACCAATTCAGTAAAGACTGAGTCTCTACACATACTACATTAGAAGACCTGACATCTGCGTTACCACCTAGGATTTCTTAAAAAGATAAACTCACTCGGGTTTTTTCTGGGTTTTTTTTTTCATAAGAACTGGTGTATCTATACAAACTTATAAATTAAATAACTATTAAAAATAAAGAGAACACTCAATTTATACATTTAAAACAGTCAACATATGTTAAAATTAACCAACTCAAAGACATTCAGGTTGGCTCAACTTTTAAGTGAGAAACTAGCAGATGGTATTACAGTAAACGTTAAGAACCTGAAACAGAGAAAAAGAACATGAAACAAGATAAGCAAGCAGTACATGGAGAACAAGGCAAGTCAATGTTTTTCTTTTGGATAAGTAATCCAGATACCAAAAGGAGGGAGAAGGGGCTATCCCCAAAATTAGTCCAAATTCTTGCCACCAGAGCAGCTTATACAGAAGCCTCCTATCACTTGCCCACAAAGCAGCAAAGAATTCTAGGAAGCTTGTGGTTAGATACATCATATGGAAAACTCTGGAGAGAACAAAATGCAACTTAAGGCAGAAACATTTTATCCACCCAAACCCTATCTCAGGTGGTGGTTTTTGTTGTTTTAGTTGTTGGGGGGTGTGGGGTGGCTGGGAGAACGGGTGTTTTGGGTTGTCTGATAAATTACATGGAATGACATGCAGGTTGTGACATAATGCTCACCTAATTCCCTAACCCCAGTCTGAAACGTAAGAGTTAATACAGTAGTAATAAACTGCATGTAAGGTTCACCTTTTTGTCAACTTCACTATCTGAATCACTTGCAGATGAGCTTGAAGACACAAGTTCCTTTGACTTAGGCATTCTAGGAAGAGAAAAATAATGTGAGAATACTATACAAGGAATACATCCCACTACAGCTGAAAAGCCATCTTCAAAACTGTTTGCAAAGTCTCTTCTTGTTCAGACTCCTCCCCTAAAGACCTTCCTGCCTTTTCATACAAGCTTTAATACATATTGTAGATAAGATCTCAATCACTCTTACCTCTTCTACCTCTTCCCCTTTTTGTCATGACTGCATTAAATGCAATGTTTTATTTTCTGCAGTTTACAAAGGGACAATTTTTCACCAGTTTCATATAACCCTAGACATGGCAGAAACCATGATGTAAAAAATACAACACAATACTGTCCTCCAGTTGAATTCTTCATATTACAGTCACAAATATAAACTATTAAGGCCCTAGCATTACCTGTACTCCTACATGGGCATTTTGACCAGTTAGATTTGCAAGTAACACACTAAATAATCATCACACATGAAGCTGATAATCCAAAAGTCTGCAAAACACCACAGTTACAGTGATATACGGTATTGCATTTAACACTTCCACTGCAGCTTCAACACATCAGTCACTAGAGCCTATTAATTTGCCAGACAAGCGGACATTCAGCTTTCTTTGAATGCAATGCTGCCAGGTGCGCTTCTACATCTCTCTGGTATGCAAATGTGGTTAGATAAGGCAGTTGCACATCTTGCCTGCCACTAGCAATTCTAACAAATAAACAGCTCATTTCTTCTTTTAGAATAAAAATAAGCATCCCAGAGAGAAAGTGTATAAAATAAACTACAGCTAGGAAAGGCTAAGAAAAGATTAAAGAAGCATATCTCGGGGGGGAGGGGGGTGGTGGTGGTGTAAGAATAGCAGTGGTCTTAAACTGGTAGTGAAAAAAAAAATATTTGCAAATGAAAAAACGGGAGCCCGAATAATGCTAGTGGATCAACGTGGTTCCAAAGTAGGATAAGTTCTGTCGTAATAGCTTGGAGCACAACGATGAAACGTGTAACACTAAAAATGAAACAGGGTGTGGGGAAGCACACAGAAGCCACGCTGCAGGATGGAGGCAGGGGACAGCCGGTATGGGACAACATAAAAATAAGCACAAAGACAACATGAAATCGTGGAGCCGAAAAAGAAAAGACTGATGCGCGGGCATCAGCAGGGCATAACCTCAGGGTCCTCATCAGAATGAGGGAGTGACATGGAGGAAGGTGGAGGCGGAAACTGGAGCAAAAAGAAACGTGGGGTGGTAGGTGCCCCTCGGGAGGGGACTGGCAGGCAGAGGGCGAGGAGACACCAAAGCACCAGCGAGAGCGAGGGCGGAAGGAGACGGGCCAAGGGTGGACAAGAAAAAGATAAAGGAGAAAGACAGGCCAGCACGAGCTAGGAACACGAGGTAGGCGGATCCCAGCCGCCATTTTCCTCCCCTATTCCCCTTTTCCACAGCTCGTGTTACCCCCTGGGAAAGGAGCGAGGGCCCGCAGGCGGGAGCGCGATCAAGGACGCCCAGCGCCTGCCGGGGCAGGGTGGCACAGGCGGGCTGCAGGGCACCGCCGCCGGCGGCCACAAAAAGCAGTACCAAAAAAAAAAAAAAAGGGTCGGGGGTCGTCAGCGGGCAGGATCAGATCCCGGCGCAGGGGGGAACGGAGCCAGGCGGTCCTCCGCCGCCATTTTCTCCCTCACTCAAATCCTCTTTGCCCCCCCAACATGGCAGCTTCTCCTCGACAGCGGCTCCTCCTCCCGCCCCAGGCCCGCTCCACAGCGGGGCAACCCTCCCGCAGGCAACAGCGGGCACTCGAGGAAAAGGGGAAGCCTCGCCACACAGCTGCCCACAGTGCCTCCGCGCCGGCCGGGCAGCGCCAAGGCCCCAGCAGTCGGCGACAGGGGCGGGGGACGGAGAAAATGGCGGCGGCCCCTACGGGGCGCGAGGGGGGACCCCAACACTCACGTCCTACTCCGCGCGCGGCTCCTCACTACCAGGAGAGAAACGGAAGTGATGTGCCGCGGAATCCCCGCCCCGCACCACGTGGGAGGGGCGGGGGGGACACACAGGACGGTGTTTAAAGGGGACGCGTCCGTTGCTGCCTCGTTCCCGCTTCTCCCGCCCCAGCTGGGGGTTACGCGGCCGGTTCCTGCGCCCGCCGCCTCACACCAACCGAGCGGGCAGAAACGCGCCCTGGGAAGGGGAACCTGTGGGGCTGGTGGCAGGGCCTTGCCCGCCCGCCGCTCGGCCTGCAGCAGGCACCCCTCGGCGCTGCGGCCCCGCGGAGGGGAGGCGCCGACGGGGCCGGGCCTTTGCCAGCCGCCTGGCCGCAGCTGAGGCGCTGCGGGAGAGGGTCGGGAGGAAAGCACTTAATGCTTAAAAAGAACCTTTTAAAAAAAAAACAACCCAAAACAAACAAAAAACCCCACAAAAACAAGTTAAAAAAAAAAAAACTCAGAGGCTGTTTTCCTTTGCACGCTGCGAGGGTTCCTCGATGCCGTTCAGAGCCGCCCGGGCAGCAGCCGTGCCCGAGGAAGCGCCGTCCGGCGGTGTCGCTGCGGCAGCTTTGCATACCGAAACCGCAGCCGCGGGGGGCACCGAGGCGCTGTTGAGGAAAGCGCTGGTTCCCCTTTCGCTCGTCGGGCGGCTCGGGCTGCGCCTGCCCCCCCGCAGGGCTTTGGGGCGGGGGGCAGGTCAGCGTGAGGGCGCCCATCTTGTCGGTCACCCTGGGGGCTAACGCAGGTGTGGAGCGGCGTGGGCTGAAGGCTGAAACAACCTCGGTTCCTATTTTAACCACCTTTCTAAAAGCCATCTAAGAAAAAAAAACCCCAAACAAACAAAAAAACAACCAACAAACCCTTTGAAAATGGAATTCGACAATCTTGTCTATTTCTGTAACGGTTACCCCAGTACACACTGTACCCTGTGTACCGTGCTGGTACCTTCCGTGTCCTTCCTCGAGGCTTCGGAGAGGGGCTGTAGGCCTAGCTGATCTGAAAATGTATGCAACAGCTTGTGAGATAAACAAAAAAAGTGCACCTCTTTGGACGGGAGGTGGGGAAAGGGTCCTCTGCCCTCAACACTGTGAAAGAAGACTTTGGCAGCCTTTGCAGGCTGCCGTGGGCCAGGCATGTTGTCAGGCCATGAGCGGTTTCATGTTGTGTCTTCCTCTCTTGCCTATTTGAGCCTGTACTTCATTTCAGTTTATGATGAGATTAACATTGAAGTATTATCATAGTCAATACAACTTCACACAAAGCTACCATAGCCTGTTTCGTTTGTTTATCACTCTTTGCACCTATGGGTCATCTAGCTGTGCTGTAAGCACAGCAGGATGCCACTGCTCCAGAGCACCCATTATCACTTCAGTTTACGCCTTTTCTCATTGTTACTACCTCTAGACCTGTGCTTTTTCTACCATGACAACTCCAGCTTTTTGTAAAAAGCACAAGCAAACTATCAGAAATAGGTACTGGACTCTAGTCCTGATCCTGGTTTTCCAGTAAAGGTGGAGTGGAGCGGTGGCTGATTAGCCTCTGTAGTTTCAAGAACACACACCTATGAATAAAGTGTTTACAAATCAAAATTCTTGGGCTTTTTTGAATTCCAAAGATCCACATGCCACAAGGAGAAACATCATGCCTCAGGAAGGGATAATCCCCAAAAGTCAGTATCAGGAGCTGGAAGTCCTAATCAGTGTTTCTGAAAAAATACTGACAGGAGGTGGGCAAAGAGATTTTTTAAGGGATCCATGAGGTAGTCCTTACAGCCCTCACCATGAAATGAGGTCAACTGGCTCTTAGTATGAACCAGTTTTTCACTTTTCAATACAGTAGCAGGAAACCAGGAAGTACCAGAAATTAGAAGTGCACTCTTTTAACTAATTATTGGAAATTGGCTGTTTTGTAATGTTATGTATCTTGCAAAATGGAAAGGAAGAATACACAGTTCTTAGTGCATGCCTGACCTTTGCAAAATTAAACCATAGTTGTTTATATAGAATCAAAGCGCAGTAAATCACATGCGTGCAAATATAGTGATTATTGCCACTGTGCAAATACCAGGCTTGTCAAGCCATATAATTGTGGAACATGAACAGATGATCATATAATACTTAATGCTTAACTACAACAACAACAACAACAACAAAAGAAAATACTTATTCCACACAAGATAGTCTCCACATGTGGAGTATTAAGTTGGAAAAACGTAGCCTTTTTTTTCAAAGCTTTTACTAACTTTTCAAATTAGAATAGTAATGGCAGTTCAGGCCTCTGTAATCTGTCTGCTTTGCTTTCTTACAGGTCAACACCTGGTGCACAAAGGTTCTTACTAAGGTTTTAGGAACATCACATTCAGAACAATTCTTTATGCATTTTTAAATAAGTCCTTCAGCCTTGAAATAAATCAAAATGACTAAAAGAAAGAGATTTTTCCGTTGGATTTCTCCCACCTGCAGCATTTCCTCCAAAGCAAGCACCAAATTTATTTTTAGAGCTGAATTCCAAAACAAGTCAGTGAAGGAAAGGCAGTGTTTGTTACAACTGGAGATTTCGTGTTCAGTTTTTCAGTAATGCTAAGTTCCTTCAAGAATTATTCTGGTCATTGGGTATGGTGGCTGTTTGAGCTTTTTAGTAAATTGCCCTTACTGTATTTTATTCTACTTAAAAAGAAGAAAGAAGCTACTAAGAAAAAATGTTGGCTTTAGAGAAGTGGGAAAGGAGCCTTAATTTTTCCAAGGCAAATTTCTTCTGTTACCTTCTGAGTGATTCATGTATCCCCCCAAGGGTTATAGTTCACTTTCTGAGCTCTTAAAATATATTTTTATAATGGGTTTGCTCCCTCATCAAACACTTTCCTTCAGTAGTTGCGTTAAAAGGGTTTACATTCTTCTAGTTACTGCCTGATTGTCCCATTTCATATAACACGTCTTTGGCTGGGAAGAATGTTGAAGCATTAGCTTTTTCTTTAGAGAGAAATTTTAGCATGCAGATTTGAATGGGAATGCTGAAAAATACAAGCTCATGCTTCTGATCGCATAGCAACTAGTAGCTGCAATGGTTGACTCTACAAATACTAAAGCTGGTAGAAAATAAATTTTGGGGCAAGGACAGAAAGGGACTGCTCTTTAAAGTTGCAGTATTCAGTATGTAGTAGTAGTTTAAAAGGTGGATGAAGAAATTGGCTGAGGAAGGGAAGGCTAGCCTATAATACAGACACTGATTTTATTAAAGTGTCAGGAAAGAAAGGCTAAGTGTTACCTCCACGCAGTATTTTTGCTTATATACTGCAACTGGTTCATTTGTCATGTGTGTATGATGTGTAATTTGAGTTTGCAATAACACTTGCATAATTTTGTATTATGCTTATGTTTGAGTGATAGGATTTTAATGTTGCGATTCTAAATAGTGATAACTTCCATTCGTGCTTTAATAATTACTTTTATTTATTTTATGAACACGTCTGATGTTATGGTCACTGTTCGATGTCTAAACCTTGTTATTAAAAGTAATACTTTTTTGCTTTAATCACTTAAAACCTTGGTGAAAAACATAGGGTCTTTGTCTCCACTACTTAGAACATGTAATTTCACTTTAAAGTAAGAAGGTTGATGAACTAACTGGTGAAGGTCTTGTCTCTGTAGCTATATGAAATAATTTCCAGGTGAGAATATAGCACTGGACTCCTTATACTGATAGTAAACCACTTCCTATCTAGGGCTTTTACAAAGACAGCAGTAAGCATTAGATGACCTTTTCATGAAATAAATGCACAGCTTTTGTTAATGTGGTCTGTACTCTGCTGTGTCGGAAAGCTTTAACCTGCTGCTGCATCTTCTGTGCCCACTGCAGGTGTTGCAAAAGCCAGCTGAGAGACTGATTTCCAATAAACTGGAAAGTAAGAAATCTTACCTCCATCTGGTACCACCAAAAAAAAAAAAATTAGTGTTTGCAGAGAAGGTACAAAAGATCTAGAGTTTTCCCCACTGCATTTCAACTACGGTTTTGCGAACCTATGGTAGCAGCAGAGACATGTGTCTTAGGTGTTAAAGTAAAATAGTAGGATTGATGACACTGCATGTTATATAGTGCTTTCTTCTTCTCACTGTATTTTGGAGATCTTTCATATAGTTGAAATGAAGGTCAAAGATTTGTTTTTCTGAAGGCTAGCTTACCATTTTTGCTGCTGTGATGTTTTCAGAGGCGCTGAACTTTTCACAAATAGAGTAGCTGTACTGTTTAATTCCAGATTAAAGTTTTGTTTTCCAGTATATGTTTTAATTCTGGAAATTCTTGGCTGTTCTTCCGTAATCTTAATAGGAACAGATATGAAGAAGTTTCTTTTTCCTATTAAAAAAAACCCACACTTTTGAATGCTTCACTAAACCTTTTATGTCTTTCTCCCTCTGCCACATGATTTGCACTTTATCACTCCATTTATTTCTTCCAGTTAAGGTTACAGAAATCAGCAAAGTTCAGAATGCCCCAAAGGATCTAATCTGAATTTATTAGTGTTTCATTTTGAATCAGATCTGATATATATGTCTTACAGAGATGCAATCTTGTTTCATAACCCACTGAGGTTTTTTAAATATAGACTATGAATCTGATCCTGCGAGCTAGTAGTAACCTAAATACATGTTATGTAATGGTACGCAAAGTTACCAGGAAGCATCAGGTTCTTATGAGGAA
The DNA here is from genome assembly GCF_017639655.2 of Falco naumanni. NCBI lineage: Eukaryota > Metazoa > Chordata > Aves > Falconiformes > Falconidae > Falco > Falco naumanni. Next base: position 74,064,485 of record NC_054080.1, read on the forward strand.
GCTGCTGAGGGAAAAACTTTTATAATAACACTGGGTTTTTTTCCCTGACAGAATGGTAAACCTTATTGACGTTCGTTTTTTGGGGTTTTTTTGTGTGTCACACTTAGTAAGTGTGACTCCTCATAAAGTATATTGTAATCTTTTTGAAGTGAAATATGCACTGAAGATTCAATATGCAAAATTCACCCAGAAAAGTAATCTGAAACTTCTGCTGAAATTGCCGCTGAATTGGGCTGCAAAACAGGAACTTATGTTCAGGCATATGCAGGGCTGAAATCACAAGATATAGGGTGGAATATTTGAATTAGAACTAATATAAATTACTTGGATAAAAGAAGTTATGAAGCCTAAGACAGAAATCTGTGTTTTGAATAATAAAGTTTTTGTTTTCCTCTGCTTGTGTAGCCAAAGAGTAAATATTCCAAGTTCACTTCATCAGTGAAAAAGGAATAGGCAACTGCAGGTCTACCTATTTGCAAAATACAGCTTTAGTGATACAGTTTTAAAAGGTGTGTGAGTGTCTGTGTGTGTATAGAGATATTTATATTTTTAATGAAATGTGTATTGAATTCAGCCTAGAGAAGAGAAGGCTCTGGGGAGACCTTACAGTGCCTTCCAGTACCTAAAGGGGCCTACAAGAAAGCTGGAGAGGAACTTTTTACAAGGGCATGTAGTGATAGAACAAGAAATAATGCTTTTAAACTGAAAGGTAGGTAGACATAGATTATAGGAAGAAATTCTATACTGTGAGGGTGGTGAGGCACTGGAACAGGCTGCCCAGAGCAGCTGTGGATGCCCCATCCCTGGAAGTGTTCAAGGCCAGGCTGGATGGGGCTTTGAGCAGCCTGGTCTGGTGGAAGATGTCCCTGCCCATAGCAGTGGGGTTGGAACTAGATGATCTTTAAGGTCCCTTCCAACCCAAACCATTCTATGATTCTACAATTCTGTGAATACTGTATGTTTATCAGTAAATTTTGAAGGTTTGTGACTGAAAAAACTTGAAAGACAGTGGAACAAAGAAAACTTCCATTTCTGTCTTTTCCAAGCACCATGATCTAGTTGTCCAATTATGAACAATTTTTAACAAAATAATGGAGGGGACAGTAAAGATATTTGTGTATGCTGAATGCATTGAGGCTCTCAGGGCAGAGGTCATGCCCTTTAAGTTCTTCTACAGAAGATTTGTATAGAGCCCTCTCATGAAGTACTCTCATATACAACTTCAGGATTAGGGCTTCTGTTTGTTTAAGCAATAGCAATTGAATGTCTTCACCCAATAGCTGCTTTCCTCACAAAAAAGCACTTTGAGTGGAAGTGCACCACGGAGGCTGGAAATTAATTCCTTTTCCCATGCCAGTTCCTTTTCCTGTTGTGCTTGATTAGGGTAAGAATGAGCAAGTGATACAGTACTGTTTAGTTCTTATGAAAAACTAATAATAATGACCAACAAACTACATTCAGTGAATTGGCAAGGATGTTTGGCATCTTAAGTACCTGTACTTCATATGCAGCTGCAATAATGTAAGGTTTAGATGAGAAAATACTTTCCTCTTCTCATTTGTCAAAGTCTTAATGTCTAAGATGACCGCAGGTACTGTGGGATAAAGGAAACCCCTGCTTTTGCACGGCCTGTGGGAGATCCCAAGCAGGCATGTTTTGAGTAGGTATGGCATACAGAAAACAAATACTTGTAAAATTATCACTTTTTAATTAATCCAGAAGTGTTTCTAAGTCTTGTTTAGTTTATAAAAAATGTGTATCCCAGAGCAAAGTACAGATATTAGATGCTAGTATTTAAGGATTTAAGTTTTGCAGTTTTCTGAGCTCTGAGAAGCATCTGCTGCTCAGGGAGAAGGACTGCCTATGGGTTGAACAGTCATAGGGAACAGATGAACTCAGTCACATTGAACTGTAAGTTACTGCACTGGCTGCAGTATGCTGCCCAGTGTTTTTTCGGAACAATCTGATGGACGCCTGGCGTCTAGAAACTGCAGATGGATGTGCGCTGTATAGGTGAAGCTTTACCTCATGTGTGCAATAAGCACATAGGAGCTACTGCATAATTGGTTTGTAGAAGTGATTCAGCTGTGGTGCCCTGGGGACAGGCCAGACAAGGAGTACATGGCTTTAGTTGGATGACAGCACTGTTGCTCTCCATGTGTGCAGTTGTGGTGGTGCAGCTGGGGGGCCCACATGAATCTAAACCTAGTTTCAAGTTTAGACAGGCCCTTAGGTCTTACTGTGAACTCTGCGTGCATGTACACTAATGGCAGCTGCTGCGCTCCAGCACTGTGGTCTTGCAGGAGTGCTGTGTACCTGCTGTGTATGCCAGGCCCCACCTGAGGATGCGTTTGCATGGGAAAGCCGGTAAATGCTGTCAAGTGCAGTATGTGCGTGGGGACAGACACCACGTATGTGGCAGGGGTGGTGGAGGGCTGCTTCACTTGTTTCTTCTTCACTTCTATAACGGTGGTGCATTGTGCCTTTGTAGGCAAGAATGAGAAACCGACCGTGGGCGCGATGCGGCTGCGGGCGCAGAACGGGGTGCCATGGAAGGAGGAGGGGGATAAGGGGGGCGGTCCCCTCACCGCGGCTCGCCGGGGCGCCTAGGCCTGAGGGGGGAGACTACCGCTCCCGAAAGCCTTTGCGCGCCCGCGCGCCGGAAGGCCCACCCGACCATGGCGGCGGCGGAGCCCAGTGCGCCCTTCAGTGGGCGGGGGTAGGGGCGTGGCCGGGCGCGGGACTACAATGCCCAGCGGCGTCTGGCGTATCCGGCGCCTGCGCACGGTGCCAGTCCGGCCGTACTCCGCCGTTGTCGTCGTACGTGGGTGGGTGGGGGGAAGGGAGAGAGCGCGGCGGCGGTGGTGAGGAGGAGGAGGTGGTGGAGGAGGAGGAGGAGGAGGAGGGTGGGGGGGGTGAGAGTTGAGAGTTCAGCCGCCGCTGTCGCTGCTAGCTCGGACTCATGATTCCCATATGCCCGGTAGTTTCGTTCACCTATGGTAAGTAACGGCGCCCAGTCTGTGTGTGTGTGTGCCCGTGCGCGGGGGGAGGGAGGGGATGCGGCCCGCGCGCGGGGCGGGGGAGCGGAGCGGGGCGTGCGCGGGTCCTGAGGTGCCGCCTCTGACCTGGCGCTCGGCGCTCTCTGTCTCTTGTCCGTCTGTCTGTCCCCTCGCCTCCCCCCTTCCCCCGCCTCCTCCTCCCCCCTCCTCCTGCCGGGCCTCCTGTCATGGCCCCGACCGCCGTCGCCGCCGCTGCCGCCGCCTCTCGGTTATCGTCGCCACAGTGCCCAGCCGGCTGGGAGAAGATGCCAAAATGGCCACCGGCAACTACTTTGGATTCACCCATAGCGGGGCTGCTGCCCAGTATAGGTAACGGCCGCGACCCCTCCCTGTCCTGCCCGGCCCCTCCCTCTGCCCGGGCCCGCAGCCCCCCTCTCCCCTCGTCGCCTCCGGTCCCGTGTCCCAGGCCGGAATCTGCCCACCCCCCGCCCTGTGCCGGGCGCCGCTCCTCCGGGATGGCTGTGCCTGGGACCCTCCTGCTTGTCTGCCCCGCCCGCCGGTGTGTTTCCTTATCCTCCTGGTGAGGGCTTCCCTGTATCACCAGTGGTGTGAGGGTGGGGAGGTGGAGCTGGGCACCACGGAGGAGGAGGAGAATCAGCGGCAGCATCAGGTCCCAAGGCCCTTAAATTAAAATGGCCACTTGTAGTCAACACCAGCAGCCGGTTACAGAGTGCTGCCCTTGGGCCCTTCTCCTTCAGCTTCAAGGAAGATACGGCTTGCTTCCCAGGTGTTTGCCCCCATTTGTGTTGGTGTGGGAGGACAGAACCCTTTTTGACATAGTTTAGAACCCAGTCTATGGGAGACTGGATGGAAGAGGGAAGAGCTGAATTGCCAGAAGATGCAGGGAACTTAATTCCATTGGATGTCTCTAATATAATTGATGTTTCTAAGAAAGTAGAGAAGGTACTTTCAGGGCCAGGTACCCTTTTAAAAGATTTCCTACCTTGATATGTAAGACCAGGAGTAGGTCTTCTAGTGCTTAGAACCTGTAATTGTACATCTTGCATAGGCACACTGCTGTAAGTCTTTGTATCTTTGTAGTTTTTGTGTGTCCAAATTGTGTATCGGAGTGTTAAAAAGTAATTGGTAGCACCTATTATCTCACGCTTTCTGAAATTAGATTACTTAATTTGGCAGAAACCATATACAATCAGGAACATCTTCACGTTTTTGACTTGTATTGGAGTAGCACCTTAAAGTACACATTGGAATCTACATTAAATGTTTCATTAATCTGTAATAGGAACCTTCCTTGACACCTTGGCCGTAGTTAATGGGAAAACCAGAAGAATAAAGGAAATACATGATGGGTTATTAACAAACAAATGCAGATCTATGCTACTGTTAACTGGCTATATAAGTTGCCTACCTGACAATAATTTCAGGAATATACAGTTTTATGGAGGTCTTGGGATGACTCCTAATTTCTCTCCATTTTTTCCTGGAAATGGACATAAGGTACATTAAATTTCATTTACTCCAAGGTTTAATAGTTAAAGGAGAGGAAGGATTAAACTTAGTTCATCTTCTGATTCTTACAAGATTAGGTGCTTACAATATGTTTATGTTTTACTACTGAAATTTGGAAGTGAGTTATGGGGTATGAAGGAGATTCTAAAAAGGATTTTCTTTTAAGTAAGCAAATGATTTTTGAGAGAATAATAAACTGAGGTCCATCTTTCTACATTTTTTCAGTGGAGATAGTTTTTTTTAAATTATTACTATTTTTATTGTGGAGCTGAGGTGGTCTCTAGACTCTATGAACCTGAACGACTTGTTTGAAATTTCCTTTTTAATTGCAGTATGAAAACATATAATTGGAATAATGTCGGAGTTTTAAACTTGTGTTCATAGTTACTCCTAAATGTGTTCTTGATAAAATTGAAAACTGATCAGAAGAATCTTTTTTTAACTTGCTATCACGAGTGCAAGATACTTCATTTGTTATCAGTAAAAGACTCTAATCCTGTAAAAGAAACACACCTCTGAAATTGAAGAGACACAGCAATCGTGTTAAAGCAGGCTTTTCATGAGAATAAACTTAATGTTTTGAGCAGAAAACACAGGAGTCACTTAAAATGTCTAAAAGGGAGTTTAGCTTTGAGAAGCAGAGTTGGCAGGTCCCTGGTAGCTTGTTGAGTGTGCTACGAAATACAGTCCACTCTGGTATATTTGAGAAAGAGATGGTGCTGGCAGGGAAAGATAGTGAAAGACATAATATTGCAACTAGTCCTCTAAGATTGTTACTAGTATTTGAATGAACAGTTTATAGAATAATAAAGTTATTGCATTCTTAGAAACCAAGATAACAGATAAACAAATGGATGTTTATCTGCACAGTTAAAACACAGGTGAGCCTCCTAAATCTGTCAGAAATTCTGGCTACAAGACTAATCTGTAGGTTTTAAAAAAGTGCTGAAAATAGCAAGTTGTTTTGGGAGGGCAAACCAGACACTTGCAGTTGAAGACCTTAGTTCTCTGATATATGCTGTTTAGAAATCCCGGTGCTGTAGTTTTTATAGCAAGTAACAGAAAGTAACACATTATTGGTGACGTTCGTGGGGGTGTTCTCTTGACAAAATGGCTGTAAAAAATTCTGCTGCATAAGGAGAACTTTAGGCTGCAACTTTTACAGGAATCTCAGTCAGTGCTTCCTAGGGATAACATATAGAACAACATCATGTTGATCTGAGCACTTACTTCACCTAAGCACAAAGAATCTGTGTGATTCTTCATAGGATACACACCTTTCTCAGAATATCTCAAAGTATTTAACTGTTAAATATTCAGCTGAAGTCATGCAGAAATACCACCACATCCACCATCCCGCTAAACTTTGCATCAGAAAAAAGGCAATAAATAAATAAGTGATTGGAAGCATTTTTGTTCCTTACAGTGCTGTCACTGCATAAAATATCCTGCTGCCCTCCTCATTCAAAATTCTTTGTGTGCACTACCCAGTAATAATACCATGACTTAATGAGAGAAGCATTAGGCCATGCAAATACCAAATACAGGACATTTCTTTGACTATAGCAATACCTTACAGTTTGTGCTTTCTGCTAGTGGTGGTATTAAGAGCCTAGGGTTATAATCCTGCATGCATTGCAAACTTTGCCCGTTACTTCTTTAAGTAATTGTATTAATCCTTCTATGTAGGAGCCTGGAATAAATGTGGAATTTGGTGATACCAGTCCTCTCTTTGTGTGTGCATGCTCCATAGGTCACCTGAACTGCTGTGTGTCTATTCAGTGTGAAGTGAACAGCCTCATATTGGCTTGTCTTTCATGTGTGAAGACCGTTGGCATTCTTGATTCAGTGCTGGAGAGAGACATAGTTATGCCTTTACTCTAAAGTTGGCCGATTTAAACGTGGGGATGATGGTGGAGAGAGATGGGCATTGCAAAATGTTTGGACAGAGAGTGTGCAAATGTGATAGTCTCATTTAATTAACCCTGTGTTAAGATTTTTGTTCCTGTTAAGAAGGTGAGGCGTCCTTTAACTGTCTGAGTTTCATCTTGGTGATATTCATTCTGTGCCCCTGCTCTTTTGAGACAGGCCACAGATGGGAGATTCTTGCGTTGTTAGAAGTGATTTGTTAACTTTGAAATGCCTTCAGGTAGTGTGAATATGACTAAGTATGGTGAGCCTTCACAGGTAAAGGCAATTTTAGCGGTTTCAAGTCCAGAGCAGACCACAGCGCCTGTGAGTTTAGATTAAGTTGCAGTCTTCTAGACAGGCATATCAAAGTGAACTCTTGCAGTTATAGCGGGTTTGGAATTCAAGTACAGTGTGCAATGTTACAGGAGTTGGAGGCTATAATTGGGTATTGGAGGTAGTAACTGGGGAGGAAAGATACCTCACTAATCAGAGGAGCCTTTGTAGTTTTTAGGAGGGGGGGTCGGTCAACTACTTGAAAACTGCAGCAGAATCGTGTCTTTAGGAACCAAGCACTTGGGGGATTTTTTCTGTTAACGGTATAGTAATGTCCTTTGTAGATGCAACCTCAAAATGGATTGATGGTTGTAGGCTTAACTCTGGGGTATTGAATTGCATGTAAAATTTTGCGTGCTACTAAAATGCAACAATGGTAGATTTAAATGTAGTTGCATTATTGGTACTAGAAAAGCAAAGTAGTACCTTAAGACAGGAAATACAGTGTTTTAAGAAGTGGATACAGTTTTCCATGCTAGTGAAGTTTCTTTACTTTTAAAAAAAGCTTGCCAATTTTAGCATTTTTTCTGTTTACCACCTTCGTTAATGATCTAGATGATGGGGCAGTGTACCCTCAGCAGTTTTGCTCAAGACACAAAACTGAGAGGAGTGGCTGATACGCCAGAGGGTTGCACCGACATCCAGAGAAGAGAGATTTGGATGGGCTGGAGAATTGGGCAGACAGGAATCTCACAAAGTTGAGCAGGAGGAAGTGCAAAGTTCTGTACGCAGGGAGGAACAGCCCCATGCACCAATGTGTGCAGGGCGACACCAGCTGGAAAGCAGCTTGGCAGAAAAAACCTGGTGGACACCCAAGCTGAACATGAGCCAGCAACGTGCCCTTGCAGCACAGAAGGTCACTGGCATCCTGGGCTGCATTAGGCAAAGTATTGCCAGCAGGTCAAGGGAGGAGATCCTTCCCCTCCCCCCACAACAGCTCTGGTGAGGCCACACCGAGTCCTGTGTCCAGTCCTGGGCTCCCCAGTACAGCAGAGACGTGGATGTACTGGAGAGTCCGGCAGTGGGCCACAGAGATGATGAAGGGACCGCAGCACCTCTCCTACGAGGAAAGGCTGAGAGAGCTGGGACTGTTTAGCCTAGAGAAGAGAAGGCTGCGTATACGTTACATGTGTGTGCATATATATATATATTTATATATGCATACAATGTATATAAATACCTGAAGGAAGAGTGCCAAGAGGACAGAGCCAGGCTTTTTTTGGTGTTGTCCAGTGACAGCACCAGAGGCAGTGGGCCCAAACCGAGACACGGGATGTTCCCTCTGAGCCTCAGGAAGCACCTTCTTACTGAGAGGGTGACTGAACCCTGGCACAGGCTACCCTGGGAAGTTGTGGAGTCTCCGTCCTTGGAGATCCTAAAAAACTCTCTGGACACTGTCCTGAGCAACAGGCTGCAGGTGGCCCTGCTTGAGTAGCGGGTTGAACCAGATCACCTCCAGAGGTCCCTTCCAACCTCAGCCACTCTTCTGTGATTTTGACAGGGGAAAATGTTTGTAGTTGGTGATTTTTCAGGCAGATGTAAAATCCAAGCTCATTGCTTTTTTTGTCTTGTGTGTTATCATTGTGAATATGGCTGTTGACAAGACTTGAATAAATTCAGTGTTTTGGTAACGAAGAAAGCAGTATAGGTGATGAACTGTCATGTGTTCAGCTGAGTAAAGGGAGGTAGATACAGAGCGTAAATTGCAACACTTTAGAGTTATGTTGTGATACACAGTGAGGAAGATGTTGCAGATTTTGGATTTAAATCAGATCATGAGACTAAATGTGAAGATTAAGAAAGCAGTAAGGGTATATTGAAAATCTTTGAGGTGAATTACTGATTGTGTATGGTTAAGCTACCTAGTAGCAATGTGTTCTTTGTTTGTAATGGAAGGATGCATGAATGATCTTAGAAACAAGGAAGAGAAACTCTGAATTGCTACAAAGAACTATCTTTTCTAGGCCTTATGTAGTTAAACCATAGAATATGTTACTAGGAGCTGCTGAAATTTAACAGAATTCAAGAGGGGATTGCATATTTGCATGCCTTCAGGCCTTTCTTTGGGTTAGAGTGAATTGTTTTACAATGTTCTGTTCACAAAATCGTAATAACGGAAATACTTCTCATTAAAGTTCTGAAAAGATGTATTCAACCTTCATTGAAATTTTATGCCCACAGTGAATAGCAGGTTCTAGAAAAACAACTGAAGTCACTTCTGAAGTATAACTTACTGTAGTGCGATACTTCATTTCACTGTTTTCTGCTGTTTTCAAGTATGTTCAGGACGAAAAAAGCTCACTTAATTGTTGGTTTAAAAATTATTATTACTTTGCTTTTACTTTGCCCAGGTACCATTAACACACCTGAAACTTCATCTGATGAGTTATTCAAGGATCTGAAAAAGAAGCAGATAGTAGTTCTTCTTTCGGTTTTTGTAGAGTTAGGACATACTTGTTTCAGTCTTCATATCTCTGAAAGAAAAACTGCAGAACTGTTTTTTCTGTTCTACTACTAATAGAATAATCTATGAAACTTTGAGAAATGTGGCAGTTAGGTCTTACCAGCTACGCTTTCCTTAATGCTAAAATCTTCAAATGTTCTTAAAAATTAGAATTCAAGAAATAAGTTTTAATTGGGGGGCAGGAGGGCTGAGTTTAATATATTTGTAGTTTAGAAATTATTTTAAGTGTAGCTTAAATGCGGTGCTAAGCTAGCCTGAAAATCACTTCTTTAAATGAAAAAAAACCCCAACAAATCAAAACCTGCAAGGAGTATATTTTACTGTATACTCCTCAGTTAGAATAATATAGAATAAATTAGAATAATATGGAATAAGTTAGAAAAATATAGAAATAAATAGAAGTTGTAATTTCTGATGAAGCTTGTAGCTTGGATAGAGGCAGAATTGGTTTTATTCCTGGTCATAATTCTGTATCGATATAACACTCTTCAGAAAACTGAAGCAAAAATATTTAAGATGTTATATCTCTCTAGGAAGAGAGCTTCCAGTGTTCAGCACCTTAAGCAGAGCTGAAATAGCAGCAGCATTAATGTGTGTGTGCATATGTTGGCTGGTACTACAGAGGTACGCTGGAGATCAGAGTGTTTGTTTTTCTTCAGCTTACATGCACATGAGTTACAATTTCTGTTTTTTAAATAGAATCAGCATGGTGGAAAGCAAGGCTCATAAGGAACCTTTTATGTGCTTCTTCTAGATAAACCTTTTGTGCTATATATCTTCTATTTTCCCCTAAATGTAGTCCTCTGACAATAATTGCTACAGATGCCTTAAGTTTCTTAATGCATGACTTACTCCACAAATATCTTAATGTGGAAAATAAAATACCTTGCAATCTTAAGTCAGCTGAAGTTATTACTTGGCAAAATAGTGTTGTATTTTCTTGATATTGTTAATGTACAAAAAAGTGTTCTACTTTCAATTCACTTTTTTACCAATGAAGCCTCAACAGTTTTTTACTAGAAGAGGCCAGTGGCTGGAAATGAAAAAGGGCACGAGCCAAGTGTTCTACAGAGAATTCAGTATTTGTTTCTTAATTGCTCTTAGTTCTCTGTCATTTGGGGGGGATCTATTACAGGGAGTCCAGACCTTCTGTCAGTGTTTCTATATAAAAGTAAGTAGCAGGTGAGGGTGTGCTGGTTTTGTCCAGAATAAAGTTAGTTTTCCTCACAGTAGCTGGTATGGGGCTGTGTTTTGGATGGGGATGTTTTAGTTATTGCTGAGTGGGGGATGTTGTAGTTATTGCTGAGCAGTGGTTACTGAGATTCAAGGTCTTTTCTGCCTCTCACAGCAACCTAGCAGCAAGCAGGCTGGAGGTGCACAAGAAGTTGGAAAGGGGCACAGCTGGGACGGTTGACCCCAACTGACCAAACGGATATTCCATACCATGTGACACAGGCCAAGTGTTTAACAAAAAATACTTTTTCTTGTGCACTGTAATACAATAATTGTGAATAAGGAATTAATTCTCCTAATTTTGAGGTTACTTCAGTAGGATAAGGAAGATGAAGGCAGGCTAGGTGTACACTGGAATGCAAAACTTCTGAATAGGAGCAAGCTTATTTGGGAGGAGGAAGCAAAGAGCATGGGGAAATAGCAATATGCATATAGCATTTTAAAGCAAGTGGAGAGAGACAAAACACATTAGGCAAGATGCTGGAAATGACCTTCTGTAGTTGACTGAAACGTACATCTACAGATCCTGGAGCAGAACAATTGAGTGCAACATGTAGACTGTAAACTAGCCCTGGGTAGGATAGTGAAAATGCAGCAAAATAGAAATCTGAGCTGGAAGATCAGCATCGAAATATATGTGGCGTTCCTAGAAAACAGGAATTAAAGTCAGCTGGGTGGGGAAGCCCTGTTACTATTGTGATCACCTAAAGAAATGTGTGTGGTATGAATAAAATACATTCTTCTTGAATGAAAATTTCTGGTGGAAAAGGTAATGTGATAAGACAGTACAGCAGAGTACCATTTGAAGTTGGCAGGTCCTTCACCCGTAATTTCTTAAATCAAAGGGTGATGTTTATTTTGGTAGTAAATCAAAACACTGTAAGAATTGTAACGTGAAGTTATATTGAATTGAATCATCACAAACTGAGTTTGCCTTATGTAAATGTCTAGAGCTCACTTGCTTTTAAAACTGAAGCTTTTCTAAACTACAGAAGAAATCGACAATGAGGGTGCTCAGACACTAGGACAGGTTCACAATCTCCATTCTTAGAGATGATCAGAACCTGACTAGATGAAACCCTGAGAAACCTAATGTAATTTGAAATTAGCTGTGCTTTGAGCACTGGATTAGAACAGATGACCTCCAAATCTTTGTTTCAACCTAAATTATTCTGTGATTTTTAAGCCTAACCTAGGTAACAAAGCCAGCTGGACCATGTATCTTCTCATATGAAGAGAGCTGGAATTCCTTGAACTGAAAGATGCTAATGAGGATATTAGAATTTATTTTGCAGAAGAGAAGAATTGATCTTCAAAGAAAACTGGCTAAATTACCAGGTCAATGAGCTTCCCTTGTCTGTTGTGTTGCAGTACCTGTTTGCGTGTCCTTAGCCAATAGAACATACAAAGTAATTTGGTTCAACTCTTTCCCACTGTGTTGGGGGATTAAGCTAAACCAAATTACTTTCTTTGTTGTGGTGAAGAACTGGCATGTGGTTTGTTACTGTAGCTTAGCTGACATACTCTGTTTCATTGTTGCTCTATAACTGGATCATGTGCCTAAGTCTTTTGGAGTCTTATTTATTGGCACTAAGTTGAAATATATGATGTGGAACAGTATAGGAGATCATTAGTTAAGGTAGAGATTAGTAAGAGAATTGTAGAGAAGGAGCTGGTAGAGGTGGTTAGAATTAGAAGAGTGGTTATCAAATAGGAATAATTGCAGTGGAGCTCCCTGGATATTGGTTCTGAGTCTTACTTAATATTTATATTAGTATGGCATGTTGTGATGTTTGATGCAAGGAAATTATTGTCAATACAGAGGTGGCTTTACAAGAAGCTGCTGTGAGGAAGCTACACTGGAAAGGAAGTGCTGTTTGGAGCAAAGCAGGTAGCACAGCTGAAACTTCATCTGAAATGATGTATACAGTTCTTGCCATCTGTAGTGAAAAAAGAATAGATAATACTGTGATAGATGCATAGATTAACTGCAAGACAGATCAATGGAATAGGTAGTGTGGCAAAGTAAGCTAGGAGGAGGTAAGTTCACCTCAGCAAATGTGATGAGGCACTAACTACCAAACAAGGACAAAAACTTGTAAATTAAATTAAGAAGTTGGCACAAAAATATTTTCATGTAAATTAATTACAAGAAAATTGATGGTCATCTTAATTTTAAAAGGTATTCAGTAAGACTGTGGGGAGAAAAAGAATGTCATGAACTTAAAGAAGATGTTGCTGTAACTAACTTTTAAAAAGGAAGAAGCACTCAGTTATAGAATATTTTTCTTGCAGTCTTGCAAACTCGATCACTAGCTCTGCATGATGTTGCAGAAGCAAGGGGAACAGGTTTGCTAAAATAAACATGGTCATAGAACTGTATTAGCCTTAGAAATCTGATGATTTGGGCTGTTAATTCTATACCATGATAAGGAATTTCGGTTAAAAAATAGTGTAAAAGAAATTAAACTCTCTGTACCAGAATCTTGTTAATAGTCCTGATGATAATGATCATAATCTCTTCACAATATTAAATACTGGAAACTGTCAGGTAGCTTTAATCCTACATATTCTGAGAACAAAAAGGTTTCCTTTAATAAACTTGACTGGCACTGCTAGTTTGTAGTGTATTGTGAGCACTGTATTGTATTTTGTAGTAGTAACTTAAGCACAGTTTCATGAAACTTCGAAGAGCCAAATTAAGGCTTCCTGTACAGGTCCCTTTTCTTTCTCATAGGATCATAGAATGGTTTGGGTTGGAAGGGATCTTAAAGACCTTAAAGAAGGGACGCCTTCTGCTAGACCAGGTTGCTCAAAGCCCCATCCAACCCAGCCTTGAACAAACACATCTCTTCCATTTTTATTCCACCCCCCCCCCAATTTCCCTGTGTATAACTTAAATGGTTTCTGGCACTCAGCTGACTTTTTTGTAAATTCTAGTGTTTCTGACATGTCTACCATGTTAGAAAACGAGCTGAGCACAAAAAACCCAACTTGTTTTCTGCTAGATTAATGACTTAATCAGTGCACTGAATAGCTTGACAAGTAGCAGAACTAGCACCAAGGATGGGATAGGATGGCATAGCCAGGTTTTTTACATGAAAGGAGGAAAAAATGAGGGTGGGGATAGGGTGGAGCAAGGCTTTCCTTGTTGACAGTATTGGACTGTTGATGTGTTCAACTGCAGTCTGAGTTAAACAGACTGCTGTCTGTTTTCTCAATTTTATGTGTTTTTAGTAGATACATAAAATGGTAATTACCTCACAATTTTTGCCTTTCTGTACTGTTATGTAGATAATGTGCCCTAATTTTATAGACCATCACTCACTTCTACTGTCATAAAATAATCTTCCTGAATTGTCTGATGGAGTCCAATTTCTCACCTTAAACTGACAAAACAGAGAATCTTCCTGTGTATGTCAAGTAGGAGGAATTTTTCCAAGCAATAGTGAGAGCTACACCAAAGAGTTTTAGTCTTTTCCTTCTACTGTTATGCTAAAAAATTGAAAATAGAATGAAACATAGTGGTGAGTACAGCTCACAACTGAAATAAATTTGAATGTGCAAGTGGTCTTTTAAGGAATTAGGTGCCTACAGTGGGAATAAGGTGGAGTCCAGGTGTGGAAGTCCAATAATAATAAAATTACTGTTTCTGGTGTGAGAATTTTTTTTTAATTCAGCAACATTAATGGGTTCTGCTGTAATTAAAATTACAAAATCAGTTTTTCTAAAAATAAATAAAAAATACTAAACACAAGGGAGTTATGCTAATATCTTTTGCAAAAATAATATAGTATGTGTAGTTAAAAAGGTGCTTTGTTTCTGGTAGTTATATCAGAGACAATATCTCGGACTTTAGGAGAAAATATTAGCATAACCTTATGCAGTTCATTGTGCCAGTGAGTATGTTTGCTTCAAGTGAGATTTCATTTTTATTTGGTTTCTACTTTCTTCTGAAAAATAGGGGATACTACCTCCTTGATAGGCATAGCGTTGGTTTTGAATTATCTTTTAATAGTGCTATGGACATGTGAAACCCTATAGAGATTCTTAAGTACTATTGAACAACAGTGCGGAAAGTATACTGAAAAATTGAATCCCTGCTTCATTTAATTGTTCCAGATAGTGATATTTTGCCTTGTTCATTTTGATTAAAAATCAAAGTAACTATTCTAAGCTTCTAATCATAATGCACAGTTACACATCAATATAGGACGATAGTACTAGTGTCTGTTCAACTAATTAAAGTTTTGAAGCCATGGGTTTTTATTTCTGCTTGTTTTACTCATTCTTAGGAAATAGCCACATACTGATGTCCTACCTGCAAATTTTAGAGAGGCAGATTAGTCTCAGCATGTGCCTGGAAGATTGCCAGAGCTCTGGTAGCAGTCTTCTTGCTCGATCTCACTGTCCTTTTGATTGCTTCATGTTGTGAGGCAGTGGAGTTTTGTACATGCGAGTGGGGCCAGCTTTGTAATTCTAAACTTTTTTTTGGGAGAGGTTCAGCATTGGAGGTGTGTATTTAGTATCTGCCTTAAATGTAAGAATTCTGAGCTAATTTTCATGGAAGACTTTATATCTTATTGCTTTAATATGTTTTATTGAAAAACTTCATGCAAGTGCAGGTCAGTTGTGAGCTCTCGCAGAAAAGTAGTGTTTCTTAATATAACAGGGATGTCAGTTTTGTTGGAAGAACTACTAAACCATTTAAAAACTTGTCAGTCATGAAAAGATAAGTTTAAGGCTTTTGTATTATTTTGAATGAAAGACTTGTGGTGTTCTGTTTGAAAAAAACCCACACAAATTTGCCCCTTGCTAAGAAGGTCATCAGCTGCATGATAGATGTTCCTCCACAGAAATGTCAACATTATAACAGCCTTTTTAATGGGTGTGGAAGAGAGGTGGTAAGAGCCATTGAAGTGTAGCATAGGTAGATCGCTGTTCCAGGTCTCTTTGTAGAACAGACAAGTATTAATCAGATCTGGGATTTTGAAATGTGTAGGCATTAGCTTTGAATGTGGATTAATCTAATTACTTGCTGCCTTTTTCCAATGTAGCCAGCAGCCAGCTTCAGGTGTAGCGTACTCCCATCCAACTACAGTTGCCAGCTACACTGTCCACCAGGCACCCGTCGCTGCGCACACGGTTACTGCAGCTTATGCTCCAGCAGCAGCTACAGTTGCAGTAGCCAGGCCTGCTCCAGTAGCTGTTGCAGCTGCTGCAACAGCTGCTGCATATGGAGGCTATCCTACAGCGCACTCAGCTACAGACTATGGTTATACGCAGAGGCAGCAAGAAGCTCCGCCACCACCACCTCCTGTCACTACACAGAATTACCAGGTGGGTTCCAAAAGAATTACTTCTGTTGTATGATTTTTAAATGACCTGTTAAAATGAGGAGGCCTGTTTGGGTAAGAGAATGTGATGATATTTACATTTTTTTCTTCTAGGAATTGCAGTTTGAGTACAACTCCAATAACTTAGTAGCAAAACCTCATAGAATGTGAAGTGACTGCAGTGTGATATGGCCCATGTAGAGGAATGTCAGCACTACTACTACAGAAACTTAAGATTTCAGATGTTTACATAATAAGCAGTGAAGGGATATTTACCTCCAAGTGATTTTGTGAAACTACTGCTGAAAAAAGCAGTAGTGTCTTGTCTCAGCTAGCTTGAATGTTTGAGTGGCATGTGGTAAACTGGGTCATGGAACTGATGTAGCTGAAAAAAACTGTCCCATTAAAAATTTTCAGTGGAGGTGGAAATAGTTCCCTTGTCAGATTCCTGGGTGCCGCAGGAGTTCTAGTGCCAAACACGGGGCTAGGAGATTGCCCTAGAAGAGGAACTACCCGTTGCATGGGTTTGGGTACCTTTTGTGAGATCACTGCCTAACCTCATGTGGCTACAGGTTTCTACAAAAGGGAATTGTTTGTTTTCGTCTTCGATGTTGAAATAGTATGCGTTGTGTAATGGTTTTTTAACCTTCTAGTCCTAAGGTTATCAAGGCAACATCTAAATTCTAATTGGTATTCTAGTTTGTTTAAAAGGACTGTACTGTTGCTGCATGTTCTCAGTTCTTTTGTACAGAGGTTATGATTTGTTACATGTGGTAATTAATCATAACATAGGAGAATTTCTAGTAGCATGTGTACTCATAATTATGAGGTCAGTTAGCAGATGCATTCGGATAGAAAAGAGTACACTAAATAAGAATAGTTTCAGTTTACACAGGTTGGATGGAAAAGAGATTTTATTGTTACATTTCTTGAAATAAAAAAAATAATTTATACATTAATCCATTTTAGCTATATGCTTTACTTCCCCTCAGTTGATCACCTCTTTATACTTTACCATAAATATGGTGAGGATGAGAGAATATATGTACATACATACAGTGGCTTCCTGGCCCTGCCATTCTAAGCTTAGTAGCAATCTCCCGAGTTATAAAGGTGTTGAATGGGCTACTTGCTTTGCCATTATAGACTAGATATAGTTCCCTAATGGACTAGTTGATACACCAAAAAGTAAATAAGTCTTTAATTCATACTCTAAAAATTTAACCTTAAAAGTATTGTTAATGATGGTATTTTTAAAGCCAATAGAGCGTCATGTTTGTAAACTTGTGAATTTATTATGGTGTTTTTTCACTTCATATTTTACAGAAGTGTAATTTGATACAGTCATCATGAAAAACTAGTGAAAGTAGTTGCTTTTCAGCAACAAAAATAATTTGTAGAGAAAGTGATTTAATAGCATGAGGTTAATTACTGTATCAAGTCTGAAAAAGACCATCAGGGCTGTTTTCAGGCCTGAAGTATCTATAAATGTAAATCTAATTTCTTTAATACATTTATTTGTATATACTGTATCTGTAAATATGTGATTTAAACTGCTTTAGTTGACCAGAAGAAAATACATTGTTTCTTTGACTCTGCTAATGACTGTTATTACTCCAGATACATACTTAAATGAGAAATTTGCTGGGTTTTCCTTTTTGAATTTTTAGGATTCCTATTCTTATGTTCGATCTACCGCCCCAGCTGTAGCTTACGACAGCAAGCAATACTATCAACAGCCAACAGCAACTGCAGCAGCTGTGGCTGCTGCTGCCCAGCCTCAACCTTCAGTGGCTGAATCATACTACCAGACAGGTAGGTGACATGATTCAAACTGCTGTCATTATACACAGTCAGTGTATACTTCAATACCTTAAAAATAAGTTTTTTGAATATTTCACATTATCCAGATTTTTTTTAGTTTTGTCATGTAATCTCTGTCAATATGTAGAGAAATTCACTGCACCTAGAACTTGAACGTTATTGTGACGCTGCTATAAGTAGCTGTCTCTGAGGTTTGGATTATTATTAAATACACTCAAAACATACTTCTAGTCAGCCTTCTTGATGATTTGTTTAGAAACCTTGCTGAAGGAGGTTTAGATAGTCAATGGTGGGTTCAGATGATAACTTCATTAGACTCTTTTTTTAATTCTTTATTTACTTTATGTAGTTCTTTAATTATGATTGCTACAAAACAAAAATCCTATTTACTTCTTTTACTTTAATTAGAACTAATAAGAAAGTTCAAGTGTACTTTGGTTTAGTGTACTCTAATAAAACTGTTGAATGAGAAGGTTGCTTAAAAACCTGGCAGCACTGTTTAAAATAAACAAATCTGAGGCTTACTAGTGTGAGCTGTGACATGATCAAACAGTTGTGTGATACATGGTACACAATGCGTGATCATGACTGAAGAAAAAAACCACACCAAAACCCCAAAAAGAACCCCAAACCCCACAAAACCAACCACAACACAAAAAAACAAAGCCAATCAAAAAACCAAAACAAACCCCACTTGTTATGCATTTATTCCCCAGCATATTGTTAAGGATCACTTAATATGGTTTGCATTTCAGTCAACTAAAACATGTCAATGATTGTATACTTCTATTTTCTATCCTAATTAGCTCCAAAAGCAGGATATAGCCAAGGGGCAACTCAGTATACCCAAGCTCAGCAAACACGACAAGTGACAGCTATAAAACCTGCAACCCCAAGTCCAGCAACAACTACATTTTCTATATATCCGGTATCCTCTACTGTGCAGCCAGTAGCAGCTGCAGCTACTGTTGTTCCATCCTATACTCAAAGTGCAACATACAGTACAACAGCGGTTACTTACTCTGGTAAGAATTTTGCATATTATGCTGCTGGGATCTTTGCAGTTGCTACAGGAGAGGCTTTAAATACTCAGAATTTTAGCAGTTCTTTTTCAGTTACATCATAGTCTACGGAGAATTATCAACCAATCAAATCGTAATGGCAAAATATTTTGCTGTACCTTTAAAAGAGGTTTGGTGTTTGTGTATGCCTATTTTGTTACATATGAGAATATATAAAGCATTGGCATTGCTGCATTGCACAGTGTTTTGTGACTAACTGTTAAGGTTTGGAAAGAAAAGATGGGGGATAGAAAAAAAATAAGCAAACACACAGACACAGATATTGCCCAGGGAAATTGGAAGGGAGCATGCTGCCATCAAACAGCAATTACAGAGACAGGGAGGAGCTGTTCAATATGAATCTTGTAAGTTTGAGCTGTCTTGACTCAACATGGGAGGAGAATGGGTGCTGAAAAAAAGACTTTGCTTCAAATGTTAGAAATCTGAAAAGTAGTTAAAGATGGAAAGATGTTAACTTTATGGCCAGATGATAAATCAACTGGCGTATTATAGCTACCTTGAACTCTGTTTAGTTTTGTTTTCTGTTTAAAAGGGATTTTAAGACTTCTTTGAGACAGAGCCTGATCAGAGGATTTAAATAGTTGAACCAGTAGATTAGAAATTTTATGGGAAAACTGGCTCAGAGGCATGAAAGCCCAGTTTCCTTCATTTATTCAGCTTTGATATTAGAAATCAAGGACTGCATAGCCAAGTTTTAGCAGGAAAGCAGCTTCTCTGCCCTAAAACATATGAAGTCATTGAAATAGAATGTAATTGCACTAGCCATTCTGTCTTCATATTTTTTTCCCCTTCTCTACATAATGTCTGTCCTCCTTGACATTTGGAAACTTGAACAGTAAATCTGGTTCTAGAAGACTGCTTACTTCAAGCGGCCTTTGATAAATCTTTTATTAAAATTCTTGTTATACCATACTCAGTCTAACCAGATGTACCAGGAAATTTTACATACACTTTTGGGATGCTTTGATATAGCTAACGTAACTGTGTGTCTGCGAAGATGTCTAAAATCAAATATATTCCTGATACAATTGGTAGCTATATATTTGTGTACTATGAAACATCAAGAAAAATTCAGGTCGCCTAACAAGATCTCAATAAATCATGTATGTCCTGGCCTGCCCCCCAAATTCTATTATGCAACATGTTTTGCATTAGTATATTATGTAATTGATACATGATGTACAGTGTGGTAACATATATTTTATTTTGATTTTTGAGGTACCTCTTATTCTGGCTATGAAGCTGCGGTGTATTCAGCTGCATCGTCCTATTACCAGCAGCAGCAGCAGCAACAGAAACAAGCAGCAGCAGCTGCTGCTGCTGCTGCAGCAACAGCTGCTTGGACAGGGACCACCTTTACTAAAAAGGCACCATTCCAAAATAAGCAACTGAAACCAAAACAACCTCCCAAACCGCCCCAGATCCACTACTGTGATGTTTGTAAGATCAGCTGTGCTGGACCACAGGTACCTATAATATGTAATATCCTGTCATACACTTTAGTCATAATCTCTTCAACTAAAAATCTGACTGCTTTAACAGTATTTATTAATTTGTAAAGGCCTTATTCTATACTTCTGTTAAAGGAATAATTAAATGAAAATGTGTGCTATTGTAGAAAGAGTTCCTATGAGAAGATAAAAAGATAAATCTTTTAGATTTTGAATGTGGCTTGCTTTTTTAACATAGCAAACTTCTTAAAAAATACTTTTTTTTCAGAACTATGGAATTACATACATTTTTGTGAACTGTAAGCCTGAAAGTTTATTCTTCATAGTATTCCAGCATCCCAGTTTAGTTTCACAGTGGGTACAAGTGTGTACAAAGTAGATAACCAATTCTTGCAAAGTCTTGACATGTGTGTGGCTAAACAGTTCTTGCTGTTTGGGTAAATTTGTTATTTCCCACCCTGTCTGCTCTCTGGATTGCTAGTGTTGGTATAGGAAGAAATACCAACTTCTGCATTTCACTTTCAGCACCGCTTTATTTATGCACCACCTTCTTTTGAATTTTCTTTTTTAGTTCTCTCAATACACTTGATCATTGTGGTCTTGTAGTTTGAGGAAAATTCAAAATCAAGAATAATAGAATGCAATGCGGAAAACTGCAGTTTTCCAATCATATCAAGTTTTCAATGGTACTATCTGTTGACCAGTGCTTGATGAAATGAGAATTAGAGGAGAAGAGCCCATATTGTATTACCTAAAAGTGGCATCCTGGTAATGGTGAAGAGAATTTCTTCACCTTAGAAGTAGCATGCTATTAATGGCTTTAGAGAATGTCATATGGAAGAAATGTTCAATGTAGGAAGTGTTTCTTATACAAAGCATGTGTGTTATACTATTTTCTGTATTACATATATTCACATGAATGATGAAGCAGGACAAAGACAGCTTTTTTGTGTGTGTATTGTTTATTTAAACAGACTTACAAAGAACACCTAGAAGGCCAGAAACACAAAAAGAAAGAAGCAGCATTAAAAGCTTCCCAGAACACCAGTAGCAGCAGCACTTCTGCTCGTGGAACTCAGAATCAGTTGCGCTGTGAACTTTGTGATGTGTCTTGTACAGGGGCAGATGCTTATGCTGCCCACATCCGTGGAGCCAAGCATCAGAAAGTAAGAGTTCTCTCTTATTCTTATTTTACAAGGGATTTCTGTATTTCTTCCATTGTTTTTTCTTATGTTAGAGAGGAGAAGATACTGATATGTAGAAACAACAGAATTTGAATTGTTTTCTTTACAGATGTTTAAATCTGCTTTTTGTTTCAAACTTGTCTTTAAGCTTACTGTTAGAATGGCCTTGCTGGGAGAAAGGGGGAAAAATATTGCCATGGCATCATTGAGAAGAGTGTGTTTTGGGGAAAGTTATGTAAACTGTAGGAAGAAGATGTGGGATAAGATGGGGAAAAGAGTCCATGAGGACACAGTAGTAGTATGCTTGTACCTCCTAACTGTTTTCAGTGCTTTTCTTGGCATTAATCTTACTCACCTAGTGCTGTGAAGCTTTCAGTGCACTTTGAAACACGGTAATCTGAGTCAGTGCCAAGGGGGACACATCACTCTTTGGTATGTTTTGTGAAGAAGACTTGCATATGGGAGCAAGGAATGATGTCCTGTAGTAGATTTATAATGAGTATGTTTGGAGGTTTTTTGGTTAGCGTGTTTTCTTTAATGTTTGAGTGCTTTTAGTTGGGCATTCTGGAATAAAGACTGTAGGCTGCTCTGTGAATGTGACCTGTGTTTTAAATTTGGCCATGCAATAGTAAATGGAATGCCAGTGTAAAATGTGTGTTTAGGTATTGCAGATTTTCCTCATAACTCTGGAAATATTAGTGTCAGTAACAAATACAGTGTTAATATTCAGCTTTTATAGCTCTTGGCATCTCAGAACACTGTGCAAAGTTGCGGGGACGCAGCTTGATGCAAGCAAATGTCAATTTATTGTACAGAAGCACGAGTTTATATACTCTTTCAGAAGCTGCGCGTTTTAAACAGATTGGTTCTTGAAGCTAAGCATTGCATACTAGGCAATCCCCGATTGGTGGTTAACTGCCATCAATTAACAGCAAGGTGTTACCTTTCCTTGGCACCATCCGTCTCCCACTCCCCTGTGCTCTGTAAAGATGTCTCATCATGTTAATTGTTGTCTAGACAAGCTCGAGCACATTCCCCTCAGCTAACTGGTCGCCACGCATGGTCCTAGTTTCCAGCCCGCTCCTGCATCTCCCCCTTCCTGTTGCACAAAAAGAACCTTTGAAACTGAATGAGTAAAAACAAGGTATAAGTAATAGAACAAATAAAAAAAGCAACTAAGACATATTATCAGTGTCAAAATAACCCACTGTCTCTGTTCCGTACAATTTTACAATTTCCCCTTTTTGTTTTTGAACAGCTAGTACAAGGCTTGCCATGTTCTGCAGGGCCCTTGCAAACATGACAGCAACCAAGGTAATAGCAAACAAACAATACTGCCAGTTGAGTGAAGGAATGCCAAAAAGGCTGAAATCTTCTCAGATTTTGATAACATGTTGCTGCAATGGGGCGCCTAAAATCCACGCAGCGCATACCATCAAAATCCTCACAGCCATGTCCTTGAACCAACAGCAAAAAGCAGTGGCAATTTTGACTCACATTCTTAACTGCCTACCAAACAAGGTGATTTAACCCTTTAATGCTTTCCCTGCTGTTACTCTGGATAAGAGAAGAACCGCTGCGACACGTTCCCATCATAGCCTCCTACTACATTAGCATCTACAGAAAGAGAATTATCGACATTCAAAGTGTAAACAATATCATCTTCTTTTGGATTAACATTATACATAGGTGGAAGGGCACACCAAACAAGAATTGGTTCAGTCAAAAAGTTTGAAACATCGCATGCCTTCTCTGAACATACCTCTGGGGGCATTCCCTTCATTCCCTCTCTTTTTTATGCAAAGAGAAACACTTTTACCATAACAGAGAAGCCCCTATTTACATCTCTGAGCCCGGACACAAACCGCAGCTGTATGCTCCACCAGGCTCAGGGCAGAAATCTTTCATGTAGTTACATAGCTATATATCTCTACAAGCATGCAGACACCTATTAAACACTAGATAACCATGTTTATCTTTCCTATTCTCCTTCACAATACCCAGCTGTTCTCTTGTTATGAATCCTCCGTTCCCACACTGCTTTGCTTAACTCTTTAACAGCCTCGTATTGCACAGGCTGCCACTCTCGAGGTTGATTTGTCTGACAAAATACTGAACATGCCATAGCGACTCCCAAAAACCCTCACTTAAGTGCTTCCCACTTGCATTCCTGCCACCAATCCCTCAGACCCCCTTTCACCCTCCCCAAAAATACAATCAATGCATCAGGAGAGACAAGGGGGTGGGGGAAAGGTCTAGCTCCTTTCCCAGATCTGTAGGACCTGGATCAAAAGGTTTATCAGTGTTAATGAAATCATTGTCCGAGTTGTCCTGGTCCTGTGTTGTGAGGGTCACTGCATTCAGCGACAGAAGCTTTGGGGGCAGAGGAGGTGTGGACAGAATCGCCATCACTGACGGTGTCTTGAGAAGAGTCGTGCTGTCGGTGGAATTTACAGCTTCAAAGTCTTAGAGTTTCTTGGCTGCTCACCTGTCTCGATGCAGGTTGTCCGCCTGGTGCGGCCAGCCAGACGATCATTCAGCCAAGACATCTCCTCCGGAACACAGCCCTCTTCCACGAGCTGTCTTTTTTCCGTCCTTATTCTTCCAAGGCTTCGGAACACCACCATAGGGGTCACCATTTGAGGAGATTGAGGCACGGACTCCCTGATCTGACTATAAGATCCTTCATGAGTCCATATACGTCTCTTTCTGGGGGCGAAACCTGATTCCCCATTAGGGATTTCCCACAGCTCACCTCTCAACTCCGGAGGGATTTCTGGCCGGCTCCTGCTTCCTTTCAGCAGATCATTCAAAGTTCTGTGGGATTCGCTGCATGTCGCTCAGATAGGCGATTCGAGAGCCCTTCACGTCAGATCCTTAAACGCATCACGTCGGGGTCACCAATTTGCGGCGAATGAAGAGACGGGACGCAGCTTGATGCAAGCCAATGTCAATTTATTGTACAGAAGCACAAGTTTATATACACTTTCAGAAGCTGCGCGTTTTAAACAGATTGGTTCTTGAAGCTAAGCCTTGCATACTAGGCAATCCCTGATTGGTGGTTAACTACCATCAATTAAGAGCAAGGTGTTACCTTTCCTTGGCACCATCCTTGGCGCCATCCGTCTCCCACCCCCCTGTGCTCTGTAAAGATGTCTCATCATGTTAATTGTTGTCTAGACAAGCTCGAGCACATTCCCCTCAGCTAACTGATCGCCACGCATGGTCCTAGTTTCCAGCCTGCTCCTGCACAAAGTGGCATCAGTAACATTGTTCCTATTAAAATTAATAAATCTTGTAGCAAATGTAAAACATTTTTTCCACAAGAGCAAAAACTATAATTCAGATAGATTTGGCTAGTGTTCTTTCTTTCATTAATAAGTTGAGGCATCGCATTTTTAGGTTGTGCCCTGTAACTCCATAGGTGTATGGAGTATAGTGGATATTTATATATTTGGATGTAGCTTTCTTTTCCTCATAGTTTCTAACCACTACTAATGTAAGTTGTAATCAGTGTAAAAATGAAATCTCCAAGAACTCTTATTTCTGCGGTACACTGAAGAATCTTGTGCCCTCTACTGGGAAAAAAGTAATTCTGAAGAGTTGCTTGAACTTACAGTATTGGGTGACACTAATATGTGTGTATTCTGATGGG
Organism: Falco naumanni; assembly: GCF_017639655.2. Taxonomy (NCBI): domain Eukaryota; kingdom Metazoa; phylum Chordata; class Aves; order Falconiformes; family Falconidae; genus Falco; species Falco naumanni. Next base: position 74,089,487 of record NC_054080.1, read on the forward strand.
GAACATTCTTTAAAAAGTAGGAACAAAAACCTGAAAAGTGTATGTATACAGTTGTGTGCATATCTTGATAGTGTACATGTGTTTGCATTAAAGGCATGTCTTGCAGATTTGTAGGTTTTTTACTACTATTTTTGAAACCTAGTCTTTAGTTTTGATTTCGCTTATTTTATTCTTACGGACTACCTGCACTACTTTTTCAGGTGTGATGGTCAGCTGTCACCAAAAAGTAGTAGTATTCTATCTCCAGCTTGCTATGAAAGCTTATTAAGAAGCTTATTGCTTCTTAAGAATAAGCGTGTACCTCTTTACTTTCTGTGCAATACTAAAGAGCTCTGAAATATACCTCACATCGTCCTTAACTATCTCTGCAGATGTGCTTTTCTTAAACTAAAAACAAACAAACAAACAAAACAAAACAAAACACTTTTGCCTAAAGAATCTCTTCAGTTTGCTATTTAACCTGGCAGTTCTTTCAGTATGAATACTCTTAAAATGTGATGATCAAAAGAGACAGTGTTGTTGAATCTGAATTAAATAACTTACAAGTATTATTTGGAACCAAAGTAGTTTGATATACTACAGTTTTGAGGGGAGAATAAAAAGCAACCATGCAACAAAACAGTCATGTTGAAACAGTTGGAGCAGAATGCATCCTTGAGTTGTACTGGCTTATGAATTTTTTGGCTTTCTGTTCTCATCTACACTGTTTTTGGAGTAAATATCTGAATTTCTAGTGGAAATAAGCAATGTGAGATAATTATTAACTATTTCCTTGTTACAGATTACAAGAGTTTTTACGCACCCATCAGGGGCTTTTTGCCAAGATCACTTTTCATAAAGAAGCAAGAGCTACCTTCTTAGTTACATGGATTTTTTAGTTATTGATGTTTGTGTTACATCATTTTCTGTAGTTATCTCAAGGAGATCATATAACGAATTTTGAATTTCTCTGCATTCTTACAGGTAGTAAAGTTGCACACAAAACTTGGCAAACCCATTCCTTCAACTGAGCCAAATGTGGTTACCCAGGCTACTTCCTCAACAGCCACATCTGCTTCCAAACCAACTGCCTCTGCTTCAAATATAGCAACTAGCAGCAGTACTGTGAACTCCTCTGTTGCGTCCTCTGCAGTGAAAATTCTTACTCCCACGACAAACACACCACTTAACACTGCATCCAACAACAAAACATCTTCAACCGCTGCTAATATACCTGTAAAGAAAATATCTACACCGAAAATAAACTTTGTTGGCAAGTACAGAAGTCAGTCTTTATTTTGAAACCTAACCTATTCTATATTTTTTTAAGACTTAGTGCAGCAAATACAAATTTATTTAGTTAACTTTATGCATGAGTAACTGTTGTGTTTAAGAGAATTACTGATATGTGAAAGTAAGAATATATACGGAAGTTTTGCTTCAAAATTTTTGGTGTTTTCTGCCCAGTTGTCTCCACCTGACCTTTCCTGGAGGCTTCTGCAGCCTTCATAAGAAGCCCACCTTGGTTTCTTATGTAGTAGGTGATGGAGTACTGCAGTTTATAGTCCAGTTGGTCGTAATTTCAGTTCACAGCTTGAGCTGTCAAGGCAACCTGCAGCAGGTTGGCAGTTGATAACTGGGCAACTGAAACATCCTTGTAACAGTGGAAATCTAGTAGTGGAAATGTTTGAAATGAGTATGATAGATGTTTAGAGATGGGAAGCAGCTGTTCCACAATAAGCTATCAGGCTCTTGAAGGAAAGATCTATGCAGTTGCAACGTTGAGGATACACTACCTTTGCTAGTACAAACATTATAAGGTTTTGAAGTACTTTTTTGGATCCAGTTAAAAATCTGATGACAAAAAAGAGATTATTAAAATGTGTTTGCTGAATTGTTCCTGTTCAGCCCTATCTCTTCTGAAAAAGCTTGAAAATTACTTAGGAACATTGCAATGGTATAAAGGAAAGGGTTTTTTTGCTAAAATAAAACATTGTGTTTACATAACTTCAGTGTTGTTAAACTTACTTTTAACAATATTTTAATTGTATTTAAAATATGGTTAAGTTTTAACTAATTTTAGAGGACTGAGAATGCTTTGGCCACAACACAGGTATTTGCAAATAAAGTCTTCAGTTTGCACATCATATGTAATCACATTCTCGTTTTATAAAAGTTAATGATTTAACTTTTTTGATTTGTAGGTGGCAATAAGCTTCAGACAACGGGAAGTAAACTGGAAGAAATGAAATCAGCTGAAAGTATTAAAACAGCTCCTGCTACTACAGTGCAAGCACAGGAAGTGAAATCAGACACAGCAGCTGAACCAGTGACTCCCACAACTCTTGCTGCTTTGCAAAGTGATGTCCAGCCAGTGGGCCATGACTATGTGGAGGAGGTAATGATAAGAAAATGTGCATTATTTTTAAACTATTTTATTGGAAATTTGTTCAACATGAAACAATCACAGAAGAGTGGCTGAGGTTGGAAGGGACCTCTGGAGGTGATCTGGTTCAACCCGCTACTCAAGCAGGGCCACCTGCAGCCCGTTGCTCAGGACAGTGTCCAGAGAGTTTTTTAGGATCTCCAAGGACGGAGACTCCACAACTTCCCAGGGTAGCCTGTGCCAGGGTTCAGTCACCCTCTCAGTAAGAAAGTGCTTCCTGAGGCTCAGAGGGAACATCCCGTGTCTCGGTTTGTGCCCACTGCCTCTGGTGCTGTCACTGGACAACACCAAAAAAAGCCTGGCTCTGTCCTCTTGGCACCCTTCCTTCAGGTATTTATATACATTGTATGCATATATATATATATATGCACACACATGTAACGTATACGCAGCCTTCTCTTCTCTAGGCTAAACAGTCCCAGCTCTCTCAGCCTTTCCTCATAGGAGAGGTGCTGCGGTCCCTTCATCATCTCTGTGGCCCACTGCCGGACTCTCCAGTACATCCACGTCTCTGCTGTACTGGGGAGCCCAGGACTGGACACAGGACTCGGTGTGGCCTCACCAGAGCTGTTGTGGGGGGAGGGGAAGGGTCTCCTCCCTTGACCTGCTGGCAATACTTTGCCTAATGCAGCCCAGGATGCCAGTGACCTTCTGTGCTGCAAGGGCACGTTGCTGGCTCATGTTCAGCTTGGGTGTCCACCAGGTTTTTTCTGCCAAGCTGCTTTCCAGCTGGTGTCGCCCTGCACACATTGGTGCATGGGGTTGTTCCTCCCTGCGTACAGAACTTTGCACTTCCTCCTGCTCAACTTTGTGAGATTCCTGTCTGCCCAATTCTCCAGCCCATCCAAATCTCTCTTCTCTGGATGTCGGTGCAACCCTCTGGCGTATCAGCCACTCCTCTCAGTTTTGTGTCTTGAGCAAAACTGCTGAGGGTACACTGCCCCATCATCTAGATCATTAACGAAGGTGGTAAACAGAAAAAATGCTAAAATTGGCAAGCTTTTTTTAAAAGTAAAGAAACTTCACTAGCATGGAAAACTGTATCCACTTCTTAAAACACTGTATTTCCTGTCTTAAGGTACTACTTTGCTTTTCTAGTACCAATAATGCAACTACATTTAAATCTACCATTGTTGCATTTTAGTAGCACGCAAAATTTTACATGCGATTCAATACCCCAGAGTTAAGCCTACAACCATCAATCCATTTTGAGGTTGCATCTACAAAGGACATTACTATACCGTTAACAGAAAAAATCCCCCAAGTGCTTGGTTCCTAAAGACACGATTCTGCTGCAGTTTTCAAGTAGTTGACCGACCCCCCTCCTAAAAACTACAAAGGCTCCTCTGATTAGTGAGGTATCTTTCCTCCCCAGTTACTACCTCCAATACCCAATTATAGCCTCCAACTCCTGTAACATTGCACACTGTACTTGAATTCCAAACCCGCTATAACTGCAAGAGTTCACTTTGATATGCCTGTCTAGAAGACTGCAACTTAATCTAAACTCACAGGCGCTGTGGTCTGCTCTGGACTTGAAACCGCTAAAATTGCCTTTACCTGTGAAGGCTCACCATACTTAGTCATATTCACACTACCTGAAGGCATTTCAAAGTTAACAAATCACTTCTAACAACGCAAGAATCTCCCATCTGTGGCCTGTCTCAAAAGAGCAGGGGCACAGCATGAATATCACCAAGATGAAACTCAGACAGTTAAAGGACTCCTTACCATCTTAACACAAGGTTAATTAAATGAGACTATCACATTTGCACACTCTCTGTCCAAACATTTTGCAATGCCCATCTCTCTCCACCATCATCCCCACGTTTAAATCGGCCAACTTTAGAGTAAAGGCATAACTATGTCTCTCTCCAGCACTGAATCAAGAATGCTAACAGTCTTCACACATGAAAGACAAGCCAATATGAGGCTGCTCACTTCACACTGAATAGACACACAGCAGTTCAGGTGACCTATGGAGCATGCACACACAAAGAGAGGACTGGTATCACCAAATTCCACATTTATTCCAGGCTCCTACATAGAAGGATTAATACAATTACTTAAAGAAGTAACAGGCAAAGTTTGCAATGCATGCAGGATTATAACCCTAGGCTCTTAATACCACCACTAGCAGAAAGCACAAACTGTAAGGTATTGCTATAGTCAAAGAAATGTCCTGTATTTGGTATTTGCATGGCCTAATGCTTCTCTCATTAAGTCATGGTATTATTACTGGGTAGTGCACACAAAGAATTTTGAATGAGGAGGGCAGCAGGATATTTTATGCATTGACAACACTGTAAGGAACAAAAATGCTTCCAATCACTTTATTTACAGGTTTAAAAGGAACTTAGCTCTTTTGCTGCCTTTGATTACATATGAAACAAGTTTTCAGATGTGTTTTATAAAAACTAGTATTTCTGACCCAATAAAGACAGACATGTACTCCCTTTCCTACCTAGTCAATCCAAGCAACTATACTGCTTACACTGTTAGAACAGCAAATAGGTTATCAGCTCATGAATTTCCCAAGTCCAATTTGGCCCTTCTAACTGCATCAAGTATCGGTATTCCATGTTAAGACTACAGTCCTTGGACAAATTTTAATCTACCCTTCATGTGAAGGATGAGAGAGTATTTAAATAATCTGCCATGGTCACACGAACTAGAATCACAGGAAGACACAGCGACTTCTGTGCCAGTAGTAGCTTCATCATCTCTCTCAGTGGAGAGCCACCACACTGTGGGAACAGTAACTTGCTGTTTGTGGATGCTGAAATTGTAAGGAACCAGCTGAATGTTTACAAACCCATGGGGCCTGATGGTATTCATCCCAGAGTCCTGAAGGATCTAAAGGATGTTATGGCGGGACCCCTGTTGCACATCTTGGTCTTGCACAAAGGTCTTGGGAGGTCCCTGTTGACTGGAAGCTAGCCAGTGCTATTCCAATTTACAAATATGGTGTAAGGGAAGACACAGGAAACCACAGACCTTTAACCTCAGTTCCTGGGGAAATTACGGACAACAGCATACTGGGTATTTCCAAAAGTCATTTAAACAAAAATACAATCATCAGGCACAGTCAACGCGGGTTCACAAAGGGCAACTCTCGTTTAACTGATTTGATATCCTTCTATGATAAGGTCACCTACCTAGTAGGTGAAGGGAAGTCAGCAGCTGTAGTTTTTCTGGATTTTAATAACTCTTTTGATACTGTCCCTCACAGCAGCCTTCTAAACAAGTTGCTCAACTGTGAGGAGAGCCTGAGGACTCTGGGTTTGTCTAGTTTGGAGGAAAGGAGGCTGAGGGTGACTTCACTGCTCTCTACAGCTTCCTGAGGAAGGGACATGGAGAGGGAGGTGCTGATCCCTTCTCCCTGGGATCCAGTGACAGGATGCATGGAAATGATTCAAAGCTGCGCCAGGGGAGGCTCAGACTGGGCATCAGGAAGCACTTCTTCACCGAGAGGGTGGTCAGGCACTGCAACAGGCTTCCTAGCAAGGTGGTTGATGCCCCAAGCCTGTCAATATTTCAGAGGCATTTGAACGAGATGACTGTTGCGGATTTCTTCCAACTGAATCTGTTCTTTGAAGTTGATCAGAAATTATTTTATTGCCTTTTTTCTGATGCAAAGTTTAGCGGGATGGTGGATGTGGTGGTGTTTCTGCATGTCTTCAGCTGAATATTTAACAGTTAAATACTTTGAGATATTCTGAGAAAGGTGTGTATCCTATGAAGAATCACACAGATTCTTTGTGCTTAGGTGAAGTAAGTGCTCAGATCAACATGATGTTGTTCTATAGGTTATCCCTAGGAAGCACTGACTGAGATTCCTGTAAAAGTTGCAGCCTAAAGTTCTCCTTATGCAGCAGAATTTTTTACAGCCATTTTGTCAAGAGAACACCCCCACGAACGTCACCAATAATGTGTTACTTTCTGTTACTTGCTATAAAAACTACAGCACCGGGATTTCTAAAGAGCATATATCAGAGAACTAAGGTCTTCAACTGCGAGTGTCTGGTTTGCCCTCCCAAAACAACTTGCTATTTTCAGCACTTTTTTAAAACCTACAGATTAGTCTTGTAGCCAGAATTTCTGACAGATTTAGGAGGCTCACCTGTGTTTTAACTATGCAGATAAACATCCATTTGTTTATCTGTTATCCTGGTTTCTAAGAATGCAATAATTTTATTATTCTATAAATTGTTCATTCAAATACTAGTAACAATCTTAGAGGACTAGTTGCAATATTAAGTCTTTCACAATTGAAAACTGAAGGCTCTTCTTTGCCTTCTTTCAGTTATTGTCTGAACTTTTTTAGCATGTTTTGAGATGGGTAGATGTTATCCAGTGTCACCAAATTAGACTAATTTTTACATTGGCTTTGTTTGATTTTTTTTTTAAAGCCAAATATGTTTTAAATTTATTTTCCAGGTAAGAAATGATGAAGGAAAGGTGATCCGCTTTCACTGTAAACTTTGTGAATGCAGTTTTAACGATCCTAATGCCAAGGAAATGCACTTAAAAGGGAGGCGACACAGACTTCAGTATAAGGTTAGTAGAAATGCTAATGCTTCTGTCTGAAAATCTACCAGATGTTAGCTGTCTGATTACACATGCTTACATTTAAAGACTAAAGTAGGTACTCTGAGTAGATAGCAAATATAAAAAGGTAGAGAAATAAATTTTTTAGGGAGTGTAGTCTTTAAAGAAGTAATGCAGACTGTTAAACTATTTTGTTGGGTGTTTTTTTTTGCTTTGGGCTTTTTAAAACATTTTGGACATTGCTTCCATGCAACCTTTGCAACATTAAAATACGGTACAACACATGCAAGCAGCAGTATGTTCTTTATGTCGTTTACAATAAACTTCAAATAGTTCAAATAGTGCTCTTGTTTTTGGCAGAATTAGCCATATAAACCCTTGGTGGAGACATTTGAAAAACAAATGTTGCAGATTTTTTTAGTCATGAATGGAGAGACACGTGTACCGAAATATGGCGTGCATTTCGATTATTATAAATTATATTAGAAGAATCTGTTGTGGTGACAGGAGATACAGTGGGCTTGCACAATCATGAAAGGGATGAAAGAAGAGAAAAAACTGCCAGAAAATTGTATTCAGTAATTCATGATTATGCCCCTGTATGAAGGACCCTTTAGGAAGAGGGCATCAGGAGGCACACTGTAGTCAAGGTGAAATGTTTTTTCAGGCTATAGAGAGTCATTGTGCTACAGAATTGAACAGCGAATCACTCAGTATTTCATGTAACGTTTTAATCTGAAATTGCTTTGTTCTCATATAAGTGAAGAGGGAATTCATGCTATTTTGTAGTATGTTGTTGTTTTTTCCTCCAAAATACTGGGCACAGATTTTTCTTCTTCAGCTACTCATTCAATGCAATCTAAAAGGGCATTTTACTCACTTTGATTTTTATCATAGCCCAGTAGTGTATGTTAAATATGTCAGAAGAACTCTATAATCTTGAGATGAGAAGAGGAAAAACATTTTATTCATTGTTTTTCTGAACTAGAAAAAAGTAAACCCAGACCTACAAGTAGAAGTAAAACCCAGTATTCGAGCAAGAAAAATTCAGGAAGAGAAGATGAGGAAACAGATGCAGAAAGAAGAATACTGGAGAAGGCGAGAAGAGGAAGAACGCTGGAGGATGGAAATGAGGTAATGCATTCTCTTTTATCAATGAATGAGACAAAGCTGCAGTCCAGTTCTTTAAAACTTAACTCTGCTTCTGTAGTTACTTGTTTTGAGAACTCTGTACTGTCTTGTTTTAAATTAACTTGTCGTTATCCCTCTGGGGTTTTTGTTTGTTGCTGTTCAAGCCCTCTGAGGAATGTAGACTCTTCTGAATTATTTTGCTGCATTAATTTCAGGCCCACTTTCAAACTAACCATTCATCTTAGTTACCCTCTGGATTTCACTGGTATTTGCTTATGACTGCTAGAAATGAGGACATACAAGTATTTCTTTAGAATGGTTGCAAGTATTAATTGCTATATAAAGAGAACACTTTGATTGATGCACTTCAGGCGATATGAAGAGGACATGTACTGGAGGAGAATGGAGGAAGAGCAGCATCACTGGGATGACCGTCGCAGAATACCAGACGGAGGATATCCTCATGGTCCTCCTGGACCTTTAGGCCTGCTGGGAGTTAGACCAGGAATGCCTCCTCAGCCCCAAGGACCAGCTGTGAGTTTCTTAATTTGACAAAAAAAATATGAAATCATACTCACCTGGAGGTACAGTTAAGAACTACTAGTTATTCAGTGCTACTTCAGTTGTCTCTGGTGTTTCTTAATAAAGAATTTGGAAAAGTGAGGAAGAAATTATATGCTAATGAAACTGTGCAGGTAGACCTGTCTTCCAAAATAAGTCCACTGAAATGACAGAAGGATGCCTTAAAACCCAATATTGTTTCTTCTGATACACAAGTCACTTGAAACTTGTGTACTACTTTTAATTTTATTTAATTACATTATACACCATTATTTATCTAATTGTGGACAAATGTATGGATAAAAATTGGTTGGATCATTCACTTTCAGAGGATAGTGGTTAGTGGTGGGTCATACTCTACCTGGAAGTCTATAACAAGTGCAGTACCACATGGGTTTATCCTGGGATTTGTCTCATTAGCACCTTATCAATCATCTGAAAGGTGGAGTGAGTGCACACTCAAAAACATTTGCAGCTAGCATGAAACTGAATCAGTTTGGGGTGGGAAGAATAGGTGATACCTTTGAGGGCAGGGCTGCCATCCAGAGGGACCTAGGCAGGCTGGAGGAATGGACTAACAGGTACTTCATGGAATTCTGCAAGGACAAATGAGTAATGCTGCACTTGGGAAGGAATAATCCCTTGCACTGATACAGGCTGGGGAGTGACAGACTGGGTAGCAGCCCAGCTGAAAGTGATCTGGGAATCTTGGCAGATAGCAGACTCAACAAGGTGCCCTGGCAGCAATGAAAGACAACAGCATCCTGTGTTTTATTATACAGGGGCATAATCAGTAGATGAAGGCAACTTTCATTAGACCCGAAGGCAGCTTTCATTAGACCTAAAATGCAATACTACATTCAGTTTTGGGCTTTCCAGTCCAAGAAAGATACTATAAACCATAGCAGGTTCAGTGTGGGGCTATCAGGATGATCAGGGATCTGGAACACGTGAACTGAGGAATCTGGACTTGTTCAGCCTGGAGAACTCTTCAGTGTTAATAGCCTGTTAATACCTGTGCATTGTAAAGACAATGGAGCCAGGCTCTTGACAGCCTTAAGAGGCTGAGATAAGTCAGCTTAAGCTGAGACAGAACAGGAACGGATTTTTTTCGTACAGATGTTATGCAGACTCCATCTTTGGTGGTTTTCAAGAACCAACTGGATGAAAGCCCTGAGCAACATGGTGTAGTCTTATGGCTGACCATGGTTTGCACAGGAGGTTGGACTAGAGGACCTCCTGAGGTCTCTTGCCATTTGAATTGGTCTGTGATTCTATGAAAGCAATCATGGATACTTGATTTTGCAGCAGTATGCAAGTATTTCCTGGTTGATGGACAATAGATATTTATGTTGGGGAGATACGTTTGATCCTGGGATTTCATAGTTTGTTTAATTTTTATACATTTCATGTTTTTTTCAGACATGCTTGCTTGTGACTGTTCTAAGTTAAGGACACTTCCCATTTTGTTACACTTCATGTTTTGTTACATTTCAGCAATTTGAGGTTTGAATATTCTGGTTTTTAGCCACATGTTTGTTTTTTGGTCACTTACCATTTGTGAACTTGAAAGTGCACCCAGATTTCAAAAATATGCTTTTTGATCTGTTCAGCCTCTACGCCGCCCTGACTCCTCTGATGACCGCTATGTGATGACCAAACATGCTGCTATATATCCAACAGAGGAGGAACTTCAAGCAGTCCAGAAAATTGTTTCTATTACTGAGCGTGCTTTGAAGCTTGTTTCTGACAACATGACTGATCATGAAAAAAGCAAGAACAAAGAGGGAGATGACAAAAAGGATGGCAGTAAAGACAGGTTATTTTTTTAAATTACTTTTCCAGAATTTCCTATTTTCTTTTTCTGAGATTTTTCCCCACGCTGTTATCAGTGCTTTCAGGGATTCTCTTCTCTTTGAATTTTGATATGGTATGTGTCACTATGGCCTCAAGGGTATGTGGAATATGCCTATTTTATTTTGCTTTTCTATCTTCAGTATTGGCTTTAAGGTTTTTACATTCTTTTAAATGCAACTTTTAACTGTAATTCACAGATCTTTGAAAGGAGTTTTACGGGTAGGTGTTTTGGCTAAAGGTTTGCTACTCCGTGGAGACCGAAACGTCAATCTTGTTTTGCTATGTGCTGAGAAGCCTTCAAAGACATTACTCAGTCGTATAGCTGAAAGTCTTCCCAAACAACTTGCAGTAAGTAAATTTAGACCTTTGGATTTGAATTTTTGTAAAAATACTGTAAAAAATCTGTCCTTAAGTCAGATGTCTGCAGGGCTCACAGTGACACATTTCATAGCCCAGGTTCAGTTTGTTCCCATTTTCAGAGTGTTTCCATCTGAATTCAGGGACTATGCTGCATGTTTTGCTTTCTGTATATTGCATCCATACACATGTCTAGGTGTTTACGCTAGCAGGGTAGTATCAATCATCGTTTAATCAAATTTATTTAATTGGGAAATAGAAATGAACAGAAGAAAGACTATTATCCAGTTACCAGGAGCACTAGAGGTAATTTGTGCAGTGTTACAGGAAGCTTGGTGCCTGAGGGACAAAGTTCTCCATTAATACGAGTCTGTCTGTACTTATATCTTGTTTCCAATTTATATGTGTGAATGCCTTGCAGTTCCATAGTTAGTTAACTAAAGTCTTGTGTGTGGGTTTTTTCTTTTAATTTGGCCCTTGAAAAAAACCAACAAAAACAAACCTCAAAGTACATGCAGTGCCATTCAGCAGAATTAGTATAAACCACTTGCTGTATTTCCACAAGAAATGACAGTATAGAATAAAATCTCTATTCTGTGCTGAACAAAGCCTGTCTGCCTTCGTTATAGAATGCTTGTCATAGCATTAGTAGTTAAATACTGTCTGGTAAAATGTTCAGCAGAATCAGTGGCATGCTAGAAGCTTTAGCAGGATCACATTGATTAGAAAATCTTGAGTTTGCGCTTGTTTGAAGTAACAGAATAAAAGAAAATTTAAACACTGCATATCTTGGTTTGGCTTTGTGGAGAAGTCACTTATCCCTTCAGTTTCTGGAAAAAGGTGAGAGGTGCCTACAGTTTCCTTTTGGGGTGATTTAGAATTATTTTAAATCTAGTTGCAAGAAGCAGTTCAGAATAACCACCTTGTTAGTTACGTTGACGTTCTTTTTTCCCCCTGGTGTTTATCTTGCCCTTTGTTCTTAGCATGTTGTGACAGCCACATATATAGTGTACCTCGCAGTACCCATCCTGTAACTGCAACCTGAAGACCAACCGCTGCATCTTTGTGCTTTTCAAAGGCTGTTACAATGAGAAGCATATCCAGCTGACTTTTTAAGTGGCACTGAGGCTTTGTCTCGGACACTGTCAATTCTTGTTATGCAACTTGTACATGAATTTCCTTTCTGGGTAGTTGTTTTGTTTTTTTTTTTCTTCTGCATGCTTGGTGATTTGGAAGCAGTATGCAAGTCCATATATATATATATATATGTATATATCTTAATTGTGTATACTGTGGTTTCTTTGCATACAGATGTATCTGCTTCATGTAATCATATTGTTTCTGTCTTTCTGTTAAAAAGACTATGTTGAAATCCATTTTCTTTCCCATACCTTTATTGGCCACATGCTAACAGAAATTTCTGTTTCTTGATATTTAGGTAATAAGTCCTGAGAAATACGATATCAAGTGTGCAGTCCCAGAAGCAGCAATAATTTTAAATTCATGTGTGGAGCCCAAAATGCAAGTTACTATCACACTGACATCTCCAGTTATTCGGGAAGAGAACATGAGGGATGGAGGTTGGGAAGCTGTTAAAGATGTTACTTCTTTCTCACCCCCTTTTTTTTTTTAATTGTTTATCTGTTCTGCTTAAGATGGCATTAAGGTCCTGGAAGGCAACATGCTGGCATATGTGTTTGATTGAAATAAGTCTTGGTAAAGAACAGTTGGTTAAAATAAATGTTTATATGATGCGTTTATTTAATTTTTAAAATTTCTAACTTCATGTCCAACCTCAGCTTTCTGGAAAAGGTACAAGCTTGATGATTTTTTCCCCTCTTCCAAAATTATGTGGAAAACTAAGTATTTTATAGCAAGTGGCTATAAACTGGCTTTCTAGAGCAGCCTTATCCTGAGAGAAGTATTTTATAGCTTTAGAAAAAATCAAATCCCAAGTTTTCGGGTTTAAACTGGATCAGTATTACCATCATTTACACATTCCAAATAGCAGTGTCACGTAAAATGTTCTTTTATAATACTTTTGATGGTAACAGTACTTCTAACTTTAAAAGACAATGCAATTTTTTTCCAGCTCTCTGAGGTTGCTTTTTGGTCTGGAGTGCTTTTTGAGTATATATTTAGGCTCTTGGTATTACAATCAGTCTTCTATCCAACTGGCAAACCCAGACTAGTACAATAAGAAATGGCTTTGTTGTTGAACTGAAGCAGAAGGTGGAGCTTGTAAATCAATTTACATTTCTGAAGTTCAGTTTCTCTGGTGCCAGCAGTGTTGCTTTAGGGTCTGTTCTGTAACACTTTCAAAGTTCCAAAAGCTTTTAAGCCAACAAGCATGATTAATGTCTGCAGTACATTGGTTCTTTTTGTTTACGGGTCAGATAAAATTAACTTTTGTTTCCTTTTAATCCTGTATTTTCATAGTTGAAACATAGGCAAACAGGGTTCTGGTGTTTGACAGTGAACCTACAAATAGGAAATCTGAGCCTAATTTAACACTTATTATACGCAGGTTGAAAAATTGTATGTGTGTATGTATACATGTGCTTGTGTATATACGTATTTATATAAGCCACGGAGGTTTTTTATTTCATCTCATCATTACATGTCCTCTAAAATACTTGAGGTTTTTATACTGCATTAGTAAATGTCCTGTAGCTGTGACTAGGGCATTGTAAGCAAGCTGTGTTAACAAAGTCGTCCTGCATAATCAGAAGGAAAAATTTCAAGATGCATTCTCTGGTTTGGATGACTTCTGAAGAGTTTTTAAGAGTGCCTTGTACATGACTTTTTGGCTGTGCATATTATTTCTAGCTGTAAAGGCTTTGTACATGTACTAGCACACCCAACCGATTGTAGTTGTTTTTTGACAATCTAAGTGTAACATGACTCTTGGTTTGTCTGTGCTGAATCCAACTACACATATTATTTAAGTTTATAAAGAATACTTTAAAAGATTTGATTATTAAATTAGATTAACGATTAAATGAAGTTAACGTTAAACCCCATGTTTATTTCTTAATGCAGTGTGCAAAATTTTAATACTGATTTCTGCCACAATACTCAGTTTCAATGAAGTGGTTTCTGGCCTAATATTCTATGATGTGGACTGAAAATAAAATAAATCTCAAATTACTACCATCAATCCCTTGATTTATGCCACCTAAAGGAAACAAATCTGTATTTTTGTCTGACCCACACTTGAGTTAAAATTTATCGTTGTGAGTTTATTCACTGCTGAATGCAGTACTGCCTCTAGGCAAGCAAAATCAAGTTAGATTTATCTTCAAGACACTGAGCAGTGTAATATGGATGTGCAGAAAAGTTCACTGTTGAAACTAGAGCAAATAGAGTACTGAATTGCAAATTATTGCAGCAAAGAAGGCCTTATTATGAAGACTGCTGTTTATTTGCTGCAGAGCAATAGTATATGTTTGTGGTTTTCCTTACTGCAGCTTCTCATGCTCTGTGTCTTACAATGGTTTAAAGTTTTCATTTTCTTTAGCCTGCTTGGGGAGCTAGTTCAGGTGATAAGGAAGGCTTTACCGGAAGAATGAGTTTGAGTAAAGATGAGACTGAGACTTGCACGTGGAGTAGAATCATGTTTGAAGTGTCATAACCCCATTACATGATAAAAGGCTAAAAAAATAAATACAGTGAAATAAAATTGTTAACCGCATAGCTACTGTTTCTTACAGTATTGTGCGTTTGACAGTTTACCAAATCTGACATACTCAAAGTGTTCTTAACCCCTGCTGTGGAATCTTTCCTTCAGCAAACAAAGTGTACATACTTATAAACGCATATATGTGTGCGCGTGTGTCTTTTTTTATCCTTAGCTAACAGCCCCGGTCCAAAGCCTTCTAGCAGAGGGACTTGATTCCTGTCAGGGGTTGCTGCCAGGACATCGGAAGGATTTTTGACCAAGGTTTTCTAAAGCTCAGTGTCACACCTGCCATGCTTTACGAAGGAGGGGGTTTGGATGCATAGTCCTAGCATCTACTGTTACTTTGTGTTTTGGTTTGGTTTTTTTTTCTTTTTGTCTTTGTCTTTCTCCTAGAATTAAGCAGTGTTCACACTAGTCTTGAAATAGTTGGCTGGGTAAAATGTATTTTACATAATAAAACATCAAAATTGATCTACCTGTTAACTTTTAATGAAGAAGTAGTGTGGACACAGCATGTCTAACTGAAGATTAACCCCTTATATTTAGGCTAGTAATAAGCTGCATAGGGTAAGAATTCACACTTGCTTTTGTAAATTAATTCAGTTTTTTGTCTTAGCTTAACAGAGTGGTAGGTTAGGCATCTGGATTTAGTTAAATAGTCTTTAAGGGGTTAATCCTGAAATGTGAAACAGATGCAAAAATCCACAGATTAAGTATTACAAGAGTATCTTTGATAAGTTTTTTCAATGTATTATTCTCAGTGCAATAGGTGCCTTCGCAACTTCTTTCAGAGTTGACTTTCAGTCTCTTTAAGTTCCAAGGGTATTCATATACCTGTTAGTAGCACATTTTAGATCAACATTTCCAGCACTAAGATTCTCTTCTGTGCATTAAAACTAATTTTTTAGTAAAATTATTTTCCAAATCTTAAGTTTTCAGAGCTAGAAGTAATTGGAATTTCAAATTATGTAATGAATTATTGTGCTAAAAGTTTGCACAGTGTCACCTATTTGCATATTAGTTTCAGAAGAATGTAAACAATTGGCTGATTAGGCTACTGGGCCCAACAACCCATATTTTTATTTTTAATTTCTCGGTCTTACTTTGCCACTTTTTTCCTGCTGTGGGTTTTCTCTAAATGTATTCCTTGTCTCTTATATCCCAGCTGTACTCGTTTCGTCAGTTATCTTACCTGGCACCTCTTGTGTAGGTTTGGGTCTGAAGATTTTTTCAGTTTGGTTTTGTTTTATGTGAAAGGAAACACCTCTTTAAATGTCATTTGCTCTGTAAAAGCCTTGTTAGTGCACATTTTTGTCTTTCCACTTTAACATATAGCCATATATTGGAATATCTGTGTGAGAAGATACCTGTGTTCTTCTCAGATTCGTTCTTATTTTGAAATCCCTCCCCCTTTTAGCCCTGTGCAGAGCAATGGGACTATCCTATAAAAAACGTTCGAATCTGAATGTAGTACTTCAGATTAAATTTAATTATTATATTGCAAAGTTGTACCACCATGTTCATTCATGGCTTTTGACCTCTTGGTATAGTAAATTATCCTGCTATTTATTTTACATTTTTATAAAATAGGTGGTTTCAGAGCTGTCTTTCTGCAGCTTCTCTAAAAGCTTCTCATTTCAGGCATGTATTATGAGTCTTAATACACCTTTTTTTCTTAAAATTTTATTTTATTCTCTGATTTACCTAAATTTATATCTTGCTGGATTAAACTGTATTGTTCCATACAGCCAGCTTCTGTGAAATGAGTGCCATCGAGTGAGGGCTTTTTGCTTTGTCTTGTCTGGTATATCACCAGTTATGCTACCAATAAACTTTATTACTAGTCACAATAGCCATTTTCATAATTAGTAAAACAAAGAACTTTTGAAGCTGGTTACTGCCTTATATCTGTGCAATTTTTAGGTAACCTGAGGATACCGTTTCACATTGTTCAGTGGTTTCAGTTTCATTGATCAAAACACTTCCGAAAGGGACTGTGGTCTCTTCCGTTTCAGTAACAAAGCAATCAGCTTGGTAATTGAATCCTTCTCTGAACATTTAAATACACAAAAGCTGCTATATTTTCTTTATCTTTCAGACGTTCTCTTTGTTTTTAAACTGTTCCTTGCTTTTCTTTCTCCTGCTGAATTTCCAGCAAAGCAGTCCCTTTTCAGATCCTTCCTTGGCTCCTGAATGATACTGGAGCACATACATTATGGGCCGAGGAATTTTGTTTGTATGAGTAAGAGAGAGGGCACTAGAAAGTAGTAGAACTCTCTAGTACTGAAGAAGACTTCACATTCCTTTAGCCAGGTTTTTAAAGCAATATAATTCCAAGTTTAAAGTGTGGTAAAAATAACTTCATTACTAAACATCTAGTGCTTTTGTTATGCTTAGTTTTTCTTGTAAGAGTAGGTCCCAAATAACACATGACCATTAAAATTTACAAGAAACCTAAGTCTGAATATTTCTACTTGGTTAAAGTGGATTTTTGTGTTCCTTCTGTCTTGTGTTCTCTGTGCTGGTGCACTGTG
Organism: Falco naumanni; assembly: GCF_017639655.2. NCBI lineage: Eukaryota > Metazoa > Chordata > Aves > Falconiformes > Falconidae > Falco > Falco naumanni. Next base: position 74,106,585 of record NC_054080.1, read on the forward strand.
TCCAACCATCCTTCCTTTAGTATTTAATTTTAGGGGATATGTGTTTTTTCTGGTGTTAGCTTAAATAAAGAAATACTACGCATTGCATAATCTGCAATGCATTTGAAAATAATCTCAGAGCTAAAGTATAATATGCTCTTGATCTTCATATTGGGTTGATGCCCTAATCCTAATTGAATGGCTTTTGTTGAACATTTACGTTCGTTGTTCAAGGGTTTGAATTTCAAATGGCATGTGTGACATTGAAGCTACTTTAAGGAAGTGTCTTGCTCACCTGGTCAAACACCCATTCCTCACTGCATTTTGCCAATTCAATCCATTTTAGATGTAACCTCGGGTATGGTGAAAGACCCACCGGACGTCTTGGACAGGCAAAAATGCCTTGACGCTCTGGCTGCTCTACGCCACGCTAAGTGGTTCCAGGTTCGGAACATCATTTTACTTTCTTCTTGTAGCCTTATGAGAGATTAGTTCAGTTGCAATATAAATGTTTAATTGTGTGAAAACACTCAGCGTTGTTCATGCGAATAATACTTAATATTTTTCGGGTCCCTAAATTTAAATGTAGAAGTTCGAGTATGGAGGAACTGCTTTATGCAGTTATTGCTCATTTGACATGATTTTTTTTTTCTGGTCATTGAGAAGGCGACGTTGAAAGCTTGACTCGCTTGGGGTGATCATATGTTGTATATTTGTTATATATTCCATAAGGCTGCAGAGTAACTTTGCTTTAAATAATGGAATATGTGTTTAAAGCTTTGTGTTTAGATTTAAGACTTTATTTCATATTTCTTTAAGTGCATTAAGTGTAGGGAATGAAAGGTGAGAAGCAACTGTTTGGTTTAGTGACTTTGCAGTCTGGCAAAGGCACAATAAAGAAACCAAACAGATTCCCTTGACCTTTCAGTCTCTATACCTATTTCTTAAATCTTTACTTTATCCTTTTTATTTCTAATATAGAAAGACACTGTATTTACTGTTACAAGTGAATATAGGTCAAAGTGTACAGGGGATCAAGAAATGTTGTTCTTGTATAACCTGTGCACTTTGACTTCTACCACCTTAAATTACTAACCCTGTATAAAATACTGCTGTAAATGGCAGCTCATGGAATAAAGTTGTAGAATGATTTGTTTCAATCTTGTATCCGAGCTTCCATTGAACAGTGGTGTTTTAGTCTTTCAACAAGTCCTATTTGCTGTAAGTGCTGGGATTAATTAATTTGATTTTGTATTGCTCTCAAGGCTAGAGCTAATGGTCTCCAGTCCTGTGTGATTATCATACGCATTCTTCGTGACCTCTGTCAGCGGGTTCCAACTTGGTCTGATTTTCCAAGCTGGGTGAGTAATGTTCTTTTGAATGAGTGCTTTAATACACATGATACTGCCAGTAAAGAATAGGGAGGTGTTACAACAGTTTTTAAACGTAGACTTTTTCAAAAAGTAATGTAAGGAATTGAGGGCTGAGGTTTTTTGGTTTATTTTCCCAACAAATAATCCAGATTCCCTCGAAAAATTTCATTTTCTTGGGTTTTGTCATTTGGAGCTGCGTTTTCTTTTTTTTGCCCCAGAAGGAATTTTTTTGTTCTTTTGTATTCTTTGTCGATAGTATTCTTATTCTAGGTTTTAGCATTTTTTCCTTTACTTGGTATAAAATAATCTATTTTTTTTCTAACCACCTACTCTGAATTACTTGGAGTTTACAGAAACTTACTTAAAAAAATTTCAGCTGTACTCGCATAGTTCTGTGCTAACAGAAAGGCTGCTTGAAAGAGTAAATCACAGTAATTCCTGTGATTAATATGCCCCTTCTGCAATATCAGATACCACAGTACTTCAGTACAGCGTGGTATTGCATCACCGTTAGCATTGTAATCAGTGTCACTTAAACCTCTACGTTATCTGTGAAACGTATTGTAGTAAACTTAGCTTTGACTGTTTTGTTTCACAGACTAAATCCTGTCGCACTGTGCTGCTTCCTTTTCAGTTTTGGCAGGAAGAGCACTGACATTGTCAAGACAGTTTGAACAGTTGGCATTATTTCAATGAGAAATGTTTGCAGTCAATTTCTTTAAAACTACTCCTGATAGTATTTATTGCATCTGGAAAAAAATGTTGGGCAGTTATTTCTGCTTTTTAAATATTTAAATTAAGAAAAAGTAGTACCAGTTACATTTCATGAAAGATACAGTGTACAAATATAGCTTAAAAGATGCAAAGAAGTATATGAATGCCCTCTTAATATGACTGCCATGCTGAGCTGCCAAAGAGTAAGCCATGGCATACCTTTAGAAAAGCTTCCTTAGAACTATTGCAACACACAGCAAGCATGTAGATAAGAGCAAAGAATATTGTTTATTTCTCACGTTACCTGTTCTAAGGCACATCCTGGAGGGAAGAGATGTGTGAGGCAGTGTGTCAGGCCTAGCTGTGTCTCAGTTCTCACCAAAAGTGATTCCTGATTTGCTCCCAGTAGCTAATGCATTGTCAGTGACATGAATCAACATTGAAGTCTGTATAGTCAGCTGTTCTTTTGGCCTGTTGGCAAAGTCTTACTAATAAAAACAATGACAGAATAAAAATGGTGATTTTATATATAATTTCTGCTAGTCATAGGTGGAATTTCATAGATAGAAGAAATTGTATTTTTCTGGGTACAGAACTTCTAACCTGTATGCTAGAAGCCTGTTACAACACAGAGTTGCCAGAGCTTTTAAAAAAGAACCTAAGCATTTTTAAAATAGAAGAAGTCTAAATGTGGGCATTAGTAGCACCCTCTTTATGTACCTAAAAATAAAAACTAAATTAGAGGAATTTTGTCAAGTTCCTACAAGTTAGAAGGAACTATTATTCAAAGTCACGTTTTTTCAAACTTGAAATCCAGCCTTTCGTGCACACACACACACTAGGGCATCATAATTCAAATTTTCCTAGGATTAAGTTGTAGGCTTTAGTGTATTGTATGAGGATCCAAAAGAACTAGACTTGAATAAATGCAAAAACACGATCTGCTGGGTTTTTTCCCTGCTGTATTTTGCTTCATACTTGAAAACCAAATTACTTTTGCTAAATCCTGAGTGATCCAGTGGGAGTATAGAAATACCATGCTTAAGAATTGAAATTTGTCAGTTAAGTGAAGCTAAAATAAAAAGGAATGGGCACCCTTGGTGCAGGATTGTAATCAACATTGCCTATAGTTACTTGCATGCATCAGGATAGGCATTTACTCCTAGAAAGTAAAATTAAAAGGCAACATTTGAATGACTGTAAACTCAGTGGGAAGGGGAAGGACCAAACACCAAACCCCCAGAAAAACCACCAAAACCCAACACACATGCACATTGTATGAGAATTAAACTTGACAAACAGGAAACATCCATTTAATGCTGAAAAAAACCAAAGGAAAGCTGTTTACTTTTGCAAATAACTTTTATAGGTTTGTCTGGAAAAAACTGTTTAATAAAAGTAAGCTATGGAAATATTCACAGGAAATAAAGATTTAAAATAAAGCTAATAATTTAAACCTTTTTAACTAATATAAAATAACGTATAAAATTTACAAAACCTGTTTATCATCAAGGGGTTTTTACACTTGGCTAACATATGAATTAGTGTTAGCGTACATCCAGGACAAAACTTGCTGTGAACTTCAGTTTTGCTAAACTGAAGAACTACTAACCACTTAAATGCTAAACAATCACTAAATTTTTGATGCTTTATGTTTCCGTGCTGTTGTGGAAAAAAATACATATTTCTACAGCATCCCATTAATTTCATTAGGTATACTGTGTTTGCTTTACTCATGTGACTGACAGGTTCAGGTGACCCACCACGTTTCATACTCTTTTCAAACAATGCCGGACAAGTTGTCTACCTGCATGTAGGCTCCTACTGTATAAATTTCTACAAAACTGTTGAACAACTTGTAATGAGAAGTAGCATATCGGTATCATACTCAGTGTTAGTCTTGCACCAGCTTTCTTTTTATTAAACTTTATGAAATACCTGGGTTTTCTTTTTTTTTCCCATTTTATCTGAAAGCGTTTTATGATGATTAATGTTCTTCAGAATTCCAGATGCAAAAGTTCTGTATTGAACAACAGGAGGAGCTTTTTTCTGTTTTAATCTGTCTTCTAAATTGGCTGGATTTTCTTATTGTTGGTTTAGGCTATGGAGTTGCTTGTGGAAAAAGCCATTAGCAGCGCTACAGGGCCACAGAGTCCTGGGGATGCACTGAGAAGAGTTTTTGAGTGTATATCTTCTGGCATCATCCTTAAAGGCAAGTTGCATTTGATTGGTGTCTGTATACTTATGCTTAACTAATGTAAAATCTGTAATCTTGATTGAAATAAGGTGGAGATGTGCTACTAATTAACCTGACCGTTGCAGGTGGTCCTGGCCTTCTGGACCCTTGTGAAAAAGATCCCTTTGATACACTTGCTGTAATGACAGACCAGCAACGAGAGGATATTACTTCGAGTGCACAGGTCAGGAAGCATGTGTGTGTAACTAAATTTTATTAATGGTTTTGGTGGTTTTTGGTTTGTGGTTTTTTTTTTTTTAAATGGAGCTATATATATGGACATGAATTTTCCTTTCTTAGAGTACAGTCCAATCTTAACAGTCTTAAGCTAGGCAATGAACACATCACAACAGAGGATGTATGACTGTTCATTTTTGCCCTAAAGTGAACATATTTTTCTGAAAAGTTTGAAGCACTCCCAACTATGTGTATCTGTAAAGGTGCTCACTCTACAGACCATGTTACTAGATATAAAACTGCCTTGACATGTAATATTTTATGAATAAATCTTTGTGGGTGTAGTTTTCAATATTTATTATATCCACATACAGTACTGACCATTCACACTTGTATCTTAAGAGGTTACTGCCCCTGCCTCTTCATTTGATCCTATTGCTAAAGATCACTAACATGTAATGGGACGTGTGACAAGCCTTGGCTGCTTCAGTGCAAGTCCAGCAGCTAAAACACATGTGCATTATTTTTAAGCTAAGATGATGTACTTTGTATAGAAGCAGTAAATGTGACATACATGTTTTATTATGTTGATTTTGTTGGGGGAAGGAAGAGGGGATAGTGAGAGCTAAGGATATCATCATACACTGTTAATGTTCTTCATTAATTGTTTGACAAAGTACTGAAAATTGATGTTCGTTTCTAACAGAAATACCTTCTTTCTACCCTTTTTCTAGTTTGCACTGAGACTCCTTGCATTCCGTCAAATACACAAAGTTTTAGGAATGGATCCATTACCACAGATGAATCAACGCTTCAACATCCATAATAATCGTAAAAGGAGAAGGGACAGTGATGGGGTTGATGGTTTTGAAGCGGAGGGGAAAAAAGACAAAAAAGATTATGATAACTTCTAAAATGTTTGTCATCACTGCTATAATGGAAGGTGATAAAAACTCCATTTGTTGCCTTGCTTTTACTTCATTCATAATAATGTCTGTTTAAAACATCCAAAACCAACTTAGGAATTAGATATTGGAGAGAAAAACCTAGCTCTTCTGTGAGATTATGAATATTTTAATGGATGTACTGTACCAGACAAATTATGGATGGAAAGACTGCAAATGGAAACTCTGTTGTTGAAAGAAAAAGTTTCCCTCATTGCATTTTATTTAAATGTGTTGCTACCTTCTAACTTTTTTTGTCTTTTATTAACAAGTATGTTGTCTTCTTGACTGTATTTAATGCAGCATTTGTGCTTCTGTTGCGAAGTGTATTGATTTTTTATTTAGAAGATTTTTGTTTGCCTTTGACACTAGTTGTATAAGTTACTTTGTGTTAGGTAGTATAAACTGTTCCCCTCCCAATTAATACTTTACAGAACTTTTTTTTGTAAAGTGAGACCGCAGGATTATGTTTTTTTTCTAAATGTGAGGGAGTTACAGCATATAATTATCCTGCCATTTGAGTGCTCAGAATTAAATGTTTTTGCCAATCTTGTGGCATTTGTCCCCTTAGTGTGATATAACGGTGTAATTAAGACAAATTTGTGTTAATCTAATCAAGTTTGCTGTTAGTTGTGCATTAGCAGTATAAAAGCTAATATATACAGTATGGTCTTTCAACAGTTCTAAAGCAGCTGCATAATTGATCAAAGTTTTGCATGATGTTTTGGTTAATAGAAGGGCTTTTAAAACTATTATTTTAGGTTAAATGTGTAGGCCTTTGTATGATTGACTTGGTGACATAGCAAGGCCAAAAAATAACTTTCTGAATTTCTTTTCTCAACATAAAAACAAAAGTGGGAATTTCCCGTTTAGACAAAGTTAGTCATTTTCTTTTCAGTCAACTCTGTTGATGCGATATTAATGCCTCTCAGCCCTTAAAATAAATGTTTGTCATATCAGTGCCTGTGAGGTTATTCCTTATAGCTATTCCTGTATGAACTTTCTGTGATTTTTTTTTCAATAATTCAAACTTTAAAAGTGAAGTATTACTGAAAAAGTGAAGGTTATCAAAGAAAAAACCCAGAAAATTATTTGATGTGGCCATAGTGTATGCTTATGTCTCTTTCAAAAAGCTAAATATAGCAGTGGTGTAAGTAAAGTTACATCACACTGTTGTTGTATGCTTTAATACACAGGTGTGATGTGTTGTCACAGCACTACAGTGGAATACAGAAATAAAAACTAAAATTTATTAAATTACTAAAATTCATTATACACTGGAAACTGAAGTTTCAATCTGTTCTGTATGTATTATGCTTTGTTGCAAACCCATAAAACACAGATTAACATAGACTAACATTCCGGTACCTACTTTATCAATGGCTGTAGGAAAGTATCGCACATTACGAAGATCATTTGTTATTTATGGTACCATTCATTTAAAAATCCTTTTGTTCCATTTTGAGATCGAATTTATCTTTGACCTTTTTAATAAGTAAATCTTGGAGTCAGGGGGATGCTTCTCTTAGCTTTTGCTACCAGCTACCTTTTGCTACCAGCATGGCCCTATGAAATAAAAATACAATGTTTTAGAATAACAGAGGGAATCTAAAGAATCAATTCAGAAAATTTGATACAGTGTTCTTTAATCATCAGAGTGCAATTTTTAAGGGAGTGATTATTAGTGGTTAGCAAATAAAGGAAAAGTTTTCTCATTGTAGGAAAAATTTCTTACTTCAGAAATTTAGGAAGCAGAAATGTTTTGAAGTTATTTTAAAAAAAGATTACACTAGTTTCTGTTGTCCAGCTTTCACGCATACATCCAAGTATATGCTTGTTCTTAGTCTTTTTTTAAGAGGGTATCTTGCTGCCACAGTGTCTAGTTAGTCATTACTATTTATTTTGAAAGCTACAGGTGCTATTCGTGTGGCTATTCAACTCCATACCAAAGTTTCTTTCATCGTAAAGCAAACTTGTCTGTTCAGGCACGTGACCCTAAAATTTAGGATTAAAAAGGTCAAAGATGTATTTGGATTTCCTGTATTTTTGTTATACTGGCTTTGAACTCCTAACCTGTTTCTGGATCTTTTGAAATATTGTACATTTAAAGTGATTCCACATTAAATATGAAGCTGTGACCATGATTTTTGTGCTGTGGTGAAGCGTGAATTTTCAGTTCATTTCTGGGTTTCTTGCTCATTTTAATGGGCTATTTTAGGTAATTTCTGATTCTTGTTAGCCGGAGAGGAATGGAAAAACGAGGTTTTAAGAAGCACATAGCTAGCTTTGACTTTAAATATTACACTGAGCACTTAGGAAGACAAAAATGAGACCAAGTAATCAATTTATGAACAAGTAATCATTTTAATATCCTGTGTCTTGGTAATGCTAGTTGTTTACTAATAAGTAGTGTTTGCCTTTTTTATTCAGCAACTCTGTGTTACACCTTAGTCGTCATACACAAAAGAGAAGGGTACACAGCAAGAGTTTTCCCCTCAGTGCTCACCTTAGAGGAACAGTTGGTGAAAATGTGAGCTGTTCTGTTTTGAAGCTTTTTCAAACTTTACTTGTCTGCCTGGTTTATAAGTGTGTCGTCCTGTCTGTGAGCAGTGTGGTTTCACATGGGTTCCTGTATAGAGGCACTGCTGGAAATTAAAGTCTATTGGATGTAGTCCATCGATTTCGTGCCCTTTATGGAATTCTAGATAAATTGTTAGAGCTATTGAATGTGGTGGGTTCATTTGCTGCTTCTATTTTTAGACCTATTTCACTACTCACAAGTGATTTAATATTACTTAAAGTTCTTTTACGTAGCAAATTTCTGAGAGTTGGAATTAACTTTAAATATTCCTACAACAATTTGTATGCAGGTTTAACATTCTTGTTGCTGGTTGAGTCTCTGCTGATCATTTGTACGTTAAGTATTGACACAATGCCAAATTAATTTCTTTATTAAGCAATTAAGACTTATTTGGGCTAGCCAAATGGATTTTAATATCATAGTATTAATAACAGAGGAGGGGGGAAGTAGTAGGCACAATTTGCAATCTGTTTCTTTCCCCACTGATTATATTGTAGGTTTACAAAGTACAGTGATAGATTGAACACACACATCTATTTCCCTTCTGTTTGTTTTGGGTTTTTTTCTCTGACAGCTGTAAGCCAAAGAGCTTTCTAACCAAAAAGGCTAGCAAATTAAATTTGTACTGAGAGTTTCTTTTTTAAATACTCTCAAGAGTTCTTTTTTTCCTTCAGCATGGTGTTTCTCAGCCCTTTTAAAATGAAACAGAAACCTCATCTTTTGGGAATAAAAAAACCAACCAAGGAGTGTCATCTGCAGAGTTACCACAATGGTTTTGATTTATATCCAAATAAAAATCAGGCTTCATTCTGTAAATATCTCTTAATTCTTATTTCTCCCATTTTGTTCAACTTTCTCATTTGGATTATGAAAATATCCATATATATCCGTAGTACTGAAAGAAGTATCAGGGTTTTTTTCTTCAACTGCTTTCTGGTGTTTTGCAGTTTCCATTTTAAGAAATGCTGCCCTAGTAATACTGGCCAAGTGAGAAGTTCCTGACAGCATCACCTAAAGGTCATTGTCTTTTGTGGGTACATGACTGGCAGTTGCTGTGGTTCTTTATCCTGCACAGTGCACGCATTCCCATTTAACATAGCCTTAACATACCTGCATTAGCAAGCGTCATCATTAGGAGTAATCTTCTTTAACGTGTCTGTTTTCTTAAACTATTTTGCAGAGCCATGGCCATTAGTATTTATTCTGAAGCCAGTAATTCATTTGTTGCAGAGTAGTCTGAAGCCTATCAGCTTTTGGAGGCTCAGTCTAGCTTTAATATTTTCACGTATATTCTACATCAATCCTATTTCAGGTTGATATCCTAAATCCAAAGAAGCTTAGAATGGCACCAAGGAACTTCTGCGGATTTTTGAAGTTTCCTATATTCAAAAATCTTAAGATTGCAGAATGGAATAGCTGACCAAGAAAAAAATAAAGTTTTTTCTGCAGTAAAAGGTTAACATTAAAAGGGGGAGACAAAAGGCTCTTGTTTCTGTGCGAGAATCACAAACCTTGCTCCTGAAGTAAGCTTTTTTTTTTTTTCCCCTTTTCTGCATGCTGCATTGTGTATTAGTTGTGTGCATATATGATTAGAAAGTCATGCCCTGAATGTGTAAGGCAGCCTTATCACAGACTTCTGGCAAACATTTAAATTTGCCAGTGATTTGCTGGTTATACAAGTTTAATGTTTCCTTACCAAGACAGTAAGCTGAACTGCATTGCTAACGGTGCAAGTCAGGACAATACAGGAGGGGCGAAGGTGCAAGTCAGGACAATACAGGAGGGGCGAAGGTGCAAGTCAGGACAGTACAGGAGGGGCGAAGGTGCAAGTCAGGACAGTACAGGAGGGGCGAAGGTGCAAGTCAGGACAATACAGGAGGGGCGAAGGTGCTCTGATGCAGGGCTTCACTGACATGTTACCTGCTCCTGGGGTATGTGCTGCTCCATAGGGGGCAGGTTTCTCAGAGGTCCCGGCCCGTAGCTGCCAGCCCCATATGGATACTCAGTATGCCTTAGGATGTCCAGGATAGCATTGTTTAGGTGACAACCATGTATTTGCATGCGTGAGAGGAAAGTGCAGGTACTTCTAAGAATCGCAGCCAGTGTGGTCCAGAGTGTTGCCAATATGTTCATGTGAAACTGCAGCTCTCAGTAGGTGGAATAATCCTGAAGGAAACATTGTGGTGTCGGAGCGTGCTTGTCACAGTAAAGTGCCTATAAATAAATGCTATCCCAGTTTTTCCCAGTAACTTCAGTAATCTTTTTTCAGTGTGTTTTGTAAGTGGAGAGGGAATGGAATAGAATATGATAGAATAGAATATTTCAGCTGGAAGGGACGCACAACGATCACCTAGTCCAGCCGCCTGACACCGCTTCGGGGCTGACCAAGGGTTAAAGCTCGTTACTAAGGGCATTGGCCAAACGCCTCTGAAGCACTGACAGGCCTGGGGCATCACCCACCGCCCCAGGAAGCCTGTTGCAGTGTCTGACCACCCTCTCGGTGAAGAAGTGCTTCCTGACGTCCAGCCTGAGCCTCCCCTGGCGCAGCTTTGAACCATTCCCGCGTGTCCGTCACCGGATCCCGGGCAGAAGGGATCAGCACCTCCCTCCCCACGTCCCCTCCCCAGGAAGCTGCAGAGAGCAGCCAGGTCGCCCCTCAGCCCCCTTTGCTCCAAACCAGAGGAGCCCAGAGCCTCAGCCGCCCCGCGCAGGCCGGGCCTTCCCGCCCTCCCACCAGCGCTGTTGGCCTCCTCTGGGCGCCTTCGAGGACCTTCACACCCTTCTGAAATGGCGGGGCCCAGCACCGCGCACAGCACCCGGGGTGAGGCCGCACCGGCGCTGGATGCGGTGGGACGTCGCCCCTTCTGAGCGGCGGGGTGGGCTGCCTTTGGTGCCCCCGGGATGCGGTTTGTCCCTCGGCTGCCCGGGCACCGCTGGCTCACTGAGCCGGCTGCCCCCAGCACCCTGACCCCTTCCTGCAGGGCTGCTCTCCAGCCGCGCCTCTCACGGCTTGTGCCCCGTGTTACTCCATCCGGGAGCAGAATCCAGCATTTGGACTTGTTAAACTTCGTCCCCTTAATCACTGCCCGATGCTCCAATCTATCTAGATTCTCTGCAAAGCCTCCTGTCCCTTGAGAGAGTCAACACACATCCCGGTTTGGATCAGCAGCAAACCTGCTAATGGTGCATTTAAATCCTGCATCCAAGTCATTGATAAATATATTGATCAAAACAATGTGTACATGACTTTCCCCTTATTTCTCATATGCAGCAACCAGCTTTCTATGGCCTTAAGCATCAAGAACATCACCCAACACATTTTCATTCCTAAATGTATTGTTTCCAGTAATGCATCCTGTTTCATAGCACCACAGCATGCTCAGGGTTGGAGGGCACAGATCATCTAGTCCAGCCCCCTGCTAAAGCAGGGTCTCCTAGCGCAGGTTGCACAGAGTCGCATCCAGGCGGGTTTCAAATGTCTCCAGAGCAGGAGATGCCACAACCACTCTGGGCAGCCTGTTCCAGGACTCTGTCACCCTCAAGGTGAAGAAGTTCTTCCCCAGATTCAGATGGAGCTTCCTGTGCTGCAGTTTGTGCCCAGTGCCCCTTGTCCTGTCGCTGGGCACCACTGAGAAGAGCCTGGCCCCGTCCTCTGGACATTTGTCCTTAAGATACTTGTAGACATTGGTAAGATCCCCTCTCAGCCTTCCCAGGCTAAAGAGGCCCAGCTCCCTCAGCCTTTCCTCACCAGGCAGATGCTCCAGTCCCCTGATGGTCTTTGCAGCCCCCACCGGACCCTCCCCAGCAGTTCCCAGTACCCCCTGAACTGGGGAGCCCAGCACTGGGCACAGCACTGCAGGTGGGACCTCACCAGGGCAGAGCAGAGGGGGAGGATCCCCCCTCGACCTGCTGGCCCCGCTCCTCCTCATGCCCCCCAGGGTCCCACTGGCCTGCTTGGCCACCGGGGCACACAGCTGGCCCACGGGCAACTGGCTGCCCACCGGGGCACGCAGCTGGCCCATGGGCAACTGGCTGCCCACCGGGGCACACAGCTGGCCCACGGGCAACTGGCTGCCCAGCAGCACTCCCAGGTCCTTCTCCGCAGAGCTGCCCCCCAGCAGGTCACCCCAGCCTGTGCTGGTGCCTGGGGCTGTCCCTCCCCAGGGGCAGGACCCTACACGTGCCCCTGTTGAACTTCATGAGGTTCCTCTGCCCGACTCTCCAGCCCGTCCAGGTCTCGCTGAACCTCCTGGTGTGTCAGCCGCACCTCTTCACTTCAAGTTCATTATAATTTTGGTGATCTTTTACAGAACCAAGGGAGCATACATTTTAGCAGAAAAACATCTGTTCTTCCCTGCCTTTTTCCCTATCAGGGTCAATCACTCAATAGTTGCATTTTTCCAGTAAGCATTCGTCTTTGAGAAGAGAGAAGAAAGGGGGGAAAACCCAAGAAAAATTATATCAAAAAGAACAGAACTGATTAAATGCATCCAACTAAAGAAATAAAATCAGCAAGTCCGTTAGAGAGCTACAAAGCTAAACTAAAAATGGAAGGAAAGTTAAATCAATTAGTAAAACACTCAACTACAAACTGCAAAAATTGTGGGGAAAAATGAAGGAAATGCTCTATGTTGTGCAGAGAGAAGACCTGGTCTAGTACATGATTTGCCACCCATGAAGCAACTGCAGTGCTCCATGAAAATATAGAAGAAAAAAAGGAGTGCCAGGTGACTGAAGAGATTGAGACTGAAATGGTTTAGGCCAGCTGAGCTGAGGTGTTAATAAATGCTGTATGACCTGCCACTACAAACGAGGTGGGAGGAAAGGTGAAAGGAAAGATGGAGACAAGGGACTGACCTTTCGTGCATCTATCCCACTACACAGACAAAACTGTACATCTGGTGGCCGTGCCTTGCTCCTCCTGTACATGTGAGTGAAGAGGCGAGTGTTGAAGAGTGTGTGAGCACACTTCTCCAGACGCTTGTAAATCAAAATGAATGCTGCACAGCCAAAAAAAGAGTGCGATTTCAGCAGGCTCAGCTAGGCTGGTATCTGAAGCGTCTCTGGTGGGCTGGCAGCAGCAGAGAGCACTGTGTTGTCACCAGCAGCTCCCATTTGGAAAGGCAGAATTCATTTTCACCTTGCTGTGACAAGCACTAAGCTAAAACTGATGTTTCAGCTGCTCCAGCATTCCTCTCTATTGCCAAAGAATGCATTTTGAAAGAGTTTTAAAATAGTAATAAAAAAGAGATGCAGCAAAGTTGCCATGGCAGCAAAAATCCAGCACAACATCTGTGCTAGTGCACAAGAAGAGAGCAGCAGTTAGAAATGCTATTAGGACTGTCTCACGAATAAATTAAAAGCAAATACTTTTGGGGGTAAAGAAATAAAACATTTCAGGGTGGGCACAGGAGAGGGGAGAAGAGAGATTCAGTTAGTCCAGAGGGACAAGAGGGCTGCAAAGAATTCATGAGCTATAGAAGTTCTCCAAGGTAAGGATTCCTGCTGAGGAAGGTGACCTGAGAAAGAGGTTATAGAGGAAGACTTGGTAAAATGTGTGTCAGAAGAGTATAACTGGCAAAATATTGAGAACAGAAGGAGAGGGACATTTCAGCTGCAGTTCTTGTGTGAGGAGATAATGTGCATTTTTGCTTTCTTTCAGCCATTTCTTAAGGTTCTTGCAGCTGCTGCCGGGGTGTTTTCAGGGCAATAGATTCAGGATAAATGTTCCTCATACAGCACTGGTAAATCATAAACCAGGATTCTGGATGCTTTAACTGACATCCCCAGCGTGTTCTCCAGCATATCTAAAGGCATAACGTGCCAATTAACAAGCTGTGTGACCAGTTCAGAGCTCCTGTTACAGGAGTAGCCAGGGCTGAAGTGTTTCCCAAGGAGCAGTGAAGCACAGTGAGAGAAAACAGACCTGAAAGCCAAGAGCTTTGAACAAAGTCCCCACCGGAAAGTTCCACCGACCCTCTGCTGGTTTGTACACTCTCCCTGAGGAACAGTCCCTCTACAAGTGTCACCCACACATCAGGCAAGAACAGAAAGTTTAAAATAGCTTACTTCCTTGGGAACACCTTCTGGAGTTCTCGATGTGGAGGTGAGTGCTGCAGTCCCCGGGACAAACGTTTCCAAATACCATCCAACAGTCAGGTGAGCCAAATTCCTATGCAGACATCAGGGTGAACACATTTTAATTCTAGAAAGTTTGGTCAAGTAACTTTTCAAAGGCCTGGAGCTGAAAACCACAGAAATTCTGGAGAAAAATCTTCTAGAGAATCAAAGACAGTTTCTAACAGGGAAGAATAAATGGGTTTATGAGATTTTTCACAAGATTTGCTGCCTCTGCAAAGTTTGCTTCTTCAAGAATTCATTTGTCTTAGCCAAATATAGGTTTACCTTGCCTAGACGAAGGCCTTTTCGGAGTCAGGGACAAAACTGGGAAGCTAGAGCCAGCCTCTAGATTCATATTTGTGTTTTACCATTAGTTTCTGGAAAAAAAAAAAAAAAAAAGCAGTGGGTTTGTTCCTGTTTCTTAAATTTTCTGGGCTGAATTTTTTAGCTGCAGCAGCTGTATGGTTGCTGAGGACAACAGCATGAACATTGAGCTGGATGGCTTCTCTCAGTACCCGACGTCCTTGATTAATGACTCACACATGTATTTTTCATTAGGAAATCAAAGCCAAGAGTATGTCAAGGGCCTGGTAGGCAAAGTAAAACAAGCACATTTTTTACTGCGGTCGTGCACTAGATACGATTTTTACTGCTAACGGAAAGAACGGAACAGACAGGACAACGCTAGCAGAAGCTTCAAGTCTCTGTGTACTCCACAAAGAGAAGAGGCTACTGTCTAGGCTTAATACCAAGAGTTTCTCCCTATGGATACACTGGAACCTGCCTGTCTTGTATTCTGTGACTCAGATGCTGGATGGTTCTCACTAGCTGCTTTCCTCCCAGCGCAGGAGTCATCATGCCCAGTAGGAAAAGCCCTGCAAGGGACAGCTATTCAGCTAGATGGACCAGATTCCCAGCTCTTGATGGACAGCTGAAGGTCTTTGCCAAGGACTTTTCATCCATGTTGTATTTGGAGAAGTTACCTGGGCAGAATGAATTGGGGCCACCCAGTAACTCCATCAAGGACACCTTGGTACCTTTTTCTGCCACCCACCTCAGGGACTGACATCCAAACTGGAGCTGAATGTTGCTCTTTTCTGGAGTTCATTCCAAGACAGAAGAGTCAAATCAAGCTCTTTGATATCAGGAGGACTGCATAACTCTTTACCATTCTTGTTTTCTAAGAGCTCATGATCCTTAGCACCTCCCTTTGCACTGTAGGTTGAGAAAAACTGAAGGTTCAAGGTGAGCCCTGATTTAACTTTGCCTCACATCCAGCTGTGGCATTGGCTTTCTCCTGATATGGATGGACTTTGGCTCACCCTTTGGGCACTGTTAAGGAGGAGAAGCCTTCAGTAATTTGGATTTACAGCCTTTTGGAGAATAAGAGGAAGTAATTTGGATTTACAGCCTTTTGGAGAATAAAAGGAAGAGGCTCACCACACAACAAAGAAGTCTCTGTGTGCCCATGAACAAGTAATTGCGTTTGCTTTCAAGAGAGCTAAAAAAAGGTGGGGAACTTCCCTAGCTCCTATGTTCTTGTTTCTGATACCCCTGCTTCCTTGGGTAAATACTTACTCACTTCCTCTTCTCCCACTTGTAGCTAAGAAAAGGAGGTGGCTTTGCTATTAGATGTGAGGCGCTTTGTTCCTTCAATTTTCACAGCTCTCATAGCAATATTTTGTTTTCCATACTCAAAGTTTAAAACATCTAATCCCAGCTGCGTTTCTATGACTAAAGTAAACACTCTGGTCCAGGGTGTGTTCTCAGTGGTTAATGCCCCTGTCCTACCCTTCATTATGTGCTTGTTAATTTAGTCTTGCACTCTTTTGCATTTGTGTTTTGGCACTATATGCCCCAAGAGGCAGGTGAACCTTCCCAGAAAGTGGTGGGACGCCCCCATGGCCCCTCACTACAGCCGTTTACTATCTAAATTACCACTTGACCAGGAGCTTACATTTCACTTTGCTCCTTAGCTCTGGAAGGTCCTTGTAGAACAGAAACATTCAGTAATTAGGAGATGGACACAAAATTGCAATGGTCTGTATTGCTAGCGCTGAAGGAACTGCTGTTTGCCATCTGAGTCATGACTTAGCCACATGGGACCTCCCAGACAGCTTTACTTAAGAAATAAAATGCTCCTCTTCAACCACCTGCAGGGGGGAACTGGGCACATCATGTCCCAGCGCTGAGGCACGGGACAGTGCAGGAGCCAGAGCCGGGGGTTCCAGCTCAGAAAAGCTATTGTACAGCTGCTTTTGCTTTGCTGGGGGGATTCACACAGATCCTCCCCAAAGAAATCAGGTTCTCACAACTACGAACAGAAAACTCTGCTTAAAAATTCGAAGCACACAATACAGTCGGTAAAGAAAGAACACTCCAACAAAGATAAAAGATAAAGAATTCATGTAGGACAGCATCATACAGTCTCTGACCGTAGACTTAGCAAATAAGAACGAAAACAAAAAAACACAGCTCTAAATGTTACCTTGGAGTTCACTATGAAGGTGCCAGACTTTGTAAAGGATGAAATCTGATCCAAGTTTGGAAGCTAACTCCCAAAGGACACCTGAAAGTACTGCACGTGAAAATGTCCCTGTGAACCCAGTGCTAAAAGCATCGCCTTAGAGCAGAACCCTTCTTTTAACTCCTCCTTTTCTTTCTAGAGTTGTGTTAATTTGCATAAAGCTAACATACATGACTTTTAGTAGGAAATTATCTTAACCAGTGTAAAGCAGAGGTAGCTCCTGGCTGTTTATAGGTAAACTGATTTGCTGATCTTTCCTCAAAGGACAGCACAGTACCTTTCTCACTTCCAGTTTTTGCTTTGTTAGTTTCCAGTAATCTGACTTCCAGCTTCAACTTAAGTCTTCTACATGTCTTGCATACTGGTTTCAGCTATTTCAATGTGATCTCATACTGTTTAATATACTAAGCTATAAACTAGGTTATTTAATTGAACAGTAGAAATAGGGGGTATCAGACCCAGCGTGCATGGCTGATTGTTGTATACTCAGGGTAAATCCAATACTTTCAGGATACCTCCTATCTTCTGAGCATGCATGGCCATCTGCGATGCTCCGGGAAGTGTCAGAGTACATATACTGTAGAAAAACCCAGATTTCTACACCTCAGAGTAATTATTCTGGTGATGCCCAGAGAAGTATGAAATCCCCCAAATCTTCACATTCTACTCAGGGTAGCTTTTATGGATAGAAGTGGATTGAGAAACCTTGACTAATGGTAACTTTGTGGATACTCTTTCCTACTGCTACTTCAAAATCTTTACCTGTGTCACCACTGGAAGTGCATTTACTTTTAAATATTTTCCTGCTTTTAAGCAGTCTCCAGACCTGGATCCAGCCATGATGAGAGGTCAAAGGAGGAGCACAGCCGCAGAGTCCTTCCAGTGATTTACCACCCTGGAATGTAACCTCTGCACACATCTGTGCTTTTGCTGGTCCACATCAGGGCAAACCCAAAAAACTTCCTTCAGAAAGAGGAAGCAGGGGGTAGGAATTCAGGTGTAGTCATGCAAAGTTGCTCAACACTCAGCAATGGCTTTTAACACTTAATTCCACCTGCCCAGCCTATGCCAAAGCACCCACCATAGAGACCTGCAATCCCTGCCCATCAAAGCGCTCTTGGGACTCCCCAGGGCACTGAGGTTTACAAAGCACCAGACTCAGAAAAGCTGAAATGTGGTATAAAGCTCTGTTCAGTGATTTTTGCCAGCTGCGCTCCAGATACTGCCTGGGATAATGCCTTATCCCAGCTACTCACTTCCCAGAGCCACAGCAACCCTGATAAGGAGGACTGCCACAAAGGAAAATATAGGTAGAACTTATTGCATTTAAGAGGATCCCTGAAAGAAAACTGACAAGAAAGCTTCGAACAGCTCTTTTGTGGCTCCCCTCCACCAGCTGTTCCACTGAGCCTGGGCACAGCTGAGAATTCAGCCCAAAGAATTACTCAAATTAATGGCATGTAAGTTTTTTAAACAAAGCAATCTCTGTTCATGGGAAAAGCAGAGCTGGTCTATGAGTTTCCCTTCTGCAGACAGCTTTAAAGGTAAAAACTGTGATTATATTTTTAGAAAGAATGCAAAATACCAGAATAAAATGGGGCCAGTGAAATGCCGTATGTTCTTCACCCAACACAGACAGACCAGAACTTGACTTTTCAAAAGTTTTGCTCTTCTATATTGGCATGACTGCCATTGACATACATCTAAAATGAAACTAAAGTAAATGAAAATTAATTTATAAGCTCACCTTTTCTTTTTTAAATGAAAGGAAACTCATCAGCGGCATGAACAAGAGTTCCCATTTAGAAGTAATGTGGGAAGACAGATTCGCTTAATACACCATCCCAGAAACTTAAATTTGTTGCAGAAATGATTTTTCAAAAAGTCTTCATAGGGAGGGCGCAATCTGGAAAAAAGCCTGCAGAGTGAAAATGCTGGAGGGAGGGAGCACATGAAAATAACAGGAAAGTTAATATATAAATACATAAATGAAAGGCTGTAGATGACTGTGGGGGGACTGTAAAGAGAGGTAGGGAGGCAGGATGCTCAGGAAGGCCAACTTCAGCTGATTTCCTGGGGTGCCCTGAGCACCAGGCAATCTCTGGAGGCTGTTTCTGAACAAGGAGGTTTTTGGGTACCCCCACGGCCTTCAGGAGGAGCCTACTTTCCTCCACGGTCTGCAGAGGTTGGGTGGCTGGGCTGAAGTTGGCTTGTGTGAGTATTCCTCACCGGCACTCAGGATTTTAAAAGAGGAAGGAAGACTGCCCAGAGATCTTCCAGGGGGAAGGGAAGATCACCAAAGCCCTCGGTGCTCTGTGATCTGTTGGGGCGCAGTGTCTGGGTTGCAGCTGGCCTTTTCAGATGCAAATGTACTTTTCTGAGGTAAGTTAACTTGCATGTGTGATGGCTTCATTTCATGCATTCCAGAAAAGATGAACACACTGACTAAGTGGGGATCCAAATCCAGCACTCAAATCCCATGAAAAAGGCTTCAAATCCCTTCCACAATGCTTTCAGCCCAGCACATTTGGCAGCCTGGGGAGCAAACCCCAGGAACTAGCACTCCCCGTTCATTACCGGGGGCAGGACATGGGACTATGTGGATATTTTGCCAATGCAGAACAGCAGTTACATGTCTTTTTTTTTTTTTTTTTTTTTTTTTTTTTCATGTAGGGCTTTTTTTGATGAGATGTTGAAGAATGAATTCCCATGTGCTATGTGGGAATTAAGGTCCTTTTGCACTTCCCATCGGAGCTGAGACTCTGGCGTGGTGTCAAAACATCCCTTCCTCTTTGATACATGCTATGCCAGTAAGTAGCTGATTTTTGCTTCAGTCTGCTGTAGACTTCAGGACATGCTCAGAGGTAATCCTGTTACTGCCACTGTAAATTCAGATGCTTAAAAAGAATTATTTTTATAGTGCTATTCTCTTTCTTTGTGTATTTTAACACACTACAGAGCATGAAGCTGCTGTCCCACGTGTATCCCAGTTTTCCCCTCACCCTAAATTTGCACCAATGTAATTTCATGGCCTGTACTTTTGACCTATGCAGCTGAGGTCACGTGCAATGTAAGGGAATGATGTGGAGGCAGCTGTGGTGTGAAACGTGAGCGCTCCTCTGCATGGGATCCCACACCAGAACAGCCTTTGTTGTAAAACTACTGAATGAAACCTAATCTGAGTTTTCTTTTTTTCAGGCAGAAGGTGATTAAATCCAACAGGCTTCTCGTTCCTTGAGTTTGAGATTGGAAATGGGGAAATAAGATTTATTTCTAAATTAAAACAGCCACCCCATTTTACTTTTATAAATGCTGTCTTATGTCTCCAAGCATCTTTTACTTTCTCCTTTAGTTTTCCTAGGTCTGGGTTTGGTGCCAGGTAAATAAAGTATTGCAAGAAAAAGAGGGGGAGCGATATGAAAAATGCTTATAAAAAGTTAATATTTGAAGGAGCTATTGATTTTCACGTCCTGTGGTCTACTGGAGTTTGTAGAGGATGTTTACTTTTGTAAAATTATTTCCATAAAGTCTACTCCGTATGCAAATTTTTGTCCCCCGGGTTCCCATCAATCATTCGAACGGCTCAGCAGCCCTGCTGCATCGCCCAGGGCGGTTACAATATTTGCATTGTTCTGTGTCCGCATAAAAAATGAAGCTTTAAAAAGTAACCCAGATAGCCGGTAAACCTGGTGTTCATTTCACAGCTCCGATTACACAGTGTCCAAAGACAACATTCCAGGGAGGCGGCGGCTGTGACACTTTAATGGACACTGGGCAGAGGCCGCCTTGGGGTGCATCGGCAGGCGGGTTTTCGGGGGTTGCATGCTGAGAGCCCGCTGTACGTCGTTCTCCCTGCACCTCCCCCGCCAGAGGCAAACCCCAGCCCCCCAAGGCTTTGTTTGCATCCTGCCCAACTCGGCGCATCCTCACGGGCGTGCGGGGGTGCACGGCGGGCACTCCGGGCACCCCGCAGCGGGTGAGCGGCAGCGCAAGGGACGGTTCGGGCTCCGCCGAGGAGCAGCGAGAGCGGGCGGTGCCGCGGGCACGGCGCCGCGGCTCTGAATTGACAAATGCCCGGCGGGAGCCGCGCATCACAGCTGAAGGCACGGCCGGGCAGGGGGCCCAGGGGCACGGCTGGGCTGCGCCCCCGCCGCCGCTCACGCGTTCCCGCCATCTTGCGCGGGTCCCGGGACGTGGGTGCTCATCACCCGCACCGGGGCTTCCATGGCACCCGGGGCTTCCATGGCACCCGGGGCTGAGGGGCGCTGCCCCCCGCCCTGCGGCGACGGCCCCCGCGAGCCCCCCCGCGGGGGCACGGGGAACTGCGCCCCCCGGCGGCCGGGGGCGCCTCACCCCCCGGCGGCCACCACCCCGCCTTCTTCAGGCACGACTCCCCGTGGCCAATAAGAGGAGGGCGTGCTTATGACTGACAGCAGCTATGCCCAGTGAGGACGGGCGGGGCGGGGAGGCGGTGCCCTAGAAATGGCCGGCGGCGGGGTAGGGGCGGGATCAATCACGTGTGCCGGATACTGCCGCGCGCGCCGCCGCTGCCGCGGGCTGCCCCCCCGCCCCGGCCGCTGTGAGGAAGAGCCCTGGGAAGTGGTGCCGGTGCGGCCGCGGGCGCCAGGGGCGGCCGGGAGGCGGCCGGAGCCATGCTGGGCAGCGGGGCCAAGGCGGCCAAGCCCTCCTTCGTGTCGTACATCAGCCCGGAGGTGCGGGGCGGGCGCGACCGCCGTGTGAGAGGGGGTGGCGGCGGCCCCTGAGGGGGCTGCGCGGGGGGCGCCAGAGGGAGCGGGCAGCGGGAGGGGCGGGCGGCCGGCGGGGGCCCTCCGCGCCCCGGGGTCTCGGCAGGGCCGCGGGAGCCGCCGTGCGCGGCTGGGCCGGGCGGGGTGGCGGGCGGCGCGGAGCTGCGCCGGCTCCTCCCGTGCTGCCGCTCCCGGCGCTCCGCTCCCGCGTCTCGCAGTTCGCCGCGGGGAGTTGCGGAAGGGTCCGCGGGACGGGAGCGCGGCTGGGCCGAATGTCAGCGAGCGTCTGGTGCGGGGTTGCATGTCTGGTGCCTCCAAGGTGCTTCCCCGAGGGCGAGGGAAACATCTCGCTTGTTGCCTCTCGAGAAAGCTTAAAACCACCGTGCATGGCTGGTCAGCTCTAAGCTGATGATTTTTCTGGTGCTTCACTTGAATTGTTTTTGTAAGCGGTGACCAGATGTCAGGCTGTCATCGTGACTTCACCTTGTAAGGTGGGACTTCACGAACCTGTTTTTCTCAATGGCCTTTAACATCCCATTCACTCCCAGCGTGTGCTTTGTCTTTGTAAACGCCTTGGTTTCAGTTCTGTCGCTGGAAAGCCCTAGCTGTCTTTCCTTAACAGCTCGATGTTGAACTCTTGGCTGTGTGTTATCTTTCATATTGTTCTTCCTGTTGTCCTTTCACTTACTTATTGAAACTTAGGTTGACAGTTCGATTGAAGTCACTTTAGACTCAGTTTACAGAGGTCATGTTGTTAGCAGATGGTGTTAGACCAGTATTGTGCGGTATTCCTTCATACTTATTCCTAGTAAACAGCTGTTTTCAAGGAAGACCCGTGTTCATGAAAACTAGCCATTTGTGAGGCTGGGCTTTTTCCACCTCCTAATTCTTTGTATCAAGCTGGTGGTTCTTAATTGCTCAGTTCTCTTGAGAGCTTCTTAAGGAAGAGATTTTTGTCTGTCTTGTGAATCAGTACAGTTTGTCAGTGATAGGACTTTGGAGGATCATCTGCTTTTATTTTTCACTGAACCTGGTTTAAGAATGCAGGGTTATTACGGCTTCAGTCAGCTGTGCTGTTTAAAACTTGGGTCCTTATTTTGTGGAGGCAGCTCTTGGTTTTATATGTTGTTCATCCCTGGTGACTTGTAGTTTCATCAGTTTACTTTAAAAGTTTTCTATCTTGCTTGTGTTTTCCTGTGAAAATGGATATAAATAATAGGTACAAACATCTCCGGAGTCAGCATATACATCTCTGCGTGAAGTCAGTCTTTCACCTTAGGGAAGTATGTTGTACAAAGGTACAAAAAAGTGTGCTCAGGGAACTGAATTTCGTGTAGGTAAGAACTTTACTTGTTGGACTTGCTGAAGGACACTTCACTGTTTAAAGGAGCATGCTGGATGGTTGAAGTGTGCTAGGAAAAAAGGTATTTAATATCAGAAGCTGAAGCTCTTAATGAAATATCCTAATGCAGTAGATAGAGCTTGCAATCATTCCCTCTTTGTATTCATGCTGCTTTTATGCACTTAATTTTCAGAATTTCATGGGCTCTTGCAACAGCAGCTTTGAAATACAGACCTGACTTCTGCCATAGGTGTGTCTTTTGCACCTTCAAAGGCTCAATGAAACTGAGGTCTGATGCCAGTAGCAAGTAAAGCAAGTTTAACGCTTTGCTCTGTTGGCTATTGCTCTCTTTTTGGCAGCCAGTGACTACCTTAATGGGATGGTTACACAGGAAGCTGAAGACTCTAGTGGATTTCATGAGGATTAAAAATAAAACTTTATATAGGTGATGAAACCTGTGAGGGTATCTGGGAATCTGAAAAAAAGCATGTTGATTAGATATCCTAAAGTAAGTGGAAGTGAGCATCTCTCAAGGAACTGTATTCTGTATGCACCTGAGAAAAATAACTTTCTGAACACAAATTTCCTGTACATGTTAACTTCCGTGTAGTTGAGTTTAAAAACTGGAGCTAGGCTTGTAAAACAGTGGACATACTTAATCCCTTTTATGGGAACATAGTTTGGTCAACTTGGAACTTTGCTTTCATCAAGACAGCATAACTGCCAGGTGCCTGGGGGAGAATATAGGCGCCAGGTGTTTTCAGTGTAATGCTTCCTCTATTAGACCCTGCCAAAAGGTGGGGAACAGCAGTTCAGGGACCTCATGAGCTTCAAGTTACATCTGTAACGGTGGACTTGATGGCGAACTTAAGGAGCCTTGCCTTGAATCTGTTTGTACTTCTGACTTGCAGCAAGACTTTCTGTCAACCACTATGCAGTACAGAGCAGTATAGTAGTGTATGCTGTAGTCCCCCTTGCTTTCAATGTCCAGATTCTTCAGGCTTGTCCTTGTTTGCCTGGAAAGTTGTTTTGAGACCTTAAGATACTGCTTCTAGGTTAGGGGAGCCCTACAATAAGAAAATGTAACAGGCAGAGCTGAGTGTTTTTCTAGCCTCATCTTTAGTCTATGCTCAGATACCTGAGCAACACAGTAGATAGTGTTCAGAAAAATAAAATGAAGTTAACTTTAAGCTGGTTTTGGGGTTTGTTTTGTTTAAATATGAAAAGAAACAGGAACTCTATTCATGTTAATATATGGTAAGATGGGGAGTAAGGAGTGAGCAGCAGAAAATACTGTTTATTAATGGAAAAGAAGTAATTTATGCTGTGAAACCTCAGAATGTCTGGAAAAGCAGTGTTTTTGACATCTGACTAAATATAACCTAGTTATGCTCAGCTATATGGAACCACAGATCAATCAGTGGTCTGTTGAGAGCAAGACCATAGGATGTTGATATTAGTGACACACTTCCCCTCAGGACAGACTTGGCTACCCTGCAGGAAGTGGGGTGAATACTAAGGTATAAAGTCAATGTTTTGACATGTCTGATCATAGACTAGGAATATTTGTCTATGGAGACACAGAAACAAGAACCAGTGAATTTCTTCATTATTTCTAACTCAAATGTTTCAGGATTGAAAGCATTTATGAGGTTAACAAGCTGGATCATATTTTTCTTAAAAATCTTAATATGAATAAAACTATAGATATTAAACTGGATTTGTCCCATAATATTACCTTTTGTGCGTGCATTCTTAAATGTTTAATTCCTCATGTTAATTTTTATAGGTTATTAGTTCTTGTATTAGCCCTTAAACTGTTAAGAGTTTCTTCTGCTTTGTGCTGCTCGTCCCTGAAATTTGGTGTACACCTCAGGCTGCTGAGTTGTGAGGGTAACTTTCGTGCCTTTTGTGCTTTCTCTCAAATTGTGCACTGCTGTTAGCACATAACCACTATGAATACTTGTTGCTTGTAAATCTTGGTACAATATTTTGTGTTCTGTAGTGATTGCTTTTAAAATAGTATGGCATTCCTTATTGGAGTGATGGAATTGGAGGATGGTGTAAGGAACAGAAGTTACAAAAAGTAGACAGCTGGGCTCTGGACTCATATGGGGGAAACTGGGCTTTGATGTCAGAGGGGATGGGCAGGACAATATAAGGAAAGAGGAAAGGATAAAAGATGAGGCAAATGTGGAAAACATGCGCAATGATCTAATGGGCTATTGGATAATGGAGCCACGAAAGGAAGGAAAGCAAGCAGAGATTATTTTCAGCACTGTTGTTAAAGTAACTATCTCCTCTGGGCTTTTATGACATACAACATGGGATTAGGCTTGTTTGACCAAGAAACAGTCTTTTAGAAAATACCAAGTGTGTATTGTAGTTTGTTTCTGAATACAAAGTATATGCTAAGCATGAGCACAGGTATTTGCTTTTTTTCCTTGAGATTCCAGTGGAACTGTTAGACAAAAAGTTTGGTTTGTTTTACTTAGGAATACTGTATTCACTTGTTGGAGCACCACAACTAACTTGCAAATATTTTAGTGTACAGTTTCACTTTTACAACTGATAAAGATAAATATATAGTTAAGAAAGCTATCTCAACCCTTTGTTAGTCTTTAGTGAAGTATAAGTAAATAAGGAAAAAAGTGGATGTTCACACCAAGCCTCACCATGTTGTAGAGCTTTCCTGTGCAGAGATTGCTTGTGGATAACTGTATAACAACATTAAAATATCCTGTGTTCTCACAGCACTGCTATTTGCTGTCAGCCTTGAAAGAATGCGTGTTTCAGCCAGTGCTACTCATACCCTAGGAAGTGATAATGAGTTTGTTTATTACTTTAATCTAATAAACAATGTTTTTCTCAGTATGTTTACTAAAAATGTTGTTTTCCATTGTTGGAATTACCTGTAGCACAGGTGTCCCAGCTATGGGTAAATGGAAACATTACCATGGGGTAAGTAAGGTAGTTTCAGTGCTTACAGCATATAATTTGCAGCAGCAGACTGTACGCACAGTCTCTCTGAGAATGATAAGCAGCATCCAGTATCAATAGGCCTATATACATACTTTGCAATACTGATTAAAAGAATACCTGAATTCTCTGACAAGATCTGGATTCTGGCATACAGGGAATGTTCTTCACTTTTTACTCATTTTCTGTCCACAGTTGTTTACTTCCCTGTGGAGTGGTAGGTAAGGAATTGTTTTCAGTTGTGAGGCTCTAGGAAGAAGAGTGGGAATTATTTGGGATCCCTCTCCTGCCCTAACTGTCAGGACCCTGTCAATATAGCATAGCCACTACTTGACCTTACTGCCCTAAAGTCAGTGTTGCCTCACACATGGTGGCTTTTTTATGCTTCAGCACTTGGGCAAGACATATCTCCCCAGACAGACTTGGGGAATATATTTAGGTCCTTTAAATGTGTCTTTAGGGGAGAGCTGAATATTGTCCCGGAGCACTGCAAGCTGCGCAGTGTTTCCCTATACTAAGGTAAAAACCAAGATAAAGAGGTTTGTCTGTTGTGTTGTGTCCCCCCTGTTGAAGCAGGGAATCTGTAAGGGCATGGTGGCTCCTCTCCCTGGCACTTCATGGTTTCAGAGCGCTATCAGCTGTGGCTGGGTTGAACTAACAAGGATGATGCGTTATGAATTAGTATGGTGTGACATTGTCAGCCTTCACTTTTGGTATGATTTGGTACTCTGTACTGTTATATTTGATAATTATGGGGTGTTGCTGTATTGTCTACCACTGTTCGATAGCCTAGGAAAAAGGAATGTAGTGCAAGGTAAGTGCACAGGTGAGAAGCTGCTCTGAGAAAGAAGTTTCTAAAACCTTGCAATAGTTTAACCCCAGCTGGTAACCAAGCACCCTGCAGCTGCTCACTCACTCCCCCCACACCCAGAGGGATGGGGAGAAGAATTGGAAAGGTATGTAAGACACAAGGGTTGAGATAGGAACAATTTAATAGGTAAAGCAAAAGCTGCGCACACAAGCAAAGCAAAGCAAGGAATTCATTTACCACTTTCCATCGTTAGGCAGGTGTTCAGCTGCCTCCAGAAAAGCAGGGCTCCATCATGCGTAATAGTTACTTGGGAAATCAAATGCCATAATGCCAGATGTGTCGTCCCTCCCCTTCTTCTTCCCCCAGTTCACATACTCAGCACAGTGTCCCATGGTATGGAACACCTCTTTGGCTAGTTCGGGCCAGCTGTCCTGGCTGTGTCCCCTCCCGATTTCCCGTGCACATCCAGCCTTTTTGCTGGTAGAGCCCAGGAAACCAAAAAGTCCTTGATTTAGTATAAGCATTACGCAGCAACAGCTAGGAACGTCAGTGTGTTACCAACATTGTCACACCAAATCCAAAACAGCACTGCACCAGCTACTAAGAAGAAAACCAACGCTGTCCCAGCTGAAACCAGGACAAACCTTCAGCAAAGTTGAGGTCTTTGTTTCTGTAATTTCTGAGACAGCCCGAATTTTTCTCACTTGTATGGTGTCCTGTGGGTATCTGCTTTTAATTATTGCTGGTAGTAGGGTTCCCTGTGTTGTATCTTGAGTAAGAAGTGCCAAGATACTGGTTGGGGCATTCAGAATGGGGAAGCTACATATGAAGTATCGAGATTTCTAGAGGTGTGTGTAGCTTTCAGTGGTCACGTGTGGAAAGTGCTTGCAAGCTTAACTTTAACAAATCATCAGAAGGTGAAGCTTCCTCAGGTTTGAGTGGATTTGGTAGCTTGTGGAAAGGGACAGACTTCTGCTTCCCTTTCTTTTGTTTCTGTGCTCGGCTGACCTGTTGGTGAGCCAGTTCTGCTAACAATAGGCAGTAACAGCAAAACCAAATGTAGCACAAGTGCAGAATTTCCGGCTGATCTTATGAGCAAAATTACCTCTCTATGCAGTCAGACAAACCCAGACATGAAGGAGGTGGGGGGGTGAGTATGAACTGTGTGACTGATTAAAGGGGTGATGAGGAGCATGCATTTTAGTGTCAGCAGGCTCTTAAATCAGTCCTGAGATCTGTGTTACCGCAAAACTGAAATCCATTAGGAAAATGAAGTTAAAACAGAGTGGAGGTATTAGCTAAACTTAGAGGTTTCTTCAGAACTTGCACCACCTCAGGGTGACTTAACAACTTTTCTTCATAAAGATCTTTGCCTTCTTCTCTTAAAAGAGCAAATACAAAATGTGACATTAATAGAATTTAATATATTTTCATATCCTCCCTTGGAAAATGAGCACAGTGGCATGGATTCTTCAGCAGTGTTCATGGCTTGCATTCTGTCTTTTCCCAGTGCATATGTATGAAAACTGTCTTTAAAATATTTATGATTTTATTACAGGAATATAAATGTTGGCTTTCAAATAGAACTCTTTGGAGGCTCAGTCTTGGAAGTTGTATATTACAGGTATTCTGCCTATAGTAAGCACTTCAGTGTCTAGGTTTTTTCAACGAAGATTGAAGCTGGATTTTACAAGCTGATTTCAGTGTTTGACTGAGGTCTCTATTCTGCTGTGATGTTATTTAATTGAAATTCTAATTCCTTTCAGAACTTAAGCAATTTAACTTCTAATCAAAATCTAAACCACTTCTTCAAAATTATTTGCCTCTGTGATACCTGTTATAAAAACTTCATTGCATTTTAACAAATGGGTGTAAGCTTGAGGAACTAACTTGACGTCAAATTTTGTTTTGCCCAGGTCTTACCTGCCAACACTAGCATCAGCTGGTACTCTTGGCAATAAGTACAAACATGCAAGCATTGTGTATACATAAACAGTAGTTGTTACATGCCTTATGATACCTTCTGAAGTTAAGGTTACTGGAAAAGCACCTGGTTTTACTATTCTGTAGCAGTGATTGTTGGCATATCGTTTGTGAGCACACAGTATTGCATTTAGTTGCACTCAGAGTGGTAGTAGAAGGCATATCAATAAAGGCAGTAGTAAACCAAAGTTTAGCTTGGAGTTACCAGCAGTGAAGAGACAACTTTGGGAAAACATGTATATATTTCTTCTCTGAATGCAGCAGTGTTCAGCATGAGCCATGTTTGCATACCAGCTTATTTAACGGACAAGCGTGAACTTTGATGAAAATTTACTTGTGCAACATACACACTTAGAAGTTAAAGGCAGCAGATTGTTTTTCCTGCATTTAGTTGCCATCTAGTTGGATTCCTTTCTTCACATCATCACCACTTCATTTTATAACCTTTGCCTCTTTTCAACCTGTCTTGAATGTCTGCTGTTCTCATGACATGGTTTCCTGGTGGTTCTAGTTTTGCTATGCAACCCTCAAGCTTTGTTTTGGGTCTTCTGAAACAAGTTGAGAGCAAGTGTTTATATGAATGGCAGAGGGGGATTATGTTATGCTCCCATGGGCTTTTCTTTCTCTGTATTTAATCCAGCAAAACTGTTGCTGTTTGTCTCTTTTTGATTGCTTGTTTTGATTTGCAGTATCTGACTGGATGCTGGTGACAAACTAAAATTAGCTTGCTTACTGCTGTGGCCCCGGGTGTGTGTGTGGGGGGTGGGGGGTGGGGGTGGCGTTCCAGTTAACTAATAGTTTTCCAGAAAGGCTGGACTCGGAGGAGGAAGTTCTGAACTGGCTGAGCAGGAAAGGGTGTAGCATGTCCTCTAGTTTAACAGTCTTTTGGCTGGAGATTTTAGCCAAACTATCAGTGCTTCAAGGCTAGAATAAGTGATACTGAGAGTTTAATAGGTTTGTTTTCTGCAGTTTGGGTCCAGACTGAAGGATATCCTGTGACTGGTTTTACCTCTTGGCTCTGACATTCTAAAATTCCTTTCGCTGTAATCTTGGTAGTACTGTTTAAGTAACTTTGGTTGCAATAATGCCTGTAAGAAAATCAGAAACGATGAAGGGTGAAACTTGAAAAACTGTGAAGGGTACATTAGAAACAAACATTAAGTTATATGTGGAAAAGCTTATGAATGAACTTTGGGAGATGGTTTTTATATGTGCTGAGAGAACTGAAGGTATTGGTAATGCTTTATTTTTGTCTTGTTCCTTATACAAAAAATGCATTCATTTCCTGTTTTATGTTCACAGCCACATTTAACTGACACTGTGGGTGTCAAACCACTGATTTAATTACTTAGCTAGTAGACTGTTACTGTTTAGGAAGGACCACACTGCAAACCTGTTCTCCCTAATTCTTCATAAATTCTTCATAATTTTTTTTTCCTTAATTTTAATTTGCCTATTTGCTGGAACATGAGGAATTTAAGAGGGAGGTGCTGTTATTTACAGCATGTGTTGAAGTTATGATCTTTGCAAAGTAATGATTACTCTTTCTCTCTTTAGGAAATATACATAAAGGAACCTATAGAAAAGGAAGTAAACCCTCACTTATTACCAGGTAACTAGTGTATATTATATTATTAGTATTAAATATTACAAAAAATAATGTAAGCAATATTTAAATATTTCCATGTCACATCAGTGTTTGCTGCAGACATCAGTGTCCCAGGTAGTAAAATGGAGGGTTTGGTGTAACAAACCCCATAGGTTGTAATATTTATAATATCTATATCAGCATGAGTTGTTGAAAATTTCAATTTTTGTAGAGTACAGTGTCTTCAGGTAAGCTGCATGTGGAGAACTATCTATGCTTCAGTTTTCCCTTTTTCTTAAAAGATAGTTGGGTGGGTTTTCTGTTTGTTTGGAAACTGAAGACCAAGAGCTAGTGCAAACTTGCTTTGTAGTGTTCTTTGATTCTACTATGAGTTACTTAGGCCTTTTGATGCCTTAATCACTGTTAAGATTTTTTTTTAATTTACAATTCTTCTTAAATATTTTCCAAGATCAGGAGAGATGATGTTACTAAAATAAAGCAGAAGTAAAATCTTAGAATAAATAAGTATTGTTCTGTGGATTTTTTTGCAGTTTGTTGAAGGACCATGAGTCTGGCTGATCAAAGCTGGTTTGACTTTCTTAAACTTGAAGCTCAGTTCCTGAAAATTTCAAAATTAGAACTTCATTGAGCATAATTTGTGCAAAGTTATGGTTGAGAACTTTAAAGTAGCCCAGGGACCTGTAAAATAAGCAACATCCCCAGTCAAAGCTATGAAAAATTAAATATGATGGACTTGTAATAATTAACACAAATGTTTCAGCATTCTTAGACTTTAGCAGTAAGGAAAACTGGAACAGTTCAGCTTGTTTATTGACTGTATAAACTACTTTTTGGTGGGTTCTGTATTTTTCAAGTACACACTCATATGATTGCTCTTTACAACTTCAGGTGTTAGTCTTCTGCCACTTAGAATAGGCCATGATACAGGTACCTGTGGTTACAGAACCCTTAAACATGTGCACTTGAACAGGGTTCAGTCCATCTTTAGTAATGTTAATAATCTGGAAGGCTCTCAACGTACTGATTCCAGGAGCTGCCTCCAGTCTTTTTGTGTAACAGTGATAAAATACCTTCAGGCATATGGTTAGGAGAAGCTGTCAGAAAGTTAATGCTGAGTTTAAGGTAACAGTTGAAATAATCCAATTATAAATGTCAGTTATGTTGCAAGTCAGTGTTTCTTTTATGCAGGTGAACTGCTGCTTTGTGAGGCAAACACAGTATACAAGTATATGCAAGAAGATGGATCAAATCGTGGCACTTGCGGGAAACTTGTATGCACAAACTTCAAGATTGCTTTCCTTGACGACGATACTTCTGCAGACGATAACGTAGGAAGACAAGTCTTCTAATTAAGACCAAGCAGGCTCTGAAAACATGCAGTGTCTCTTAATAAATAATCCTATCTTTCCCTTATATAAGGATACATCATTAGTATAGATTTATAAAAAAGTTTTAATGGATGCAGATTGATTTTAAACAGTTTGCTTCTGCTTGGTCTATGCAGATCCTTCCTCAGGCTCTAATGATGAGTGAAAATAGTGGAAGCCTGTACGTAGACACTTACATTAGATGTAGTGTATAACTCTTTGTCTTGTGAGTTGGTAATTTTGTAAAGCTTAAGTTAAAAGAACAAATTGTTTTGAAAATTAAATCAATAGTTTGCTTAAACCTGATTTCTCAGTGCTTGTCTAGTAGCAACTGCAAAAGTGACTGTCAGATGTACTTCTAATGTAGAATTTCTGTCTGACTTGACTTTGGGCTACAGCTGCAGAACCATTTCAGGGCTGCACAAGTGGAAATGCTGTGGATAATTGTGTGGCTCAGTAAAGCTCTGAAATTATTCCATTCAAAGTCAGGTGTTGACTGCAAAGATTTGAAAACCTGGTACTAATGAGCTGGCTAACATTAAAAAAGATAAAAAGTCCCTAAATATTAGAAGTTAGTTGAATATTGTTTCCTTTGGTTTAGGTACTCAAATTGAGCTGTCAAAAGGCAATGGTAATACCACACCTTTATTTGATGTGCTTTAAACATTTGAGACAGTCTGGTCCATTTAGGCGATAAAAGTAAAGGAGAGCCTTGTAGATGGCTCCCAAGTGCAAGGTGATCTTGACAGTGAAGAATAATGAGAATCATATGATTTGACACGACTGTAGTTGAAATTTTCTTGGGGTAAAATTTGAGGGAGTTTAAAATTTAAACTAAGGCTTCTACAGCCAAATTCGAGTTTTTGGACTTTCTGAAATGAATTTGAACAAAGAGCCCTTTCCACAGCTTACATGAGATTTATTTGAAAGTTGGTAATGACCATGCTAATTTCTGTTCCATCACTAACTTCAAATCTTGGGTTTATAGCATGCCAAGTCACAACAACATTTCTCTTAATAAAACTTCACTATTAGCCACCTGATTCAGAGTACTGCAGGCCTGAAAATAACTTGAATTAGGTTACCTTGTGTTCAGAGCTGTCTTCATGTAAAATGATGCAGTGTACATCAGTCTTCCGGTAATAATATTTAGCATAACAATGTTTAACTGTGACATCGGTCAAATGTCATTTTTAACACTGAACTCACGGAATGATAAAAGTGAAGGAACCCAAAATCGCTTCAAGTTTGGAAAACAGTAGAGAATTGGATTGTGTGTGTTTCTTCATTTTACTTAGTGATAAATCTGGCTGTTATGTTGGAATATTCTTGGGATACTTTTTCTTTTAAGATATTTTCTATTTCCTGCCAGGTTCCCATAGCAAGGAAAGCTGTCATAAAAGGGCTTGGATTACACCAAGTTACTGTATTTCCTGTTTACTGCGATGACTCTAGTTTGAAAAGTAACTCTTAATGGAAAAGCATGCTTTGAAGCTATTTGAAAAGTAAAAACTCTATCTACATTTCAAGCATGGCTGAGATTTAAACTGCAGGTCCAGTTTTATTTATAAACTATGCCTGTGTAACCTGCATCTGCCTATATTTTAATAACTGTTCTTCAGTGCTCTGCCTTGCACAGTTTCTAAGAGGTAATGCTGATACTAACACGTGCCAAATACATCCTTTACTTGTGAGAAGCTGCTACTGCTTAGTAGTGTGACATTTCTAAGGGTTTTTTTTTTTCATGTTCTAGGAGCCACAATTTAAGAATAAGATTGTAGGAGAAAATGACATAACCTTGCAATGTGTAGACCAAATCTATGGAGGTAAGTCAGCTTTCTCCTCTTGGTTTAACATGCCTCATGCTTTTAAGTGTCTTATAGTGGTGCTGCTCGTTGTACATGTACATCCTTTATAGAAAACAGTGTTGTCACTTTGGAAACTAGGATTGGATAGTCCAGAAAAAAGATATAATAGATTAATAATAAAATGACAGATAAGAGATCTGTCAGAACATAGTCTTATCCCTCAGCTTGTCAGAGCTACATTTTCATTAATTATCTTTCTGGGACATACAAAACAATTGCTACAAAATGCCATGATTCAAAGCAAAGAAGACTGTACTATGAAAAGTCTCTGATTAAGATGGTGCAAAAGGATCTTGAAGTGTATCAGCTATTTCTATAAAGCATGGAGGTGTTCTCTTCATTTGAGCAATGTTAGAGCAGTAAGGTGCCAAACAGTACCTTTTGTTTGTTTAAGAGAACTTTTGGTTTGAGATTTGCAATGTCTTCAAAATACCGAAGAAGATAAAAAATGAAGTTTTAATTTACAAGTAAATCAAAGAGTTTATTTGATTTTTTTGTTGTTGTTTTTTTTTAATGTAAATTTGCAGTAGGGCTTACAGTTATGCCTGTATTGCTCAAAAAGGTAAAGGAGAATGGAGCTGGTAATTAGTAAATAGTGGGGAAGGCTTTGTTGAGAAGCCTGACCTTAGACTAGTGTTTGAGTATTCAGAGTATGAATGGTGGTGTGGATTCGTGAAGGAGTGGACTGGGGGGAGACTAGTGGAAGCTGGTTATGAGACACTGTTTAATTTCATATACAATGGCCTAGGTGGCAGCACTTCAAGTTGTGAAACAATGCATCCTCAAACAGAAGTGGACAGAAGGCTCTCTTGGGGACTTTATGGTGGTTAAAAAAAATAATAATTTTAGGAATGAATGATCTCAGTTGTTTGGGGACTTTCCCTCGGGTGGAACTTCTAAATTATGCTTTTTATGCGTCTCAGAACTTTCAGCTTACTGTTGAGTCAGAATGTGAATAGAAATAATCACGGAGCAGCTGGCTTGCTGCAAGTTTCCTTTCATTGCAGGAAGTAGTTTGAGTGGGTTTATCAAGTATATTAGCACAAGAGCTTGCTGGTCTGTGTTGCAGGATGCTTGTTCTGACTTGCTAAAACTTGAGCTTAAATTAGTTTCTTGAGAATTTTGAAAAGTTAAGCAGAGGTAGTTTTATCAACAGATGGCAAAGTTTTTCTTGATGTTTACCTAGACTTTTTAATTTTGCAGTTTATGATGAGAAAAAGAAGCTTCTAACTGGACAACTGAGAAAATACCCAGAAAAGCTAATTATCTACTGTAAAGACCTTAGGGTATTTCATTTCTGCCTGAGATATACAAAGGAAGAGGAAGTGAAAAGAGTAAGTATAGATTTTTCTTTTTTAAGCTTAGTGTTGGGTGTCTAATTCTGGGGATGAGGTAAGGAGGAAATTCACCCTGAGAGATCCCTTAAACTTGAAGTGTTTTCTGATCATTCCCAATTAAGAAAATAAAGACCTAACTTTACTAGCTAACCTTACTCATTAAACATCATTATGTGTAGCAGTTAAAAAGATCAGATGCACTGGCTCTTTGAAGAAAACCAGAGCTTCAGAGTACTACAAGAAATCGGCTTCAGCTCAGGAAAACTTGTAAAGCTGTTCTGTTTGTGATACATAACTATTATATTTTAGACTTCAGGCTTTTTCATATGGGAATAGTTATTTTCCTGATAACTTGAGTTCTTTTGACAGGTTAATCTGAACTCCAAACCTAGGGCTCTACTACCTTTATTTAAATATGAGAGCCATTCTGGAAGTTGAATATGTATAATGCTTCTCATTAAGTCAAATAGTTAGCGCCTTCAGGCAACAGAGGAAGCTTACTAAAAGTCAGCTGTTAGAGACAGAACCCATTGAACAGTTTTGTTTAAAGACTGGGAGGAGGGGGTAAAAAATACCATGTTTTTCACACTGACAGTGTTTAGTCTGTGTTTGGGTGTTAATTTTTGGTCCTTTCCTAGATCGTCAGTGGTATAGTTCATCATAGCCAGACTCCTAAGCTGCTTAAACGCTTGTTTCTGTTCTCTTATGCATCAGCTGCCCCAAACAACACAGGTAAATATTTTTGTATTTTTTATTTTTATTTGCTCTATACTGTTAGTTCTTTAAGCAGTCTGGGATGCTTAGTAGCTGAGTTTATTCTCAGGTTATGACTCTGCCCTGCTGGCAGATAGCTTCAGAAGATTGATTTTTCTCATTCCACATTGTTAGACTTGTTGCTAAAAATCTCTAGATTTTCTACTATTGGTTTCTGTGTCCTTCAGTGTAGTTGCACAGGAATTTTCCAAGCAAGAGTAGCATCACTGGATTGCAGACTTACTGTGATCAATATGCTAGTGCTTTTCCTGTGCTTCTGACTAGAGTGCTCTCATCTAGAAGATATTTTCCTTAATTTTATTGATATGTCATTTCTGTACTATTGCAGTGAACAAAACTTCCTGCTCATAATTCTTAAATTACTACATTTTCAGTGGCATCTGACAAAGTATTTCCCTTTCTGTTGTTATTTGCAAGCAATCTGTTTCTCCCAGGCAACTGCAAAAAAAGCATAGGTTTGCATAGCAAGATTCTAGTAAATATCTGACTTCCCCTTACAGCTCACTTATTACATAGTCTTCCCACTTGATCAGACTTGGCTGAATAATATAGTAAGCTGCAAAATTCAAGATAAAACTGTCAGTGCATTTTTTAGCATTTCATAGTTCAGGCTTCAGCTGAAATAATGGTGCTGTTTTGAATTAGAAACCTGACTTGTAGTGCACCAGCAACACCTATTCCTTTCAGAGGGAAATTTTGATATACCCAAGGTATTAATCAATTATTTGGTATTACCAAATACAATTTGGTATTACCAAAATATGTCAAGGAATTACAGAATCATTGAGGTTAGAAACCTCTGGAGCTCATCTAGTCATGTTCCTGTCCATCTGCTGCTGTTTAGAGTAGGGTTAGCTACAGCAAGCTTACCAGGGTTGTGTCCAGCTGGGTTTTGAGTATGTCCAAGGACTGAGACTCCACAACCTTTCTGAACAGCCTGTTTTCTTATATGACTGTGCTCATAGTGAAAAATTTTGTTTAAATGGCATTTGCTGTAGTTCAGCTTGTGTGCGTTGCCTTCTGTCATGTCACAGGATACCACTAAGTCCAGATCTATCTTCTTCACTCCCCTCCTTTGCTTCCACTCCAGCTGGGTGTAACACACGCTGGAAAGACTTCTTGCCCTTCTGCACCCCTGCTGAGCCTTCTCTTCTCCATGCTGAATGGTCCCAGCTCTCAGTCTCTCCTCACACCAGGTGTTTCAAGCTCTTTAGTGATCTCAGTAGGCCTTCACTGGGGAGTCCAGCACTGGACACAGCACTCCAGGCATGGCCTCACCAGTGCTGATCTGAGGAAAGCAATTACCCCATTCAGCCTGTAAGCAGTGGTTTACCTAATGCAGCCCAGGACTACATGGGCTGCCTTTGCTGCAAGGGCACGCTGCTGACTCAGGTAGTTCCTGCAGGCTTTGTCTGTAACTGGTGTTCAGTCTGAGCTACAAACATCAGAAAGACACTAAGCTTTTCCAGGTAGAGACTAAACAAGTGTGGGAGAAGCCTAATCTTCATAGCAGCATTGAAAGTATTGTGCCAGAATTCTTTCATATTTTAATAACTATCTTCAATAATAAATGCCTAGGTCTCACTCTTTATGAAGTTGTTACTTTATGCCGCTTACAGTCTCATACCCTTAAAATCTTAATTCATCCCTTAGAGCTCATTAATAATCTGTTTCCAACTGTAAATTTTTCATCTAATTTGTGGTGGAAAGTTTCAACTTGCCATTGTATCTTCCGTGGAATTCTAGCTCTGTTTGATATTTCAGTGTTAGCTGATGTTGCAGGATACTTAATTATCATGGGTGCTTGAAGCAATTGGCCTTATTTGGTAAATTTTATGGTAGTTCTACAAGATCTGGGGCTAAACCATCCTGCTGTCATAACTGTTGCTGAGGTGGCTGAATAGAAATAACAGGAAAAGTTCTCAGCTGAAATGATTGAGACTGAATTGCTGCAATTAATTTTCTGCTCTTGTCAAGTGTCTGAAATGTTCTGTTCAGTGCTAAACTCCTACCCATGATAGAAGAATGAACTTTACATGAAGCGCAATATCTAAATTGCAGGAAGGCTTTTGGTACGATTGTTAATTCCACATTTGAGCCTGGATTATTGGATGCCAGTCAGCTGCACTAGTTTGCAGTGGTATTGGCTGCACAGCATCCTGGGTTTTAGTCTGGATGTAAGTCAGCCTCAACTGTATGAAAGTTCCATAAGAACTGATTATTTTCTGTAGGAGAAACTGTTCCTGAAGTTATTAAAGCAGTATTTGATGGAAGATGTGTCACTGAAGATCAGAGAAGCATATCTTTCACTCAAGGCTTTCTGGACACAAGAGATTTTGCTTGCTTACCTTAATAAAAACTAACTACTTGATTTAGGAGTGCTTTCATGTTAGAGCTCCTGATAGTCTACAAAGTTAACATTATTGATGTCTGACAGATAGAAGAAACCAAACTGTAATGTTTGACACTCTTGAGGATTGGCGTGGAGAGTTGGAGCGGACCAAAGGAAATGTGAAATACAAAGCAGTGACTACCAATGAAGGCTACAGAGTCTCTGAAAAGTAAGCTTGACCTGGTTAATAGTGACCTTTGTATATATGTCTCATTAAGATTTGCAAAAATCAGTGTTATCTTTCATGCTGAACCCTAGACATTTGTTTAGGGTATCTGGTTTCCACTTTGATTTATGGGATACGTTGATTTGGGACCTCAGGAGGTCATCTTATACAACCTCTGCTCAAGCAGGGTTAACTTCAGCATTAGGTCAGGCTACTCAGGACCTTGGTCAGTCAGGCTTAGAGTATCTCTAGGGGTGGAGTTACCACCTTAAAATGGAATAGAAAATACATAGGTCTGGTAGCTACGCTTTTGTCATACTGGTTAGGATAACATTTTCTCCTTCCTCTACCTTTACTCTGGTAAAATTTCAAGTTACGTGTTCTTGAGATTTTTCTGTATTTTTAGCTGGGGGTCTGGGTGGGGAAAGAGTACTTGGTTTAAAGTGTATCTGCAAAATGTGCTGATGGGAGTTGTGTTGCCTTTAGTCGAAGGTTAGAGATGTATACTTCTACGCGTATAGCTAAGTAGCATCTATTGGGGAACCTTCAGGATGTGTACAAGGCTTTGTGTACTACTGTTGTTCAATAAAATCATAGGATGGTTTGGGTTGGAAGGGACCTTAAACATCTAGTTCCCACCCCACTGCCACGGGCAGGGACACCTTCCACCAGCCCAGGTTGCTCAAAGCCCCATCCAGCCTGGCCTTGAACACTGCCAGGGATGGGAAATAGTCAGATCCTGAAAGGTTTCATAGATCTTGGAAACAAACAACAATTTTCAAAGAAGTCTTTACCCCAGGACTCCGTCTTGAGAGGCCCAAGCTGAGGTTAAGTGCTTATCTTCGTTGATTCTGTGGGCCTTAAACATAGCGTTGGCTGGTACTGGAAATTCATGATATATTAAATTACATTCTTGAATTGTGGCATGAACTGCTTACAAAGTATGGAAGCAGAACTAGTTGTCTAATACTACAAGGGTATCCTTTGAAACAACGAAGAGTGAAAGAACCAAGGTGGTCTTAACAGTCAGCCTTAGATGTTACAATTAAATGTAGGATTTAATTACAACCTTGGAAAGGCAGAGGAATGTTGCAGTGAAGATAATGAAGAGCTCAAGATTGAAAGAAAATACCTTATCCAGTTGAAAATAAAGGGAGGGTGTTGAGGACAATATAATTAGCAAGAAAGGTTATTGTAGCAATAAGAGTGAATATATAATTAACATGTGGGCTAGAACGCTTACTGTCATTAAAATGAGCTTGGAGATTGTTCTTTGTTCAGTTTTTAAGTGCAAGAAACTTTTTTTTTTTTTGTTACCTTAGGCTGCCTTTGTATTTTGTTGTTCCCATATGTGTTTCTGAAGAGAGTATCTTGAAGTATGAAGGCAGAGGCATTCCTGTAAGTATATATGCATGGCTGAGGGTAAGAAATCTTATGGAGAAGACACAATTTCAATTAGGATTTCAGATAGTACTGCATATTATTTTCAGAACTTGCTTTTAACAGCTCACATGTATACCTAGTCATCTATAGAAGTGGAAACAGATGTTGGAAGAAGTGCTCTTAAGTATTCTGTAGTGCTGTGTGTGTGTATGTAGTGCAGAATATGTATGCATGGTTGACAGCCCCCATTTGCTTGTATCAGGTGTCTAATGTCCTGTAGTCTACATATACTACTAGAGTGTTTTTACATCAGCCTGTTTGTCATGAGACTGACTGCTAGCTGAGGCAGGATGCAGGGCTTGAAATGCTATTTGGATATTGAGGTGAAGGCCGTGCATGTACAGGTATAGCTGAATACCTCCAGTTACCAAGCTTGGGTGCTGGAAAGCAGCTTTTTTACAAAGCCAAGTAGCCTAACTGAAAAACTACTTCTGCCAGTCTCAACAGAAAATGAAATTAAATACACTGTTCTGTGCCATGTAGCAAGCTGGCTTTGGCTTCCTACCTCATAACAGAGTTTAAGAACCAGTATATAAAGAAACAAGGAGCAAAGTAACCTCACTTATGAAGTGTTAACTTCGTTGCTGCCTGTCCATCAAATTTGCCAAGGAAACCCATGTTCACTTTATACTCTGAAATTAATCCACGGAGAAGATAGTGCTGTACTGCCTAATTTGTCCTTTCAGGTAATGACTTCAAAATAGTTTGGGTTACTTTTTTCTGAGATGGTCAACCAGACAAATTACAGTGGCTGTTACACAGAAACAGAAGTGATATTTTTTTTTTTTAATTGCGTCTTGTATTGATAGGATAGTTCAGGTTGGAAGGGACCTTTAAAGTTCTTCTGGTCCAACTTCCCCTGCCATCAGCAGGGACTCTTCAACTAGACAGGTAGCTCAGAGCCCTGTCCAACCTGACCTTGAATGTTTCCAGGGATAGGGCATCTACCACCTCTCTGGGAAACCTGTTCCAGTGTTTCACCACCCTCATTGTAAAAAATACATTCTTCATATCTAATCTGAATCTGCCGCCTTTTAGTTTAAAACCATTACCCCTTGCCCTATCACTACAGGCCCTGCTAAAAAGTGCCTGTCTCTCTTACAAGCACCCTTTAATTACTGAAAGGCTGCATTGAGGTCTCTCTGGAGCCTTCTCTTCTCCAGGCTGAACAACCCCAAGTCTCTCAGCCTTCCCTTACAGAAGAAGTGTTCCATCCCTGTGATCATTTTTTTGTCCCTCCTTTGGATGCTGTCCAACAGGTCCATCTTTCTGTGCTGAGGGCCCCAGAGCTGGATGAAGTACTCCAGGCAGGGTCTCACCAGAGTGGAGTTGTGGGGAGAGTCGCCTCCCTGGACGTGCTGGCCACACTTCCTTTGATGCAGCCCAGGATACAGTTGGCTTTCTCGGCTGTGAACTTGCATTGCCAGCTGATGTCCAGCTTTTCATCCATGAGCACCCCCAGGTCCTTCTCTGCTCTCAACCTCTTCATTCCCCAGCCTGTATTGATACTGGGGGGGTTGCCCTGACCCAGGTGCAGGACCTTGCACTTGGCCTTGTTGAACTTCATGAGGTTCTTACGGGCCCACCTCTCAAGCCTGTCAAGGTCCCTCTGGATGGCATCTCTTCCCTCCAGCATTTCAACTCCACCATTCAGCTTGGCATCATCAGCGAACTTGCTGAGGGTGCACTTGATCCCGCTGTCTGTCATTGATGAAGATATTAAAGAATATTCATCCCAGTATGGATCCCTGATGGATGCCACTTTTCACTCATCTCCATCTGGACATTGAGCCATTGACCCCTGCTATCTCGATGTTACCATCCAACCAATTCCTCATCCACCAAACAGTTCCTCCATCAAGTCCATCTCTCCAGTTTAGGGAGAAGGATGCTGTGGGGGACATTGTCAAAAGCCTTACAGAAGTCCAGGTAGATGACATCCATAGCTCTTCCCTTGACCATTGTTCAGAGGCCTTGTAGAACTCTTCTAATTATTTCCAAATTTTGGGAAAGCTAGTGTCAAAATAGCTTGACCATTTTAAATCCATTTGAGCTGGCAGTAAAAGGACAATATAGTAATTTTTTCCACTTTTGATGATTTTGAAGTTTTAGCATCCTTTTTGAGGTGTCTCTCTTGGCTAGTATAAATTGATAGCAGAATGATAACTTTCTGATTTGTGTAATATTCCTGACAAAAATTATTCTGACTGCATTTCAAAGTGATTTAAAGAATCAGGCACCAATATTTAAGTGAGCGGAGGTTATCTTTATTTGGCAGCGCTGGGCGCATGGGCGATTGCTCCACCAAACTCATGCACACCAAGGGAACCTTTCAGCCCCCTCTTTATTCAAGCAACTCATACCTATTCATTAACTTTCCGGGAAATCGTTTACATATTCATTACAATTCTGGGAAGTTATTTACATATATCGCTAAACTAGTGACCATGATTTAAGTCCTTGTCTTTGCCACGTTGTATAAACAACAGGAACTTAGGACCAGATAGCCTTTTTAAAGATTGCAAATCCAAGGACTTGGCAATTAGTACATCCGTCATGTTAGCAATAAGGGTCCTTGGACGTTTCCCAACTTTTAGATAAACATAAGTACATCATCCTATAGATAAGTGGTACATCATTCATCATTCAAAAGCGAGTTTAATTATCAGCTTGAGAGGTTCAAGCAGTAGGTGTGAGTCAAGAAATTGTGTAAAGGGAAGGAAGAAGCTTTGAGGACTGGTTTGCTACAAGGAATACCAGTAACACTGCAATCTGATTTAATTGTGGAGTGGTTAATATCTTCTTTCATATGCCTAGATGACCATTTATGCACAGCTCGTGGAAAGGCATGACAGTGTACCTACTGTGAGTTATGTCAGGGCTGACCTATAAGAAAAACACTACTATATATTATGTGTGGAGAAACTGGTGGCTAATATATATGAGTCACAAGAACTATGTTGCTGTGGCATGTCTTCCAACATAATTTGGCCATAGACATTTTGATCAATTTTTTTACCTATGAGGGCAGTTGAAAAAGTAATGTTCTGATATAATCTGGCATTTTATGTTCCCTGTGCCTGTATAAAGCTTAACTTAAAACTTGCAAGTGGTAACAGTGTACTGAGGCGTATAGTCTTGGTGCAGATACAGAAGTTTGCTTCTACTGATGGGTTTGTTGAATACACCAGAAGTTCAGTCAAGCACAGTGTAGAGGAATTTCTTGTAATCACTCAGTCACTTAAGCAAATACTTTGCACAGGATGGTTTACCAATCTTTGTGCCTGCTAAATGTGTTTCTGCAGATTTGGTGTTGGTCTTGCCATAACGGTGCTGCTCTTCTCAAAATGTCTGCATTTCCCAAAGAACAGGATGACAGCACTTCACAAATGCAAAAAATCTTCTTGGATGGGTCAGTAATAGCTATTCTGTCCACAACACTTTGCTTGGTATGGACCTTGCTTCTCTTTTTCTGTAATGCTATATCTTTAAGCTTGCACGCA
Organism: Falco naumanni; assembly: GCF_017639655.2. Taxonomy (NCBI): domain Eukaryota; kingdom Metazoa; phylum Chordata; class Aves; order Falconiformes; family Falconidae; genus Falco; species Falco naumanni. The sequence continues at coordinate 74,149,555 of NC_054080.1, forward strand.
TCTGGAAACAAGTTCTAAAAGTAGTTTTCTGTAGTGGAAAGGGTTTAAGTCCTTTGCCTAACAGTGTTGGTCAATTGTGCAGGAGTGTAACATTGCTGAAGGCTTATTTGTGAAATACAGATATATATAGATACAGATATATAGATATATACCTCAGATGAATCTTTCTGTACAAATTGTGGCCTGTTATTAGAAGGCAGCAAGGCTGGTAGGTCAGTTAAAGTATCATTAGCTGATGGCTCAACTGTATTTGCAGGTAAGAGAAATCTAGACTCCATCTGTAAACATGGATTTGCAAGCCGAGTCTTAAATCTCTCTGAACTCTGCCATCTTCTGAAAACTATATTTTTTTGTTCTTAAATAACTTTACAGTGACCTAAAATGACTGAGAGAAATACTACTTTCAGATGTGATGGCAGACAGCACTTTATTTCAGTTGAAGGTAGTGAGCTGAATTAGCTCAGCGGTCTGCGGAATGCCAGGGTTTACATAGGGGGAAGAGCACAGCTGCCTGGCTGAGTTAGGACAGTGAGTTACTGCTTTTTTTTCTTTTCTTTCCTCCCCCTGGCTTTTTATAACCTGCTGGGTGTCCTGGAGAGAACTTCTCTCTTAGTAGCAAGCTGTTGGATCAGACTAGTTTGTACAGCTTCACTGCTAGCTCCTTTCTTTTCATAGATGGAGAACGTGTTAATCACACAGAACTAACAGAAAATAGCTTGATTAGGCCTTAAAAACTCTTTTATTTATAAAATTAATTATACTTGCAAGGGAAAGGCTTTTGACCCTTCCTGCTGATTCTCTTAACATTTCTCTCCTGAAATGGGGAAGTTTACATGACTCAACTCTTCTAATGCTATTTCATAATGTAAAAGTAAGTAAAACTGACAGTAAGCTGTACTGGTATCAGCTGATATTTTGATCCTTTGTCTGGGGCCATTTGAACTTGGAGCATTATTGGTGGTTTTCTTTGCTATGGAGTACTGATAATTAACCATTAATATTTAAAAAAATATCTACACGTTGTCCGTAAGAGTGTGTTAACATGCCATTGTAATAATAATCTGAACTCAAGCACACAGCAGATGTCTACAGTTAACAGCTTCCTTTATTGAAAAAGCTGTTCAGAGCCAGATAGATCTTCTAGCTCAAATTGTTTACTTCAATTTGGAATAAGTATGGTAGTCAACAAACTATTGCTTTCCCCCGGTTCTCTTATCTGATGCATCTTCCAGTAGATGTAGTAACCTGCACTTATGATGTGGACAGGCTTCTGTGCTCCAGCATGCAGGAAACAATGTACTCTGTCCTGTCTGGGCAAGGCTTCACTTCTGAAGTATGAGCTAGAGCAACTTTTCCCAAATCTTGACAATAAAAGGCCAGCATGACAACAGAGGTATTTACTAAGGTGATACTCACCTGAGCTCTGAAGCCTCAATGATGGACAGAACGTCCCTCAAAATGGGATGTTCTGGGTCTGAACAGAACCTTCACCTGGCCTGTATTTTTAACTCTTCTCCTAGGGAAAATATTAGCAGATATGTAGGAAAGTACAAGGCAGGTATACTGTCTTGTTTGAGTCCAAATTATTTCTTCCATTTACTCGTGTGTTCCATGAGCAGACCTGGCAGCTAGGTAACAGAACGTAATTTGACTGTTGAAAGTCAAGAAAAACTGTGTCTACTGGGTGTTTCTATCCATCTCTTCTTTCTGGATTCACCTCTAAGTTGCCAGCTAGTAAAATAATTTTGGTGTATCTAATGAATACAATACTAAAGAAGCAGTAGTAAAAATCAAGTAATGCTTGTAATATTCATAACTGCACAAATATGCATGAATACCATTTTATTGGGAACAGTTAAAAACAGCAAAACTTTTCATAAGCTTGTAGGCAAGCTTCCAGCCAGTACTTAAAAATGCATGGAGGGCATTAGTTTTCCACGGTGTATATCTTCTAGTATTACAGCTGTTTCCCGAACCATGCCTATTAACTTTGCCTTTAGTGATAATAGTTTGTGCATTATTGGACTTGTGAAGTCAGCGGCTTTAATCTCTTGATGATTTGATTTAGAATCTATAAGACCATTAGCAAACCTCCCTATGAACTCCTGAAGATGGATGACTTGTCTAGCAGCCTTCCATCTCTGCAAGATATCCAGACTGCGTACACAAGATTTAAACAGCTATTTTTGATAGGTAAGTCAAACTTTAGTTTTTTGTCTCTAAAGTGACTGACATGCAAAGCATAATAATGCTGGTTTATGTTTCATGAATGCAGTCCTTGTCTTGATTGTTATCTTGCTTTTGATGGTGGTTAAAAGCAGATTTTTAAATGTAACTGAAGACTGTGCTTATGACTGGCATGGTAATGGAGGTTTGTAGTTCTTAGACTTAACTACCTTGCTAAGCAGTCACAGTGCCTGAAAATTACTTTTAAAGAGAGTGACTATGGAGTTTGAATTTTAGTTGGAATATACTACCTGGACTGAAATTTATGGGAGAGATTTTTCAGTCTTCTGTGGTCCATTGAAATTGAATGTTAATGTTAACCTTTTAAGCCTTTGCTATGTCAAGAGTTGAGTCTAAATGTTAATTAATTTTTGCCCTAGCTTTTGTTACAAACTAGTTAAATCTCAAAATCTATGAACTGTGAGCTTGCTTACAATTCTGTCACACTGGCTGTAGGGCTAAACATGACTACTGTAAACAGTAAGTCCTCTCAAAAGGAGTAAAAATGAGAGCTATGTGAAAGTATAATCCAGGCTTTCAGACTTTTTTCTGGGACTGTTTTGCTGTCATGAAACAGTACTTTGACCTCACCTCTTGGCATGAAAAAAGCTCCACGCCACCCTGCAGCTGTACAATGTGCTATTGGGCCATTTTGGACAGTGTTTTTTCCACAAGGTAATGAGGGTAAATGTTGCAATAACCTCTGGTGCGTGCTGAACACTGTGGCAGTCACCTGTGGCTGTTGATGTTGGACGTAACTGAACTGAGCATCATTGAGGAACTGTATATTTGCAGTGTAGCTTACAGGCAGTGTCCAAGTCCTTTTTATTGGTTTTATACATGGAATTTAGGTGCTAAGTTGGTATTGATTACAAATTAGAATGACTGGTTTCTGGTAAATTTGTAGTAAAGACTTCAGTGACACTCTGAAGAAGATACGAGGTATTTGCCAGAGTTCTACATTGAGGATTTTGTCCAGGATAGACTGTCAAATCCAAAGTCAATCTTGAGAGCTAAAAATAATTACCTATATTTTAATGTAGTTTCTAGTAACCTACACTCGTATGGGAAAAAGGCTAGGGCTTGAATTCAAGTCATTTAACATCTCTCAGGAAATGCTGTGTGTTTCAACGGTGTAATTGTATCATTGTCTTATATTACTTGAAGCAAAAGGGAATATGTTAAAACTGCTTTCCAGTAAGTGTCCTTGACGTACAGCTCTTTTTAATAAGCTTTGTTAGTAGTTTATAGCTCACTGAACATAGCACTATGCACTAGCAGTCTGAGAAAAACATTCAGGTAACTTTTTGCTGAAATCTTAAGAGCTTACAGAAACTTACTACCTTACTACTGTTTTTCAGAGTCTGAGCACATTAACCATTATTTTTGTATGTGCCTAGTTAATTTGTTTTAGGTAACTTGGGCATGTTGGCTGATTAGTAGTTCAGCATGACCTGGCAATGTGCATTTGCAGCCCAGAAAACCGATCATATCCTGGGCTGCATCAAAAGGAGCATGGCCTTTTTGTGATTCTCCCCTAGCTCCATTCTTTTGAGACCCCTACCTGGAGTGCTGTGTTCAGCTCTGGGGTCCTCGGCACAGGAAAGACACGGACCTGTTGGAGAGGGCCCAGAGGAGGGACACAAAGATGATCAGAGGCATGGAGTATCTCTCCTATGAAGACGGGCTGGAAGAGCTGGGGTTGTTCATCTTGGAGAAAAGGAGGCTCTGGAGAGATCTTACAGCAGCCTTCCAGTACCTAAAGGGAGCTTTATGAGAAAGACGGAGACAGACTTCCTAGTAGGGTCTGTAGTGACAGGACAAGGAGTAATGGCTTTAAACTACAAGAGGGTAGAATTTAGATTGGATATTAGGAAGAAATTCTTTACTGCAAGGGTGGTGAGGCACTGGAACAGGCTGCCCAGAGCAGCTGTGGGTGCCCCATCCCTGGAAGTGTTCAAGGCCAGGCTGGATGGGGCTTTGAGCAACCTGGTCTGGTGGAAGGTGTCCCTGCCCATGGCAGGGGGGGTTGGAACTAGATGGTCTTTAAGGTTCCTTCCAACCCAAACCATTCCATGAACTTCCAGTGTAACATAATGTTCTGAACACATGCCCAAACTGAAATGTCAGTTATAGAAATCCTCATTAAGCAAAACGGAAACCACAGTAGTATGTAACTGCTTGAAAGAGGATTTAGATGGGGACAGCTTGGATCCTCTTAAATTGTTCCTCTTACTTGAAGTGTTGCAAAGGTAGCTGCTAGTTTTGCTGGACTGTTCACATGCTAATTGCCCACATACCTTAAATAAGATGTCCAGTTCTCAATCCTAGTGTAGTATTTCTTCATTGTCCTGGAGGATAGGAGGAAGGGAAAAAGTTTGCTTTTTATTGTGATGTTTTTAAGCAAAATACCTAGATTAAGGGGTAAAACAGGCTGCAGGTGTTTTGTTGTGCTTTTAAAAACTTTCTGTTTTGACCTGGAGGTGACTTTGGCTGGAGAAGAGCTGCCAGACCAAGCGGTTGTACCTGGCCCTGTGCAAACAAAGTGGTTGAGTCTAATTGTGGTTGAGCATGGTTGAACAAAACAAACAGCCAGCCACAATTAGTATGGCTACTCAACTTTTGGAGTAAAACTCTTCTGTACTGTCCATAGTGTAAGACAAGTAAAGAAAACTTCAGTATGCAATATAAATGTTATCACTGTAGAGGAAAGCCTGTTATTTCTACAGGGGAAAAAAAGACAAGAACTTTTCCTTGGTATCATGGCTTTGGGATGGTTTGGTACAGAATTGGTACTGTAATTTTGTCTTGATTAAGAATTTTCTCAAATAGTGATGGCAGGCTAAATGGAACATGAAATTTGGGTGCAAGGGAATATTCTAAAAATCGGATAGAAAGAGGGTGGACTGGGGACTGAAGGGTATCTTCAAGTACTGTGATGTATACACTTTAAAGGGTGTCGTACGTAGAGGTTGGTAGTGAATTTGAAGATGTTAATGGGAAAAAAATTGGAGAAAACTGTCTAATGTGAACAGAACTGACTAGGAAGCTTTGAAGATAGATGCAGTCTAATGCTTTTCTGGGGAACTGGTTTCTAAGGTCAGGGCGAAATAAATTGGGGAAAGAAAGATATTTGGGGTTTTTTAGATGTGTAATGAACAGGATGAGGGGCATGAGCAGGCATGGAGGCAGAACAGCTACAGGAACAAAACTAATATATGCCTGTGCACTTGAGAGTCATAGATGCAAGCTGCAGAAAACAAGACAGAAGTGAGTATTGGAATTAAACATTAGAAGCGTCTGGAGAGACTTTGGGAGGTGAAAAGAAGCTATACAGAAACATGCAGAACTGAACCTGCTGGGGGGGCGAGTAGTGAAGGAGGGAAATGTGGCGTATCTTGGTTGTTTCCGAGTAGTAGAACTGTTGTAAGCCTTGAGCTTTGAGGTGCAGGAAAGGTAATCTATTCCAGTTTTAATTGACTATATCAGCTTGAGAGCTTTCCAGTTTCTGAAGACTGGCTTTGATAAAAATAAAAGCAATAGAGATTTAATTGCATTTAAAAAGCTGCAAAAATGTTAGTGAAATGCGTAAGAGTTTAATGACATTGTAGTATTAAACAGGGAGGCCAAGTACATCTTAGCTGTTCCCTTTTTGATGTATTGTAATGACTCTTCAGTTGCAGTGAAAGCTGTTTAAAACCTTTTTCAGGTAGTCTTACATTCCATAAATTTGTGTAACCTCCTTCTAAACCCCATTTGTGTTTCTGGCTCTAATGGCAGTGGCTCTCAAAATCCAGCCTCTTTATATTAAGCTTTGATTGGATCATGTTTTAGAGTCAAGGCAACTGGAACTTGGAAGAACGATTGCCTCTAAAACTTCTTTTCCTTTCCCATTTTGTCAACAGATTTACTTGGTTTGGTTGTTACAAACTCTACGGCATACTTCTGAAAGCCTGTGGTGCTGTACACTGGAGTTTGTAGGACTACTTCACTTCCTCCTTTAGTTACAGGGTGTTGACTTTAACAGTGATTAGGATTTAATGACTCCTTAGTATTGGTCGTTTTGTAACAGTTTATAACTGAAGAGTAATACAATGGATAGCTGTTAATTAGCACAACATTTATGTGAACAAACCAATTTTTGGTTGTGGGTTTTTTTTGCAGACAACAGTACAGAATTCTGGGCAACTGATGTGAAATGGTTTTCATTACTGGAGAGCACAAACTGGCTAGAGATAACCAGGTTTGCTATATCTCTAACTTTCTGGTTTTCAAATTGTTGTTAAATGTTTTTGTAGTGGGTTTTCTAGCTAGTTTCTTGAAATATGACAACATTCTTCACCTCTGGTAGGAAAGAAAATTAAGACAGACATATGTTCCCGTTTATGTATCTTTATTTCTACAACTTGAGACAATGCAGGCCTGTGTTAAGCCTCCTACATAAAGAATGTGAGAAGCAGCAGATGATTCCAATTACAACTCTTCCAGCAAACCTATTAAAAATATAGATCCAGTAATTTCCCTCCTGCACTTAGTCACCTTCTTTCCAAACTGAAGAATCCTATTTGTTTCTTGCATGAAACCTGTTCCGTGTCTCTGACTAGCCTTGCCATTCTTCTCTGTACTCTCTACTTCTATAATATCCTTTAGGACGAGATGAACTGCAGTATTCAAGATGTTAGCCAACCAAAGATTTATAAAATGACAGTTGTTCTCAGTTTTGTCCCCTTCCTCTCCTGATTGTTCCTCAAGTTCTTTTTTCTTCTCTCAGCAGTCCACAGTGAGTAAGTGTTGGAATGGCGTTGGCTAACTTAAGGCTTGTAATAGTGGAATGTTGAAGGGTTTTATTTGTTTTCAGTGTTACTTTGTGCTAGCTCTATTGTCTGCCGGTTTATTCTGTGATCAGCTTGTTACTGTGAAGTGCTTCTGCAGTCAGCTTCAGTTTCTTAGTCTTAATAACAATCAATAAATATTTATTCATTTCCTTATCCAGAATTTAAATGTATGTTGAATGAGAGTTTTTAGTGGAGATTGTGTGTTCAGAAATGCATTGAAATAACCAAGATCACAAGTAGTTTAAAGTAAATACCAGCCCAAATTCTGTCCGTGTGTTGGTTTGACGCTGGTCATTTCCATACTTGGATCCAGTTGCTTCCTGGAGCAGCCTGTTCTTGGCTCTTGCAGTTAGCAGAAATGCCTTCTCAGCTATTCTAGATGCTATAACAAAGAATCTGACAACTCCACACTTAAAAAATAAACTGTCATCTTCTATTAGTGACCTAAACAGTTGCAAGAATCCTAATCTGTATGCAAACTCTTCCTGAAAATAATCAACTGTATGAAAAGTTAAGTCTAGAAAACAGCAGTGTTACATCTGGTTTTATGTGTTCTGTCATTCCACTCAGTCTTCCTTGTGTAATGGTAATTTCTGAATAAGTTTTGTCCGCATGTTAACAAGATCTGATTGCTGAGCCTTCCCTCTGCTGCTTAAAACCAGATTATGGGAGAAATGTATCTAGTAGATTAGAACATAAGTGTGGTGATGTTGACTCTTTTCAGGATACAGATCTGGCTGTTAGCGATTGTAATACTTCAGTGTGTGTGGGGGTGGGTGGCTGCTACTGATCCAGAATAAAGTATTGTATTGCAGATGTACAAAGGTAACAACTAGAAATGCATGACCAATGGCCAAATAAAGATACCTCTTGAAAGTTTGCTCTTGAGGGTAAACAGTTCCTCTTTTACACAAGTTGAGCATGTTTTTTTGTTGTTTTAAAGAAGTATTAAAGTTTCAGTAGTATGACATTCCTAATCCCTTTTAGGGTAAACATAAGAAAATTGTAAAAATGCTATGAAAATGTTCACTTATCTTTTCCTGTATCACAACAGGCGAGTCCTGAAGAAAGCAATAGAAGTTGCTGAGTGTCTGGAAAGACAGCATACAAACGTTCTCCTTATAGGTAAGAATTTAATGAGATTAATCTATATAATTGTTTAAAATTTCTTTTGAATTTCTTTAGATGTAGCTTAAGCTGTAAGTTGATAATTACAGTAGAGGCCAGTAAAATTCACTAGAGTACTCAAAGTACCAGAAGTACTGGAAGTGTTTCCTGTAGTTAAAAAAAGATGGTAAGCATAGTTCCAGGCCAAGAGAAATATGTTGTGAATGAGAAGGCTGCTCATAAATTGGCAGGAGGGTTATGCTGCCTCTTACTTGTTGGAAGAAGGGCTCGCCGGAGTCTAGTTGCTCAATATGAGTTATGCATCTTGCTCAACTTTATTAGTTTCTAACACTACTTATATAGAACCGATACACATGCATATTCGTAAAGCAGAAATAAAATTGGTTAGTAGTCTCTAAACGCACGCGGTTCTCACACCTCTAATTGTCATGACTAAAATAAGCATTCTATCCATGTAGCTAATTGTGTTGCTGTGCTTCAGCCTTGTAGTTTGTTACTCCCTATTTTCCCATACGGGTCCCCATCTTTCTTGGCCCTGCACCTGCTTTTCCAGCAGCTGTAACTTGTTACAGCCATGGCCTGTTGGCACAACATAATTACTTGGTCTCAGGGTTCAAGAATAGCTCAAGCTTTCTTGTTAACTTCAGCACAATTCTGATTACAGGCCTATTCTAATACCAGGCCTGGATTGTGCAGGTCTTCAGAGATTCTAAGGCCACGCTTCTGCAGCCATTCTTCTGTACTTACTGATGCATTCCTATCTTATTTAATTGAAGGTCTCCTAGACTTTTTGCTGTACTTCGAGGGGGCGTGGGGAAATACCTACACAAGGAACACAGAGCAGGAAAACTTTCTATAAAGGACATTTTTATGTTCTAGGTACAGACAATACTGTGTTGTCACTTTGTTAAAAGTATATGAAGGAATGCACGTACTGTACACATCTTGAGCAGTTTTTTCCTAGATTGTGTAAAGTAATTGCATGGAAAATCAAACTCAGTGTTAACCATTACGCTATTTTATGGAGTAATAATTTTAGGGTTTTTTCCACACACTGCCATTTGAGAAACCTAGCATGGGGAAGAGATGTTTCTAGAAGGCACCTGGAGGGTGAAGAATGCATGTTGCATGCAGAAGCAATTTCATACCTTGTGAAAAGATGCATTCAGGAGAGGAAGGGTAAGGGCAAGTGGCTGGTCTTGTGGCATAGGGCAGGAGGGGCAGTATATGCGTTGTAGTAGACTGAAGGGTGTAGGCATCAAGGTTATAGTAGTAAAAGCCTGGGCTTTGTAGGTTTTATTGTCAAAGTATTATCCTAGTATAAGTGTAAAAAAAACCTTCAATTTTTACAGAGGGAAGTACTGGAAACATGGATTAACTTCTCTCTGATGGCATAAAACTTGCAAGAAATTCTGTACTCCTCTGATCTTGAAATACAGTTTTGTTTATGTGAAGCTAGCAATACTTTGCTTTCTTTACCCAGAGTTTTAGGAATGGCTTAGTGCATAATGTGGTTTCTCTTCTCTTCTGTAGAAGAGAGTGCTACTGATCTGTGCTGTGTAATCTCTAGTCTGGTTCAAGTGATGATGGATTCGTACAGCAGAACAAAGTCAGGGTTTCAGAGCCTTATTCAGAAGGAGTGGGTAATTGGAGGACATGGCTTTTTGGATCGTTGTAACCATTTACATAAAAGCGACAAAGAGGAGGTATGGTTTTATTATTATTTCCGTACTTGCTTTTTAAAAGTTTACTTGGCATGAGGAGGGATTTATACGTCAGTCCAGAAGTTCCAATTACTCTGAAGATATTTAATTTTATGTTTTGTTTCATGGGTTGATGTTTTGTACAGTGTCACTATTTTTGCTGTTCAGAGTTGAAGAACAAATGTAAAAATTCCCAATCAGTCTTGGAGTCTTTCAAAAGACATGTATCTCATGTCCTTTTAACCTGTGTTAAATGGTAGTAATGTCCATAAAAATAACTCAAGTGTATTGCCTATTTTTGTCACATCTACTGTTTAACTTTATGCTGTTGTGCTAAACATTGCAGTCTCACCTCTCCATTTTTTGTTTATGTTTTGGGAATAGATCAGATTGATTTCCATTCTGTATAGAATAAGTGTAAACTGACTAGTTCTGGACAAGAATTGCCATAAACTGGTTTTCCTTTGCCAGCTTTAAAAGGCTGCATAGCAGCAACTTTCATAGCAAGTTAATGTGTGCAAATTCAGGTTAGAAAGTGTTCATCTCTTCTGTCAACAATTGGCCAAGGGTCACACAGATGGTACTTCAGAGTTCTGCTAAAGTTATGTGCAACAGTTCTGTAGTTAACCAGGTTGCTTTCCCTAAGATTTGTATTCGGAGACACTAAATACTGTAAAATAAATAGTCTGCATAGTGGAGCATATTTTTTTCTGAAACTGAAGCAATGTTTCCTTTTCTTAGGCTCCTGTTTTTCTGCTCCTGCTAAATTGTGTTTGGCAGTTGGTACAACAGTATCCTCCAGCATTTGAGTTCACCGAAACTTACTTAACCGTCTTGTCAGACAGCCTCTATGTGCCTATTTTTAGCACTTTCTTCTTCAACTCACAACATCAAAGAGACACTAATACGGTAAGGGTTTGTTTTGTGGATGCAATGGGTTGGACAGGTTTGACCGACAAGCAATGAACACTCAAAAGTAGTTTCCTAGCAGCACTTTTTTCCATGCTTATTTGAAGAGTGATGCTTTGAAGGGTGAATGAGTGCAACTTTGGGTGTAAGAAGTCAAGTTTGGGACTTAGGAATTTATGATGACAAAAGGAGGATAACTCGGGAATATATGTGTGGCTATAGGTTCATGTTTATTGCTCTTCAGTGAAAATGGAGCTCCTTAACCTAAGAGGAATATCCTGCTTATCCATAGTAAGTTATTTATGAAATTGTTGTATAATATATAGTTGTGTTCCAAAGTCAACATTTCCTGGATGTTGATTTGTTTGGATCATGCTTTCTCTAGCCTAACAAGAGGGAAGCAATGGGAGTATCCTCTGCAAGGCTGCACAGACTGAAAAAGTGAAGATCAGTCTTGCATATACATAAAGTGTTGATCACAAAACTTAAACTGGTAGCACCACATAGCTGCAGTTAACTTTTGGAGTTTGGAGAAGTTTATTCCACAACCCTAACATGCCCCCTGTGTCTGAAGAATTCAAACCTGCCCAATTTTCAAAACTTTCTTTTTTTCCTTATTATTTAATCTTGCTTTCAGCTGTGGAAGGCATTCCTTATGCTGTCTAATTGCACTGTTGAAGCAGAATACAGTCTGAAGTTAGAGAAAATTATATAGATAGCCTTTATGTCTGTACTCCCTTGTATCTGATAACATTGCCCAGCTATTGAATACATAGAAGTCATGAGTGTTGTTGGAACTCTGTGGCCTCTTCTGTGAAAAGCCAGCTTCTTAATTTCACCTTGACTTGGTCAAAGTTACTTTCTAGTAGTAGTAATTGTCATGTGTTTGTTCTGGCAGAGTGGTGAAAGCCTCAAGACACAAAGTGGTCCTTTCAGATTTCTTACTGTGTGGGACTGGTCTGTGCAGTTCGACCCTAAGGCCCAGGCTTTCCTGAACAACCCTCTTTATGCGGAGAAGCCAAAACCAGATAAAAGTCAGCGGAAAACTTCACGTTTCAAAGTAAGATATGTGCTGCCTAACTATTTTTTTTTTAAATGATAAAAATATTTTGCACAACTTGTACTTCAAATGTACTCACAGTGGAATTATTGGCGCAAGATTTTTAAATTAAGATTTTAATAAAATACATGTATGCCACAAACGCACCTTGGATCTTCAGAATACAGTTTGCACCCACCTTGGTTATAAATCACTTTTTTACATTTACTTTGCATAGCTGTGAACTTAGGGGTTTTTCCTGCATACTTTTGTGCAAGTGTAGTGATAACTCATGAGACTGAACATCCAGGTAAGTTGCACCGACATGTTTGAAGTGAGTTTATTTTGTTGCTCTGTGGAGTACCTAACTGAAATACATAGCGGGTTTATAATTGCCTCCCTAATTTTGTCTTGAGTGTAGTTGGAATGTGTGTGTGTTCTTGGAGGGGGAGGGGGACTAATAACAGCAAAAACTGTCTGGGGTGTGAAGATTATGAGTGGACCACCTCATTACTGGAAAGTAGCAGAAATTCAGTAAGAAAAGCTAGTTTGAAGTAGCCACCTTTGGTTATAATATCCCTGTGGGTTAAATTCTGTTCTGTACAAAGCGTTCTTAGGTGAGACATTGTCAGTATGATCTACAGCTTCAATCAGAACTCTTACGCAGTGGGATGCAATGAGGAACCACTGGCTATAAATCAAGTGCTCTTGGTTTGTGTGGGCAGCTTAAACTAAGCATGGAAATCTGCAGTACTTGAATGTATGCAAAGAATTCTCCTTTTTCAAGGAAAAGCGCTTTATTCAATGTTACTTCATTGCTATAGTTAGTGCAGAGAATGTGTCTGAGAGTACTTCACACAGCATACTTATTATTGGTGTATTATCCATTGAAAAGTAATACTTCTTAGACTGTGTAGCAAAGTGGTGCAGTGTTTAAGTGACTTTGTTGCTTGTAAGTATTTTCTGATTACAAATTATGTTTTTCTTCCTCTAAAGTCCCATCAATGTTTCTCTCAGTATATTTTTCTCTTCTTTCCTCTTAAAGCATCAACGGCAACTTTCTTTGCCATTGACACAAACAAAATCTTCCTCGAAGAGAGGATTTTTCAGGGAGGAAACTGATCATTTAATTAAAAACATTCTGGGTAAAAGAATTGGCAAGTTCATAAATTCTTCAGATGAACCTCCTAATAGCTTCAGGGAATTTTATGATAGCTGGCATAGTAAACCTGTTGACTATCATGGTCTTCTGTTACCTCGCATCGATGGCCCTGAAATAAAAGTCTGGGCACAACGGTATTTACGATGGATTCCTGAAGCCCAGCTTCATGGTGGTGGTACAATAGCTACAGCTGCCAAGATTTTGGACTTGATGGAGGAAGTGCAAAGCTTGCAGGTGAAGATGGATGAAGAGCATAGTCAAGCTGTTTCCAGAGATGTACATTCTGTTCCAATGCTGAGAAGTTCTGCCCGTTTGTCGTCCTTGTTTCCGTTTGCTTTACTTCAGAGACAGTCTATCAAACCAGCTTTACCCACTAGCACCTGGAAAGACTTGGAAGATGAAGATGATTTGGTCAAGAGGGATGATGAATTTGTTGATCTAAGTGCTGATATGTCATAAAGTGTATATAAATCAAAGTATGAATTGTATGTGGCTGAGCTCCCAAGTTTTAAATGTTGTGCTGTGTCTTCATATAAGAAACTCACTCAACCGTTTGTAGCCTGTTTAATGGGTTTGTAGGGTTAAAAAACCCTTGGTTGGAAAGAACTAGTTGCCATGATTAACTGAGCATATTTTTAACTTAAGTTTCGCTTTTACGGTATTTATTGCAGCAACACATTTTAGCATAGCTGTAATAAAAACGCGTCTAGGCTGGTGTAGACATATGGCCACCTTGTTTAAAAAATAAAAACGAACAACAAAAACCCTGTTTTCTGATGTGAAGGTGAAATACTGAACATATATAGCAATGATTACTATCTTAACATAACCCCTTATGCTAAGAGTACTAGGATTAGAAATACTGTGACTAGGAACTTAATACGTCTGCATTTTCCCCTCATGTAAACAGGGAAAGGTGCAACTAAATGTGCATTCACAAATAAGCATGGTACAGCTGAAGAATAAACTCATGGTCACCAGGGGTTTTCAGTCTGTTGTGGCATCAACTGAAGTCATGTGCTTGTCAACATCATCTTTTCTGACAGCATTCATCTTTTGACTTGCAGCACTTCATCTTGTGTGGTATTGTAATAGCAGCTTGGCTGCTCTAAGCCTGTGCATGAGCTTAGCTTAAGGATCAGATGCAAGAGCTTAACTACACATTTCAAGTCTTATTGTGTGGCTGCTGTGCTATACGTCCTTGCTGCCTTGGAATATAGTCCCAAATGTTTGCTGTTAATTGTAAGAACTGGCCTGACTGTGAGATTCTAATTTGCTATGAGTATTTTTTCTCCTTTTAATAGAGCTAGACATTCATTTTGACTTCCCCATTTATGCCAGTTGCCTTTGAGGCTTTCTGTAGCTTGCACTGAGACCCCTTACATAGAAGGGAAGACTTTTTTTTTTTTTTCTATAATCCTGCAATGAAGCTGGATTTGCAGTCAGTTGCTACTTGTCATGAGTTGGTCCTACAGCTTATGAATGTGGCGTTCATACCATATGAACATTTGCATCCTGTTGCTGGATGTTTTAACAGTACCTCAGTGAAAAAAGCCATAAAGAAATGCCTGTTGACTTTGATCTACTGTGTGTATGTTTATATATATAAAGTATTTTTACTGCAGATAATTTTCCTTTGTAAAGCTGAATATTATTTGACTGTCAAATCTATTTTAAACCCTAAAATTCTAGAATACACCAAGAATGGATGCAAGTCATAAAACCAGTTACCCTGAGAGCACAGACATTGAATATTTTCTGTGTTCTCATACCAATTTAGAAGTCGGTGTTGGAAAACTTGGCTGGTGGAGAAACTGTTGCTTAAATTGTATCAGCTCTGTGTAAATGGGGATATTAAACTGGGTTACTGATTGATCATTTCACACAGAGAGTCATTTTAATAATGTGTAGCAAAAATTTTATCAGCAGCCCTCCAAAAATAAACTTTAATATGTTAAAGTAAATGTATTGATGGGGAAAGAGGGAGAATTTAATGCAACTATGCCAAACTTAAGCTTCCCAACTCTTAATTAATTGCCTTAAGTCTTAGTTGTGTGAGGACAATACTTGAGTTTGTAACATTTTATCTAAAAAATATACTAGTACTTATGCTTTCTTCTGTAATACATATGAACATACAGCTAGCACTTGCTACAATGGACTGTCCAGCACACGTCCTTCAGACTTTATTATTGTAGTTCAATTGACTCATGTATGCAATAGTACTTGGCATGTTGAATGAGCAATGCATCTTTATGGCAAAGAAATGCCTATCATTCTAAGGTCATTTGGGTTCAAGCATTTTTTTAAATGCTGCATTAGAAAAAATATTAAATGGATTTTTCTATACTTTTGATCAAGCTGTTAGAATGTTTCAGTCATGAAGATTACATATTTATATTAAAGAATATAAGATGTTGGACATCTTATTTGTACATAAGTTATCAGAAGTTTTTATAGAAGAGAAACATATATGTGGAATTGAACATGGGGATATTTCTTACGTAGATTAAATATCATTGTTATTGGTTTTCTGCACTGTGGGATTGGAAATGTACTTAATATCTTTACTCCAGGCTTCTGTTTATACCTCTGAGTTTTTACACTGAATGCAAGCTAGAAGCTTTACAGTTTTGGTTTTTGAATACTGTCATTTGTCTGTAGTGGAAAATATCAATAAAATATACTTTGATGTATTTGTCCTGAAATGAGATTATATGTTTAAGGCCATATTTTGCAAATTATGCTTTAAATCATAGTGAACTTGGCAATCTGAAATGACAAGGCTTTTCTAGTTATATGCTGGCGTTTTAGAGAGTGTTACTGTTAGGAAGCTGTGCAGTTTTGACTTATTTGACTTATTGCAGGTTATGCTTACTGGAGAAGTGCTGTCAGCTCAGGAAAGAGGAAAGCTCAGTGCAGTATAGTAGGGTGACTAAGTTACCAAGGTAGTCTACAAAGTGTCGGCTGAACGTCAGTATTTGAGGGTTTATTAAACACTTTTTATTTCAGTCTTAGCAATGTACTTCCACCATATCAAGGGGGAATGTTGTTCTCAATATTAAACTAAGTAAACTCTTGAAATGACTACAGCATGGTATGTCTCAAACCAAACGTGTATTGAGCATGCAATGGGGGGTGGTCACAGTAAGCCATGGAGTACAAATCAAAAACATTGGATTTCTTCCAGAGATTACAAACTGCTAGCTTCTGTACAAAATCAGCAGTAGTGCAAATCACACATTCAGTAATCCTGCCACTTTGGATATTTCGTAAAGAGAATATTACAAGACTGCAACAGACTTGTTCTTGAAGTTTCGTACAGCAATGGCTTATGCACGGGCTGTGGAGTGCCAGGTCATGTTGTAACACAAGGTGTGCCTCTGCCTCACCCACATTCTCTAAAGATCACTGAGTGTACTGGACCACTTGGCTTTGATTTAAGACTATGTGCACAAGTGAAAATGTTCAGCTATCAATGCACACCGTATTGGAATGCAAATATGTGTTTTATAAAGGTACTTGAAGCCAACTTGGCCTCCTGATCTCTTCTCCGGTTAAAGATTTTTCCATTCGCGTTCGAAGCACGGAAGCATAACTTCTTCAGGAGGTAGCAGAATACTTCCTGCTGTGGATGCCTGTCACAGTCCACTCAGTGGACTCATGATGGTTCGTTTACTATGATCTTGAAGTGCAAAAATCAAGGCGACCATGCCAAGGGGTTATGCTTCAATCAAACAGCACAATTTTATTGTTTGCCTGTAAAGCGGTGTGTGATAAGTAGAAAGACAGAAAGTGAAGAAAAGATAAAGTAAAAAGAAAAGGAAAGAGGATTATAGTCCAAGGTGTCCCTATGGTCCCAGGTCCAGGCAGTGTCCCACCGGTCCTTCTGATCGTCGTGATCCTTGGTGGGGAAGATCTCCCAAATTCAATTGCTCAGGAGTCATCTTTTATGCCAAGCAGCGCACCTTGCTCCTCCTCTGGCCCGTGGATTGTTGTCAGCCTCTGCCTTCTCGAGCCAGGTTATCACGCATGTTCTGTTCCATTGTTACGACAACGGTTGTGATCCACCTTCTGGACAGCTGCTATGTGGCCTTATCGTAGTTGTTCCTTCCAGTGCCGGGTATCAGGGAGCGGCACAGTACTCCTCGTATCGTGCAGCTCTCCTTCAAGGTCACTGAGTCCCGGTGTCCATGAGGAGCACATTCCATCTCCAGGTCTCTGTTAGCAATGTTGAGACAATATAGTCCTCTTTAGACTGGCTCTTACAGTGTCTTACAGTGGGTTAGTTACATCACACCGGAGGTTACCTTCATTCTAATCTTTAGCTGGAAACTTTATATGCAGTATTTACTGCCTGGTGCTGTCTTAGGAGAGGAGCTAGGTTTTCATAAAACTATTTAGAAGTTATGTGGGATGGACTTCATTTTCTGCAACAAGGAGGGCATGAATTAGTGAACTTTATTTTGAGTTTAAAAAGAGCATTCTATATACAGAACTGTATGTGCTCTTCCAGGATAAATTTAGTAGTTGGGGGGTGGGGTGGGGGTGGGGAGTGGTGGGAGAGGCAAAACCCTTCCCATAGCCTCCAGTCCTTTATCTTGTTTTATAGTAAAGTTAACTTGTGACAAATGCTTTTTGTCAGCATTTGCAGCATGGCAGAACTCTTACCTGGTGGGGAAAGTGTTAGGTTAGAAAGGAGTGGGCAGAGAAGGTAAGGATAGCTGATGTTTGAGCTGGAGGAACAATTCTGTGGGGAGGGCAGCAAGCCAAATTCAGTGTCTTGGTTCCTGGGGGCCCAGGTAAATGGACGTGACTTGGTGTGGTACTTGTGTGGCCAGGCGTACCATCTCCAGACTGCCTGTTGGACTCTAGTAACTTGATACCTGTTTCTGTCAAGTAAGATCAAGATTAGCTGCCCTGTGTGGTTACTGAGAGCATCAGGGTGGGAGAATGGAACTGAAAACTTTGTACCTGCAGCTCAGGTGTTACTCAAATCTGCAGTTTCCAGGCTAAAAGCAATCCTACTCCCAAACAGGAAAATCTGCTTGTTTACAGTCGGATCAGGTATCCAAGTTTTTTCTTATTGCAACAATTTTTTCTTTATCTTGGGTGATGTCTCTTGTTGTGTTCTGAAATAAACTCTTCATTACGTTGTAGGACTCAAAATTCAGGCTAGGGACCTGTTGATTTTCCTGGAAATCAGCTGTTTGTATGACTTCCGAAGGTCACTTACAATCCTTACTGTTATTTTCATTCCCATCTGTGGTGGTGCATCTTGCCCTTTCCCCTGGGCCACTCTACCGTCTTAGGAATTCCCACTAGGCCTTAGCCTCTGTGTAACAACGTGCCTGGTTAAGCATCCCTTGACTGCACCAGCAACTTTTGCATGGCTGAGGTGGGGAACAGCGCTGACTGTGCCAGAAACACTCCTTATCTGAAACATGGCACCCCCTAACCAGCCTTGGAGCATTCCTTACCTGAATCAGAGTGGTGCAGTACCACGTTTTGAAAAATTCCAGCAATCGTAGACTCAGATTGCGGCTAGGGTGGAAAATTGCGGTTAACTAAACCCCATTGTCTCCGACGCTATAAACAGTGTTGCTTTTCAAAGTAAGGCCCTTTGAACTCTCCTGCACTGCAGTGGGCTGTGACCAGCATCCCCCTCCGAGTGGGACACCTCTCGGAGCTCGCAAACTCCCAAGTCTGTGAAATTTGGAGGACCGTTGTCGAAAGCTGGTGGCAGGGCCTGAGCTGAAACCCCCGCTCCTCGAGGCTCAGCCCTTTGCCCACTGAGAAACGCCAAGTTTCAACGAGTATCGCTGAACTCCGGGGGAACTCTTAACAGGTATACCTTTGTACATTTACATATATAAATCTATACATCTATTCCTTTGTGTCTTTGTGTGTGAATTGATTTAGGTACCTCGTAATAAATGTAAGTTTTACCATCTTGGGCCTGTAGTTAAGTTAGTTATGACTGTAGTAAATCTTACTTGATTAACTTTGTGAATGATAGACTAGTTAATGACTAAGTGCTGCTAAAATCCTATGATCAACCTTAAACTGTGAACAAGCCTTAGACATCTTTTACATATAAACCGTTGACCAGGTCTGAGATGAAGACTGGATCTAGCTGCACCTAAACTCTATTAAGAGTTTAGAGAGCAAGGGGGTCCACTCTGAAATTCCTGACTCAACAGAGGGTTTCCCTTACCCTTTTACGTCCTTAATTTCTGTATAATCATTTCAGCTTAATTTTAGATTTGATTCTTCTTTGTGTGATTTATCTATGTAGTAAGTAACAGGGTGAACCTTGCCACTGAACTTTGTAAAGTCTCACTCCCACGAATTCCTATTAAGCTGTTTCTCTAACACCTTTGATGATGATTCTTTACATGACCTAAACCACTCATTCATGACAACATCTAAAGAAAATGTCCAATTAGGAACAGCTAATGCAGCTAGAATTAATGTACAATTTGCTAATTGAGCATGTAAATCTTAAAGTATTTTATTTTAATTGTCAGAGCTGTGTGGGCTTGTAGCTAGCTCACTTTGCAGTCTGGGATTCGCTTCCTTTTATGTTTCTACAGGCATTGAAGTATGTTTATGTGTGACTGTGATGACAGAAGCAAATTTTATGCAGAAGGCATAAGTGCTCATTGCTTCATGTTTTGGTGCTGATGCAAGATGATACTTCAACTTTCACTGTAACCCCAATTCAGAAATCAAAACAGGATCTCCTTACCAAGCTCCTTAAGTTCCCTACAGGGATGAACCCAGTTTGTTTCCTACAAGCCACTTCCTGCATTTTGCACTTTCCTGCCCTGAATTTTTTACTGTGGGTTCTCTCTTTAAAAAATCTTGATATGCTTTTCTGATAGCTGTTCATTTAAGTTTGGAAAATGCTTCTTTTCAGCCTGCCTTCTGTACTTAGTTTTTCCTGTTGCATTCTCCTGAGGTAATGGGACTATCTCAAGGTGAGAGAAGAAGTACTATGGATAACTTAACCAGACTTTTCAAAGAACAAGGTCCCTACTTTCATGCCAATATAGAGCATGGCAGCTCTGGAAGTTGTCCTGTAATAATAATAATAATAATAATATTACTTAGAATTAAGTAAAATCCTCTTGCACAGCATTTTTCACAGACAAAACCTGCATCGAAGAAAAAGTGGGATGATAATGTCAAGCTGTGTTTTCCAATGCAGTGCATCTATTGTAGCTTTTGGCACTTTGCTGTCCTGCTGCCTGCAGTGGAGAGTTGTGAGCAACCTGAGAATGATGGTCTGTTCTGGTCTGTTCTCCCCGCCGGCTTTGCGTTTGGGTTACACCTGACTTGACGCAACTGCAGACAGCGTCCAAAGGGGGTCCTGCTGTGCGCTGCCCAGCGGTGTGCTCCCACCACCTTTGCTGTTAGTCTCATGTAGCTGCCAGCTGATGTTACGGAAACATTTTGCTTTTGTGGGTTAGTTTTCTACCAGATCAGCTTGCTGATCCAAGTCACCCCGTGGGGGTGCAAGGGGAAACAATAAGAGCAGATTGTCTGAGGATGTCCTTTTCAATATGCAATCCCCAGTTAGAGCAGATGAGGTGGAAGCTGGAACCACAAACGCAGTAAATCTAGCTTTTGAGCTGCTGTGTTGCTGAAAAAGAGATAAATCCTGGGAACCGCATCTAATGTGTCTGGCTGAAATGTTGTAAATAACATGCACAGCTAATTCCAGCTATTGAATGTTTCTGAGGGCTGAGGGGGAACCAAGAAGCAAACACAATCCAAACCGGTTTTGGTTTGAGGTTGCCTATAGGAGCATTACAGGGTGATTTAAAGTATAGTTGCACTGGATCTGAGCTGTTTGCTACAGTAGGAAGGTAAGGCAAACAAAAGCAGTCAATTCAATCTATGACCATCAAACACACTTAGATGCTCTTCAGGCCTGTAGTTCTTTAGGCTGCGCTTTGGTTTGGACTGGCAGAGTTTTTAAATGCCATCATGCTGCCCAGGCTGTAATTAAGCAGTGGTTGAGTATGGCCGCTGAAAAACAAAAATCATGTTCTGACTTGTAATCTGGAAACAACCATTGCTCAAAGTGATTTTGGATTCCTTACGCATTCCTGCTTTTGTCTGTCAAGCTTCAGCTATGCATAGCTAGGCTGTTTGGTTACTTAGATCTAATGCAGATGTTGTGATTTGTCCATATGCAGTTAATTATCCATCTCAGGTGTAGGACGGAGTGCTCTCCATTCTGATTGAGATGCCCTAATTTTCCAGGGAAATTTATCCACCTAGTGTTGTTTCTAAGGCAGTGGCCCTTTTTATGATTCAAATTGCAGGTGAATAGCTAGCTGTCTGGCAGAGATGATGATAAAAAGGGCCAGTTACTGAAATTAAATACAGCAATAGTGAAACCAGTGTCCTGGTATTAAGTAGAGGCTGCATGAATATGCAAGCCTCTGGAGTTCTGCAGGTAATAATGGATGCTGGAAACAGCTGAAACACAATTACCAGGACAGGTAATAATGGATGTGGAAAGAAGCAGAAACACAATTACGAGGGACCCAGACTCACTTAAGCAGCAGGAAATGACTGTACATAAACATTTCTTCAGAATATTTGGATCTTACTAAAGTAATAACAGCCTTACTGGTGCTAGATGCTGCCGTTAGTGTTCTGTCTAGGCTGGTAGATATCCTTCCCCTTCTTGAGTGTTTTCCCTGTCAGCTATTATTACACAACCCGCTGCCCACCCGCTCCCCAGCTGCACGGCACACTCGAACTGAAAAGGCGACTTGCGTTGTCACATTTGTCAGAGAAGCGCTGTATATGGCTGTTCCCCTGCCCAAAAAAATATTTTCACAAGTTGCATTCAGTTAGTTTAGTTAAACTGGAGTTTAAAAGTTAAATGTCATCGCAGAACTGAAAATAAATTCTTTGACGCACCCGAACTCTTAAGCGAGGAAATGAGGATTGGCTCTTGTTCCCGCGGTCACGTAGGGGAAAAGCGACACTGTGCCGGGGCAGGGGGTGCCCGCAGGGGGCCGTGACCCGCGGGCGGCGGCGCTGGAGCAGCTCCGGGCAGGGCCCGCGGCCCCGCGGGGAGAGGAGCCCGGGCCGGGCCGGGCTGGGGCAGGGCCGGTGCCCCCGCGGGGGGCCGGGCCGGGCCGGGCTGGGCCCGAGGGGCTGCGCCCGCGGGGGGCCGGGCCGGGCCGGGCCGGGCCGGGCAGGGGGCGAGGGGGCAGGAGCGGCGGACACGAGGTGTGAACTGACCGCAGCCCCCGGTCCCCATCCCCCGGCACCACGAGGGGTGAGGAGGGAGAGAATTCAGGAGGGAAGTTGAACCTGGGCAGAAGGCCCGGTGCCGGGAAGGTGTTTTAAGGCTCAGTTTCCATTTCTTATGATCCTACTCTGATCTGATTGGTGATAAATTCATTTTCCCCTATTCGAGCCTGTTTTGCCCGGGCGAGCGCCCTGCCCCTGCCCCTGCCCCTGCCCTCACCTCCGCCCAGACCCTTTCCGTGGATTTTCTGTCCCTGCCCAGCTGAGGAGGGGAGGGATGGAGCCGCTCGGGTGGGCACCTGGCAGCCAGCCCCGGCCAGCCCACCACAAACACAGTCGCACCCTTTAACTGCATCTGTTTGGCTGCGTGCACTTTTGGAAAGCTTTTATGGCAGGATTTCCAGTCCCTTTAGGTATGGCTGAGATTTGAAGGTATAGAAAATGTATTCTACGCACCTACGTTAGCTTCTGTTCGATCTGTTTAACTATTGGTTTGTCATCAGGTACCATCCAGGCAGCTACACTTGAAGGAAGACCTTGCTCGGTTAAAATCACCCACTGATTCCTATTTCCCAGGTCTCCCGAACATCTCCCTGGGCCTGCTATGAGAAGGTACACATTGCATTAATGAGTAGTCTCAATGTGGCTGTCACCAAACCCTCACTGCTGAGCTGTGGCAGTCTAAGCAGTCTGTCCCACATTTGGGTAGCCGGTAGCTGTGTAACCACTCATCAGTAACATCGGTGTGTCAATTATATTTTTGATATATATGCAGTGGTGGTAAGGAGCATGAAATATGTTGCTCTATGGAGATCTGGCAGGAGAAGACTTGCAAAATGGCTCTTGGATCAGGTGCTGGCTGAAAGACCTGTGTTTAGAGAAATGGTCTCCAGCTGTTTGATTTATACTATGCTCAAAGAAGCAGGGCTGTGTAATTCTGTAAATAAAACAAACTGCATCAAAGGTGCTTTATTCCTAACTAGAATTACCTACCAGACTCTCAGCTGGACAACTGTCCAGGTCAAGAAAGATCTCTTCCTGTGGAAGGGAAACAGGCAGATGGAACAGAATTAAGAATCTTGATGGTTTTTTAGTGTTGTCAGCTGTGCCGAAGAGACATAGTAAAAGTCTATTCTGAAATAGTTGTATCTGTTTATGTATTTTAGAATTTCAGAATTATTTCTGTACAACAGTATCTTTCCAATATGGCCTTGACAATGGAAATTGGTAAAAATGTCATCTTCTTCCTTAAATAGTTTTGCATCTCCTATATGTGCTTCATGCCCTATTTCCTGATGTTAATGGCAAAATAAAGTCCCTGCTACTATCAGCTTGGAGTATGCCTTCACAAAAATTATTTGCTGAAGTTAGTTCCATCGCAGTAGCACAGCTAAGTGCAATGTGGCCTTGTGAAGCATCAGAAATAGCTCCTGCATTAAAGCAAAATGTTAGAAACTCTTAGCACCTTGCCTTAACCTTGCATCAAAAATGACTAGTGAACA
Organism: Falco naumanni; assembly: GCF_017639655.2. Classification (NCBI taxonomy): domain Eukaryota; kingdom Metazoa; phylum Chordata; class Aves; order Falconiformes; family Falconidae; genus Falco; species Falco naumanni. The sequence continues at coordinate 74,173,338 of NC_054080.1, forward strand.
CATACTCAAAAATTACATATCTGAGGCTATTTTACAATCCTGGGGTTGTGCAGATAAAGTAACGCTTTGGTCTGGGCTGCAGGATGTTTGACTGATGGTGAAGTGCCAAGCTGCTCCAGGCTGTGTTTGCAGCTAGGAGAGAGAGCCCACTTGATTTAAAGAAGAGGGAAAGTCCTAAATTTGTTTTTCACAGAGCTGTGTTTCAGAGTGGGACTGTGCTTCCAGGATAGGGAACACTTTCTTTGCTTTGGCATAGTGCCTGGTCCTCTGGTCCTGCTCTCCTACTGTAAGCAGTGAGAGGTCACCTTGCTGGATTTCAACCACAGGTGCGTTTTGATGCTTAAGGCCAGTAAAAGCTTAAGTGTATTCTGCTTGTGTGTTTGTTCTGCAGAAATACAAGAGTTGCATTTGCTGCCTCATAACTTAATATGTGAACAATGAGACTAGTTCTAGTTTGGAGGGATTTTTTAAGGATTTTTATTTTTAAACTTTCTCTCTGAAGGACATAACTGTGTAGTAAATAGCTGTTAAGTAAAATCATTGTTTTACCCTTTGGCAAAGAGAATTAAGCTGGCACCTAAGTAAGCGTTAGGGAAAATATTTAGTGAGAAAAGACCATACACGCCAAAGTAGGACACCTTGATACAGATGGCTGGCTCATCAGAGTGACATAATCTGTGTTAAATAAAGAAAGCTTAGATGTCATTTGTTGTATCTCAGCAAGAGCAGGAAGAGATTTATTTTTTCTTTCAAAGATGACTTATAAACCAGACCAAGATCTCGACACTGTCTATGCAGGTGAAAATACTGATGTGCCGTGCAGCTTCTCTCATTCCCTGCTGCAGCCAAATGCCTCCCTCGCAGATGCATTTGTGTTGTTCGACATGCCAGGGCCACCTTACACTGCTGGATGTATTTCTAGCACCAGTCTTCAGCTGGGTTTCTCCACTAAGTTTTTGTTTCTAGCTTTCATGTTAATTTGCGACTGGCAATAATTCAGCTGCTAATCCTTTCTTCTCTCTTCTCCCTGGGGAAGTCATTGGGGTCCTGAAGGTCTTATCCTGGCTTCAGTGACACAGCTTATTGCTGTGAGCACCAGACTGCCTCTAGTAGTGGTGGAAGGCAGATGTTTTGGGAGGCCCAAAAAGGTAGGCTATGGTTTGTAGCTAGCCCCTCAACTGTCCGCATCAATCTGACGGTCACTTGCCACACACTGCTGTTACACTAAGCATGAGGCTTTGAGGTGGACAGGTGTCAGAGTCCCAGCTTGAAGTTATAATTTAATGGTAAATGGATTCAAGAGAAAAGGAAACCTTCCTCTGCCCTATTCAAAGCTAACTTTTACAACAACTTTGCACCTTTGAAAAAAATGAAGGTGGTAATGCAAAAGTGGCCATCAGCAAGACAGCAGTTCATATAACCGAACAAGTGGTGCAAGCACTTCTTTTACACTTTCTTGCTTTTTCCTCCCAGTTACAGGAAAGTATTTTGGGTACCTTTTCTCATGCCAAGCTTTCTTACACTGTGATTGTCAGACTTGCTGGCTCTTTTCTAGTGCCACTGCATGTCTCGGCATGCAGAGAAATGTACTCAGCTGCTGTTTCACTGAGTCAGTGAGACATCAGTCCCCCTTTCCTTATTCCAGCATCCCTAGAAAAAGTCATATAACCTTTCCAGCTACACAGTGTATTTCTGGTGCTGTTTAGTTCTTTTTGGCTTCACCAGTGAAGCCCCAAATCCCCAGTTTTCTTCCTCAAACTCGTTTTCAGGGAGAAAAAAAATCACAAAAAGGCAGAAATGTGAGCATGCTATAGATGTACAAGGCTGATTGTAAAATTACTGCTTTATTATGAGTTTTCTGATAGTTCTGACTACTAGTGAGGTTTCTGCTCTGTTGGAATCCATTATGATCGCTACAAATATTAGTAGTAAAAAACCGGAGACATTCTAGAATCACACCCCGTTGTGTCTCATGGTTAGAGACTGTACGTCATCTTTACGTGCAGGTAGCCTTGTGTTTGGCGCTGTGTGAATACATAGCAGTGTTACCCCAAATCTGGGTTCTTCACCTGGTTGGTGTGCAAGAGCCCATCCACACACAGAACCCAGATGTTTGTTTATCGCATGTCTGGGCAAAGATGGGGGCTAGGTTGTAAATCCACAAAGCTAGCACACCTCTTAACACATAGTAAAGCACTTCACAGCTTTGAACAATTCTTTACGATTAGGTTTAATCACATGTAATTTTCACTGGTTCTCACAAGCCTTGTCTCAATTTAAAGGTACAGTGTTCTTCTTTTGGCCTCATTCTGTGGGGAAGGGATTTTGTCAGCTGGGGGCTCTCTTTGCTCCTGGGTGGGTCTTATAGTATGCTAATTAGGATACTTCACACATAGTTAAAGTAATTTTCTGTTTAGTCTCGTTAACCATTTGGTTCTTTTTGAGCTTATCTTGTGCCCCAGCTTGATGTATTTGTGACCTCCGTTCCTTTTCCTAAGGCCCTGTTTTGTTAACTGTTTCTGAGTATTAACTAACAACTTCTGTTTTTCAAATTCTTTCTTGTTTTTCACTATAGACATTTACTTTTCCCCCTCTTTTTCTTTTTTTAAAGTAAATAATTCTTGTATCAAATGGGTTTTATACATTTATAAATTTATAATTATTATTTATTATATTATACATAGATATTATAACATATAACTATAATATAAATTATTCATATATTATAATAATATTATTATATAATATAATATTATAAATTACATTCATACAGATCAGTATTGAACTCTCAAATGCCATCAGTACTTGTGAAAATGTACTTTTTCAACTGGACAGCAACAAGTTTTTAAATAACCTCAGAGGCAATGCTGTGTTTAATGTTCAAATGCTTGTCAATCTATACTATGCAGGTAATGGCCTTTGTCCCAACCATTCAAATTATTACTTTAATTTGAACTAAGAATGTGGTCTGCAGTGCAGATTTAAATTTAAAAAAAATCCTTGCATATCCCCTATGAAGAGATTTCTGTTTGAATAACAGCTCTTTTGTATCAAATATATTAATAAATGTTTACATGGATGGTAAAGTATTAACCAGTGAAATCTCTTTAAAAGCCATCAAGTAGAAACGATCTAGCGATTCCATTTTACAATACTGAAGACAGATGTTGTTGCACAGATATAATCCATTGCAGAATTAACCCCGAAAAATCAGTCCGTGTTTGGCTTGTTTTAACCCCGTGGGAAACTGTTCAGAGGATAATATTCTCAAGCTCTCTGCCTCGTGGTCAATGGAAGCACGTGGAATACAGGTCAAAACTGAAAAATGGTAGTGCTGCCCAGTGAGCAGTCTCACTTCTGAATTCCCCCAGTTAAGAGCAAGTGTGTCCCCTCCAAAAAAAGTTGTCTGGAATTTTCTCCCCTCTATCATAATCAAATCCATGTTTGGTGTCTAGCAGGTCAAAGAAACTCACAGCAGGATAGTGAGATATAATGCTAAGACTTGATTTGCACAAGATGATGTTCTTCTGTGTTTTCAAAGCCAACTTCAAATGTAAGAAACTAATTAGACATACCTCCATCCTGGTTTGACTCTTGAGTGAATCGGGGAGAAGCATAACCCAGAGATGTCTGCATGTTTAATCTACAAGCGTTTATCAATGCTTTTTTCTCCCTGGATAGAAGGTGTTGTGGAAAGTACTGTCATCTGTGCCAAATGTAAAAAACCTTCTGGTGTTCACTGTGATCACAGCCTCCTGGCTGCTATCGGAAGTACAAACCATCCAGCACAAGCAGGGTAGGCAGCCTCTGCCAGGAGCAGAACACACATTGCAATGCGCTTGGCTGATTTCTCAGGAACAAGGTAATTTGAGAATCTCCTTTACACAGTCTTTACAGAAGTCAGAGATGGCTGCTGCCGAGTATTTCTAGCTTTTTTCTTCCATTTCCCATCCCAGTATTACCATGTAGTTTAGTCTGATTTAGCTTTGTAACTGTTTCTTACATACTCTGTTTTAGCTTTGCAGCTATGTTGTTTGTTTCAGTGTAATCACTATGGAGAGCTTGCTAACCAACCCTGGTTATCTAGGATTCATTTAAAATTTACGATCACTGAGGAGACCGTTGTACAGGTAACTAATGAAACAAACTTGGACTCTTCTTGGGCTCTCCATATAGGAGAACTAAATTAAGGCTCAGTGATCAGTCAGCTGTATCTATAGGGTCAACCATTGTTTGAGATCCCTTGGAAGACTTGGAGATACCTGTAAGGAGCATGTGTGATGCTTAATTAACGTAGTACCAACCATTGAATGAATATGTATGATTCTTTCCAAAAAATGTTAATGCATAATCGTAAGTGTGTACTACATATTTTTGTTTGAATGAAAGATAATGGCATGCACACCAGCTGAAGCAATCCCCTGTGCATCCAGTGCAGCAATAAAGGAATGCCTTCTTCTTAATCCTACAGTGGTGTTAAGGAGTTTTCTTATTCCCAATTTCAGTGACACCAGCTGCTCACACACCTTTTCTGACTTGATATAGCAACTAGTTCCTGGAATCCTTATTTTTCTCCCTGACTGACCCCATGGCCCTGTTTGCCCTGTATTTACTATTCTAAAATTAGCACTCATTATTTGATTCTCTTTGCATGGGTCTTTGGTCATAATGAAAGGGTGTAAATCTACCAAAAGTAATCAACATTTATTCTATGCACGCTTCTGAATGAACACAAGTACTCTCTAATTAGACAAGAATAATACTGTTTTATTATAAGTATTTATCGTGTAAATTACAACTTCATGGAAACATTTTATTTGTGCCATCTGGGTTTATGTATTTTTTAATGAGTTGATGAGTATTTATATACTTTACAAGGAACAGATAGTAAAGCATATGTCACATTAGGAAGTGAAATAAAGATTTCTTCAAGACTGAATTTGTATAAAATTAACTTCAATAAACATTTTAAATTTTGCCGAAATACCAATGACAGTTTTGGTGGAACTTTGTGGGACCCATGTCTTTTAAGTCTTAAGAGATATTCATTAAGCTGCACATTCTTCCTAGTGATGCTGGTTGAACTGGACCCCTGTGTAGAAATGAAAGCACATCTTCATTATAAACAGCAACTTGACTGGACTGATACTTTTGTCCTTATGATTTCAGTAATCATAATATTAAAATAAATATTAACATTAAAATATTAAAATAACCAGTACATTCTTGCAACTGAGTTAATCCACTCAGATACAAGTAGGAAGATGATAGTACAATACATGGATTTCAGAAACTAGCAACCATTTCTGCCTGATGCCATCTACCTGGATTTGTGCCAAGCTTTTGACATTGTCCCACACAACGTCCTTGCCTCTAAACTGGAGAGACGTGGATTTGATGGGTGGACCACTCAGTGGATAAGGAATTGGCTGGATGGTTGCACTCAAAGAGTTGCAGTCAACAGCTCAATGTCCAAGGCAAAACCGGTGATGAGTGGTGTTTATCAGAGGTCCATACTGGGACGAGTATTCTTTAATATCTTCACCAAGAGATAGAAGGTGGGATCAAGTGCACCCTCAGCAAGTTCGCTGATGATGCCGAGCTGAGTGGTGGAGTTGACGTGCTGGAGGGAAGAGATGCCATCCAGAGGGACCTTGACAGGCTTGAGAGGTGGGCCCGTAAGAACCTCATGAAATTCAACAAGGCCAAGTGCAAGGTCCTGCACCTGGGTCAGGGCAACCCCCCCCAGTATCAATACAGGCTGGGTGGAGAATGGATTGAGAGAAGCCCTGAGGAGAAGGACTGGGGGATGCTGGTGGATGAAAAGCATGGCTTGGCCTGAAAATGTGTGCTTACAGCCCAGATCGCCAACCGTATCCTGGGCTGCGTCAAAAGTGTGGTCAGCAGGTCCAGGGAGCTGTTTCTCCCCCCCCTGCTCCATTCTAGTGAGACCCCACCTGGAGTGCTGCATTCAGCTCTGAGGCCCCCAACTTAAGAAGGACATGGATCTGTTGGAGTGAGTCCAGAGAGGGAGCTGAAGCACCTTTCCTCTGAAGGACAGGTTGAGAGAGTTGGGGTTGTTCAGCCTGGAGAAAAGGAGGCTAGTTAAAAGGGGCTTGTAAGAAAGATGGGGACAGAATTTTTAGCAGGACCTGTAGTGACAGGACAGGGGGGAATAGCTTTAAACTAAATGAGGGTAGAATTTAGATTAGAAGTTAGGAGGAAATTCTTTACTTCGAGGGTGGTGAGGCACTGGCACAGGTTGCCCAGAGCAGCTGTGGATGCCCCATCCCTGGAAGTGTTCAAGGCCAGGCTGGATGGGGCTTTGAGCAGCCTGGTCTGGTGGAAGGTGTCCCTGCCTGTGGCAGGGGGCTTGGAACTAGATGATCTTTAAGGTCCCTTCCAACCCAAACCATCCTATGACTCTGTGATTTGAACTTTGTAGGAGATGAGAAAATGGGAGGATCTGGAAACCCTTGAAATAAAGAAAACCTTTTTGAAATGAGCAAATGTGAGTAACAGCTTGTCCCAATTTCAGCTGAGAGAGTTAATTTACTTCCCAGTAGCTGCTGCCATGCTGTGATATGTATGCTGAGTCATATAAACCTAGCTTTATATGAGCTAGGTTTTAACAGCTAGTGCTATGCCACTGAAAGTAGTAATTCTTTATAGTTTTCAGAAACCTAAACCAACATCCTTAAATCATCCCAAGGGAGAAGCTTAAAAAAGAGGCATGCTGGAAAAGATATACTAGCATATTTAATCATCATATTTAAATGATGCCAAACTATAGATCATTAAAAGCTGTCAAAGCAAGGGTTTGCTGTATGGACAGAGCCATAGCAGTAAGTGCTTTTTACTTAGAAAAATTTGGCACTGATACTGAGAAGTTCATTCCTAAAACCAACAAGAAAGTCCCAGCTGGTCTGCACTGGCTAGTGATGGATTTATTTAGCAATGAGAACAACAGTACAAGTAAAACAGGTGCAGCTGAAACCGAAAGAGACAATATTATGTGACTGCTGTGCACTAGGCATGATTTCTACGGTCAGTTGATCATTGACTCTAGTTTCTTCCCACTAACATCATTAGTCTGCTCAATTCTCTTGTCCTGTACAACTGAGCTTTTCCTTCTCTCATCACTCTGCCTTTCAACATCTGGATTCTTACTGGAAGTGAAAACCCTGTTCTTGGAGATGATGCTAGTAATACTGGCTAGAACAAATCTCAGGATAGTTAGTTCTTTCCAGTTGCTTTCTGGCATTAATGTCTACTCTAGCACTCAAGCAGCATGTTTGTAATCATCATGGTTTTAAAGATGGCTTGGCCTTAAGAAATTCCTGTCTCCCTTTGCTCAGATCCTTACAGGGATTCAGGCCATAGCTCCACCTAACACTTTGTTTTAGTGGCATAATTAGGAGTGGCAAACTTTCACTGGGAGGGAATGGAAGACACAGGCAGGAATGTAAACGAGTTTAACTGGTGAAACTACTGAATAGGGAAGCCATAACCAGAACCAGCTGCTGCTTTCTAGGAGACAACTCCTGGGTTCTTGCTGTCAACTTCAAAACATGGACATGCTATTAACCTAATCATCCTTCAAGAGGAAGAGCTTCCCAGCACTATCTTGTTACGATGCTGTCAGAGTAGCACTAGGATTCCTTCACTACATCTTAAGTTTTAGAGCTGGCAGGTCTGTTAGGTTGAGACTTCTGCAACTTCTTGCTTTAACCATGTATGTCATGCTCGTGACATTCAAGTTGCATTACATTTGCTGACAGTTAATACCATGTGACCTCCAGCTTCAAGTGTTAAATATTAAGTTACTCTTTGCTTGACCTGCTGTCCCAACAGGTCAACCAATTTGCACTCGGTTTGTCTATCCCTTTTTCTGCTGACATCACTGAGGTAAGCCCTGCTCCCATGGCGAAGTCTATCATGGCAACTGCAACAAGCACAACACAAAGTAAGAGTCTAAGATTTGTGGCTTTGCTATTTTCCCTTTTATTTCATCTCCCCAGTGGGCTAGCAGCAGTTCAAATAACCTAGCTGCTTTTGAAGTCTAATGCATTTCGTACAGACAACTTAGACTCATCAGCAACTATTAATAGAAATTCTGCCAGTTATGGGCTTAAGAATAAAGAAAGATGCATTACAAGGTCAATTTACTGCAAGCCAAACAAAATTATTTCTAGTCTACAGCTAGTGCTTTTGCACTCTTACTTCTTAACGCAATGTTAGGGCCTCAGCTCTCAGGCTGGATGACACTGGCATTGGGATGGGGGGAGGAAAGGGAGTCTATCAGTGAGATGCCCAGTGATAACCCTAAAGTCATGAGCCACACATTGCACCAGCCAGTGCCACAGTGTCAGGGGTTACAGCCTTCTGAACTCCTGATAAAGCTACATATGACTCAAGTATCTTTCAAATACAGCTTGGTACTGTAAAATGAATTGCAGGTAGGAAGGTTGTGACATGGTACATTAGGATCTCATAGATGGAGATCCAACAAACCGAGCGGTCCTTGCTAACACACCAGCTCTCAGCCATGCAGAAGGGATCACACGAAGGAAATCAGATGCTGAAATGTGTCTTGTTTGCTATCCTTTTTATTCAAATTTTGGTTTTGTCTAGCAGTGTTGCACTAGGGTAAAAAAAAATAATTGGCTTGAAATTCAATCATATGCATTCTTAATTTGATTCACACTGAGTTTATTAGTTTAGCTTCGTTACATAAAGGATCAGAACTGAAATTAGTAATGAAAAAATATATTTGTTTGAAATTACACCATTCAATTTGTGCAAACACCCGAGTTTCTAAGTCAGAAAAGTGACTGGCAAATGTAAGGAGCTTCACAGTACACCTCATCCTAATAAAAATGAAATCAATCAACAAAATTTAAAATTCTTATTAATCTACAAGTGATCTTAATTTGATCACTTTTGTAATAAAACCCAGAAACATGTGCAAATCAATAATACAGATAGCTACTATTAAAAACTGATTTTCACAAACATGACAATAATAATGAGTCCTTCGAGGGCCTTGAGGAAAGGACCTGAACCCCAAAAATACAAATTAGGAGTTGCTAATGAACATTCAACCAGTTAACTCTTAAAATGCAATCAGGACAAAACCCAAACATAGTTAAAATGCCATACTAATGTAGTGGGAAGGTTAAAATAATTGTTAATAGCCTGAACAGTGCATTCTATTGATAAGAAAGGAAAAGGTAATATTGCTTTGCTAATTAAATCTAGGAATTAAAAGAAAATGTAAGTGATGTTAACAAATTTTTGCCAACAGAAACATGGAATTGAATGTAGGTGCAAGGTGAATTCTAACAATGATACCGCTACAGTGAAATGTAAGAATTCTTAACAGTGCTTTAAAAAATGTGTTTAATAAATAGTTTTATATTCGGGAAAACAGGTATATATTATCCAGGAGAAAGATGAAAAACTTTCCACTAAGAGTGTACTTTAGGAAAAATTTAAACAACAGTGATAAAGCCAGGTAATTTGTGTCAGTAAACCAGGATAACTTGCATACAGGTTTTTAAAAGTGCTTTTTGGAACCTCTCTTTGATCTGTAATAAGTCTCAATAAATCTTGGGCGTTCCAAAGAGCAGGAAGAAAGCTAATGTACTAATGTAGTGACTACATTACATTACATTACAAAAAAGGATGACCCAGGTTAATTACATGCCTGTCATCAGGATTGTAATCCTCAGCAAAATATCCAAGTGGTTCACAAAGGACTAAATTAAAAAATATTTGAGTACAATTACTACTCAGAAAAGACATTTTCAGGAAACAGATCTTGTAATGCTATTGTGGTATCTCTTTATGTAAATGCACATTTGATAAAAGTATCAGTGATGTTATATCCTTAAGCTTTGGTTTGGTGTTTGACCTGGTACAGGAAAACATTTTAATTAAAAAAACCTATAAAGATAAAAAAATAATAATCAGCATGTCACACAGTAAGCTGACTGTGCATAATTAGCAGGCCTCAAAACACAGAAGAGGAGCGATCAGCAAACCAGTTGGGTGAGTGATTCAGATCCTCTGAGGATCAGTTTTGTCCATCTGCTATTCTTTCTCATCCGTGATCTGGAAGAAACTATACTAAATTATCACGAAGTCACAACAGCCGATGATGCAAGAACTGGGGGTGTGGGACAGAACAGAGGCTAAAGTCACAGGGTGACTCTGAGCTTTTGGTAAACAGGGTGCACCCTAGAAATAATTATCTAAGTTTTATTTATATCTTAGACTTGTTTTTTATGTATGTTTATACCTACACATCTCAATACAGCCAAATGCAATATACTAATCGTAGACTAAAAAGTATAGGCCATCGTTGTATCATAAGCACCTTTATTTTGCAATAAAATCCACTACCTAGAAACATGAAGGATTTAGCCTTGACGAGCCGGTTTTTGAGTGTTTGGGTGCAAGGGACGGTCATCGACAGCAGAGCCAGGGGCCCCTCTCCTCGGTTTGCTGCCAACACTGCTGAGAGCTCACCTGAGCTTAGCAGACACGTATAGATCTACACATATGCAGAGAGAGAGAAATATAGCCGGGTGGGGGGGCTGCACAAGCAGCCACACACGGTCTGGCGGCTACAAATGAAACCGAGCGGCCTTACGGTGCTAAACGAGGCGCTCTTCTAAGAGACAGCCCGCTACCTGAGGAGGCCGCAGCACAGAGCCCCGGCGCGCTGGGCCAGCCGCTCTCCACAGCGCCGGGATCGACCGCCCCCGCCCCGCCCCCGCGGCGCCCCGCCCCGCCCCCGCCCCCCGCGGCGCCCCGCCCCCCCGCGGCCCTTTCCGGTGCCCCCCCCGCGCCCGGCGCTGCCACATCCTCCGCTGACATCAGCCTGCGCCGCCATATTGGAGGAGAAGCCGCCTCCGCCAGCTCGGCCGCCGCAGAGGGGGACGCCGGCCCCCGCTGTCTCCGCCTCCCCCGCCGCGGCCGAGCGCCGCTCCCCATGACTCCCCCCAGCCAGCCGTTGCCCCGGTGCGCATAGGGTGGAGGCAGGAGCGGCTGCCGTTCCTTCTTCCCGGCCCCGAGCTGTCGCTGAGCCCTTGTCCCTGCGGCGGGCCTCTGCCCTCCCGCCGCCTCCGGCCATGACTTCCCTGACCCAGCGCAGCTCCGGCCTAGTGCAGCGCCGGACCGAGGCCTCCCGCAGCGCCGCCGCCGACAAGGAGCGGGGGGCGGGAGGCGGCCCGGAGGATGAAGGCCGCAGGGACGAGTCCGGCGACGACGAGAAGGGCGACTCCAAGGAAACGCGGCTCACCCTCATGGAGGAGGTGCTGCTTCTGGGCCTCAAGGACCGTGAGGTGCGGCCGGGGCCGTGGCGGCGGGGCTGGGGCGGGCCGAGGTGAGGGCCGCTGGGCAGGGGGCGGCTGAGGAGGCCCGGTGGTGCTGGGGGCGGGAGCGCAGTGCCTGAGGGGACATCGGCCATTTGGGGGTTATGGTGGGAGGGGGAGCCGGAGCGGCGGTGGGTGTGGGGGGGCGAGGGCGCTGAGGCGCGGGTGTTGCGGCGCGTTCGGGGTAGAGGCGTCGCGGGGGAGCGGGGGCTGGTGGTGCTGGGGGTTAGGGGCATGTGCTGGAGCAAGCTCGGTGTTTTGGAGGAGGTGGGGAAAGGGCTTCGATTTTGGGGAGGGGGACCCCGGCAGAGAGTTTGAATCACCTTTTGCATGTGGGGTTCACAGAGGGGCACTCATATTTGTAGCGTCTTGGGGAAGGCAACATAAGAATTGGGGCAAGACAGGGACAGAGATGAGGGCCAAAGGCCTGTAGTCAGCATTGGTGGTTGACTTGGAGACCTGGGTAGATCTGTGATATTTATGCTGCTTCTACAACTTACCTATGTCTTTTAATGTCAGTGGTTTGTGTACTGCTATGTATTTTGTTAGACACACCTCTGTGGCACTTAGGGGGTTCTCAGGTGCTTTAAGGATGCTTAACAGCCCTTTCTACTAAGACTTTCCAGACTAATGCGTGTGAAAAATGTCTTAAAATTAGGGGGGACAGATATGACAAAAATGGGCCTCGAGTAATGAGAAATTTGTCAAAATGAGGAAATGACATTATCATATAATTCCATCACTTTACCAAGTGTGTAGCTTGTTTGTCATGATATTCTAAGTCATTGAAGAAGGCATACTTCTACCAGTGTGTTGGCTTTTTTGTTTCATTGAAGGAGCAGGAACTCAGTCCTACTGGGGGAACAGTTTAATTTGATGTGCTGTATGGTGAAGTATAATACACCTTTATTTTAGGCATGAGTTACAGTATTAATTTGATTAAGCAACCTGTTGATTGTTTTTTTCTTTTTGTAGTGGTAAGTAAGTTAATGAAGCCAGTTCATTCATTTGGGTGGAAGTCTCAAATGTGTGTGTTCATAAGTACAGAGTAATGGGGGAGGAAGATAAGTTTTATGCTCTTTGACAGTGTGTTCCATCCAAAATTTTCTGGTTGAAAATAAATAATTAAGGAGTAGTTTTACTGGTTAACATTCACTTTTTTAATGTGTGTGGGTATATTTATATATATACTTGCTACAATAACATATTTTATTTCTCTCTCAGATTGTGTATTTTAGGCCGTATTTTGTAATCCCATTTTTTCAGCTGGACCTTGCCATGGCATCTTGACAAACTCAGTAGATACTCACAGTGATGTGTGCTTCCACCTGTTGAATTGAAGACTTATGCATATGCACATTTCTCTTTCTACACACCTGAATAGTTGCAGGAGAGTAAGTTAGGTGTGGCAAGACAGCTGTCTGGCAGGATTGTGGACGAGGTCTTGCCTTGTGGAAGGTGGGATAAACTGGGTGATCTTTCAGCTCTTTTTCAAGGATTGTGTGCTATGTCTGCTGAATTCGTGGGCCTTAGGCTGTAAAGATTTCAAGGTAAGGAGCATTCTGTCTGCCTAGAAAGAATATATGGTGCAAGTCTTCATGGTATATAAAAAGCTAATAGTTAATATTGGACCTAAAAATCACCTTTGCACTGGTGTGTATCAAAATTATAAATCATGTAACTTTAAGTGCAGCAGTGGCACACACTGCAGATAATCTGATTTTCCTTTGTATGGAAAAAGGAACCGAGTGATTATGGTGGCATGGATATCCCTAACTCCCTTGGGATTTTTTCTGGTGAGACATCAGACAAAAAGAATGATAATGCCATTTCTAGGGTAGCGGACTTATGTGCAGAAACTGTAGCATACACTGTTCCTGAGCTTTGTTAGACATGAATCACTAGGCTTTGTGTTTTGGTTTTGGGTCTGCTGCTATCCCTGTGTACAAGCTACACCATGTAAACAGCTTTGTGATATCTTTTTCCTTTTGAAACTGGAAATAAAACTATAGGCTCTTTTTCAAAGATATTTTTTGTTCTCTGTTCTAATAAGTAAGGAAAACAACTTAATACATCTGGAAGTGGGTTTTTTTAGGAAGTTTTTACTTTCAGTGGAATTGATTTCACATGACATTTGTGCAAGACTTTCTCATGACAGCAAGCAGAGAAAAGCAATGTAGGGTCTCTAGAGTGTAATTGTGAAACTACACAAAGTCTAAGGGAAAGGCAGAGGCAGGTGCGTGAGCCATAAGCTCCATTGAAAGCTGGTAAATTTAAAGCTGGTAACATTCTTCCTGTTAATTTCAACAAGATAAAATAATTAAATGTTGACTTTAAAATATATAAAAATATTTTAAAAAGCAGTCTGAATTGGGCAAAGAACGCATTTTCTCAGAAAAGTCACTGATATGTTCATTGATAACATAGGTCAGTTTTTTGGGTAATTTTTTTTCTAAAGTTAGACACTGATGAATATGCTTCACATCATGTAAATTGTATACCAAATGCCTCACATATATGGAGCTACCATTTATAATTTGCAAGTGTAGGTGGCAGAGACTTTACTCTTAGGAGTGAATTTTTCAGGAAGATGTAGGCAGTGATGGATTGATGAGTTCAGTGTTTCTAGGAGATTGTTAGATATTTATGTGAATCCAGCTTTCAGGGTAGTGTGATAATTAACAGCCACAGCAAAACTTCTGAATTGTTGTCTGGTTGTCACTGCATATTTCATATGGACCTTCCCATGGCATCTTGATAAACTCAGTAGGTACTCAGTGATGTGTTCTTCCACCTGCTGAATTGAAGACTTGTGCATAAGTACATTTATTTTTCTACACAGTTAGGGGAATATCTCGCTGCCCTAAAACAAACATAACACGTCTCAATCCCATTCTTAATGCTTGAACAGAAGTAGCTGCATTCGCATATGCTTCCTGGACATGCCCTTTTTGTTTTTTTTCCCCTGTTTGGCCTAATTGAATTGTACTTTATGTGTGTGTACTGGTTGCTCTTTTCCAGTAGTGGTTCCTCTTCCATTTGTATCTTCTGTGTGTACATAACTATTTCCGTATTCTAAGGTCAACACAGGCTATCAGGGATGTGTGCTGAAATACGTGCATGCTTGCATAACGTGATAGATGTCGTGTCCTTGAAGGAACAGGTAATATACTGGAACAAAATAAATTACTAGAATTCTTCACAGACCATCACAAGAACACCTACGCTTATTTGAAAAGCCTTCATAAACTTGGCTGGGAAAGGGAGTTGTGCTCATCCATTTAGAACAGAGCAATAGCATATTGCTATAGGAATAAAAAGTACTTACTGAAATAAAATACTTTGCTGTATTAGGTTAAAGGTAATATTGCAGTAGGATGGGTCAAAGCTATAGCAAAAGGGTAGTGGTTCTTTAGAACTACTGAAGCATCTGAGGTCATCACTTCCAAAAGAAAGGAGTGATAAATATTAAAAGTTAGCTTATTTAAAAGCGACAGCTAAGAGCTAAGTACATGCCAGTTAGTTCGTTACAGTTCTTCCAGACGTTTCAGGAGTCAGTCCTGTAGAAAACTGACAGGTTGCTAGGTGGCTATGCTCCATTAAAGTTCATTTAAGTTTTTGTACATGTAGCTTTTTTTTGGTGGTTGGGTTTTTTTCTCCTTTTTGGAGGTCTTCGTTGCTACACCTTGGGAAGCTATTTAAATACAGCAGAGCACATGGGTGCTCCTATTGTCTATATGATATGCCACAACCAAATAAATTGAAGCAGCTATAGACACATGACACCTTCTAAAGAAAAAGTGTTTATTTGACCTGTAACTAATTCCTTACTTGCTGAAAGAAAACTCATGTAAAGTGTAGTAATTGCCATGTACTGCGGTCTACTGCAACAGTAAATATTTCTGGTTTTATTTACCATTTTTTGGTGAAGACTAAAACATAATTTGTGGGAGTGAAGTAACATTAAATCACTTTGTTAGCTAAGAAATTACCTTGAGTCTTTGATATTCATGTTTGGCCTTTAGAAACTTCATTTATTGCTGAAGATTTAGTGTGGTAGCGTAGCTTTTTGTCCCAGTAGTCCATGTGAAGGTCTCCAGTTCATGATTTTTTTGTTGTTGTGTTGAAATAAGTTATTAGGGAGCTAGTTTGCCTGCTTCAGTTGTGCTGTTTTGTGTTTATCAGATTAGTGCCAAAATGTAGTTTCTTTATCCTTACGAATACAAGCATCTGGATTTGTAACTGAATTTTATATTTTAATCCTAAAGAGGTTTTTCTGAAAAGTGATAGAGGGATTTTCCAGACACTGAAAATGTGGGTTGTGTTTTCCTAGACACTAAGATTTGGCTTTGAAATTCCTATTACAAAGCAGAAATCTGGAGGTTTTTGCCTGTAAAAACACATGACCAAGTTGTCTTCATGCCTTTTTAGTTGTCCTGTGTCATGTGGTCCCTTTCCCACCCTGGCCCCCTACCACCCCATAAGAAAGAGTTTCAGCAGCAGCCTGAATGTCAGGTGGAAAGCTTCCAACTTTTGCTGGAAAATTTCTTGGACAAATGAGTGAAACATGAAGAGGTGTCTACTGGGAATTGGTGTTTCAGTTGAAGAAGGATGTATGCATGTGTTGAAACCTTGACAAAGACATGCTTTTCCTCAAATGTTCAGGGCCTAATAACCACAAAGTGTGTAATGTCTGTGGTGAAAAATTCTTTCATAGTTGCCTACCTTTTTGGTCCTTTTTAAATTTCATGTCTATACATAAATTACAGGGTAGGGGAAGATAGGAGGTGTGGGAGGAGGAGTACCCCAATTCTGTGTGCTACAAGGTGCAGTGAAGTGCCTCTTTACTGTGCTGCTGAGTAAATCCTGCATTTGGGTTCTATGGATGGCATGTGAATTTGGAAGCAGCATTTTGGTACAAGTTGACTTTGTGTTGAAATGGTGTTTGTATTTTGTGGTTGTGCATGCAGCTAGTGTGATTATCCCTGCATTGCTAACCTGTAATCTATATTATTTATTAATGGATAATTTAGTGCAGTGTAGTCTCTTCTTCAAGTCAAGCTATCTAGTGTAGGGCAAAGACAAAAACACTTGCAAAGCCTTTCTAGTGATGCTTCTGAATTTTTAAGTGCTCGTAAAATACCAAAGCTGTAGCACTTCTTCCTCTCCCTTAGGATAGCAAACTGTTTTTATTAAAAAATTTGCATGAAGTGTATATAAAAAAGTGTTGCTGTTAATTTCTGGAAGTGGAGTAATTATGGAACTGAAAGCTAACATTTTATGTTAAACAAGAAGTGGTGTTATTTCAGGTGTTCTTTGATCCTAATGTAGTTCAAGTACTGCAGCATTTATCTCAATTACTTAAGCTACATGTAAGGGGCTTGCTTTGCAAGGCTAAATTGACCAGGCTGTGTGCAGGCACTATACTCGAGAATGACTGTTATACACAGAGCAATTAATTACTGCAGGACATACACACTTCTGTGTTTCACTGCTGGGGTAAGGTAGTCTGCATTAAGTGTGGCTCAGTTTCTTCTGCATAGACAACATTGTCAACCTGTTTTCTCATAACTTTTAGTAAAGAAAAAAATTAGTAGTCAACTTACCACGTGCTGCTCTTAACAGGGTTCTTCCCAGTTTGTAAACAAGTGTTGGGTCAGTTTCATTATCTTCTTTCAGACATATTCATAGAGTGATACTGCAGAATGATTTCACATATTTTTCAGACATGAAAATTACAAGGTTACACATAAAACAGTGCACAGCTGTTCTTCCTCTGTGTGCACTGTATGTCAGCCTGCATGAGTAGGAGCACAAAGGTGTGTGGGTACTATGACTACACTGTCAGTCTGAGCGCAAAACAGTGTTATGCATGCCAAGCCTTTCACACCTCCCCCGCTTTATCTTTTATTAAACTACTACATTTCAACCTTTTGTCTCTTTCGCCGACCCCCCCCCACCTCCGTTTGTGATGAGCCATTAAGATAATAAAATAGTATGCCTTGTAAGCTAGATCCATATAATTGGAGAGCTGTTACACTCATAGCTGGTTTATTACTTGTGTATGTTACAGGATTTATTGATCACACTGGGAAATTAATCTGTCAGGCTTTTTACATATCTCTCTGTTGCGTATACTTTTTTAAGTACTTAAAAGGTGCTTATTGCTATACTCTTTCTAGTCCTCTGCCTTTATGGTCTTAACTAGATAGCATCATGTAGTTGCATTATTTACAGAGTCCTTAACTGCCAGGCTAGGTGTCTTTTGTACATGGGCTGTGGTGTGAGGTTTCTGTTTAGCCAGTCATTCTGGTATAGCGCAGCACATTGCACTTCCACTTTTTACTTCAGTAGACACTTGATTTTACTTTGGCAGTTTCACATTCAACAGTCTCTGCCATGAGAGAAGTGTTGCATACATATTGTGTTGCCATTTCAGTATGTCTTTTGCATTGCACAGAGGAGAAGGCAGGTGTAACATTTATTGCCTAAGATGAAGTTAAATGCCAGATGGATGTTCGATCTGTACTAATCACTTAGGAAGCACTAATTACAACTCTCTGTGCTGGACATTTATATGAGACTCCACTTTAGCGGCATCTGCAGTCGGTGGCTGAGACTTTCAGTTTACAGTTGGTCCATGTTAAGTACTGAATGGAAGAACCCGTTCCTTTTAGTGTAAGAACAGTGAAATGAGTGGAATTATTTTAATCTCATAATGAAAATGCTGACATGGCATTATTACGAGATAATCTGTTTCTGGAAAATTGTTTGTGTGTGGATAAGTGAAACAAGGGAGACACCTGATTCGAAGAGAAGAAACTGAAAGAAAACTAGGGCAAGTTTAGATTAAGACGAGAGGAGTCCCTGTCCCTTATGTACACTTTTTTTATAAACACTGAGAACAGGACTTTGAAAATCCGTCCACATCAATGACCAGGTACAAATCCCTCAAAATGAAACATTGTGTAGCTCCCCAAGTTGAAAAAACGCAGTGCTTTACATAGTGGTTTAAATTGTGATTAGTGTTGAAGAGAGGGCTGAGCTGTTGTATTTGGGGGTAGACGTAGTGTATTTGTAAGTCTAAAGGAGAGAATTGTAGATTTAACGTGGTCTAGTTAGTCAAAATTAGTGAAACTTCCACCAGTTTAGTCAGTCAGTATTATACCTGCTTTCTTTGTATTAGAAGGACATAACCAGATTTACGTTTTTCTTGCTGTTTTTAGGAGAAGTGTACTGGTCCTGGCTGGAATAGAGTTAATTTTCTTCATATCAGCCAGTATGGTGCTATGGTTTCAATTTTTGACCAAAACAGTGTTGATAACACACCCATATTTTATCTGTTGCTGTGTCACAGCCTCTGTTTCTTGCTCTGCCCAGCGCCCCCCACCCATGGGTAGGTTGGAGTGTGCAAGGGGCTGGGAGGGGGGACAGCCAGGACAGATGACCCCAGCTGACGAGAGGGGTATCGCATGCTTATAGGGTCATGGTCAGTAATATAAAGGGAGAGGAGGGAGGTGCTGGGAAGGTGACCTTGGCTTGGGGACTGGCTGGACATCAGCCCGCTTGTGGGAGGTGGTGAGTGTCTTGCATCACTTAGTTTTGTTTTTTCACTTCTCTTCCTATTCTCTCCCCCTGTCTTGTTATGGGGGATTGAGATAGCAGTTAGGTGGGACTTAGCAGCCAGCCAGGGTCAGCCCACCACCAGGAGACACTTTAAGTACATGCAAGGTTTGTGTTGTAAGCTTCTAGTTGTTAGATCTAGGCAGGATGCGAGCTATTTTACTGATTCTGCTATATTTGCTTATTGCTGTGGGAGGGCTTCTTTTTTTGAGAGAAGAGTCTGATGTGGAGGATTTAAGCACCGGTTCTAATTAAACATCTATTTCAAATAAAGTCAGATTTTATGCTCAGTAACAGTAGCTGGTAGTGTAGAAAGCTGTTTACAGGTTATGGAACAAATAATTAAGTCTTTTTTTTTTTTTTTTTTGCACTAAGTATGGAGAATAGAGATTGGACTCTTGATGGAAGGTGGCTTTGCAAGGGCTATGCAAATATTTGAAGTCATTATCTGCATGTGTATGTGCTTAGAGGCCAAACTTTCAGCAAGATTTTTTGTCTTTTCATTCCAAAATGATCAGTCAGACTAAAATGTTGATTTGTTCAGGGGTCTTGTAAGGGTTCAGCAGTGTGCATGTGTTAGTTGCCTCCTCTTCAGCAGTGTTATGGTTTTTATTGTCTTCATTTTAGTGGGGAGACATGTCTGCATAATGTATGCCTGTGTACATGCTTGAAAAGCTGGGGAATAGCATTTGGCTTCAGTGCTTTCAGTAGTCAATAGCAGTTGCTCTATTATTTATTCTTAAATGCAATGGCAGGTTAATCAAATACCTGACAAGTTTCTTGTCAATAGTGCTGTGCTTTGTAGAATATGTATGCTTGCTTTCCTGAAAGCGTATTTCTGGTGTTTGGCTGTCAGAACACTTTAAGAGATTTTCTTCACTAACCTGTCTTCTGTTTGTAACTAGACTACAATTTATGTTCCCGTGAAATGGCCGATGATTTCAGTTGCATGAAAAGAGGAAATCAAGACAGACTACAGTCAGACATCAAAGTCCTCACACTGTAGTATTCCAATAGTAAACACTTCTGCACCCTGGCTTGCTTTTCTTTTTTAATCAGATACTAATTTCCAAAAGTTCCGTAGGTCAGATGTGTTATTAGATGTTCCTGCAACCTTCTGGGATGATCAGGTGATGGCTTACTTGAAAGGTAAGATTTGCAGTGAAGAGCTACCTAGGTATAGGTTGGCATAGATCCTTAATCTAATGTGAAGAGGATGAAGAGGAATCCAGGTTATTTTAATTGCAGATGTCTGGAAGTTTGAGTATTTTCCCTTTGACAAATGAGAAAATCCAGAGTATTCCTCTAGTAGGTGTTTTTCTTGAGTATTTTAAATATTTGCAAGTTCTGGGCATGTTGGTTTTATCTTTTTAATATTATTCTTAACGGATGACTGGTCTTCAGAAATGCATTGGGGTTTTTTTTTTTCCAATTCTGTAGATAGAACTTTATTTCTTTTACTGGGTCTGACATTCCTTTGTACCAATTTAAAAGCTACCTGAAAAATAAATCTGTTTGGTTATTATGTATACTATATGTCTATATAATATGTACAAAGTAGCTTTCTCTGAATGTGTTCCTGTCAGGTGAAACTGGGTCATGTCTTTTATATCTTAAACCAGATTGGTCTATACAAGCAGTGAAAATCAAAATCTGGCAGACAGTAGAATTGTGAAACAATTCTGTAAGAAAAATGGAGGGCTTGTCTTTTTATAATTTTCTGGATAATCATAGATTCAATACAATTTTATTGCTGTCAAAACCAAAAATCAATTTTGCATTTCAGGGTTGCTTGTTGTCTTAGAACTCAAACATGAGAAATAAATTTTGAGCATGCTTTCACATCGTTCTTATATTCCAGAATTGTGGCAGCCTTCCTTCTGTCTTGTCTTATAGGCCCACAGAGGAGGGAAGAGATTGGAAGTAGTATTGAAGAGTTAATTAAGCAGGACCCTAACCTTGAATGTTATATTTTCAGCTGAGTGTGAATAGTAAGACCAGGTAGTTCTTTGGGGTAAGACCCAAGAGTTCTTTGCCAAAGGATATTGATTTTAGTCTTGTGAGAGAATGTTGCAGAAGCTGAAATTGGTTTTGTCAGGCACCTCTCTGAAGCAATAGCAGATTCTTTCAGAATCAGAAAGGGATGCTGTTACTGTCCTATCAGATTTAAATAATATAATTTCAAATTTATGATGATCAGGGTAATCATTGCTGAGGTCCAAACTGGGAGCTGAAAGTATTGTTGAATATAGTGCATGATACTTGAAGCTTTAAGCATTTAATATTTTCTGAGCTGATTGTGCTCATGAATGGCTTCAGTACAGGCAGCCCAATAATGTATGTTTGTTTGGTTTTTTTCCAGCTCTTTATTCCATAGACTAAGTGAATAGTTCTAGCCATAACTCTTCCGGTTGTGAAAACTATTCAGACTTCGAAAACAGTTTGTCATTGAAGTGTGGGTTGTCACTGAGGGGGATGCTCTTGCCTTTTGCTTTCTGTCCCAACCATGTTCCTTCCCTTTCCTGTGCTGTCTCTGAAATTTGTTCACCAGCTTAGCAAATCAGATGAGGAAGAGTGATCCTTAGCTTTCAGACATACCACTTTCTCACCCAGCTGACTGCACAAATACTACTACGGGCTCAAGAGAGAGCAGTGATATGCTTCAATGGTGTAAAAAAAAATACTTTCTCTTCAGTAGCAGTTCAGGCTTTGTTTGGTTGCATTCTTGTGTTTGGTCCTCAAATGGCTAAAAATGAAGACATGGCAGGGGATGCACCTTCTCCAGTTATGTGGTTTTATGTGAGGTTAAAAGAGATACTGTGACATTGATTTGAAAGGTCAGTAGAACTGAAATGAATCTAAGGATAATTAATTGAAGTGGTGTGCAGAAAGTAGTGGTTTGAATGAGGTGCTTGTGCTGGGAAGGTAATTAAACACTGGGATGTCATTTTGTCCTCAGTTTCTTTTCCTGCTTTCCCCCCCTGCCCCCGGTATTTCTCTCTACCACTGCTAGTACCTCTGAGAAAAGATACCTGAATTTATGTATATACAAAGCGTAAGTCTCTTCCTCAGTATTGAAATAACTATTCAAAGTGAGCATTCAGGTATAGTCTCCCTTTGGGACATTGGCAGTGTAAATGAGAAAAGTAGGCTTGTCATGGTTTAACCCCAGCTGGTAACTAAGTGCCGCGCAGCTGCTTGCTCACTCCCTCCTTACCCAGAGGGATGGAGAGGAGAATTAGGAGAATTGGAATGGAATGTAAGCACAAAGGTTGAGGTAATACAATTTAATACTTGAAATAAAATAAAAAATCCCCAGTAATAATGATAACAATTATAATGAAAGGGAGAGAGAAGGGGAGGGGAATGAAATCCAAATGAAAGGAAGAAAACAAGTGATGCACAACACAGTTGCTCACCGCCTGCTGACCAGTGCCCAGCCTGTCCCTGAGCAATGATTGGCAGGCCCTGGCCACCCCCCACCCCCCAGCTTATATACTAAGCATGACTTTCCATGGTAGGAATACCTCTTTGGCTAGTTCAGGTCAGCTGTGTGCCCTCCCAGTTTCTTGTGCCCCTCCAGCCTTCTTGCTGACAGAGCCTGAGAAGCTGGAAAGTCCTTTACTTATTATAAACATGACCCAGCAACAACTAAAAATATCAGTGTGCTGTCAATTTGTTCTTACACCAAATCCAAAACACAATACCAGCTACTAAGAAGAAAATGAATGTCCCAGCTAAAACCAGGACAAGGCTTTTCACTAATTGTGCTACGCAATGTGAAAGTCAGTCCCACACATATAATTTATACCAGCAGACCTACTCAATTTGCTTTGCACAATTCTACAAATGACCTAAACTAACTTTCAAAGTGTTTTTTTTTTTTATCCCAAGTTCCACATTTGCTTTAGTTAGCCCACTATTGTTGACAACTATTTGTTCTAATTCTCATCTTAACAGGAGGAATGAACCTCGTATGTTGTAAGGTGTCCAAACCATATTTTTATTATGTTGGCATGTAAATTTGGTGAGGGTGACTAATTACTCTTCAATAACTTCCCAAAATGCCAGCAGTCACAGAATATTTTCCAATATGTTTGTCATCTGTGATTTCTGAGAATATACCATAAAAAGTCAGCTACGTATTGGAAAGAATAGATGCCAAGGGAGAAACTCTTGTTTGGGAAAGCTAAACACTTATTTGTGTGTAAAACAAACCAGTAATTTTATGTCTACGAGCTTTTATATTGCTATGGCGGACACAGTATTTGAATGTTATTCATGCAGAGGTAAGAAAAGTAGTAGCAGATTCCAGCAGAGTTTAGGAAGTCTTGATTTTTCTTTCAGCATCCAAGTGGAGCTGGTTGAATTCTTCTAACTGTAAACTCCGAATTTACTGTTTGCTAAATTGAAAGCTTTCTTTAAATTGTGCCTCCTAGCTGAGAAACCCTGAAATTAGGGGTTCTTGGTAGGCTGCCCGATGTGTTGCCTCAGAGCTAGGACTTCCAGGTTCCTCGGGAGCTATAACTTTTTATCTTGGCTTTCTGTTACTTTCCAAGTTGGCCTGTTGCCCTTCTGATGGTGCTACCATGGCTGGAAAAGGTTAAACCAACATTTTATTTCTACTGCCTCTATATGAAATTTCAGAAGTTGCATGCTTTGCTAGATTTTGAGATCTTTTTATTTGTCTTTTGTAGAAGAGTTTGGAATTTTCTGAGGACAGGAATTCTTCAGGGGTTTGGGTGGCTGTAGTGATATTTCTCCATCAGAAGGTTCCTCTTCGATTGATTGGTTTATTTCAGTTTGGTTACTGTAGATCATTTGTTTTGTTTTTAAGTAGAGGGTGCTAGGTCAGAGTTTAAGGGGTATTCTTAAGTCTGAATGTTAAATGAAAAGGCTTTTAGTAATGTAAGTGTAGTCAGGGCAGTGTTACATGCATTACCTCAGGGAAGCTCTGCTATTGTGGTTCTTCACAAATGTAAGTGGAGTCTCAGTCAGAGCCAAGACTTCGACCTAACACTAATCGCTAATACTGAGTATGAGTTTGTGTGGATCTGAGAATGGGCCTGAGGAAACTGTTGCTGCTAAAATACAGAAATTTATTTTGGTGAGCAGGCTGTTCGAACTACCAATTACCTTGACAGACTATTGAATGGCTTTATGATGCTTTTTTAAAAAGACTTATAAAGCTGATTTCCATTTGCTGTGGTTCTGTGCTCTGCAGAGTAATCTGCAATAGCTTGAGATTCACTGGGTTAGATCAGGAAGTGCGTTGGCTACTACAGTCTGTATTGTGCTGTGTTGTTCTGTGAACAGGTGGCCTTAACCAAGTAAGTGAAACACGTAATTTGTTTTATTGTCCTGTATGTATCTTGAAGCCTCAGGGTTGGAACTCTGCAAGCTCCTTTTATTTTCTTTTTTTCTTTTCCTTTCTTTTGAATCTGAGATTTTCTTGGATTTTTCAGTGCTCCCCTATCTTCTGGTCTGTGCCAGGCGTAGCGGAACTGCTGCTCACCTATTCTGAGTTAAATGAAGAATTGGGGAGAGAATGTGTAATTTGTAGTGGGATAAGATTTTTAGGAACTCTGATGCGAAAACCAAAGTATTCTAAGTAAAAGGTTACCTGGTCTCCTGTAAGTCTTGTACTCAGTTTTCTGAAAGAGGTAATTCCCTTTTTTTAAACTTCACTCTAATCCATTAAGGTTTACTTCTCTGTCAATATTTTGAGAGGAAGTCTATAAACATAAAATGGCATCTGCAATTTAATTGCATTTTTTGCACTTGTACTGCTGCGTGGCTTTAATTTGCACTTGGGAAACAGAAAATTTTGAAGTTTCTTTGGGTTGTTTTTTGAGGGGTTTGGGTTTTTTGTTTGTTTTAAATAGAGCTAGTCTGACAATTGCCTGGAAGCTGAGTACAGCAATGTTGAGGCAACTGGATACTCCATGAAGGCTGGTTGTTTTGTGCTTAAGTTGGTGTTTTTGAAGTTCTGTACAATTTCTTAAAGCAGCACCAATTATGTAGAAATTGTTACACCTGTTTGGCACTGATATTTGCCAAATACCTTCAGACATGTCTAGTTATGGTAGTTTTCTTGTTCTGATTTTTTTATATGCTTAGTAAATTGTGGTCATTGCTGCAGTGCCCTTTAGGATCAGAGATGGAGAAAGCGTTGTCTTAATCTGTCTTTTTTAAAAAACATTTTTACAAATAATCTTTGAATTACAAAATCTCTCCAGTAATTTATGTGTTTAAAATATCCAGAAATTTAGATTTTTAGTATCTTGAAAAAACAGGAATCTGTGTTCTGTGGAAGTGTACTTCAGTATTTCTGCAATAGCTCTAACTCTGTAATACTTAATACTGGGTGCTTCCAACAGAATATTTACCTGGTATTGTCAGAACTAGTGTGTACATGTTTTCTCTCTCTATAAGCCTATCTAGCCATGGCTTTATTATAGCATAAACAGATGATCCCAGTAGGTTTTTTACTGCTGGGGTGTTAATTTTTGAGCTGCTGAAAGACATTTTGTTTCTTTGTGCAGGAGTTCACATACTTTTTATTGATCTTTACAATTTTTTGCAACTCCTAGGACCCTACTCCATTTAAGGTATAGCTTTGTGAAGTTTGAGAGTCAGGGATCTTGGAGGCAAACTGGGAATATTGTTACAGAATAATGTAACTTAAAGTTAAGGGACATTGGTAGGATGGTTTGCACTCAGGATCTCTTCCCTGTCGCTTCCTTCCCTACAGGGTATGTGTATGAACACCGCTTTCTGATGCGCTCTGCATGCCAGCATCTATAGGAGACTGGGTCTTAGCATACATTTACAATATTTTTTTATGGTTTGCAGATGTGAACTGGGGTATTCGCTACAGTAAGTAGGAAGAAGCTGCCTGCACTTGAGCTTTGCCTAGCAGAGCTAGACCCAGCCTATTAGTATGGATTATTTGCTTGTATGTCTGCTAATGTATCACGCGGCGTTGTCCCTCTTGGATTAGAGACAAGAATAAAATGGCTGCTCACTGTATGTAGTGTAAATACTTTGCTGTATTGTCTGTACCATCTGTGTGAACAGGTCAAAGGAAATCCATGAGGGACACAGAAATTCAGATCTTCATAAACCTGGAAGTCATAAGTTAATGTGTTACATTGACGTACGGAATTAAACTCTATAACTCGAAAGTTATAAAGTAGGTATGTTTATTGCGCACAGATGCACGGGGGATTGCTCCACCACAAGCATGCATGCCCAAAGTGACATTTATACAATAAAACAAATGAATATTTAATTAACGCCTATACGTATTCGTTACCTAAACCCGCTTACTCTCGCTTCGTATGTTAATTAGCTTACAGTCCTTTGCCTGGACTGTGGTGGTCTTGCAGGTTTGTAGGTGATTCATGTCCTTGTGAGCATCCTATCTTCTCCAGCAAGGAGACTTAGCTCTCCCTCTAGATAACATTGGAATGTCTCTCGTCCTTTTCTCATCCTTTTTATAAATAGCCCCTCTGTTAGAGGAAGAAGAGTAGGTGTCTCCTCAGAGCTGTGTGGCTATGTGACCAGACACCACACCCGTGACCAGTCACCATACCCACATTCCTTGAGCAGACATATACAATCACAACCGATGTCCATTGTCCCCATTTCACACTATTATCCATATCAATGTTTTGCACAAAGAGGAGGTGGGGAAGGGGAGTGCTGTGGAAAGGAGTGTCAGAGGTTTGGTGATGTGCAAGTGCAGCTGAGGAGGCAATGAAAAAGCAGGGAGTGCAAGATAAGGTAGGCTGGGTAACACTGAGGCACAGGGCCATCTTTGGGAAATGGACTATTTAATAAGTCTTGAGTGAGAGTGTCAAGTGATTAGTGTCTAACTGAACAGGAAGACCTGTGTGAGCTGGAAATTGGGTAAAGGGCATAGGAAGAGGATAAAGTAAATACATGCAGCAGGAGGTGGTGGGAGAGAAATGGCCTCGTCACCATGGATTTTGAATAACTTACTCTTAAAGCAGAAAGAGTATCTTAGTGCTCTGTGCTTTGCTGTGCCTGGGAGGAAAGTTGAGATTTCAGAGTTAATATAGTGACAAGTTTTTATAAACTTTATTCTCATTTTCCTTATGCTTGTCTAGCAAAATTATTTCTTACCTGAAAATTTCTAGGTCAGGTCTGATGAAAAATGCTTTTGTACTATGTTTGTGTAAATAAACATGACAGTTGTAAACATTCTTTTGATCTTTGAATCAACGTAGATTTAAAATTGTCCTGCAAGCTATTCATAGCTTTTAGTGCTATAGCAGTGTGATTGCTGTCAGATAAAAATAATTCCCTGCCTTGTAAGGCTTTTTTTTTTGTCCCCTGCTGCTTAGCATCTTTTAATAAGTATTTCATTGAGTTAGGATGTTTATAACATTACAAAAGACTTGTAGGAAGACTAATAAAGTAAAAATATTTGATGTTGTATTTGAGAAAACTAGTGCTGTTTAAGAGCACTAAATAGTGGAATGATTTGCGTCTGTAAATAGTGCACTTTGATCTTCAGTCTAAGTGTTTTGAGACTGTTAGACATTTGGAATAACAGTGAGAACAGTGTTAAAAGGTCAAACCAAATCCCTGTCTTGTTCCATAACCTGTAATGGGCAATGACCAGGCCACATTCAGGGGATGGGTGAGTATGGAATGATGACTCCTCCTGCAGTGTGCACTGACGTCAGCTGGGTGGGAGCTTCCCAGACTACGTGTGGTTTACAGATCCATTGCTGTCTGTCAGATTTCATTGTCAATCTCCTATGAATGTAACTATCTTTTAAAATTGATTTTTAAAAACTTTTGCCTTCCTGTAAAAACAGTTGAATAGAAACACAGACTTTTCTAACCTGTGAGCTAGCTTCATTTTTTCTCCACAGACAAGGACTAAAAGGTTGTAAAAGTTTCGTGTGCAAATAGTATATTATTCTATATTGCTGTTTTTCCTCTCTGTATTTTATTATTCCTTTCACTCCTCTTTTTTTCTTCAGTGTCCATCTATAGCCTCTTTAATAGGCAGTAGTTCAGTAATGCTGAGCACTGTTCTCTTTTATGCACCATTTTTTAGTTATGCTATATGCCATATAAAGTAGGTGTCAAGAAGCTGTTTGCAATATTGAAAATAAACGTCTGCTTCTACTCATCTTCACTTACACTGAGAAGTTTGAGTTAATTTACAAGATGGTTTTCTTACTCTTGTGTGCTAAACTGACCTTTTGTGAAGGCTCTTTCAATTGTCTGAGGTCTTTGCAGTAAGTGCCAAAACCAGTCAGTCAATCTGCCTGAACTATCTGGAAAGATAAGTATAATGGATTTAGAAATGTTCAGAATGACACTTAACTGTTATAAAATACCTCCTTCCTCACTGTGTGGATAGCAGTATAATCTCTGTGTATTGAAATATGATGTTCCTTTTGCTAGTAGATCACCTGCAAACTCAGAGCCTGGAGAAAAAGAAAAAGGTGGTGACGCCGTATATATTCTTACGACTTTAACATCATCTGGCCCACTAGAACAAGCAGTCCCATTTATGAAGAATATAATCTTTTTGAGCTGCCTTTCAGGATCACTTCATTAAAAACTGTTGGGTGATTGTGCAGTCTCCATCCTTGGAGGTTTTCAAGACTTGCTTGAATAGAACCCAGAGCCAGCTTGACCTGGCTTCATAGCTGAACCTGCCTTCAGCAGGAGGTTTGACTAGAGATCTCCCGTGTTCCCTTCCAACCAGAATTATCCTATGATCCTGTGTTTCTCTGCAACCCACATCCTCTGGCCGTGTATGTTGAATAACTGCTGGAGCAGAGGAGTTTACAACTGGTAATTGCTGCTGGGAGTGGTGTAGTCGAGCACTTAGTTGAAAAATACTCACTTTAAAAATACATATTCAGTTTTCATTACTAAACAAAGAGGGGGGAAATCTAGCACTTTAATTGTTTGCATAATAATAGAACGAGTTTTTGTGAATAGGAAGAAGTGCTCAGCTGTATGTTTGTGCAGTAGATTTTCAGTTTGCATATGTGTTGTCTGATTAAAAATAAATAAATCTGAAATATTAGAATGTAGAAGTAATCTCTCTGGATTTTTTATTTTTCCTTTCTCATCAAGCAAATACTGTACCTTATCTTGCATGTTTGTTGGCAAAGAAATATCTGATGCCAACCAAAATCTTAATTTACAGAATGACTGACTTAAGAGAATAGCTGATGCTCACAAAATACCAGCTCCAAGTAGAATGCTGATTAGATAACTTCCCAAATACCGTTCCAACCTTACATTCATGACCTTTTAAATAAATATTTGTGACGTATTTCAGTAATTACTTTCTAGAGATTCAGAGCTTTTGTAGACTTCTTGGAAGCATTGGTCATCTATATAATACAGCTCTTGAAAAAAGTTAAGTGCTAAATGGAAACAAGTATTATAATGTTCCTGGAAATCTGTATTTTTGGCATGCATTAGTTAGGGACTGGTTTGTAAGTTCAACGGATTTCAGATGTGTGCATTTTTATACATGGACAGCTTTTACCTGTGAACAGAATAAAATTGAAGTGCTCTTGATTCAACCTAGTCTTTGTTATTGGTTAAGAGAAATTTTATGAAGGGGAGCACTCCCTCCTGTTTCTGTTCCCCGCTTCCTTTTCAGCACTTAATCACTAGAGAAGTTTTGGAAGGTCCTTCTGGATGATATCAAGTGTTTCTGCAATCGTTTCTCAAAAGACAGAATGTTAAATGACAAAATAGTAGCTGTTCTGAATATTTGCTTGAAAACATTTGTCTTTTATTTTACTATATTCGAGGTAAAAAGATCTGTTCTGTCATTTGTGCTGATTGCCGCATTTGTGTTCCAGTATACTCCATATTTTATTTAATACCAATTTTTAGGTTGTTACTACTTTATCAGTGCCATATTATTTACGGATACTAAATGACATTAATATTTGTCAAGAAACTCAGATAAGCCTGTGTGATGTTGGTAATGCCAAACACTTGATATCTTAAAAATGTAGTAAGTTTATTTTGAGTATGTGTAAACCATGCTTTATGTCTCACAGTTCTTAATACCTCAGTTACATATTGTATAATTTCCTGAGGTTTCCCTGTTCTTCAGAGAGGTGAGACCAAGTGTCAAAACTAATAGGGGATGAGTCAGTTTCTGTTCCATGTTTCAGTGCAGGAATGGTTGTTGGCTAGTGATGCTACTTCAAAAGTGTTTGAAGGCAGGAGAACTGACTGGAGAATGCAGTAAGCCTCTTTTTCTGTTCCGCTTTCAGGTGGAGATAGAGATAACTTACTGTCTTTCATTCTTCACAGGGTTACACATCATTCTGGAATGATTGCATCTCCTCAGGATTGCGTGGCTGTATGTTAATTGAATTGGCATTGCGAGGACGTCTTCAGCTAGAGGCTTGTGGAATGAGGCGTAAAAGTCTATTAACAAGAAAGGTAAGTGGGGGAAGATGATCCATTGACTTTTGTGCCATGCTTCAGGCAATACAGCAACTATAAATTACAACTGATTACAAGGAAAATACTTTTTTTAAATTTACATGGGGATTGAGATTCTGGGTACTGACCAAAGTTAAATGCACAGAGTTGAGTGTTTCAATGGCAAGCTGAAATGCCTTGGAAAATCTTCTGTACATGTTCTCTGCTCCCATTTGTTCTCTTGATGCGTTACTGGTGCTGTTGGGAACCGAGCAGTTATTGCTCAGAGCCAGTAGCACCAGTGGTAATCTGCTGAAGGAACTGATGTGTGCAGTGTTGGTGAGATGTGGGCTGATGCTGGAGGGGAATGGCAAGCTGACAGCCTACCAAATGTATCCTGCAAGACCCCTGTTCAGTTCTGGTGTACACCATGCTTGCAGTGCATGGGAAGGAAATGATCCTTGTGTCTTGGGCCCCTGAGAACACTAAACTGTATCTACTTTAAGCATGTGACTGTTGTGTTAGATTTGTTGTACTCACTGACCTTCAAGATGGCCAAACATTTAAGGTCCTTTATTGCGTTAGGTTGAAAGTTTGAGGCCTTAATTTACTACTTTTGCTGCTGGATTTTTCCTTTGAACAACATGTGCAAAGTCACACTGTTTGAAAAATTTTTACATCATCAGCTGTTAGAGGACACTTGTAAAATAAGCTCATTGAAAACTTCGTCAAATGTTGTTTATCCACCACAGATAAATTCTCTTTTGTGTCACATTTCCCTGGCAATATTAACTTTTGCTAATCTATTTAAAGGAAAGCTTACAAATTCCCCAACCTTCTTCCCACTTCCTCCTCTTCTGAAGAATCAAACCTCTGTTCAGATAAACAGCTGCTACTTCTTTTAGCTTCATTTAAGCATATTCAGTATTGATTAGCTTGCAGAATTTTTTTTTCCTTCAAAGCTTTTGGCTCCTTAGGTATTCAGGAATGTTCTTTAGCAGTTATTTTCATTCTGTGCAAACCTTGTCAGCTCTAGCTACCTGAAATGTTAACTATGGGGCTTTTCTTAGGAAAATGGAAAAATAACCCATGTGTATCTTCAGTAAAGAATACAAGCAAAATTATTGTCATCTTTGGTGGTTAGTTTTGTGGGTTTTTTCTTATGGGTTGGGGGGGGGGGCAGGTAGGAGCCTTGTTAAAACTTTGATCATGTGGTTTTGGGAGTTGGTAGGTGTGTTTGTTTCTTCTCTGTCTGCACCCTGGCCCTTGCTGAAGGAAATCTAGAAGCCACCCAATATTAAAGGCTGTGTTCTTTCTGCTGTTACAAGGCAATTGAGAGATTTCTTTTTGCAGGCAGGAGTGTTCTATGAAAAAGGCTTTAATTTAAAATTCAAATGACTATTGGTTTCTGCCTAAGTAATTTCTTGCAAATAAAATCACTAACTGCTGATCTATATGAGGTTTCTTCTCCCTCTGTTATCACCTCTCTCTCAGTTCAGAAATAATTCTCATGACTGACTTGTGTCATTTTGTATCTTCTTTGAAGTGTTGTGTCAACAAAGATTTCAGTGTTGTTTCTGTGTTGCCTAGATTTAAGTGTCTTAACTGTATGAAGTGTCTTTCTGGTCCCCCTTTTGCAGGCTTTGCTCCCCTTGTCCTCAGCTTTGGCTGTGAATTAAATACTGTGCTTTAGTGAGTGGAATGGACTGTGTAGTTGCATACAAGGTTGTGAATCAGTGGCAATAACATTTTCTATAGTTTCTGCCTCCCAGGCTAGCTTTTCTTCCTCCTCACCCGAGGTCCATCCTCAGATTCGTGGGAAGGTAAAACCTCCTTAAAACTCAAAGCTTTGATTTGTGAATCTTCAAGCCATGGTCTGAAGGGAGGAGTTTAGACTTCAGTTATTTTAGCGTGTTTTGCAGCTGTGAAGGGTAGTCCTCTCTTTGTGAAGAGGCTTATTGGAGTCTCTTGGGTTGTTCCTAGCATTTGTGCAGGCTTGTCAGGTAACCCCCTCTGGCTGAAAACTAATTCACTACTTTGATCAGTTTAGTTTTTACTTGTATTTCTTGATATTATCATCAGGTGAGGCACAAAGTGAGACTGCTGGCACAAGCGGTAAGGTGAGAACAAGAAGAGAGTAGAACTAGTTACTTGGGCAGTAGTATGGATTTATAACCAACTAACTGTCATCTTGCTCATACAGCTAACTTGAAAGTTTGCTAGCTACAATGGTTTTTACTTAGAGCCTTAAATCAGGTGGATCTTTACTGATAATTTTTTGCAGTTTCTAAGAATGGAAATTTTCTAATTTCAGAATGGATCAAACTATATTAAATCCATGCTTGGATGGCATAGACAAATGAGACTGAGAAACTGACAGACAAGGATTGGATAGATGTTAGTGAAGCTTTGAAAGTCAGTACGACGTTATTTTATGTTGCAACATCCTCTTGAGTTTGGCTTAAGAGTATGTAATCATTGCATCGTTTTGGAGTTCTAGCTACTGGTATCTATTTTAGAAACAAATAAATGAATGTTGAGGTTTATATGTAAATAATTTCTAAGATTAGTGGTTATTGAAGATGGGAAATGGTACTCTGTGCTACCTAACAGCCTCAGAAAGCAAACCAAATCATTAGAGTTCTTAAAAACAAAAGAAATCCCTTCAAATCCTTGGTGTATTAACTTCAGTATTTTCTAGCTGACAATTCTGAGTGATTCATGCATGAGTGAATTTTTGTATTAGAACTAAATAATGAAGTTTACTTAAAAATCAGTGCAAGAAGTGCTAAATCTTTAGCACTGCTTAATTGCAAAGCTTCGTTGTGGAAAATGCAAATTAAATATTCTGTACAATTTAAATTTCCTCAACAATTGGATACAAAGCAGATCTAGTACCTGATAAATCACTGAAAAATGGGAATAAAGAAAGAGTTCTTGCAATAGGCGAAGGACCATCATCTCTGAAGAACCAGGAGCTTAGCTTCTTTCTTTACCTTAGCTCTTCTGTTAAAGAGAGAAAATAATCTCCCTCTTGCAGATGTGTAATCTTCTGTGGTGATCCAGTTCACAAGATCGGCAACCTTCTTGATTTGCCACTCTTCCTGTGCTGTTACACCTCTCTTGTGCTGTTATGCCTCTGAAGAGAGTTAGCCAGGAAGCATTCATCAATGAATCGTTCAAGAAACAGCAGATCCATGAAGCTGGAGAGAGGTGGTTGAGCTTCTGCTGTTGCCTTGTGCCACATCCGTGTGGTGGGAGGGGGAGGAGTAGAGAAATACCATGGAAGTGTGAACCAAAATACTTTTGTTTGAGGGGAAGGGTAATCAGAAGAATCTGTGCGGTGAGTATTCAGTGTAGCAGAGAAATGAGAAGAAGCAATGCTATATGCCTGGCTGCAGACAACAGTAAAATTAGAAACAAAATCCCTGTGTATTGTGGCTTCACGAGAGCTTATGGAGTCCTAACAGAGTTGCATGGTGGAGTCTGTTCCTTACAGCTCTTACCTCTAAATGCCTGTATGTTTAGGGTCGTACTGTTGTGGTACACTATATTCAGGCTGGCTTCTTAAACTTCTTTGCAGTGGTAGAAAAAAAAAATCTTAACCCCAAAAAAGCAAGGAAAGCTGTTTTCTGAACTTTAAAAAAAAATGTTACATATATCTTAGACTGAAGAGCTTTTTTTCTCTTCAGTGAGGTAGGTTTTGTTTTTCCTTTTTCTAATAATAAAGAACCTATTGGTCAAAAAGATGACTTCATCTTAGCTGTTAAGTGAGATGGTGAGTAGCAGGCTCTCAGATGCAGCAGACTGGAGCTATCCAGTGTAATCATGTGGGACACTTCAAAGAAATGAAAGTACTGCTGGAATGTCAGTTTTAAAAAGAAGTAAAAATAAGTTGGGTGTCTTTAGGCTAATTAAAGAAATATCTGATAGGTAGCTATTAATAGCCGCAATCCAGGAGCTTTAAAACCCAACTTAAAGTATGCTGTTACATAATTAAAGAACAGAAACTTCCAAAATACAGAATTTTTATATGAAATTGGAAGATAGGTATTATCATCATATGTAGTTAATGGAGGGTTTGAGTGATGCTGTGGTGCAAGCTTGTAAATCAGGAAGATAAAAATGCATTGTTCTGTGATTAGTCTTAAACAGGGATTGCCTGTTAAAATGTAGTTGTATTCTTAAAACAAGTATCTGAGATTTATGGTTGGAGTGATCTCCAGCTCCCCAAAACATATCTCAAGAGACTGTTTTAATCTTGATGCATTAACAGATAATGAGGTTTCTCTGGACCCTCCCTGGCAGATGTTTAGTCTTAAAAGTCTCCACTGAATGCAGTTCGGCAGCTCCCTGGATGTTTAATTTGCTGGTATCTTTTATTTTTCCCAAAGTAGGCACCCTAAACTGTTGTTTGATACTCTCTATGTAAAAATATCTGATATGTTTTCTTTTTAGATCTAAACAAACTTTGTTCTTTTTAGCCTGACATTTGTGGATAGGTTCATTCTTGCTGATTTTTATTAAAAATATTAGTTTCTATGCTTCATATATGCCATCTAAATCAGAAATAGTATTCCACCTATGACCTGTTAGACTCACAAAGATCTCTCCAGCAGTTTTCCTTTTCATTTAATCTTATACACATCTCCTGTATTTTGCCAGTATTGAAGCTTTTCTACCATTGCAACTAATTTCAATGTTATCTAGAGACCCTATGAAATTGTCTTGTATTCCTCTATTGTTTGTAGTAAGGATTATTAGAACTACAGAACAGAACTAAACTTGGGATGTGTTTCAATAGGACACGTAAAGCTTTTCCAGGACACCTTTCTGACTACTGTGAAGTGTTATAGAAAAATGAGAGCTTTCACTTGCTTCTTCTCTTGTATATATGGAATTGTGTTGGTTTAGTTTTTCTGTCAATTGCATGTTATCTTTTTACCCGATACTTTTGAAGTGCTAAGTTGTAAAACTATTCAAATTGCCAGATTTAGTCGTCATTTTCATCAATAGTTTTGACACTGTAGTAAATCATCTTTTCCTAAAGAAAAACAGATTTTATTATTATTTGTTTTTATTCAAACACTCACTTGGACTAATTTGATCTTCATGTTTTCATTTGGTGCTTTTGTTTTTCTAAACCAGAAAAGGTTGTATTTGTACGTGGTTTAACTATTTATGTTGGTAAACAAGCAGTTACTCAAATTCTTAGATTTTATTACATTACTGTGAATTTCTTTGTTGTTCAGTGCTCTCTTGACATAAGAGCTCAAATAATTTTAGAAGTTACTTAATAAAAATGATAATCTCATTTAGTATTGCATATTATGGAGTTCATTAGTACATACCTATTTTGCCTAATATGTGTGTTTTAAGTGCTATGAATGGAATGTAGTGTTGCTGGTCAATGTTTTCTTCAGAGCTGTAAAACTTACATGTTCTCTTGAACCTATTTTTATCCATGACTATATAGAAGAAAACCAGTTCTCCTGCTTTTTCAGTTTGTAATTGATTTCTCAATTTGTTGTGCCCTAATTGTTTAACTGCAGTATTTTTAATAAATAGACTTGAGGCAGTAAAATAGACTGCCATCAGAGAGCAGTTTAATACTGCAGTATACTTCGTTTTGGGGAGGAAGTGAAGGGCCTGGCTGGGTTAGTGGATTATCTTTCTTAAAAAAATCAGGTATTAAGTATGTTCTTAATGCTGTAGTTTTAGTCCAGTAGGGTTAATTTAAGTTGTAGATAACCTAGGACTTAACATAGCTTTGTAATACTAGATTTTTTTGAAAACTAGGTTATTTTTTTAAAGTTGCATATTCTTAGAGATGGTTCCTTATTTTTAAAACTTCCTTGGTTTTGATAACAGATAAATTTTTCCAGGTTTTACTGGTGGATGTTTATGGTATATAAATTCAGTCAAAATATTGACAGCATTTTATTCTGTCCTAGGTGATTTGCAAGTCGGATGCTCCTACAGGGGATGTTCTTCTTGATGAAGCTCTGAAACACATAAAAGAGACCCAGCCTCCTGAAACAGTTCAAAATTGGATTGAACTGCTTAGTGGTAAGCCTTGGACTTAATGTACTTGCTTTTTTTCCCCCCCAATAAATCTAATTATCTGACATGACTGGAGATTATACTGTAAGGTTTTTGGGGAGAAAGTATGCAAAAAAGTTAATTAGTCTGTCCTCTGGGTTAGTCTCTTGTTGATTGTAGCCTTTAATCAAATACAAGTAACTGTTGCTTTTGATTTAACTTGGTAGTGAAGGGATCTATATGCAGGTGTCAGAGGACATCAGAATCAGTGGAAGGTGCCTCTTCCACAGAGTTTAGAAGTAAATCAGGACTGCACCCTGGAGATACAACTGCCTTTCTCTGTAATTGGAAATGAGGGTTAGTGGAAGTTCAGGGTATAGGTGCATGGTTTCAGTATTCAGGTCATTTGTTAAAGAAAGGAGATACAGAGTCTGCCACTCAGTTGTAAAAAAAGTCAGTAGTTCTGTTTTTCCATTAACTAGAGAAATGTAATTCAATATTTTCAAATTTTCTCATTGTTTAAAACAAAGTCTTCAAGTTGAGTACTTTGCCCACGGCTGCTCTTGTAAAGCTAGTAATTTGTGGCAAAAAAAACGTCAATTCGATTTCATCTTTACAATTACAGTTAATGTTTTTCATGTCTTGCCAACAGTTGTATCCTCAGGATGAATAAATTAAACTGAAATAAACAATGAACATCTTTTAACATGTGCTTTTATAGTTTTGTTGTTTTATTAGTTTTTTTCATTGTAGCCAGAATTCATCACCAAGATTTGTCTGTTTTTACAAAATGCATAAAATATAGCTTCCTTGGAGTAGGTCAGAGATGACTTCAGTTTTGCAAACAGTGCAGGAAGAAACCCCACTGTTTTGTCAACAACATGACTCTGGGAGGTATGGTGTAGTAAGACTTGAAGTTTTCTAAAAATATTAGTTGTAACAACCAATACATGTCCAGAAACTCAGCAAAAACCCTTCACCTTTCTCTCCGCCTTGCTTTCATGTTCTTCGTGTTTGTCCTGTACCACCTTAAACAGCCTTCCTTGCACATCAGTTCATACTCTTGTCCTTGCTTTTCCTCCTGTGTTGCTCCTTGACTATCAGACAGAGGGGGGAGACAGGAGAACAAAGCAGCCCTTGGCAGCAGGGGGCATGTCTGCTGCGAGGCCTTGCAGTTGTTCTTCCTCAGCTTTCCTTCACTTTTACAGCCTGCAAAACCAATTCATTTTTCTTGTCCCAAATATATAATTTGTGCTGACATTTCACCTTCTCTCCCAGTGTGGAGCACATCAAGTTAGTACTGACTCAAGAAAGGTCAAGTAATGAATGAACAGTATTGTAGGTTTTCTTTGAGCTGAGCTAAGCTAAAGTTTTTCCTGCCCCTGCTGAGCTCTCCCTCTGGGAAGATAGTTATTGTCAGTGCTGTGGCTAGGACTTGGATCAATCATTTTTACTTAGATATGATTATTAATTACTAGTTTCTTGGATGGCATTACAGTTCTTCACATTTCCCATCGTTTAGAGGACTGCCCTTTGAAGAAAAATATTTTGGTGTTCTGTTTATTGTGTTCTTTTTGGAAACTTTTAGAATTTTGCTTTGGGACCTGATCCAGGAAGATTGTTGGTAATTACAGCTTAAAGTAACTATGTGAGGAATGCTGCTTGAAGTTACAGTACATACGAGTTCAAAGCCATCATGGAAATAATTTATGTGGATGTGTAAAGTGGCATTTTCCAGGCTGATGGTTTTTTATAAGATAGCCTCTAACAGAAGCAGGTGTAGGAAATACAGAGGTTTGGATCAAAGTGTCAGGCATTCCTGCAGATGTAACAAACTTCCGTGTTTTGACAAGCAAATGTCTGTGTAATGGAGGAGATTGGTCACAAGGTGTCATCACAGTACTGATTTTTATTACTGTATAGCCGCATCCCCTTAACCAATGTAGAAAAATCTAGGAAATATCCTTTGCCCTGTGAAACACTGTAAGGAAACTGCACTTTTGTGTGTGTGATGGTTTCATTCATGGTCTAGCTGGGGAATCACATTCAGTGAGGTGTGGAACCTATAGGGGCATGTGTAGTTCAGGCTTGGGTGTGTTTTCAGCCTTTCGCTATGCAGCTGGTGTCGTCTCATTTGTTTACTTAGCTTGGATACAGCATATGTCATCCTCCATCACAGTGGGAGAAACCTGGAAGTCATCTGTGGTTGTTACTATTATTCATTTATAGAAAACCCCCACCAATATAACAAATACTTAAAGCTGTTTCTTCTCTGGCCTCTTAAAATGCATACACTTTTATTATATCAGGAGGACATTTTACGATAAATATTTAGGTAGGCTGGACCTAAAGTTTTGTTGTGGTTTAACCCCAGCTGGCAAACAAGCACCATACAGCCACTTGTTTGCTCCCCCTCACCCAGAGGGATAGGGAGGAGAATCAGAAAGAAATGTAAAACTCGAGGGTTGAGATAAGAACAATTTAATAATTTAAGCAGAATAAAAAGGAAAGAACAATAACAACAACAATGGTAAGGTGGGAAAAAGGATAAAATCCAGAGGAAAAGGGAGAAAGGATGCACAGTACAGCTGCTCAGCACCCGCTGACCCATGCCCGGCCAGTGCCCGAGCAACGATCCCCAGGCCCCAGCCAACCCCCCAGGTTTATATACCCAGCATGACGCCCCATGGTGTGGAACACCCCTTTGGCTGGTTCAGCTCGGCTGTCCTCGCTGTGTCCCCTCCCAGTTCCCTGTGCCCCTCCAGCCCTCTCGCTGGCAAACGGAAAAGTCCTTGACTTATGAACATTACCCAGCAACAACTGAAAACATCAGTGTGCCATCAACATTGTTCTCACATCAGCCAAAACACAGTGCTGTACGAGCTACAAAGAAAAAATTTAACTCCACCCTAGCCGAAACCAGGACAAGTTTTTAGCTTAAGTAAACTTTTAAGCAAAGGTGGATTTCTCGGTGCTTAACAATTTTAGCTTTGTCAGTAGCTATTGATGCTGATTTTGTGCTTTTTAAATTCCCTTCTCTATGCGCATAGTCATGCATTCTGAAGGGCACAATTCTCCTGCCTTAACAAAAAGCATTAAAAACAATTTTCATAGGAAAATTACAACCCCTGCCCCAAATATGCTCATGTGTACAGATAAACCCCTGCATTCACCCAGTGGGTGGTCGCTGTTTCATCTGGTGGGGGCAGGAAGGGAGAGAAAAAAACCATGAAGCAACAGAAATACACAGGGTAGGTGTGCATTATTAGCTTGTCTGTGACAGAAAGAAAGCAGTGACACTTCTTCCAGTCTCCAAAATGGTAAAAGGCTGGAATCAGGAAAGTGCGTAAGAGAGGAGGAGATGCTTAGTTTTATTTTTAATATTAAAGGTAAATTCTTTCTTCATGACTGGTTGGGATTTTGTTTTTTGTGTTGTTTTTTTTCTTCAGTACAAGACTGCTAATTTTTTGTATCCTTGATCAAGATGTGGCTTGGCTAGCATTTTGTCCAAAGTTTATAAACATACACTGCATTCCTCCAAGGAGACTCTTATGGTCTCTATGCCTATATCTGGTTAGGTCAGAGATTAGAAATCAGAGAAATGCTGACGTTAGCACAGTATCTTGGTGTATAGTCAGCTATATGGATGTGACAGCTCATTCTGCACCACAGGGAAGGGGGAAATCACTGTAATAGTACAGCTTAAACTTTACCTGACTGTTGGGGTTTTTGCTTGCTCTTTTAGGTGAAACATGGAACCCATTGAAGTTGCACTACCAACTACGAAACGTCCGTGAACGGTTAGCTAAAAATCTAGTGGAGAAAGGTGTACTGACAACAGAGAAACAGAACTTCCTTCTTTTTGACATGACTACGCACCCTCTCACCAACAACAATATCAAACAGCGCCTCATCAAGAAGGTTCAAGAAGCAGTTCTTGACAAATGGGTAAATGACCCTCACCGCATGGACAAGCGCTTGCTGGCACTTGTTTATTTAGCCCATGCTTCAGATGTTCTGGAGAACGCTTTCGCCCCCCTTTTGGATGAGCAGTATGATTTAGCCACAAAGAGAGTGCGGCAGCTTCTGGATTTAGACCCTGAGGTTGAATGTATGAAAGCCAACACAAATGAGGTTCTGTGGGCTGTTGTAGCAGCTTTCACAAAATAACTGCATTCAGACTGAAGCATTCTCTCTTGTTTCATGTAAACCAGTTGTTTTCCTTCTATTGACTATTCATGTTTTCTGTAATTTGTACCTTCTCACATGATGAATCTGCTCTTGTTTAATGGGGATTATAAGTGGTGTATTCCTTCCTTCTCTGTGTATCTGTATACAGGATTCTGCTGGTACAAGAGACTTTCCTGTTTAAAAACAACAGAAAAAGGTTTTACTGCCATATTGGCATTCCATTTCCTATTGTTTCAGTTATCGGAAATACTTTGTTTAATCTATTTTGCATCTTATTGTTGTTGAAGTGGTTTAGATCGCTGAAGGTCCATGTTGAAGTATGTCAGGACATTTTATACACAGATGTTTCAGTTATACTCAACGAACTTACTTTAAAAGCAGAAATGCCATTAATCAGCTTTGTCAAAAGTTCCTGTAAAATGCCCCATAAATTTTACTTTTCATGTAAGTCTCTTGTGTACTTATATTTTCATTAGAATGATCACTGAGTCATAAGGCTAGATAGAAAGGTCCTATTGTTTCATAAACCAGTTTTGGAATGGGATACATTCCATTATATTGTATATATAGTTCAAATTGTATATTAACAGCTGCCCCATCCTAGTATTTTGCAAGACCTACTTAGTTGTACACCTGGTGCCCCTTATTTACTGTCAGCCATTGCTGACATTGATGGAAAGAAAGGCCTCCTGTAAAGAGCATGTATGTGAAAGCTGTTTCCAGTGTCTACAGAGTTTGCCATCCAGGTATTCTCAGTCTATGCATTGCCTTTGGTAATTAATGTACAGAAAGAGATCACTTCCTATCATTGTTTGTACTTTTTTTCTTCCCCCTCCTGTATGGAAGAGGCTCATGACCAAGTACAATTCTTGAGTGCAGTTTTCAACTTTGTACACAAATTAATGTTTGTCTCGATCTTATTTTACACTTTCAAAAACAAAGTCAGTCCTAGCAGGTGTTGCATGTAAGTGGTTAGCAAGTAATGACTGCAGTTCAGATGACTTAAGATTTCTGTAATGGGATGCTTTGCTATATCTTAAATTTTTATATACAGTTATGCTGATTAGCACACTATTATAAAAATATATATATAAAACTTCGGCTTTTTAAAATTTATAGCCTCTTTGCCACTGCTTGTTATCTCCCATCGGTTTCACTGTAAATATTATGCATTGAAAAAATTAAGCATTGATTTATATATTTCTTCTTTCCTCATAACAGTGCAGATTTATAGTGGGGCTTACAGGTGTTTAGAAACTTTTTTGGTTAATGTTCAGAGCAAGAATACTAGATGGTATATAACTGTAGAGTTGAAATTTAAGGGATCCCTTAATCTGTATACTAGCTTTTTACCTACAGTAAATAAACTATGATCTTGAAAGTGCCTGAAACAGAGCAAGCATGTAATTCTTATTTTTTGTGCTAATTAGGAAGGTTTTATTGCTTAACTGAAAGCTTTAGTTAATATCCTTCTTATTAGAAAGGGAGAGTTTATATTAAGTAGATCAAACTGACCTAATCAGCGGTGTCACTCAGATCTGAAGGATTCATGGCTGAGTTAACGTGAGTGTGCAGCTGTGCCTGCCGTGGGTGGACCTCTTCTATCTTGAGCACAACTCTACAGCCTCATCTGTGACTGGACTTCTAATTTTGCATTTCATTTTCAATCATTTAGATGCTTAATGTTTTGACTTTAACAATTTGTCATACCTACATAACCTTTTTTAATAAAGGTTTTTAAAAATATGGTCCTTAACATTTAATGGCACATTGTTCTTTCATTTCTTAAATACTGTTTCTTTAGAAAAATGAAATTATATTGTAAAATTTCAAACCCTGGTTTACAAATAAAAAGACAGTGTTCTCAGTTGTAAGATGCTGTGGTTAAAACTTTGAGGAGCTTGGGCATGAACTTTGGATGTTTTCTTTTAAGCATTTCAAAATGTGATTGGTTTAAGTGGAGGAAACATGGAAGTTGCTGTGTTGCTTTTACATTTCACAGCTTGTAGAATACTTTCTGTACTTGATAGTATATGCTAACACACTGCTTTCATTCTCTTTCCTCTGATCCGTTTTCTTTTCTGTTTCTCTTTGAGAGGAGAGAAAAGTAAGTAGGTGGAAGGGTCAGAAAAATAGTGGAGTATCAGGAGCAAGTTAGGTGCACGAAACTTTCGAAGTAGCTTTGAAAATCCAAGCTACTTGCAGCATGCTTCAGACTGAAAGTATCTTTTGTAGTCCCTTTTCTGTTCTCTCATCTTCGTTCTGTGAGTATTTTGTATGTTCCTGCTGGATTCATGCTAGGTTGTGGAGTATATTGGGGTTTTGTCGCTCTTATAGCCAACATGGTTTAAAAGAAGTCACCCTTTAGTCCTTCCCAGAAAGAGGATATGGTTTTTTACTGCCTACAGTATTTATCGGCTTTATTTTCCCTCAAGATACAATATTTCTCTGTGATGGGGAGACCTTGTACTGGGTGTATCAAAGAACTTTCATGTAAGTAATGAAGGTTTTGTGAAGAGCAACAGTGGGTTTTGCTAGACGACCTGGTATAAGGCTGGATGTGCAGGGGAAATAGATCTTGAGTCTTGAGTCCTGTGTTGTGCCTCAGAAAACCTGAAGTCTCACAGGTGCTACCTAACCTTACGTCTAGCAAGAAGGGTAAGACCGGTAGGTTAACAGGAACTGATTTAGCTAACGTCCTCGCCTTTGTTGCTGGTTCAGGTTGTTATGTGATAAAATAGTTAAACACGGGAGACTGCTTTGTTCTGCTGAGATTCAAGTACCTTTTCTTCCTATAAGCTGCTGCTGCAGTTCATAGAGACCTGGGTTTAAAATGTTTTTGTCTGCTCTGGGTCCTCAGCTCTCAATGGCTGAAGTGAAGACCACTATCTAGCCTGAACTTGAATGTATGCCTCAAGGGGGAGCATACGTTATTCAGGGGTGCATTCTTTTAAAACAAACTTTAAAGTTAATGTCAATAACAGGCTTCTGACAGTTAAGTCCCCAAGCAGTACATGTATATATATATCTGTAGTTTTGCAGTCCTTGAGATTTACATCCTCCTCTTCTGTGTTTCTCAAGGTGATGCTACAGTGCCCCTGTATGGGATGCTAGTGAAACCTGTGTGCCATACACTATGCCACTGTGCTTTTGAGGCAAAAGTTGCAGAAATTGGCCGTAAAAGGCTGGTGACTGAGTGCTGATGTGTTCATGCCCATTTCTCCTACAAAGTGAAGACCTGTATTATCTAATGTGTTCTCTGTGAACTGGACTGAATCTGTACTGAAACAAAATAAAGCACCCTTTCAAGCTACGAGCTGCAGGTGGTTACTGTGTATCACATGCATGCAACACCTAAAGGATTTTTTTTTCTTTTTTTTTTTTTTCATTTGCTAAGAAATT
Organism: Falco naumanni; assembly: GCF_017639655.2. Lineage (NCBI taxonomy): Eukaryota > Metazoa > Chordata > Aves > Falconiformes > Falconidae > Falco > Falco naumanni. The sequence goes on from NC_054080.1 coordinate 74,217,431, forward strand.
TCCAGTTTTTCATGAGGTTCTGGTCTTCATCAGTTTGGAAAACAGAACTTTAAAGACTTCAATCAAGGCCTCAGTTGTGCCTCAACTGGGCTTCAGGTAGTCAAAGCCTGTTAGGTCCTTGTTTCCTTTATTGTCCATCTGCCTTTCTATATAGAAGGGGGTTTCCAGCTCCTGAGAAGTAAAAATTTCTTGAAAAAGTAACTCATTCTGTGGAGATGCTTAATGTATATAAGAGTTTAAGTACTTGGGAAGTGAGATGTTGTCAAATGCTTTGTAAGCGTCAAATGTGAAGTGTGCTGCTAGGAGGTGACGGGGGGTAGCGGGGAGGATCTTTGGGTGAGGAAGAAGCGTGGTCAGGGCTGCTGCCTGTGTTCATCTCTGAATAAGATCTGGAGTTCCCTCCCATTGGGTTGTTTTCTCCTCTCCTCAAAGCAGCGGCACAAAGCCTGTGAAAAAGCTGATGGTAAGTAATGCCTTCTGGCTTAGGAGGAGAAAGACTTTCTGTAGAAACAGTGGGGAAAAGAGGCGGTTTCTAAGCAGAAGAGAGGAGGGAAAGAAATGACGAGTAGTAGCCTTTGGCTCCCTTACCCCCTCCCCTTTGCACAAAGAAGCCAAGCAAGTTGCTGTTACGGCTTTTTCTCTCCTGGCTTTGGTCCCTGATCTTTTCTGTTTCTTCTCTTTTCCTTTACAAGTTGCTTGGTAACTTCTGTGCTTGTGAATGAGTTGTGCTGATTTCCAACCTTAGGTGTTTCCACTCTTGCCTTTTCACTACTAGCCGCCTTTTGCTCTTAGGTCTACTGTCTGCTTGAGCTTGGCTCTCCATTGCTCTGTACCCGGTGTTGCTTCCCCTCGGCTTTGATTCCCTGCTGGTGCCTGAAGGAACCTCCCTTTCTCCAACAAGTACGTTTGTCAGTGCTGGCTGAACAGAAGCAGCTGGCTGGCCACCTGCTACAGCTTTTGACATGTGGTTTGTTAAGGTGAACAAAACCTGATGCTAATTTACCTTGAAACTGCTCTTTTCCTGCTTCAAAAGCAAGCTGTTGTCCCGGCAGCAGGGAGGACCTGCAGCTGAGCATTGTGGTTTTGCCAGTTCTCTAAATTTGGTAGATCTTGTGCCCGGGCCAGTGCTCTTAAGCACTTGCTGTCTCTCAAGCTTTTCCTGCGGTGAGAACATTATACACAAGAGTAATTTTCCAGTTTGGGCTCTTTGCTTGTTAAAAAGGTTTGTACTGCAGCTTAAAAATGTTTTCTCTATTTGGCTGTTTATGTTTATGGAAGTTGTAGGCAAATTATTTGGATGGTTTTTTTACTTCTATTTAATTTGGTTGAAGGGGACAAGTGGGAGAAGAAAGAGGCGTGGATATACTTACACTGTGATCACATAAGCTGCTTTCCTGTCAAAACAAACTAAAATATTTCAGTTTTTCATTTTTGCTTTCTTGACTCCCAATACATCATTCAGTTCCATCTAGTGCATCTGATGTCTGCTCAGAAAGGATTTGTCATCATCTAATGTGCTAGTCTTTCAGGATTTATAATCTGTTGCTTTGTACATTTATTCAAATCTTGGATTTTTTCTCTGTTTGCCCTAGAATTTATCTTGAATAAGGTGTTAGAAGACTTTGGTGGTTGGTAAAGCAAAATGGCAGGCAGTTTGTAAGCTTTCTTTGCCAGGGCATCTTTGTAGCTCCTTTTTAATTTCCTGTCCACTCAAATAAAACCAAATCATGTCTCTAATCAGCTTTTAAAATCCTGGTCTGACTCCTTGTGTTCCTGAGGACCTCAGCCACTTTGGAAAAGTAAGTTTTAGCTAAATCATGTGTAAGTTTTGCAGTGCTGTATGGAATAATACCTACACACCATTAAGAATCTCAGAGACTTGCAGAAGAAATTTAGCAAACCAGATCATTTTTCCAGGCAGCAGTCTTGCAGTAACCCATCTCAGCTCTGACAGCAGAGCCTTGACGGAGAAGTCACACTGGTGCCTGAACAAAAATTGGTCCAAGGGGCCTTCCTCTTCAGAAATGCCTGAGGCCATCAATCTTACGCAATATTTGTAATGACATTTTCAAGAAGATCTTGTATGGTTACATTCTTCATTACTCTTTTTTTCCCTCCCTGGTGAAATGAGTTGGCCATGGGCCAGAAGCTAGGAAGACTTGCTGTGTCTTGGGTGATGTGGGAGATGCTCTCCATCCAGGCAGCCCATAATCCATCATAGCCATGATAGACCCGAGCATCTTCTGCCTGGAGGTTGCCCTCCCAGTAATCCCACTCCATGTGTGCCAAGAAGACCATTGGGGTCTAAGAATTTATCTGAGCACGGCACATGCGACCAGAGAGGTGCAACTGGAAGGGTCTGGCTCAAGCCCACCAGTCAATACGTGGCAGATGTGCCTGGGGCTTGTGCCTGCGTGGGAGAGGAACAGCCTGCTGTTCACAAAGGTTTCAGCCATCCAGGAAAAAGCCACGTTGTGTGGGTGAGCGGCTGTACTTGAAACAAGGGAGTGCATGTGACCTTCCTTAAACTGGAATATGTACAAATAAAACAGGGCTGAAATAAAATGCAATTATAAACACATTTGGAATAACAACTAAGGTCTGTTTGTTGGATACATTGCAAACAGGAAATGGAGCTAAAATTCACTGCATTAATAAATGCCTTGCTGCAAATACGTTGCCTGATGTTAGGCCCTAGCTGCTATCGAGAGCTTCCTTCTGAGGTACAGCTGAAAACTTACACACATTTTAATGCAACCAAATCAGAGACGCTTAGCCAAAGACATACAGAATCCCTTCTGTACTGGCATGCAGAGAAATTTGTTCACAGCATTTATAGGCATTTAAACTAACTTCTTAGGTTTTCCTTTAAGAGCAAGAAAAGTTGGGTTTTGATCGTACTAAAGTACCCTTCTTTTGCTTGCTTTCTTCTGTAGGAAATGGGCAGGACCTGCTGCCAAGATCACATATGGCTGACAGTCAGCACAAGGGTTAAGGATTTGTAAGCCATGAACAGCAGAAATGTCTGGCACATTTTCATTTACTCTGCATAGTGATAAAGAGTAGGCAACCGTTACTGAAGCCTTAATTGGAATGTATCTTCAGAAGGTAATTGCTTAGAAGATAGCTAGAGGTATGAGCAGGTTGCTGACTGTCCTGCTCTTGGTGTGCCTTGCAGGTTATGTTCATCAGTTGCACAGAAGGGAGATCGGAAATCTGAGAGTTTACCCTGTGGGGTGACAGTAACAAATGGGTTCCAGTCTGGTTGGTCCCCAGCTCTTTGGCTGTACAGTCAGATGACTCCTAGGTCTCCCACACTGGTGTTTCTGGGCTGCTCAGGGCTTTGCAGGTTTGCCGCTTGCTCCTTTCAGATGTGTAGCCAACCATCAAGGCTGCCCTGGAAGCTCTTCTCCTGCCAGGCTTGTCTCCTCTCCAAAGGCCAGGAGCCCTGTGCCTGTAGTCTTCCCACACTCAGCACCCGAGATCTAAAGGGGTCACAAGGGAGCTGCACTTACGCTGTTCCCAGATGAGGCAGCCCATAGCGAACACCACGGGCCCATCAACCAGTGAGGGAGACAAACAAGTGACATGAAAAATGGGAAAACATCGGTGTACTCTTCTTTGCCTGTGCCGGAGCTCGGTGCGTGCCCCAGCAGCTTGGGACAGAGTGGGGGCCAGCAGCAGGGACTGCTGAGAAAGGCTGGATGCACACAGATCCATAGGTCTGGATGGGATAGTGCCCAAGAAATCAACTGACCTTGGCAGCAGCAGGTAATATACCAGAGGGTGATAGTATCAAACTCCACCTTTGGAGTTTCAAACTGGACTTTATGAAAATTTCTTCACTAGAAGGGCAGTGCAGCCCTCGGACAGACTAACCACAGGCACTGTGGTATCTCCATCCTTGGAGGTCTTATACACTCGTCTAGACAAAGCCACAGCTGACCACATCCAGTGTTGGCAAAAACCCCACTCCAAGTGGGAGGTTGAGCTGGCTGACCTCCAAAGGTCTTTCTCAGCTAATATTTCTGTAATCCTGTGATCATCTTCATTGCTACAACTGTGACTGCAAAGCTGGATACTCCAACAAGCTTCCTGCTCAACAGGCTGGTCAAATAGCAGAGAGAGACACGGGGAAATAGACGGTGGTCTGCTCTTGTTTTATTTGAGCAGAAGAAAAGCAATCCTCACAGTATTATTCAGCTTCATCCTGAATGTCCCAAAATTTTTCATGTGCTAGAAACGTTTTTCAGTTCTTTCATGGGACTGGATTTAGATGCAAATTTTTAATGTCTAATTTGACTGATAGACTGGAGATATTGCCAGCCAAACTGCCAGAATCCACATTTCCTTTGCAAGACAAACTCAACATCAGGCAGATAATGCACCAAGGTGGTCTCATCCAGACAGCAAACCCCAAGCAAGGCACCAGACCTGCCTGTAGCATGGTATGGGTGATGTGGGGAGGGGGAGAAGCTCTGCACCTCGCCCACTACTGTCAGAATAGTGTGGGCTGAGAAGTTTTTTGAGCTTTTCCAAAGTCATACAAGTCTATGGGTGTTATTTATAAAGTCATTTGACTACCTCGAGCATTAAGGAAAAGTTCCTTATTGTGGATGCTTCTGTTTAACAAAAGGAGGTGAGAAACTATTTTGCAAAACATGAATTTCTGGGATATTTTCAGCAAATACATACACCTATCACTTTCTTCAAAGACAGGATTACGTATCTGCACTGGTGAAATACTTGCCTTTCCTAATTATACCCATCCATATTTATGAATGAATATCAAGGAACTTAGTGGTGCAGCATGAACTTGTATTCCCTGTAGGGATCTCTCCTACTGTACCAGTCTGCACTGTAAGAGACTCTCATTTACACCATGATGTTTGGCATAGATTCTTGCCATTTTCATCTACTATTTTTCAATTCAACTTATAAGTCCAATAGATAAATTGCCACCTCCATCCAGCCTCCCTCAGGAAGAGAAAAAGGCTAACACCACTCTGGAAATGAACAGCCTGAGCACCTACTCTAAACTGCCTATTTTTTATTCCACTATAAAAAGAAACATCAGCCAGGATCATTGACAGACAATCAACAAATAAATGGAGTCAAAACGCAAACTCAGCTGCAATCCCAGTTTCTAAAGAGTTGGATTCATGTCATAAATTGTGGTAATTGTTTTTTAATTTAATTAAGTGTGCACATATCTATGTAATTAAAAAGCACGTAGGCGTTCCAGATTTGTTTAGAAACTACCCACCACTTTCAGTCTTGCTGTCTGCTTTGAGTCACAGGGGTTGTGAAGCAACCTTTCTAAAGAGCATTAAAACCTTTGGAAAAAGAAAAGGGAAGTTTTAAAATGGAGTGTCCCATGTTAGCATGACCAATTATTTACAGCTGCTGTTAGAAACTGGGTCTCTGGGCACATAGTGGGTTGCACCAGAGGCAGGATGGAGCAGAAAGGAAGGGATAGAGCTGCAAGCTGAACCTACAGAAAGCTCAGACCAGATCCAGTGCCCAGGGAAACCAGTGGCTCTGCAAGTACTTGTTGCCTTTGGAAATCAGTTTGTTCTTTTACTGCCCTTATTTATGTGGATGTGAGGTCTTTTATAACCAACTGGCTTCTATCACAGGACAGACCATGAGTGTGTTTCAGTAAGCGCCTAACATTCAAGTTGCTGAGTTCTCTGATACATGAGCTGGGCTTCTTAAGTTTTTACGTAAAATACATCTTTCTTTGATGCCTCTTCTAGGACTGAAGGGACAATTCTTGGTCTCCTGTCCATGTTTTCTCTAAGTGACTTTGCTTTCGTGTTAGCTTTCCTTTATGACCTGTTACATTGCACAGTTCTTGGGGAAAAAAAAAAAACCAAAACAAAAACAAACGCTAAATTGCATAGTATAGCATGCAAGCCAAATATTCCAAGTTGTGGAGAGTCATTGGGATGTTTCTACATATCTGTGTCTTTACTTGCCTTGCTATGGAATGGCTAGGTTTCCCCTGGAAGCTGCAGAAGCTTGTGAAGTGGCTGTTAATGAAGGTGACTTTGAAGGCGAGGGGAGGCTGCTGGTAAACATAGTCCAGCCTCCTGACCAAAAGCTGTGTCTGCTTCCCACTGTGCATCACAGGTTTTGGCTAAGTCATATTTTCTGGTAAGACATCCTGCCTTGATGTGAGGGTCACAGGAGACTGGGAGCCTTACACTTATTTTCCGTGCTCTGCTAGCTTTGTTTGGGCAAGGTTAAGCGGGTGCTGATACTGTGCAAGTGTCCTAAATTTCTAAGGCTGATATCCTGACTAACTCCCAGCCATTACGTTGTGATATTTTCCCTCTGAAGATGCATTTACATTCCAATTAAGTCACCTCACAACGTCTTCAAAGACAGACTGAACTGCTTAAACTCCTTAAGGGCATATCAGTACAAGAGAGCACACACAATTATGCCAGTAAAATAAAGGGTCAGGCACCAACAAAGCTCCCCACAAGGGGATTGTTGTTTTGGGGTAGAAGGAGGTTTTCTTTTCCTTTCCTTTTAAAGTCCTTCCAAAGGGATCTTGGAAAGTGTCCCGGTGCTCTCTCCTGCCTGCCTGCCTGGGGGAGGATTTGGAGGTGGGCGAGGAGCACCTGAGCTTTTGCAGCACCTTCACCCCAGCTGCCATGTGTAGCTCAGGAGATGCCCTGAGTCCATGATGCTCTTGGCTGTGGGACATGAGCTTTCACAAGGGCTAACAAAAGCTCACAACTGTCCCCAGCACTTCTTATCCTTCTAGGCAAGCCCAGTACCTCAAGCCCTGCCAAGACCCCACCTGGCTCTGATAGTCCATGAGTCTCATGAATTGAACAGGTATAACATTTTTACAATCACTTATACATAATACCTGTTTGTGATTTAGAACTCAAGAATAGAGTTGCCTCAGAGGTTTTTTGGTTGGTGTTTTTGTGGGTTTTTTTTTGTTTGTTTTTTTGGTTTTGGTTTTTTGGGGTTTTTTTGTTGTTTTTTTTTTTTGTAAGAGCAGCCTGAATATAAAGGCACGAAAGTTCACTGGAGCGTGTTTCAGCCTGTAAGTGGGTCACAAGACTCTGAACTGCTGAGTGAAATAACACCCACACAAATCAAATAAAAGAGTAGCTAACCTGTATTTAAAAAGAATAATCTTTCTGGATACCTTAGTCATAGAAGTCTTAGCTATGAAAAATTCAAGACACCAAGCACTTAGCAGAGAAAGAGCCTCAGAGGATGCCTCCAAACCTACGCACAAAATTATCAGGCTGACATTAGTAGTTAAATCACCTCCCTTCGATGCTGAAGGGACCTGGGATGCATGCAATTTCCATTGGAAATAATGAAATTAATGAGCATGACCCTTGGAAGCAGTGTCTTGCAAGGGCTTTAGGGGAGAAAACCTCACCAAAATGCCTTATACAGAAGTTGGCCTTGGAAAAAAAAACCAAAACCACAAACCAAAACAAAAAGGTCCAAACAACCCCCAAACAAACAGAACGTCTGGAGAGCTGGGAAGCAGGTAAAGCTGCAGGAAACCCTGTATGGTGGCCAGCTGATGTGGCGGAATGGCAGGCACTGCTGTGGAGAGTGCTGTAAGCTGAGCGGAGCTGTAAGCTAAACAGCTTCAGAGCCTGCTCAGAGGTTTTATCTTTGCTGCTGGTAATTACAGCACAGCCCCAATGAGCACTGCAGTTTGTCTGTAATTACAGTGGCCTACAAGGTTCCTATAGGAAGTTTTACATGCTCTGGGGACTGGGTCTGACTGGTAAGAGGCTGCAGGCAGCCAGCCAGCCATGCGTGTGTGAGGGTGAGCACAGTGGAAGGAAGGGGGTTCATCTCTGGGGTGTGTAAGCTCGCAGGAGTAAGGCATAAATGAGAAGGCTGGCTGGGAAGGGAGAGGTGGGAGGTGATAAACCCCATCCCAAATGCCCAGAGGGGCCAGCTAATATGCTAACAGACCTTTCAGCCTTCCCCTTGCTGGGGGTGGCAGCTGGTAAGCTCTTGCCATGCCTGGCCCATTTTTGGGGCACCCTTTGCTCATGCTGCCCATTGTATGATGTCCCCTGCAGATGCCTGTGGTGTCCCCATTGACATTTTCCCCGGTCCTGCTGCCCAGGGTGAGGGGGACTGGCTGCCTCCAGCTGTTACATTGCAGTACAGCTGTTGGGCTGGGACTTCTCTAGTCTGCTTTTCTTCTAACCTGCTCTTAGTTTTGATTAGCAGAGATGGGATTGCGCCCTGGCAGTTGATCTGGGCTCTGCCTGCCGAGTCAGCCTCTGGAGTGAGCTCCCTTGCTTGAGCGGAATTCGGCTTTCTCTCAGCAGACCTGCTGAGCACCAGTTTACCCATGCAGCAGTAGGATGAGGGATAACAGCAGTGGGATGTGAATCGGAGTGGTGAGTTGGTCAGGTTTAACTCAGCTCTGCTTCTCTGCTGGGAGATGGAGATAACGGGAGGTAATGCAGTTACTCGTCTGCTCTGGCCTTGCCCTGTCGTTGTCCTGTGGTTTTCTGGTGAAAGAAGGAAGGGTATCTCTCCTCCTGTACAAGTGCGTTGTACCTTGGCATGTCTATGGGCTTCTGGGTGTTTGACAGAAAGGAATACTGTCCTCCCATGAGCATGACCTCTGATTATTTTTTCTTTTAATTGACAGGAAAAAAAAGCATGAAATAATTTCACAGCAAAAGTGCTAGCAACTCAAGAAGAGGAAGATCCTTTGCATCCAAAATTTGGGACACCAAAAGGAAAACCAACAACACACTATAGAAACATTTTCTGTATTTGTCAAAATAGCCTCATGTTTGGCATCAGTTTATAGTCATTATGCTTTCATGGTCCCACAATACATGAAGGATGGGTGGCTATGGAGGTGTAATTAGTGGGGCTTTTCTCATTGAGTTGCAGTTCAGCTCTTTGGATGCTGATGAGAGCACAAAATACCTTTATTGCCTATAAATACAGACCCTGAAATCTGTAGAAAGCTCACTTTACTAGCTGAAAACCCACTTTAGGAAGAAAACTAAAACTCTTGACCTTGAAATAGCTTCCAAATTCTAAAAGAGCACATCGAGCTAGCTAGCTGCCTTAGTTACAGGCATTAATCATTGTTGTATTTTACACAGCATGTAAAATTTAAGTGATCATATCACTGTCCCCATCACCATATTTGCAACTAAAAGCTGATAAATAGAAGCACTGACCTCAGCTGGTCGATTTAACCCGATGAGTCATGGTCTTGGGGTCACATATGCTTCCTCTGCTAGTATTCTTGTTCCTATTTATTTTTTAAAGTGCGCTGGCATGCTGTGTACCACAGAATAGCTTCTCTAATGGGCAATTCCAGAAATAGAAACATCCCATCGGTTCCCTCTCCTTTGTCAGGGTTTCACAGCCACCACTTATTCTATACAGAGCCACAGCATCTCAAAGAGGTGAGAGCAGGAGTGCTGCTGGGAGAGACGGAGGATGAGCAGAATTAGGCTGTCGAGCAGTGAATTCCTCTTGAAGTTCTCCATCTAAGAAGCACCCTGGTATCTTCTTGCTTTTTGCATTACAGGGAGCTAAGCTGTAGAGAAAGATGCAGCTGATGCGGGCTCCTCCACTTCAGCTGCTCTGGGTAGCAACGCATGTGCCACAACAGAGGGATCTGCCCAGAGCAAATAGCTTTGGTATTGCTCTTGATGAGATTTTCTCTGCAAAAGACTGGCTTTTTCATCACAGCTGAACCAGAGCAAGAACTGACTCACAGTCAGCATGGTGTTTCAGTCAGGGTGGTGGTCTGCAGCAGACCACTTCCTTAGACTGGGGTCCCCCAGGGCTGAGCGCTGTGCAGAAATACAGAGCAGAAAACTCTCTTACTCTCCCAGCCAGATGTTGTTTGCAACCCAACTTACTAACTCTGCAAGTTAATATTCACGTGTGTAATATTTAAATGAATGCTAGCTGACCTCATCACCATATCTGTGCTGATCTAATCTGGTGAATCATCGTCTTGGGGCCATGTGTGCCTTCTCCACCACTGTTCAGATGGTTGGAGTGACTGTACAGGGAAAGGATGAGACGAGGCTGGGCAGAGGTGGGTACTCATTACCTCTGGTGACACAGATGTCCCACAGCAGATGGGATGCCAGGGTGAGAAGGGATGTGAAGGAGGACCATGGCACTTTGCAATTTCCTCTACATTAAGGAACATCCAGGGAAGAAATAGCAAAATGACTGATGGAATGTGTCAGAAATGGGTCTACTAGTACATAATCTGGCACCATCAGCAATGGCATTTGCTCAATGACCTTCCACCAGCCCTGGAATTACAACCTCAAAAGTACTGCAGTCAGTGTAATTACCAAATGTTGCATCTGTACCCAGACACGGATCATGGTCCAGTGGCTTCTATGCAAGCAGGAACCTGTCTGGTTTGCAAGACAGAGGCTTCACAGAGCCCAGGCTGTTGCCCTGTGCATTGCCCAGGGACCATGGCTTTCACTGGGCTGTAGATGCTGCCATGCAGATCTGTCCCGCTTGCAATACAGACCTGGTGGGGACCGCTTCTCTGCTGGCCTCCAGCCGAGAAACAAGTGAGCGGCAAGTGGCCCTCATGCCTCTGCTCCATCTCCAGCTCACAAAGTGGGTATGTGGGATGTCACCTGGGAGCGTACATTGCTGCATTGCCTTTTTCCCCTGGGCAGGGAGATCCGTGGTGCTGCAGCTCCACGACGCAGTGAAGCAAAAGCAGGTGCTTGCTGAGCAGCATTGTGGCAGCTCCCTGCCTGTTCAGACTGCAAACTGGCAATGAGGTATTAAAAAAAATAAATAATAAATTGAGGCAAAAGGCTTTGACTGCCTGCATAGCAGCCCCTTGTATTGCCCAAGCACCGCTTAGATCCTTTGACACTCATGGTGTTTATGGCACTAAGGCTTCTTTGCTCCAAGCAAATTCACTCAAAATCTGGCTAGGCCTCCCATTAAACCTGACAGATTCATAACAAAGAGGAGGCTCACTCATTTACTGCTCTTAGAAAGGAACAGGAGTATAAGCAGCTATTGTGCTGACTCACTTCCATGTGTGAATTCATCAGGCTGGCAAGTGTAATGGGCTGCTAATTCTGTCCCTTAGCTGGATCCTCCCCTCTTCAGGCATATCTCCATTCCTTCCCTCCCCTGCTCGGCTCCCTGGATGGTAATCCTCTGCCTTCTGACTCTTTAATGTCACAGAAATGCGATTTATGTGGGGGATAGTTAACAGAATTGCACTAGTATTTGACATTTCAGCTCTTGGAAGTTTTCGATGATGCTATTTGCAAGGACATTTTTTTATTGCTGGAAATTGCAGTTCTTCAAGAGCAGTGTAGCAGTTTAATCTTCTGGGTCTGTTTCTTTGTCTCTCCCTCTCTATCAGGATTTCTGATGATTTATCTGATTCACTCATTAGTCCTTTGGATTTCTGATGCTTGTTACAACACACCTGTGCCTCAATGACAGAAAAATTTCATTTGAAGTAACAGCTCTGGCTTGCAGTGCTTTGGATTTGATACAAAAATAGAACCGCGCAGAAAACTTTTTTTATTAGCTTTTCCAGAATTCTAGACCCCAGGTAGTTCAAGCCGAATAACAGCATGTATTACTTAAAAAAGGAAACCGTATACTGGTTACTTGAAATGACCACTGAAGGAAGATCTGGGAGCACTTATGAGAGACTTTTGCTGCTTCACAAGACTTCATATCACATGCTCTGAGGACTACAAAAATTCAAGTGTGCAGCTTTTTCCATTAGCCAGTTTGTATTTTGTTAGCCTCGGATCTCTCTCTCTCTCTGAGTAAGTACAAGAAATACAAAAGGGAATAACATAGTGCAAAAACCTAAAAGTGAAGGTGTTCAGAAGAGGCTGGTGTGGCTGTGGAATGGGAATAACAAATACAATTTGGGGAGAAACCCAGGAAATTCTAGGAATGAAAAAAGAGTGCTACGTATACCGTAGTGGTAAAAGCTGACAGATTAAACTTAAAAGTGTCTCCTGAATATCCAATCTCTGTATGCAGTATTGCAGAGACCTTCACAATCCACACATTCTGCCAGTGCACTTCATTTCTGCCTTGCCCTCATTTAACAAGATTATTTTGCCTTTCTTTAGCACTTTGTGTCTGAGATTCCAAATGTCTTGGAAAGCATCTGCCATATGGACCCTGGCTAGATTAAGATGTATTTTTTTGTCCTTATTTGACATGGTAGAATATTGAGACATGGAGTTATAGAGAATTCAAAAACCTGTTGAGTGAGAGCTGCCTTTGGAAACGGTAGGTCTCTTTCAGAGCTGCTTGAATTTCCAGAGAAATCACTGCTGTTATGAGCAAAAGGATTAAAATATCTATTTCTTCATCCAAGTTTAGAAATACTGGCAGATGGCCTGGTGGCGCTTAGCGCTCACTCAAACAGTACTGAAGTATTAGGAATTTCTGTCCATGTGTCCAGGCACACACAGACCCACATGCACACACAGAAACAATTCCAGCAGAGTTTAAATGCAATTTTCAAATCAAAGCATACTTCGAGGCAGATGCCAGACCAGATTCAAGCTAAATTTGTAGGCTGAGCTCATCAGATGAATGGTACTATCTGACTGCAAAGGATTATAACGATTAACATGTGTGACAAGTATTTATTGAACAAGTAGACTGTTCGAGGGCTTTGTCCATGGCAAGTGCTTCCCACTCTGGAAGGAGAGGAGATCAGACGGATAGTTTTGGGTTGTGAAATCAGGCTGATCCCCTTGGTTGTGGTGGAGCATGAACGTGGCTGTACCAGGGAAAGCAGGAGCAATGCCAGCACCCGGGAACAGGGTAGTGCTGGCAGCTGGCTAACTGTGGGGCAGTGCTTCTCCAAAACTTGGCTAATCTCTTAAAACACTTCTCTTTTTACAGCCCTTGATTACTATAATATTGATTAGGTGCTGATTCTGCTACTTGTGCATTAAAAATATGGACATTTCCCTGGTGACAGATTGCTTTGGCAACGTTTAAGCAGGACCTGCTATCTACTGCAGTTATTTCATAACTCCTTGGTGCCAGTTCCATGCAAGAAAGGGTTTCATCAGTGCTTTTCTTATCATCCTGTCAAGGCAGCACATGCTCAACAACTCTTGTGAATAAAACATTCTGGTTTCTCCAACAGGTATGTGCAGATACAGATTTTTGTGCGTAGATGATGTTCAAGTTGAAGAAGATACTTTGAAACAGTAAATTACTCTGTATGTGCCCACATATTTAACAACAAAATCTAATAAAACCTGAAACACACAGGAACACTGCTGTAGACAAAGGGAGGAACTGATCACCTAATAATGGAAATCAAAGAAACTCAAACTTTATTACTTCAAAGAAAAACAAACGCAGCATCAGAGCAGGCTTGGTAAATACTACACAATTTAAAGAGAAGGATGACTTATTTGCTAAAGAAATTAGCAAAAAATCTTGACAAGAAGCTCTAAAATCTTTAGTGACTGATGCTTTTTTTTTTTTTTTTTAACCTTAGACTTTTTGTATCTGTTTCTTTGGTCTCTGCAAACACTCTATCTATCTTCAAGTTCATCCAATGGTTGAATTTCACCTCTGATACACCACTGAAATTGAAACAAGTGTTGATCTTGGAATTATATGGAAGAGAGTCTTTAGAGAACTGTATCATATATACAGCAAAACAAATTTAGAGAGGTTTTTAGCCTCAGGAGCTTGGAAAATGAATGTTTTTATGAAGATTTGTAGCTGAGTGTTTGAATCTGAGACATTTTGACCCTTACTGTTGACTTATTTTGGTCTTTTATACTATTTATAGAGTACATATCTTAGACTTTTGCAACAAATGAATAATTTAATGTGTGGTATCCACAAACAAGTTGTAATAAATGTATCTAAGTGTATATTTTCTGATTTTAAAGTTTAGATTTTGTTGACAGTGGCATTTTTGCTCCTTGCCTTCATGCCCCTGTATGTTGGAGGCAGTTATACTTCTGTTTTACACTAATTTGAACTAAATACTTCTGAAGTGTTGCCCACTTTTGAGCTCTGGGGGAAACCCATTGCATCTGGGGAATCTTACAGCCTAGTAAAGCTTGCAGTTAGTCTAGGAAAATTCAGGAGGAAAGACATAAATGGAGAGAAATCCCTGCTGCTGGATTCACAGCTATTAGCTTATTTTTCTCCCCTTGCTGTAAAGATGTTGGAGGATTTCTAAAGGCAGCAAAAAAGTATTGGATCAGGATCATTATTTTTTGGTGGTCGTTGTTGCTGTTTCCGTTTGTAGCTGGTGATCCAGATTAAAGCTGCAACAAACTGGAGTGTCATTATCACAGACGAGACAAGGCTGTGCAGAGCCAAATTGTGACTGTGGCTTTAAGCCTGATGTGACTGTTCACTTTCTGTGCACGACTCCATCTGACTTCCAAGATTTCTCTTATTCAGCCCTTTTAGTCTCATATTTACTGCAACGGGTTGTGGAGGAGACATATGTAATGTGTTCCTCTCTTGGGCTTTGCTTATGCAAAGAAAATCACTGTCACTTGTGCTGCAGTGGAAGCTGCATGGATGCGCTCTTTCAGAGTAAGACAGCGTCCTGGAAAAATTGCCTTGCTTTTGAAGTAATTATTTCCAAATAGAATTGGAACAGTGTGCCCACCTGAGGGCCATGATAACTCTAGGTTATTACTGTAATCATGCTGGTTAATTTTTCCACATAGACAAGGAAATCAACAGAATAGTTCATTTTAGTCTCCTTGTGAATGGAAATTATAATAGCACAGTCAGTGGTGGCTTGTCCTTGGTCTATTTTATACCAGCTATATACATGGGGAGTGTGTGTGTCTGTGCAAAAGGGCAGAGATGAGAAAAGAGAGGAGCAATACTAAAGATGAGGAGTCCCAGTTTTGTTCCATAAACACAGGGAAACACAAGCCTTGCTAGTGGAGCTCACAATATGTCAGGAGTCATACTGTGATTTTTAAATCACAGCCTCAATTTTGGAAGCTGCTGGGGAAAAGTCATAATTCAGGTTAATCAGCCCCACATAGTTATTGCCCCACTTTTTCCTGTCAGTGGTGGCAGCATTACATAAAGCCTGCCTGGAAATGAAGACTCTTTTTCATTTGCACTTTCTTCTCTACCTACTGCCAGACAGTCTGTCCCCAAGCCACTTAAACTAGACCCAAGCAACATCAAATCAGCTACAGAAAAACTTCAGAATACTGCAAGCCCCCACATCTGGGGATTTCAGGGAGAGCCGAGGGCAGGTGATGGCTCAGCAGATCTGCCTGGATTGCTGGATGCTGTCCAGCCATCCCCAGAGCACAGCAGAAGACGGGCACTGTCAGGGTGGCACGGGTCAGGGCAGAAAATCCTGCTTGTGCTCAGAAAATGTGACAAAATTACAGATTGCTGAAGCTGGCACTGGGATGAAATGTTGTTAGGATGACTAAAATCTGCTGTGTAGCAACTCTAAAAGTACTCCAGGTTTCTGAAAATATGCTGCTGAAATTCGGTCCCACTGATGCAGCCACCTGAGGTTACATGATCTAAGCAGTGTTAAGAATCCTGAAAGCTGAATATTATGCCATTGGCTTAATCTGATCTTTCTCTCTGCTTTGTGGTTTCCCTCTTTTTCCCTGGGCTTCAGCTCCTCTTCCAGGTTCCTCTGGTCCAGATAATGGTTTTACTTTTGGCATCCTTCCTTTATCTAAAGCAAAATAAAAAGAGATTTTGGGCACACTCTAAGAGGTGGAGTGTGGAAAACACCAAGCAATATACTTAATCTCTACTCAGGTGGTGTCCAAGAAAAACACAGAATGCTACTGATGCTATCAACACCTAACCAGGTTGCAGAATACAGGTACTGTGAATCCTATGTACCAGTGTTGGGAGACCCATACTCATGAAAGCATATTTAATCAGGATTTTGATGTTCACATTGCAGAAGAGGTGCATAACCTTCAGGAATAACAGCAGAAAAATAGTATTTCTCAGATGTGTAAAAAGAGAACGTGCAATATTGCTGGCAGCTTCCAGAATTACCAGTTCCAGTTGTAGATAAGGTTGGCCTTTCCATAGAGACCTGCAGAATAAACCCAATACATATAGCACACTATCTTTTCCACCTTTTGGTCTGAAATCAGAAGATATAAGCAGTGATTGATTTACATTGCAAAATCAAATATGAACAGCTGCCCATGAAAGTACTTAGCAAAAAACATTTTTTATGAGCATCAACTTTGCTGCTGTGATATAATCCTGCCAGAAGCCAAATGCTCTGCAGTAGGAGCACCAAACCTTCAGTGCTTTATAACGTTACCTTGCAATTGATGCAGAAAATGGGGGAAATGCATACAACTGCCTTTAGAGAGATTTAAGTCATACTTGTATGTGGGAGGATAAGGAAGATAAAGTCACTTTTCATGACACTTCTACATTGGTATAGCACCTGAAATGAATAGAACTCCTCCGATTTGAATGAGAAGTGGTTCAGGCATAATCTGCTCCCTTGTCCTAGTGATGAGCCTTACAAACAGGCTGGACTTGTTGATCTTTAAAAGTGAAGATAACGGATAATCAAAAGTTAGTGCATGTGTATTTTGGTCATTCTCATCCCTATGCTGCTTCTGCTGAAGACAATCATCACATTTACATAGCTATTGGCCATGGTTTCCTGCCAGAAATAATCACAGGGGACAGCAATGCTCTGAAATAAGGGCTCAGCACTCTGAGCTGCTATCCTGAGGTGCTGTGGGACCTCTGGGGATTTTTTGTGTCCTACCAGGAGATAATCACATTTTTGAACTTGGGAGTCGAAGGGAATAATACTCAGAGGTACTCCTGCTTCGCCCTGTCATTCACCTTGCTACCGTGAGCCAGCAGCGTTTCCAGTGAGCTACCTGGCAGCACAGAGCAGTCATTTGCGAGCAGGGCTGTTCGTTCTCATGCGGTTAAATAATGGACTGAGAATTGCGCAAAGGCAGGTCCCTAGAAACCGAGTGGAAAAATCATGGATGGAGACTGAATTAATCTGATACTGTGGTGCTTTTGGAGGGGCCTCAATCCCCTGTGACCTGGCACTGGTTAGCCACATGGTGTCTGGAGCAGAAGCAGAACTTCATATACCCCCAAATCTGCTTTCATTGAAATTCCATTGAATCGTGTTCTGGATTAACCCTGGCCCCGCAGGGAACCATTTAATGGGCTTGCACTTCAGCATGAAGATGCAGGGGGAAAACATGGTGGGATGTAGTCCTCCTGAGCGCTGCTTGGTTGACGGTGATCTGGCATGGTGTCAGCTTGTTTGCCAGCAGTGCTGGTGGAAAACTTGGCGAGTTGCTTGCAGGGAGCAGCTCTCCCACCAGTCTCAGCAGCTATTACTTGCTCTGTGTACCTGGGATTTCCTTCACTGAAATAAGGTCACCATCAGGAATCACACAGCTGTGCTTTTGTGCCTCATCCCAGAGTTCAGCAGCATGGAAGGGGTTGCTGTTTTGTATTTTTTTCCCCTCATCGCATGCTATGGCCTGGCCAACACCACTGAAAACCTCCCTGCTCTGCACGGAGGGTGGTCGAGAGTGCGAGTGCGAGTGCGCTCTGTGATACTATTTTGTTCATGTGGAAAGTATTCTGCATTTGCAGAACAATTCAGCTCAACTAACAGCATCCTTTGCATGTTGAAAAGTCCTAAGGCACTGCCTGGTACCTCGTGCCAAGCCAGCCACTGCAACAAGTGCCTCTAGACAATCCTCCTCTTCAAATGCTGGGCTTGATTTAGTTATCAGCCCAGACATTGCCATCATGAGCAATCAGCTTCAAAGGACTGATAAGGCAGAGCATCTGGGCCAAATTGTAATGTGATAGTCTGATGGAGTCTTTATTAAAAGACAATACTTTAGAGACACTTTACTTGATCTGGATAATTTTTTTTTATTTTTAATTTTTTTTTTTAGATTTAATTTTAGAACAGCAGTACTGGAAATGCACTCCCTGAGCCTTGTACAGGGGCACTAGTCAGGAAAGGACCCTGGCTTGCAAGAAAATGGAGCCACTGACCATTTCTGTTTACAGCGCCTAGGAAAAGCGAACCTGAAAAAGCAACCAAACATTTTAGAATGTGATTTCACTTTATTAAGTCACTAGTAAAAAAGGAACTTTGATAAATTTTTAAAGGATTATTTTACCTCTTTTTTTAAGAAAAGTGGGTAATTCGCTGCTCATTTAAATCCTCCTTGGAACTAGCGCTGCCTGCCTGAGCGAGAACAGAAGATAAAAACGACAGAAGGAAAATATTCAAAGGACTTTCAAAAATCCCGACGTGTCCCAAAATACTACAGACTTCCACCGAGCAACGCCGGCTGCTCGGGGCCGGAGGTTTCGGGCAGCGCCTCGAGCGCCCGCCGACCCCGGCCGCAGCCCCGCTGCCCCCCCGGCCCCGGCCGGTCCCGGCTCGCCGGCGGCCCCTGGTGCCACCGTGCTCGGCCGGTCCCGCCGTGCCCCGGGGGCGGTGGGGGACCCGCCCGGGCGCCGCCCCGCCAAGGACTCTCGGGCCGCCCCTCGCGGGATCCCCGCGCCGCCCGCCCCGTCGGGGCCGCCCCCGCCGCTCTCGGGCCGGGCCGGGCGGGCAGCGCGGCGGCGCGGCGGGCGGCGAGGGAGCGGCGCCGGGCCGGGGACCGCCCTGCCCGGGGCCGGCGGGCAGGTGTCGGGGCGCCGGGTCCCCCCGTGCCCGCCGAGGTGAGTGGGGAGCGCGGCGGCGCGCGGGGCTGCGGGCCGGGGCCGGGGCCGGAGCGGGAGCGGGAGCGGGAGCGGGAGCGGCGGCCGGTGCCTGCCCCACTGGCAGCTCCGCTCCCGCGGGGACGGGGCTGGGCTCTGCGCCCCCCTCCTCCGCGCTGCCGCAGCGGGCCGGGGGCTCTGTCCGCCGCCAGCCCCTGGGAGTCATCCCCGCCCCGCCACCGGCACCGGCACCGCGGGGCTTCCCTCCCCGGCTGTCGGCCAGATGCAGCCCCCGCCCGGGTGCCGGGGAGGCTCCGTCTCCCGGGGGTCGGTGGGTGCCTCCCCCCTTACCCTGAGGATTCCATCTCCTGCGGGTGCATCTCCCTACCCAGGGGCTGAGGCGCTTCATCCTCCCCCAGGGGGTCGGTGGGGTGCAGGACCCCCCCTCCAGATGTCAGAGCGGTGCCCCCCTCACGACCCGGCTTGGGGCTTCATCCCCGGGGGGCCCGAGGGCGGCACGCCCCCTGCAGGTGGTCGGTGGGGTGTGTACCCCGTCATCTTGGGGGCTCCATCCTCAGGGGACCGGTGGGGCGCATCCCCCGTGGACCAGCGGGACTCCATGCCCTGGCGCCGGTGGGGCGCACCCCTCTGTAGGTCAATGGGGCAGGTGTCAGCAGGGTCCACCCCCCCGGGTCGGTGGGTCTTTTTTCTCTTGGGGGTCGGTGGGGTGCACCGCCCTGGTCTGGGGGTGCTTGCAGGGTCTCTGCCCTGACCTTGCTCTGCTGACCCGGTGTGCATATGTGCAGGACAAGGGGCAGCGCCATCGCCTGCTGTGACACTGTGCTGTGTCCCTGTGCTGTGGATTAGGTCATGTCGTGACAGCGTGTGCTACTGTCTTGCAGTGCAGCAGGGTCAGGCCTATGAGGAAGAGGGGTGGTGATCACAGAAAAACAGCAACCATCCCCCTTCCCTGTATGCAGCAGTTTAATAAAATCAGACAGCATGAAACATCTGGCTGATTCCGCCCCCCACCCCCCCACCCCCCCCCCACCCCCCCACCCCGATCATCAGAAGGTAGTTCTCTGTCATTAAATACTCCTGTCCACACAAAGCAGGCTGTGGTGTATGCAGTGTTCTAAGCCCCGGAGCTGTCGTGGATGTGGACGGGGGTACGTAAGAGGAAAGCATCAAGAGCTGACCTCAAACTCTGAAGTTAACTCTGCTGCCTCTCCTTCGGGTGGCTGGGGGTGGTCTCTTAAACCTGTCTCGGTTTGTAACTATCTGACCATTACACTTTGCTGCAGAAAGCTCTGATGCCCCTTTGAAAGTGCCATAAAGCTATAAATGGGCTTAATATAGCCCATTCCGTTAACCTCAGCGCTTTCCCTCGGTAGCCTTCATAATGAACGACAGCGCTCGTGAATTTCTCTCGGCTGGCTGTCAGATCCTCTCTGCTTCTGTCTAGTGTGAGCGTGGTGGGGCTGTGCAGGAGGAGACGTCCCCGAGCCCGTCTTTGCTCTCTTGTCCCTGGGGGCTGTGGGAGTTGGTGGGCGATTGACACGAGGGGTTGGTGTGCTCTGGCCAGTGCAGTGGCAGCAGGTTCAGGCACTGTCCCCCGTGTCCCTGTATTAGCCTCTGGATTTTAGGGGAGCCATCAGGCCACGGGGCATCGTTTTGCTCCTGGGGGAGGGGCAGCAGGAGCAGCTGTGAGCAGATCTTGTCAGAGCATTTGACCGCTTTGGTCTTAACTTTCTCTGCCTTCATTTTAAGGGAAACTGTGATTCCTTTACACCCTCTGCAACCCTCACTTTCATGTCCAGGATACATGTCCTTGCAAATATTATGCTAATCCCTCAAGATGACTCACAGACTTTCCTATTTGTAGCATGGCTTCTCCCTGTCTTGCATGAGTCTTGCAGTGGACAAATTACCTTCTGAGTAGCCAAAGCTTCACAGTGAATGGAAGAATAGCCTGCAATATTACTGAGGTAATAATTTTCTGGAAAACAAAATGCCTGAATGCAAATAGAATATAGAATGTGTCTTTGAAGTCTTTTTTCTTTGAAATTATTCAGTGCTTAGCCTGGAGGAAACTTGTTTTTTCACTTTTATAAAACTCACGAACATTTTACAGAAGCGGGATATGAATTTTTTTCCTCTTTTTGTTTAAAAGAAGAGCTAAAAGTCTTTCAATTTTCATGACACAAGGTGTTATTTTTTGGTGTTCCCTTTGCAACGTTGACAGGGCATCGCTGGTCAAAAAACTTGGCATGTGAGTAGATGTTTAGTCGGGTTTACCAGCTCCTGAGCTGGTGAAGGCAGCCGCCGGCAGCTCTGCCAGGGACACAGCAGGGCTGAGTCCAGCCAGGGATGCTCAGGAGTCACCGGTCAGAAACCAGGACTCTGGCTCTCTCCATTGAGACAAAGTAGGGAGAGAAGGTCAAAGTCCAAGTGACTTGTAAAGGCTTTCCTAGGAGTGCAGAGCTGCGGCTATCGTGTGTGGCAGGTAACCCCTGCGTTTGGCAATGCTAGTGACGTCAAACCTCTATGTGGTAAGGGCAAAATTTAAGAGGCATTGCATGTCTTCATGATGTTGCTGTGGGTGTCTTGCTAGATTTTCATTACCTTTATGGAATAAAGAAATGGCTGGGTGCAAGTGTGCACAGTGTACGTTGGGAGGTGGGAAGAGGATTTAATGTGAGGTCCATCTGCCTTAGCTCATCTGCACAAGCATTGTGAAATGATTCGTCTGATTTAAGTAACGGTCTTCTCCACTTCCTGACTTTATAATCCAAGTCGTGACATCTATGAAAAAATAACTTGGTTTTATTTGTTACTCTTTTAATTATGGTTCTTGTACACAGCACACTTCGTCTCTTGAAAGGTCAGTTGAGTTGCCCTGAATGAAAAGCTGTGGATTTTACCCAAGTAATACGTGAGGAGGTCTTACAATCCAGCCACATTTCTAAATTGTTTCTAAATGTTACTACTAAAAGTACCTTTCTTGGCTATATTTGTATACATTTCTATACTAAATACTGTTTCTGAATGTTGTTACTGTCTTCAGCGTGGACCTGTTCTTTTGCTGGGTTTCCTGTGGGTGTTAATAGACGCTCTGTGTAGCGTTCTTACCTTAAATGGGTTCAAACCACTAATAAACTCAATTAGACAAATGCAGAATTAAAAAAAAAATAAAAAAATTAACTGGGCAACGTTATGTCAGGAAATACAGAGGCTGAGGCTCCAACAACAATATTAACTTGGCTGCAGTACACATCCTGTAAGCTCTTTTATGGCATACATCTTAAATGTAAACAGGAATAAGCACGTAGATTAATGTATGCAGAGAAAGAGTAGAAAAGAGTATTTTTCAGAATTTGACCCCCTTGTCCATATGACAGCTGGCTCTTGCGTAGAGCCCGGAGAAGCCTGGCACTGCCTTACGCCGTGCTGGGCAGCGCATCCAGCACCAACTCTGACATACCCGACTGCTGATGGAGTAAAAATAACAGCAGTGAGTGAGTAATTCGGGTTTCATTTCTGTCAAAACAATACCATTGTAATGAACTGCGTTTTGTTCCTTAAGGTCTGTGAGTCGTACTATGTATGATCCTTAAGCGTTCCCTCTTTCATTATTCCCAACTGGCGTGCCTGGCCCTGCTGAGGCCGCTGGGGTTGTAACGAGGTGCAGTGGCTTCGCTTTGGTGAGTCTCAGCTTTCTACTTCTATTACCCATGTGTTACAGTAACAGCTCTCCTGGCTAATCTTAACTAGATCATGTATGAAAGTCATTACATGAATATTGTATTTTAATACAGATCTGCAATGGGCCAAGCTGTATTGCTCTTTGTGTTATGTTGTTGTAGTTAAAAACTGTGTTATTATATATTTCACTAAATTGATAAATTTAGCCTGAAGGTCAAATAGTCTAATCTGACCTTCACCATGTCACAAGACTTTATATCTCATCCAGTTGCCACTGTACCGAGCCAGAGATTTGCATGCAATGTGGTGTCATCTAGGGCAGAGTCTGTGGTCCTTCAGCAGCAGCTTCCAGCAATGACAAAGGTGGTTTGGGTGAATGAAATTAATTTATGGTTATTCTCCAGAAGAAAATAATTATCCCTTTCTGTTTAAAAAGGGCTCCTAATCTGGCATCAGCACACTGGTATTGCTGCCTTGCTTTGACATTGTAAAGCTTTGCAAGGGAGGTGGGAGCAGCTCTAACTCTGCAATCTAATACCTCTTGTGTTGTACCTGCCTAATTGCAATGGCTCCTTTGCAGTGCAGCCTCCCAAAGATGAGCTTGTGGTAAGCTGCGCCAGTTGTGCTTTAATTTCATTACTGTTTGATTTGGCCAGCATTTTATTCACTTTCTCTGCAGTGTTAGACAGTTTGCAAAGGGGATTAGTACCTGGGTGGGTTACAGCATTTATTGTGTGTGCTTAATCTAAATTCATCTTGAAATCAAATTGTATTAATTTGGCAAAACTTTGAAATTACAGTAAGGTTGGTTTTGATAATTGATTTTTTTTTCCCAAGTAACTGTGCTTATTAGAATTATCATGAATCACACAGTCAGAATGGTTCAAATCAGAGTGTCTGGATCCACTGGGTTTTGGTTTTGGTCATTTTTTCTTCATGAGAAGTGAAGCTAGGCACTGCTTTGGGGGTCCCAGCTACAGCAAACAGGCGGGTGTCCTCTGTCAGCTCCCAGAAATGGAGCAGTACCCATCAGGATTTGTGCTGGGGGAGTTACCAGAAAGAACAGCATTGAAAAATAAGAAAAGTGTAGAAAATGGTCTCTAACTACACTAAAGACTTGTGGAACTCCTGCCATTCTGCAGAAAAAACCCTGTAATTTTATGGAGTGGAGCCTTCTCCCTGACTCAGACTGGGAAAAAGACCTATTCAATGTTACATTTTAATCATATACAACACAAAGACTTTTGCTGTGCTGTTTAAAATGCAGCCTTCTTTCAGCCTGTGTTCTGCTGGAATGTTTTCATCCAAAACGGACTGCTGAGGGTGACGGGAGCAGTCTGAAAAAGCAGCTCTAACCTTCCTTCCTGACACTTCAATAGTGACATCCACTGTGGGAAACTAGGGCATAAATGCATTAACACTTGTCACTGGGAAGAAAATCCTCTCCGTGATGGGGACCAGAAGAGAGTGATTCTTAGATTCATGATACAAATTGGTTCATTATTTATTTCAATCAAAGTCTGTAGGTGCTGTTACAATGAAAAATTAAAGTGCGCTTTGCAGAATATGCGTGAGCTGACACTGCGCCAGCCCAAAAGCCTGACCTACAAAATGAAGGAGAGCTTTGATGCTCGCTTTGCTCTCCACAAGGTCTCAGACAGATAGGCTTTGCCCAGGAGTTTGACAGAGGTAAGGCCTATTAAAACAGATACCAAACCTACCCTATTTGCTTTTGACTTCCAGAGAAAACATCCGGCTGTTGCCTCCTGGGTGTTGCACATCTGCACAAGAGCAGCCCAGCTGCTTGGTCTTCTGTAAATGCTTTGGACTTCACTAGGTATCATCTTACTGGTGCTACTGTCCCATTGCATGTTGTCTGTAAGTTTAGCAATGCTCTCCTCTTCCCAGATGGGTAAAAGGCGGCCTGTTCCTTGCTTGAGCAGGGTTTTTCCATACCCCCAGCTGCATGCAAGCATAGCAGTTGTATAAACTCATATTTGTGACCTGACCGAAGGAAGGAGTTAACACACTGCTGCCTCTCTCTCTCTCTGCTCCCAGAGCAAAAGCAGTTGCCCAGCAATGTGGGGGAAAGTCTAGCTTTAATACTGAGCTGTGTATGCTGCTCATGGGATGATCAAGATTTTCTGGGATGTTTATGTATTTCTTAATACAATCAAAGATCAGGAAGAGACTTCAAAATGGTATGGGTTTTGAGAGAGCTTCTGTCTAAAGTCTGCACCAAAACACAGACCCCAAAGGCAGCGTTTACTTAATGCCACCCTAATGCTCTGATGCAAACAGTGCAGCCCCAGCAGCTCCACAGTGTCCCCTGTGCTGGTGGAGGGGGGTGGGGGGGACCCGTGGCAGTCACATCTGCTCATTGTAGGGCCCAGCTGTCAGTCCACCAGCTTTAATCGGGGCTGGCAGGAGCTCTGATGGCAACTGACCTCGTATTAAAAACCAAAGTCCTTGTCTCATCTGAATTCAGTTCCCATTATGAAGGATGTCAGATGACAAGTGAGACAGGTATTAAACATTAAACATTAACCAGCATTTGTTTGTCTTTAAAATACAAATCCTGGTCTTATGTTCTTACCTGTTTTACCACGATGCCTGGATTTGAAGTGCTTGAGACTTTCATGATGGATGATCACCTACCTTGTGGTCATCCATATCCCAAATTGGCAGTGCCAGTTTCCAGCTTTTGAGCTCTCATTGCAGGTGTTTCTGCTAGGGACATGCTTGCCATGTTTATCTGGGAATACAAACAAGTGGGTGGGCTGACTTCAGGCCAGCTTTCCGTTTGCCTTCTGGGCCCTCAGCAACACAGATTTTATTCCCCTTCCCTTAATAATGTTCCTTACCCTTTACTCTTCTAGTATTTGCAGCAGAAATACAAAGCATCTCATCCATGTCACAGAGCAACCTTCCTCTGTATGTGTTTTATTTGGGTCCTCCACTTCTTGGGGTGAGAAGCTGAGCAGGGAAATGTATTCATTGGTATGGTGGGGCTTGGGCTGTGGGATGGGATGTAGCACATCCTATTCCAGCAGCATCGCATTCACCCTCTTGTATAGAGTGACAGACATACTCCTCTTTCTCTTCTGAATAAAACTACGAGCATTTCTATGTGGGAAATCTGTCCCACAGCTCAGCTGGAAATAAATAAATGCAATGAACAAATGGGTGGCACCGCTCCAAAATGCACAGTTATTCTGGCTGGTGTGCTGTCACTGCTGTTAGGTGTGGGGCTGGGGGGAGCTGGGTGTGATGGGCTTGTCTTGGCCCGCAGCATTGTCTTTCAGTCCACGTCCGCATGCTCATCAAAGGATTTAAACCTCTACGCAGTGAGTAGTCTGAAGTGCAGTGAATCACAGCTCCTGGATAACTAGGATGGAAGGGACCTGATGGGTCACCTGGCCCTCTGCTTGGCTTTCAGAAGGATCCTTTCTAATTAAAGCACAACTGGTGATCGCAAGATGTCTTGTTTGGATGGTTTAATAAATTGCCATCCTCTCTTCAAGAAGTAAAAGTGTATTTACTAATGTGGCTGTAAATGTCTCAGCTGTGGTGTGGTTATTTACTGCGCTATTCTAATGCAAATCTTTGTGGCTATGTTTGCATTGATCATACAGACAGTGCACACAAATTTTATTTCTTGATGTATTTAAGCTTGTTTTTCTTCTCTTTCCTGCTGTATCTGTTCCGCTATACACTACGTAAGAGGAATTGCTTGATGTGTAATTGCCTGTCACTCAAGTGCCATTTTACAATGTAGAGCTGTATCAATTAAAATATTCTTCCTCCCCCAATTAAATTTGATTCTTGGGGCTGAGATATTAGTGTTTGTCTGGAGAATGTTCCACTAAATCATTTGGTACTTTATACATTTGTTTACTAATAAATGTATTCTAAGTCAAAGTTAATGGCCTGTAGTTACAACGGAGGAAAAGAGCATTCCTTGTCGGAGCCCTGTGGTCCTCCTGGTGTGGATGCAGCTTGAGTGCTGCAATCTGATGGATGTGAAATCACTGGTTGTACACTGCCAGGCAGGCAACGACGGTCCTCTTGTAGTGTGCGTCTTGGGGCATGAGGTAGTGAAAGGTTTATGTGTCACAGTTGCAAGTTTCCCAGATGAACTGTATTTTGAAGTTTATTTGTTGGTCCTGAGCCCCGTATCTCCTACATGGTTCTTTTGTGGATGTGGGCAAGCATCAAAAATGGTAGCTCAGCTTAAGAAACAGGGGGAAACTCTTTAGAATTGGTGTTTCTTGTTTGGAGTGGTCCTCTAATACAATAGTGGCTTTTCAGTGTGTACAGCAACTTTGGGAAAATGTGAGCAGGAAGTCTTGTCTTGAAGCAGCCTGTTGGTGATTAATGATTCTGTAGCCCTTTAATATCTCCTGTAGATGGGATGATGGCTCAGAGGTAATAGCTCTGATGGGATGCAGGAAGTGTTGCTGGTTAGGAGATACGATGTGGCATCTTTTAATGTCTCTCCTCAGTGTTCATTTGGGACAATCCTACCTCCAGGTAGGGATGGCCTTAAATCTGATGGAGCTCAGATGAGATGCCAACTGATTTAGGTACCTAATCTGTGGTGAATAAAATCATTAGTTTGTATCTTGTAAGCACACAAAGAAACATAGCAGAAAGGAGACTTTTTGAACTTTATGTGCTATTAGTCAGGATAGTGGACATTATTTTAGCTGCTGGCAATGATAACAGCCATAGGCTTATACTGACAGAGCTATGGATCCACTGGATCCACTGGTTCCTGTTGCATGTGGGAGGGAGGGAGGGGGCTGCAGCTTGTTCTAAAAACTACTGTAAGCTTCTAAGAACAATCACATTATTATTTTTTTTAATTGTTAGTGGAAACTTCAACTCAATGAAGGCTGGAAACACTACAGAAATGACTGTTAATCTGTCAAAACAGAACCTGAACTTTTCTATAGAAGACCTAGTATTTGCCTTAAAAACACCTGGTTTCATGTTGGTCTGTAATTGCCTGGAGTTTGCCTGGCTACACGGACTGCTGCAAGCGGTTGGTAGGTTGAGTCCATTGTGTACGGTCTGAGTGTCCACACTTGTGTAGGTTGTGTTAAGTGTCAACATCCCTTATTTATGGAAGAAAATGATGCATTGGGGCCCATTTCTGCTAGAGCCAGAGTAAACCTGGAACAAAACCCCACGGCTTTTACAGTCACCTTTTTCTTTCAGCCCACATTTCTGTTTATTTTATGAAGCTGCTGGCGCTGCAGGGACAGTTCGCTTTTCCTCTGCCGCACACGGAAACTGTTTGCTGGGAGGTGCAGCTGCAACCTGTATTTGGCAGTTTATATTGAAGAGCAAACTGCAATTCCAGTTGAAATGAACACTGCTTTTCTTAAATAAGAACTTGTTTAAATGGAATCAGATTAAGAAACAACTAAGAGTCTTTATGGAAGAGCTTCTAGTTTATACATGGCCTGGCAGGGATGTACACAAGCTTGCCAGCACTTGGGAGAGGTGACCCTTCACAACGGCATCCCTGTCTCCTTCCCAAGCTGCCCAGGAATGAGCAGGCTCTCAGTTCACGTTAAATCTCATCTGGTGTGTCGGGAAAGGCTTATAAAAGCATTCAAGACAACAAGCAGCTGCTGCTTCTGGCTGCTGGCATGCTTTCTTCTGGCTACCTGGTGGGTCAGGTATAGGCTGGTGCTTAGTCGAGGCCACTGTCTGAAGTGATGTCCTAGAGGACTTGTGTGCCCCTGGGTGATGGGCACGAGTCTGGAAGAATGAACCCTCTCCCTGTGCTAGAAGTCCTCTTGCTATGTAGTGTGGTGCAGTGGAGGAGCCCAAACTGCTATCCAAAATCTGCATCTAAAGGTGGTCTCAGGAGCTCTACCTGCTTTTCAGTTTTTCTGGTCATTTTTTGGTGTTTGTAATGCCCCCCCTTACTCTCCTGTTGCTATGAAGAAAAGAAAAACAGGCAGGATATACTGATTACGTGCTTGAGAAACAATGAAAGTTTATGGTATTGGAAATGCTGCCAGAACATGAAAAGGAAAGGGAAAGGATGAACCTGGGGAAAAAAAAATATGTGTTTTCCGTTTCTTACATTGTGTGTATCAGTAATGGATGGAACACTATTTCAGTGAAAGCTGTGAATTTAGTTTGTCCTTATAAAAACACTGTAATTTTTTTTTAAAGCTTCCCTTTGAGTATTATGGCCAACCTCATTTCACAGCTAGATATATTCACCCCAGTTAAATGCAACGGACAAAACCTACACAAAACAACTGCTTAACATTATAAGCAGCTTGTGTAAACATGAATTATTAAGGTCACAAAAGCTCCTAGAAACCAGCAGAAATGAGTGCACAGTTGCGTTTATTTTTTTCAAAACATGCATTAATTAATAAGGGGCTTAGTGCCCAGTCTTTTTCTCCCTCCCTGCCTCCACCAGATTTTGCTTTCATCAAGTGGATGGGGAAAGTGTCGCTTCTCCCTCTCCCCTTTTCTTTGGCTGAAGCACAGAAAGGTGCCAGACTCCATCCTACACAAGTCCATCGTTCACAGCTGTGGTATCCTAAAATGCTCAGGCGGGTTGGGGGTGTCACAGCAGCAGTGCACCCTCTGGAGCTGCCAGGGGTTTCATTTCAAGCCTGTCTGGACTGCCTGCCTGCCTGCTGGGAGAGGGGCAGGGGGCTGAAGTCAGGCTGCCGGGAGCTAAACGGTGACATTCAGGTATTTGGGCAGCGCAGAGGGGGCGAGGGAGAACTGTGGAGAGGGGAAGACAGTGAGGGGTGTGTGGTAGTAGCTAGAGGTCCTGTTCTCCCTCTGGAAGTGCCACACACCCCAGTTTGTGTCGGTGAGGACATCGTGTCTGCTGTTGGTCCCTGCACTGGTGCTGCGGGAGCGTTTGGAGGAAGGTCCTCTCCAGCCCGCTCCAGCACGGGAAAGAGTGGCGGGTGCTGGACTGGAAAATGGGAGGTGTGGGCTGCCGCGGCCAAGGGGCCCAGCCTTGCTTGTGTGCAGAGCTGAGTCAAAGTGGATGTAAATATATGTCAGGGTCAACACTGGGAGATGTTTGCAGCAAGGAGTTGAAGAAGAAAAACCCAGGAATACAGCAATGTTAATTTTTTTAATTTATTATTTCGGTTGTACTGGCTGGAGCGGAAGCAAGTCAGACTGTGAGAAGGGCAGAGGCTGCAGTGGCTGAGGTGGGAGACAAGGAGAACCGTGACAGTGGGTGCTGGTGGTGTGGGTGGTGGTGTGAGGCTGAGTCTCGGTGAGCTTGTGCAGGAAGAAGCAGGTCAGATGAGAAAGCTTATTCATGGGATCCCATGTTTGGGAGAAAGGATGTCTCCAGAGATGGTCCTAAAATATCAAAATTACTAAGAGGCAGGAAGCAAACTTGTGTGCAAAGGGGCTGAGTCTTGGGATCCTGGAGATACCAAATGCCTTGAGATTTTTTCGCCTGGTTTGTACAGTAAGTAAAGCCTCTGGGGCAGACACCTCTCTGTGTTTGTCACGAGGCAGTGCAGAGGAGGTGGGGTGGAGGCCAACGGTTGGTTACTCTCCTGTCTGGGGTTGCGGCATCTGCAGAAGATACTGAGATATCCAGGATCTGGTTTACTGAGCTCCAGAAAGTCAAAATCAGTATTTTTTGGCCTTGCTGGGTTTTAGTGATTCCGCTTTTGCTTCATGCCCTAATGAAATACAACGAAAATGTCAAAACATCTGTGTGGTCATCAATGTACCACACCTACTCTTGATCTGTGAGGAATCTAATTTCTGCAGCCACTAGAGAAACAGTTCAAGGAGAGACAAATGTTAAAGCCATTATTCAAACGCATCTGTTTCTGGGGCTGATACCTAGTTTTAACTTACCAAACAGCAAAGAGGTTCTTTGGGATGAGTTTGGAGACGGAACCTGCCTCCACCGTGCCAGGAGATAGGACACAAAAGCCACGGTGCAAACATTTACTTTGTAGGATAACAGTTATGGGGGCAGCCTTGTTGAACAGCAAGAAAAATGTTTGTCTCGTGGTTTATTCCAGCATGGGCTCTGAAAATAACTATTCAGGGGCTGCTTTTGCAATAAAAAACCTCTAAGCAACAAAGGGGCTTTAAAACAAGCAAAGACTTGACGTATTTGTTAATACGCAGGGTAGCAGTGCATTAATTTTAAGGCATGCTTTCTAGTTTGGTTTTTTTTTTTTCTTAAACTAAATGAGTACACTAATTAAAATTAATCCATTTACAAATCTTTCCACATCAATTTTAAAGCATAAATAAAACATTTGCCTTGTCTGTCTCTTTTCTCATTGTAAGACAATGCAGACCATGTAACCTATACGTCTTTAAGGTAATGAGCAGTGAAAATGATCTTCAGTGATTTACTGGAAGACATAAAAAATGGTTTCACAGTGGAGATGGCTTTTAAGGAGTAGGGAAGATGGCAGCAGGAGTTTTGGGAGTGCCTCAAAATTGTTTTTAATGCTTGCCTTTGGGAGCAAAACTTAGGCAAATTCATCCTTGTGTATTTTGTAATGCAAATCATCACTCTGAGAAATGCACTTCAAGGAAGGCAGCCAACAGACATTTCGTTTTCATGAGGGGGGTGGGAATGGAGGGCGGGGGAGGCAGCTGGGGTGAGAAAGTGCTCAGGTTTGCAGCTCCTGAACCCAAGAAGGATTTGCATTGGTGGCGCTGGGAAACAGGAGAGATGACCAAGTGGATCAGATAGACCACTCCACAAAGGTGTCATATTCAATTAATTTCTGCGATTCAAAAAATGAAAAAAAAAAAAAAAAAAAGAAAAGAAAAGGAGGGAGGGGGCTTACGGCAAAGAAAATCTTTGAAGTTTCAGTTCTGTGGCATGTGAGACTGCAGCGTTGTCAATGCTGAAGGTATTATTCTGTGCCTTGTTTAAAAAGAAAGCTAAGCATGACCTTGGGTCTGCCATTGTTGGTACCTCCTCAATGTATGTTAATTAGTAAAGACTGTGAGAAAAGTAGTACAGCTGCTGAGGGAACTATATATTCTAATTTTTTAATGTGTTCCAGATATTAGTTGTGCCTACAGATCTTTTGTGCTGTTATGGCTGTGTGGATGTTGCCGGTGTCTGTGTAGTCATGTACTGTGTTAAGGCACTTGCACATACAGTGGTGGCAAAACTTAAAAAACAAACAATCAAACCAACCCACAAACCCCAAACAATGAGAAAAAACCTTATAGATGATCCTTGTAGGTGATATTCTGAAATGTAACACAAGCTGTATGTCTCTGCTCTGTCTCAGGCCACACAGAAGGGAAGAGAGAGCACAGGGCAGGTCAGTTGTGTGCGAGGATGCTCCCCTCTGCTTTCATATGCAGATTTTTAATAAGAAAAGTATGCATCTCTGCTTCTTGTCACTCCTATCCCAGGGATGCTTTACATCCTCACTATCTGCTATCGGTTTCCTGCTCTTTGGTCTTGATGTCTGTTCTTCATAAATCTTCCAGCCCGAAATCTGCCCAGCACTGACCCCACCCTGGCTCCCAGCCCTCGTTGCCAGCACTAAAGCTCAGCAGCTGCAGAGAAAGTGAAGGTTGGAGGAGAAAAATTGCAAATCTCTAGAGCAAAATTCCCTGGCTTGGGAAGGAGTGGCTTGCTATTGCTCTCCTACACAATGGGCAAGGAGTTTCTGTTTGATGAATTAGCAGGCTGAGAGTTTAGATGGTTGTTTCCAGCAGTGTTTGTACTCTAAATATTTATCCATAGTGAGTAAGGCACATTGTTCCACCTTTCCCAGAGAAGTCGTGCCCAGGTAGAAGATTTGGGCCCTCTTTCGCCTCAAGGCTAATGGGATTTAGCTTCATGATAGCCAGTTTGTGGCTCTGGAAAGCAAGTTGCTGGGACCTCCTGTTTTAAGCTGTGCTACTGGTAATCAGTCTCCTTTTGGGAAGGCACGGAGAGACAAATGCTGCACTTGCAGGAGTTAAGCCTTCACTGGGTGTTTGCTCGGGGTCTTCCTCCTACCTGGATGCAACCATGGGAAGTGGGAGGAGTGCAGGAGGACACAGCTGGGGACTCACCCTCCAGTATGACACCAAATGAGAGAATTTGTCATGGAAAGCAATTTCTGCATAGGGCTACGATGGGAGTTTTGTCCTGCATGCTCTGTTTTCTGTTTTAAAGTGCTGTGCAAGATGACATCTTTGCTTCCAACTACAGATTCGAAGCTGCTAACCACCCACTGTACAGCTGCTAATGCACAGATTAACTCCACAGCCAACAGCTTTAAGTCATCAAACAGAGATAATTTTACCTCTGTGACCCAACAAATAAACACCAGAGTCAGGAGAAATCCTCTCGCCTACACAATCCTACCCAGGTTTTCAAGGACAAGGTGAAGGGTTTCATCAAAACATGTGACAGTGGCAAGGTCACCAGGTTTTTCCCGTCTTGGGTCGATGGTGAGATATGGCTGTGGTGGTGTGGCGTGCTGTCAGGAGGTCCCAATGTTCCATAACCCGATGAGACCGTCTTTTGCTGCTGCTGTAGAAGACATTAAATGAGTAAAGCATATACCCTGAAAGTTGTGTATGCAGTCCTGCTTTTACAGGAAAAATTGTGGCTTGGAATGGGTCTTATTAATGACTTCAGCCTTTAACTTTCTGTTCTTCTGAACAATACACATTTCTCACACCTTTCAGGGGTTTAGTACCATCAAGAAAACACAACTGTTACATATCCTAACATTGCATCTGTGGCTTCATCCTCAGTGACTGATCTGCATCAATGTTGAGAAAGAAAAAAAATTCTAGCCCAAACATCACAGCAGAAAAACATATCTTTTTATGCTTTAAAAGTATGTTTCTTTTTGCTTTTATTTCCCAGGTCAGCTGATCATGACTATTTTATTCAAAATGAAGTCTCAGCTTTTTTGTGTTAGTATATTCTAGCTGCTTGGAGCTTCTCTCATTTTCCATGCCCTTTTCCCCTTTGTTCTAGGAAACTCATTTCCTTATTCCTACTATTAAGGATACTTAGCATATTGTCATTGGGAAACAGCACTCATTTCTTCATGGAAAGAAGCTGCTTAATGTTTCATGCATTACGGTGAATAATTAAATAAAGAAAAATATCTAAGCCCACAAAACTAGCTGGCAGCTGAAAGGAAGAAAGCATTTGCAGTCTGCTGGGGAAAAGTGACACTCCTGGCCTGGTGTCTTAAACCACAAGGGTAAGGTTTAAAAATGAATACGTCTGGCATGACATTATAAAAAATCTGGATTTTTCAACTTCCCATGCATTTACACCATTAATCTTTAATTGTTGTATTCTTGAGCTACTGGCTGTGAGAACAGAGCTGAAATTGATGGGGCTAAGGAAAACCAGTCTGGTAAGTGGAATGAAGTGTCTGTAGGGACTGCAGCCTTGTGGACTGCCAGGGATGGAAAAAGTGTCAGTGCTCCTGCTGCTTGGCAGCCCGATAGCGAATGGCACTAGTCGTCTTCATGTAGGGTGTCTACATAGCGGGATTTATTGGCCTTTATAGTTCTCTGCACCCTTTCTGGCCTGCTACAGTTGTTGTCCCTTTTCTTTTGCTTTGCTAACACAACTGTTGGGCTCTGTGGAAATGGGATGAAAAGCTGGGAAGATGGAACTCCTGTGCTGGGAGCTGGGAGAGGGGTGACCGCTCCCAAGACGATCTAAATGGTTCATGGAACTTTTTCCTTTTCAAATAATACCAGAACCAAGCTGTAATTTTGCAGTGACTATTGCTATTTTACAAAATGAGATCAGATACCTGCCATCCTCATGGCAGAGAGAGCATCCATTCTAACTAATTCAGGGCCTAGTTGCAAATGGGGATGTGTGTAGCATGTTTGATTTTTTCCTTTCTCCTCCCCCCCCCCCCCCCCCCCCCCCCCCCCCGCCCCCCATCTAGTTTTTCCCTTTGCTGCACATATAATCTCAAGATGGTAACGTGCTTTAGTGGCATTTCCTGAGACCAGGGACAGATGGAGGCTTGTGCAGAGCAATAGCTCCCCGTGCCACTGCACATCCCTTTGAATTTGTTTAGTGTTAGTCCCATCAGCTGTGGTAGGAGCCTTTGCCTTCTCCTTTTTCTACCCCTCTGCACTGAGATATGTAGGCTGGATCATGTAATTATTAGTGTCTGCATCTTTCCGCTGCCTTTTGCATTTTCCTTTCTGTGTGGGACCTTCAGCTCCGGCTGCAGTGGGGACACAGTGAGCAGGACTGTAGTGATACCCGGTACCACCATGAGAATTATTAATGTGGATCTGGTGTGCTTGATACACACCAGAGTGACTGCTCCAATAAACAGAGGACATAACCAGAGGACATCTCACAGCCCTACAGCTTTCACGTGCTTCACAGCCCTGCCAGCACGACTCTGGCCTGGCCTCTGCTCAAAGTCACAGATTAGGTCCAATTTGTCTTGTAGCAAAGCGGGGTGAGGCTTAGGAGAGCTCTTGCAGCATCCTGAGTATCTAGAATGAGGAGAAAGGCGATTGTTTGGTTCAAAAAAGACTGTCACAAATTCTTGTTGAGGGTTGGGCCACATCCATGCTGCTAACTCTTCTGCTTGCTCATCTGTGTACTGCTGAAGTAGTGGCCATTTAGATCATGTCCACCAACTCTTCCCTAAATTGGCAGAATGTGCACTGAATGGCTCATACTTGGTAAGACAGATACAGAAAAGACGAGAAACGGTAGAGGATAGTGGCATTTTAATATGCTGCTTATACCGCTGGCTTAGACTTTTCCTGTAGACTTGATTCAGCAAGGTACATAACCACACATCTAATTTGAATTGCATGAATACTACTACTGAATTTAGTGGCACTCTTCCTGCGGTTCATTTAAGATGCGTGGTTGCAGCATGACCCAATTCCCATTGAAATAGCTGGAAGAATTCCCCGCTATTCTGATAAACCCAGATCAGGGCTTAAATCAAATTAACTCTTTGGGTGCCTGCACTGATGTCTGCTGATCACAGGACTGTGGTCTGGGAGTGGCGTGCACTGTAGTGACCAAAATGCTTTCTGTATGGTGTACTGAAAGCAGAGCTCTCCTGGGCTCCAGATGCTCTGCGGTTTATCTTCTGATGCTGCTCTACTACCTGATTACTTCCCTGCCTCAATCACCCTTGACTTCATGTAGGAGAAACAACATTTTCTCTGTGCATGAGTAACACCTAAGAAAAGTCATCGCACTCAAGCTCTAGTGTCGGTAAGGGGGCAGCGGCCGCCAGACCTGGGAATCCAGTAACCTTTGTACCACTGACTTGAGGGTTAAACCCTTCACTGAAACATGGGCCCAGACCGCCAGATTGCCTGTGATAAGGTTTAAAGAGCTGGGAATAAAACCATGCACGCTTCTATTTCCTTTGCAGCAACTTTTTAGCTGGAGACTCTTAAATTGCTGCAGTGATGAATGGAGAGCCCCCACAAGAGACCTGGCCGTGCTCAGCTGAGCTCCAGGATCTCATTCTTGGGGTTTGTTTGTTTGTGGTCTGGATTAAAGGGATTAAAGACTTAACCTTTGTACAGCCTTTCGAATAGTAACATGTTTGTGCTCATACTGCATGTCAGGGAAACATTTTTTTCCCCCTCCTGCTTTTTATGATGTAGGTATCTGAGAGTGGACAGGCCAATGTAATGTCAGGTCTTGTGCCTTAAACCCCCATAAATTTAGTGCAGTGACCCCATTCTTCTCTATCCGATGGTGTTGCTGGAACCAGCGCAGGGTACCTGCTTCAGCCACCCATCCCCAGCACTGAGACTGGTCATGCCGGTGCGGGGCTGCAGTCCGAGCTGCCAGCTCCTCATCCAGCTGCTGCGCCTCTGGGCTGTGATCAGAATATCAATTTTGTGATCAGAAATATCAATTTATGCTGCCAGACAGGACTCTGCTGCATGTCAGTTTGCTGCACACTGGCTGGCTGTGGCAGTTCTTCACCTCCTGCTCTGGAATGGCTTTTTAAAAATAGGTTTCTGGTTTCTGGGATCTGCAGTTTGCAGTGTAGCCCTCTGAGTGAGTGGCAGTGGCCTTGTTCCACCCCCCCACCCCCCCACCCCGCCTTGCTTTTGGGATTATTCCAACATTGACTAAAGTTTTCAAAAGTGTCCAAGTGATTCAACAAATTTATTGTAATCTGCAAAAAAAGGCTAAAATGATGTTGGCTTTAAGAGGGACTCAAGAGCTGCCTTTAGCTACGACATTTTGTCTCATCCCTGTGTGCATTGCCCATGTGATTAAGGGAACACCCAAGGCCACCTTTGGGACCAGCGGGTCCCACCTGCAGGTATGCCATCTGCAAGTATGGCCAGGACTTGCTGTCCTCAGCATGGTGCAACACCTGCATGGTCTGGGGGATGCCTAAGAGACAGCCAGGTGGGCAGAGAGGTGTGGGTGGCCCAGGTGGGAAGACTTCGTCCTTGGAGCTCCTTCCCTAGAAGCAGCAATGAGCCACGAGACACTGTATGTGGGGACAGGATTTCTTCAGGTTGGGATTTCTTGGGGCTGAAGCATGCAGGCAAAAAGCTCCCCCTTGGCAGCTCCCTCTGTGGCAGGGGAGATGGCCCCCCTGTTTGCCAGCATGGGTAAAAGCAGTCCACCAAGGGGCGTACAGTTTTGTGGGCGCTGTTTTCGGACAGCTGGCAGTGCCATAGGATTCCAGTAAATGCAACTGTCAACGTTGCACTTTGCAAACAGTTGGTTAAAAAAATTTTTAAAAATCCTTTTGACTCTTTCTGTTCACAACTGACTGGATGTAACAAAGATGATACTTTTTTATCGTCTGGATTAGATAACAGCTTTACCATATGGACTGTCATCACATTCAGTAACTGTTACCCCCTCCACCAAACTACATTCTTTCCTAGATAGAACAGCCAATGTAAATAGTAATTTAAAAGACTACAATACACAGAAAACACAACGGGTCTAAAAATCTATGACCAAGAGGCTGTAGGATTCAGCCATGCTCAAGACCTGAGCGACAGCTTTTTTCCCTCCAAAGACAGCACGTGCAGTGTCAGCTTCTGACTGTTACTGAAGGCTGTTACTGTCAAGGACTCTCCTCTAGGGAAACAGATTTTTAAAGAACTGTCTGAATATTGCCTAAATGTGTACTTTAAAGACAGTCCTTAATCAAAGTGGTGTAACAACAGGAGTATTTGCTTTTCTACTCGACCCTGGAACCGATAAGTCGCAGATAGTTAACCATTCTCTGCATTTTAGAGAGGATTTTGTCCTGGAATAAACTTGCCTTATCCTTCCTAAATTTAGGAGACATGAGTGCCCTTATGTCTCCTGCACACCAAGGGAATACAGACTGAGCTTGAGCAATATATGTTAAATTTGCCAGCAGTTCTCCACTGCAATAAATACCTCTTGCAACATAACGCTGAAATCTGTGGATTGCAAGCCTGTGCATTCTGGAGCATAATATACTACATCTACTCCACCAAATGCCCATAAGGAAGTTGTAAGTGAAATTAAACCACTATATATGAGGGTGAACTTGCACAGACAATTAATTTAGGACACAGGCACCTCGTTCTGGCTCTTGACCATACAATTTTCAGAAGCAATTAATGGCAAGTGTGTGAGAGTCAAATAAGTTGGGTTGGACATTAGGCTGTGTGGTGGGTAACATGAAGAAATAGATGGAAATATGGTTACAAAGTTGAAACTTTTATCTTTGGAAACTCTGTGCAGCATTTCTGAGAGCTCCACTTGACCTACAACTGCTGGATAGAGGCAATAAAAATGATGTGAAGGCAGTCAAAGTGAATTAATTAAAAAAGTCTAAGTGAATATTAACAGGATCAGCTATATTCAACAATTTACAAGCATGTCTGGCATTTATAGATGAACTCTGCTGTTTGTTACATATTACATTAAAGAAGAATTCTGAACCAACATATAAAAATGTCAAACTAACACAGCATTTTTCTTTGATCTTCTTTTTTGTTAAAATGAATTATTGATAGCCTTTTTCATGGCTGGCAGGAGAGATTTCTGATTTTTATTTGCGTATTAGATCAAATCTCCTATTCCTTCTGTAGGCAGAGCTCTTTACAACAATATCTAGATGTGATACTTGCAATTACAGAGCTCAGATTCTTGCTCGCGGGGAATGTTCTCCCCACCCATCCCTTGTTGCTGTGATTTCTTAAGCTGATATTTTCATTGGAAGTCTTTAAACAAATACATAACCCACCCTGGAGCCGGTGGTCAGGACGAGGGTGTGATGGTTTTGTGTGGGCCCACAGACCACACTGGTGGGGATCCAGCTCCATAGAGGCATCTGAGCTGTTTTACCCAGGATCTGCAGAGAAAAGCCTGCTCAGCTTCCAGCCACGTGGCTTTGGAAGGTGTTTTGCCACAGCAAGGTCAGATTTATGCTGCGTTTCAGAATGGCCAGGTGGGGAGAGGGTATGTACAGTTCTTGGGGTTTTGGTGGCACCAGGGGATAACAAGGTCTCTGTTAGCCATTGTCCCCTGTTAGGGACATCAGCAGATCTTTGGTCCCCACAAAGGCTTTCAGCTGCTCTGAGTTTCATGGCTCGAAAAACTCTTTACTTTTCAGACATCACCCCAATTACAGTTCTGGCAGTTTTGTGTTTCATAAGGGTCTGCCTCACCCTGGTACCTGGCACAACCCAAACCCACGTGCTGCCCTCTGCTTACAAATGCAGAAGTGATTTTGTTTTATTTTCAGGTCAAAAGCCTCTGTCAGAGTAATGGAGGTAACAAAGCTTCTTCCTCATGGTCTCCTTTCATCCTGTTTAGAATTTTTAATTGCTTCCAAAAGGCACTGTTTTTGAGTTTGACAGTTTTGTTGGGGCTCTTCCTCCGTTGTCTCTGGGTTTACTCAGGTGCAAGGAAGGGGGGTGCGAGATGTGGCCATTGGGCTCATGAAAGGATGGATTAAAATTTTCTTGCTTGGTTTTAGTCAGAATAAATTGATCGGGAGGGTGGGTGAGGGTGGCCCTAGGCAGAGTGCTGTAAGGAGGGCAGAGGGACACACTTACCTTCTCACACTCCCCCATCCCCAGGTGTGCAGCCCATTATAGATCTGGGAAGCATAGTTCCTTTCCCTCCCTGTGATTTTGGGAGAGAGGACCAGTGGTCCTTGCCTTTCTGTACTGCCATGGGGATGCAGAGCCTGTGAGTGCCTTTCTCTGCCTTCTGCTGTCTCTCAGCCAGCAGGTCTGCCCACTTTCTTCATGCTGAAATCAGATTTTCTCTCTCTGTTCCGCTGACCCACTTTAGGCTCTTTGAAGACACAACGGAGCTCCCCGGTGGCTGCAGCTCTGCCTTCAGGGGACATGGACAGCCAGTGGAGCTGTGCGGACGAAATGGCAGGGGCACTCCCAAAACCTGTGGGAGGAGGGTGGTTTTGGAGGTGCAGACCCCTTGATTTGCTCCCCTGTATTTGGTCACATGTTTTTCTCTCTTAACTGCTGCCTAGGGTACGTTTTAAAAAAAAAACAACAACAACATAAAAAAAGCTCTTTACTGAAAAGACACTGCATGCTGGAGCTGTCTGCAGCAGGGTTTCAGACACACGCGCTCACGCTTCATGCCTTAATAGCACCTGACATAACCTGGTCATAGGCACGAGCAAGGCACAGCTCATCCATCCCCCACCGCCGCTCTGTCCCCACTCCCGTCCCCGGTATGTAGGGCATCCTATATCCCAGGCAGCATCCCCTGCCTGAATCCCTCCAGCAGCCCGGGAAGCCTTCCCCACCTCCCCATCTTGTCTTGGGGTCTCAGTTTCACATTCAGCTGCTGAATTTGGGGTGAGCATGGCTCTTTCTCAGTGTGTGGGTGGGGATGCCGGCTTTGCTCCAACTGCACAGGGATGATTGCAGTTCTGCGGTAGTAATTATGTGAGCCCGGCCGAGGAGTGATGGTAGGAGAGAGGATCTGCATGGCGAGATGACTCAGGGGTGAGATGACGCAAGTCTGTGGCCTGACTTTCTCTTTGCAGGCTGCCGAAACATCCCTCCAAAAAGCCGGTGCCTAGGTTGGGGAATGATTTATGACATGGCTGTGAGTCTCCATTCTCTCTGCTTGGCACTGGCCCTGCTTTCTACTGTGAGAGTCTCCAGAAAAAACATAAGACCATTTGTTTTCACTGTTTTTGTTAGTAGTTAGTGATTTCCCACCTGGCTGGAGGATCTCAGGTGGTGTAGGGAGAAACTAAGAACCTGTCTTCATGGGATGCTGTTCAGGATGAATTCCCTGTCAGTTGACCTTTGGGAACTTTTATTACAAATCAGTTTTATTTCCTTCTGTGTCCCTTTGACCAAGAACAGCAATTTTGTTTTGCATTCAAATTTTCTTTAACCTGGACGAATGTTCCTCTGTAGACATGCTGTGGGGTGTCAGAGAATCTGCATCTGTGCAAAGCTGGGCCGGTGCTCTGGCAGCAAAGCCACTGTTGACTGACCCTCCCTGGCCCTTTGGCACAGGAGACAGTAGCTCGCGTTTCATGACTTCTGTGTGGCTGGTGAATTCAACTGTGCAGCTGCCCTTCTGGTAACACTGGTAGTGTCAGCCTTCTGTACAGTTGCTTGTTCTGTGTTTGTGATGCAGAGACATTAACAGTCTGTCCCTCCTTTTCTCCGAAATTCTTCTTTAGATCCAGCTACTCAGCCCTATAAGGAAGAGCACAGAAAGATGGATTTATGGGCTATCTGCCTGCTGCCTGGCAGGTAGAGACTGGCTTGTTCCAGCCTGGGGGTATTTCCCATATGTGCACTTTGCTGTTCTGGCTCTGCGTAAGGACAGTTGTATGCAGGTTTTGCCCTGTAGGAGATGCCAACACTGTGTATCAGAGCAAAAAGTGCTTCAGTATCTGTTCTGCAGATAGGGTGTATTGTGTTTTTGTAACCTCTCTTGTTGCCTGTCCCTTTTTTCCTTGTAAATTTTCATGGGGGCTACACTTAGCGCTGAACCTCTTTCCTCTAAATCCCATTGCTGGTTTCCTCATGTAGCTTTATTATTTAGTTAGAAAACAGGTAACTTCTGAAAATGAGTAAAAATTGCATTTGGTAAAAGTGGGTACTTTTACAGAGACATTATTGTCTCTGGGAAGTTTTCCCACTCTGGTTATTTTGGTCCTGGCTCCCTGGGGCAAAGCTGCTGATGGGGCTGAGCTGTTCCCTGGGCGCCTGGCACTTCAGGGTGCACACATGCACACACAGAGGCTCTGCAGCAGACCCCTGGGTTCATTTTCCTCTTGAGATAGCTCGAAGATTTAAGCTTTGCAATGCAGGCAAGTGCAAAACCCCTTCTCCACACACATGGTAGTAATGCCTTATGTACATTTATAGAAAGGGTTGGTATTTTTCCTTTTGGTATTAAATTATTGGAAGAAAGGTATAGAAGAGTTCCTAAAATGCAGTTCTCCTCTCCTCTCCTCTCCTCTCCTCTCCTCTCCTCTCCTCTCCTCTCCTCTCCTCTCCTCTCCTCTCCTCTCCTCTCCTCCCCTCCCCTCTCCTCTCCTCTCCTCTCCTCTCCTCTCCTCTCCTCTCCTCTCCTCCCCTCCCCCTCCCCTCTTCCTCGCCTCTCCCTCTCCTTCTCCTCTCCTTTCTCCTCCGCTGTCTAATAACTCAGAGTGATGTGGACACGGGACTGTCATTTTTTGGATGGTCATACTCCTGTGAGGTAGGCACAGATCATGGAAAACACTCTCCACCGTCACACTGCTGCATTTGTGGGATTGTCAGTGGGTTTTGTGTGTTTCTTGGACACTGGTTTGTGAGTTTGTGCTTGCCACTTGGGCCTAAGGCTGAACATCACAGGCAAGACACTGCATCATTTTTGCACTGATCCTGGACAAACTCCAGCAGAGCCAAGCCCTGACACCAGGTGCTTCCAGTGCCTCCACAGCAGGATAAAGGACAGCAGGAGCAGCTCAGTGTTTATGTCAGTAATATAGTGGTTTAATTTTTAACAATGTCTCCAAGAATTAGCTGTGTGTATTTTTTTCCCTGTGCAATAGATCACTTGTTGGAGGCAAAGGCTCGATTTCTTGCAAGGTGGTTTTTTTGTGATATTATTAATTTAATAAGTATACAGGTGTCAGGGTTTGTGCTCATCTGACCAAATACCAGTGTTCCCAGATTTGCTCTTGCATTCAGTGCATAAAAACTGGCAGCGCTTTGGGCAGTTCAGGTAGCCTTCAAGTAGAAAAATCTGATGAATTGTTCCTTAAAGAAGCCAGCTTTCTGTGGTAGCTAAAATGCGCATTCAGATATATAATATAGGCAATGGAGGTGAGTTGAAATTAATCCAGTCTTTAGTTCCTATAGTGACAAAATATCTAGATAACTTAATAGCAGGTTGCCCCAAGATGGCACTCTGTGTGCACATCATGTTAAAGTAATATTATGATTGGAAAAGGCCGTCTTCGCTAGCTAAAACACTGCATACTTCTGGGGAAGTAAAGAAGGAGTAAGCAGAGGTAACAACCATGCACGTGAGTATTGCTACACAGTCCTTGACTGATGGTCAATGAGGGCAGCAACAGTGTTGACAGAGGTGACACAGGCAAAGCTAGGAGGTATATGGCTGAAAATGAGCTAGCGGTCGGCACCCAGAACATAACCTAATATGTTTTTATCCTTTTATATGTTTTCGTGTATTGGTAAGGCGGTGTAATTCCCAGATATTAATACTACTTTATGCAATTGTTTTGCTGTTCTTTTAGTGTATGGTGTACAATGCAGGGCATACTCCTGACAGGGAAAAATGTTGCACTCTAAACAAAACCTGACTGCTGAGGAAGCGGAGTTTCCAAGTGGTAGGTCCAAAATAATAAAAACCTTCCCATTCCTGTGTTAGAGGAAAAAATGCTGAAGGACTCAAAAAAGTGATAGGATAGAAGGAAAAATATGGTACCTTAACTTTATGTTACAGATACATTTTGGAATTCTTAAGATCAAGGGGATTAACCAAATGTACGTTTTAATGAACAGAAGCTTGTCAAATACATGTTTAACTTTATTTGGTGTCTTAAGTTGCATGTGAGGGGCTTTTATGCTCCTTGCAGAGTAATCTTTATGGTTCTGCTTTATTGACTTCTCTTGTCTGGCTGGAAAACTGAAAAAGAAAATTTTAAAATAATTAAACTTTTCTCCTTATCCACTTTCTCTGTAGCTGTCATCTATAATTCTTTAATGATCTACATGCTTTGAATAAACCATATATTTTAAAATGGTTTGAAGAAGGAAAAAAAGACCCTTCCTAGTTTTGCGTTGTATTTTTATAATAATTTCTATTAGTCTATGACTGTAAATTTTTCTCCAGTTCGGAACTTTCTGTAATGGAATGAGATAAAATCTAATTCTGCCCTTCACATACTCCATGGGCCAAATCAATCCTTCATTTAATTGCATTAAGCAGGTTTTGCAGAGATAGGAGTGATTTATAGGAAGCACTTGGCCCCAAACCCTTTTCAAAGTGACTGGCAAATTAGGTACGGTACAGGCGCGTGGAGATGGACCCTACTGCAGCCTTCCTCATATGGGTGGAAAATGAAACCTTGAACAGCAGCACCTTTTCTGGAGAATAAGGGACGTTAGCCAAAGGTGCTGCTGCTCTGTCGAGTGCTGTTGGTTTGCTCAGGATGCTCACCCAACTCTGCCTTCACATGTCACCCAAAGGATGCTGGCTGCACTGATGCAGACACTGATTGCATTGCTCCACAGCTTTGACAGGGTGCATTAACCTGAAATTTGATGTGGCATGACAAGAC
Organism: Falco naumanni; assembly: GCF_017639655.2. Taxonomy (NCBI): domain Eukaryota; kingdom Metazoa; phylum Chordata; class Aves; order Falconiformes; family Falconidae; genus Falco; species Falco naumanni. The sequence continues at coordinate 74,261,659 of NC_054080.1, forward strand.
ACCAACTTCTTCTCCAGCAGCGAGACTGTTCACGTGCAGTACAGTCTGCCAAAGTCTCCTAGGACATTTGAGTCGTATCCATGCATAATGGCCTTATGCAGTTAAGTAGAGCACACTGGCTAAGATGAAAGTCAAATTTAAGAGCAGGCTTGTTTTCCTCTCCCCACCCCCACCCCCCCTTGCCACTTTCACCACCGCAGTGGGATGTCTTCCTGCTTCCCCATCACTCCCCAAAACACACAAGCCCTCCTCCCTGCACGGTGTAACTAATCTGGTTTGCTGACTGAGCTCTGCTGGGGCCTTTAAAGTGATGCCAGCTACTACGTACTAAATGTAGCATGGCAGCATTTCAGAGTGAAGCTAAAAACCCAAATCCAATAAGCAAGGAAATAACCATAAAGATGAAGCCCTGGTTTCCATTCTGTCAGCTCCCTGCCTGATGGGGCAGCTTTGCACTAAAAGTTGGCCATGGACCATACGTTAGAAGTATGAAGACTTCTTTTTTACCTCTTTAAGCTCAAATCTATGAATAGATGCTTTTTTTTTTTTTTTTTTTTTTGATCTTCTAGGAAAATCACATTATTTTCAGGGATGAGCTTTCAGGCAGTTTGGATTCCTTTTTCTCTCTGCTGGGATTAGCAAACAGCAGCAAAACTCACACTTCTCTTTCTAAATCCCTGTTCAAAAGGGAAGGGAGGTTGCCCAAACTCAGGTTTTGTTCTGCTGAGGTTTAACTGAAAGACAGTTTCAGTGAGGGGGTTCTGATCATGCAAGGTACTGGCTTTCATGAAAATTAGCAGAATGATTTTGAAAAATATATTTGCATTTCAAGCAAAAGTAGATTAGTAAGACTTCTATGGTAAAAATGTTTTGTAAAGAAAACGGGTTGAATGATTTCTTATTTGTTTAGTTTGTGAGGAGAAGAGGACTTGGGGAAAAAAAAAGCAAAAAACCTCACAGAACACAGCTACTGAACATCATGTGGGAGGTACATGACGTAACCCCAAAAAACCCCACCCAAGGCATGGGGGAATCCATCCATGGTGCCGGGAATGGGTGCTGGAAGCAGACAGATGCTTGCTTTCGGAGAAGAAGGGAATGGGTGCTGGAAGCGCTGCGGTCCTTCAAAATGGCAGAGCAATATTTTTCTTTTGCTAGGGCATCCCAAGGGAAAACATTCTTACAAGGTTTCATCAGGCCAATTTTCATTTTATTTTATTTTTGTTGAACAAAGAAATCAGGAAAATTTCCAGTGTGAGGAGGATTAAGTGTGGATAATCCATTTTTGTGACTCATTCTGATAAGAAAAGAGCTCATCAGCTCCCTGTAGCCTTGCATCTGAAGACAGATTGCACAAAATATGTCTCTGCATTTTTAGGACCCCGAGACAGCATCTTGCAAGCAGATAAAACCAAATAAAACCTGACAAACCATCTTTGTACTGGAGAGATGAAAAGGAAGATGCAGATAGTTTCTGCTGGAGGATTTGAATATGAAGCTATGAGGAAAGACATTGAGTTATAACTTAAACTCTCAATGTTCTCTTAAACATGAAGGATCTCAGTTAATTAAAAGTTATTGCATAACTGCTGCTGGGGAGTGAAAAGTTTATTTTTAATTATGCTGCCTTACATAATGGTTACATGATGACAGAGGCAGCATGATGAAGTGATAGAGAATGAAGTATACCTTTTTTAATACACCAAAATTAAAAGGAGAGGTGTTGATGCATTCATTCATCCTTGGCTTGTACCACTCGCCTGGATCTGTTTCATGGCCTGTGCTTCAGCTTTCAGCTTTTGAGGGCAGTATCACATTGTTCCGTACTTGTACAACCCACAACTGTGATGACGACTTCTTGAACATGGTGTTCATCAAGATAATAAATGCTTTTGTCCACTTTCAGCTTCTCCTTTGATCTTGAAGTGTTTTGGCCAGCAGACCGCTACACATGCATCTGTAACTAATATGGCAACAAATCACTTCTACAATTTACTATAATTGTGGAAAACCTATTCAAGATGGATGTTTTCTTAAGTAATTTATTTAACAGTGGTTATAAAACTGTATTTTCTGCCTTGATACAATAAACTGTTGGCTTTAAAAGCTGAGCATGCAACAGGACAATTAAGTCTGTTGTTTTTAACAGGACAGAGTATCTAAAGAAGAGTTGTTAACACAGAAAAGGAAGGTGAGATGGATGGGATGGGAACTAAATTCCTGTGCTTATAATGTAGTAAAAGGGAAACTTCTTTTTTTGTTTCACTTAAAAATATGTCCTATGGAATACCCCCTTCTCTTCTTGGAAGTCTCTGTGTGTCTACTTTTTATTTACAGGTGTTGGAGGGGTGTCAATGTGGTACTTTGGGTCATTAGAAAAACTTGCCCTCCTCCTGCATGCTTGGGGGATGGGGACTGCCAGCGGCAGCTGGGCTTTGTGCTGGTCCTCAGCCCCATCATCCCTTGGTCCCTTGTGGGGACACGTCCCTTGTGGTCTCTTGGTGGGGGATACGGTGGGACCCTAATAGCTGAAATGGTGTGTTCTGAAGTGTGGTGTTCAATGTATCTACCCAGAATACTCTTCTGGAGTAGCCACCACCAGCTGATCAAGCCAAAGATAGAACAAGCCACAAAAGCAGCAGCTTGTAGAATGGTCCTGGCTTGACCCTTGTTACACTTCAAAAGGCTTGTTTCTAGCCATGAGCAAGCCACTGTCCATTTGCTTTTGCTTTGTCAAGCGGCTTTCCTGCAAAAGGACTCCTGATGATCATGATTATTGTTGAGCTGGCCTATATTGTGAAGGGTTTTTAAGCTAAATGATGATAGACACTTGTAATAGCTCCAAGGAGATCTGGTGTGAGGCTCTTCTGCTCTGTGGCCTCCATCTGCCCTTCCCCCTCTCCAAATTCTGTAATTTCTGTAAGTAACCAAGACTTTCTTGAGTTACAGAGGAAAAGCTGGACTTGATTTACAAGCTGACTTAATGCGGCTTTCATCAGGAACTCCCGGCTATTGTGTGTTTCTGGCAAAGTCTTGTTAGAGGTTTAGAGCTTGCTTTGTGAATGCGTTTATTAATTAATGTCTGTCTGCCTTTCATGGCTTTGTTTTTTGGTTTTTCTTTTTTTTTTTTTTAATGGAAGCCATCACAAGGGATTTAATTGTAGTGATTCTTTTGTCTTAAATGTATTTGTCAGCAAACGCATATGACATTGAATGGATGTAAAGATTAATAATGTCAGGTCCTTTCAATAACAGGGAATTAATGCAAAGAAGATCTGCAATACCAGGTTGTATTTGCGAGGTCAGACATACAAAGATCCTTGTCTGAGATACATGAAATCTTATAGCTTGGGGCTGAATTTTGGGGGGATGATGTGACTTTCTAACTATTTGTGATGTTATATATGAACATGCTTTCATCCTGTCATTTGATGGGGCAGCTAACACTCAGAGCAGTACCGTGTGCCCAGTGTTAACATGCACCTGCGTGGGCAGCAGGCTTGCCAGCCTTTCTTTCCATGCTTTTCCATCTATCTTCAACTGTCACCAAAGTATGGCAAACAGAAAAGAAGAATGTCCCTTTGTGAGCTTCTACTGTGAGTTTGCGCTTCTTAAGGTCCTTCTGAAGGACTTCATTAAATTCTCTTCAGATAGCTGGAAAAAGTAGGACGGGAAGGCAGGGTGTCAGGTGTTCTCCAAACCAGTCTGATTTCTCGTGGCCAGGTTAGGTACTGGAAACCCTTAACTGGGATAAAGATGCCTGTATGATTTTGAGTGCTAAAATCCCGGATCCTTGTTTTGGCAAGGAGTGTACTGTAGTACTGGAGATACACTGTGTTCTGTTTATCATAGTTTTGCTTAAATATTGTGGTGAAGTATGTGCCAATTGTGAAACTAAAAGGAGAGAATGGGGAGGTGCTGAGGTCAGCATCGGTATTGGTGTTGGGGAAAGGTCTTGATGGGAGTAATGGTTCAGCTCCACGTCCTCAGGCTCCAGAAATACGTTAGCAGGGGAGAGGACACAGAGCAACTGCAGCAAACAGCAAATCAACCCATCCAGTGATGTACCCCAGGAATACATAATGCGGTGCATTTGGATATGATGTTAGATAAAAGAGTGCAAAGAGCAAATACTGTTGAGCCCTGACAAACCCTGTCAATTGGCCAGCACACCAGAACCATCACCTCCTCAAAGGCACTTAAAACTTTTCTTCCCTTTTTGTGAGTTAGTTGACTTTCCACAGCAGCAAGAAAAGAGTAAGACTTCTGTTTTAAACTCTGGCTTACTAAGCTCAGCCCTGAAAATTAAAATCTGGCTGTGACGGGGATGCATTGGCTTTTGCTGTACAATTCTTCAGGAGAAGAGCCACTCATTCTCACAGCGGGTTTCTATGGGGTTTGTCTGAAAACAGCCTTGCTGCTGTTGCCCTGCATGTGTGTGTGTGTCCCGGGGGCAGGTAGTGCTCTGTGTCCTGCTTTGTGCCTTGCCTTGCTGGCATGTCATGTGGGAGGTTTGTAAGTTTTAGATGGAATAGAAACCAAGACAAGGTAGAACTCAGGTTCATTTGAGAGGCCTTGTCAGGGTGCATTGCTTATCTTTAATGGTCTGTTGTAGCATGTGAAAGCCCCTTTTCTTAGGGGTAGGAGACCTTTTATGGGATGGGAGTTGACCAGTGATTTATTAATTTGTTTTCCTAACTCATGAGTTTCCTCTCCCCGTAAATGTAACCAGAAAGGAGGCGGCATCATTTGGCAAAGGAACATTTAGGTTAAGTTTCATTTTGCCGGAAATGTTTTTCCTTAGTTGTTAAAAACAGATTGAGGTTTTTGACAGCACAATGTGATGTCCAGCCCATGTGTGGGTGGCAGGGAAGACTTAGTAGGGGGTTGCCAGATGTTTTTCTCTGCCTTAGGGAATTTCTTTAAAAATGTGCACCCTTGTGATGCACTCTGCTGCTGTACAAACTGCAGAAATTTAGATGGATCCTAAACATATATGCTGCCTGTGGACACTGAGCCAGCACTTACATACATCAGGAGCTCAGTAGGAAGCCAGGAGATCTTCTCATTTCATTTGGAGATCCAGGACCAGACGAGTCTCCGAGTCATCATCTCTGATGCATTGCTACCACAAATGATTCGAGTTCAATGTAGGTCTGTAACCAAGGTAATGGCACTTGTGCTCACTGTTGGTGCTTGGTTGTCATGTTTCAGTCATGGATTTTCTTGCCTTTGATGGTACTATGGGAACGGTTGTCTCTGGCTGAATTATATGAACCCTCCCAAGCCTGGTTGCTTGGGGATTGGAAGTGTCTGCTTTGCTCTTGAAATCAGAGCAGAAACTTTTCTTCCACTGCTGTTTGTTTTACCCATGCCTAGCTGCCTTAAGGTGGGTATTGAGTGTAGCTATGTGAATATCTCTTTTCCTGCACTTGGCTTTGGGGTCAGTATAGAAAAAATATCTGTGACCTTGATGAGGTCACAGCATTCAATAGGAGTGCTCTCAGGCATCGGGGGGAGTTGTGTCTGTTTTCTGCGGGGTATGTATTTTTGCTCCAAGGAAGCATATAGACCAGAAATTCAACAAAATGTAGGACCAGAGGGATATTGGGAATTGTGGGATCCAACTGCTCATCCTGGAGCAGGACCAAAATACTTAGGCCATCTCTGATGGATGTATCCTAGCTTACTTAACCTGCTCTTTTACAAACCTAAGGGGAGGACATTACACAATATCTTTTACTAGATTGTTCTTATGTGCCCTGTCCTTGCAGCTTTTTTCTGATGTGTAGCCTAAATGTTCCTTGCTGGCAATTAAGCTGATTAATTTTTGGTTTACTCTCAATGGGTATGGAGTACAATTGACTGTTGTCCTTTTTATAACCTTACACAGCTCTGAAGATGTTTACTGTGTTCAGAGCTTTGTTTCTGAGAATAAATGATTTTTTTTCTTCTAGCTTTTCCTCAGAGGGACACACAGCCTTGCAGTAAAATATCCACAATCTGGAATATTTCTGTTGGTCACCTAGTAGGTTGTCTTGGAAGTTTTATTACTGTATACAGTGGGATGATTAATGGAAAAATGCTGGTTAAATCTGTGATGGCTATCTTTATTTCTAAAAACTTTATTCTTTCTGAACCTTTTTCTAAAGATGACTTTACCAGATATGAGTATGCATGTACGCAAAAAAACCCCATAATCTTCTGTAAGACAAAACATTAATGAAGCTCCAGTTCTTCTTTCTTCCTTTCAAAATCTAAAATGCAAAGGTTCAGGTATCTTAAATCCCTGCTGCAGATATTGTGCATCTTCCAGAATACCACAGGGCAACTTTCTAAATGTTGGGGCAACAAGAGCTGGGGTTGCTGTGTAGATTTGAATGACTTCAGGCTATTTCCTTGCAGCTGAATATTTGGCTGTGTGGGTGGGTCTTCTAGTTACTCTCTCCTAAAAGCAATGAAAAAACAGGGGGGAAAAAACCCACCAAGCAAATTCTAGTTCCAAATTTATTCAACAGATCACAGCTTCCATACCACAGATACAGACTATCTCAGTAATATTTCCAACAAAGAAAGGAGGCAGCGCCACAGACCTGCAATTAATATTTCACTTCAGCAAAATATTATGATATAGCTGTGCCGATTCTCCGTATGTACAAAATCAGCATTTTTTCAAGCATTATTTTGCACTCTAGTTTCTTGGGAGAAATCTTGCAGCAGAAACTGGTAGTTAGTTTATAAAAAGCACAGTCGGTACTGCGTGGAAGGATATTTGTGCTGTGCGATGTGGTGTGGTGTATCCTCTCTTCAAATTATAGACAAAGTTAATTGCAAGTCCCATGCCAAGCTGCAGCCAGCTCAATCTTGGTCGGCATCCTGTGCTACGCACCCCAGAGCTTGGGCTGCTGGTATGAAAAACACGGGGAGGGCATCTGCCTGCCTGGACTGCTGCTCTTGCTCCCCGTGGAGCGGTTCTGGGCACCGCAGTGGAAGGATGCACTGGTCCCTTGGGGGTGTCTGTGTCAACAGGGTGAAAACGCTCCAAGTAGCCGTGCTGCGTGGCTCTGGGTCTGGCCAAGCAAAAGTGTACAGGCAGGATCTTCTGCTCCAGCTAGGACAGGTTAACTGGCTTGGGTATAATGAAGGGAAGCCTAACCTGAGGATGTACATGTGTAGAAGGCAGGGGCTTTTGGTTTCTTTTAACCATTTTCCCAAAAAATCTTTTAGGGGCTTTGTAGCAGACAGTAAGCACATAGTTGAAGAAGGCTGATAGGCACTGCCTTGCTTGATATAAGTGCCTGCCAAAGCCATACAGTTGGGACAATAGCTTATATGCAGAGAATAACGCATCTGCATATGAGCCAAAGTGCTTTGTATATTAGGGTTTCTGATGCCCAGAGGTTCTGGGAGAAAGCTTGATAACAGCTGGCATGCTCACAGTTTTGGGTGAGGACATCTGTTAAATATAAGGTCTGAACTCTGGATAATGAAAGCAGAAAACCTTCAATATCTGTCAAGAGGTGCTCAGTGCATTGACTTAGCTTTGCATTCCCACATCTTTAGAAATGTGAAATTGTACTTTATCAATCCAGGTGGGGTTTTTTTTTCTGTTTTATCTCTACCTGTTTCCATCACTATCATATCATGAATGCCACCAGGTGCAGATGATCATCAAACCACCATCACATCCCCATCTGTGCAGCAGTGCTCCCTCCCCTGTGTTGGGGTCCCAAGGGGAATTGCTTTGCATGCATGCAGTTCATTTAGGGAAGTACTTGGGATCTTCAGACCAACTGGGAATTGAAGTTTTTTCTCTCCGTGGTTACCACCAGTTTCTGTCAACCAACTCAATGCAAATCACTGTCTTTCATGTGAAGACACATTTTTTGGAGAAATAACTGGTAAGAAAACAGAGCTGCTGTGCATTTAGAGACAAGATGTGTGTTAACTAAATCATTAATTCTAGAGAAGTTGTTTACTTAAGATGGCACTCAGGCTGCCTTCACCCTGGCCAGCTATGGTTTCCTACCAAACCCCAGGACTCTGCCTGGAATTTCTTTTTTTGTGAAGTAATCCTTGCAAATCCTCATCTCAAATTGCAATTTTCTGTTTCCCTAGTTTCCCTGATTTTGCTAAATCCGGGTATCCTTGATATCCTTATCCTCAGCCTCAGGATATTATATCTTCCCTGTGTCTCAGCCAATTCCCTATGCTCTAATCTTTAATTCTGAGGTTGTTTTTTCTTTAGCCTGTGGTTTTGCATTAGTTAATCTCGGTTCTGCACATGACTGGTTTATCTTGCAGTACAATTTTAATTTGGATCAAGAGCGAGCACACTGTTGCTTCTGCTGAATTAGCATAGATGCTATGTTAAGTTGTTCTCTGGCAGTCTTGAGAGAGGACAGCTCTTGTGTGCTCTGCTCTGGCACCCAACGTGCTGTGAGTTGCCCACTGATTGTCGTCTTCTCCACTGGTGCAGAGCCAACTCTGGCAGCTCTTCTTTTTGGCACAGGGGATGTGCTGTTAGAAATGCAGCAGTGACTATGGGGAATTATAGACTGATGCAATTTAGGACAGTTCAGAAATTCTCCAGAATTGTGTTGGGAAATTGGTTGGGTTAAACTTGGCACAGAAAAGCACCCATTATATGAGCGTGGGGCTCTCCCCGTGCAGCTGAACACCCCAATGAGTAACACTTAAGATGTTTCCTTCATTTCTGTATTCATATACAATATTTTCAGCCACTGTCCAGGCAGTCCACCAAATTCTGTTAACAGTGTGATCCTAAGGGGATTAACTAATGACTTTCCATACTGATTGGGGAATGACTTTTTGGAAAGTGAGAGCTCAGCAGAAAACAATCCTGGCAATTACTGTCTGCTCATGTCAATACTGGAAGTGCTGCAGAGCAGCTCCGTGAATGAAATGGCTTAACTTCACAAATTAAGTCTGTCTCCCTAACCTCCCTTCAGACTCTCTTACTCTTGTTTGATACAAGAATATAGGTTATGCTCCAAATGCTTTGGGGGTGAGTGGTTGTAACCTCTCTGAATGGCTTCTTGCTCTGCTTGCTGTGAGAACCCTGTGTTCTGTTGGCATTTTGGATGCAGTTGAGCCCTGCAATGGCTGGTGGCACATTCGTGTCCTCCCCAGGCTGTGCAGCTCTGTCTCCTCTGCACTGGTCGTGATGTTTGGTATGCTACTGAAAACAGCCAAAAAGTTTTCTGACTCTGGAGATGTGAATCTCATCCCTGGGCAGCTTACCCTGGGGCTGGGGAGGCAGTGCTGCTGTCAGGGAGGTGGCTGCGATGTCCTCCTCGCTGTCAGGACCTGGCTGCTGGACCAGTGGAGATGTATTCCCTAGCCATGGTCAGCCGAAGCCTGTCTGCCCTGCAGGCAGCTTTCATGGCCCATGGTAGCCTCAGTGCTCTGTGATGGAAGGTGATGCTGTCAGGTTAGGATGGAGGAACAGAGATGGGAATTTCAGAGGGAAAATTCAGCCTTGCTCTAGTGCCTTCTTCTAAGCTCCTGCTGTCAAGAGGGCAACCCAGTGCCTAGGCTTGGTGGGATGCTGCTGGAGGGGATGCAGAGCAACCCAGCTTTTGTGCAGGATGAGTGAGGATGCTGGCATGATTAAATTCACCTTCTGGCCCTTTCATTTTTTAACAGGAAATTCTCAACATCCAAAATCCCAGTAAAAGAAGGGATTTCAGGCATCCAAACCCAGTACAGGCACCACTGGTGTCATGGATGCCTTCCTGAACATGTGGGTTCAAGTAATGAGGAAGACTTTAAGCAGATCCATGTATGAAGAGCTGGAGACAAGGGGACAAATAGTCGCATATGTAGACCCTCGCAGCTCAGAATAGCGCAGAAAGAGAGCAAGTTTCCAACCAGGCTTTTGATCTCTCTTCCAGAACCTCACATTGACTCTTTGTGAAGGAGACAGTTACGCTACAACAACTTTGAGGAAAAACAAAAATACACCCAAGAAGGGACTTGGACCATACCAATATGTAGGGCTTCATTCCCTCATGGAGGCAGGGAAGGACGTCCAGCCCAAGCTTCCTGGCATTTGTAGTATTTTTTACTTTTTCTAAGCACTGGTTTTGCTAACAAGACAACAGGTAAAAGATGTGTTTGCAGCTGCATCTGCAACTGCACCCTTCAGTCATTGTTAAATAAAAAATGCATTGTTATGCATAATTACTTAGCATTTTACCATTTCTTTTATGCTCCCAGTAGTCTGGTTTGAGAGCCAAAGCACATCGCTGAAATCTCTTCTTGAGGCTCTTCTGAGGCACTGAAATTTGGCTAACTGCTCTGTGCTGTTTCTTTTACCCCCGATGCTTGATGCTTGTAGCGTTGTTTGATGTAAGTAACAATACTGGCCTGCATGCCACACTTTGCCTTCTGATAGATGGAGTTTATAACAGACATCTTTAACAAATAATTAGCAAGAGGAAAAAATGCAGATATGCAGTATATTGGAGCTAAATCTAGTGGCCATGCTCTGCTTCCAACAACTGTTGGACAAGTCTTAAGCAGTGTTAGTCAGCTTGGTTATAAAGAACAGCTTAAAACTGGAAGTGTTGGGTAGATCCTGATGGTGATTTCAGAGAATCATATGATTAAGAAAATTCTTCTTATGCTTGTTTTTACTGATATGTATTGCTTTAGAGATTGGCATGTACAAGTACGCCCTTCAAGTGGGAGTAAGCTCACCTTTGCCATAGCTGCTTGCATCCCCCTTCCCCACTGTCACAGACACCCTTCCTTGCTGAGGATCACACCTTTCCTGGGTTTCAGGGAGATTTGTTTATCTGAAATGCAATTATATTTCTTCTTTGTTTTGGTAACTGTACTTTTCCCATTCATGTTCACCTGCAAATACAAAAGTCAAGAGCTTTTAATGTAAACTCTTTCTTCCTCTTCCTCAGAAAAAAAAAAAAAAAAAAAAAAGAAATAGTGTCATATCTTTCTCTGGACAACCAATAGCATGTGTTAGGAGCATGCAAACCCGGGAGTTTATATTGCAAACTGATTTGCAGCCTTTGAGTACAGAGACCATTGCCAGCTGTTGGCTGCAATAAAGTGCTATTGTGTCCCCACATTGGGAGCCCACTGTCATCTCCAGTGATGCTGTGAATGGTGCCAAGCGCATCCCCTTACATCCTGCCTCGGGGAGGGGACACCCCTCCTGGCTGTCCCCAGGAGCAAGTCCCCACCGCTGCCACTTATCTTCCCACAGCCCTGGCTGAGCAGAGGCACCTTGTAGGCCGCCCCTTTCCCTGTGCTCCTTGTTGCTCAGCTGCTTTTGTCCTTCTCTGGTCCAGGGACAGGCTCTGCTGCCTTACGGCTTTCAGTGTTGTATGTATTCCTCCAGGTGTTTGGGTTGCTTACCTCACACGTTTTAACAGGCTGTGAGTCATCACCAGTGGTCCAGAGCTCTCCTGCACCTTCAGCACGTTGAATTTTGGTCTAAATTTTACTACTTGGGCCAATTTCTTCTATTTTACTTCCTTGTCCTGATTTTGCAGATTATAAATTTAAATGAAAGGGGCTCTGATTTTCCACTCTTTGCTGCTCCTGGGCCCTTGCTGCATAGTAAGCGACCAGCTGACAAACACTGCCTGTAACATCATGCATATTCCTGCTGACATTGTTGACAGCAGAGCTCATGCATAAAAAAAACAAATGCCATAAAGCATAGGCAGCTCTGCAGACTTCTGCTCTATTTAATGCCCAAGTCAGAATATTGGTCAAAGCTCCTCGAAGAACGAGAGATGACATTTCCCCATCTGCTTGTGTGAGGGGAGGAGTTAGTCCTTTGAAAAGCAGAATAATTGGTAGAAGACAAATGAGCTGGCCAAAATACAATATGCTTCACGGGTAATTGCTTCTGAGTTGCAAATGTGTTCAGTAAGTAGGGGCTGTGTATCAACGCTGTTGGGAACAAGTGTGAAATTTTTATAATGCTGCTGGCAAAGCAGAATGATGCTTCTTTCTGACCACGAAGCAGAATAAGACAATGGTTTCATAACAGTTTTAAAATAAGGAGTAAGATGAAAGTTTTTGTGCTTCTTATCTAACCTGTCTTCTTCTGAACCGTTCCCATTTATAAAACGAGAGACCCAACAATGGGGTCTACAGCCATGATAGTCCCTTTCCATGTAGCGGTCATTCTGCTGTTGGCAAATCATAGAATGGTTTGGGTTGGAAGGGACCTTTAAAGGTCATATAATTCAACCACCCCTACAATAAACAGGAACATCTTCAACTAGATCAGGTTGAGCTCCATCCAGCCTGACCTTAAATGTCTTCAGGGATGGGGCACCTACCACCTCTCCGGGCAACCCGTTCCAGTGCTCCAACACCCTCATCGTAAGAAATGTCTTCCTTATATCTAGTCTGAATCTGCCCTCTTTTAGTTTAAAACCATTAGCCCTTGCCCTATCACTACAGGCCTTGCTAAAAAGTTTGTCCCCATCTTTATTATAAGACCCCTTGAAATGCTGCAAGGCCACCATAAGATCTCCCCAGAGCCTTCTCTTCTGCAGGCTGAACAACTCCAACTCTCTCAGCCTTTCCTCATAGGAGAAGTGTTCCATCCCTGTGATCAATTTTTTGTCCTTCCTCTGGACCCACTCCAACAGGTCCATGTCTTTCCTGTGCTGAGGACTCCAGAGCAGGACACAGTATTCCACGTAGGGTCTCACCAGAACAGAGCAGAGGGGCAGAATCGCCTCCCTGGACCTGCTGGCCACACTTCTTTTGATGCAGACCAGGATACGGTTGCCTTTCTGGGCTGTGAGTGCACTTTGTTAGCTCATGTCCAGCTTTCATCCACCAGCACCCCCCAGTCCTTCTCCACAGGGCTGCTCTCAACCCCTTCATCCCCCAGCCTGTATTGATACCAAGGGTTGCCCTGGCCCAGGTGCAGGACCTTGCGCTTGGCCTTGTTGAACCTCATGAAGTTCACATGGGTCTGCTTCCTGAAGTTGTCCAGGTCCCACTGGATGGCATCGTGTCCCTCAGGCATGTTAACCACACCACTCAGGTTGGTGTTGTCTGCAAACTTGCTGAGGGTGCACTAGATTCCACCATCTATGTCTTGATGAAGATATTAAAACAGTACAGGTCCCAGTATGGACCCCTGAGGGACAGCACTGATCTCCATCTGGAGATTGAGCCATTTATCCATTGCAAGATGTGACTTGGTGACAAGAGCTGCCTCTCAGTTTGCTAAACCGTCCTTCTGAATTCAGGGTGGAAGATCAACAGTCATGTCATCAGGTGGCATTGGCGCTCTCTGCCCACTGATGCTATGGTGAGACCATTCACCTTATTTCCTCCTCTCCATGTAAGGCCTCTTCCACTTCAGGGGAGAAGGACATCATCACCCAAGTAGGCAGAATTATGATGGTCCTTTCAGTGTTGAAGGTTCTCTACTTTTCTATCCCATGCCTCAGCATTCCGTGCAGCAGGGACCTGCAGGCCAGCTGGGCCTTGCCTTCACGTGCTTTGCAGAATCAGCCATGCCAAATACTGAAAGGATCTGATATGAAATGGAAGACGTTAGTGGGATCTATCCAAAAGGCAGGTGATCAGGGTGCAGTCCTCCTCCCCGTGAGGGACTTGAAACCGGTATGACAAATATGTCGTATTGCTTCTGGAGAACGGCCCTATTCACTGCACTTCTAGGTAAAGGACTGGCAATTTTCTTGCTGATTTTGTGAACTAAGCCTAAACCCAGTCTTCCTTTCCCATTGCTCTGCTTATGCTAAAAACATTCCCAGACAGAAACAATGTGGCCAAGATTTTGGGGTCATGTGCTTACACATGAATGGAAAACTACGTGCATAACACTTTTTAGCATTTTATTTTGACAAAGATAGACACCCCCCATCCTGCCCTTTTTTTTAAAAAAAATATTTTTTTATTTATTGCAGATCTGTATGTGAGTTTCCATATGTTTGATCCTTGATTTCTCTGCCTTTGCTGTCACTTGACTAGTTTGTTTAAATTTGATAATGCATGCTGATAGACGTGTGGATAATCTGAGCTTTGCAGCTGCCTTAGAATGCATGCAACGTCAAACCTACATGGCAAGTGATGTGCTGCTTCATCTGAAAAATCTTAATCTTTCGCTGAAGGTGCAGAATGTGATTTAGTGAGAGGGTATGGGCTGCATGTCCTGTATCCCCATTCACTTGCACAGGTTCAGGTGTTTCATGACATCCTGCCACCGGTTACGTGGAGGAGTGCAATCAACCGTCTGTGGCCACGGCTTTCCATTGCTCACCACCCAAAGCAGATTCTTTCCAGAGGTTGGTGTAGCGACAGACACACGTTTCACAGTGGTGGGCACACTAGTATTTAATATTTCCTAATATCTAATGGCACTTTGTGCCAAGCTATTTCAAATACACCTATAAAGACAATGGATTGCAACCTGTTAGATCTGCAGAAGGGTTATACCTGCGAGTTGGGCTTATTAATGCACGCACTGGGTATCCAGGCACCTGGCAGTGGCGCGTTTTTCAGCAGTAAATGTTCAAAGCAGGAATTTTAAATATTCCAGTATGGTGTTTTCTTCTGGGCAGAAGGTATTTGTACTGATCTGCCTCTGTGTGTCTATTGACTGCTGTTTGTGCTGTCGAAATGCCAGCTGGCTTCGGGCATCCACATTCAGTCCTGCACTGTGAATGAACAAGTGCTGTTTGGTTGGATCCCATAAATAGCTTTTGTTCATTCATGGAAAATACAGTAATTATAAACACGCATCGTTTAATAACTGTGTTTAATTAATGACAGGTTAGTAAATGATGCATGGAGGAGAGGTTAAAATTTACTAGAGGCTGTTGCTGTGCAGCTCTTAATTGAATTAAGTGTGTATTAAACTGGTTCTCTTCCCTGATCCCAGAGGAGCAAGCTTAGTGCACTGGAGCGTATGGATGCTATTGATTTCAGAAAGCACTGGTTAAAGGCTGTACAAAAATGCTCTGTGGCCAAAGTCCAGATTCTTCTGTGTATATAATAAGGCCAAGGAAGTGTTAGCCTAAAAAGTTAGGGAATATGCTGTTTACTTAAGGGATTCACATACCTAAAATTATTATTAGATTTCCCAAGCGGTGCTATTAAAAAAAAAAAAAAAGTCCTACACATACAATTTTAGCCTTATTTTGGAACCATTAGTTCTTTTTACAGTTCTTCTCTAGGAGACTATGTTGTCCTGTGTGTGGTTTCCTCTCATATCTATATATATCTATATATAAAAGCCTATATATATTTAGGCACACTGTCAAAACTTGTTTTTTAACTACCTGCCTGAGGCTGGTTTTTCATACTATTTGTAGAATATAGACTAAAATTTCTGCATCCCTAAATCCATCTATCTACAAAGAAAAAGGTATTCTGCAGAAAAATCTGAAGGCAAACAGCAACAGTCTTTTTTTTTTTTTTTTTTTTTCCCCAGCAGTCTGTGTCCAGCTTTATAGCAAAGAGGAAAAGTAATCCCCAGTGAAGGTTTGTAACACAGGAGATTCAAGGCAGGACCTGCTATGTCCTAGGCATTGCATGCTGGTGTTCTCTTTATTTTATAGAAACTCATTTCACATTTGCATCACTTTTGTCTTTGGCACAGGAAGGTCATGTGGACATGTGGAGTGAAGACTGTCTCCATTTGCAAATGGGAAAATTAAGGAGAACTAAGTTACAAAGTTTGCTGGAAGCTTTGGATAAACACTGCCTTTTGACATGATGGAGCAATTTTAAAAAAAAAACTTTTGGAATAAAAGCTTCTAATGGACTTTTAAATGTATTTTGAGGGTCAGCATGAAATACTGCAAAGGAACCTTTCCATGTTTTTTGTGTTCCCACCATGTTCATGTGCTCTTTTGCTACAGTGTCCTCTGGATGTTGTTTCACCTTTGCAGTTGCAACAGGTAGTTTGCTTTGAGTCTTGAGTTTTACTGACATGGCAAACTAGGGATTTGATTTGGATTTTATTATTTTCTTAAAGATGCACAACTTGGGCGCTCAGAAAAAAGCAGTTTGCATGAACTAAACGGGTCAATAGCCCAAACAAAGCTTTTTTAGAGAAAGAATTTGCTAGTATTTGTTTCACAAATACATCACATCAGAGCACAAAGTCTTATCAGAGATGTTGGATAACTGAATCCAAAAATGAGTGCAGCTTGTGCTTGGATGTTTTTTCTCCTGTTGGATAGGTTGCGGAATCAAAAATAATAGAAGATCATTAGAACAAAGCTGGGGAGCTTTCTTGGTGTTCAATATTTACATTATCATTTGGCTAAGCCCTCAGTTACAGCATTTTGTCAGCAGAAGTTTTCCCTCAAGTCCCTCGAAAAAGTTTGAATTTAGAAAGGCAGATACTGTGCAGAATTTATTTCCCATGTTTGTTAAAAACATTTTTTTCTAGTTTTACACAAAAGTGGGTCACACTAGGGTGCATTGGGTTTTTTTTTGTGGCTTACAAACAAAAATGTAATCACAGAAGGATGCATTTTAATGAAACGATTAACAGGGAGATTTGTAAAAGCATTTGGTGAATGTCAGGTTTCCAGGAAGCCAGACAGTTTGGGAAAGGGCCAGACTTTTTAAGAGATTCAATTACCTGTAATAATATTTGAAATGCATTAAGTGTCAACAAGAAAGAATAAGGTAACCTGAAAAGTAATTTACAAAGATGTATCGTGAAATATAGTGGGTTTGGAGGTCTGAAAAAATTCAAGAAGCAATGGAAGAAGTGTTTAGTGACAACTTCTGAAAAAAAGTAAGGCAAGAGAAATGAAAGATCATGGGTCTTAGTGATGTTTGTACCATCTGGGTGCAATGGGTCCTGATGCTGCTAAGGCCGGGGTGAAGGGTGAAGTTTCAACCCATGTGAAGGCTCTGCTAGTTCTTGGAGAATTTGTGTGCCTGGTTCTTAGGGTGATGCCTATGCAAGGAGATCTGATGCTTTCTGCAGGACCCATGTACTAGTTTTGCGGATGAAACGGCTGCTTTAAATATTAGTGCTAAGGCTCATGACACTGTGGCATAGTATGACACACAGCTACTTGGTTTTGTGTTGTAGGTGAGTATTTTGCCTCTGGTGTTTTCCTGGGAGAAATGTGCCTGGTGAGAACTAGAACAAACTAAAGCTACTAAATCTCGCAGCATGGTAATACTAATCTCTTTGGTGGACTCTCGAATTAATACTATTGCTCTGCTACAATATAATGCAGTTGAATGTAAATTGCTTCAAAGAAATCCTGCCGGTGTTGCTCCTTGTTACCCTACAACATTTGGGTTAAAATAATAGGGAAAAAAGGGTGGCTTAGCTTCAATGTCTGATACTGTTAGGAGTGAGTTGCTCTTCCCTGCATCAGAGAGCTTCTCACAGCTGTTGAGAGAAGTACTTAGCCCCAAAATGCAAGACTTGTATCCCCTAGGGCTGGTGAAGAAGAGGTTGTGAATAATTTGACTTGAAGTCAAGGTGGTGCTCACTGGAGCAGGAAATTAGGAGTGCTATTTTTAAATGCTGAAGAACTTATTAAAAAGCAGTAATAGTTTTCATTAGACAAAGAGCTTTGAGTTTGGGATGCTCATAATTTGAGGTAGCATCATTCATCAAGTAAGTGTTTTTTGAAGAGTGCCAAGTAGATCTGTCTTTCTGGAAGTGTTGGTGACTATCATAAAAATTAAGTAAGGGATATGAATCTTAGTGACATAAATCTTGGCATCCCAAGTATGTCTCTCTAAACTGGCAGCTGGTGTTGCCACACATTAGCATTTAGAATAAAATAAAAATGACAAATTTATCTAATGTGAGAATAAAACTAACACAGGAATTCTGCCCAGTCTGTGTCTTTTGGTCCTTTCTGTCCTTTGCTCTGTGTCTGTGATTTTCCAAGAATTTTGAAGATGAGGAAGATGCAAGCTCTCATACACCTTCCCCTTCTAACACCAGGTAGAAAATGGCCCATGGACATAGACTTGCAGCAAAGGAGGAATAATTCAGACATTAGAGAAGAAAATTCTGACCGTAAGAATGGGAGTCACTAGGAGAGGTTACCTAGAGAGGCTGGAAAATCCACATCAGTGGAAATTTTAAAAATCTTATTGTGGAGGACTCTGCACAGATGTGCTGGCTCTGTTCAACCCTATTTCAAGCAGGGAGATGGAGCAGAGGCCTGTTGAGGTACCTTCCAAACTAGGTTAGTGTGCTTTGTCTGACAGAAAGAGGGCAGTCAATGTTTGAAGACAATTGTGCAAGGTTAAAATTAAGAAAGGAGAAGTCTTACCTCCCTTTGTCCTTGCCCAAGACAGAAAAGCATGTTAATGCAAAGAATATTTGACATTAAAAAATTATGTACAACCAGAGCAGAATAAGGTCTAGATCCCCATGGCTGCAAAAAGTCTCTTTGATTTTTTTCCAGACCTTTAGGTTTCTTAGCAGCAAGTTCCCTGCCTAAGGGCTTTTCAGAGAATGGGAAGTCTAAAGCTGGCAGGTCTTGGGATTAATTTTATATTTTACTGCTGAATGTATGTCCAAGAAATGTGCTTGGAAGGTGCATGGTAATCATTGTAACACATACACAACTCTGCTGAAACACCCTGACCCTAAGCAGGTCATAAGCTTTGAGAAGTAACCTTTTTCCATGATGTTAAAAATATTCTTTAGCTTTGAAAGACTTTATAGTTCCCTAGAGTGTGAACAAAAGCTTTGTATTTGGTGCTTCAGGAAGATTTTCTGTTTGTTAGTGCCCAAGATGTCTCTTCAGAACAGGGATGATTCCTGAGGTATCACACTCTTTAGTACCTGGTTGTGCATGTTTGCACGGATCCGTACATGGGAGGTTTTCTTGCGTTGTTCAGTCAGTCTTGTTCAAGGAGTGGTACACATGTAAGTAAAACTAAGGAAGATGTTTTTTTCACTGATTATTCAATGGAAAGCCGATTAGCAAGACCTTGAAACCTAATATCCCCAACAGACGGTTCACAGCACTGCATGAAACCTGGTTTGCAGCAGGCAATGAAAATTAGAGGTGACTTGAGAGAGAGCCATCATAATATGTTTGGAGGGGAAACTCAGGCTCAGGCACACAGTGGAGTTTGCATTGGATGACAATTCTTGCAGGTCAGCTGAGCTGTGGTAACGGGCTTAGTGATGGCCTCTGACGACCAAAGAGAGGTCAAAACCAGTCTGTTGGATGGGTCCTGTCCCACTCACTGCTGGAGTGTGATCCTGCACCTTCCTTTTCAGAAACGCTAACACTTCTGTGGCCGGGTCTCCAGCCTGGCTCTCTGCACCCAGCAGCCCTCCATCCCTGGGAGCAGTGGTAGGGGACCAGCCTCATCCCAGATACCATGTGCATCCTTGGGATGACAGAGCACATGAGGACACTGTGCATCCCCAAAGTTGCAGCAAGGAGCTTGCCGACCTATGGTGACCTGCTGGGCTCTGAACTTTTTTGTAGCTAGACTGTCACATTTTGGATTTCTACTTTCTCACCATCCTCATGGCAATTAACGTTTTGTGTGGCTTTCAAGAAAAAAACTAAAAAATTTGCTTCCCAGTGCCATTTGAGGTTTTCTTCTAGTCTAGTGACTCACAAAATAAGCCTTAAGTTTGCTGAGGCTGCTTATGGTTTATAGAAATCGTTGCTTTTAAAGTGAGGGGCTCGGTTTCTAAATGCCCTTTTGAGGGGGCTGAAAATACTGCCTTCAGTCTCCAGAACCGCTGCTGCATTTCACACTGGTGGGGCTTTTCAGGTATAGAAAGTGTTTGGAGCAGGGTAGGTTTTGATTGCAACATCCCAAAGTAATGACAGTAGGAAGAGAGGGTCAGGAGGGAAGGGGAGCGGGGAGATGGCCGGGGAGGTGGTGTCTGGTGTGGATGTGGGTTGGCTGGGACTTGTTTGCTGGAGAAGGCAAAACCCCTCTCTGAGGGCATGGTCCTTCTCTTGATTCACTGCATGCTGTTTGAAAAGGGCAGCCTGGCTGGATTTCTGTCTGGTCTTTTAAATAAATTTCTGCTCTCCAAAGCCTTTACTGCATTAAATGTAAAGATTAGCATTGAAGCTCATGCTCCCGAGGTGTCTGAAGCAGCAGCAGACTGGTGCCCATTCACTTGATCTCCATTAAGGTGCATCACAGTGATTTTGCCTGAATGCACTGTAGCCGCTTTTGGCTGTGGCTACGCTGTTGTCCCTAGTTTGGGGTCCTGAGTTCCTGACTTGAGGTCTCAGGGTGGTTGGCAGGTTGGGAAGGTGTCTGTGCTTCTGCAACCCTCCACCAAGGGCTGGTTAGGGCCCATGGAGTGGGCTGGTGCTTAATGAGCTGTGGCCATGTGGATAATGAAGCTAAACCTAAACCTTGCACATCTCCTTCCATCTTAAAAATTATGAACCGCGACATAATGTATCCGGGCAACCTTATTTTTGGCATTTTTTTTTCCTCTTCCGCTCCAAGTGTTGTATTTCTGCTTTGGAAGCTGGTCTGCTTTATTTTTATCCCTCTCATCTGACAGTCCAGAAAGCTTGCTTGCATCTTCTTTATTTTTTTTTTAAATAAAATTAATGTTTAATGAAAGACGAGCAATTTTAAGATGCAAATTTACAAATACAGTGTTTCAATGCAGGAGAAGTCATGAGCAACCCGCCTGTCCCCAAGACTTCATAGGGCTGCAAGGTTGTAAATCCTGGGGATGAGTAGCTGAGACGGGTTAAACAAGGGCTTATTTTTTTTTTTTTTAATATCATTACCTAGTGTATCAAGCCTATTTCAATAAAAGTAATCCAAAATAATCTTGGCAGATTATGGTTTTAAGAAATCATGTTTTAATTCTGCTTCTTTCCTTATTGGATTCCTGTTACAGTTTGCACTTGCAAGCTTTTTGTAGAAGTGGTAAGAAATTTGTAGCAGTGTGCTCTGTCAGTGGAGAACAGAGAGTCTGTGAAATAGCTGTTCCTTGCAGAAAAGCCTGCAGTGGCAACTCATGTGGGGTTCCTCACAACAGGCAACACCTCCTGTTCTGTCTTGCCTCCTGCAATGCAGGTTGGGCGTTTGATCATCTGCCTTCTCTGCACAAACCGTATTGGGCACCCAAACTCTTCAGCTTTTCAAGGCTGAAGGCAGGGAAAAGAGCAAAAGAGAAGGAGATATTTGGAGATTTCTTAGCATAGTTCTCTGGAACGTTCAGAGCTGTACAGGTGTTTTAGTCTGATTTTGCATTGAGTGTGTTTCTTTAAAATCCTAGGTTTTCCCAGTGGATAAAATTTCCATTTTTTTGACTAATTCTACTTTATTGTATTTTCAGTGTTTTCCATCTTGAGGCAGGGTATCTGGCTTCAGTTCTCCTTTTCTGAGAAAAGCACTGGGACATTTAAATAATTCAAGGGAGAAATTATATGCACTCAGCAAACAGATCTCAAAAAACTGAAAGAAGCTTAAAATCTAGGCCTCCAAAGTCACTTCCATATATTTCCTTTTTAAAAGAATGTATTTTTAATTAGCTTTTAGAAACAAAGTGCTATGCTGACATACACAAACTTGCCCAGTGTTTTGTCATGGGACAGAACAAAGTGAAATCGAAGTTAGAAACTATTGTGCTATAATATGTGAAATAGATGCTATGATACCAAATCAGTTCACCTGATAAAACCCAGAGTTACAAGATCATTGTATTGCTGTTTTCCAGATGATAGGAAGATAATTGAGTTTCTATGCTTTGCAACAACAGAAGTTCATGCAAGAGCTCTTCTGGCTCTGGTAAAAATAAAAATAAAGAAGGGAATTAAAGGAGAATTCCCTTTTCCAGGTAGTAAGAGTTCTGGTCTGATTGCAATTTCTAAACAGGATTTCTGATTTGACTTTTGCAGTGTCATTCGACATCTTTCCCTATGAAATCATTTCAGGGGTGAGGTTTGGATTGTGACATGTCTCTGTCCCTCTCCACGCAGCGCAGCTGCAGGGGGGCTCCTGCCCTGGGTATCGTCAGTTGTCAGACAAAATATGAAGTAATGCAGTAACCTCAAGGGAGCCTGGCATTTGCTGGTAGAATTAATGGAAGAAAAGTAGTTGAAGACAGACAGAAGAAGACTATGTCCACCAGAGGTTGGTGTTGAAGGGGTCAGCCCAGCTCATTTTGAGGCTGCTGCCACATGGTTTCTTGGTGCCACCACATCATTAGTTTGAGTTTGAGGTGTTACAGTCCTGCTTTAGCGCCTGGCTGGAGCTCGGAGACAGACTGATCTCCAGCAGCGGCAGGTTTGCTTGGGGCACCTGGGAGAGCAGGGATGGTGCGGGGTCTCCGCAGTGCTCTCACCTCTCCTCCCTGGGGAATTCCCTCCACACGTTGGGGTTTCCACTGGGTTTTGAGCCAGTATAGGAAGATCTTTGAAGATGACCGAATAATCAAGAGAGGAACAGAGGCTACTATGCCTTCCATCTGCACCTCCAAGGGTGG
Source organism: Falco naumanni (assembly GCF_017639655.2). NCBI lineage: Eukaryota > Metazoa > Chordata > Aves > Falconiformes > Falconidae > Falco > Falco naumanni. Next base: position 74,284,136 of record NC_054080.1, read on the forward strand.
ATCAGGCTCAGTGGAGCAAATCTACTTCTGCCCCCCACTGCCATCAGCGTGCAGATGGTTGTTTCTGAGTTTGTCACCTGTTCTCCTTTTTTCGTTTTGAAGGAGGGGGCTGCTTAGGTTTTATGCAGCATTTTTAAAGCTGTGTGTGACACCCTGCTCCTCATTTCCTCACCCACCCTGCACATACTGGACCATGCTAGCAACTATTTGAAAAGAGCCGCTCTTTATTCAGGTCTGTGCTCACTTTTTGCCAGAACAGGAGAACATGGGGCTAGCAAAGCAGGGAAGGGCATATACCTGCTCCGTCTGATGCTGGGTGGAAAGAACAACACTTCATCATGCTCTGGCTGCTGGGTTTCAATGCTTGCTGACAACTCCTGGTGAGCTTTCCTGCTTGGGAAGAGCAGTTCTTCCAGCAGTTTCAGAGTGTTTCCTTCTCTGTGTTGTTTTCCTTCTTGGTGCTGGGTCTTCCCTGTCTGCGGGTTGCTTATAATGAAACATTAATCATCTCTGCACTGAGTCAGATTTTTTTGCTTAGATACGTAGTGCAGTGGTATGGCTATCAAATCCCTCGCTTTGGCAGCGCCTTAATGTCTTGCTTGGGATGTTGTGATGACTTTCAAGCTGCAAGTGTTTAAGAAAAGGGTTTTCAGATATGAAGAGGTGGGCTGGATTTTCTAGTGCTGAAATACATGTTGAATAGTGAATATATACCATACAGTCTTTGGGAATATTCTGGTAAAAACATATACATATTTAAGCTCCTGATCCCCAGAGTATTTCTAAGCACATGACAAAAGAGATGTATTGTAAATCTGTTGATACAGGCAATATTGCATAGCTGCTTAAGCGTTTGAAGGATGAGTACTTCAGGGTTCAATAACCAGATTTTTGCCTACACGGCTCTTGATTTTTTCTTGAAAAAACCAAACCCATATATTTAATTTGTAATATTTGAGTCCAAGATTGCACTAGCACTTTTTTTAGTGTTAAAAAGTCTATTTGGTTTAAATGAGGCTGACTTAACAGTAGAAGGTTTTGGCGAAAAACAAGGGGGTGTGGTGGTTCTGTTTTGTGTCTTTTTGTTTTAGTGATTATATCCCATTAAAGAGAATGATTATGATGAGAGTTTGTGTGGGGGAGTCAGCTTGTTGCATGTTCTTAAATCTTTGGCCTGTGTCTGAAAGCCTGCCTAGCTTCTTTTAAATATGATTTGCTGTTACACACATCTGAACAGCGTAGTACAAGAAAGTGTGTATGTTGCTTCTGTAAATTCAGTGTATGGTTAATATACCAGTGGTGTATGTATCTTTACCATCCGTAAAGATTATTATGTGTGTTTGCTCTGAATGGACTCGCTCATTTGTTCTTTCAGCCCAATGAGAGCACTGGCTCAGAAACTTGAATATTTAAAACACCCAAAGACAAGTCTTTGCTTTCCAGGCTTTGCTTCCTGTCTTTGCAGAGACGATGACTGCATAAAACCGTGTGATTAGATAAAGCACGTTATTAGATCATTATAGATAGATCTGTCCCATGTGATTAGATCATTATTTATAGACATAACATTTATTTATGTATTTTTAATTGGTGCACAATTCAGCACTGAAGCCTTTTAAAGCACCAAAGAGATACATGAGAAGTACTAAGACAGTGACTTCTGTACTTGAAACCTTTGCCCCAGACTGTGTGAAGGTTAAGAGGGATCATATGTAGTGTGACTATTAAAAAAATTAGTCTCCTAACCAGTCCACAGTGGTACAGGGGTCCTTGAAGAGTGATGTCGATGTCTGCACAGTGTGTATCTGGGTTGTGGCATCTGGCCCCTGCTGAAGCTTGTGAGGAGACTTCCAGGAGGCAAGCACCTCCTGAAGTTATCCTGGGAGCACATGCTCTGCTGGTTGGGTGTAGGTCCTACAGTCTTGTCAGAAAATACTTAATAATTGCCAAAAACATAGGAAAGCCCCTTACATTCCAACAAGCTGAACTTGCTCTATCTCTAGCCTGCAATCACTCCTCTTTTTTTAATAGATAATTTTCAATCAGCCAAAAAACCTGCGAGGAACTGGGCCAAAGGCTGCAGTGTTTTACCCTGTTCAGCTGTTGCTGGAACCAGAGGACCATCCTCAGTTTGGTTGTGTGAAACCTCAAAAGCAGCCATAAAATTTGGCCACCTCCAAAAGCACGATTGCACATTGCCTGAGGAACATCAAAGGAGGCTTAGGCTGGTGTCACGCTGGCTTTCTTGGTGAGCGCTGCTTACGTCCTTGGTGTTGTTAAGGCAGCTGAACGCAGTGTGTTCACTCCCGCTGACTGCGGTGGTTTGAGGCTCCAGAATTGCTGCCCCGAGAGGTCTGGCCACAGAAGGGAATGGATGCTGTGGTCAGCATCAGCATCAGCAGCATCTTGTCTCTGAGAGGTGACAGCTCGTTGCTTCCAGTGAGCTTCTACTAGCAGGGTTAACCTTCAATTTGGGAAAGAAAAATGCAGTTTGGCGTGCATGCTTTGGGAGGCTGCTGTAGTTCAGCCGGAGGTTAAGAGGACAGAGGCAGGAATAGCAGGGTTATGGTTCAGTGGCTTGTGTCCTTCAGAGGTCACAGATGAGCCCTTGTCGCCACAAAAAACATCTGCATTGACTTGAGAGCGGGAATAGGAGCTAAACTAAAACTTAAGAGTGCAGAGACTGACCATCCAGCTGTGGAAATTCTGCATTTCAAGTGCACCATACTGCTGACTGTGGTTGAGGTGGTGTCCTGGTTTCAGAGATGCACTCCCTAAGATAGTGATGGGTAGCTGGCTTCACGTGTGCTCTTGCTTGCCTGTCAGGGCTGTAGGGAGGGAAGCTGAGCTCTGACAACGTGTCAAAGTGCTTCACACAGCTAAATTGACCCTTCATGGAGAATGAGTGAAGTGTGCCTATGTAGTGCTGAAGGCAAATGCAGTTACTGCCTCCAGGTAGATATTGGTGATAGAGATGTTAATTGTTATCTGAACACCATTAGGTTTAAAGGAGATGCAGTATACTGGGAAGTGGAGGAGGCCATTGGATAAGTAAGTGAGCAGTGTTACGAGATCTGGGAAAACTGAGATAGGAAGGATCTTTGAAAGTCCCTTCTTAAGCTCTGCTTGGCACAGTTGCTTGGGAGCACTCACAGTGGGCTGATAATTATTTCCAATGCTCAGGTCAAATCAGAGTTGATTAATGGGTTTTAGGAATAGTGATATGGAAATATGTCTTGTTAAATCTGGTAATAATAATAATAATTTTGCTTGTCTTAATGCAGAGTTAAGAGATAATAGAAAACAGCTTCTTTTTTCCTTCTTTCTTTTTTTAAATTGTGACCTTTCCAGTAACACAGTAAAATCACATCAGTCCATCTTCCAACTGTATTCAGCTGGCACAGCTTTAAGCTGTATGTTTTCTTGTGTGTATCAAAATTTAATTTAAACAATTTGTTAAGCACATTTGGTTTTTTAATATAGAGTTGCAGTCTTAGAACATCAGACATTTGTGGTTTGTTTCTAATTCTGGATTCATGACTCCTGCAGACAATGCGGTCCAAACTTAACATATTATTTGCATTTTCTTGTTTTATGAATAATTATTGAAGAGGTCTTTCCCACAAGAAGGTCTTGAGAAAAGTGGAAGCATTTAAAAGTAATTACAGATCTACAAAGCCTTCTTTTTTTCTCTTATTTTATGTAACCGTTGTTCTCAAAAAGAACTGGAGTGTGCAGTAAATTCCTATAGGAGTGTTCAGAACGTTATGTGGAGGCTCAGTCCTTCTCTTCAGAAAGCTTTGCAACTGAGAAATTTGGAGTTGAGGCTATCAAGGTGTAGGTAGATGAATGCTTATTCCAAGGTCATACAGGAGTAGGTGACATTAGTGAAGGCTTTTGAAAACTGGGTCATTTGTTTAGGTGCCTAAATGTAAATGTTAAGTCTGTTACTTACATGCTTGTCATTTTGCCTAGTTCTCTGTGTGCATATGTGTGTGCGAGACACCTGTGCTATTTTGAAACTTGGTAAGGAGATGTTTCTAGGAATTTGCATACTTAAAATTAGATTCCACTGTGATTACACAACTGTAAAGTAAATCCAGAAAAGCGTTGTTGACTTTAATTATGTTACTCCAGGTTTTTGCTTCTATAAATGATGTCAGAAACAAATTCTGAATAACCTGAACATTCACAGTGGTGCTTCCCAGCACCAGCTCTGAACTGTTCAGCAGGTGGAAGAGATCCAAAGGATAATTAGGCATGGTGGTGTACAGAGGATGCCGAATGACTGCAGAATTGCATGGGCGCCGTTCTTCAAGAAACACTTTAAACATAGCTCTCCTGTCATTCAACAAGCTTGCAATACCTTGTTTCCCTAAGCAAGCCTTTTCTGTTCTGCTACAAAGTTGAGTAGCCTTTAAGGGCTCGTAGGTAGGTATTTTTAACTATCTGACAGCTATAGACATTTGATTTGATACAGTCTGGGACATTAGATCATGTGAGAATTAGCTGATTTTAAGTCTTGTCTTTAAAACAGGCATTTCATTCTGGTCAAAATAAATGCAAAAAGGCAAGTCTATCTTCCTTCAGTACTAAAAGTACATTACATGTAAAAGAATATTGGAAAGCTTTAAAGAGTCATTTAGAAATTGCAAAGCTTTTCCTGCGTTCCACCTGACCTGAACTTGAAGAAGAGGCTGGCTGCTGGAGACAGTTTGTGTAAAAAGAGGGTCAGGACTAAAGAGAATAATTTCATCGTACAAAAAGGCTTCTGTATCAGTATCAGATAGGGTTTTAGATTTGATCCTCTCATTAATAATGGATGGCCAGATGGATGCTTCCTTCCCTGCCGTCTTCTTTTTAATTCATCTGAACGATGGCGGAAAATACAGTCCATTGGTTAAAGCCAGGCAGTCTGCCTATTTTAAAAGCTCACTGTGTCTGTCCCTGAATCTTCTCTCACACCACAGCAGCTTTGGCAGGTTGAAAAGTATGCTTGGAAGGTTTCCTTACCAAGCAGAGCAGGTCAAACAGCCTAGTTGTTGTTTAATGCACAAAAGACCTAAAACTGCGAAGCTGCATCACCATGGCCCTGGCTCAGTGTTTTCTTACCATGTGCAACACAACTGGCTTTGTCCTTCCCTGCTTTCAGACCAAAGCCACCTGCATGATTGCCTCACTGTCCTGAAAGCCATCCCTTTGCTGTCCCCAGAGGATGACAGCCACTTGAATGTAGGCAAGACTGCAGTGGCATGCAGTGAGGGAAGGGTTCGCACTGCCTGACCTTGGTGCGGGAGCTGGAGCCTTTGTGCAACACCACGCTTCCACGTTTTACTGTAAACCGATAATGTACAGCAGGTGTTTTTTCAGCATTCACCTGTTTACAGTGAATAGGTGAATAGTATTTAGTGACAACAGTAAAATCCCATTGTGTTCCTGGTCCAGTGGAACTACTTTCCAGGATATCATGAACCATGAATTATAGTATCATGTCACACAATACGTTTTGGAGATGCATCTCTTTGCATGAGCTCACTTATGTTGTATGGACATAGAAATAAAGATAGAGGAGGCAGTGGATAGCTTGAGGGCTCCAGGAGTAATAAGCAGCTCCTACCAAGGGGCAGTGGTTGGTTTCGTGAGAACTGAAGCAGCTTCTTCTGAGCGGTGCTGCTGAAGAGGACAGACCCAATGGCCTTTGAGGTAATGCCAGCAGTGGAAGCCTCTGTAGACTTCACAGTGGTGTTAAACCAACTGCTCCTGGACTGAAAGCCATCTGGTGTTGCACTGCTGTCACCTTGTGCTCAGGGCGAGGGTAGGAGGAATTAGGGGAGCCTGGCTCCCTTCCCACTGCCTCACCCTGCCTTCCCTGCACAGCAGAGCATTGCAGGTGGTGGGTAGGATGGCAAAGGTGAAAGGGAAGGACGGCTGCTCATCCTCATGCCATGTGTCTTTTGCCAGTATTGGTGCTTAGCCTGAGGACACGGTGCCTCATGTGGTGCCTGGCAGGGCCACGTATGGAAGACTTCATATGAGGCTGTATAGGATGCATACCTTTTCGTAGCTCTATTCCCTCTTTAGAAAATGGGGACAATCCCATTTCCTTAACTGAAGATTTTACTAACTCCCTGTGTTTGGATGCTGCGAGAGCACCTGGTAAACAAACACTTCCTATGGAAAGCCGTTTGTGTGCATTGTTATACTGGCAGTGAGGTTTTCAAAACAAATCCAAGTATAGGCTAGATTTTTACCTCACTGTTCTGCCCCTTTTATTGTGTAACATTTCCTGCACAAATTTTGCGTTTCTATGCTTGACTATTTCAGTGTCCTGTTGGTGAACTGTCCTTTGTTCTCAGGGCCTGCTGGGTTGATACTATAAACATCCTGACAGTTACTAGGTTTGATTTAGGAAATCTCCATGTTTGCACAGGTCTTTTGATTTTTGGTGTAGTCTACATAATATACCTGAAAATCAAAGCAGTTAAGAAAGCAGTACAGGGAACCTTTCTGCAAGAGTTGGTAGAGAGTTTGCCACTGCCTTCATTTAGTTATACTGTATTAGATATCTTTTCTGTGCCCAGTTTGTCTGGTTAACTACATGTTTTAAAGTAGGATCCATCTGATCATATTCAGATATCTCCGTTTGACTTAGTCACACATTTTTCAGGCAATGGAGCAGAAAGTGCACTTGATAGATGTCGCACATCTAGTCTGAAAATCAAGAGCTGCAACAGGTCAGATAATTTCCTAAGAGTGTACATTCCTCTCCTTTGGCCAGAAAGGGAGCCCATGGTGACAAGCTCAGATTAAGCTGATGTTAAGGAGCAGAAATCCCAGTTTGCATGTCCCTGTATTCCTTTTGGTTACTTGTGTTGAGGCTGTGGTTTGACTGTGCGGTAAATCCAGGTTTAGGACTTGTACAGCTGGATTGAAAGCACTGAGGCCGTAAGATACAAAATGCTGACTGGTACAAAACTCACTGTCAATTCAAATTTGTTCAAAATATCTCAAAGCCTGCCAGTGTAAGATTTATATTCTTATTGCCAGATTGAATATCAGTGGTCTTCCTACGGCTGGCGTAAAGCTGACCTGTAATGACTCTGGCTAATTCAGCAGAAACATAACCATGTGCCCAGATCTGATTTGTACCACTGGGTAATCCAGAATAAAACAGATTTGCTACTGTCCTGAAGGATTTCAGAGCTTGGACTGTTACAGGAAAACCATCCTTCAGCAATACTGTGTCTCCTAGTGAAAAACCTCAATTCAGTTCCTAGGTGTTTTTTCCCCCCATTGTTACTTCTTTTGCTATCAGTTGCTAACTAAAAAGTAGAATAAATGAATGCTACACTTGAGTAGAAATTAGTAAATGAACATCTTTTGCTGGTAGTGGATTTATTTCTGTGGTGCTGAAATGCCCAGATGACTTTAGGAAAACAAGTATGATACCTTCATCTATACATAAAAGATTAACAGTATCTGTCAAACATAACATTTAAAGCAATTATAAAGTGATCTCACTCAAGGGATGAAAGGAATTTTTGGAATAACGGCATGTACGTTTTTCTGGAGGTTTAGGCTAGGCTGGAAATGCCAGAAGGGTTATTCTGGAGGACTACATGTTGGCTGTTTACACAAATCACCTTTTAAAAATCAGTAATGGGATGTTTTAATGACCCTCTGTATTTCCTTTTCCCCCTATGAGAAAGTGATTATTGGAGCTCTTTACATCACTCCTTTGAGGGTCACGTAAGAAGAAAAAGCTCAGCTAGTCAGAAAAAAAAAGAAAAAAAAGTTGTGTTTATGTCCTGAATATCCATATATGCTTTTTGATAGTTTCAGCCTCAACTCATTATAAAGAAAGTACTCTTTGTTTTCTGTAAGCAATCATTTAAGATAGCTCTGCCTTAAGAAAGCCTAAAAGAAGCAACCTTTCTTCACCTATATCACCTCTGTTTAACTTGGTATTTTGAACTAGAAGGCTGGAGATGAAAAAAAAGTTGTGTTACTTCCTGAGCTATAACTAAAAACTTTCACTGAGGAAGGGAGAAGATATCCTGTTCGTTTACGTGGGTGGTATTTCAGCCTTTGAGAGCACATCTTATGTGAGAGTGCTGGGTGGAAGAAGGGCAGGTAAAGGCTGATTTTTCTGCTGTAAATACTCAGGGATGAAGATGAGAAGAGCTGATAAACACCAAGAAGAACAGAAAGCTGTAGAAGCTACACATCTGTGGGTCTAAACTCATTGTGAATACATTTAAGCTGAAATACAGACCATTTCCAACTATGCAGTGTAGTAGGACAGCTTTCTAGCAAAATAAATTAGACGTAAATCCTTTTCAAGTTAAAATTTGCTGACTTTTACTGAGTAGAGGGTGAAAGACTTGCTGTGATAGATGGGGACTGGATTTGGTGATGCCCAGCAGAATCCTTGTGGCTGGTGGCTGGTCAGGGAGGGACCAGGCTGCTCCACTCACTGAGGGGGTGGTGGTACATCTTTGGGAAGAGGCACGTACCTGGGCTGGGCAGGCTGCAGCCCTGCAAAGTGGCTGGTTGTTTCTGTGGTTGGATGGAGAGAAGTGGTACCTGGGCTGTTGGCATTGCTGGGTGAGAAGGGACCATGTTTTTTCAAGGTGTTTGCCTCAGCATCTTTTTGATCCTCTGAAAGCATCTGACCCACAAGTTTCATCTTCCTGCAAAGGAGGGTGCCTGTCTGGTGCTGTGGGTTGGCTCTGAGTGCAACCTGTGGGCTCTTGCAGCAGACGAGGGTAAATCTAAGCCCTAAAACAAATACTCAGCATGGTGAGGGCCTTTCTAAACTGAAAGCCCATGAAGGGGTCATCCCCTCTGAGGATCCTCCTCAAACTGTGTGGTCATGCTCTCTGCACCATCATGACCCTGCTAATTGATCAGGACTAAAACACTTTCAATGTTGAGTGCAGTAAAATTAAGTAGAATTTTTCTGACTCTGTATCTTTCCAGTTGAGATGGTCCAAGCCTGCCAATATCCTATCTACAAAATCTTACTCCAGTTACCTTATCCCTTAAACTGCAAACAAAAAAGATCTCAACAGAGCGCACTTACTGAGACCTAGGTAGGCTGTAAGATTAAATCACTGGGCAGAGAGTGAGATTCAGTAGTCCCAGAGGGATCCAGAGCAACAAGGACAAAACCACTTTAGTGGAAAGTTGACCCCAGGAACAGGGACTCCTGTCCCCAGGACAGGGGACTTGTGTCCCCACAGGGCTGCCCATTCCCAGTGCTGGCCTGGCTCACTCCAAGCAAGTGTCAGTGCCAGGGTGGGCGTAAAATCAGAGTTTTCTGGACACAAGTCTTGTACTCCATGCAAGGCAGTGGGATGGTTTGGCAGGTCTGTCTCCTACAGAATGTGAACAAGGTGGTGGTAACTCCAGTAAATTTTCACCCATGGCTCATACGTCCATTTTGATGGAAGTCAAGTCAGTCAATTTCTTCTTAGTGTGGAGTCTGTAATTCTTATCAGGTTGTTCTATTTTTTCCCTTGATGAACAATTTCCCACCTTTTTATTTCTTGCTCCCATGGATATTGGACAGCCCGAGCTGCTCTTCTCACCTCTCAGCAGGGAGGTGCTCAGTTCAGTTTTGTGCTGCCTGTTTCATCTGGAAGGAGTATTTCCTATTTATGTTTGTCAGGAGTCTTTTTTCTGAAGCCAGAAGGTTTTGTTTGAGAAAATCAAATCCCTTGAAAGTACTGTATAATTATCTACATGATTATCTTAAATGTCTGCCGTGGCTCTGCAGTGAGCTCAGAGGTATAGACAGACAACCTGCAGCATATCTAAACCCGCAGTTTTTCCTGCAGAGAGAAGGAATGGAGTTTTGAAGGCTGCCTGCCTCCAGCATGGTGGAGTGGGTCATCATTTTCTCTCTCTGGAGGGTTGTGTGTGCATGGGGGGGGGACAGTCCTCCAGCAATGTCGCTGAATGCATTATGGATGAGTTTTGCATGGGATGCATGTGCCCCTGGACGCCCCATCCCACCCAGCTAACTGCAGGATTGAAGTGGAGGTCAGCATCAAGTTGTGCCCTTGGCCAATGCAGAGATTTGGAGAACATGGAGCTAAACTGTGAGCTGTTTTGGAAAAGCCCCACGTTCTCCAGGCTGGAGACTGGGGCAGCACATTTGCTCCGGGAATAGTTTGCAAAGGGCAGCCTGTAACATGTCCACCCAATGCCAAAATTAACTACCGAAGAGCAAAACTCCTTAAATTATTAGGCCAAAAAGGGGCTTAAAGGGTGACCTGGTCTGATCATCTCTAGAGCTTGAATGGTTTTGAGCCCTGTGTGGTTACTGGGAGCTATACTGATGTTTGCTGTTGAAGCAATGACAAGGGTGTCTTTGTCATAACTCACTGGATGTTACCCATTGTATGACCTCTCACTAAGACAGAAAATGATGCAGAAGGGAGAAAAGTAAGAGGGATTAAAATGGAGAGATCTACTCTCTTCCACATCCCAAGAGAGATTGGCTCTAATTATTGCTCCAGGCAGGTATTTGTCTAACTCAGTGTGAAGACCGTGGGTGATGGAGGCTCGTCTCTTGAGAGTTACCTCCAGTGCTCTGGTATTCTTTATCGTCGTTAGTGTTACCTAATTGCTAACCTAAACCTACCCAACATGATTCACATACATAACTCCACCACAGGCAAGGGGAATAGACTACTCTTTTCCTCCTGGTAATGCGGGGCATTTGTAAGTACATGAGGAACTTTAGCTTGTGTTCTCAGACACCACCTGCATTGCTTTGTCCTTTTTAGACTAGCGGGCCCTGATTTCTTGAATATTTCTCAATAAATCACATTTTCTAGACTCGTAGTCATGTCAGAACTTGGGTCCAATTGGGAAATTTTGCTGCTGAGACCTTCCCATCCCTGTGTGAGGCTACACGGATACTTCATAGACTTGGTAGGCTTTGACCCTCTTGGCACATCCTGGGGCAAAGACAATTTTTTTCGCACAACAGCTTGACTTCATTGACACAAATGATTCACTACAAACCCTGCATCTCTTCCCAAAGATTTGTCACCTAGCCAACTCTATCTACGTGTAATTTTCCTTTTGTAGCACTCTGCACTTGTCCTTGCTGAACTTTATCCTAATTTTTAGACAATTTCATTTTATTTTTGCCAAGATGATTTTAGATGCTAATCCTGTTCTCCAGTATGTCTGCAGTCACTCCCAGCTTCGTGTAATCTGCAAGATTTAATAAGTGTGCTCTCTTTCATCGTCCAGGTCACTAATGAATGTGCTGAGCAGAACTAGACTATATAGATCCAGCAGAGCTCTGCTCACAGTGTCCTTCTGTGTTCACAGAATATCATTAATAACTACTCCCTGGGTAGGGCTTTATAGTAGTCTCATTTAATCGTGTTTCTCTAGTTTATTTATGAGAAAGTTGTTGGAGACAGTATCAAAAGCTATAATAAATCCCAGATAAATGACACCTAACAAATTCTCCATTATGAAAAGAAATTAATTTGATTTGATTTTTTTATTGTCACTTCTGTATCTGCTGCTGCTTATATTTTTATCTTCCACATACATGCAAACTGTTTCTGTGTTTGTTTTAGAGTTTTTTAGAGGATTGAAGCTAGGCTGACTGATGTAGCATCCTTTCACTGCTTCTCTTGAAGACAGGCACTGTGCTTGCCTTTGTCCTGACTTCCAGCACCTTACCTGTCTGAGCTCTCAGTTGACCAGGAGGGAGGTATATGGGATGGCTTCAGCTGGTTTTGTAGGGAATTTAGAAGGTTGTTTTTCCTACCCTACTGATTTGGAAAAACGTGGCTTGGGCAGAGGACTGATCTCACCCTGGAATGGCCAAAGAAGAGGGTAGTATACCTTTGTAGTGATAATGTGTTATAGTACTAACTGTACTAATTCCCTGTGTGCAGCAGGCAATTTTAACAAGGACTAAAGCAAAAGTCAAACCCGCATTGCCCTGTTCAGTGTCATTTTTCAATAACTTTCTCTCTATTTGAGCAACACTTTTCCAGACTGACTTCTTGGTATTAATACACATATAAAGGGTAACAATTTTTTTTTAATCTTCTGCAAGTTTAATTTCATTTTTATGCCTGATGTTTCTAATATTTCTGCCTGTGTGTTCACAGTAATTTATAACTCCTGCTCAGTAACCTCTTAGTCTTCTTTCTTCTTGTCTTTGAGGTAAACGAAAGGCTTGTGATGCTGCCAAGTCTTCTGATCCTTCTTCCGCATTGAGGTGTTATTGTGCCTGTGCCTTTTAAGCACAGAATATTGTTTCCTCGAGAAACTACAGCTCACCTTGATTTCTTTTTCCTTTAAAGTCTTCTGCATGAATTCTTGCCTAGCAGGTTTTTCTTTTCTTTTTTAAATGTACTGAAGCCAGGCATTTCTGTTTTGCTGTTCCCAGTCCCTTGCATATGGCAGATTTCATCATTTCACAGGCACTCTTACATGAGTTTCCTTCCACCTTCTTACCCTTCTCTGGAGGCACTTCCTTACCTATGACTTGACCTGTCAGTTATGTGAGAATATTGCTCCAAAGGCACCAGGAATCTGTATCCTGCTGCTTTCTTTTTCTAGCAGATACCTATGTTTGTACTCGCCCATTACCATTGAGTCAGTTATTATCAGGTAGCCTGATCCATTTAATCTTCTTTGTTTGGAGTTCATTATGCCTTCTCCCATATTCCCCCCCCCCCCCCCCCCCCCCCCCCAATTTTATTGTTACCCAGAGAATTCAGCAGTTATTCCTCCCTCTGTGTTCTGGAGCTCAGAGCAAGTATATACCTTATGCTTGGTATACCAAGAGATGTTGCCTCTACTTTTTCTCTGCTGGTCCATACATAAGCTATGCGTCTTTATATCAGTATTCCAGATCTATGTCTTACTACAACAAGTTCCAGTTGTAGTAAGTCAGTTAAATCATCACTTTTGTCTTAAATTAAATCTGAGGTCTTAAGTAAGACCTAAGTTCTGTGTTAAAAACAATGTATTCACCGGTGTTGCATTAGATATCTAAGATATTCAGATAATTTAATCCTATTTCCTGGTCAATCTGTGACTGTGTTATCACCTCTTCTTTTTAGATCTGTGCCCAGGCTGATTCTGTCTTTATTCTTTCCTCTGGTTTTGTCCCCTACACCTCCTACTCTGAGCCTAACTCAGGAGTCCCTCTCACTAAGCAATGGGCCAGTTCCTCCTTTTCTGAGCTGATGTCCACCCCTGTTGAGCTGCTGGTGTAACATCATCCTGTTGGTGAAAATGCTGAGGTCCTCCTAGGAGCATCACGTATGGCCCTGATGAGTTTTCCCTGTCCCTACCTGAGCTTCCTTGGGCTCACTCCTGTCCAGGTAGGTAGTGTCATGCAGCCAGGGGGGTGTCAGAACACTTTGGATCCACCTTTTGGGCATCATTTTGCAAAAGTCTCCCCTTATACTTAGCTCTTGGGGTCACGGGCTCTTGCTACAAGCTCTTCTGCCTAACCCAACCCTTGCATCCATGTCTGCAGGAGCAGACGTTCAAGCTGCAAGCTCGAAGCTGTTGCCATCTTCTGCCTTCCCGGTGCACAGCTCACTGAGCAGCGTGGGCTGTTAGAAAATAGCTCTCAGAAAGGGACCGGTCAACCGCACTTGACTCACGTCAGGGATTTTCCTTTTTTCATAGATCCTAATGATCCTAGGAAAAAATCCTTTCTTGCCCTCTTGCTTGCTAACCCCCAGCTCTCACTGCCTCTTGGCTGCCTGTGTGCCTGCCTCTCTGAATTGCAAGAAACTGGGGAATTCACCTGCTCGGCTTTTGTCCCAGGGAGCTGGGCAGCCACCCCCTGAGATGCTTTACCTGCGGGTAGGGTTAGTCCTGCCAGGCAGAGGAGGGATCCCACTGCCTGCCCGTCCCTCCTGCAGCTTGGTGGGGAGCTAAATCAGAGAAGTGGCCGGGTTAAGCCTAGCTCAGCCCAAAAACACCGGCATGGAGTAGGGCAGAGCAACATCGACCCGCCTCGGTCACCCGTGACCCCGGTGACATGCCATGCCCCTTCGGTGGCCCTTGGAGTGGGTGTGGTCGGAGTGTCTTTTGCTTCGGTGTCAGGACTGGAGCTGTGGCAGGAGCATCCCCAGGGCTCCCCAGCTCCCGGTTTCACCGCGGGGGTCAGAGGCTGACGGTGACCCGTCCGTTCCCCCGCCGAGGAGAGCAGCTGGTGCCCTCAAGCGGCAAATCGCCGGAGGAGCCGGGCTGCGGCCGTGGGCTCCTGCCCCGGGCACGGTGCTGGGCTGGGGCTGCGGGACCCCTGCAGTGCTTGTGGCACTTCTAACCATGGCGTTTCCCCCTTACAGGACCGGACGGCGTGGTGACTGCGGTGGGAAGGAGACACTGTTTGCGGCGGAGCAGGAGTCCCGACAGCAAGTCTACCCGGACAGGCACAGACGCTCCCCACTGCTTCATCCACCAACCTCTCCGTGAGGCCAGCTGCAGCGTCTTTGCACCACACAGCCTGCCTCGACTGTGCTTGTGGTCAGTTGGATCCCCAAAACCGTCCCCGTGAGATTAGATGGGGCTTGCTTTGGGTCCACAGCCCCACTCCAGTGTGGCCCCAGGGGCTGCGGGGGGCTGTGGCAGGTGGTGGAGCCAAGGTCCAGGGAGCCATCTGGGACCAGGGCTGCTGCTGTGAGGGGATGCACAGGGACAGCGATGCCTATCACGCAGGACAACGCCGGGGTCTTCCTCCCCCTCCTGTGCCAGTGGCTGCAGAACAGCCGTCGGGAGGGGGCTGAGGGGGCCGAGCAGCAGCTCTGCCGCTCGGCTGTCCAGAAGCTGAGTGAATACATCCAGCTTAACTTCTCTGTGGACGAGAGCAAACTGCAGCCAGGGAGCTGTGGGACATCAGACACAGAGATCTGCACCGTGTACCTGGCCCAGGAGATGCGGAAAACTGAGGTTCTTGGGTTGAGCTTTGGGAACATCCCTGCTCTGGGGGACTATGGGGAGAAGCGTCGGGGAGGGAAGAAGAGGAAGGGGCCTAAGGGGCCGGTGCTCGACGTTGGGTGCATCTGGGTGACGGACTTGAAGAAAAACAGCCCAGCCGGAAAGTGCGGGAGAGTGCGCCTGAAGGATGAGATCCTTTCTCTGAACGGCCAGTTGATGGTTGGAGTGGACGTGACTGGTGCAAGGTAAGGGTGGAAGAGCAGCGGCTAGCAGCTGCCTCTTGTGGCATGTGGCACGGGTCATAGGTGGCACTGGTTTACGTCTGAGAGCAGAGGTTTTGGCCTCTGATTTCCAGTCCCTGACAGACCTCTGTTTTTTTTCTTAAGGTCTGCAGAAAATACGTGGGATAAAAAACAAAAAAAACCCTCAGTCTGCTACTTGCACATCCACTGGAAAGTTTTGAGGGGTTTTTGTGTTGAAGAACAGTACGTTATAAGCATCAGAGGGTCTCCACTAAAACAGGAGTCTTCCTGGGTTTAGATAAAACTGTTTTCTTAAGTAAAAATGAACACAGAATGAGCAACACTGAAAGGTTTTTTCCCCATCTTCTTTTTGTTGAGTCATTTGAGTTGAGGGAAGTTTTTGTTGCCTGAGACTTTTTCAAAGTTTTCCAGACTAGAAAAACTTAATTTTAATAAATTCCCTTTGATTTTGTTGTGTTTGCTCTTTTTCTGTCTCCTGTCCCAGAAAACTTGAAACCTTTAAGAGATCAAATCTCAAATGAAGGTTCTTGCAATGATACAGATGATTCTTGCTTTTTTATTTCAGCTGCTGCATGCTGTAGAATCAGTCAGTGGCCCAGCTTTGCTCTTTGTGGGCCAGCAGAGTTGTTCACGTTTCCCTTTGCAAAGCCATCCTCTGCTAAAGATGAGGAAGCAAATGTCCATTCATATCTGGAGTTGCAACATACCCGAGGGCATGAAATCCTCCCCCTGTTGCCAAAGGGGGGTTCATCCTGGGGAGGGACTGTTTTGGAAACAAAACGCTAGTGAAGTCACTCTTCTTTAAAAGGAAATTCTGTTGATCTGGGTAATCCAGCATGTTTTATGAGCATTGGGAGTAATAAGCCATTTTAGACCAGCTGAGAAAGTGCTCCAGCAAGTGAGATTTGCAACGGGGAAATAACAAGTTTTAACAGAAATAAGCTGTATCCTGGAAAAAGAAAACCAAACATAGAAGAATTGAATCTTTACAGATTCATCCAGTGAGAATATAGCATTGATGGGAAGAATTACTGGTTATTTATCTGCTGATTTAGCTGTCAGGCTTGTGAAGCCACAATGGCCTCGGGGGGTGATGCTTGCAAGTTATAATCCTGCAAACTGCATGGCCTCAGCTCCCAACAGGCAGTGAATGCATCAGTGGTTGGGGTGACTGACAGTCCCGATTCTGCCACTTGGCAGAATAAAAGTATTGACTCCTTGATCTGGGGGTGCTGGGCAGGGCAACCTGGCTGTGGTTTTGCAGGCATGATAACAACCCTCTGTAATTTCAAATCTGTAATTCAATGACTGTATAAATATTGGTACTGTGGCGGTGTCAGTCAGTGGCACCCCCAAATTTGAGAGGTTTTGTGGCAAAAAGCAGTTTGTTTGGTTTCCCCTTTGCCAGATGTCACTGTTTCTAAAATCCAAGGGAACTGCTTGCAATGGCCAGCAATAATATTATCTTATTATTAATGAAAAGATGAAAGATAATAACCAACAGAGTCCAAAACGTTTGTATATCTGCTCTTTTTATCCTATCTTCGAAGACTTCAGTTTGGGCTTCTTCCTTTTGGAAAGCTCTGATATTAGACCAGTGAGCTGTAACTGCTGCTAATGAGAAACAAGTACTCCATTTTCCTTAGTTGAGATTTTTTTTGGCCATTACGAAGGCAGAGTTTTGGTGGTGTGGGGCCAGTGTTGTTCATAAGATCCTGTTTTAGAATATTCTGCATCCAATTTAGGCCAAAATTTAGGACATCTCTTAGTCAAAATCTATTTTCAGCATCCAAAGCATCCTGGCCTAACGTTCTATGTGATGATGACAGGGGTGATGTTGATGGATGATAGTTTGGGACCTTGAGGATGCTTTCAGTTTGGAGCACTTGGTTTTGCCTCTCAGGGAGCTGGCTGGTAGCTCCAACCTCACGTTCATCTGGTCTGCTCCAGGGTGCTTTGAGAGTCCTTCAATAGGTTTCTCCATTGGGGTGCTCAGAAGGGACATAATTCTGTCTAGGTTTATAGTAGGCTGAAAGGCTATGTCAGCTTGTCTTCTGGGAAGACTGTTTCAAAAATTCCTGGAGTATTTCCATATTGCTGCTATGGTAGCAGTGGCAGAGCCCTTTCCCCTTGGCTCTTCAAGGTGCTGGGGCAGGACAGCACACTGGATAGTAGTCCTGGCACAATTTCTGTCTGCCCAATTATTCTCTGGCTGGGTGAAAAACCATTCCAGGTTGATACAGATGGGTGTGAGTGCTGTGATTTGCGGTGCGAGGTACTTAGTGTACCTGCACATGGTCAGTGAAATGAAAACACTGCATTAGCTCCTGTAGCACCAGGCTAGATTGGGCAAGCAAAGTCACTGCTTGCAAGTTTATTCCTCACCTGCCAAGTGTGCCAAGGCAGCCCCATCTTGCCTGTGAGTGTGCTGTCCACACCTGCATTTTAGGAGATCTCCTGATCTATTTCTGTAACAGTGGGGAAGTTGGCATGAGTGTCTCATGCCTCTGCCACTTTCCTGGGGGTTACCACCTCTGCAGCAGAATTGGCAGAAGTGTGCTCATGTACCCTGGGCTCCATGGCACCACCTCCAGCTCCATCCCACCATGCAAACCCTCCCTGTTCCAAGGGGCTAAGCCAATGCACTGGATAATGGGTAGGAGAGGTATGGGCATGGAGCCCTTCTGCTGGGTGTCCTACGGATGTGGTCAGCCTCTAGAGGACACAGGGGCAGATGGCTGGAGCCATAACAGATTGGGCAGCCCTGGACAGATTGTCCTGTTTTGTCACCTGCCTGGTGTAGGTCCAGTGCCCATATGTCCTCAGGTCATGGAGTGATGATGGGTCAGACACAGTGCAGAAGAGCAGCACGACACTTCTTGAAGGAGCTGGCTGTGGGTATCACTCACCTGTGTCTCCTTGCTAGGAAAGCTGAATCTGACTTTCTTAAAGAAGAGTTATTTATTTAAATTCCACGAGTGCCATGTAAACAGGAGAAACAGGTTGATTATTGCTGAGCATGTTTCTTTTTCTTTTTTATTTTTATTTTTATTTAAACTTTATGCAGTATTATAATCATCAAAGTTCTTTGCTTAACAAGGTATTACTACACTAAAGAGGAATGATGTAGGTGGTGGCATTTTTGGTGATGTTAGCGACTGATGGAAAATTATTACTCCCTTCAGAGTTAGCAAATTGCGTGTGTCTATCAAACACAATTGCAGGGAAATGAGCTCTATTGGTGTACTGAATAAAGGTTAGTCAAAACTCTGCATGTTTATTTATCTTCTGTCTATACAACTCTATCTCCAAAACACATGGGTTATGCTCCCCGAGACAACAACTTCCTATGTATTTTGGAACTCCTCCTCTCATTTTGGGCTATTACTCATTTACTGGAGGGATGCTGTTGGTATTCCTGCAGATGACAGATGAATCTTTCATTTCTTGAGCATGACTGAACAGGGCTTCATTAAGCAAGTCATGGGGAGCAATGCAAAATAATTATTTTGTCATGAATGTAATTCAGTTTCAAATATTTGATTATGAATTTCATCAAGCATAGCTGCAGTGCTTGGACATAGCTACCATATACATCTAGTCTTTAAAATCCATGCTGAACATATTTCCAAATTTGAACTGTTTTTGAAGAAAGTCAAGTAAGATACATTACAAGTGATGACAGTGTGGTATAAACATGAGATATTATTACAATTTTGTCATTGAGGAAACCCAACCACTGCTCCAAACCATCGTGTTCCTCGTTGCCAAAAATGACCAAACATTGCCACGTGTGGGAATACAGTTAGAGAACTGAAAAAAACAGTGTGTTTTTTAACCCACAACCTGGAGTCACTTCCAAAAAATGAACAGAGAAGTGTTTTGACAGCCATACCTCTGCACAGCGTTTTCTTAGTCTCTCCTCTTAAGCCACTGTCCGGGGGGAGCTGCTAGGATTCCTCCACACAAGATACAGCATGCCAAATACCAGGGAAATTGGTTTATTTTCAAAGATGCTGAGAAAGACCTTCAGAAATCAGATGGGCAATGGAAAGTGAGCTTCATGTGCCACTACTGAAAGCGAAGCTTTGACCTTACCTGAAGTTGGGGGTTTCCAGCAGAGCCAAGGTCTTTCCTGAGTGGTTACTGCTGCTGCACATCACATCTCTGTGCTCCGGGATAGCTAGGCATTATGGAGGTAACATCCTGGTCCTCCTAGCAAGCCAATGCTACTAGTAGTTATATACTAGTATACATATGTGTATATATATAGTATAACCATACCTATATGTGTGATATATGGACATTGCAAACACAGTCCTGCTTCTCTGTAAGCACTAGTAGCTGATTACAGAGCACAATACTGAACGTCTAACCGAATTACAGGTCTCAAAATGTGCAAAGCACTTTGTGCTGCTTGCCTGCAGGAGTCAATAACAGTCCTGGGCTCAGCTGGATGAAATCATGAGGTTCTGTGTCAAACAGTCATCACTGGCGCTGGAAAGCCAACATGCAGTTGCTGGCTGTATTCAGAGCCAAATTCTGCTCTGCATGGTGGTCTTCAGGAGAGTGCTCTTCTTCTTTGCCCCCTAGCTGGGAACCCTGTATGCAAGGACATGCAGAGTGGCAAATCTGCTGCGAGGATGGGAACAGAGGACGGGGACCTTTGCTGCATCTGAGTAGAGCTGCCCAAAAATCTGACAGTGTGGTTTGAAAACGGATGTTTCAGAAGACCACACCTTTCAAGGCACGTTTTATTGAGCTCATTCTACCCGAGAAGGCTGAACCGACTGATATTTTATCATAAACTGCTTTGTCCCTGCAATAGGAAGATTTTCTTGTTGGGAAGATCCCCTCACCAAACGTGATCCCTCTGATTTCTGAGCGCAAGGCTCCAGTTTTGCATTTTCCATGGGGCACTGCTTCCTGCCATGCTGTGGTGAGATGCTGCCACTGCAGGAGGCTGGCTGGCCTTGCCGTGGCCACTTTGTCTCCATGCTGGTGTCCACCATTGTCTGTGGAGCATCTGCAGGATTTTGTAGCATTGTGTTACTCAGCAGTGTGTTTAAAATGCTTCCAGGTGCTCCAGCTGGTGTATGGGGTTGGCATGTGGTGGGAACGGGGAGCAAGGGCTGTGGTCCCTCTGCTCATCAGCTGGGGCTCTTGGTTTTTTTAGTAACAAATCCATTCCTTATTAGAGTCTGGTGTTAGGGTATATGAATGCTTGTGTTATGGTGGAAGGGGAGGTTTTCAGGTTTCTGTGCCTGTGATGGGCTTGCGTTTCTCTGGATGTCATTGTGGATTTATTTTCCACTTGGCAGAGCAATCTCCTTTATATATCTTTTTTTCTTAGGGAAAAATCACCCCAAGAAAACTATCCCAGGTCATTGCAAAGAGCTTCGTAGTGCTACACCCCCACCTCCCAGGCATCTTAGGTTACATGGATTGATTGCTTCGGTTTACTGTATTTCCTCACCTCCTTCCTAAAGCAAAAGTGCTGCCAACACAAAGTGCAGCTCAGTATAAGCAGCTGCTTTGCCTGGTGTTAGTAGGGCCTTCTTTTGGTTATGTTCATAAGAAAATATTTTTGTTTTAAGAGGAAAACAAATGGAAATGTATCCTGGCCCTTTGCCCTTGGCCAAGGGGCAAACATTTCTGTGGGAGCTCCTTGTTAAAATATTAACAGCACTGACTACACAGAGAAAAACAAACACAGTGGTCCTAGAGACTGCAGGCTCCACATACAATCTCAGGGAACAGATTTCTCATAACTGACCAAAAACGTACCCCCAACCTATTGTGGAGCTGAATTAGTTTCCTTTTTTATATCATATTACCAATCTTCATGCTGCTAAGTGATGGATCAGGGCACAGAGGCTGAGACCTGGGGCTTGTTATCACGGGCACGGATGGGAAGCGTATGCTGACATGCCCTCCAAGCTGCCTGGTGCATGAGTTCAAGGATGGAAAATAAGCAGCATGTAGGGATTTTTGTGGAGGGTTTTCTCCTCCAGTTGAGCTGCTCTGTGAGGGGAGACAGTGAATGTGTGCTCAACCTGTGCAAAATGAGAGGAAGTCTATGGATGTCTAACATTTCTCAGGCACAGTGTAAATCTCACTGTGCTCCTAAAATCTTGTACGCTGGAGCATGGAGCCTCCTCTGAAGCACAGCTGCTGTATTTTATGCTGATAGTGGTTATTAATTCCCCCCTTAAAATGTATCAGGACTAAGAAACTAAAGAAATTCCCCCCTTAAAATATAACAGGACTAAGAAACTAAGAGGGAGATGTTTTTCTTCCCTTGCTTTATGTCTTCAGGAAAGGTATGAGCAGACTTAGCCACACATGTTGAGAAATAAATTGCTCTGAAGAAATGAGCTTTATCTCAAATCCTCTCTCAAGAGCCAAAGACTTAAGCAGAAGGTCACTAATCCTCAGAACTCAGCAGAGATCATTTAGCTTGTTTGTCCTGTTTGCTTTATTAGTCTGAGCATGGGTTTGCTCTGTTTCCTCTCCGCATCCTCTGGTTCCTGCCTTCCCTCTCAGCCTACCCACACCGAGCCCAGCTTCTGTGGAGGCAAAACCTGTTTGCTTGTAGCGATGGATATTTGCAGCATCCCACCTATACAACTGCCTCCTCAACAGGCTTTCCAAACCCCTCATTCTCCTCAATTTTACATCTGATTTATCTTCTCACCTGGCTCAGTTTTGTCTAAACCCCATAAAAGATGATGGGAAGACTCCCACTAATGTAAATTGCTCATGTCCTGTATGTGTTTGCATGTTTGTCCCCAAATTTTGGGACCAATATGCTTGTCATTGCTTTCTACAATCTTTTGCCACAGAACAGAGCTGGGCTCTCTCGGTAGAAAGCAGGATCCCCAGAGAGCCTACATGTATAATTAGGCAACATCCCCAGGGTCATCTGCAGCAAATGCTCCTCAGCTCCAGCTCTGCATGCTTTCTTTTCAGAGAGATTGCATCAGGCTTGAAAAGAATGGGATAGGGTCTCTTGATGTTGCCTTGGGAGGTGTAGAAACTTCAGAGGTTATGGAGTGGGTAGTCCTGGATTTTTGTGTGTGCTTTTGCTTTGTTCCACTGAGCTGTGAAAGCTCTGCTTAGAAGGCTGTACTTTGTTGCCAAATGTATGGCTGTCCATCTCCATTTAATCTGCTGTTCCGGCTGTGCTGTAATTACAAGAGAACAAGCTCACTGTTTGAGAGGGAGCTCTGCCCTCCCCAGTCATCTACTGTGGGAACAGCCTGGTTTGGTGAATCAGTCTTGTGCCTCATCACTTATCCCTGATGCCAAAGTGCCAGCAAAGAGCCCTTTTCCATCCTGAGTGGCGTTTTCAGCCTTGCACACAGCAAGCATCCCATGCTCTCAGGTCATTTGGAAGCACAGTCAGGATGCAGCAGAACTTAACTAATTGGCAAACTGCTGGAATGCACAAAATAAGGTCACTTTTTTCCACCACCCAGCCAAGGAGCAGGTGAGGCCTTCAGCCACAGCAGCAGTTATTTTCACAGCGTCTCCAGCAGTGCATATGCTAGCACAGAACAGTGTTTTAGCTATCAATAATTAAAAATATAGATGTTAAAAAACATGAGCAAGGAACATTTTGTGCCCATTATTCTTGCTCTTCCTGTAATGCTTGTGCCCTTACACACCAATTTGCAATGTGCAGTCATTCACAGTGTCTCTTCTAATCTGTAAACCTGAATTTCACTTCATATTCTGGGAGTCCAAAGTTTTGAACAAAGCAGGCTGTGGGCTAAAGACTGATTTCCATGAGACAGGAGCACCGAGCTGCTGCAGCAGGAGGAACTGACTGGAACCATGTTACTGGGTTGCAGCAAGATACATGGCAGGTTGTCCTTTCTCACCTGTACCGACTGGTGTGCCATGAGTCCTGGAAAGGCACAGTTTCTCCAGTCTTCATTGAAATGTTTTTTCTTGTAGCATTGGGCTAAGCAAGCAGTGCTCCCATTCTCAGAAGAGTTTCAGGGCTGCTCTGCAAGAAGGTGATGATCCTATTTTCTTGCATCCTGACATACCTTTGGCTGCGATGGTTGCTGTCCTGGAAGATACACTAGGACTGATCTGTGACCCTCAGAGCTAAAAGCATTAATGGCAGCAGCAGCTTAAAACCCACTAATCTCCTGTCACTAGGAATCAGGCCAGGCTTGGAAAGGACAGGGGTGGGGAGAGTTTAAAGATGATGAACAGGAGATGGTTCCACAGGCAGAAGCCGTGCTCAGCATCAGCCTCAGTGAGATGGCTTGTCAGCCTGAACCTGCCATCTATGGACATAAGTGAGAGGATAAATATAAGAAATGTAGGTGTGATCCACAGAGGCAGGTATAAAACTCCAGAGACAGCTGCTGTGGTGGATAGCTTTGGGGCCGGGCTTTTTTCCCGTAGAAAACTCATTGCTTTTCTTATCTGATGTGACACTTGCCTCTAGCTCCGAGCAGTATCACATGCTCCTTGAAACTTATTTTTCTGTCTCCTTTCTACCAGATGTAGGCTAAGATGGGAATTGCAAGCTCTGCACATCACTCATCATTCTTGCCATTTCCTCTGGATGAAATGTATGACACTCAGCAAGATCATAGAATCACAGAATAATTTAGGTTGGAAGAGACCTTTAAGATCATCAAGCCCAACTGTTAACCCAGCCCTGCCAGGTCCATCGCTAAACCACATCCCTAAGCACTGCATCTACAAGTCTTCTGAACACCTCCAGGGACGGTGATTCCACCACCTCCCAGGCAGCCTGTCCCAGTGCTCCACCACCCTGTCAGTGACAACGTTTTTCCCAACACCCAACCTAAACCTCCCCGGCACAGACTGAGGCCGTCTCCTCTTGCCCTGTCACTTGTCACCTGGGAGAAGAGACCGACCCCCCTGCCTACACCCTCCTGTCAGGCAGCTGCAGGGAGCCACAAGGTGCCCCCGAGCCTCCTCCTCTCCAGGCTGACCCCCCCAGTTCCCCCAGCCGCTCCCCACCAGCCTTGTGCCCCAGCCCTGGCACTGGCTTCATCTGGGCCTCCAAAGGGAAACAGTTTAACAGACCAGTACCAGTAAAAAGGTAAGCTGGCAGGCACTGCTGGGAAGTTTGGGGCAGCTCAGGAAGGCTTGTACCTACTGAGATAGGACAAGAGTAGGGCAAATGTGATTATTAGCAGCAAACTTCGCCCTAGAACATCCAAGACTCAGGAAGCCTCACCAGCCTGAAGGCTCTTTAACAAGAATGTGAGAAACTAGAGGCAGATGGGAAATGGATTCAAGCTTTTTCAAAATGCAACAGAATTGTTGAAATGTGACTGGTGGAAGATTATTGCTTCTGCTGATGCCTAAGACTTTTCTATTGTTTAAAAAGGCAACAAGATCTGTTTTTTCCCTTCTCCATAATAGTATGTATTATAGATATTATAGATAACTTTTTAATTTTTATTATTATACAGTATGATAGGTAACTGGTTGATCTTCTAAAAAACCCAAACCGCTACCTTGGCAAAGCAAAGAACTGATTAATAGAACAACCATTTTGACTGTGTTTTCCCAGTCTGTTGCTTGATCATTGGAATGGGTTCAGGCTAGCGATGAAAGAAAGTCAGTGATCTCCTCCTCCTCCTCCTTGTACACATTGACCAGCTGCTCTTTGTGCCGTGATAACTGAAGAATGACTAAGTGCTTGCCAATTTTTCATAGCCTGGGCTATTTTTGGTCTGGTAGTGAAGAGAAAAACACAGACATGTGGTAACCAGGAAACTTTGTGGTACCATCTATTGGAACACAGACCCCAGGTGAGGAAAACAGGATAGAGGTTGGACAGTACCTTCTTGAAAACTCACAGACGATAAACGGAGCCAGACTGGAGCGTGACATTCTCACTAAAAAATGGTTTCTAACAAACACACTAATTGTTCTGCTGAAAAAGACATTTCGTACTTTCATCTGTAGAAAAGCTCTAGTAAAACAGAGATTTTTCTCAGTTTCCTCTAGAGGGCAATGTCATATAAATATTTCAAGCAATTTTTGGGTTATGTCAACTGGGAATTTAGCCTGCCTTATCTAAGAATTCATAAGACAGCAGTAAAATGTGTTGCTTTACATGCTTTTTAGGATGTGTATACACATAATATAACTAATTGTTTCTTGGGCTTGTTCAGTGTGGTAGCTGATCCCTTTAAAGAGCACAGAAATATGTTTGTTGTGCATTTTGGGCAGATTTGGCTATGCAAATGCAGAGAGGGAAGTGCTCATGAAGACCTGACTCTCCCTTATACTTGTGCAGCTTCAAGGGCTTTCAGGACCTACTCCTTATTTAAACTATTGTACAAGAGATTACAACCCAGTCCTCTGAGGATGAAGTTACTGGTTGCTTCACTTTATGCTGGTGGCTGGAACTGCAGTGTGGAAGATAAATATAAACACCAAGTCTAAGTGGCCCATAGGACCTAGGAAACAGAAGGGTTTTGTGTTACTGGTTACCTCCCTAAGAATGTAGGTATTCCCAAATTCATGAACTGTATTGCTTATTTAATGGATGTTAGTAACAGCACAATTTTCAAATTAGTGGTCCATATAAACAGCTGCTAAAATTAGTATGAATCAAAGGTATAATAATTGAACTTAAGGGATTTTGTCTCCTATTTTCAGTCACTGTATTGTAAAAAATGACAAATATGGATACAGGCTGTTTTGTTTTCCTTAAATCTAACATGTATAATTTGAAACATGCTTATACAGGTACAAACTTCTTTTCTGTTGTCTCTGTCATTACTTTCCTCCCTTCCCCCAGACCAACACTACTAAAAGGGAAATTTGACCTTGACTTCCCAACATGAAAATGGCTTTAGGGAAATCCTTTTAGAATTCATCTCCTTTCCCTTCCTGATGGTGACTAGTCCTCTGGAGCATCACCATTAATGGCCTTATTGGATTAACTTCCAAATAACACATGTTTACTGAATTTGTGGGTTAACATTCTTTGTAAAATATCTCTTCCAAAAAAGTAATGGACAGTCTGCAGTTGCCAAGTTCTCTAAATGAATAAATGTGTGTGTTTGTTTTTCCCCAAACAGGAGAAGCAATTAATTCAAGTAAAACACTTATTCCCAAAAGCGCTGTATTTGAAAACAAGGACCTGTGACTGAAAAGTGCAATAGTTGCTTTGGCTTCAAAGTCAGCAGGCTTTAGGTAGCAAAGCAGGATTTGCCCTCTATTTTTGAGTAATAGGAGCTCTAAGAAAGATCTGAGGACACAGCTCTTCCGTAGCCTTTACAAGTTAAATAGGTGAGCCTTGCTTTTTAAGTACTGCTGCTGGCCAGGCAGCACTTTCTCTTAAATCATGTCGTAACAGAAGTATGATAAGGAGTTTGTAAATTTTAAGTTGTTGGGAAAAAAATTTTAGAGACACTAGTGGCAACTAAACATTCTTAGTTTCACTTCTTAGGCTGCATGGATCTAATGAATAGCTGCAGGTTTGAACCATATCTTCATCACCACCTTGGTTTAGGGCTCATGTGTGGATCTCGCTGGCTCTAAGGTATCTGACAGCTTAATGCTTAATCACGGGGGATTATTCTTTGCCTTTGGCTGGAAGGAGCTATGTTTGGGGCTGTAGGTGTGTGGCGAGGTTGATTCACCCTGAGCTGCAGTCTCTGTACGTGGGTAGCCCTGGGAATGTCGGGCTTGAGTGGCTGCAGGTACTGAAGGAACTACCAAGGGTTCATGACTTTGTTTCCTCCTGCTCACTCTCTCTCTGTTTTCCTTGCTGTTGACTGGTCTGAAGTGCAGCTTTCTTGCACAGAAAAACAGAGCTATGCCTGAGGTCTCTAACAACAGCATAACACTGTGGGCTTTGGTGGAATTGCTTCCCGTGTTCCTCTGTGGAAATGGGGAAAATCTGCCCTCCATGTTTCCCCACATGACTCTACATCTGACCCAGCAACACACAAAATTGTACTCTCTCAGATCTGTTCTTTGATCATTGCCTGCATTTGGAAAGTAAGCAGTATGTACAGCAGAGAGAAAATTATTTAGTGAACTGGCCAACTTCATCAGGATGAACTATGTGGTTAAAATAAATTGGATTTCAATAATTCACCAGTTATGCGGTGATGAAAGAAGTAAGAATAGTTTAAAAAAAGCGTCTGGATGCCAAATGGATCAGAAGTTAATGTCTGGTGCATGGAATTCAAAGCTGACAAGGTTTACTGCAGGGCTCTGCCTCTAAATGGATTGTGTTTTAAATAGTGTGTGAGAAAGGCAGAATCTCAGTACTTCATTAAAATTATTTTGTGACTCAAATGCTTTCTCTGATGACCCAAGAATCAAATAATAGACTGTGGAAATGAGTTTAAGGGGCATCACCATTAAAAAAAAAAAAAAAGATGCAAGTTAGTAGAGAAGTAAACATCCGTCATGAGAGAGGTGGATTTCAGAAGAGCTTGAAAGCAAAAGAGCTAAAAGACAAGATGGTAGAAGAAATTTAGGATGGAAGAAGGACTTAGAAAGTCATTAATTCTGGCCGGCTGGATAATATTCAAAAGTATTTTGTCTAATATGTAATTAAATTAGATATCATTATCTGTTGAAACAGTTCACCCAGCTCTAATAACCAAGGAAACCAATCTTGAGTCCAGGTATCAGCTCCCATACTCCCTGAGGTTTTCCCAGCCTCGAGGATATTCTCTCATTTAATGATAGTATCAATAGTAATATTAAGGAATATGAGAAGGCATATTCTCCCTTTCTGTACAATCTTCAACATGCACAGCAGTGCACTTGGGAACCACTGGCCATGTACTACATTAGAGGAATCATGCATGACTTGGTGAAGCCAAGTCGAGATCTCCTTTAGATTAAAAAATGTCATATACCTTTCTATACACCAAGTCAGATGCTGGTGTGGAAATCCAGCATGAACCCATTATAAATAACTAATTTAAACTCTGTGTAAAGTTTTGCCTTCTTCACATATTAGTGGCATTTGTTACTTGCTTGTAGTTTACGTTGCTTTCTGCAGTGAGCCCGTGCTGGTTGCCTGCTTTACCTTCCGTTTCTCTTCTGCGTGCTTCTATTTTAAATCATTTACTTGTAAGTTATGTTTGCATAAACTGTATATGACTCGGAGCTATATATCTAACTCCTGTCAGGGTCTTACAGCCTAATGGATAGCACGTGTGGACTTAAGAAGTGTTTGGGTCCTGGTCAAGCCTTTTCCCCCCGCTGCGAACAAGGCACAGCACCGGTGACAGGGAGGTGATGACAGCAGCTTGCTTTCCTCAGGTGCCTGAGCTCTCCGGGGGGAAAGCACTTTATTAAATGCTGGGTTTTACTGTGGAGTGTTTCTTTCCAGGTACCTGTCTGTTGGAGGGTTATAAAGTCAGAGCAGCTCCATAAGGGCTAAAGTTCTTTGAAATACCTGTTTCTGCAGAAGTGCAATTGAGCAATACAAATAAGCCCTAGCTTATGAGATACCTGCCTGGGTTTGAATTTAGCCATTATCCAAGTCTTCCCAAGTGCCTCCAAGAGGCATCAGTGTAAACAAATGAGGCTTACTTACCTGTAGGGTTTTGCTAGGATAATGACAGAACGGAAAACCTGAATTCTGTTTTTCCGAGGCCTTGAAGCCAAAACACTGTCCTTTTCTAGTGCAGGCTTTGAGAAAAAGAACAACCAACCGACCAACAACCTTGTTTTTGTCACGGTGCTCCAGCCAACACACAGCTGAAGTTTGATTTCCAGATACGGTATTTGAGGTTTGTTGTGAAGTGAGAAGGTCCAAAGCCAAGCCTGCTGGAGCTGCCAGTTTTCTGGCATCTGCTGGCAATTGCTCTGGTTTCTAAAACTTTGCATACTACGCCCTCACCGGGTTATCTTTTAGAGCTGAAACAGTGCAAAAGTCTAGCAGGACAGCTCTGGATGTGGGATGTGTGTTTACAGAGGAAAAAGCAGCCACTTCGGGGCTTTATTGGGGAAAATGTGATGAAATGGTTTCCTGTTCAATGCAATTCTTACTTGGTGAGAACTTCCTTGCAAGTATAAACAGGCTCCTTGGGAAGCAACTGAGCTGAGAAGGAACCACTATCAAGACGAGCATGTGAGAAAGAGAAAAATAGGATTAAAAATAACCATATAATTGATCTCATGGCTGCATGGCTGTGTACTGCCAGCAGCCTGGTAATGCTGTGAGCATGCCCCAGCCCCAGCCCCCAAACATAACCCTCTCTCATGCTCACTTCAGACACATCCCCCTTGTTGCATGGACCCCAGTTTGGCTGTCAGGGAGCCCATGGGAGATGTGCAGGGCCGATGTGGCAGTTTCAGACATGGACACAGGGAGGAGGTTTGTGATGCCGTTCATGTTGTCCAGGGCATTCTGTTTCTGGAGTTGCCCATGCTCCTCTTCTGAAGGCTAACTTCATGCAGGGGATGGGATTAAAAAAAGTGAGTGTGAGGTGAGGCTGAGGGCTTTCGTCTTGGTCACATTTTGCCACCTGCTCTTTTGGCAGCATTCATCAAAGTAACCTGAAAATTGTGTCCTGGAGAAATAGCTTGATTGAATATTTAAATTTTAAACTTACCATTGCTCTTATTTTACCCCAGGTCAGCTGTATATTGGAAATTTTAACCTTTATATTGTGCCAATTGATCAAAATGTTCCTGTGTAGCTACTGAGACTTGATTTTGTTTTCTTCTTTCTTTTTCTTTTTTTCTTCTCTTTTCTTTCAATTGATGTCAAAATCTGCTCCTGACTTGGGAGGGAGGCTTGGGACCTGAAACCACAGAAGATCATTTTTTGTTCATAACACCCCTTCTCTTTGGGTACAATCAAAAGGCAAATTATTTTTCACCCTATATAAAATTACTTCACTTTTTTCCCCAGACATTTTACATAACCATTGAGGGGGAAGGAGCTGAATCCCAAACATTAGGGGATAGAGGAGAGGTTCCTGATTTCCATATGTGTAAGTGTTATGCCAGGGTAACTGAATTAACTAAAGAGGTGACTCCTGGGGACCTGCAGGATGTGCTCTCAAGTACGGTCAGCTGCCACAGATTGGTCCATAAGAGAACATCATAGCTCAAAAACATTAACATGAAGCTAAGGACCAGTTGTGAATCTTCTATCCGACAACATACAGGGATGTCCTAGTGAAAAATCCAAAATGGATCAGAAATCCAAGAAAGATGCTGCCCATGGAGCCCATAAACACGATGCCCGAGATCTGCAATCAGTACCAGATGCTACTGATATACAGTGTGGAGCCTGTAACAAAGACATGCTAGACCCATCCAGGCCAAGCAAGAAGCTTTGCAGATTAAATTTATATTAGCTGGAGCCTGTAGATTGCTTTAGCAAGCAAAATTGAGTCAGGGTGTTAAGATGATCTGGATCAAGAAATCTAAATTAGGTTTCCTCCTTAAAGAGAAACTAGCACATTTTGGCACTGGCTTTCCTAATAGTTTTAGAAAGAAAAGATTTGGAAACAGATACAGAGTATTTACGTATATAAAATCCAGTCCATGAAATAAAACTACTCTCTCTGACTGCACAGAGTGGTCAGAAGACTCCTGGAACAAAATCCTCCCTAAATCTCATGTATGTTTTAAGGAAGACTCTTGAAACATTAATAAGTGGTGAGCGGATGGCACGTTCTGATACACGCTGGGAAGTATGCACAGATAAAATGCAGGATGGCTGGTGATGTTTAAAAAGCAAACAAGATCTGGGCTTGCACTTTGAATATCATAAGGTACAGAGTGCGGCGTATTGCATTAATGGAGGCTATTCTAGCATAAAATGAAAGCCACTTCTGGAACAATCTCTGCAGCCCTAGTTTAGGACACTGGGGAGAGTAATATAAAATGACTCCAGGGTGGAGCACAGGTTGCTGGAGGGGGCAGCCTCTGCTGTAACCTACATTATTTTTGTAGTTAAAGAGAAGGGGGAAATGTTGCTTTGATAGGAAATCCTAGTGAGCAGGCACGTATGGGCAGTGTGTTTGCCAGGGGGGAGTTAATTCCTGAACAGAGAGCCCGTGTAACCCTACCTGCTATGCAGGGCCCGCTGGCTGGGGTGCTGGCAGTGCAAGTAGTGCCTCAGCATCCTGCTGGGTGTTTGCAGAGGAGTAAAACACTCTGTTCCCTTGGCTGCTTTGAAAACACACCGTGCCAGAGCTTGCATTGCTCCCCATGGAGGTGTGTTAAAGTGTCGGTGTGCTTAAGTGTCAGTGTGCTCCTGGCAGCCTTCATCAGTGAAGGGGCTGGCTTTGGTCCCTTGTCCCAGCATCATCATGCAGTCCAGATTATTCCCAGGCTGGTTCCCAGCCCCAGCCTTCCTCTCCTATGGCTCTTCCCTCTCTTGTCTTTACCTTATTTCCCTCGTGCTTTTTCTGGGTTGTGTGACCTCATCTCATTTCGTGTTACAGCTAAATCACTTCCAATACTGCAAGTGGGGGAGGGCAGGGAGAGCTCCTGGAGGCACCATCCTGGAGCAGATTGCCAGAAAACATCCCAGTGGGGTAGCTGATCTCTTGGCCAAACTGATCTCTGGTAGGTCTGGAAATCCCAGTATGAGACATGGGCAGTAGTGGATGTGCAGAGCCCTCCCAACCCGCAGCAGCACCTTGCTGCCCGTAGCTGGTGGCTGGTGTGTCTTAAGTACCTTTTTACCCTACCTGCTGACCCTTTAGGTTTGTAATGAGATGTACATCACATACTGTGTGTACAGAGTCTTGCTGCTGGAAGATTCAGATTGCTGTTCTCATGCAAAGGAAGAAAACCCCACTGGTATATCTGCATTCCCTTGGGCTGCTGAGCACCCGGTGCAACACCGTACACTCAGCAGAGATTAGTGGAGTTAAAAGTAGTTCTCGTAGCCAAAATATTTCTTGTTAGTAAAAATGTCCTTAGGATACTTTGCGTAATGGTAACCTTTGGACCACACAGGGTAAGGAAAAATCAGAACATAGCCTTCAACACTGCCAAAAAAAGTTTGTCTTAGTTGCACAATACAGGAGAAAGGTTAAAGACCAGAGAAAACTGGCATTACCTTGGGGATGGAAAGAATGGAATTTAAATAGCAATCTAAGGGTGAGTATGTAATATAAGATATCATATCTTTGTGAACTATTTTTCCCTTTGTGCTTGAAAGATTATCTAGGAGAAAATGTCTGGCTCTGTGTAGCGGATGGAAGTCTTGCTGGGAGTCTTTGAATTTGAGGCTGGGTAAAACCTGGTCTTTCACTTTTGGTTTTTTATGTTTTGTTTTTAAAGGGTAATGTAAATTCTAAATTTGGCTCCCAGGTTATAATTTCTAAAACCAAGCTTAGATAAGTGTTTCCACCCCGGAAAAAAAAAAAAAAATCTTAGTGACAACAGATTGTTCTGAGCAAATGCGTGTTCCTTTGTAGACTCTCAAACCTGGGCCAGACACTGTAAAGAAGTGAATGTATGAAGTGAACAGAAATTAAAATTAAACAGAGGATATTACCAAGAGAAATGCAAACAGTAAGTAAGGATTGAGATGTGAAAGATGGCTTCATGATTTTTTCATTTTAATAACTGTAGCTGGTGTTAAATATAGCAGATAAGGCAAATTGCTTTAAGACACTGTGATTTCTAGGTTATTACTCTCTGTTTATTTCAGCAGTACTAGTACATTTCCTTATATCTGTTTTCTGCTTTCCAATCTTGAGTTACTGCTTTGTGTTTTGAAGTTAAATACAGTATACTTAATGCCATGTAAATCTCCACTGTTGGGTACTACTTGCTATTGTGTTATTCTGGTAATGCATACTGAATTTGTGAACTGCTGGGTAAAAAGGCTTTATCCCCTATAAATTTGTAGTAACCTTTAAATAAATTCTATAAGCACACAAAGCAATTAAATAAAAAGTGAGGTCAGAGCCATAAAATGTAGATACATTGCATCATAGTTTGGAGTTTCATGGACTGTTATCTGAAAGTGGCAATTTTTTCATGTATATAATTGATTTTTAAATTGATCAGCTTGTAAATAAACTGTAAATGCATAAAATCACCTCTAATAAACATTGTAAATGTCTCACTAAACATTATAAATGTTTCACAAACAGCTGTCTGCCCACAGAGCTCTACCTCTGGCTAACAGGGTATATTTGGAAGATGTATTCCAGGAAAGGGCTTGTGGGGAGCAGTGGGAGAGGGTTATCAGTACAACCAGCCTTACCTCACTCCCCTGCAAGGAAACCCCCAAGCAAACAAGAAAAAAACAACCAGTCTATTGGAGAGATTTTCCTAAAATTTCTGTTCTGAAGACTAGTGAGCTTTCTTATTTTAAACATCAATTAGACTTAACATAGGAAGTTACAATGTAAGCTCTCTGGGACAGAAACCGTATGTCTGTATTTTCACTACAAATTGATAACTGTGATCTGAATGCTATGAAAATAATAACGATGGATAAATGAATAAATTAATCAAATTGAGAGGATCAGTTTCCCAGCAGCTCTGAACACTGCTTCTTATGATTCGCTTTTCATATTTTGCCTAAGAAACCCTGACTTCTGCAACAGGAGAAAGCATCTCTGACCATAGCCCATGTAAGGAGCACAGCTGAAGAGATTGCTGATGCACAGGGACAAGACAGACCAATCACCCTGCTCCCCCCACACCCCAGTCATAGAAAAACATCTCATTTCCTACTGTTTTTATGGTGGGAGGAATAAGTGAGTGCTTACAAATAATTTTAGTATAGCTCTTGCAAGGGCCTGTCTGCCTGCAATTTGCATATAAAACCCCACTAAAGATTCAGGGCTGGGGTGTTTCAGCCAGACCCTGGAGCTGTTTGGAATTCTTTTGGTCATTGGCATTTCTCTGTACACCCCATGAACTTGCTTGCAGTGGGTTTGCAGCCAGCACGAAAGGATGAGGGTGTAACTCATAGCCGAGCCCTGGGTGGCTCCGAGGGGATGCTGGCTGTGGGCTGTGGTATTCAGCTCTCTAGGGCTGTTTATAGTAGCTGTGTGTTGGGGCTACTAAACTTGCGTATATTTTAAAAAAAAATGACTTTCGTTGTACTTGTGTGCAGAAGAAATGATAAGGGAAAGGTTTTCTCTGTGGCGTTCATCTCATAGAGTAACAGCATGTGGTGCAGAAATGGGGCTTTCTGGAGGTCGTGTTTGCAGAGGCTGAGGGAGCTCAATGGCCTGAATGCACCAAATCGACCGAGCAAACTGTGGGGAGATCCACGCAGAGGTCAGGGAAAGGATTTTTGTATTTACACTGGCATGGCTGGAAGCAGAATGTGGCCTTTGCAATCCTTGGCTCTGCCTTGGCGTGCTGGTCTCCTATGCAGTGTTAACCCCCTTTTGTGTCATTTTTGTGGTTTCTGGCGGAGTTATGAAGTTTGCTGTTTTCTTTTAGGAAAACATGGAACATCATATTGTTGTTCTGGGTTATATGTGGTCCTGGATGCTCACTGTGTTTTCAAAGGAATTTCATTTAAATTTGTATATTTGTTTTGTTGCCCATCAGATCCACAAAAGTCTTGGTCCTGGGAACATTTACTATATAATTGACTTCTCTGTGTGTATTGTGTGTCAGGGGGGTCAGACATCTGGTGCCCAGGACACAGCAGTGTTGGGAGAACATAAATGCCTGTGTCTGTTGTAAAGGACAAGTGTTTCTGGTGCTTGCAGCTTCTGAAAGTAACTCTTGAGATGGACGCTTAAATGTAGTATGGTTTTAGGTACTTGGGAACAGACCTAGCACTTGTGAACTCTCATCAGTTGCTTCCTCAAAGTGTTAACTTCTAGTACTAACACATTAGTGAAACTGATTTCAGTGACATTTAGTTTGTAGGAGTGTGGCTGTAACGTGATTTGTGTTTGTTGTTTTCCTGAATATGAATCAAGAGTTTGTGTGTGCAAAGACGATGACAAGTAAAGAATCAAACCCAACAGCCATCCAAAAAATGCCACTTTCCCTGGGCAGTGACATGTGATGAAACTGCAACTTTATTAGGTAAGTACTAAACTTTCTGCAGCCTTCTTTTGGCTGTTGTGTGAAACAGTTTCCTCAGTCCATAGTTTCTCCACCCTTGATTTTCCCCATCCTTCATTTTGTGCTTCTGAAAATCCAGCTAGAAAGGAATTGGATACCCAGCTCTGTGGGGCAGAAGAGGATCATCTGTTCTAAGTAGTTCTCCTGGTTGCTTGCATATGTATGAAGCCAGTTTTCTTTAGATAGACTTGCTCTATATGTTTATAAATCAATGCTTTATCTGTAAAAACCCATATGACTGGAATCCTGTTTTGGCTTCTATCACAACAGATTACTTTGAAATGTACAGCTGCATGTGTGTGCATAAAATATCTAAACGCTATCAAATATTCTCCAAAATAAGAGCTGAAAAGATTTAGGGCCAAATTCCCCAAGATTTCAATGGAGTATTGGCTCCTGAATAGACCTAGAAAAGCCCTGGGCACCAAGCTGGGAAGTGTCCAACAGCTTTGGACTTTCCTGACGCCCAGACCCTGTTTCTGTGCTGTTGTCTGGGGCACTTTGGTCTTGTTGAGCCTAAGCAGCTCATCTGTCTCCTTGTCCCCCATGCCACTTCCCTCCCTGCCATGCCTCCTCATGCCAGCTGGCAGGAGAAATCACCATCTCACACCCTCTGGCTGCTTCTGCCTGGATTTTACCAGGCAGGACTTTGTATTTTACTCTGCATTTGAATAGGAAGTTGGGTCATATTTTGTGGCCCATAGGATAAACATTTCATGGATCTTTCTGGTCTTCCAGCATCATAGAAGATTGTGCAGGATAACCCCTGTGGTCTCTTTTCTGTTCATGACTGTAGCCTAAATAGCTAGGGAGACAAAAGGAGGCATCCCAGGGTACAATTTCTGCTCCAAAACTCTTTTATATTATTACAATAACCGCAACACAAACAGTTTTTAGAGCAGGGACTCCGGACAACCTCTCCTCCCATGTGAATGTCCTGAATTTTGGATTGTGCTTTGCACAGAGTAATGCAGTTGAAAGAAGAGGTGACAGAGAGGGCTTAGGCAGGAGCTGTCTGGAAGCTACTTATTTTCCTAGGAAAGGAATGCTAGGAAAATAATGCTGATGCTCATTTTTCTCCTCTTGAGCAGAGGCTGCTGAATTTGCTGTCTGTATCCTGGATGAACTCCCTAGCCCCGGTGCTGCTCAGAGGACGGACAGCAGCCATCACACTCTCCTCTCACCGGGCTCAAGTTCTGAGCTCCACTTTTTAAATGAAGGGGCTTAAGAGGTTTGGTTTTATTTTCCCCTCCCCAGGAGATATCAGGCCATGAATCACGGCTGGAAGGGAGGCATTTCCTGGTTAGCTGCGTTGAGCCCCAGAAAGAGGCACATCCCAAGGACTGAAAGCTTTCCTTTGGGTTAGCTCTAGGTATGTTAATTATTGGTGTGTTCAGTTTTGGCACCTAATTAACTACCTGTGCTCCCTTGGGAGCTGAGGCAATGACACCAGGCTATGCGTTTTGCTCCAACAAAGTTCAGAGTCTCTTCTGTCTCCATCTGAACTCCCGTCTCCCTCTGAACTCCTGGAAGGCTGAAAAATCACTCTAAAACCCCTGAAAAACAGGAGAGAGCGTTCTTTCTGTGTAGGGTGGTACTGTGTGTGAGAGCCAGGACTCCTGTCAGCAAAGCTGAGCTGTTAAAGGGCTGCCTGAAAGCAGCATGGAACTCGGTGGAAGAATTTCATCCTTCTCCATCACTATTGCAACCTGATCAATCCTTGGGCAAATATAATATATATATATATATGTATGTGTGTCTATGTAATTTTTTTAAATAGTGGTAGTGGTGGGGTTGTTCCCAGTGTATGAGCAAAACTTCTGTCATCCAAAGATGGCTGTGACCACAGTTTTATAGTTTAGACTGTAGAGGTAAAAAAAAAAAAAAAAGGAAAATGCAATATTGGATATAGCCTGACTGCTGTTAGGCCTGCAGGGAACTGGCTGCCACACACCTGAAAAATGGCCGTGAGATGTTAAATGACAGCCTGTGATAAAGACTAAAGGAACAGCCCCCGGTTGCGGTGCAGAGGCGGCTGCGGGGGTTTTAATTTGGGTGCCCCGAGCGGAAACATTGTCACAGGGGGGAGGCGTGCGGGACTGTCGGCAGGAGCGGTTCGGCTGGGGCAAGGGCGCAGGAGGGACACAGGCCGTGCCCGGAGCTGGTCCCGCTGGAGCGGTCCCCCAGGCGGGGCAGGGCTGCCCTGCGCGTCACCCCGCGGGCGCGGCTTGTGCGTGGCAGCTCCGCCGAGCGGCGGCCACCGGCCCGGGGGTAACAGCACCGGGGGTGGGGACAGCGCCGGGGGGGACACAGCGCCGAGGGGGACACAGCGCCAGGGGGGACACAGCGCCGGGGGGCCGGGGCAGCGCCGGGGAGAGACAGCGCCGAGGGGGGGCGGGGCGCAGCGCTGCGGGACCGGGCAGCGCTGGGGGGGGGACGAGGACGGCGGGGCGGACAGCGCCGGGGGACGGACAGCGCCGGAGGGGGGACAGCACCGGGGGGCCGGGGCCGGGGCCGCCGCTAGCCACCGGGCTTGGGGGAGGGGACGGCGCTGCGGCGATGTCCCCGCCGGTGCGCGCCGGCGGCCCCTGCCAGCTCCGCGCCGCGGGACTGCGCGCGCCCGCGGGGGCTGCGTGCGCGTGCGCGCCCCGGTGCCCGCGGTCCCACCTGCGCGGCGCGGCGGCCGGGGCGCGGAGCGGGGCGGGGCGGGGCGGGGCGGGGCGGGGCGGGGCGGGGCGGGGCGGGGCGGGGCGGGGCGGGGCGGGGCGGGCGGCGGCGCGGGGGGCCGTGCGTGGCCGCCTGCAGCCGCGCCCCGCGCCCGGGAGGCGGCAGCGCCGCTGAAGGTGCCTCCTCGCCGGCAGCAGCGGCGGCGGCAGCAGCAGCAGCAGCAGCAGCAGCAGCAGCAGCAGCCCAGCCGCCCAGCAGCCGCCACCGCCGGCGCGCAGCGGCCCCGCGGCACGGTGCCGGCAGGTGATTGCGCGGAGGAGCGGGCTGCGGGGAGCGGCCGGCGGGCGTAAGCCGCCAGCTGCTGCGGGGGAGGCTGAGCCGGGGCCGGGAGACGCGTGAAGGCGCGTGGGGCGCGGCGGCCGGAGCCGCAAGTTGTGCCGGCGGCCGGCGCGGGGGCGGGTGCGTGTCCCGGTCCCGGGTCCGGGGGGGTCCGGGCGGGTGCTGGGGTCCCCCCGTGGGGCCCGGGGCGGTCCCCCGCTGCCGCCCCGCCGGCCCTGAGCGCGGGGCTGCGGGGTGCGGGGGTGCGGGCGGCCCCCAGCCGGGGCCGGGGGCTGCTGGCCCGGGGAAACTTTAGTTAGGGTCTGGCAGGAGGGTGCGCCTTCCCGTGGGGGCAGGACGCCGTCCAAACCCACTAAACAGTTCGTTTGGAGAAAATCTTTACAACTCCAGTCACAAAATGCTTCCTGTAGGACGCATGAGTACCAGGTTTTTAAGATGAAAGCGCTGCTGAAATCCCTGCAGAGGAGCTTCGCTTGGCAAGCTTGCGTACCAAAGGATTTTAATAAAGAAAATACATTGTCTTCCAACTGGAGGCAGAAAACAGAGCCGAAATACCACTTCCTAAATCTATCATGATTCCTGGCTTGGAGTTAGGAGAGCTTTTGGTGGTGTTCAAGTGCCATAGCCATCATGTTCTCTAAATATCTCCTAATCCTCAAGCAAGCAAAAGTGTTGGTGTTTAGTGGGTTTTGTGCGTGTAGGGCATAGTCGTACTTCACTCTTACTTCATATTTTGTGTTGATACAAATTCAATGCTTCTGCTCAGCCCTGTGTTTTGGCAGCGTCCTCTCTTGCAACGGAACTGGGGGGACCATCTAAATGAAGCTAACAAGTAAAATATGCTTTGAAATAGAGTGCAGATGGGAAGCATCGTAAGTATTGTGTTGCACAACAGTGCGCTCTCTGTGTGTGCCATTCAGCTCACAAAACTCTAGGTTTTATGAATGCTTCCACAATCTGAACTGGACCCTGTGCTGTTCAGAAATACCATGCACTAATGTCTGGAACAGCAGCAGTTCTGATGGGAAAGGTTAATTCATCTCTCTCCTGACAGTACTTCTGATGCCTGATGCCTCTGGTCGGCATGCTTGTTAGAAACGTGTATGTGTCGTAGGTTTTCAATTCCAAAATATTCTCAAATTCTTGCATCAGAAGAGTGACTGGTGTTTGCTGGCTCAGGTGGGTGGTGTCTTAACTTTTCTAGAGCTGTTTTGTGAGTTAACACAGCTGTCTCTTGCATCCTAAAGCATTGTCGTGGATTGCCATTTCATACTGACCAATAGTAGCACCCTTAACAGTATTAATTGAGGTTCTTTACCCCAGTTTCTTTACCCCCACATCTCACCCTTTCTTCACGGTGGGAAATGTCTCTTTGGCTCCATCTCCTGGTTCAGAAAGAGGATCCTCCTTCTGGGAGAGGGTATGGAGGGATGGGAAGCCTCCGGGGATGGTGTTGGTAAAAGGTGGGTGAGAAAGGTGATGGAGGCTGCTTCTTGGACTTGAACTGTCATCCTGGGACCTGTAACAGCAGGGTACATCCAGCTTCCACCTGGAGTGGGAATCAGGTCCTCATTTTTCTCGTGGGAAGAGAGCGTGTCTCTTTTAGTTCTTCTAATGTCTTAGAAAGATTTTTGACGTAGTGACTAAATATTATCATGGTATTTAGAAAATCGTAATTTAGTATTTCATTCCTTGCATGGATCTGCTGGAAGGGTTAGTCATCTCGCCTGATATATCTCTGTGCGTGATCTTTTGGTGGAAATATGTTAATGATATATCCTTTATGTCAAGATTTTTCTGCATGGTCAGGAAGGTCTGTTACTTGCAAATTTTTAATCTGCTTGAAATAGAAAACCTGTGGCAGTATGCAGGGATCTTGCTGTGATTCAGCAGATGTACGAGTGTGCATGGACTTCAGTGTGAGCAGAGGTAATCCTGTTCTGCAAGGACAGTGGATGGCAGGATCTCTCCTTTTGTGGAGGATCTTCTGTACGCCCTGTCTTTAGTGGAGATCAGCTTTTTGAAGTGCAAAAGACAGGAGGAAAAGAGCCTTTAACAGACTGTACAACCAGGTTACCTGTCCTACCTGTGACAGCCAGACTTCTGTATCTACCCACCATACCTCAAAGGGAAAGGAGAAGGTGGCAGACTTTGTTCTGACACTGATCATCAGTCCTTGAGATGGTGTTGGGAGGAGCAGAGCAACAGTAGAACTCTGAAGCTGGAAGGTATGTGAAATGGCAGAGATCTTTTGTTTCTGTACAGGTGGGCTGTGTATTCTAGCAAATGCCAAACAAGCTTACGTATGTCAGTGCCATTTAATGCTTCACTATTACTGTTTATGATAAATCATGTCAGCCTAAGGTAAGAACTGACAAAGACAGCATGCTGTGGTGTGGGTGCTACCTAATTTTTTTTTTTTAGTATTATTTTGTTTGTGTGGCAGTGTCAGTTGAAGTGGATATAGCCCTCCCTATGGATGCTAGTTTTTTTCTGCCCTACTGCAGAGCATCTCTGTTTGCACGCAGAGATGTTCCTCCTTACACATGCAGTCTGGCAGCAGGGGAGTCCTGGGAAAGGGACAGTCTCTAGTGGGCTGTGGTGGCCCAGGGCCTCTCTCCCGTTGCCCAGAACGTCTCCCTTGAGGCTGAACATTGATGAGTCTCTGAAAGCCTGTTATGTCTACAGAGCCAACTGCAGAGGGGAAAAAATAAGATGCGCCTTGGCAGATTTGCTCTGTATATCTTCTGAAGTCTGTGCCTGGCTTTTTACCATGCTTTGTGGCTGCTACAACCAACAAAACCACAACCACCAGCCCTCCAAGGCTGAGCTGAATTATTTTCTGACTTGCGTATCTCCAAGAGACGCATTAGCTACAAGAGATTCCAGCTGCAGAATGTGTGTGCGCGGCATGTCTTGTTCAGATGTTATTTCCTTAATGAAATTGCTCGTTTGGTGTGAAGCGTTGTTGGCTGGTTTGGGTGTTGGGGCTTTTTTTCCCCTCCCTCCTTCTAGCCCTGGGAGACAACAGTCAAACTGTGTTCTCTCTGGCTTGTTTTTTAAGTTAAGGTACAGTCTGCAGTCCTGGTAGAGCTGTGATTGCAGAGAACTTGAGGTGGTAGCCTGTTTGACACGTGTCGGTAGAAATGGATGCTTTCGTGTGCACTGTGTGTTCGCAAAGGACAGCAGAAAGGCGGCAGCCCTTGAAGAAGGCTTCACAGGATTTAGCTGGGGAGCTGCCTGCAACCAGCCTCATGAAAATGCTGGCTGCAAGGACTCCAGTGAAGTTGGAGTTACCTGAATATGCCCCAACTTCACAAAGTCATGCACACACGCTTTCATGCACTGTAGGCTGAGACACGTTTCTTCAGAGTCCTGATGCTTTTCTTCTTCCCTGTTCTTCCTTCTCCTCCTCCAGACCTTGCCCTGTGGTAGCTGTTGCTCCAGCAGAGGGGTTTGGTTCATGGCAAAGCCTGTGCTGCCTGCAAGGTGGTGTGCAACCTGCAGAGCAAGATTCAGTACATCTGCTCTACCTGATGGACAGGAAACATTTTGCTCGTCTTAGGAATGCTGTCACTTCTGGACTAAATGCATTCGGTGTTTTGCTACACTGAAGACTTGTAGCAGCCTGAGACTGCTAACAAGGAATATAATTCAGTTAAAACACACAGTGGAGTTCCATTATTGTAGGCCAAAATGTAGTAAATGGGCTAGAGCTTAACCCAGGGTTCAGGGAAAATGTTGCCGTTTCTGCAGAGTGCTCCGTGAATGTTGGTAGTGATCAGTGATTGAAGTCACTTGTCACTTAAGCTGAGGCTGAGCTGGCACAGGTCTTGGTCCATTTGCCAGAGTTGTAGAGGACTGGGGTGCATAGAAACACTTCGGCTTCAGGACCCGGCCTCGGTCTATCTGGTGTCCCAGAGGTCCATCTCCAGGGCTTCTGACTGTGGGAAGGTGGTTATAGCACTCGGGGTTGTATCTGTGCAGGGCCAGCTCAGCTTAGGTAGGTCCCAGGAGCATTAGGAGGATGTAGCTCTGCTGCTCCTTAGACCTGCATGGGACGCAGCGTGGCTGTGTTTGCTTAGCCTGGTGCTGGAGAGAGCTGGCCCAGGTGTGGCGGCTTTGGGGCACATCATGCCCATGCCGTGTTATAATAGTTCGTGTGCAGCTGTCCTCCTGACAACAGGTGATGAACTAAATCTAATTTCTGTAAATCTGAAACATAAGTTGAAGGTTACAAGGGGAAGGCTGTTTGCATAGCTGCCGGCATTATGTTCTGGAGATTTAGGTTCGTATTGGTGTAGTTTGCTTGGTTTGTCCCACAGCATCTTGAGCACTTCCTACAGCATGGAGAAGCTCTTGGCTCCAGATGGATTCTGCTGGAGCTGAAGATTTTCAGTAACATAGAGAATTTGACCTTCTGTATCAAGAAATTGTGGCATGGCTTCCAAGTACTACTGTGTATATGTACAAAATAGACAAGGAATGTATCCATAAATCCCTGCAGCTGCTGGTGGGCCGGGAGAGCAGCAGGGTGGCATGGATGTTGCTGACACAGGAGTTGGAGAGAGGAGCAAGAGTCTCATCCTACCGAACAGGAAGGAAACAGATTTTTAAGTTCTTGTCTGTAATCCAGGGTGGTCAAGAATGCCTTGGTGGGGTCAAACCTCTGTGCTGGTTGTCCATAGATCATCTTGCAGTCCAAGGAGGGAGTAAGATACCAGGCAAAAGATCTTTGTCCTATGTCTTTGAATGCTGACCTTCCTCTTTTGGGGACAGGATGTTTTGCGATATGGGCTGATCCAGTTATAGCCCTTGTGCTCTTCTGGGTCAAAGCTGAGACAGCAGAGGGGAGGAGGATTCAGCAGTCAAAGCAAAAAGTTATGGGGGTCTTTAAACACACTGACGTGTAGTGTCATGGTTTAACCCCAGCTGGCAGCTAAGTACCACGCAGCTGCTCGCTCTCTCCCCTGTCTGGCGTGGGATGGGGAGAAAAATTGCAAAAAGGTTGAACCTGTGAGCCAAGAACAGTTTCAACAATTAAAACAAAGTAAGTGATAATAATTGTAATGAAAAGGGAGATAACAAGAGAGAAAGGAATAAAACCCAAGAAAAACCCAAGCAACGCGCGATGCAGTTG
Source organism: Falco naumanni (assembly GCF_017639655.2). Lineage (NCBI taxonomy): Eukaryota > Metazoa > Chordata > Aves > Falconiformes > Falconidae > Falco > Falco naumanni. The sequence continues at coordinate 74,327,555 of NC_054080.1, forward strand.
CTCACCACCCGCTGACTGATGCCCAGGCAGTCCCCGAGCAGCGATCGGCAGCTCCCAGCCAGCTCCCCCCCAGTTTATACACTGAGCATGACGTTCTGTGGTGTGGAATAGTTTGGGTCGGCTGTTCTGCTGTGCTCCCTCCCGGCTTCTTCCACACCTGCTCCCTGGCAGAGCATGGAAAACTGAAAAGTGCTTGATTTAGAGTAAGCGCTACTTAGCAACAACTGAAAACATCAGTGTGTGATCAATGTTATTCTCATACTAAACTCAAAGCACAGCACTGTACCAGCTACTAGGAAGATAATTAACTCTATCCCAGCCAAAACTAGGACACGTAGGAAACAGTTTTTAAAAAAGCTGTTTAAAATATGAATGAGCACAAGATGTAAATGACTTGCTAAGAGGCTGGCTTCCAGAGACAGGATAACCATAGGGGACTGCTTGGCTTGAACTGGATGTTCATTCAACTAGCTGAAGTTTCTGGCTTTTTCTCAGACTGTTTAATGTGAAAATATTTATTGAAAGTGACTTCTTGATTCTGTGGGTCTTGACCAGTGACCTAGGGATAAGTGTGATTTGCTGAGCTGATACTCATGCCTTTTGGGGTTTGAGTACAGAACGCATTTGTTTGTTGACTAAGTGGCATCCCCCATGTAAATTTTCTGTTGCTTGGTTGATGATGAAGCAACTGATAAAGACATTGGGGAAAGCTGCTTTCTTCAACAAAGGGAAGTTATTTCTTGTAGATCTCCTGGGAATAAGGCTGCAAAGGATGTAGAAATGCTTTCTGTGTGAAGGCACCTCAGCTTTTTCATATTGTTCATGGAGTAAGGGTGAATGAAGTAAAATGGGTTTGGTAGAAACCACCAGGCACCACCTGCCTTACAAGACCCAACAGTGATGCAAGAGGTCTTGGAGACTTAAAACTGTGCTGCTCTGCTGAATTCCCCACGCTGGTGTCTGGACAGCAGAGTAAGGAGGGAGGAGTGAGAAAGGGCTCATGGGTGGGATGCTTCTCTAGGACGTGGGTGCATCTGCAAGAGGCAGCAAAGGAGAAACTCTGCAAAGTGCCTGCTGGAAGGGGAAGTGAGCTGAGGTAGGTAGGATGCGTCTTGCAGAAAGAGCACATGTGTGTCCCTGTGGCAGCATCTTCTGCCTGCTTGAGGTGTCCCTGGGCTCCTTCAAGGGAGCTCACGAGTTACGGGCCTTCAAAGGGAGACCTGTCTTCAGGACACTCTCTCCAGCTGGACTTAATGAAATTATTTGTGCTTTACACCAGTCTACAGGAATGTGGCTGTTCTCTCCTAGCTGTAGGCGCTGTTTTAAACTTGGTAAAGGCAGAGGCGTCTCGTGTCCAGCTGCTGCAATCCTTTTAAAATGGTGCTTTCACTTAAAAACCATGAAGCGCCTTCCAGTACAGCTTCTAAAGCAGAAGTTTAGACTAGCCAAGATGGTTTCTGAAGTTATCCTCCCGGGAAGAAACTTCTAAGGAAGCCGCCACTCAGCCACGGTACTTGAGCAGCCTTCTGGAAACAGCTGTTGGAGATGCAGAAAGCTGAACTGGAATCTGGTTCATGGCTGAAAAGTTATTTTTGCCATTAAAACTAGAATTTAAGAGAGTCCAGCTGCCTGCAAAGTGCAGCAGCTGACTTGAGCAGCCAGGGCGCTCCTGGAGGAACAGGGGAAAAGTAAGTTTTATATTGTCTTCTGTGAGCTCAGCTGCCCTTTAAAAACAAACACAAAGTCAGCTGAAGGCAGTTGTTTGTGTTGCAGGTGAATTGCAAGAGAGCTTAGTTGAGAGTAAGAAATAGTCTTTCGTGTTGCAATGAAGATTTTCTGAATTCTACCTAGTGAAGGGGATGTCGGGTGTGCTAGTCTTAAAGTTGCAGCAAAGTGAAAGCAACGGATTATGGTCAAGGAAAAGAAGGAAACCGAGCATTTCTCTTTCCATAAATTTGAATAATGATTCCTTTTCTTCTCACGGCTGGAGAGTTTAAGCCTCATGTAATGACCTAAAACTACTGTACATTTTGTTGTAAGATTTGAAGCTTGAGTAGAGTGACTGCAGAAAAAAACCCATGCATATGAAGCCCCTCTGTGGGCAAAATAATTGATGGGGGGAAAAAACCCGGTGGAACAAGCTAGTAGTGCTGTTTCTGGCTTTTCTAGATCTAAGGCGGCAGTGGGATGGTGGATTCACAGACGAAAAGCTTGCAGGGGTAGTCCATATGGTATATGGACTATACTATACCATAGTAGATATACCGTATTAGTAGGAGTTGTATGTGAAAGTAATTTGAGGTCTAGTTTCTATTTATCCTGCTGCACTGGCATTTTAAGCCTTTGCTGTTGAGAAGGTACAGAAGGCATAAACATCCGTAGGTCTCTACTGCAACATCTGGAAAAGGTATTAGTATATAAATACCTGAGCGAGGTGGTTTTGTGTTGTGTGGATTTCCAGGCACCCTCTGCCTAATCCCACTTCCAGCGCGGCACTCTGGCGCTTGTCTCATGCTCGTTTGACTGTCTGCAGAAACGTCGTCTCGAAGGGTCGTGTCAAAAGCATCAGTCACGGGTTTTATAGTGATTGACATTAATTAGCCTCAATGTTTTCCTTCTCTCCCCCCATCCCCTTTTTAACGTCATGTTTTCCCTTTGAAACGGAGATTAATTTGGAGTATCAAGATTGTAAACTGCCCTTGTTTGAACCTGCCTGCACTGTTAATTTTATTGGACGGTATTGGGGAATAGTGGGGGAATTCAGCCGTGGTAGCGAATCGCTTGCTATCACAGTGGTGCTTTCTAAAGCATTCAGCCATGACTGTCTCAATCTCTTCCCTCCAAAGGATCATCCTTCTCCTTTCCTTTCGTAGCATTTCTCTTCTACCCCCAGTCATTTCAAGTGCACTGCTTTACTCTTCACCAGCCTCCCTTCATCATCTTCCTTAGACTTGATTTGAGCACAACCTCAAGTTTTCTGGGGAAAAGTCATCCCTCTTTTCACTGTGTAGTGACTCGGGTAGCCTGTCCGTGTCCAAATAACTGTGTGTTGGTAGCACATGGCTGGGCTCCTTGTGCACTTGCAGTCCAAGTCCCTGTGGTGACGGCACAAGACCTGGTGGCAGGTGAGAGAAGGTCAGGGAGGTTCTGGGGTGGTGGTGCAGCTCCGGCACCTTGGTTGGTGGGCTCCTTGGGCTGTGCATGGTGAGCAAGTGTGTTACCAGAGCCAGCCTTGCACTTCCTGTATGGTTGGCCTTGTTTTGGGCAATCTTGGGCATCCATGCAGTAGTTTTTTATGTGCTGAACAATCAGCCCCCCCTGCCTAATTTTTTCTTTTGGCAACCTCTGGTCAAACAGTATTATTTTGGTGGATATAAGCCCCCTTTCAAGTTCCAGCCTAAACCTCTGTTTGGCTGGTTCATATTGCTTTATCTTTCCTTTTCCCCTCCGAAGAGAGCCTTCACTTTGCTCCAGTAGCAAAGCCACCGCCTTTGAGAGAGGTCATCCTGCTGACCTGCTCCTACACTGTTCCAGTTTCAGTTAACCTTTCTTCAACTCAGTAACCTGAAACTGCACGTTGTTGCAGCTGAGACCCTTACTGGTGTCTTCTAGGTTTTCCAATTCCTCATGGAGACCTTGGGCAACATCTGACTTTTTTACACTCTTGCCATGAGCCATACGCCGCCAGTCTTTCTATAGCACGTCCAACCGTTGGGCTCCCAAGCTGCAGAACATATTTCTTTAATCCCAAAGTGCACGACTGTGCACGGTTTTATTACAAGCTCTACCTCCTGTCAGTTGTTTTAGTTCCTAGATGCTCTGAATAAACTTCTGCCCATCCTGAGTTGACAAGATGTTCCCAGCTATCTGCTGTCTGCATATTTCATTCGCACTCCTCTACTATCCCTATCAGGGGAATTAGCGGAATTGCTAGATAAGACTGTCCCAAGGCAGATTTTTTTAGGAAATCTGTTTATAGTTTGTCTTTCTCACCAGAATTTAAACATCTGCACAAGCTGCTCTTCTCCTGGCTTTTGGGAGGTGGAGCTTGGTTTGGCTCTAATGTCTATCCTAAATAGTAAACAGGATGGATCATGGATCTGGGCTGGTGAGTGATCCACGGGCAGGCAGGCGCTGCACGTGCAGGGTGCTGGCAACAAGCGTGCATGTGTCAGAGCCGTGATGTTAAGTATTTCCTCTTGGAGGGTGAAAAACGGCTTTGTGTTCTGGTCTATTATCAACACTTAACTGTTCCTGGAGAACGTTTTTGTTCATCTGAAAAAAAAAAAATACAGAAAAATTATAGATATGTGAAACCGTTGATTTGAACTTAAAGTGAGGATGGCATTTTTAATTTATACTCTTACAAGCTGTAGGACTGACCAGAGCTGAAAATTTGTCAATTCTGTCAGCTGTAAGCATGGAGGGCATTACTGAAATAGTATTGTCACTGTCTCATTTGCTTATGCTGAATGTGTTATCTGGCAGAAATGGTCTTGAAAACCTTCATCTGTGTCCTCCTCTACAGCTAGTGCCAAAAGACCAGAACAGATCATCTCTGTGAGTCTCATCCAAGTCCGGTTCCAGCTGGGAGAGGAGTACTGTGGTCTCCCGGAGCTTTGAGCAAGCAATGCAGCCCTTTCTAAAAACAGCAAATAGGCCAAGTGGGTTATAAGAAGAAAAAAAAAAAAAAAAAAAAAAAAAAGGCTAAATTTTGACATGTATGTTGTGAATGCCTAAAATGGCCAGTAATCTGAATTATTAATGGAGAACGCGACAGATCTAGGGCATTAGCTTTATACGTTTCATGAACGCACATGTACTGGAGAGAGAAGGCAGTACTTCATGACGTTCTCTAAAATCAGCATTTGGGGGAGGTGAAGTACTCCAAATCCACTCTTAACTACTGTGTTTCCTTTGTTTGGTAGCTTTAAAGCTCACGTGGAGAACTCTAGCAGGTAAAACAAGCAAACGAATCATTCCTGATGGCTTGGTGCAGAACTAGAAACTCGGTGGCATCTGCAAAGTTCAGCTGAGGCAGCGAGAGTCCGGGCTGCACTGGTTTGAAAATGAACAGTAGTTTGCTGTCCAGCCACAAATATACACATTACAACTTGCTCTGTGCGTGCACACTTGAAGTGACAGTTTAGAGTTTTGTTCTTGTATTAATATGTGGAGGGGGAGTCTATTCAACTGATCGCTTTCTGTTAAAGGACCATCTAAAGGTAGGGTTTGTTTTGGTGTTTTTAATGCATGGCATCTGCACTCTGCTGGTGGTTTGCACGTCTTTGCTCATCAGGATGCCAACATTGGGTTCACAATCTCTGTTAAGTTATGGAAAAGCTGTATTGTTGGGTAATTGCTACTCAGTCATTTGTGTATCAGTCTTTCAGTGTATGGTATTATTTTTTATTTTATTTTTAATGGCTCGTGGATCTGTAGAGGCTGATCCATTTAGGTTGTATAGTAGAGGGTTTTTATCACTTGGTTAACAAAAAGTTCTCCTTGAAATCCAATTACTTTCCACAAATGTGTGGAAAGCCCTGGTTCTCAACAAGGTTATTTAAGGGAGCATTTGTACTACGGCTGGCCAGCGTAAGAGGCTTTGAGCCACAGCTTTGGATCAGGTGAACTGTGAAACTTCTGCAGAAAATCCCTCCCAAGCAGCAAGCCAGTTTTTGTCCAGTCGCCTGGATGCAGCTGGGGTGTATATGGCAATGGGAAGAGGAAAGGCTGGGTGGGTAGGGATGATTGCACCAGCCTGCATGAGACCTCTGGCATTGTCCTCCTTTCTGATTCTGGTGTTTTCTTCTATCCGTTGGAGCAGATTTTCAAGACCTCGCCACCACAGCTGTGGTGTTGCGTGGGTTGCATAGCTGCATACCAGCCTGGGAATGTTAAACGAAGTTATAATGGATTCTTATTTTCACCCTGTGATTTAAAACAAACTAACATGTGGTTGTGGCTCGTGTGTTGTCACTTTACAGCACTTGCAGTTCCAAAACAGATGACTGAAAATCGCAGTGGTTTTTAAAAGCGCACTTGCTTTCTCCCTGAGGTCTTCCTCCCCACGACACAGCTCCCTTCCCCAGTGCCTCCAGTCGCACAGGGACCCAGATGGTCTCCTTGCACATGCAGTGCCTCTTCCCCAGGGTCTCCACTACAGAGCTGCTGCTCAGTAATCACATATTTCAAATATTTACACTGCTGCAAATGAGTTTCCCATGTCGCTGGCCTGAGCTAGGGTGAGGTGAGTAGTTCTGTTGCAGCGCACGGGGAGGAGGTGGCAAAGCTAAAGGCGAACAGCGGAAACACTGAATTTGTCTTACTGTGCTAACATTTGTAGTGTTTGCTGTCTTGTATCTTAGCCTCACTTAAAGTGCACAATTAGGCATGGATTGTTGATACAGCATGCCAAACCTCCATCACTGAATTTACAGGTGAGACATGGGGCCCGAGTCCTGTCTCAGCTCCCATGTAGGATTTTCTTTTAATAACGATGGTAGAGCAATAGCTTATCAGGACTTTGGGGCCAGATCCTCTCCTAGAATAAACAAAGCTAAGCTCATTTACAGCAATTGAGCATTAATCTCTGTAAGACTTTTCTGAAGATCTGTTGCAGTCTGTGTTATGAGGAAGAGAGCTCATTATTTTTCAAGAGAAGTGACAGATGAGAGCACATTTCCACTGTGCAATTACCACGGCTCTTTCTTCTTCATCACATCACTGAAAACATCTAGTGGCCGCTGCAACAGCAGTATTTGTGAACGGGAGCTGGATGTATTCAAAACAGTATGAGTCCGGCAGTTTTCCTTTCTTACAGTAAATCTTGCCAAATGCCTAATTTTCAAAGATTAGAGTCTTGAAGCTCAGAGCTGAGGGTATGATTGGCTGGAGGACATTTACGGCTCAGTAATGAAACACTGATGTGTAAAATGGTAATTGAACCCTGGAGCACTGCGAGCACTGAGCCAGATCACATTATTTGCGGATTCCAGTGGGGCAACAGAAACTATACAGATGTTGGCACAGAGGTTTAAATGTGAGATTAACTAAGCATGTTCTGCAGGGTTGGTACTAAAATGAAATGCACTGTGTTCAGAGTTTCGGGGGTTGTTCGTTGGAGAAGTGCTTTTCCATGCAGGTGAAACCTCCATGTGTGTGTTTCACAGATGCAGCTAGAGGTATTTCTTCCTTAGAAAGGACTTCTGCAATTTATTTACAAATCCAAGACAGACCAGTCCCAAAAAGTCAGTTTGGAAGCTAATTGTATTTCTAATGCACCTATAGATTTTGTTAGTTGTGCGGACCTTTTTAAGCATATTGCTTTCTGAGTAAAACTTATTTTTTCTGTGTCAAAAAGATTGCTGCAGCACTTCAGTTCCGAAACAATACTAAATAAATAAATAAATAATCCCCACCCTGCTGCTGTTTTTAGACATTTGCCTTTGGCCTGTATGACTTGTCTCTCCACAAAGTCCTAACAAAACTGGTTCTGTGTGAGTAGTTAAGCACGCAAGTTGTGGCAGTTGTGACGATGGATTTCATGCCCCTGGGTACACTGGGGGGCTGTGCTGGAGCTCTTCTGTGCTTTCTGATCTGCCTGGAGCAGTGGTGGCTCTCTGTCCCCATGGGCTGCTGTAATTGCTGGTTTGGGGCTTTGCATGCTTGTTGGCTTCTTTGGAGACTGTCCAGAGTCTGTCCTGCTGTGTCTGAAGGTGGGAGGGTCCCTTGAAAAGACTCTTTTTTTTCTTTTCTTTTTTTCTTTTTTTCTTCTTTTTTTTTTTTTGAGGGGGCGGCGGACAGATAGCATCTGTGGGGTTTATATGGAGGCATCTAAACTCTCCATGTCTTAATCCTGATGAGACATTGTAGGAGAGCATGCTCACTGCAGACTGGACCCCACTGTACCTCTGCCATATTCCCCATGTGGCATGTGTGGTTGGTGGTGCTTGCAAAAGGCTTCTTCAGCTCTTCCAAGGCAGTAAAAATCACCAGTGTGGGAGGAACAAACCTCCTTCATCAAAAACTTGGAGAAGCTGAAGCTGGGGTAGTGGCCAGTCCCTAGTGCAGGAGGAAGCCGTGTGCCTTGGGCAATGAGCTGATCTTCACGCCACCATTTCTCTGTGCCACTCTGGAGGAAACAAACCAGAGCCTCTGTTTGCCTGCAGAGTGTTCAACTGAAAGCGGTCTCCTGGTAATGGTAATACTGGAAAATATGCAGGTAAGTTGGTTTGTGTTCAGGGGGATGAAGCCGTTCAATTCCCAGAAAATGGAGGTGTCAGTCCTGCTGCCCGCCGGCTGGGGTCACGTCATTGCCAGCTGGGCAGTAGAAATTCCTGATGGATGAAGTGACAAACTGTTTTCCAAGCTGCTGGGTAGTCTCTGAGATGGGCTGCAGGATCCTCTTCTCTTGATTTCTTTCAGCAATTGCCTATTGTGTCTGAAAACAATTGCTCAGTTCTTGATTTTAGCCATGCCAGGACTGTAAATTAGGCTACTTTCCCTCTTCGCCCTTCTTTCTTTTCCCTCTTCGCCCTTCTTTCTTTTCCCTCTTCGCCCTTCTTTCTTTTCCCTCTTCGCCCTTCTTTCTTTTCCCTCTTCGCCCTTCTTTCTTTTCCCTCTTCGCCCTTCTTTCTTTTCCCTCTTTGCCCTTCTTTCTTTTCCCTCTTCGCCCTTCTTTCTTTTCCCTCTTCGCCCTTCTTTCTTTTCCCTCTTCGCCCTTCTTTCTTTTCCCTCTTCGCCCTTCTTTCTTTTCCCTCTTCGCCCTTCTTTCTTTTCCCTCTTCGCCCTTCTTTCTTTTCCCTCTTCGCCCTTCTTTCTTTTCCCTCTTCGCCCTTCTTTCTTTTCCCTCTTCGCCCTTCTTTCTTTTCCCTCTTCGCCCTTCTTTCTTTTCCCTCTTCGCCCTTCTTTCTTTTCCCTCTTCGCCCTTCTTTCTTTTCCCTCTTCGCCCTTCTTTCTTTTCCCTCTTCGCCCTTCTTTCTTTTCCCTCTTAGCCCTTCTTTCTTTTCCCTCTTCGCCCTTCTTTCTTTTCCCTCTTCGCCCTTCTTTCTTTTCCCTCTTCGCCCTTCTTTCTTTTCCCTCTTCGCCCTTCTTTCTTTTCCCTCTTCGCCCTTCTTTCTTTTCCCTCTTCGCCCTTCTTTCTTTTCCCTCTTCGCCCTTCTTTCTTTTCCCTCTTTGCCCTTCTTTCTTTTCCCTCTTTGCCCTTCTTTCTTTTCCCTCTTCGCCCTTCTTTCTTTTCCCTCTTCGCCCTTCTTTCTTTTCCCTCTTTGCCCTTCTTTCTTTTCCCTCTTCGCCCTTCTTTCTTTTCCCTCTTCGCCCTTCTTTCTTTTCCCTCTTCGCCCTTCTTTCTTTTCCCTCTTCGCCCTTCTTTCTTTTCCCTCTTCGCCCTTCTTTCTTTTCCCTCTTCGCCCTTCTTTCTTTTCCCTCTTTGCCCTTCTTTCTTTTCCCTCTTTGCCCTTCTTTCTTTTCCCTCTTCGCCCTTCTTTCTTTTCCCTCTTCGCCCTTCTTTCTTTTCCCTCTTCGCCCTTCTTTCTTTTCCCTCTTCGCCCTTCTTTCTTTTCCCTCTTCGCCCTTCTTTCTTTTCCCTCTTTGCCCTTCTTTCTTTTCCCTCTTTGCCCTTCTTTCTTTTCCCTCTTTGCCCTTCTTTCTTTTCCCTCTTTGCCCTTCTTTCTTTTCCCTCTTCGCCCTTCTTTCTTTTCCCTCTTCGCCCTTCTTTCTTTTCCCTCTTTCCCACATTGCTGAGTCTTAGATCTGGTGGAAGTTAATAGTCCTGCCTCCTGCACTGGAGCTGAGATCCTGCAGTTGTATCTGCGTCGGGTTTGGTGACGCAGTTAACGTCAGTCTGGGAGGCTGGGTGGCAAGGCAGTGAAGGCACGGTGGGGTGGCATGACCATGCTTGTCTGCTCACTCAAGATCCAGCAAGCTCCAGTGGCATGGGGTAACAGCAAGGACACCCAAGTTTTTGTGCACTTTAGCTTGTGCTTGCTGGAGTTTGCACATTCTTGTAGACACCTTGAAAATTGTAGGGTGGTGCTGCTGCAGAATGTGTGCCTGTCCAGCATATGATGCAACACACGTACAGCATCCTGAGCTTCGTTCAGTTCAGGTCATAACAGTTACTTGGTGATGCAGTATCATGGTGGTCTGAGTGTTGCTTGTATCATTCTAGATTAACCTCACGGGGAAACGAGGTTTTTAAATACGCTGCAGGTACCACCCATGTCCTGTGAAGCTGTTTGATAACTGATGTTTATGAGAACAACTGGAAGCACAGTTGTTACGGTAAGTGCAGTAGATCTTCAGCGAGCCCTGGAAGTCCACGTGCAGGGCGGGTGGTGACGCAAATTCAAATCCCACTTTGGCAGGCAGGTGGGGATGCAGAGGCGCAGCGGGGTGGGTTGGGAAAGCTCTCCCTCGTTTCCAAGCTGCTGGAGTGGCGAGAGGACTGCCACTCGGTTAGAAAATGTGAATGGCAAGAAATGCTTGGTTTGGTTTGATTCTTAATCCCCCTGTATTTTTCATTACAGCTGTTGAGTGTGGGTTTTTATGTTATTTGGTTTGGACAGGAGTTACAAAATGAGTGTTTTGCTGGCTCTTCCTTTTCTGTTCTGCTTCACTTTATTACGCTGTTTGTGCTATAAACATCCTGGGATGATGTTTAAATCCAAATAAACAGAGTTGTTGTGTCAGAAAATTCGGGAAGCACTTTTATTGTTCTTGTATAATGCCTTGTACAATGCCATGTTCATAGAAACTTCAACTATGGGTGGGGTAATACTTTTTTAGAAGAGGTAATGATTTCTGAGTTTGGTGGATAAACACCTAGTGGTGATGGAGTAAAATCATTGCACCTCATACTTTGCAGCCTTTTGGTACCTTGCAGCTTCTGAGAGCTCTGCAGTATGCAGAGCAGGGCAGGCTCCGAGGTTTTGTTGTACATTTGTTTTGGGTTTTCTTTTCCCCTCTAGACTGTGTCGCTTGCAGTGTGATTTGTGGTGGGTCACTTCTACTCTCTTTGAATGCCGCTTGGTAAATGAGCAGAGTTGTTGTTTTCTTCTCCTGACAGCACTGTGGCCATCACCAGCTGACAGATGCTCATGAAGTTAGGTCAGTGGTGCTCCACTGCCAGATGATTGTAGTTAAAAAAATATTTATAAGTGGATAGAGCTGCTTTTTTTTTTCCCCATCTTTTTCTTTTTTCTTTTTTTTTTTTATTCTTTGTGTATTGATTGATTGACTTTTAGCTAAGGCCAGTACATTTTTTTGGACACATGAAAACCAGATTTTTTTGCGAGAGTTCTTCTTGTGTCTGTCTGCTTTAAGAATGCTTTTAATACTTGGCTCAAAGGAGTGTAATTTTTTTTTTCAGAAGATGACCATTTTATAGCATGTTGTACATTAAAGTTAATACAGGTATTCAGAGTGTATGAAAGGGTTTTTGTATATAGGTTTTTAACACAAAAATACCTTGCATGCCAACAATACCATCAGCTTATTCTCTCCCTTTACTTTGTTCTCAGATCATTTCAGTTCTTTAATCTTTTACAGATGTACTTTCTTAAAAGCAGGATTGTAAGTCTGTGGTTTATATTGTAATTCTATTTTCCTGGACAAATCTTATCTCAGTGCAAGTACATTAAATAAACTGTGCAAATGCGAAGTAGAGTAAGTAATTAATGACAACTGTTCTAGTACAGACATCATAGAAATAAAGTATGTGTGTATTTTAATGTCTCCTAAAATCTGAACGTGGGCTAATTGCTGGAAGTATCTGAAGGATTTGAATAAGAAGGAGAGAAACACTAAATATGCAGCTAAATTGGGGAAGAGGCAAAATAAATAAAGGTGTGGTCGTCGTGACCCATTAGCAGCATACCTCCACAAGGATTACAAGGGGCTTAATGTGGAAGCCGCTTAATGAAATTTCTTGTGTGTGGTAGGCAAAAGGTCAGACTAGATAATTGCAGTGGTCTCTTCTGGCCTTAAATGCTATGAATCGGGTAGCACCAGCCACGTATTTCCAGCAGTATAGGACAAAATGTGATAAGTCCTTATTCTGAAGAGTTTGCAATCCAAACAAGATAGATATAGAATAAACAGGATGTGCTGGAGAATGCCAGAGAGGAAATGACTGGGATGTGGTTGGTTGTGAAAATGTGATCTTTGAGAGAGCGCTGTAGATTTATAACCTCTGGGCATCGTATAAGAAATGGGCGGAAAGGAGGACTTTGAATGGGTGGAACAGTGTGTAGAAGGAAAAAGGATGAAAGTTGTTTTATACATTGAGAGAAGAGAGGAATGGAAAAAGACCGCAAGGATGGGCCAGTCAGTGTCCTTGATCGTGGAGGGGAGAAAAATGACTAAAGGCTGCTTGGACCTTGGATGGGGCTGACGCTGGGCTTTCAAGACAAGGCTGCTGAGTGAGAGTTATTTGCACCCAAAGGTGTCGGTGGTCCCGTGGTACGTGGTACCTGGGCTGGTGGTGGTGCTGAGCTTCAGTCTGCCCCTCCACTCAGCCTGGCTGCTGCAGGTGGGACTAAGTGTGGGTTCTTAGATCCTGCAGGTACAAAAGTCCTCTTACCTGTTAGCAAGTGGAAAGGATGGAAGGGGTAACCATGTGCCCTGGGAATGGAAGTGGGTTAGGGACTGGGTTTTTCAGTGTTTCGAGCCTGAGTATCTGAGGCCTATGCTGTGGCAACCAACTCTGGGAATCTCTATTCGAAACGATTGCATCTCAATCCATTCTAGTATTAAGGATGTAAACCGAGGAGAATACATGGCCTCTTTAAGTGATTAAGGATCTATTACAACAGCTGCTAAGTGCGAGCAGGGCCTTTAACACTGGCATGTCTTCTGTCACTTGGCAGTGTGCACTGCTGCAGGTGTGCGGGAATAGGAGCCCGCTTTGTAGGTGCAGTCCTTGGTTTGTGCGCAAGGATCAGACCCGTGTGCGTGACCAGGTGTGAATTTGACAAGGATCACTTGCCTCACTGGGACCTCTGGACACAATTACTGTCTGAATAAAAGGGACCATTACAGCCTATATTGTTCTGTTTAAAATATCTTCTAAATGGCAGAGATTCCACATGATAGATTCCTTTTTCCATGTGCATTGGAAGCATTTAAAATCTCATTTAAAATATCATCCATATTAATTTAACTGTACGGATGCATTTTAGAAAAAGTATTGAGAGCAGAGAAAGGAGTCTTTGGGAGCATGCCATTTGCTGCCTCCCAGCAAATGCCAAAATTTTAGTGGATGAGGCTTTTGGATACCTTCTTGGCGGTCAGGGGGTTCAGAGCGGTTTCTGCCTTACGATGCAGGATGTGAGATTCCTCTGGGTGCTGTAAATCTTTTACATTTGCAGAGGGATGGATTGCTTTAACTGGAAGAGATGAGTGGTAACCCAGGCATGCCCCCTCCCTTCTCCTCTGGATGTGGAAGACCTGCATGCTGTGGGTGACTTGCAGAGATGGAAGAAATTGCAGTGGTGGCCAGGAGCAGGAACGCATGAGCTGTGCAGCTGTGGTGGGAGCTGGTGAGAGCTCCGTGGGGTGGTGGCCAGTAGATAATTTTCAGGCACCACAATGGTGAGAGTGTTGGGCCACTTGGCAAATACTCATAAGAAACCACTCAAAAAAATGTACGTGTGTGTGTGCGCGCATAGGCAGGGGAGGTTTAGGTAAATAGCTCCTGAGGGTGGTCTGTGAGGTCTGTGGTGTGTCTCCAGTAACAGTTTCTGGTTGAGGTGAATCATTAGGATCAAAAATCTTATGATCTGTGCTGTGATTCTTTGGCTGCTATCCTGTCTTGCTGCAGCGTGTCCGGAGACGGGCAGGGGGCTGGTGCCGGGGCTGGGGCACAAGGCTGGTGGGGAGCGGCTGGGGGAACTGGGGGGGTCAGCCTGGAGAGGAGGAGGCTCGGGGGCACCTTGTGGCTCCCTGCAGCTGCCTGACAGGAGGGTGTAGGCAGGGGGGTCGGTCTCTTCTCCCAGGTGACAAGTAACAGGGCAAGAGGAGACGGCCTCAGTCTGTGCCGGGGAGGTTTAGGTTGGGTATCGGGGAAAACGTTGTCACTGACAGGGTGGTGGAGCACTGGGACAGGCTGCCTGGGAGGTGGTGGAATCACCGTCCCTGGAGTGTTTAAAAAACACATCGATGTGGTGCTTAGGGACATGGTGTAGTGATGGACTTGGCAGTCCTGGGTTACTGGTTGGACTTAATCTTTTCTTTTAGAAAAAGGTCTTTTCTTTAAATGATTCTATAATTTTATGTTGGCACTATAAGTGGGCCCCTACCCACATAGCATTTATTTGGTTGTTGGTCTGTAAGAAAACTGATCAAATTCCAGCCATTATTGATCATAAGTACAAAAATATTTTCCCAGGTCTTTTTTTCACTCATTCAAAGAAATGAAATACTATATTATGCATGCTTTTTCCCTTCATTGAAATGCAGAGTATGGTAATCTAGTATCTGCTGATCTTTTAAAGTCCTGCACTCTGGAAGACCTCATGGCTGAAGTGCTAACCTGGTCTTAATCCAAAATTTTGGATAAAGGTCCCATTGCACTGCTCCCTTGTGCAAGGCGGGGGGGGAAACTTGTGTTTCTGTGGGACTTGGGCTAAGTACATGGTATGGATGCTGCTGGCAGGGAGGGTGATGGGGGATCCCCTTCTCCTCCAGCTGCTTGGCAGAAAAAGCAGAAGTCAAGGAGTAAGCTAAAGCAGGGTCTAAACTGTCCTCAGAGCACTGGAGGAGACCACTGGCCTGGTTATGGTTCCTTAGTTAAAGGGAAAGCATTCGCATTTTTGGCAAGGCAAATTCCCATGAAACTGGTCAGATCAATCAGTCTGCTTTTTGCTAGAAAAGCAAAATTCAATTGAGACTCATTATCTGCATGGCTTGTGTGTTTAGGAGTTGCGTTAATTATCCTCATTAGCTTTGTTTCTCAAAAGAAATGCTCTTGATCTTATCCCTTGTGCCAGAAATACAATCTGGAACGAGTCTGTGAAAATAAATAACACATTGATAAGGTTCATGCAGTGACTTCTGAATGCTCTGGTTCGGCAGCATCTGTCAGTGTGACCATTCCTCTCTCGCCTGGTTGGGACCCTTCAGACTGTCTTTCTTGGACTTCAGCTGGTGGGAGCTACCATTTAACAAGGCAGCCCACATGGTTAAGAGGTATTGTGCTCTCTGATAATATTTGGTGCCTTACACTTGTCAGACACTGGAATCTATTTACTGAATTCTTTTCAGACAAGTCATTTTTGGCACTTTGCAAAGTTTCCTTCCATGTGTCCTCACTGGCTGAATGCTAATGTATTCAGAAAGGCTCAGCTCCAAATACACGAGACAGTATTTTCAGTGTTTCCTACTGTCTGGACAGCACTGTGTGTGGAGAATTCATGCCTCCTTTCTCCTTTGTGCCCTTAATTTCCTTCGGTAAATGTGTATCATGTGACACGGTCTATATCCTAACATTAAATGGCATTTTATTGTAATGGGAAAATGGATCTTCATTGATAGCCTCTCCACTGGGAAACACCCGATAAGCTTCCCTATATCAATATAATAAATACAGTCAGAGTGCCTTTGACAAATGACATTTTTGAATTTTCTAGTCCATAGTGATTCCTCTAGCTGGGAGCATACAATGAGTTAGCTGATCTAAGCTGAATTGTCCTAAATATCCTGATTATTTCTAATGTCTGAACCAGTAACAGAAACAGAGGAAAACTGTGAAGAGAAAGGGATAGAAATTATAGGGTATGCAAAAAGAGAGATTATCAGGTCTGAAGGGCATTTGTTTCCATTTAGTCTGACCTTGCATATAAAAAGAAGCTGTAGACCTTCTTGAATGACATTTGAAACATGTAATCATTTACTCCAAACTTTGGGGTGGGATTTTGTTCTCCCTTAGTTCAAACACCACAAGCAGCTCAGACATCCGTCTGCATGGCTTGCAGCATCACAGTACCTGATTGTTAATGGCGGATTAACGAGTTGTAGCAATTAAACTCAGGAAGTGCTTTTGATCTCCTTTACGATCTAGGAAATCAGGCATAGTGTCCCCTGCTACCCTACGCATGGAAACTGCTTAGTTTCAGTGAGAGTCGCATTAAAATGGGTAAGCACCAAAAAAGTGCTTATGTGCCAGGTCGGAGCTCTGTCGTGTCCTAGCGCCAGGCGTGCTGTGCGGTGTGATGTACCGGTGTAGGCTGGGTTCAGTCTCTGTTTTCCGGGGCATCTCAGTTGCTTGTGGCACGTGCTCCACGCCAGTGCCCTCGTGGCTGGGTCAGGAAGCTCGGTGCTGATCTCAAGCCTGGACCTGGTGTTGTAATTCATGAACTGCGTGTTCTTAGACCTAATTCCTCGCAGGTCTGATCAGTGAGGTGATCTCTGGGTGTGCCGACCAGTCATGCATGTACGTAAAACAGGGACTGTGTGCAGGTGAGCTCTTGTGGCCACTCTTTTTTTTTTTTTTTTTTTTTTTTTTTTTTTTTTTTCCTCCCCACCCCATCAATTAAAAAGCTGGAGGAGGTCACCCCTGGTTTTCTGTGTCACAGCTGTGTGGTTGGGGCACTTGCTCATGGACAGTTGCATGGGAGGATGTTGTTAAAGTCTGAATCCAAATGTTTTCTGTTTCATAGTGCAGATTTTGCATTTTTATGAGAGAGAAGCTAGATGCACCCCGTTCATAGAATCATAGGATGGTTTGGGTTGGAAGGGACCTTAAAACTCATCTAGTTCAACCCCCCTGCTGTGGCTGGGGACAGCTGTTAGCTGTTGGTGTTTCTCTGTTGCATCTCATCTGACTCACACCTCCTTGGCCCACACCGAGACCTTTAGCAATAAAGGTTTCCTTGGCAAGGCAAGATCTTGGGAATCGGGTCATTCACATCAGTTAGGAAAGGCAGCAAACCAAAGCTTTTAAATTTAAGTAACTCCTCCAAAGGTGGCTTGTTTCTTGCTGGGTGATGTCTTAACCGGGTAACATGCGTTACTAAATCGGTCTTTTGGGTTTAGTAATCCTTATGAGATCCTACTACTCAACCAGGCTGGAGTCTGAAGAAAAACAGGCAATTAAGTGGGGAGGCATTGGTTTCACCTGCCTACCACAAAGAGCCAGTTGATGTCCTCCCAGTAAATTACAGCTTACAGCACAGTGATTCATCTTTGCAAGCACAACAAGCAGGAGAACACTTGATTTCTTTGTTTGGTGAAAGCGATATTCAGGTCTGTTTGCACACTCATTATTTTCCTGTAGAAACCAGGAACAGATTAGCACACGGTGTTACTCCTGAAGCCTCCAGAGAACCCTTCAAGAGGGAAAGAGGAACGTCATGTTTCTCCTCCTTTTCCCTTGGTTGTAGCCACACTTTTTCACCCTGCCCTTGTGCTGCTGCCACTGTTTGTGTGGGCAGATGGTCAAACAGGTCAAGAGTGCAATGCTGTTGAAAACGAATCCTCTGTGCTGCACTCCCAGGCTGTTCTTTGTGTTTCACAGGGGCTGGAAGGGACCTCAGAATGGGAGAGGGAGCCTTGATAAGGTTATCGAGCACCCTGCCCCATCACATCTTGAAAACCTCCAGCGACAGGGACTCTCCCATGTCCCTGGGGAAGCTGTAATTTTTAATTGCATCACTTCTCTGGTTTGCTGACGGAGCAGCTGTGTGCGCCCTGGTCCTGGCATGTGGATGGGACTGCGAAAGCATGTAGGCACAGCACTGTGGTGGCATTGATTGAGGTTGTCCTAATCCTGCTTCTGCTCTCAGCTCTGCCACAGATTTGCTGTGTGGCCTAAGGCAGTCCCTTTAATCCCATTGCAGGGTTCTCCATGGCACTGCAGGGATAATGCTGGTGACCTGTGTGGAGCACGAGGATATGTTGAGCTTTGGATAATCCAGTTTAGCATCTGGATTAATAAGGGATGAGAGCTGAGACCAATTTGTTGGTGAAATACTTGTTTGTTTCTCATCTTCTCGTGGCTCTGGGGCTGTTGGGAAGCCCACATCTGTCTGGAGCATGCACTCACATAGCTTCCCAGTGCAGGGACTGGTGAAACCTGGGGCATCCTGGGCTGTCCGTTATGTCCTTACGGGGGACCCAAGGCGTGGGCTTGTTTGAATGGTGTGCACTGGTGAGAAGGACATCACAGAAACCCTACCTGACCATGACAGTTAAGTGTGGATGTTGTGAAAATAGCCACAACAAACTGGATTAAACTTAAGAGGAAAGTGCTCTTACTGCTGAGCAATGAGTGAAGGGAATTTTGACCTATGAATATCATGATGTGATTTATTAGTAATCACTTCCATACTGTTTTTCATCTATAGATCTTAAGTGGCAATTAGTATGAAGGCAAGAAAGTATTATTCTTATTTTACTGAGACACAAAAACATCAAATGACCTGCTGCAGGGCATTTCATGAGTCAGTGGTAAGGCTGGGCATAATGCCTGCTTCGAGGAGGATAGTTTTTGTACAATTGGGTTGTGTCTGCCAGTGCCAGTTCTGTGTGTGATTTGGTTAATAATTGTGGATGTGACTTGAAATTTTAGAGTTGTTCACTGATGGTGGGTCGGAGTGTTGCCAGGACTTGCTGACAGTAGAAGCTAATTCATGCTAATCTGTAGGTTTGGTGTAGTTTAACCCAATTCAGCTTGAGTAAAGTGTTTCTAAATTCCAATGCCCATTTCCATTGCTTTATTTAACGCATAGATACCTGCATGTTTTCACGGGAAATATGAAAAACCATTCGACCCTTAACAGCTCTGTAGGTGTCCTAGCTCTTGCTAAAGTGGTCTGCTGCCTTCTTGAAGCTGGAGCCAGTTTTCCTCCTTGTCCAATTAAGCCAGATAATTAAATCTCCCTTTTTAGTCATAGCCTGCATTTTTAATCCTGTAACTGAGCTCACCCTGCCAGAGGAAGTTCTTTACATTTCTCAACACAGCGGATCCCTAGTTAAACATGGCATTAAATCCAATCCCATGCTGCTTCTTGGTATTCATCTGTCTTTTCTTGACCTGGTACTTTTATGCTGGGTGTTTCCTGTGCTAATGGTTATTTTATTTAAATGCCAGATGCACTGTGATTATGCCTTTAGCTCAAAATACAGGGAGGACTTTTTTAAGTGTTAGATTTAGTTACATGTACTTGATATTTAGAGTACAAGCACAAAGATGTTTTGACTGAAGCTGCCTAGACCCAATTTGACAACCAAATAAAAAGCTGGAGGTTTCAGGAGTGAAATAGCAACATCTCTTCAGCAATACTAATTGGTTCCTCACTTCTGTATTCATTGCATGTCCTTTGTTTGATGGTGGAAGCTTTTGAATCAGCCATTGCGTCTTACCTGAAGAATGTTTTGCAGTTTCTGAGTGTAGGTGTAAGGGATGATGTGACAAGGAGCTGAGCTGAAGAACTTGAAACCCTGTGGGGCTTTACACAGTGGTGCGTGATGACTTTGATATACCAAACAAAATTTGAAGGCACTACAAATAGTCCTCTTCTTCCTAGGTAAAGACATTACAGACAGCCCTTCCCATTTGAATGTTCGCCTTGAACTCCGATAGAGAAATGGGGAAGAGCAAAGGCTTCTGAACTTTATACCTCTTTATACCTGTAGCATCTCCCAGTGGAAGCTGCTTTTGGAACTAGTTTCACATAGTTCTTTACTGGTTTCATTTTCAGCTGAATTTGCTGTGTGAGAGGGGCAAAGCCATACACAAGAGACTGCTTAAACAGAGATGTGCAAAAAACCCCGTGCAATGTTTGGATTGTTTTCTAACACTTGAAAATGAAAACTCAAGTTTCCTAGCTCTTACTAGAGCTCTTTGCTCAGGTCAAACAGAGGCCATGAATAAAAATGATGTTTGTAGGATTTTTTCCCATGTCTGTGTGAAAGAGACAGTGCCGTCAGGAGAGCATGATTTTGAGCCATGGTGGTTCTTCATCGCGTGTTGGATAGTTGGGTGTAGCCTCTGGCATTTGTTTAATTCCTGGAGCATCTAGAGACCTCATCTGGAGTCATTTTTATTTGTGCTGTGAAAATGGTTTGGTGGACATCTAAATCCTCACGTTAAGGCCAGGGGAGACCTGTCTGTGGGCAGATATTGCCTGTCACTAATACTGGATCTATGTGTGTCTGGACCACCTCGCACTTACAATTTGATGCAGATCGGGCATAGACATTTGTTAGACTAGCCAGTGTACACAGTTACCGGATTCATACTGTATGCAGGGCAGATGATACCTGATGTCGTGGCTTTATGTCTCTCAGCATATAGCTAACCCTTCAGCTTTTCTTTTTTTTGGAGGAGGTATGTTAACCTGGCTGGAGCTGCAGTAGCTCATCCTTCTGCATCATGATTTCCTTTCTTGCTAAACCTTGGCTTGAAGAGCAGAGTAAATGACAATGTAGGCAAGTCCTTGCACTTGTGGGAGTGTGCGAAGCCAGCCTCGGTATCTCAGATGCACCTGTTTTGCAGGCTGAAGTCTCTATAGTGTCCCCAGCTCCCATTTATGTCATCAGGAGCCCTTTTGCCACACCAACATGACAATAGCTGTGATACACAGGGTTTGCATATGTTTATTTGGTCTCATTGATTACTGTCTGTTCTGAAGACAGATTGTTAATTAGCACAACAAATTGGTAGGGATGGGGTGCATGTAGGGAGTGATGCTGGTACAGTCTGCTGTGACGTCTGGAGGAGACTGAAGGAGGGATGCAGCTGTCTGCCATATGATTAACAATGAGGTCGGGTCAGCGGTGCAGACCTCTTGTCTAGTAGACGGGAAAAAAAGAGTTCAGAGCAAAGAGGGAAGTACAAATAAGAAAGCCAAAAAATCCCCCAGTTTTTAGGATGTTGTTCCAAATGGGCAGTGCTGTTAAAGTAAGACTTGGCTCCCGTGCTATGTGTGTTGGGAGATGGCCTTCAAACAACTGCGTCGGTATCTCATGCTGTTCCTTTCCAGTTGTTTTTTTGTTGGTTGTTTTTTTGTTGTGGGTTTGTTTTTTTTTTTTCCTTCCAAAAGAATGCTGTCTTCTCCCTCTCTAGTTATTAACTGTTTTCTGTGAGGAAAAACCTCAGTGCAAAACCAGTAGCTCAAAACAATTCTTTGCCAAACTGTAACTTGAAGGGATTGGATGCTGGGGATTAGTTTTTGATTCCCACCTGTGGTGGTTTCAGGGCTTCTGCGGACTGGGGGTACAGCTTGGGCATACTGCGGCTCTCTGGTCGAGGGAGGCCCTGATGCCTGGTTATTCAAGGATGCAGGGAGACAGGCACCTGTTAAAACCTTGTCCGTATGTGTGCTGTGGTGGTTGTGCAGCACAGCTCTGCCAGGTGCTGCCTAGAAATGACAAGGGATTATTTGGGTTATAGAAATGAAAATTTCAGGGACTGGACTGTGCTGTGGAGGAAGGAGAAGATGGCACAGGGGCTTTTCTTCCACCCTGTATTTTCTGCAAGAGAAAGGCAGACCCGAAGCATAGCTGGGACTAATGGGATCCTGAGCTGAACTTTGCAGCTTTTCCCTGTGTGTGCAGCAGGCTGGCCAAAGCTCTGCTCTTGGAGTTGCCTGATTTCAGGGTGTGTCATTGATTTGTTCTGGATGGTGGCAGTTCCTCTGACTTCACTGCAGTTCTTAAAAAAAGGAGAGGGGGGTGGTGTTTTTTCATCCATTGCAAAATTGTGTTGACTGCATTGTCACTGAATATCCCTTCCTGATTTTTGTTGAGAAGGCTAATCTGACTTTTCTTTAATTCAGGCACTTGTAACTTGTTCTTTTTTTATTCCTCACAAAAAAGTCTTGAGTTCTGATTTTACAGAATTAGTGCTAAAATTTATTTCTAATTTTTAGAGCTAAAATTTTGCTGGTTTAGTTATACAGGTGCTATTCATGTCATGCTACAAAGAAGATGCAAGGATTTGAGCATGTCCCTGTAGTTACTAAACGGTTGCCACTGTGGATAAAATTGGAGGGAGGAGAAAAAGCCAGACTGAGCCAGAGGATGATCAAAAGTCCAAAAGGTCTCAGAAGCCTGTGGGCCTGGGAGAGTTTAAAATGGGACACCGATGTCAAAGTCACTTTGTGCTTTCAAATGTGCCATCCCCAGAGTTCAAAGGACCCCAGAGCCACAGATGAAGCAGGCTGAACCTGGGAATGTCGTGGGTTGGAAGCAGTTTATAGCTGCAAATTGTCACTTAATTTTCTTGTTGTTATTGTCACGCAATTAAAGTCATGGCCATTCAGCTAAAGGCTGAGGGTGTTTGGTTGGATTTTGGGGTCTGTTATCGCTGCTGTGATGTTGCTGCCTGGAGGCAGGGACTTGCAAACTGATCTTTCCAATAGGAGGATTATAGCTGAGGAGGGAGTGCTGGGTTTAAAGAAATAGAAGTTTAAAGCTGTCATATAGTGGTTTCCACTCAGATGAAAAAGGAAAGGATTATAAAGCTTTTGTACAAAATAATAGAAAAATAAAAAAAAAGCATTGTTAGGGGACTGACAATGGAAAAGTTGCTCTCAGGGAAAAAAAAGCACTTGGGACTTGCGTTGTGAAAGGATGGTTCCCCACAAGTATGGGGTGAAGCGAGCTCCTTACAGGTGTGCCAGGCAGCTCACGGGGCTGTGCATCTCTGAAGTTTTGCTCACGAGAGAGGTTTTCTCAGCTAAGCGGCTGGTGTGGGGCTGCTCTCGGGAGCCCCTGCAGCAGTGTAGCCCCTCCAGGCTCAGACCAAGTCCAGGGACTTTACGCAATTTGTGGGCTGTTTTTTTGGGTCATTAATTGTGTTTTGAACCCTTACGCTTTATGCAAAAAGGTGTCTCCTTCCATCCTTGTCAAGGCTTGGAGGTACTTTTTGCAGCTGAAGGGGAGGCCAGGCTGCCTCGCGGTGGGTGCTGGGGATGGGAGACTTGTGCCTGGGGGGGACAAGCGAGAAAATGAGATGGAGAACATGGGAATTTGGAGGCATTTGAAGAATGATGGGAAATAACATCCTTCTTTTGGGATTCCTCCAATGCTGCCTTAATCCATTGGGGCAGGAAGGGACTTGGATGTTCATTTCAGACATGTTCTGTGCTCCCGTGCGTTGAGCTTGGCATGCCGTACGGCGCTAGCCAAGTAGCAGGGTGCTCAGGTGAGATAAGGGAAACCGAGATTTGTTTCCTTGCCCTTTTGAGGCCTTTTTGTGTGATTTAGCCAGGATCAGTCGGGGCCTGACTTTCTAAAAATCAACGGTATTGAGGCATCTGAACGTTTTTCACTGCTGTGCTTCTTTGGGTTGCTCTTACTGAGTAGCCTGTGTTTGACTTGAATCAAAACATGAAGCAGTGTTGCAGGCTCCAGTACCCCCTGATAAGGGCTGATGTATTTAGTCATAGAACTGTAAAACATCTCCATTTTGTGAGTAAATTCGATTTCTGTTTATGGTAGGGTTTTAAAACACCACATTTATAAAAACAGCTTCTTTCAGGAGCACATGTACCTCAGGACATAAGGATTTAAGGATGCCAGTAAAGCATTGTGAGCTGGAAGGGTAATGGCTGTAGATATTAATTGTTGCAGAAGGAAAACTTTTTTTTTCACTGACTGGCAGAAATGGGTTTAACTAGATAAAGCTGGGTCAGACTACTGCATAGCACGTGCGAGGCTGAGCAATAACCTCTGGTGTAAAACAGATGCAAAACTAGAAGTCAATGCATTGCTAAATTTTTTCCCAATGCTAATTGAATTACTGGGATGTTGTGAAAACCTGTGGAAAGACTATGTGGAGGGTGGCACGGCTCGAAGACCTAAGCCAGCATCGCTGGGTGTTGGTATTTCTGAAGAAGCTGGAGCTGCTGAGAGTCTGTGGAGGCTGCACTGAGTGCAGCGAGGGGACCAGGTGAGCATGGGAGTCCTGCTCGGCTGACAGCCACGGGGGCCCATGGGATGCTCTCTGAGTTCACATGGGCCAGGTAACAGTGCAGGCTGCTAAAATCCTTGAGGGTACAGGTGTGGTTCAGTCAATACCTGCCTTTGTGCTGCTGGCAAGGAAGCAGCAATGTTGACCACAGCAAACCTGAACCGTGTGCTTTGCTTCAGACCAGGGATCACCGCTGTGCAGCCAGCTGTGGGCCTTTTATTTGTATTTGACTTTTAAAATTCAAATGCTTTGGACAGAAACATTATAGTGTGAGTCTGTGTCTCAGAGGACATTAGTCTGTTGAGACATTTGGCAGGAGCACAGAATATCTGAATGTGGATTAACATGCTTTTTCATTTTATAAACCCTTATGTAAACACATTGTTTGGATCATTGGGAGTCAATTGTTTAACTTTTCTCTTTATGATTTGAAAAACAACCAAAAAAAAAAACCCAAGGCCCCGAAAGGAAAAAGAAACAAAACAGTACTTATTTTCCTGGTGTGTCCCTGTAACACTTTCCAAATGTAAAAGCTTCTTAAGATATGGAAAAGCAGCAATAGTATTTATACTGCCTTTATGAAAAGACTGATCAAAGGAGCACAACTGTGCTTGGCTTTACTTAGCGTCGATGACTGCAATAATGTCAGGGTGCTTATTATTTTATTGAATTCAAAAGTTGTGGGCTCTGCATAGCATAAAGCCGACTAAGGCTCTGGTGTGTGCTTAATTTATATCATATTATGTGTTGCGCTATCACAACATGTTTTGTGCTTTGATGGCTGCGTTTCTTTGTCAGTCATTTGGAAGGTCCACTTTGTGTTTGGGGCTTGTCTATCTTTATTGTTCGGGGTTTTTTTTTTTTCCTTTTTTTTTTTTTTTTTTTTTAAAAAAAAAACCCAGCTGAAGGGTGTTGAGAGTTGGGAGGTTTGACCTTAGTGGGAATGCCTGAGTTTTGCTCCAGTGGGGACAGCTATGTCCGGATCTGAGCAGCCAGTGCTCTTGGCACACAGGTGGAAAGGGTTAAAGACATTAGTGTACCCTGACCCGGTGCCCAGCTGCCATGGTCGGGCAGCTTTCTTGGCCACTAACGAGGCTGTCAAGAGGCCAAGTAAAAACAGACCCAATGAAAAAACCTCAACAGATGAGGTGAGGGGCGGTTTCTGCTGATTCCCATACAGGCACAATACTTTTATACCAAAATGTTTTGGTGTTATGTATATGCATATGGGGCAGAGCCTGGGGTCAGTGCCCCTGTGCCTGGGAGAAGAGGGGGATGCACTAAGCGTGCTCAGATGGATAATTTATAAGGTTAATACTAAAATGGTAGTATGCCAACAAACAAACTGTGCAGCTGGTTAAAGCCTGACTTCAGGGGGTGGATCAGATCAGATCCCAGACCAGAAATCTCACTAAAAAGCTTCACATGGGTTTTTATGAGTGCTATTGTCTCTCTTTCTGCATACACAGTAGGGACATGGCTTTTGTTCTGTCCTGCAAGCAGCGGCTGTGGATGGGAACAGGCAGCATGGTCCAGCTCTGAATATCGTTGGCGTGGGACAGCAGCCTTTTGGCATGGCATAGTTCAGCAATTTGTTGTTGAGTTTTCTCCTTTTGTAACTGCTGGTCACGTTGGTGGTGAAAGCAATGCTGCTTTAAAGTAGACAAAAGCAGTTCTTATGTGCTAGGCAAGTTTGAAATAGTTGTGTTTTCCCACGTTCTCTGGACTTTAGAGGTTGGCTGTGATTTCCCTTCCCCCAGATTGTCACACTTCTCATTTTATGAATCAGGTATTGTTTTTATTACCTTCATTTGGTTAGCAGGGAGGGTCTCTGGTTTGTGGTTTTGTTGTTTGTTTTTTTCTTTCTCCTCCCCCCATTGCCTTTTGCCTAGTCATAGTTTTACCTTACGACCTGTTTGGAAGTAAAGATGATGTGTGAGCCTGAAAATAAAAGGTGATCGATTCTTTCCTAATCTGCTCTTGTACAGGCATGTTTAGGCAGCAGTGGGCACGGTGGGTCTCCTGCCTGCAGTCAGTGTTGGCTTCTTTGCAGAGCTGTTGGTACTGGCTTTGCTGAGGCCAGAGCCAGGTTGATCCAAAGCGTACCTGCATCAGCTCTGGTCAGATGATCTGGGGATGGTTAAGAGCTTCTTGTTTTCCAAACACTGAAGAGGTTGGTCTGAGCAAAACTGACAGGTACTCCCAGTAACACTTCATGTAGCATGCGGGATCTGGGGCTTTTCCCACTGCTCACTTGGGAGCAGAGCTGCTGGTCAGGACCCTGATGAAGCTGCAGATGTCCCTTCATTTTTTGTGTCACATCCCTGCAGTGGCCCTTTGAGAACAGAGCTATTTAAAATGATGGCACTATACTCACACCTCACTTTTCCTCCCCACGAGGGGACTGAAGGGCAGCCCCGGGCGCTGGGAGCTCTTGGTACTCCACAGGTGGTGTCAAAGCTGGAAGGTGGAGCTGAATTTCGGGGATGCAGATTGTGCATGGTCCCAGGTGCTGCAAAGAGGAGCACGTCCAAAAGCTTGCCCTCAGTGTCTGCCAGGGGGACTCTGCAGCAAGTGCCTGGAGGGACTCTGGTTTTCTAGCTGCATCCTTCTTGCACTGCTTTGGTGTAAGAGGTTAAGTCACTGTCGATGCTGTGAGGTCATGACTTGGATTAATTTATTTCACATTGAACTCATTAAGTACTCTCTGTCATGCATATTTTTGACCAGCAGGGAGAAACCTCTGAAATGGGGGTGCCAAGGATGTGTTAGCAGACATTGAATAGCGTGTAACAGGGTACGGTGGGAGGATGGGGAGACACATGCCAGCTCCTCACTTCCACTGAATTTCCACTGCAGGCTTTACCGCTCTTTTGGGGTTGAAATGCAGGGTCTGGCACACATCTGCAGGGGTGGTTGACCCCTCTTGGACGTGTCATCGATGATATAGAGCAAGTGTTCTACTGCAGTCATCATTTCCATAGGTTAAGGACCTCCTTTTCAAATCCTTTGTGACAGGGTCAGCAAATATACTAAAGAAATTAGTAAACTGAGTAAATTATTAAGTCACTAAATCTAATGGGGGTTTAGGGTCTGCCCTCCCTTCATTGAGTTTGAGTAATGGTGATTATATATGAGTTTAAACTGCCAAGTTTGGACTTGCATCCAGACTGCTACTTCAAGCCTCATGTCCTGGCTTTTAGCTTCTGGTCCAGATCCAATCCATTAGGATTAATATATGCATATTGGCAAGGCTAAATAGATGTTAAAATATGGTAGGTATTAGTGAGATATTGGTGTGTTCTGTTAACAGCTCAGTTTCATACATGTGCTTAGAGGTTTGGATTTTTAGATTAATAAACCGGAGGAGGTGACAAGCTTTTATGTGCAGCAAATGGCTTTTGTGACCCATTTTGGAGAGAGCTGGAAGTTTATGCTGGGGGCTACTGGGAAGTACCGCTGAGGCCTCATCTCTGCCTTCCTAACCAATAAGCAGACTTAGGAAGGTACAGAAGGAAAATAAGAATGTGTTAAAGTTGAAGCATGAAACTGAATTGGTACAAAATATATCAAAATTTGGTGTGATAGCTGGTTTCTTTATAGGAGTTCAGCTACTGGGTAAGCCTGCTGACTGTTGCTGTGCTGAAGGCAAGTGTCTCTAGGTGGTAAATTTGTCCTTGGTCCCTCCAGGGTTTATGTCGTTTTTATTTCTCAGATGGTGAAAGTAATCCCTCTTGCAAACTGAATTTTGCCTGTGGCGACTCTTCTAAGGCATCAGCTTTGAGCATCGTCCAGAGCTAATTGAATCAAGGAGTATTGATCAAATAGTTGGCTTCATGTTTGGCTTTGTGTTCTCCTTGCCTGAACATGGAGCTGCCTCATTTCCCCGATGTCTGCTGATGCATTTAGGAGAAATAGAGAAGGAAAGGAGAACCTGTGCCTCTTTTCCCTTGCAAAAGAATGTGAAACTGGTGAGGGGATTGAGGGGAGAAACATTTGGAGAGGAAGGGTAACCTCTAAACTGGAACATGTGTTGGGATTTTCAAGGGGCAAGAACATCTGAAGAGCTGACATCTTCCTCTACTGTTTGCCAACACATTTCTGTAGGGTCCCTGCCAAAAACTTCCCCAAAGTGAGGGGCTTTAGTCAGAGTCATACAAGGAGGGCTTTGTGAGGACAGTGCTGCCCCTTGTCCCCTCTCACCTTCTGATGACACCAGCAGCTTGGGCCAGCTCTCTTTTCAGGAACATACAGTGTCTTGCATGAAAAATGCAGTAACCACATTAATGGAGCGATTCTGCTTAGTCAAACGAAACATGGGTTTGCAAACAACATGATGAGACAACAAATCTGGTGCTGGCTGAGTCCATCGAAGTGATAAAAGCCTTTGTGTTTTGCTACATGGAGTATGTAAGTTTTATGTGTGTAAAGGACAGGTGCAAAATCCACCAAGATACAATGGTTCTAATCGAACTTTTGGAGTTTGAGAACCATTTTATTGGATTTTTAACTGTACTGTAACTTTTATGAATACCTATATTGTTGCCCTGCATTAAATGCAGTTTTACATCCTCTAGTATCTTAAACAACTATTCTGTTAAGCATCTCCATGCCCCAGACTTTGACCTGGCACCCAAACTGATACATAACCAAAACCAGTCCCCCAGCACATCGCAGCATTTTGTCCATTAATATTACATAGTGTTTGCTTCTAATATATGTTACAAATGTGTGGGCCCTGTAGTATCTCAGTCATGTTTATGACTTCATCCTGGTCCAATGTGTAAAACGTGCGCTACTTGTATGGCATTCATATGAGGAGAGTTTATGCATTGTTATCTGTATCTATATTTGATTAGTGTGAGAGCCAATATCCCAGCCAAAGAAAAATTGCTCATGGGAGAATTAGTGCTATCATATTTGAGTGTAAAGGCTGTAGCAGGCTAATTTTAAGGTTTTGCATATAACAGATGAAGCTGTTGATAGTGCCTCGGCGTCAAGATACCACCAGATAAAAAGGAGAGGATCAACAGGTGCCCGTCCTGTGCTTTTGGTATTTTTCTGGTTTTTGCTTTTCATACTTCAGTCCTAGTGCATAATGGGGTTTGTGTGTGTATATCATCATTGTCATGGTAACAGGCCATGATGGTGATTAAGATGAATGTGGGTCTTTTGTTTCTGGGGTGCATGTGGCTGCTGAAGTGTCTGTTATTGTGCTCGGCAGCAATTTGTTGAGATTATCTGCTGCGTGTGACTTCCATGATGAGCACAGCAAATGGAGACACTGCATTTTGATGCTTGTCATCTGAGTAAATGACAGCAAATAGGATCCACAAATCTGCTTTATGTTTGAACACAAGGGCCTCTAGTTAGGGTTTGGGGGAGCGATATTTCTGTCTTCAAAAAAGGTTGCGGTCGTGCTGATTTGCTTTGATTTTTTTTTTTGGGGGGGGGGGGGGGGGGAGCCAGACAAGCCCTTGCTGCAGAAGGTTGGTGTTTAGTGAGAAGTAAGTGGAAGCTGAAAGCTGCTGGGCCAGTTGTGGCTGTGCTGGGTGTCGGGTTTGGGCACTGCTGTCCTGGCTGGTGGTGAGGATGGTCATGTGCCTCCTGGTGAACAGCGGCTCACGTCTGAGAAATGACCCCATGCTCTCCTTGGCAAAGCGTCCCAAAGGGCTATGAAGGAAGAGCCGTGGCTCTGAGCCATTGCTGCGCTCTGGGAAGGAAATCCCATGCTTGCAGGGCAGGTGGCAAAGTGCCTGTTGATTTTTGGGGAGGGTGAGGGTTTGTCAAGGTTTTGCTGCTGGACAGACGTAGGGCTGCTATAGGGTTGCAGTGGCTGTTTCAGGAAGATAGCACTACATTTAAGTGCCCGTGGCAAAGTTGCTTGGCATACACATGTACAGCTAACACTTCTCTAGCATTGCATGTGGGCTGGCTAATGCCCTTCTGTGTTGCTAGAGGAGCAGAAATGTCCTGCCACAGGGATGTGATCCAGCCCCCTGGCTTGTCCAACAAAGAAATTCTTGTTGCTAAACAAAAGGCTTTCTTAAAGAATATATAGATGCCCAGAGTCTGAATTATGCTTCTCTCTATGGGATGAGTCACTGCACTGGTTTTTAATAGAGCCCCTCTGGATTTATGCGGCTGCTGCTCAGACTGAACTCTGATCCAGCGCGTGAAATAAGATTCAGTAGCAGTTATGTTCTGTGCTGTCCTGCAACTTGCAGACAGTTGCTGGTTAATGTCTGCTTCTGGCTTTTTCTGTGCAGATAGTAGTTCCAAAACACATTACGGAGCATCCTCCTTTTGGGTTACACTGACTGCTTGTGCGTGTTGCTACTTGTTATTTTTAAGCAGACATCCAGTATCTGCTATCTTGTTGGTTGTGTTTTGTTTCATTGAATTCAGTCTTATGTGAGAACATGCTGACAAGTCCAATCAATACCTTCAGTGAAAGTTTAGCAAGGGACGGGGAAGAAATTAGCTATATGAAATGTTATAATAATGAAGGAGTTGTGATGATTTGTAATGGGAGTTTTTAGTTTCCCCCTTCTGTTGGAACTTGCATCTTCCTTCCTGCAGTCACTGCCAGGTTCTGCTCTGAAATTCAGAAACGTGATTTGTAACATCTCTGGAGCAAGAGATGGCGATTCCCTTGGGAAGGGAAGTAAGCTGGAGGAGCTGAGGAAGGGCTGGGGTGCTGTGGGTGGAGCAGGTGATGGAGGAGGAGAGAGGAGGAGGGAGTGGGAGCCACACTGAGCCCTTGGATGCGTACCTGCTGGTAAGAAAACCTGCACGTAAAGCAGATGAATAGAAGTCAAAAGGGGAGAGGAAATCTCTTTTGCTGTGATGCTGTTGCCTTTGATTTTTTTTTTTTTTTTTTGAAGTAGCAAAGGCTTATCTACCAAATAAACCTGCTCTGTAAGAAGCAGGGATGGGTAGAAACTCTTGGAATTAAAATTTGTGAGCCTTGCAGTCTGCTTCCCTGGGCTTTGCATATCTTGTGGGGGTTTGTAAACTTTGTTTTGCTTGACAGCCTATCTGCATCTACAAGGGAGGGTTTGCCTCTGGCTAGTGTGCCCTTTGCATTGAATTAAGCACACCCACTTCCCTGTCCTGTAAAAGTTGATCTGGAACAGCTGTATGGCTTGTCTGTAGTACAGCAATTATTTTTTTAATCTTCTTCATTTTTTTTACTGCAGCTTTTGGGTTTTGTTTTCAGTGTCTTCTCTTGTGTGTCTGTCTTCCATGCCCTCATGCTATCTCTCACTGTTGAATATTCAAACTCTTGATCTGCACATGGGCTAAAAATTATTATTGCTTTGAACTTACAAATGAATTAAGTGAATTCCCACATCCACCACAGGAAAGGAAAATATTCAGTTTGAAATACAATTTGGAGCCTATAGGAAAATGCATCTGATTAAGTTTGTGCTAATTCTATAGCTTTGGTACCAAAGCACCAGCTCTGTTATTGTCAAGAGTATTGCATGTAAGCTCTGTACTTTAATAGTAACTCAGTGTGGCTAATTAGTTTGAAGGCTCTTTGAAGAAGCCGATGTACTGACTAAATAAGCTCTTATTTTTCAAAGCTACTAAAGGCACCCTTAGTTTACAGAGCATATAGTTGTAAAAATGCCTTCAGTTTGCATGCTAGGAGCCAGTGTGAAGCTCAAGCGTGCTTGTAGTCAAGTTTACTCCAACACTGTCTGCTAGGATTGGTGTTAGTGTGCTCGAGGGAGGTTTCTGGGTTTTTGGCACAGTAGCACAGCATAAATTTGTGCCACTGCGCTTGATGTGTCTGGGAGGAGGATGTCAGGTAATGAATGCCCCTGCACCACTGAAATCAGTGGCAGTATTATCAATCTCCTCTTTGTTTGCAGGGAGGTTCAATCCAATAATGAAGAGCGGCTTTGAGTTTCTAACCAGATGACATGGTTAATCCTGAAGCATGTATAAAGCGGCCATAGTTATTAGGAGATTTGTGGCTTTGAAAGTTCGGATTCCCTTAGTGCAGTTTGTTAATGGCAAGGATTTGCAGTAAGTGAATAATAGATGAAAGTCATCAAAAAGCTTACAGGGGATTTCTTGTGACGTGGTGCTGGTCTGTCTCATGCCAGAGGTGGTGATTTCTGGGTGGATCCTAAAAATAAAGATTTGAAAAAAGAAAGGACAAAAAAAAGGAAGGACAGTGGTTCCATATATTCTGTTGCTCTGGGAAATCAAGTCAATGATGTGAAGTATTGGGAAGAGCTGCAGCCACAGTGCACAGCAGCATGTGCTTAATTCCCCTGGCTCTAGCTTTCTTGAGTGCTGGTGGTGCCCTGCCAGTGAGCAGACCCTTCATAGTCCCAGGAGCTGGCAGGTGGAGGGGAAAGGGGGTGCCCAATAGCCATCTTCTTTTCTCTACCATGCAAGGTGGGCAGGGCTGGTGCTGCATCTCCTCACCATCCAGCACAGCCCTTCACTGGGGCAATACGCTCTGCTTTGCTCCCAGGGGTATTTTTACCTCCAAAACCCCAGGGGCCACAGCACCAAGCGTTTCCTGCAAGCCAGAAGCTGCCAGGCAGTAATCCTGATGGGGTCTGTAATTCTGGGTGGTGGGGTGGGTTCCTTTCCCCAGCATGCCTCTCCTGCAGGACTGTCCCACCCTCAGCAGGAGGGTGCCCCGATGTTTGTGCCAGGGGCTCCTGGTGTGCAGCAATCCATGCCCCTACCTACCTGCCTGTGTCATAGGTTCAGTCCTGACTGGTCACCGGGCTGGGGTACCCACCATCTCATTTTGGGTGGCAACATCAATCCCTGCTCAGAGGCTGCGGGAAGCTCCTTCCTGAGCCTGCAAGGAGGAGAAATTGATGAGTAAACCTCACTGTTGTGGTGTGATGGAGGTGTGGGGGGTCTCAGGGACATCCTTATGCAGAAAAGTTGCAGAATAGTATCCTGACATGGGATGGAGGGTGAGAGCTTGCAATCTCCATGTGGTTTTTAATTAAAAAAGAATAAATTAGTATATATTTTTCTAACTCTGCTGTCATATCCCAAGTTGGATTGCACCCATGCTACATTTGGCAGCATCTAGTGAAACTGCAACTTGGGGCAATTCCTGATGAATTTTGGCTGCAGCAGCAGCCGGGGCGGGGGCTGATTTGCTGCTGGGAAAAGCCAGTTATGTGAATAGATGTAGAAGGCAGAGTCCCATCTGCCCTCCTGACTGTTAAAATAATGTTTGCTTTTGGGGCTGCTGCTGGGGGCTGTCCTGCCCACCCAAGGAAGTTTCTGGGGCTGCAGCCCCTGTTGTGGCCTGCTGGAGGGGTGCTCCTGTCTTTTGTAGCTGGCAGAGTGGTTACAGCAGGCTGCAAAATGTATGTGAAATCTGGAAACTTCACTGTGTGCAAAGGGTTAGTTGGAAAGTTGAAATCATCTGCAAGCAGTAATCCATTGGCCCTCGGAGGAGGGCATGTCTGTCTTGTGTTGCAAAACTGAGTGAAAGTTAGGAAATGTTTATGGCTGCTGCCATGCGTGTTCGTTAATTCTTCTCCCTTTTGGCCTTGTCCAAACTATCTGTGGTAAAAACAGAAAGTGAGGATGTAATTAGAAGCTGGTTTATAATGTCAGCATCCAAGGAAACAGGCAGACGTGCTGCAGACAGGCCCGTGTATATCTGGCATTGCCCAACTCCCGTCCTTGCAGACTGTTTTGCTGCAGACTCCTGGCTGTAGTTCCTAAATTTGCTTGGGCAATGCAGCTTGGGGGCATGTGGTGTTGGGGGGGGGGTGTCATCCTGGGGGTGGTTGTCACCTGGGTAGGGGTGGTTTTCTCCGCCCGGGTTGGTGCCAGCCTCAGCAAGTTGGTAGTTGCTTTTATTTTGCTGGTGATCTGCCTCCACCTAGGAATCCTGAGCATCCGTGAGTGAAGTGTTTGAATCCAAAGCAGTGCACTTGCCCGGGCAAAAATAACCCCAGCCCCATCGCTGGGGAGCTGGGGTGGGAAATGTTTGTGCTCGTGGGGGATTGTAAAAGTGAATGAGTGTCGGTATGGTTTGCTTGGTTTAGGGAGGGCAAGGCCTTTATTCTGGCCAGATGTCAGGAATATCAAAGGTGTCGTTAGGCAGTGGGGGAGGAAGGGTTTGGTGTGACTGACGGAAACTGTTGAGCAAGAGACGGTGCTTTGTGTGGGGTTTTTACGGTTGGAAACCTGTCGCAGCACGCAGGGGAAGCATGGTTCAGCAAGCCCATAGTCAGAGCCGAAAGCAGTTCATCCCCGGGATTTACTGTACGCGCAGCCTGTCGTCACGGCCAAGAACAAAGTAGCGAAGTTAAATAGCTAAATAAACCTCCTGTCCCCGCAGGCGACGGTCCTCAAAAGGCAAAAATGTCCTTTTCCAGAGTGTCTGCAAGTGAAATGAAGCACTGAGGGCCTGGCTGGGCAGGTGGGCTCGGTCCCGTGCAGCCCCCCAATGTGGCGATGGGTTGCGATGTTGCATGGGGCGTCGTGGGGGCCTCACCGCAACGAACATCCCTATGGAAAAATCGATCCTTTTCCCTTCCCTGGGCCTCCTGCAGCCTGAAATCCATCCTAAAGTCACAAAAAGTAACATGCGTGGGGGTGTGTCTGTATGAATTTAGGCTCTTTTTTTTCCCCTTTATTAAGGTTTTTTGCAGTGTTGTCAGACCACATTTTCAGACTTTTCCCCTGCTCCAGCGGAGGGCTCGGGTTTCTTTTTTGCTGTGAGTAGAGAGCTGAATTTCTCATCTCAAATACATGTTTCTGTCTTTGT
This sequence comes from Falco naumanni, assembly GCF_017639655.2. NCBI lineage: Eukaryota > Metazoa > Chordata > Aves > Falconiformes > Falconidae > Falco > Falco naumanni. The sequence goes on from NC_054080.1 coordinate 74,362,249, forward strand.
GAACTTCATGGTCAGATCACAAGATCTGAGGATGCTGAATGGCAGGCGTTGCTCCCACTTGGTAAGGAGGGAGCAGCTGATGAAGCCGCTACCGTTTTCAGCGTTAGGAAGAATCCTGGAAAATACTCAAAACCGAGTGGTCTTTTGAAGGCAAGTAGCCCTTGCTGCTAAAATTAGCCCCCTCAAATAAATCTGAGCGCTGTGAATTTGTTCCTTTCCTATCTGCCCCCCAGCAGTTGCGGGTTTGTTTGAAGCCTGGCCTCTCTCTGTTAATAGGGCTCCTCTCCGGAGCTCAAGTAAGCTTGCAAAAGCATTGGAAATAAGTCTATTCTAACCCAGCATACCACTTGCTGTTGTAAAATAGACTTGATTAAATTTTCTGGCTCTCATTTTCATTGCTCGCAGACATCCAAAACCTTCTCTTCTCAGTGGAAAGAGGTACTTTGGGAATTACAACTAATGTTAAAACCTAAAGAATGTGGTTTGCCAAAACAGTCTTGCAGAGATACATTCCCCCCCCCCCCTCATTTGAAATACCATCGTAAAACTTTGCTGCTGGAATAAGAGCTCTTTCATTGGGATGTGTTTTGGTGGGTTTTTTTTCTCCTCCCTTTTGGCCATTTGTGATGATTTCTGCATAGGGAGAAATAGGAAGTTTTATCCAAAGGGGTGACCTCACTGCCCAGGGATAGCCTGGCTATGCTAGTGCCACTGCCCTGTGCTGGCAGGGGGCAAGGTCCAGCCCCCATGGGCTCACAGACTTCACACCGGCAAGCTTTGCACCAAGGGGTCATTATATTCATCTGTGGGATTTTTTGTGGCACCCTCCCTGCATGCCGCATCTGTGCAAAAATCCCGGATTATGGTTGATAAAAGAGTATCTCCCATGCTGAACTTCTTACTCAATTTTGAGTACCAATCCTTTCTCTCAGGTTAAATCTACTCCCGGCTGTCACTGCTGTCTGGTGTGATAGGAAACTGGGGGCAGAATTAGATAAAAGTTTTGCAGGGAGGAGGAGGGAGGGATGTGAGCTGGATGCTTAGAAAATGTTGTTTTAGAGGGGTGATCCTAAAATAGCCTGCACAAAAGATGGAGATCCCTGGAAATAGGGTGGTGATGTGTGAAACACAGTGACGAGATTTGGGCACTCAAGGTGAAGTGGGAGAAGCATTACTTTGTATATACTTTGTATGTGGGTCACATGTGGATGGTTTTGACCCCTTCCTTGTTTCTTCATGTGAGATGTTTGCTTTCCAGTTGGGTGATTTATTTCATGATTTGCAAATGTGAACTTGTTTGGGCTTCCTGGTATGGAGTGAGTGTTACACCTTGGGAGAAACAGTGTGGAGAAGGAAAGTTGCAGCCATGCAAGTCTGAAGATTTTCAAACACTTCAAGCACTGCAAATCAATCTGTAATGTAGTAAAATCTTTATTTTGTCATATTGTCTCAGTTTGAAAGTCAAAGTTCCAGTGCGTCTTCATTTGCACTTCTGAGATTTGTTGTCTAATTCAGAAGTATTGTTTTTAAAAAGGCGAAACATCTGAACTAATGATAACAAGCTGTGTCTCTGCAATTAACAACAGTACTGAAGACACTTTGAGAGGTGCTTTGTAACTTAGAGCAACTACTGCAAAAAGTAAACAGGAATTTATTTGTATTCCAGTGTGTTTGTGCTGGGCATGCCCCCAGGCAAGTCTTCTCTGGCCTGGGTTCTTGCACTTCTTGTGAGGCAGAAAATAATGCGTGGACCTAATACGTGTCCCAGTCTTTGCAAACTTCCTTCAGATGAATATGTTGGAGAATATTCTCATGAGGGGCATGGAGCAATTACCCCACGTCTGCATTAGGCAGTAGTGTAGCCCAAAGAGGAGGGGATCTGTTGGATGGAACTGTTGAGCTGAGACCTGACCACCACTCTATGGCTGGTTTTGGGGTTACTTCAGATTAGTTCTGCTGTGGTTCCATGAACCAAATGCTGACGGACATGGAGCTGAACCATGTGGCACAGCAACAGAACTGCATTGAGTGTGGTCCTGGCTCACATCTGCCACTTGAATTTGATCTGAGAAGAACCTGGTGGGAGCTTGGAGACTGCCCGGGCATGCAAACTAAAGAACAGTGATAGGGAAAAAGAAATTAGCTTCAAAAGTGTGCTCTTGATTTGTGCTGAAGTGGTACACTATACCCTGTTGATGGCAGCCCTCGATCATGGGGGTGTTTGGAGGAACAGTGGCTAGCAGGCTCCCTACAGATTGAACATCCCCCTTCATTTGCAGGTTTTGGGCATATTTTTTCCCCTCCATCCATCCTGCAGTAACAAGGCTGTAGAGGAACTGCCCCACACTACGTTAAGAGTCCAGTAAAGCCTTGCTTGAGAAGGGCAGATAAACCCAAATCATGACATTTTGGAAAATATATTTTGTAAAAATGGAGTAAGGGGAGCGTTTCTCCATGGTTGACAATGGTGGTGTTTGGATATGGATGTGGCTTTAGGGCTGTGACTGTACTCATTCACCCCTGTGCTGCAGCTGCATTACCAGGAGCCGTGAAGCAGCTGAGTGTGTCTAGCCTTGCCCTGTCCTCCAGGGAGGGCACATCCACCTCAGGGCTCCAAGAGGATGACAAATTGATCCTGCTTTTGGCAAAAGTGTAGAGGAAATGTAAAATTCAAGCTGTCTCCCAAGTCCTCAAGAAGAGAGCAATTTGGAATGAAGAGCAGTTGCACAGGACACCATATAAAAAGCTTGTGCTTTTCTTGCGTGGAGCTTCAGGAGCGTGAATGTCTTCAGGAGAGCAGGAAACAGTTGTGGGAGGAGAAACCACATCAGAGCAGCAGCATCACAGCATGGATCAAGGAATAATTGCAGGTGCTAGTGCCCAGTTGTAACTGGATGTCATTTTAGCCTGTTGCAGCAAAGGCAGAAAGCTAGTATTTGTAATTTCTAAACTGATAACTAGCCATTTTAAATTACTCTGTTTTCTTGTAACTGGAAATAATATTTGTGAGTGTGGTCATGTGTCCAGCTAAACATCTGTTTGCAGCAGAGCTCTGGACTAACAAATTGGAGCATTCAATGCCGTGATTGTTTGACTGGATTACACCACTTCTGCTTGTACAGTGTGCTACTAACCAAGGAACAAATAGAATTTGTCTCGTTAGTACCCATCTCGGGTCACCCTCTCGGACCCAGACCCAAAAAGCACCATGTTTTTCTGTTGAGACTTTGATATGCAGCTGTGGGAGTTGTCTGCTTAGTCAGATTGGGTGCATTGCAAAGCTCGAGTCCAAAATTTTTGCATTCTGGAAGTAACTTCACTGCTCTGTTTTACTAGCACAATCAGTAAATCAGCAAATCCCAGAGGATTTTATGCTGACTACAGTTGCATAATGTTATGTCTAGGATGTCTGTCACAGCTCAGGGGGTTCCTTTAGGTGTGGAAAAGCTGTGCAGCTCCTCAAGTCATCCTCTTCAGATGTTTGTTCTGTGAGAGGAGAGGGCTTAGTGAGGCCATCCTTCATCCATGGGCAGGGTGTTTTGGGGTCCCTGCCCTGCTTGTCTCTCCCAAAGCCCTGGAAGTGCTTCTGAGTTGTCTCTGCAGCATGCAGGGCAGAAGTGTGGGGTTTGTGCTGTGTCAGCACAATTGCAGTGATCTAGCCTGTCTTCTTTCCACACCTGTGACGGGGATGCAATTCAGCTGAGCTGCATTATCTGTGGTGAGGATGCCTGTCCTTTCAGTTTTAGGAACTGGAGGTACAAATGCCATTCCACCGAAACCAGCCAGTATTTCTGTCTGTAACATGTGTGCAGCTCCCCTCCCCCGGGCTGCAGCCACGCGTGTGTCTCTGCTGTACATGAGTAGGAGCTTGGGTGCTGCTGGTGGGAGCAGAAGCATGGTCCCCTGCCACTGCCAGCCTGTTCTTCTCCTGCCCCTGCCTCTGTGCTGCTGTGACCACGTCAGAGCGCTAGGCTAGGTTTAAACTCCCCATCTTGAGGTCTGACTTTCTGAAAGTTCACTTTGGCTGGGTTAATGTAAAGCTGCATTGGTTCCTGTATTGGGTTCGTTTGTACTCTTGCTCAAATGACTGTACCAGCACCTGAGCAGGATACAGGGTGGGAGGAAAGCTGTGGTGGTCGTTGGTCTTGGCCAATCCCATATGTAAGATCTTTGTGAAACTAATACTTGAAGCCAGTGGCTTCACCACCTTAGACCCTGTAGAAACTCTGTGGGATAAGACATGTTGTTGGCCTTGGGTTTTTTTCATGGAAAGACTTGCCTGAGGTGCTGTAAGCAATTTGTAGCACAGCAAGGGAAAAGGAATTCAATTCTTCCAAATTCAAAGCCACATCACTGCATTGATACCAGGTAGAGTGAGGTGTCTCATCAGACTTTAGTCATGGTCCTATGTCGCAACGCTGAGCTGAATCCCATCTTCCAGCAAAAGCTGCAAGCAGGCAGTGAGCCCATGAAAACACAGGAGCAATCCCTCTTCCACTCACTTTTCAGCTTTCCTGACAGTTCAGGATTTCACAGTGGACAAAGAGGTCTTGCCCGGGGCCTCCTGCCAGCCTTGCCAGAAGCGTGTTTGCGCTGGGGGTCTTGCAGACTTGGGTGCTGGAGCATTTGTTCCTGTTTGAACATCAAATTCTTAATGGTTTGGTTTCTCTGGTGAACAGGTCAGACTTTGCCCTGCTTGTGCTTGCTGCTACTGTTGCTTCTCAAGACATTGGTGTGGTGTTGTGTTTTACAGGCTGACAGCAGCCAGCCTGCAAGCAGCTCGAGCATCGCTGGGGTGAGCACAGATAGTGCGGTGCTCAAAGCTACAGTTTTAATCCAGTGAGGAATTGGCTGTAATCAGCACCAAACATGCTTGTACTGGCTTAGAAAAGGCCACAGAAATATACCTTGAAATTTAACTTCCAAATTAATTTTTCCTTCAAGATTTCAGTAGGTCTAGTTGCATTCCTTGCTATAAATTTAATAGCAAAAAATACGCCATAGACAGAATAACCCCCACCCTGGATTCAGAGTTTTGTTCTCCAGAAAGCCACCGATTTGGAATGAGGCTTCAATGAGAAAAACCCAGTATGGCGTAGAGAGCCACAGCCTCTGTGGGGCTCAGGGAGGTGCTGCTTAACCTTGGCCACAGGCCGAGGGCTGAGGGTTATTCATCCTCCTGGAGAGGGAGGTGGGAGCCCTCTAGCATACCCTGGGCTGTTTGAATGCACTTCCCTGGGTGTTACTAGTCTCTCAACTCCATGACTGACTTCTCCTTTGCCCTTTCTGCCTCTCCTGTTTATTAAAAGGCAGGCAGAGAACATTGCATCCCTTGTGTGTGCCAATACCAGCAGAGCTCAGGGCAGGAAAGGGCTTGTTGGTGATGAGGTGCTGGATCGAAGTCACTCTGGTGTGCTGTAGCTCTGCACCTGCAAGAGTATCTTGAAGTAGCAGCTGGGTTAACTAATGCCATTGCTTTCTGCTGAGATAAATTGTGGTTGGAGAGCTTAGTCCTCCAGAGAGGTGGAGGTAAAACAACCCAAGGAGGTAAAACGTCCTGCAGGCTCAGCAGCAGCAAGGTTTGCTCGAGACTTCGTAGCTCGGTGTTTTCCTCTGGCTGCATGCATCAAGGCAGAGTCGGCTCCTACCTAGAGACACGGCAATATCTGAGAAGTACCTCCCGGTGGTTGCCAAAATCTGTTCTTAGTGAGCTGATCATTCTTGCATGGTGAGGGTTTCATGAGGAGCCACGTGCCCTTCCATCAGTCACTATCTGTTAGTCATTAATTTGCCCTGCTTTACCTGAAAAGCAAGTTAGCTCGTTTGCCGCTGTCATGGAGAGATGGTTTGTTAAGTTCAGCTTTTAAAATCCCCCTTGGGGCCGGAGGCTTCAGTTCTGCTAGAATCTGCACTGCCCTTCGTATTTCCAGCCTAAAGAAGATTGGGTTTCAAGATGTTTTACCATGCCAGAGGCTTTCAGAGAAAAGCATAAAAATTAGCAGTCTGTCCTGCTAAGGGCATTACACATCCTGGGGGAGCTAGGCGGGGGCTTTGAATGCATTCGTCTCAGCTGAGGATTCTCCTGCATGCCCTGGTGAGCTGCATGATGGGCTGGCTGGTGAGATGTCAGTGATGCTCTGTGTGTATCATTTCCAAAACACTTTCTGGTCTATCAGGATGAAAGGTTCTGGAGAAATGTTAAATAGTATTATTAGTGTAAAATAAACATACTTCTTCAATATTTCTGGTCCTAAAGTGGATCCAGATGCTTTCTTATGGCTGCTGGGTCTGCTTTGGTTTTTTTGTAACTCAGTGTGGCCGTCTGCATTTGTTCAAGTAAGATGGGATATGACAGAGAGCTTGTCACAGCATGCTCTTGTCAAGTCTGTAAACTTTATATTTATATATGCGGACACACACACATACATATATATGTATATATCTAAAAATGAAAAAATGACTGGCTTACTCTAAGACACCGTTTCAGACTCAGACAACTTCTCACACAATGCCAAGGAACTTGGAATAAACTCAGTGAGTTTATCAGTTTTTATGATCACAGCAATCAGTCCAGCAGTGTAGGGGGGAAAGGGGATTTGGCTTTGTAACTCAAAAGAATTTCCAAAGGAAGTGGACGTGTCCATCTCTACAGCTCTGATACAAAAAGTGTTAAATGCCCCTTGATACCAGCTGCTGGTTGTGTTTTCCAGCCTGTGGTTGAGCTTTGTGAGATGTAACTTTCCAGCTCTGTTTCAACTGTAAAATAATTTCCCCCTATTTTTCAGGATTATTAACATTTTTATTATTTCTCTCCTACAGAGAAGAGCAAGTCTGCCCCACTGGTTAAGGCTGATGTTTTATACAGGCTGGGGTTTTACCGGAACTGGTGCCAGGGTGAGATCAAAGCATCAGGAGCAGCCGGGTGGTCCTTCCTTCTGAGTGTGCTCGTGGGAAATGTTTCCAAACTGGTGTTTCAGTGGTATTTCAGACCCTGCTTGGTGAGGTGACATGGTAGCGTCTGAGGGGACCCCTAGCTGTGCCAAGGAGACTTGACACTACCTTGCAAAGACTGGCAAATACAGAAAGGGTGAAAGGGTCTTTTGCTGGTAAAATATTTTTATTTGCTAAGTGATACCACAGATGGATGATGAGCTCATAAAATCTTTTGCGTTCTTAAAATCAGTGATAGTAGATGTGTTATGTGTTGTTCTGTGGCCTTAGAAGTAGCTGTCCAAGGTTTCTTAGCTGGTATACAAGATCCAGGGCTTTCACCAAATCCTGTTCCATCCCTCACAAACTAAAATGGGGAACAGTTAGTTTTAGAGTCTCAGTTTTCAATAAATCTGGATCAATCAAAGCTGCATTAGGGATATTTTTGTTCCATGCACCTTCTCCATCCAAGCTGAAGACAGTGTTCAAACTGAGCAACAACTTGAAGGTTGCAGCTGATTCCCCACATCTGTGCTGAGAGCTGTGTGTATGCTCATCAGCTCTGATCCTGCCCTGCCTGACACACACACTTGGTGTATTGATTGCTAAAATCTCTATGAGTGCTCTACAGGGACCAAATCTAAAAAAAGGCTTGTCTACACTGCGCACATTAAACCCCCTTGAGAAGTGAGATTTGGGGTCCTGTCTAGCTTTTGCAGTTTTATGCAGTCTAGAGGCTCTATAATTACATTTTATTGACTCCATCATGTTACTCGCTGACGTGGGACGCTCCTGGATTGATAGTGATTAAAATTCTGAAGGTTCTAACTTGTTTAATACAACCTTTCCTGTCTTTTGTCCAGTGTTGAGAGCTTACTGTGCTTCCCTGGGTTTTTGCGTTTTTTTATTCTTTCTTAAGCAGGGGAAGAAATGGCAAAGGAAAAGGAAGCCAGCTATGTAGACTTCATGTACTTAGCAGAAATTAAAGCTGGCTCATGCTCCTTTGGTTAACAGCCCTGTCTTGGGAGAGCAATACAGCAAATGAGCACAAATTTTTGTTATGTTAGTTTCCTATCTTGTCATACGCTTGGTGTTATACTAGGGCTGGCTTCCCAGCACAGGGTGCCTGGTCTTTGGTTTGAAACAAATTCTGAGATAATGATGCCACTTACTGTATCACTGGTACCAGCTGGTTTTACCCTGTCTGGAAATACCTGACATCATCTGGTGTATGTAGTCATTTGGTGCTGTGCTAAGGTAATTGCTCACTGACCCAGAGAAAACTTTTTTTTCTTTCCTGAAAACTTATTGTGTGCTTTGAACTGCCGAGAACTACTCAAGAAGACATAAACCCGTGAGGTACTACAGGCTGCATGCCTGGAACATACAGGCCATCTTGACATATGGAGTAAATCAGCACGGCTCCGCTGACTTCAGCGCAGCTGCATCTATTACAGCTTACTGTAATCCTGCTCCAGACTGTAGGGATGGTTGTCTGTGAACAGTGGGTAGGAAAACCCACTCCTTTCTTTCTTCCCTTTTGATAGTTTCACACTTTATGAACAGAATAAAAGTGCCACGAGTGGAGGCGAAAAGGTAAATTATTTTTGCCTTTATAAAATTACTTCATTTGGAGATACGCAAAGTTCCCTCTCGTTCACCTTATTTCCTAAATCAAGTAGTTGATTAATGCATGCGCTTGGTTACTGGCATTCAAAAATACATCAGTGATTAGTTCAGAGATAGAGATTGGTGTTTTTTTTAAAAAAAACCCATACCTGAACCTGCATGAAAACAAGTCGGGCAGAACTGACTCTGCATAAAAACAGGGTGGGCAGCACCCATGTAAGCCACAGGACTATGGGAAGAGGAGCTGCTTTTCTCTTTTTGTGTGCCAGAAGAAGCAATGCTATCAGGCTTATGTGTGATGGATCAGAGTGCAGTGGTATTGCTGCAAGCAAAAGTAATGAATTTTAATCAACTTTACTGGCTGCCTTGAAATTTGAGTTGAAAGATAAATGTGAAAAACAGGCAGCCCATATTGTTTCTGGAACAAAACTGACCCTTTTCTGTTGATTAAAAGATTTTTTTCTTTTAACTTGATAATCAAAAATACTTCAATCTTAGTTCTGGAATTTTTTGTAGGCTAATCCTTCAGGTTCTGCCAGCCCTGGCTCCCTCCCTGAGCCAGGTGTCACCTCGTGGCCACCCAGACGGCTGACCTTGGCTGCAGAGGTTTTACAACCAGCAGGGCTCACTGGCTGGCTGTTTTTAGCTGTTTTGAAAAAGATGGTTTAAAGTCTTTATTTAAATATCCTTAATGTTTAAAAAAAGACATGCACACCCACACAGAAGGCTTGCCTGGTGAAAACTGCTGAGTGGTCTGTCCAGGGAGTTGGAGTCCGGTTTATATTCATTGGGGAAATTTAGCACAGCCAGCATACTTGTCCTTCCCCTCTGTTGCTCCAGGGCTGCTTTTAAGGTTATGTAGTCACCATGCTCATTTGGGCATCGGTCTTCCTAATTAAATATAAGTGATTTGAATCCTGACGTTGTCTGTGAGGGACATCTAAGCTTTGGGAAGAAGTGGACTGAAACTATCAGTTCACGTCCCTGGACAGAAGCACGCACCCATCGTGTTATTTCCAGCAGCAGCCAGGCTGGTCCAGATCACTTTGAGTAGTTGGGAGTGCTTTCCTCACTCCACCGTACCGAAGTTTGCCGCAGGGGTTATCATAGCTGCTTTTCCTGTTTTGCCATTAAGTCACCGCTGTGCAGGAATGAGTTTGAAGGGTTGTATTTAAGGCCAAACAACTTTTAAGAAAGGGAAGGGGAAAATCAGCCTACAAGCATCAGGGAGGAAAAAAATACTGGTGGAAGACTTCTGAGTTGCTCCTCCTCTCTCAACTGCAAGCGCTGTGTTATTTTCTCTTAGGATCTTCTATGGTTCGACTCCACACCTAGTTTCTCATCTCCTCTGATAGCTGTAGGCTCCGCAACTGCTCCATATTAGTGAAGGGTTCATTGCAGCTGCAGCAGAAGCTTATTTGATGTTCTGGGACATTATTACTGCTTTCACTAGGGAGAAAGGCAATATATTTTGGGGCCTGAATTAGTCTGAAAGGGCACATACAAACCTGCGAAGTACAAATTCCAGCTTGTTTGTGCTCTCAGTTGGTTACACCCTTGGCTCAGAACCCAAATATTTCAAGAATTTGGGTTGAGGTATATCCTTTCCCAAAAGAGGCATGAAGTTAGATTCCCCTTTTGCATCAATGGGTGCAGTTTCTTTAAGGTCACTGAGTGCTTGAAGCAGAAATGTTAATACCTTCAAGGCATGTCCAGAGACTTTGGGAGAGGAGGCGATGTTTTGCTCTGGTATGAGAACAAGTTGGCTGCTCCTTGTACAGTGAGATGACTTGGCTCTTGCTTTGATTAGAATACACTTGCTGTAAAGGAAGCCCGCCTTATTTCCATGTCCTCTTACAGGAGCCAGGATGGCTTATAGTGCCACGCTTTGCCATACTGAGGCCATTGGTGCTATGCCTGCTTATGCCGGTAGCTGATTTTTTTTTTTCTTTTTTTTTTCTTTCTTTTTCCCTGAGGCCTTCAAAGCATGAATGCACGTCGAAGCAGAAGATTAGTTTCACTAAGGAGGCTCATTTCAGATGCAAATGCTCTATGGGCTGCTGCACAAATGAAGCCTGCCTGTTTTTTTAATTAAAAAAAAAATATTATTTATTTTAATGCCCCACTGGAAACATTCTCTGCTTTGCTTTGCTTGCTTCACCTTTCCATGTTGCTGGGCTGCAGGTTCAGAGGTTGGGCTGCACATTTGGGAACACATTTGGTGGCATTTACCGGTTGTATTACACTGTGGTGGGATCGGTCTGGGTGGCTGGTAGGGCTGTTATTCCCCATGTTATTCCTGGCATTCCTTCCCTCTGTTACTGAAGGAAGAGAGCATTTGCTGATGCCTCAGTGTCGTGACATGTCCACGCACCGGGTAATAAGCTGCCTGAGAAAGTGCATGAACATCACAGGACGCAGTGTGTTGGGGTGCCTGGGTGGGATGCAGGGACCATGAGGAGAGTGGTCGGTAATCCCTGTGCATCCCTTTCCTTGCAGTTACCTGGCCGAGCAGTGCTGGAATGGCGGCTTCGTCTACCTGATCATGTTGCGCCGCATCAAGCGCAAAGCCCCTCTTCCTCCCTCCAACGGCAACAACAGCAACAGCTGCGACCCCAAAGCCAAGCCCAGTCCCGAACCTGGCGACAGAGCAGCTCAAAATGGGAAAAGGACCAGGAAGTTTGGGGTCATCACCAGAACACCAGGTGGCAAGGACAGCAAAGAAAAGCCAGGCTCGGAGAACGGCAACGGGCACTGCACTCCCATGGAGGTGGAGGTTGCCCAGCCAGAGACCTCCGAAGCAGAGAGCAATGGGGAGGAACAGCTTCGGGGCACCACGGGGCAGTACCGGTGCCGGCTGTCAGATGGTGGTGTGCCGGACATTGGTGACCAGTCTGCCCAGGTACGTTTGCGTTGGGTTTTTCTAGAGAAGGAAGCATCAGGCGTGCAAGTGAATTAAGGGAGTTTCTCAAACAGTTTCCCTGGTTTCAGTGCTCCGCCCTCAGGCTGAGCCTCCAGGTGACAACCTGAGCCGTTGGGGAACCAAGCAATGTGATGGGGCCAAAAACAGGGTGGCGGGAGGATTAGAGAGTTTAATAATGGTGAAAAACCTCTGTCATGCTCTGTCTGTGATGGAGGGGAAGACCCTTGTATCTCTGACCTGTCAGGGTTGGCCTCAGGATTTCTTTTGTTGAGACAGCTGATGACCTTGTGACACGAGGCCAGGAGGTGTCAGTGGAAGATGGTTGCTTTGTCCTTCGGGGCTTCATGTTTAGCTCTGTCTGAGCTTGACGACACCTTAAAGCTCACAGTAACACTGGAATCTGAAGCTTCCCTTTTCAGTGCACCAAACCACAGTGCATTTGTTTGTGTTACAAAACTTGTTTGGCCAGTGTTTGGGGGCCACATGGAAGTTATTGTGAATTTTGCTCCAAGTTGATGAGATGGATGATTTGTTAATGTTTGGGATGACAGTGGGATGGATTGGGGGTTTCATTGCTTGTCTCTTCATCCTAATGGAGTTCTTGGGGTTTGTTGCCTGACTAGAATTGCAGCATTGCTGAATGGAGAAAACTAACCTGAGCCTTGATCAGGTTTCAGTATGTATCTACCACCAGAAAAGCTGTCTGCCAATCTTTCCAGAGACACTGATAGTATAAACAGATGAACCCTCCTTTGCTGGGCTTGTGGCTTGCTGCAGCAGCTGGGTTTGGTTTTAAGACTTCAAAGCTGGTAACAGAGCAGTATAAGTGGACACCATTATGTTGAGGAAAGCAAGGGTTTAAATGTGTCCCGGAATTAGTGCTCTGCAATACTACTGTGGGGTGGTTGTGAACTTATATTTAGCTTAAAGTGTATTTGGAGGAGCTAAAACTGATTTTAAGAAATGCTGGTCTTGAAGAAGTGTAATTGAGAAAACCTGCTCTTCCCATTAGTGAGGCACGTTGGATGTCATGGTGCAACAGGAAGGGGAGGATGTTAATGTACTGTTCTTGCAAACCTCCTAATTGCAGTCTTTCTGAAAGAAAACATTAGCAGTTTTTAAATAAATGAATCAATCCTTCAGTATGTTGAAAGGTCTGGTCCATATAAAAATTTCTTGAATCTGTTCCAAAGATGTCTAATTAAACACGTGTTATAAATGAAGATGATCAGAATTTGTTTTAAGTGAAAAGCCTATATATTTTTTTTAAAAAAAAACAAAACAACAAAACAACAAAAACAACCACCAAACTCTCGATCCGGAGAAATCTTGTGCTATTGTTATCTTGATATTTTGAGTAATTTTGGTTTGAGAAATAAATTGTTAAATTCAGAACATACACATCTCAATTTGAGCAATAAATACATTTTTAATGCAAAGCACATACACGATGGCTTTGTGAAATGTAAAATCTTCGTTGAGTCACTGCAAATTTAGGAGCTATAATCTGTTCAGTTGTGGTATATCTGTTGTGAAGTCTTTTGGGAGGCACAGCTGTTTTAGTAAAATTGCTTCTCTCGCTCTCTCTTTTACACCCCTCACTCCCCCAATATTTTGCTTAGAAATATGACCTCTGTGTGTGTCAGTATTAATTACATTTTCCTGACATTTGAGCGAGGAGAAATATGAATAGCTGGAGCCTGAATAGCATGCCTTGCTCATCCTTTGCTTTTTAAAGATAAGGGGGCCTTATAGAAGCCCATCACTTCATCACTTTAGCATCTGTGGGGTAACTGCTATCAGAGTAACGAGTGGCTTAATTCAGTTTCTTAGTAAGTATTGAACAGTGACAGTGAATAAAATTTTCAAAATTATTTGAGTCCTCTTAAAAAAAAAATAAATAAATTTAAAAGGCATGGAATAAAGACACTTGGGAGCCTCAAATCTCACTTCCAGCTCTGTTTTCAAAGCGTGACCTGGCACTTGGGCATGTGAGATCCAGCCGTGTCAGGAGGCGTTTGAAAACAGCATCCAGGATGTTGTGTCAGAAGTTGCAGCCTCCTTCCAGGCTTCAAAGTGTGAGCCAAACCTCTTGTAGACACAGGATGAGCTGTCTTCTCCTGAGCAGGGAGCCCTGCCAGCGCACCCTCTGCAGGGAGAGCAGCTCCATCCCCACTGCCCGTCCCGCACTCACCATCTCCTTCGCGCCTTGACTAACTGAATATCCAGGGCTGTTGGCCTCTGGGAAGCACTGTGCTTGCTTGGAGAGGATGAGAGCCAGCCTGCCGCGGGCTAGAGGTTGGCTGCAGGCTGGAGGAAAGAGTTCCAGAAGCCGCTTGGTGACTGACACGGCTGCGGGAGGACATCACAGGTCCTCCACACTCCTCTGCTCCTCCCCACTGCTCCTTCCCTTTTCCCTACCACAGGACACTGGAAAATTACTGAAATTGGACTATGAAGTCCAGGCAAAAAGTCTCTTTTCTCCTTGTAGAAAGTCACGTTGATGCTGTCATCACCAGAACAGGGGAGGAGAGATGGCGTCACATCTGCGTGTCTTCAGCCGCTGCTGTACTGAACCCGGCAGCCAGCTCCTGGTCAATGCCTTGGGGGTGTTGTGCTGGCAGTGCTTTTGAGGCATCCATGTGTCTTCAGTGTTGTTTGCTTTCTGGGTACCTCCTCTCCCATGACCGTAGGTTTGTTCTCCTGTTTTCTCGCTGCACGCTACTAATAACAGCAATGCTGAAGTCGTGAAACGAGAGGCGAGACGAATACTGTTTGTCAAGTGAACTTGCCAGGAGATTCCTGTGTTACTGGTTTGTGTGCATGTGTGAGTCCCCTTCTTCAGGCTTGCTTTCATCTCCCGCATCTTGGTCTGTCTCTCCTGTGCGCTTGGCATTGCTGGCGCTATGTATAAACAAATCTGCCAGGCTGCTTGCTGGGATGTAACCCTCAGTAAATATTGTACCTGTCAATTAGCAGGCGGCATTTAATGTTTACAGGTGGCTAAGTTGTGCTGCAGTATTTTTAGGATAAACTGAAATGCCCTTTAAAACGTGGGGATTCAAAGCAGCAAGGCTGTATCTACCTGGCAGGAAGATCCCAAAGGGCTGGGAACCAGACCTGACCTTGGAGAGGACCCAGGCTGGCTGCAGCGGGAGTCGTGGGCAGTGATTTAAGACCAGGCAATCTCAGAGCCAGAGTAATGATCCGTCACATCCTGGGAAGATTGGGGAGCTTAGCTACAGAAAAGTTTACTACTTTTATTCAGTGACCTGAGACAGGGTGGAGTTTTGTAGGCTGGTAATTATAAGGACACTGATGAAAGAGGAGTATGGGGAGGGGCTGCTGGAGTCAGCCGAAAAATGATAAAGAAAAGGAAAATAGGAGGTTTCTTCACAATACAGAGATTTTGTGGTTTCATTGTGTTGACTGGTAGGACAGAATCCGTCACTTTTTGTTCTCAGTTCCTCTGTTTTTGGTGTGGTGTTTTTGGAAGACCTGTGGACCACTTCCTTAGCTGTGCAGCCCCTAGGAGTGCCCAGAGGTGGTCAGGTACAGCTGGCATGGACAGGGATCAGAACTAAGGCTGCAAGGACCAGGGTTATGAGTGTGAGGGGTGGGAGTGTGGCTATCAAAAGGGACCTGGACTGATCCAGGTCTGGCCAGCCTGACAGAGCTTTCATTGATGAAACCAGAAGAAGCTTGGCTGGAGATGAAGTGTACCAGAGCAGACTGGCTACCTTTGCTTCCTCTGGCTCCAGCAGGATGGTCTGAAAAGTCCTTGTACAGCAATCATTAAAAGCAAAAATGAGACACCTCCTGAACCCCCTTGAATCCTCTTGCTTCTGTATAAGCATCCAGATTAGCAAGGGATTGAAATCCAGATCCAAATATAGCAGTCAGTGGTGGGAGCTGTGTAAAGGAGATTGGGCAAAGTGCTTTAATAGCAATGGGAAGCAGGGGAGAGGGGCTGAGGCTCTCCATTTGGGCATTTTTCCATTGGGAGAAAAACATGGCATGGGAAAAGTGCAGGGTGCACGCTGGGTCTCCCAGGCTGGTGGTAGCGCAGCAGCGTGGGGCTGTGGTGGGATGCCTTTCCAGGATGGAAACAGGTCAGCACCTGGTGGCTCCCCATAAAGTGTGTCTGGTGTTCTTCTGAAGCAGGTGTACCATCTAATAAAAGAAAAGAGGGGGGAAGGTGAGAGGACATCAATGCCATGCCTCACAAGGTTTTTGGGGGAGATCTGGGTTATAGCGGGGCTTCAAGATCTTGGCTCCATGTTATTAACCCAAGTTACTCTGCAGTGGGTTGGAGCTGCCAGAGCAGTGTGTCTCACCAGCTTTATTGTCTTACAGACCAACTGAGCCCAGCTTTCATAGACCACAACCCTCTCCAGACTCGTGAGTGTGTACACAGGTGCACACAGATGTGTGTGTACGTAAAAAGACTGGCCAGGTCTTTGCCAGCCAGCACTTGCTTTTGTATTGCTGCAGCTGTGTGACACTTGGATTCATTTTGTCAGCAACTCTCTTCTTAGTTTGGGCCCAATATTGCTTTTATTTTTTTATTAAGGTGGCTTGTCTCAGGAAATGGTGAATGCGTTTGACTTGCATTTTGCTTTGTAGTTAGGAAAGGCTGACAGCCTTTCTATAGCAGTATTTACCAATTAGCATTGGTAAATGCCAGCCTTGCCTTCCGTTTTGGTTAATGGAAAATATTCCTTATCTTGCCAAGCAGAAGAGGAAGGCTAATGCATGTTACAGGAATCAAAACATGAGGCTTGAAATGATGTACTGGCTTTAAGCATTTTACTATTTTTTGAATATGATGGAGGAAAAAAACATTCTCATCCAGTTGCTGTACCAAAATGAAAACCTTGCTGTGAGCAAGGTACTCCACTGAAGCTGAGCTGCTTTACATCAACTTTTTTTGGCAACCTAAGCAGTAATTAATGTTTCATCAAGGCTTTTATGCAACTCATATGATGCATGTTTTAGACATAAATAACTCTATTTTTAGTTCTTAATGTAGACACCTTTAGTCATGTAAAGGCCTTCCTCAGAATATGTTTCTGTTCTTAACGTCTTTTTATCTGTTGTGTTTGCTTCCAACTTTCATTAACATGAATCCTGGGGCTATCTACTGCCTTGAAGTTTTAATGTGCACTGTGATAAACATGTCTTCCCTCTCTCTTGCCTGTTTTGGGTTGTAAACTCTCTTAGGGACAAGGGCTGTCTTTTAATTGCAGCTGTACAGTGCTGGCAAAACTTGGCCTTGCTTTTGCTTGGGGTTTTAGGAAGTGCTTTGATGTAACTAATAGTGAAATTACAGTAACTTTTTTTTTATTATTGTGCTGCCAGTTATGTTCCCCCTTGCCATAAAACAACCGTCGTCACAGCTTTCAGGGGTTAAGTCTCCCTAGCTGACAGATTTTTTCAACTGACTCTAAGGCTTTGCCTTTCTTTGCCGTGATTTAAGTGATAGCCACAGCTGTGGTAGCTGTAAATCTTAATTTTGAATAGCAATCTGTCCTTTTATTCTGTTTTTGGATTGAATTTTCCAAGGGTGCGGTGGAGGGCTGGGTGTAGAGAGAGTCTGGTAATGGGTAAGTTGTAATGAGTAAGTTTTAATCTGTCATCTTGAAACCGAGTCCTCACTGTTGGAAATGAGCTGTCCCCAAAGGCAGCACAGATAGGTGTGAGGTTGTGTTACAGGAGGTCTCGGCCGTGCTCAGCTATCACCAGCCGTAGGTGAGAGCACCAGTACGAAAGCATTTCCCACCAACACTGAAAGTGTGGGGTTGGTTTTTTTTTTTTCATTTTTCGTGGTTATTTAAAGATACAGCAAACTCGCAACTGGAATGCAAAGGACTGGCTTTAGCTGAAATATAAGTTCACACCATTTTATGTTTTAATCATTAAGTGTGAATGTTTGAAACCAAGTGGACGTGCCTAAAAATAGAGTATGCTGTTTGCTTAGGTGCTGTAATGTTTCAGGTGTTAGTTGAGATTATAAAGCTACATACATTTAATTTTTGAGGCAGGGTGCTGAAACTGCGTAGCAAACCCAAAGGATTCGTGTCGCTGACAGATGTAACACCATTTCCCAGGATAGACTTGTCTTTAGCTGATGTGGGAACATGGTGACTTACTCTAGGATGGACTTTAATCTACTGCAGGCGGTGAGGGTGTTCTGAGAAACTTCAAACTAACCAACTAACCATTCCCAGTAGCCCAGCAAGAGGATGAGTGTGGGCAAGATACCCGAGGGAACGCGAAAACTTTTTAACCCTTAAAAGCCTGAGCTTCCCAGCCCAGCAGTTGCTGGGCTCTAACCCTGCAGGGTCAGGGACAGCTGAGAAGCCCTTTGGCTGATGGTGCAGTAAAGCCTCTGTCAATGGCAAGAAGGGAGCAGCCCGGGGAGGTTGCAATCCAGATGGCGATGGCTTGGGATGACAAATGACTCCAGCAGATTCTTGTAAGGGGTGATGATGTAGTTCAGGTGCTTGCAATGGCTGATAAAATGTTTAAAGCCCTTGCCAAGGAAATGATGTCAACAAGCAGTCTGTCTCAGGAGATGGATCCCTGGGGGACACTCCTAAGTTGCAGATTTTTCATCCACTCTGCCGTGATACCTGTTTTGTGTATTTTAATTGTGTGTTTGTATTTGAGGGAGGGTAAGTTTTTGCTTTAGATTTTCCCCCAGGCTTTGTCCCCTAAGACACATCTCTTCCTTGGGGAAAGTACTTCTGTTTCAGTGAAAGAATGCCGAGTGTCTGGTGGCTGTTTGTCCAAACAAGGTGAGTTGTTGGATCAGTAGTGGACACTTGAATGCAATCAGAGTTGTGTCTGTACTGCTGGCTCCTGCTTGTTTTGAAGACATGGAAACTTCGCATGGTCAACACTGTGTAATTCATATTAAGGGCTACTTGGGTGTTGGGTTTTTTTCCCCCCTCTTTCAAGTGGTGTAGGAGATACCCACTGTGTGGCTTGCATCATTCAGAGGTAGAAGCCAAAGGCTTCAGTAGCTCAGTGCTAAAAAATATTCATAGGCAGTAGTGATGGACAAAGAACTTCTGTCTTGGAATAATTTATTGGCAAAGAAATGTAGATATTCCACCCCCTGCCCATCCCCACCCCCCCCCCTTTTGATTTGTCTTGGAGTTGTTTAGCTTGCTTGTACAACGATGAAAACAAAACCCAAGGCAGCAGATGAAAGCAGGATTCCCGCTGTCAAATCAGCCTTAAAAATAACCTGCTTGAGATCAGATGAAAAATATACTTATTATCCACTAATGAAATAATTGGTTTGTTAAGAATCTGCAAAAATCAGATTTTGGCATGATTTTCTGGTACTGAGTCATTCACACTAATATCTGTGATGTGAAGAGTGATGGCTTTTGACTGTATCTTGAGATTGACGTGTTTGAGCTACTCACCTGGTATGTGATCATGCAAGTTAATTTCCCGGCTACTGATCCGTCTCTCCCACCTGCCGGCTGGGGAATGGGGATAGTGGGAGGAGGCACGATTTGACCCAAGGTGGGGCAGACAGCTGGGAGCAGTGCTTTTAATTTATCCCACATCAGTGGAGGATGCTGGGGAGTGGTGTGCTGACGTGGCCATCCCAGTGTATTCCCTGTCCCTGTAGAAGAGGATGCTGCACTGGTCGTTGCTGGTCTGAATGCGATGCATTTCTGTTTGGGAGATTTTGTTCTGGTTGTATACTGGTTTTCAGCTGTGTGTGAGCAGCACATTGGCTGCCAGCTCCCAATGAAGCCTATTGAAGTAATTTTGGTTTTACTGCATGAAACTTAGAACTTTCTCTAAAGTGTCACATTTCCAAAGCAGCTTCGTGGCCAGTGAGGAAAAGCTTGCTCTTTGCTTCTGTGGCTCTTATAGGGGAAAACCTGTGAACTTCCTAAGTGGGAACGGTGCAGATGGACAGTAAAAATCCGTGTTGAAATGCAGAGGAAGGAAGGTATCCCATGGGCTATGGTAGGGCCCGTGGCAGTCACTGTGTGCATACAGACCTTGTGTGGTTATTGGTATTCTCATCAGGGCTTATCTCTGTTTTTATTTAAAAATTGTTACTTATTTATACCAGGTTCAGCTGAATTGCTGCTGTGACAGAAAGTGCTTTTTTGTAGACAACTATTTTACATTTTCCATTTTACTGTCTAGCTTTTTAACTACTTACTGTGTTTCTGTTTTCCATTTGTTTACACCTTGCTCCTGCCAAGCTTTTCTTTAATACAAGATTTCAAAGCAATTTTTCCTTTCTAAACATAGATTTGCAGCTTCTTGAACATGGCACAGTCGAAATCAGTCAAACCCCTTTAAACTCCCCTGCAATTAGCTGGTGAAAGGGGGGAAGAACGGCTCCAATGTCTTTTACTTATTTATTTCTTTTCCTCAACACTCCGAGGAAAAACGTTCCTTTTTGTTTTATTAATGATGTGCTTATGAAATCAAGCGTTTGATGGTATGCACTTGGAGGAGGCAGAAGGCGAGCTTCCCCACGTCGCTCTGGCAGCGTGCGTCCTTTCTGATCTGTAGCATGCTAGTTTGTTCCAGATGTAGGCTCGCTCTGAACAGAGGCTGCCTGATGTACAATGGCTTCATGGTGGATAAGGATGGCCTGTGGGGACCCACTTGAAGCTGCCAGCTGTATTCTCTGTTCCCACTTGTGGTCTGTTACATAAGATGACCTTTTTTATTATTTTTTTTTTTATTTGTTTGTTTGTGATTAATCCAAGTAGAATATTCACACTGTCTTTAGAAACATTTTAATTACTTGTAGCTTAGGCACTTTGAACAGCCTGAAGTGGAAAAATCTGGTCCAAAGGGCTGCCTGCTTGAAAGAGCCAACTGAGGAGGAAAGTTGAGTCACCTAAGAGTGATGTAACTGCAGAGAACAAAAATCAGCCATCAGCCCAACTGCAGCCTGACTTGACCATCTGTGTTTCTGCTTGCTGTGTGAGGGAGGTAGAAAAAAAAAAGTAGGTCTGAGAGGGACTTCAAGAGATGATCCAGCCTTATCTCCTGAGACCATCTTTGACAAATGTTGGTCCGTTGTGTCCATGAAACCCTTCCATTGAGAGGAATCCACAGTCCCTCTGTGTAGGCAGGTCTGCTGCTGGCACTGAGTTTACAAGCAAAGTCCATCAGCTGGATCTGAGCAGAGTTAAAGCATTTGCTTCCAGGAGGTGGGATACAAATGAAAGGAAATTTTGACTTTTCATTCCTTTGACGCTCTCAAAGCAAGCATGGGTGTCTTTCTGAGTGTTCCCTCTTGGCCAAATCTCAGGTGAATTGCATTAAATTTTCTGGATTGTCGTATGCAGATATTCAGCCCATGTTTTCTACTGAGCCCTTTCCACTTTGGTTCTCAAGCGCTGAGCTGTGTTATTGTGGCTTGACTTTGGTTAAGGGATGTAGGTTGGTCTCCTCACTCTTGAGAGTGGCCAGAGCTGGGTACCACCTAGCCCCTGGCTGCGTCAGGAGCTGGCAGTGCCTCTCTCTCTGTTCTTGCTGAGGACGTCTGGATTTCGAGATACCTGGCTGGACTGGCATCAGCACATCTCTGCTTTGGGCATGAAATGCTTTTTTGCACCAAGAGCTGTGGGTGCGCGTAAGCAGATTTATTGTGTGGCTTGTGAACAAAGCTGGGGGGATTATTCTGAGTCATATATAAATGAAGCTATAAGAATTATTCCAAGAGGATGGAAAAGTTCAGAAGTGAATAGGAATATAAAACTGACAGCAGGCAAGCAGCAACCAGAACTGTGCAGGCAATCAGAGGAGACTGGTCAGCAGTTAAACTCGTCCTCCTCTGGGCAGGGATCATGCAGGCTCCAAGGACAGTGACATCAGTCCTGTAAACTGCCAAATGTAACTACACTTGGAGTTTCCCTTGGGTATTGTAAGTCTCTGGAGTGGAGTGAATATGCCAGAATCCTAGCTTTCATTAAAGACTAAGTGAGCTTGTAGTCTTTTTGTTTATGAAGAAAAGCTTGAAAATACGATCTGTTAAAAAATTTCAAAATTGAAGACATACATCACTCTGCTTCTTTCGTTTTCTTTTTTTTTTTGAAGTGTTTAGGCTTTGTGTTGTTGAACCTGGGAATCTCCAATAACTCAGAAAAACTGGCTTTAAGGAAAATTTAAATGCATTTACAAGTCCTTGGATTTAGCACAGAGCTTTACTAGTAAGGCTTTCCTGTGATGGAGGCACATAAGGTGCACATGCAAAGCGGCAGCATTT
The DNA here is from genome assembly GCF_017639655.2 of Falco naumanni. Lineage (NCBI taxonomy): Eukaryota > Metazoa > Chordata > Aves > Falconiformes > Falconidae > Falco > Falco naumanni. The sequence goes on from NC_054080.1 coordinate 74,383,998, forward strand.
CCTAGCTGGCTGTGAAGTATCGCACGCTGCTCTGTGCAAAAGAGGTAGCAGCCTCGTGGGGAGGGGAGGGGGGTTCTGCTGAACACCCCCTTTCTGCAAAAGGCCTCAAGCAAAGGCTAGCAATCTGCTCCTTAATACTTAGCTTCCAAATTTTTGGGGTGACATACCTTGGAGGTATGTGTGTATTGGTGGGGGGCGTTTGCTTTGTAGCACATGGTTAAATAAAGAGCTGTGAATGTTTTATGAAGAGGGGAAGAAGAGTGAGGAGATCTGATTTCCAGTCGACACAGAATTGTGTATCCCCAGTGTGAAATGTGTGCAGCTGACCGGCGGGGACTTGAGGGACAGCCTTTTCTTACACAGGAGATGGTGACCATGTCATTTGAAAATGACTGAAAGAAGCGATTGGGTATGTGCCAAGTGGCTTCGTTGTGTTTATTGTGGCTGCGTTCTGCCATCCGCGTTCAGACTGGGTAATGCTTTACTTTGCAAGTGCTTTTGATTTCAGTGCGAGTTCAAGGGGAGTAAGGTGGTGCTTGCATTAAGAGCAGAGTCTTGCCATTTGCTGCTCTTAAGTGCTTTGCTATGTAAATGAATATTTGAGAGTGGGTCACTTAATAAATTTTGGATTTTTTTTTTTTAAATGAGTGATAGTGAGGAGTGCTGAGGAATGCAAGCTAGGCGCTGCACATCGTAGGCCTCTGCATAACTTGCATTCCAAAAAGCTTTTGCAAATCATCAAACACAATTTTATGACTGCATTGTTAAACTTTATTGAAGGGTCTGCTTCCAAACTGGATGTAGCAACAGGATACTCAAGAGTGGCATCTTGTGAGGAGAATAGATGGTCATCATTTCAGCCTGGGCTTGGCTGGGGGAGGCAGAGAGATTGTATTTCTCTGTTACACCATTTTCATTATGAGTGCAAAGTACTTTATAGCAATAAAAGGTCTCTGGAGTATTTTCATGCTGTAGCTCAGTTCTGTTTTTTTAAGTAGATAAATATAGTTGACTTTTGCCCCTACATTTAACACAGCGTCTCATGTATCACTCTAATTTATCTCAAAGTGTTCTCTGTTCTGACACGTCCTGTTATTCAGCAGGCGACTGAGCTTAATCGATGCATTGAGGATCCCACTTAAACCTGTTGGGATATTGCCTGTGTGCATGGCTTTGAAGTTATCAAATTGCCCACAGGTATATGTTTTTAGGCTAAAACTTTTGGTTTACCTTTTAAGACACCTGGTTTGTTTTTTCTGTTTCTCCTACCTGTATAAGGCTCTAGGGGCTGTGTAACGTTATTATTATTATTATTATTTTCACTTTGTTCTTAAGATATTGGTGTAGATACTGACCTCTTTGTTCCTGTATCTGAAAAACTCATCTTGCATTGCATTTAAAAGTTTCAGCATAGGGCCCCAGGGATCAGGTGGAAAAAAAAAAAAAAAAGGCACAAAAGCGTATTTTCTTCCTTTAATAAAGGCTCTGGTAAACAATGCTGGCCTAAAACATGCAGGTTGCTGCTACAACCCTTGCATTTGCCGATATATTTAGCAGTTCCCCTTCTGAGAAACAAGCAGCAATTTGTATGTGCTCTTTACAGTTTGGCATGAAATTTTAATCATCTTTGCTACTTGGGTGTTTGCGTACTGTGAGAATGTTACTTGTGTGCATAACAGACCCAGTCAGAAATAGCTGACCTGGTGCCCAGTGACTACAACACATGGCCTAAAAATTGCCTCTGAATTGTGCATTTTGCTGTCTTCCAAGTTTGAAAACTTCCTAGGGTTTCTCAATTCTGTTATCCTGGTTCTTCCCCTCTCTGAAATAGTCACAACAGTCGCCTTGCGTGTCTTGTTGCTTGCTTGCTTGTTTTTCTCTTTCTGTTTTTGCTCTGCTGATACTTGCCACAGTTGTGTTTCCATGCGCCTAGTCCTGTCACTAGGACTCATAGGAATTGTTCATGTCTTACTGCTCTGGAATTTGTAAAGCACTTTTTGGATAAATCTTTATACTAATTGAAAGAAAAATAATAAAGACGTCCTAAACATCACTTATTACCTTGCTTATACTGAAAAGTTATTCTCTGCGGTGGGTAAATTTATTTATTTGTTAAAAATATTATTTACAGTCTGTACAACAGCTGTCCAATAAGAAATATTCAATTGGGAGCTGACAATTTGAAGCTGGTATGTCTCAAATCCTGCATACCCCTCTGGAGAGGGAAACACTTCTGTGTGATGCCAGTCTGGTCCCTGCTGCAATAGCCGCTGTGCTACCCCGTGTTCAAGGTGCCCCTTGAACAATGTTTTGCTCCTCTGCAGCCCTCCACAGCTTATCCTTGAGTTTTGGCGAAGGGGTTTGAGGCTGCTGGCTGCTTCAGGAAGGATCAGGGCACTGAGAGCAGCACCTCTGCGTGGCTCAGAAAAGCTGCAAAAAACAGCCCTGCAAGGAAACCTCTACGTGCTGACCCTGCTCTGTGCTGCCTTCTCCTTTCTGCCTCCTTCGCTTGGACCACAGCTAACCCAGCAAAGCTGAGCAAAAACACCCATATAGCTTGAGCTATACGGATGTGTGGTGATGGGCAGCAAGGTACTAAATAGCTCCCTCCTGTACCCTCCTGGCCCTCTCTCAGTGTCCAAATCCAAATTCAAGGACTCTCTGCACGTTTTCTCTCAGCGAGAAGGTTGCCGCATATGGAAGATGCACATCCTGAAAGGAACGGACGGGCTGGGAATCCAGATAACAGGAGGCAGAGGGTCGAAGCGATCCCCTCACAGCATCATCGTCACCCACGTGGAGGAAGGTGGCTCCGCACACAGGTGAGGTGACAGCAGTGCCTTCCTGGGCATGGGTGTGATGGAGCATCTGTGGTCATCACTGTTAGGCAGACTTAAGAGATGGGTGTGGGGCTTTTGCCATCCCACTGCGTGAGGGTGATAACATGGTATATTTAGCTTAAAAACTTTTTTTTTTTGTGGTTAGTCACTGAAGCTTCTGCCAGTATGTTTAGTCCAAACTATAGACAGATCAAATGCTTGGTGATGGAATGTAAACCAAGGAGCCTGACGTCTTGTGGGGCTTTTCCCCCAAGTCCCTTCTTGGAAGACGAGCCTTTCCCATGGGACTGGCAGTGAGTGAGTGTGGTTAGTGCAGCGCAGCATGCTCACTGCCAGGACTGGCCCTTCTCCCTGACAGGGTGGAAGATGAGGCTCACTGCTGCTCCCTGACCATCTGCTGGGGTACGGAGAAGGTGTGAGGAGCCTCAGCCTTACAAAGAGGGTGAAATGGCTCTGGTTATAAAAATGGCTTCCTGGGGGCACCTTTCTGAGCTGCTGTTTTGGCCAAATAACACTGCACAGATCAAGCTCAGCATCAGGCAGGTCACATGTTGTCTATGTCTTCACATCCCACTGCATGCCACCAGAGCCTGGCACAAGGGAAGGACTGCCCTGCAGCTCTGTGTTTCCACTCTGTTTCTGCAGGGACGGCAGGCTGATGGTGGGCGACGAGCTCCTCATGATCAACGGGCAGTCACTGGTTGGGCTCTCCCACCAGGACGCCGTGGCTCTCCTTCGCTCAGCTGCTGGCCTGGTGCAGTTGGTGGTCGCTAGCAAGGTACGGTCCTTGGTGGTCTCCTGAACGTCCATCCACAAGAGTTTGTGCAAGTGCTGCATGGAAAGGGCATGGGTTTTGACAGGGAATCACGTGCACATTTGCTCCCCTAAATTTAACACATAGCTATGGGAAACATTTCAGTAGCTGCCATAAATCTGTGGCAAATCAGCAGTGTATAGACCACTTAATGACTTGCTGGTATTGGCACTGTTGTTCAGTGTGCATTTGAAACACATGCATTTGTATGTGTGCAACCATTTTCTTAAAATATACGTTAAATAAAGCAGGCTGTTCTCAGCCTTTTCTGCTTCCTGCCTGCATAGCTTCCGTAGCTCTCATCTCGTCCTGTCTGTGTGCCTGAGGTCTCTTGATGATGATCTCTTGGCTCGAGTAACTTATTTTGTCCTTGTTAATAGCTTGAAGTGGAGCTCTTGCAGATAAAGAAGCATGAAATTTCAGGGAAATGAGAGTGGAACTCATTTATCCGTTGGGCTCTTCATTCTGCATTCATCGCAGGAGAGGTTGAGGGGATATTACATATTTTGTCCTTTGTTTAAGAAAATCCTGCCGATTTGCTCTCCTCCCCATACCACAGCCTGCTGCTCCCCACTTGAACTGATGCGACTATTTTGTGGGCAGCCAGCTGGCTCCCAAAAGCACCTGGGGGTCTTAGAGAATCACAGAATCGTATAGGTTGGAAAATACTTTGAGATCATCAGGTCCAACCATTAACCCAGCACTGCCAGGTCCATCACTAATCCCACATCGATGTGTTTTTGAAACACTCCAGGGACGGTGATTCCACCACCTCCCAGGCAGCCTGTCCCAGTGCTCCACCACCCTGTCAGTGACAACGTTTTCCCCGATACCCAACCTAAACCTCCCCGGCACAGACTGAGGCCGTCTCCTCTTGCCCTGTCACTTGTCACCTGGGAGAAGAGACCGACCCCCCTGCCTACACCCTCCTGTCAGGCAGCTGCAGGGAGCCACAAGGTGCCCCCGAGCCTCCTCCTCTCCAGGCTGACCCCCCCAGTTCCCCCAGCCGCTCCCCACCAGCCTTGTGCCCCAGCCCCGGCACCAGCCCCCTGCCCGTCTCTGGACACGCTGCAGCCCCTCTGCGTCCCCCTGGCAGTGAGGGGCCCAACCTGAACACAGGGGTCGAGGGGCGGCCTCGCCAGTGCCCAGGGCAGGGGGACAGCACTGCCCTGGCCCTGCTGGCCACGCTGTTCCCGGCACCAGCCAGGATGCTGCTGGCCTCCTTGGCCACCTGGGCACACGGGGGGCTCATGCCCAGCCGGCTGCCCACCAGCCCCCCCAGGCCCTTTCCCCCCAGGCAGTTCCCAGCCCCCTGCCCCCAGCCCGCAGCGCTGCGGGGGCTGGTGTGACCCACGGGCAGGACCCGGCACTGAGCCTGGTTGAACCTCACACAACTGGCCTGGGCCCATCGCTCCAGCCTGCCCAGACCCCCCTGCAGAGCCTCCTGCCCTCCCGCAGATCAACGCTCCCCCCAGCTGGGGGTCACCTGTGAACCTGGTGAGGGGGCACTCGGTCCCCTTGTTGAGAAAGAGGATCTTGTGTCAGAGGGACTGCTTGTAAACCTGCATTTCCAGGCGGAGTGTGAAGTGTCAGTAAGGCACTGTGTCAGTGTTTATAAATTTTTTCTTAGCTTCATCTTCAGGTTGCCCCAGCCAACCTGATGCAGGTTTCTGTGCGTTTAATGTCTGGGTGCTCTTATGGTTTCCCAGGACACTTTATGCTCATGGTTTTCAAGAAGAGCCTCTATCTCACTATATTCAGTGTGAACAACCTGTAAGTTTTCTAATGTTTCGGTTAGACAGTGAAGTTCATTGAAGAGCTTCTGTAGGTTCACAGCCTGGTATTAAGCCCACTGGTGTTTATTCTGGAAACACCACACTTGGATCTGAAGTAGGTACATGTTGTATTTCCTTTAGACAATTGGACTTTCAGCTAAAATGCAAGATGGTAGACTGCATAAATTTATCCTTAAAAGTACTTTCATATGATGACTGCAGCAAAATAATCATTGCAGATAAGCTTATCACATAAAACTTCACATTCCTGATCAGGCTGTGAATCTGTTTGGCCCACGCTCTGTGTGCTTGGACATTTTTCATGCCCCTGGGAGGAGGACTTGGAAAGGCGAGTGGTGGGGAATCCAGCCTGTGCTGTGTTCCAGGCGGTCTCAGAAAAGGTGTAAATAGGTGAAGTGTTCCCCCGCAGCTCCCTCTGGGCGCTATTTGTTGGTATGGGAAAGCAGCCTTGCCATTTGGCTCGGTGAGGGCCCTTGAACACAGGATCTGTTCTGAAAGCAATAAAATGAATGTCTGGCCACTGCTTTTGGCTGATGCATGTGTTTGCCTCCTGGAAAAGGTGCCAAAGACTGTAAACAGATTCTGAAGCATCAGGGCTGAGTTGGTAGAGGATCAGTGGGTCAGTTTTCATTTTGGTCTCCTGAGTAGGGTTGTTGGTGTATTATTCTTGTGTGTGTAGGTAGACAAACGTGTGAAAGGGGCATCTGCAGGGAGGGAGCGGGAACACAGAGTGTGATTTGGGATGCAATGAAAAGAGTAATAAGGCCTGTAAACTCTGGATCTGCTTGCAGTGACATTTAATAAAACCCAGAGTGGGAAGGAGCAGGCTGCTGGGGAAGCATTTATTTTAAAATCGCCTTTATAAATCTAAATGGTTTAGATGTATATTGGCCTGTACTTTCTATATATGTGCTTTAAAATCAGGTTTGCTTTTTTCTAACTGGACCACTAAAGTTTGGGCACGTGGAAGTGTGTAACAAGAGGAGAATTGCCACAGAGCTGTCACTGGGCAGGTGAAATGAAGCAGTTTCACCATGACTTTAGTGGTTTTCTGCATGCGATGTAACATGTTTGTTGTCTCTTGGGTAGGAACCTGCTGAAGGGGATTTTCTGAAGTACCCATCTACCAGCTTGCCAGACTTGCTTAGCACTTGCTCAGTCCAAGACTCTGTCTCTTGCACTGACAATAAGGAAAATGAAGAGCCAGAAGAAGATGTTGAAGTGAAGGGAGTGAATATGTCTCCTGAAAAACTGGTCGCTGTAAGTGTGGCTTTGGTGTGATGTTTTTACTCTCCCTCTTGACGCCTGTTTTCATCTGTCACGTTCTCCTACAGCCTGGCATGGCCTCAGGACGGGGCGGTCCCATCCAGCCCTTCTTTGCATGGGATGTAGGGGACAAGCTGAAACGGGGATGGCATCTACCACAGCATCCTAGTGTGTTGCAGCAAAGCAGCAGCACTGGGAGCAGGAGCTCTCATGTCCTCCAAGCTATGTGGCAACCATGGTTTTGTTTTTCTCTCTGCCATTGGATTGTTTTCCACCCACTTCCACTGCTTTTGTTGGATCTGATGCAAAGTCTCTCGCGGCGCTTACGCGGTAACACGCTCTTCTTTCCGCTCCTTTTGTAACCGAAGTTCTTAACAGTTTGTGATCCAAGTCTTCGAGTTTTTATTTGCTCTGTTGAAGCCAACAGACACTTTTGAGGGGAGGGGTATGACTTTCTGACTGTGAACTGTAACTGCTGAATAAATGCTGCCAGTTGATAATCTCACTTGCATTCCCTTCAGGGCTGCATTAAGCAGAGATTAAGTGGATTATTGTTATTTATTTGTAATGTAGCAGCTCTCTGAAACTTCATTGGTGTTCTGGGCCTCTGCTGTATTGTACAAAGAACAAAATTATGTTTGCTACTCTAAAGAGCTTGTGGGCTGGTTTTCTGGTGAGGGAAAGCAGGTGGATTCACCTGAAGGTTTTATATTTTTTATTTTCTCTTCTATTATGATACACTTCTTAAAGCTTTGGACAGCTTAGACGTGATACTGGTTTGGTGATCTGTTTTGATTTTGTATTGTTATACTTTCCCTTTTCTGAGCAAAAGACCACTGTCTGGGATGAGTCTCGCTCTGCAGTCTAGCTGATGCTGGTTTTCACCTCATACCTGTCTGTTATCTCTGACTTTCTTTGAGCCTATGCTTGTAACAGACCTCATTCTCACACATCTCTTCTACTGTGATGAGTTTTGTTTTTTCTGCACTGTCTCCTCTTCTGTGTGCCAGGGTGCCTTTTTGGGAGGAGGAAGGGAAAAACAAACAAACAGGGGATGCTTAGCATGCTGATGAAGGTGTAGTGTTTGTGTGCTAACTTGAGTGGGCACCTAAGCGTTCTTTTGGCTATCAAAATACTCTAAATTCTTCTTTATATCGTGTTTCAAATTCTGGTAATTTCTCATAAGGCTGTAGCTCAGCAATGCTTGAACATAAAAATAAATTTTGTCAAAATTTAATTATATGTGCCTTCAGAATGCAGCTTGCTGGCATTCCAGTGACTCTTGACACATACTGGGAGTTATTTGTCACTTGGTTTGCTCCTTATTTTCCAGCAAGGCTCTGCCTGGTTCTCAGGGGTGGCTTTTTTATTGGGTGTTCTCTTTCCAGATTAACATAATGCTAGGGAGAGCTCACGGTAGTTGAGGTGTGCACCACCGTGAAGACCCAGCTGCACCAGCCTGCCCAGAGCCCTTTCAGCGTGGACCTGCATTTGGAGCCTGCCCCAGTGTCTGTCCACCCCAGTGCCACTGCAGCTGGCAGTCAGTGGTCCTAGCCTCATTCAGAGCCAGTTTGATTTATCTGCCTACCTGGCACTCTTACCCCCGATGGCAGTAGCTGTCTGCTTTTGTAATACATTGCTGGGGGATGGAGGGGAAATCACAGAAATCTGAGTGCAAAATAAATGCATTAGAAGAAGAGCAGCAAGATTCTTTTTTTTTTCCTTCCTTTTTCTGTTTTGATTTTCTTGCTTTTTTTGTTGGAGGGGATGTAATTCAGAGGGATGTCACAAGTTATTAGCGACTCTTGGGACCTTTTCTTTTTTTGCTTGAGCTGCATATGAAATCTTTCCTCTTCTAATCTGAAGCACAGGATGTGTTTGCATTCCCCTTTAATTGCTATCTCAGCCTTGGGAGTGCAGACAAGACTCCCTGCAGCCCAGGATGGACAGTCTGTACAGTGTAGACCCCTCTACCCGCTCCGTCCTCATCAGATCAGGGCAGCCTGAGCTGAGCCGGGCTGTGCAAACCCTGTGTGTCACAAGGCAGGACGCAGGAAGGTATGTGTATGGAAAAGATAAACTTTACGCTCTTTTTTTTTTTTTTTTTTTTTTTCCCCCACCTGGCAAGATGGGGTGGGGTGGGGTATTTCATAGCAGAGCTTAGAAACTGGTTTCAAGGGCAGTATGAATATGAGACATCACATGAATTAATTTGTTAAAAAATATATATGTGTATGTATAGTCACAGATCATGGCAGAATTGCTTTGGAAATTACTGTTCTTTGCTGCTGCCACTCTCTTGATGGTACTCATGTGTTTTCTCTTTTTTTCCTATGTACTCCATTATATTTATACTGTGGATAAGGGGTCACTGTGACTGATGATTGAAGAAGGAACTAAGCTGGACTATTTGTAATCAGTGCAAATGTAATTTTTAGACTTCCAGGCTGGGTGGTACTCAAGGTCTGGACCCGGTAACTGAGACTGTGGTCTCAGTTTAAGCATCAGACCTCTTAGATTTGAAACTGATTTTCAACCCAGCCCTGGCCAGGAGTTACCTTCCTCACCACCGATTTCTCACCTCTGACAAGAAACTAATGAATCTTCTTGTTTACTGTGCAGGGCTTTGTAGAGACTTAAATGGATGCTGTCAGGTGCTGGGTGGTTAGGTAACAGCAAGTAATTCAGAATGATTTACTGTCAGCTGAGGCTTCACTGTCCCTTTTCTGACCAGCACGGTGTAGATCTAGTTCTTGAGCAAATGTAGAAGATACAAAACTTGCAGGAGCTCTTAAAGGTTGTCTAAGGTCTTCTTTCATTTGGTGTGAATATAGTTCAGCACTGAATATTCAGAACTGTAATTTATAGACCTGATGGACTTGCTATTAATGCCTTAGCACCTGATTGCTTAAACACTGAACCAGGCAGAAAAAAGAATCAGTTGGAACTAAGGTATATGTTCAAATCTTCATCCTTGTAGTTATTTGGAACTCAGCTGGACCAGGCCCTGAGGAACCTGACCTAAGCTGTCTCTGCTTTGAGATGGGGTCTAGACCAGGGACCCTTAAAGGTCCCTTTCAGCCTGGTTTGCGCTATGATTCAGTGACAAATCTAAAAGAAAAAAAAAGAAAGAACTATCTTTTCTAGTGGCTGCATATTAAAAATTCTGCCTGTTAGCAGGTTCTTTAAAACTCAAGTTTTGCGCTATGGTTTCCAGCCAGGGAAACAATACCAGAGCTGGTCAGCTTCCCCAGGACAGAGCAGAAGGTTAGTGACACTTCAAAACTTTCATTGGAGAGAAATATCACTTGTCTTACTTGAAAGTCCAGTTGTGTTTCAGTAACAAAAAAATAATAATAAAGTTTAATTGGAGCTCTGTTTTTACGTAGTCTCCTTATGTAAAGCCTTGTTTAACATAAAACATCCCTTAAAGTTCAAACTTCAATAAAACTTGTGCTGCTGGGCAGAAAAAGGGTAACATCATTATCCTTAAAGTGTGTTCCCCTCAGAGCTAGTTTGGTCAAAATGTTCCTTAACTTCAGCTACAGAATACCAGGCCACAGAGCTGTGTTGTGCTGAATTGTCCAGGGGCACTCCAGGGATTTTAAACTGGCCCTGCTGCACTACACACACACACACACACATACACACAGCCATTTTGCTTTTTTGCAGTTGACATTGCTATTTAAAAATGTCATCATTTATGTGCGAGTGAAATAGGATGATAGGACATAATTTGCCTTTGATGATTTATTTTTAATTGTAATTCACTTTTCCTAGTATTGCTGTTGCTTGAAATCGAATCTGTCACTGCATTGCTGGCTGGTGGAGCAACCTGGGAAATGAACTCTAAAGAGAAAGCAGGTCTGCCAAGAATTTGCAAAGTGTCTGAAGAATTTGGGGGATTTGGGGTCCCCAGAGAGAGGCATGTGCCATTTTTTGTTGCTTCAAAAGTTTTTTGCCTTTGTTTCTGGTAGTGCTATGTTTTCAAGATATGATGATCTGAGTACTTTGTTTGAAGTGTTTAAATTCAATGACCAGCTTGATATTAATGGCTTGAAATTGCAAAAAGTTACTAAGTACAAGAAGAGGGTGTCTGACTCGAGGTGGGACTGGATCTGTAGTTGCTTGGAGGGAGGGAGGGAAGCCTGGGGACTGTTCCTCTGTACTTTATCTTGTGCTTTCTTCCCCTGGGTATCTGCCACTTGTGATGCTGGAGGCAGGACCATAAGCCGAATCTATTCTGTGCAGAATCGAACTGTACAAAAAAGAAGTTTCTTATTTGGGAAAAGGAGGTCATCGTTATCCCTGCCTGTTGTGAGGAGAGCTTGGAAGGGAGGCAATTTGCCTCCCCATGCCTGAGCTCACTGTGCAGACAAGGCCTGGGGACACAACCGCTGGCAGCATCCCCAGCTGTGCTGACCCTCTGCTGTGCAGTGGCAAGCCCCTTTTGCTCACGTTTAATTATTTTGCATTGACCTGAAGTGCTTGATGTGTACTTTCACACAAGCTGTGTGGGTGCATTGCATGCAGAGACGTCCATGACCTAGCAAGGTCTTGATCTTCCTACAAGAGAAACAGGATGTCTCCAGTTAAAGGATTTTGCAGGAGCTGGGTTTCCTTATCCCTGCCAAAACCCACTTGTGTTTTTAGCAAGACATGTAGCTGAATACATACATATAATACACCTGTTTTGCGAATATGAAGAAAAGCATTTGTTTAACCCCCCTCCCTCCCCATTTCTATTTTTTATCTGAGTTGTAGGACTGCTTAGTTATTTTCTGTTGTGAGCCTTTCTGCCTTACCAGGGAATCCGTACGTAATTACCTGTAGCCATACAAGCATAATAAGGAAGAGGATAACAATGCCTTAAGTTTAAAAACACTCTTGGGGTCAAAAGTTCTTCTGAAAAGACTGGGAGAGAATTTCAGAGAAAGCATTAGCATTGAGAAGGAATAGGAAGCATAACTCAAAAATTAAATGTGTGCAGAGCACGGGGAGGGACCCTCATTACTTGGAGGATCTGAGCGTTCGTTCCCATTAGGGCACTGCAGTCTCAAAAGAGGTTGCTGGAACATGACTCACTCTAACACAGCACTGTATGGCTGGAAAAAAGCAAGAAAGAGCTGTTGCTAGCAGAAATCTGTTCTGCAATGGAATGCTTTTTGCAATGGAATGCTTTACTTTGGGTGGGGGGTGGGGGGGTGGGGAGTGGGGTGTAGAGATGGAGAGCCTGGTGTGAAGCTTGGTTGTGGCCAGCCCTTGTCCTGCTGAAGGGTTTAATAACTCTTCTCCTCTTCATGGTGAGGGCTAGCAATGTTTGCAGATCCTGCCTCATGCCAGATCACCCTTGGAAGGGGCAGGTGAGGGCAAGGTCCAGCTGCACCTTAGTATGGCTTGGGGCTGCTGCTCAGCTGTAAATGCTGCATTTGTTGAAAGCCTGGCAGCACTGTACCTTTCGGAGATACGGTCTTGTCCAGCATATCCATTGCTCTGTGCACGTGCAGTGCCCTTCACTCATGCTGTAGCTGAGCAGCCATACTGGGTACTACAGTGACTCCAAGTGCAAGTTTTTAGAGTGAACGTAATTAAGAATTTTGGGCAAGAGAAAATGACAAAATATTGGGGACCAAATCTTGTTCACCCAATGTGGCTGTTCTTCTTTCCAGAAGCCATATCACAGCAAAATAAGAAATTGCAATTTGTCTTACTGCCGGGGGGGGGTTGAGTGATGGGTTGACAGTGGTGGTGTGGCACTGGCAAGGGCTTGGGGAAGGTGTGGGTACACATTGCACGAGCTTGGGGGGGAGGAGGAGTGGTGAAAAGCCCCCAGGGGGGCAGTGTCATTGAATCACTGTTTTTCACACGTTGTGAAATTCACCTGGCAAGGACATGTTAATGTGAAAGTATTCTGAGGTCAGGAGGGAGTTTCTCAGCAGCAGTCGCATCCTTCCCTGTGCCTGGCTCCCAGCCCTTCTGGGCCACTTTCTGCTGGCTCTGTCTTAAAGGCAAGCCTGGAGAAAACTGTTTCTCCCAGAGGCCAGTGCTGTGAAGGGTTCCCTGTTGATGTGATGCAGCCTACAAACTGTGAAATATCTCCTGTTGCTCAGACTAGTGGAAGATAACCTTTTTCACTTGACCATAAATACCAGCAGAGACAATGGTCAGAATTACAACTTTTGCTCTTCCTCTGTGATATGTTTGAAAGCCAAGTCAGCAGAGTAATAGAAACACAAGTTTATCTACAGTACAGGTTCTGCATGGTCTTTGTTTTTGTGAATGAGGTTTTTTCCCATAAAGCAAGAGATAGAGTACAGCCTGCCTCTCCTTTGGCTGTTTGGATAGCTGCCCAGTTTTGAAGGAGATGAACTGCCTTTAACAAGCTAAAAATAACCCCCTCGTGGCACTGGAACAAGAGATATGCTGTCACAGCCATGCAGTTCACATACATTAACAGAAGGATGATGAAGGCTGCAGGATTTGAGAGTTAGCATGAATTGTCATATAGTCACATCTGCAGTGTGTTTATCTGCAAATTCTTGAGCGTGTATCCAGTCTAGTGTTGGTTGGGCTCGGTTAAAACTCATTTGAGGTGTGCTGTGCTTGAATAAATGTGGCCTGTATAACGTATGAGGCTTCAGCCTTGATTCAGGTATGAAAGTTACTTAATGCTTACATATTCTATATCCTCTTGTGTACTTAGGATGATATAAAATGTGGCTTTGGAGCTGAAATACAAAGCTCTCCACCAGCTGTGTCATGGGAATGCTTTCTGCAGCTGTTGATGTTGGTATTAGGAAGGTCTTGCTTCGTTCTCAGGAGAGTTATTTATTTTGAAGACTGTTTATTGCTTGCTTTGTCCCTCACCGTGAGTAAAAATGTTGTCATTTAAAAAAAAAAAAAAAAAAAAGGCAGAAGCAATTTGTTTGTCATGATGCATGGGCTTGTGCTAAGCCACGAACTGAGGGTTTATTAAAGAAGATAATGGAGGAGCTGGACCAGCTTTTGCACAACTTGAGTTCCATGTTTGTTTCCTCTGTTTACCCGGACCAGTCTTCTGGGACCTCTCTGCAGTGCACGGAGACATCTCGTGGGCAATGACTAAACTGCACGCAAACGTGTCACGCTTTTTTGATGTTGGGGCGGGGGGGGCTGGGGGATAAAGGATAAAAAAAGAAAACAGCAGTGATCTGTTTGTGCACCATTTCAGAAATGTATGCATTTGATTTCCTTGAGCTTAGAAGATGTTTGTAGTGAAAATCGTAATATGTTACAGAAGAAGAGTAATCTGGTCCAAAAAGGGTTGGAAACTGTTAAGCTGGGAGCATCTTAATATTTCCAAGGCACGCGTTGTCTGTGATATCTGTTTCTTGGAGAACTTAGCTGCATTAGCCATTTCCTGCACGTCTTCTTATTTAAAAGGGTATTTTAAAAGTTTTGTCTCTTCAAAACATTATTGTTAATTGTAGTGACAGTTTGGAAACCTGAAAACGAAATATGCTTTGCTTAACTACAGCCCTGACCGTAAATACAACATTGCACCAGTGAGTCTTTGGAGCCAGCACAGCTGGGATTCTGCTGCATCAAGAACCTGCCAGCATCCTCTGGGCCATGGTCAGCGCACTGGGGCTCCTGGTATCAAACACATTGAAGAAGGGTTTGGAGTGCCTTGTACAAAATAAATAGAGCGCTCTGGAAGATGAGAGCAACTGAGCTCTCCCATAATGCGTTTCCAATCTGCTGAGGGTGCATAGGCAGATTTGCTGCTGGCTTTGTGCTGGTGAGTGCCGGGTTATATTTCATGTGCCGGTTTGTGTGTGTCACTACTACAGACTTGGTAAAGAGCAATAAAAACAACCAGTGGGGGGGTTGTACCCCCTAAGGCTAACAGTAATGCCCTTTCTAGCAACTGCTGCATTGCAGTGAAGGCTTAGGGTGGCTTCTGAATGCAGGCATTTAGTAGAGTGACAGACTAGATGTTCCTGGAGACCACTTTAAAGGCTTTTGTTTTGTTTATTTGGCATTTCCACCTATTCAAAAAGTAGGGCAGCTCCAGTTCTTGACTGTTTATCAGATTTCCTGATCTCCTGCTGCACATGAACCGGGAGTTTTCCAACACTTTCTTTATGATTAGGTAATGGAGGCCTCAGGTTCCCATCCCCTTTGCCCAGGCAGGAGGAAGCACAGGCTGCACCCAGTGGTACCGCCGTGGGTAATTCCCAGGTGAGCTGTTGAGGAAGGCAGCCGGTGCTTTGTTTCACCAGCAGTGCTATAAATATAGCCCAAACCTGAGCCCTCCCGGATCCTCACTGGTGGACTTTGCCCTGGCCAGCGTGCAGAGCTGCCGTCTGCCCCAGCAGCTTTCTACTGCGGGAGACGCTGGGGCACCAGGTTTTTTTTCTAAGATGCCAGTTAACAGCACTGAGTTACTGCTGACGTGGAGTTGACATTCCTCCTCTTTTTCTTCTGTCCCTGGCTCCATTTGGTTCTCTGTGCCATGACAGAAGGGAGCAGCAATGCAATGCCCTTTGAAAGAGGGGAGTCCTGTAGCTTGCACCAAACACAATTACAGCTGGGTTTGGTTCGGACTTGTGAGCCCCATGGCTCAGCCGAGGGAGCTGCCTGGGTTCTGGGAGGTGCTGTGTTTCAGAAAGGTGCCCTGGGTGCTGCAGCCCCTGATGCAGTGTGTGCTGGCTTGTCTTGGCCTTCCCAGCATCTGAGCACCTTTGTGCACCATCTAAAACACAGCAGTAAGCCATGGAAAACTCTGTGCTGACCAGGATTAGAAAATCCATGTTCTCTGCATTATTTGCAGTGTTAATTCTCATAAATTACAGTGCTGGAGTTTATAATTTATCTAGGAGATGGATTCAATTAAATTGAAAAAGAACTAATTTAAAAGTGAAGTTATTTTACTTTCTGTGTGAGGTAAAGGGGCCTGTGGAGTTCCCTGCCTGCCAGATGCGTTTAAGGTTTAAAGCATGCTGTGCCCCATAAAGCAATAAGTGACTGCACAAATAACTGGAACAACTAGAGTTGTAATAGGTCTTGCAAGAAAACCTCCAAAACTTTTAGAAAGGTTAAAGCTTTTATGGCATCAGCTAGTCTCGAGGGACTAGGAAGAAAGACCTTGTGCAGGGGACCAGGTGGAGCCAGGTTTGCATCAGGTGTTTCACACCTTTCTCTGAAGGGTCTGGTGCTGGCTGCTTTTAGGGACTCGTTGGGCTCATCCTGCCAGCTGCCCGATGGACAGCAGCGTTGGGGTGTTTCACGGTTAAATCTGTAGTGCTGCTTAAGGACAAGTCTGCCATGGCTCTGTTGGGATCAAAGAAGGTGAGGAATTATGCCATGGAGCCTGTGCAGGGTTGCTGTGTGCAGGGGCACGGCCGCTCACGTTGCTGTTCCAACGCAGGGCAGCGGACCTGCTGGTGGACTCGCTTCGCCGGTGCAGGTAGGGCTGGATCTGGCATGCTGCAAGCACCTCAGTCCTAATTCTCGCTGTTTCGCTCCCTAACTGTTGGGTTAAACTTGTCTGTACGCTGCTGGTGCTCCTCGGTGGAGAACGCCGGCGGGCTGCGCGGTGCGGAGCTGGAGGGGCTCGCTGATGGGAAAGGCAGCAGCTTAGCAGCTCCGCAACGGCAGCAGTAAAGCAGTTTGCTTATTAAATTGTATCATTCCCTGTGTGCCGCCTTGTTTTTGTAGATTGGCGATGTCTGCCAAGCTGTTTGTGGTTAAACAATGCAGACTCTCATAATCCTACTCCTCATCTTGCCTAATTAAGGGCCCGGTCGTGCTGGAGCTTTGCCCGAGCGAGGACTCTGAGGGCAGTTCTTCGTTCTGGTGTGGTGCCAGGACCGCGTGTCCCTGATAGTGCCGTTTCCTTTGGAATCAATTGAGATGTCACCATCACTTGATCCTGGAGCTACTTAATGAACTGGCAAAATGGGCTCTATTTTTAGATCTCCCTTCAAACTACTGTGTGTGTTAAAGCTCCCCTTGTCCTTAACGCCAGGACGGCATTGAGCAGGATTTATTGGTTTAGTTTAATAAGAGGCGTACAGAACTGAAATAATAAGCTCCATTTCCTTTGAAAGTGAGGAAAATTAAAATGGCATGGTTAAATCTGGGCAGCCGCCTGAAGACAGTAAAGCGATACGTTCACATGTGGCCAGAAGGTTAAGGTGGAGCTGGGTTTTTCTTCTTGTCCAAGTTACGAGAGAGCCAAAGATTACAGACACACGACTTCAGGGAGTTCTCTCAAGCTTTGTGGATTGGATTTCTAAGTGTTTTCTGAATAGGATAAAAACTCTCGGTGGTTTATTAGACAAGCTCAACAACTTAGAGTACCTACTTTATTGCAAATGCTAGTGTCTTTCTCTACATGTTTATAATTAGTGTCAGAAAAGTATTTTTGCTAATATAAGAAACAGAGGCATAGGTAATTTAGAAGTTTTTACCTCTTATTATAGTCTGAAGCCGAGTTGGATAAAATGTAATTTTAGGAAGCCACTGAGAATGCCTTGAGGCTTTCCCTAGTGTTGGTGTTTGCGCCTGCGTGCCCTTCTGTGGATCATATGTAAGGCTGGAGGTTTTGCTGTCTGTAGGCTCGCAGCCTCCAGGATTACTCTGCGATGAGGTGAAGGAGCAGGGTGCAAAGTTTTAATGGGAGTAGCAATTGTCTCCTGTTTTTCCTCTTGCCCCACTAGATGGAAATATATGTTAATGCAGAATGCATCTGTACTTTGTTTCTGTTGTACAGTCAAAATAAAGAAAAAAACCCCAAAACCCTCCAAATGAAACCCAGATGCCATGTATTAGAAACACAAGGTATACTGAACGGGTCACCCTTGAGCCATGTCAAGGATCGCTGTGTAACGGCACATCTAGGGAAACGTGACTGCTGTAGCTTGGTAGAGGAAGCAGCGAGTGGAGGTGGTTATCACCGGCGTCTTCCACAAGACATGGCTTGGGGAGAGTCTTCATGGGCTTTGCAAAAGGGCAGCTTTGCTCATCCCTGACCGTGTGGGAGCAGGACACGGCATGCTATTATCTATTGTCACCTTATACTGTCACCCACACCTAGGCAAACACAGCAGGTAAAGACTCCTGTATTGCTGCATTTGCTCAGGGGGCTGGGTTACGATTCCACATGTAAACTTAAGTTGAGCATTTTCAGGCCTTTAAGTGCTTAGCTGTATAATCTTCATAAACTTCTGTTAAATTAGCTTTTCATTATACATTGGCATTCAGCTCCAGACACTTAACACTTTTCAAAAAGTGGTTTTCTCTGTGATGACCCTGGACCCTTGCTGAGCTAAACAAACTGCAATAAAAGCTATATTGATATTTAGTTAAAATGCATGTAGAAGCACCTGAACAAGGTGCTGTAGATGCTGCCAACGCTCTGGGGACAGTAGTGTGGTTCCCTGCAGGGGGTCCCTGGCTCTGCTGAGCCATACCTGTACCCATTGGTAAGATTTGCAATAATGTCCAAAGACATTGCTGAAAGTTACTTACAGAAATTTGTGCTGGCTTAATATGATGACATGTTTTGGAAAATAAGATGATGTGCAGTGGAATTTTCTGTCCCTTAGTAAAAATGAGAGAAATTCCATCAACTTTTCTGGTTTACAAGTAAATAATCTTTTCCCCCCACTTTTTTTAGGTGATGGAAACTGAGAAGTCTCAAGATCCAGCTTGTGCAGAAGTGTCCAAAGGAAACAACCAGAGTCCAACTCTGGGAAGTGGCATACTGAAATACAGAAGTCGATCCCAAGGTAAAGCTGTGTTGATAAAAGATAGCAATAGTTGAATTTTTATGTTGTATATTTATTTTAGCTCTCTGAAAGTGAGATAATACTTATTTTCTTTGGAGATCCTATTAGTTTAATTAGGAAGGAAAATTTGAGCCTCCTGAATGGAACTATTTGATGGACAGAAAGATGAAGGAAAATTATGGAAGCTTCTTTTCTTTGCTTTGCTTCATACTTTCTCTCTCTCCCCACCCTGTTTCAACATGCCATCACCAAAATACCCATTATGGCAAATACTCCCCACATTTTCTATTGCTTTGTCCCCAGGTCTTAACAGTAAACCTCTGTGCAGAGCTCAATCACATTCTTTTTCTTACTGCTTTCTGAGGCCACTCCCTCCTGCGTTCACCTTAATTTCCATTTACTCAGATATTTATAGCATCCTCTAGGGAGCTCCTCTGCCTGTAGCCCCTGTGGCTGCGTGTTGGCTGCTCACTGGGGATCCAGCCCTGTTCCTGTGAGCAGTGATGAGTGATGCCCCTGCGCTGTGGGTGAGCTTGGAGCATCCCCCAGCTTGGTCCCAAGGCTGGGCTGCCACGTGGGAGCCGAAGCTGCGTTCAGATAGGCAGAAAAACCAGAAATATAACTGTCCTCCTAGGAAAAGAGAAGGAGAGGTGCCAGGAGGGTCTGGGAGTGAAAGAAGTACTGGGATGCTGGGTCCTGCCAAGATAGCCATCCTAGCTGTGTGCAGCAGTAGCGGTGCCCTGTGTGCCCAGGGAAGGCGAGCTTTAAAACCAGAGTTAATTTCACACCAGATAGCATGGAGTGGATCTAAATTTCATTTTGGAAAGTGAGTACAAATTGTGCCTATGGATGTGGTGGCAAAATTGCTTTAATGCTGAGTGAAAACAAATGGTTGCCCCAGCTCTGTGCTCCATCCCTCTCTGGTACAGGCAGTGCTGCTTGCACAGCCTCCGAGGAAGGAAGAGGTGGCAGAAAATGGGTTTGGGGCTCTCCTGGGCAAATTTGCAGTGGGTCTGCCTCAGCCCATGGCTTGTGAGCTTTGTCCTCAGAGTAAGGACAGGGCAGCGAGGTGAAAGGAAAGCAAAGCTGCTCCTTTCTGTGGCAGCTCCAACTTAACATGGGTTCAAAGTAATCTTAAAACCACGTCATGAAATCCAGCTTGCATGAATTTGGCCTGTCTGTGTCTTGCGTTTTCACCTGTAAAATAGGGGTTAATGTCGCTTCCCTGCATGGTGAGGAAATGGCAAGGATAAATGTGTGGGAACTGCTGTGACCAGGGTCCTGTGGGGACCTTGGAGAAAACTGGAGGAGCCCCGGTGCGAGGACTGGGGTACTCTGCAGCTAATTACAGGATGTCCTTCAAGACAAATAATTCTGTTTCTTACATGAACTCTGCACTCTTCTCCTCTTTAAGACAACTAGGACCATTGCCAGAAGGAAAGAAAATAGCATTTATTTGGCACATTTTTCCTTTTTCCATTCCAGAAAAAATTCCCTCAAAGTGACATGACACCTCCAGAAATGAATACTGCTACAGTGTCAGGTCTTTTAATTTTAAATAAATGAAGCTTGAGAGCTTAGTGCACTGGCAAGTGCCATTGGGTGAGAACAGCTGAATTTCTTTTCTATCCCTGAGCTACCGGCTCAATTATCTTCTGCTTTTCCTTACTACCATGACCGACAGTGCTGAGGAGTTCAGCATCACTGAAAGATCATAGAAAACCTGTGACAGCAGGAGAAGTTTCTAGCAAAGGATGACTAAAACTAGCTTCTGTCTGCCAGGTTGGGAACTGCATAGCGTTGTTCTAAGGCATTGTTTAATCTGGGATTTGCAGGAAGTGATTATTGCATGCTGATGAGAGGATAAAACAGCCCTGAGATGTTTGTGGGGGGGTGTTTCTGTGGTTTTCGCTAGGTGCTGGATCCCGCTTGGAGTCCGTGGGAGAAGACGATGAGCTGACAGTGGAAAATGGTGAATCGAATTACGAAATAGCGGTGAAATATTCCCGGGGTGGAAGAAAGCACTCTCTGCCCCAGCAGCTTGAGTCGGCAGGAGCCAGGCAGGTGGGTGGAAGGGCAGTGCTGGTTCTCAGCACCTCACTGTGCTCAGTCCTTCAAGATCTATCTGGAGCTTGTAGGAGTGAGGGTCGTGAAACAAGGCCATGCAGGTACATCACGGGCACTGAAACCAAGCCTGAACACAAAAATGGGATGTGTTGGCCCCCTATGGAGAACTTCTTTACCCTGAGGATGGTGAAGGAGGTTACTTCTTGCTGTGGCCAGAAGGTCCTAAGGCTGATCTTATGAGTTGCAGTTCTGGAGGTCTGAGGACTCAAACAAAAATTAAATTCTGCTTATCTTTATTTTAATGATTTGATGATGTAGGCTTTTTTTGGGGGGTCTTTTTTCTTTCTTTCTTTCTTTGTTCTTTTTAACAGATAAGGACTTCAGTATATGATGAAGCTACCCTTAATCTTTTTAATTTAGATTGTGACTGCTACATTACAAAATGATCCCACTGTGCGAAATGCAGGAAAATTACTGTGGCAAGATTCACTTTGACTGTAATGAGCTAGGATTTCTTACCTTGAACATGTTTCTCAATGTATCAGGAAGATCCCCCCCTCCTCCTTCCCTGACACATGCAATTTTCCTGGTATGACATCCCAGTGCCTGTGCCAAGCAATCAGAACAACTTCCCTTGTTTGCTGATGTTTGTTAGGACTACCATATCGTGAAGAAATCCACGCGTTCCTTCAGTGCTGCCCAAGTGGAATCTCCATGGAGACTGACCCAGCCGTCCATCATTTCCAACATCGTCCTGATGAAAGGGCAAGGCAAGGTGAGGATTTCTGCATGTGGCTGGTTTCTCACATGTAGCAAGACGGTCTAAGAGATGTTTCTCATACCCAAGCCTTCCAGCAGCCTTCGAGGTAGCCAATAATAACAGTCAGTGATAATAAACAGATCCCATTTTCAAATATAAATGCCCAAGTTACACCTGCAAAATACAGGGGAAACGATGTTTGTTCATGGGCTTGACATGAGGTGGCTTTCATTCTGATTTGGTACATCTGGTCATTACTGAGTTATCAAATATTAATAACGGATCTCTAACTATGTATGTATGCAAAGTTGGTGAGGCTACAGAAGAGTACCTGTTTGCATGCATATTTATGGGCAAGCATATTTTATCTGTGTGGAATGTAAAAAAAAAAAAAAGTAATAAAATCACTGAGTTAAGCATTAAACCCAAAGACAGGTTCTTGAGAGTGCTGAATTCTCTGGGTCAGAGCATCCTCTTTGCTCCCCTCAGTAATTTGTTTGCACATTTGCTAGATACCAGCTGGCTGAATGCTGAGGGGAAACAGACAAGCATTAACTAAGGTGTATATTGTTTTCCCTAATCCAATCCACACTAGTATTGGAGCTATCATTTCCATATGCCAAAAATATGTGTGACTTTTTCTGAAATACTCTTTGAATTCATCAGATGAAAATGTTTCGGACTAAAAAGCCTTGTTTTGACTTTCAAGCTCAAATACAAAACAAATTCCTTGTTGTGCTTTAAGTTTAGCAAAGGGTTAGAAATAATGACTTCTTTGGGTAGATTGACTCATGGTTGCTGTAGCTCTCCTTGTTTTGGGAGCTTCGGGTTTTTTCATAACATTTCCACGTGAATATTACTTCATTTTTCATGTACTTATTGTTTCGACCCTGTTTTTCTCCTAAGAATTAGATTATTTCTCCCTGTGGGACAAGCCACCCTCTCCTGCCTTTCTGCATTTAGTTCCAAAGCATTAGGAAGCAGCTGGGAGTATGTGGACTCTAGTGATCACGAACCACCCCAAACGTTTGGAAGCCCTCCACCCACTTTTTGAGTGGTCACTTCTGTTAGGGGTTGCACTGCGTACAATGTGTGCAGTAGCATTTGCTTTACTGTCTCTGTGCAGACCTGGGACTCGAGAAGTGTTTCCACAGAGTCACCGTGTTGGTGGCTGCGAGCCAAGTGTTTGTTTGCCCGATTTTCCATCTGCAGGTAGATCTGCAAGGGGTGGTTTTCTGCTCTGGGGCAGCAGCGCTTCTCGAAGAAGGTGGGCTAACGTGGGAGCTGCTGTGCTTAGCAGCTGTATTTCTCCCAAGCCACCCCACAGAGCCATGAGGAGAGCTGCTGTGTCTGCAGGGCAGTGCCGGCAGCCTCCTGCCTTGTGTAGTTTGCTTTACGGTTGATAATTGCTCTGTAAACAGTTAGTTGAGTTATTTTGTATGGCACAGGGGAGCTAAGATGCTTCCTTTCTGGAAGTTAGTAATGTCTTATCAAATTACTAGAAGCTTATAACTGTGGTGGTCTACTTTATATTCACAGAGTAAACCAAAAGAGCTGGTTGTTGTATTGCGTTGTAAACACGGTGTTAGTGCCTGCCCTGGCAGCATCCCTCAGCTGGAGAGCACTGCCTGAGGCGCTAGTAATAACCGTGTTTTCAGATCACTGAAGCACAACAGCTTTCCACTTCTTTTGTCCACCTGGTCCGTGACTTTTCTCTTTATTCTGTAAAATGCGTGTACAGCAGTGACAAAAGGAGAAATGGGGGGTGGGGGTGGGTAGGGAAAGCAGGGCAGGATGGATCAAGGAAGTGATTTTGCTGGGAAGTAATTCAGCAGAAGGGGGAGAGGTTCGTTCTGCTGTGCTCATCCGTTCCCTGATCAGCTTCACAAGATGGTCCCACAGCCAGCCGGGGCAGCACAGGGGCAAGAGCTAACAGATGGAGCCCTTGGGAATGTATTGATCTAGATTTATTTAAATACAACGTGGTATATGTCTCCAGAATAATTAAAAATGTACATGTGCATGGCAGCACCCCCACACCAGCCCCCTTCCCGCTACATTCCTGACATTACAGCACTGACCTTATGTCATGTTCTTAAGCTTTTCTTTTTCCTGAGGAAATGCAGGATCTGTGACAGCAGAGAAAACTGCAGTTAATCTTGGATATAGATGTCGGGGTGGGAATCTACTGTCTGTCAATTTAAAAGCAGTGTGTTACAGTTTGTAAAATGAGAATAGGATAACACAAAACCATTGACCCAGTGTTTTAAAAAAAACCAAAAAGTAATCTCAAAATAGCATATTTGCTATTTCAGCTTGAGGTGTCTGCTGCTACTTTTTGGGCTGATGTGTGTTAATATTAGAGTGAAAATAAATGAGGAAATGCAAGCAGAGGGTAAGATGGCAATGCAATTCATCCCAAGCTTTTAGGTTTTCATCTTTCCTTTGTCTTGTATGTTGTGGGCAATCTTTCTCACACAGGTGATAACAGTAAGGTACCTGACGTGCATCTTCTCCTCCCTTTTCTGTAGGGTCTTGGATTCAGCATTGTAGGAGGTCAGGATTCTGCTCGTGGACGCATGGGGATTTTTGTGAAGACTATATTCCCAAATGGAGCAGCAGCTGCTGATGGAAGACTTAAAGAAGGTATGGTAAAGAGAATCCAACTGCACATAAAGGACCACAGTGGGTTGTTATTTCAGTCCAGCAGAAAAATTCAAGTACAGCTTTATTTAGGCACCTGGCCATCAGCAAGAGGCTGTGGAGGATGTAACACACCCTGTTTGTCCATCCTGGGGAAGATCACAGCAGTTAACTTGATTATATTGCATACTGAGAAGGGGAAACTACAGCATGATGGATTTTGCTTTTTTTTTTTTCCCCTTCCTCTTCAGTGAACTTTATTTGCCCAAGCCATAAGCTGCAATTCTTCAGCTGGAGAGGGTCATTGATAGCAGTGAAACATATCTATCCAACCAACATCTGGATTAGAGGTGCTGGTCCAAGAAGGGGTTATACAGACAGACATGCTTGGGAGAGGCTGTTTTGGCACCTTGTGCTTTCTGAGCCTCTTGGTATGATTTTGACATAAATCAACAAGAGTCACAACCAGAAAAAGAGGGTGGATGGCATTGGCAGTAAGATCACCCGGCTAGTTAAAATCAGGATATAGCTGCTTCTCTATTACTGTTTTTCCAGTCTTGGTCTCAGAGTTGGACGTATAGCCTGCTCTCTGTGTTTGCACCCGGGTCCGAGTGCTGTGCCAGACAGACAGACTCCTACGCACTGTTGAAAATACAAAGTGACCACGAGTTTAGAGTGGTGGTTTACAGCTCTTCTGCAGGGGTTGTGTTACTGCTCTCCCACAGAAGGCTGCTCCTCTGTTACTTTTCTCAAGCTGCTCCTGTGTTACTTCTCTCCTTCTCATATCATCATTCCCCTCTTTACATCTCATCACGCTTGTTGTATGTGAGGCAGCTTTTGGTGCCAACTCTCACACTTGCTGCCGGAGGGAAGCTCGCGTCCCTGCAGCATGGGCTGTGCACTCGCCATGGGAAGGCAGTAAGTAGGCAGCTGTCTCATAAACCCAACAAGCCTTTGCAGGTTATTCAGAGCTTGCATACTTCCCCCTCACCACCCGTCCTGGGGGCTAGGAGGGGAGAGGAGGTGTAGATTTGGCTGATGACATTGCCCCATCTAATTTTGCACAGATGCAAGTAAAATTGCAGAAAATGGATCTGGATCATGCTGACACTCCTTTTAATAAAATAAAGGTAGATCAACACAGCTGGGTGTAAGTAGTAAGACCCAGAGCCTGGAAGTAGGTAGAAATGTGACAGGACACGTTTGTTGGGGTGCGAAGGGCATTTACTATTGCAGTGTGTGGCCTACATTCTTCTCCATCCACAGGCATTTAGTAAGAGGACAGTGGATGCAAAGTTCGTTTTCTCTGAACAGGCTTTGGAGTGATGTGCTGTAGTGTTTCGCTTAGATTCTCAGTTCTCCTGTTGATGCTCACAAAGGAAAGGGAATTTGGACTTTGTGTTAGGAGCATCTATTTTCAGACTTTAGTTAAAATCTCTAGCATTTTCAGCTTGTTCGTTAGTATGAGAATACCAAATTAGGGAGCCCTGCTGAAGAACAGTCTTTACTCTGCTAATTCATCACTATTAACTTATAAAGGCATTAGGACAAATGAAAATAAACTGAGAGCAGTAAAAAGCTTTTTACTGAATTGTTAATTGAAATCCTCATAGTAGTGGGTCACCTTATGTATGGGAGATGTTTTTTACATCTCTGTAGACTGTATATTGCTGACTTCATTTTTTCTATCTAATTAC
This sequence comes from Falco naumanni, assembly GCF_017639655.2. Taxonomy (NCBI): domain Eukaryota; kingdom Metazoa; phylum Chordata; class Aves; order Falconiformes; family Falconidae; genus Falco; species Falco naumanni. Next base: position 74,409,658 of record NC_054080.1, read on the forward strand.
CAGGGGATGAAATCCTAGAAGTTAATGGAGAGTCTCTACAAGGACTGACCCATCAGGAGGCCATTCAGAGGTTTAAGGTAACATGGATGTAGTAGAGGAGAGATTCTTGCTCCCCTTCGTCCAGTGCTATTTCATACCTTCAGCTTTGTATTCTTTTGTTGCCACAATTTACAGTATGTGGGTTTATTGGCAAATGTTTGTGTATCGTGTTGCCTTATTGGGGTTCTCTGACATCTCTGCAGCAACTCAAGAAAGGTGTGGTGACCCTGACAGTTCGTACGCGGCTGCGCAGCCCAAGCCTCACACCCTGTGTGACTCCTACCTTGCTGAGCCGCTCCAGCTCCCCCAGCTCCAGTGCTAGTGGTGGTATGCTGGTCCCTGGCCCCGACGAAGCAGACGGTTCCTCCTCCAGCCGCAAAGGACCCGGCCCAAAGGACCGGATCGTCATGGATGTGACACTCAATAAAGGTGAGGGTCCATTGAACAAATCCCTGCTTCTTCAGGGAGTTTTGGGGAATAGACTAGAGACACTAATATCCAGGGCACCCTGTCCTTCTGTTCTTGAACCACAGGATAGGGGAGAAAAACAGCCTCTAAAGCAAAAACTTCTGAAGAGTTCTCCCTTCCATGTTTTGCTGCTCCAGAGTCAGCAGACTCTTGTGGCTACCAGTCACTGTCCATGCTGCTGGAAGAGTCAGGCTGCAAGATACCAGGCAAAATGTGAATTCACCTCTTGGCAGCCCAGATGGCTGTGCCCTTCTGGTAAAGGGCAGCGCTAGGGAAGGCAAAGCCACACAGAGTGCTCAAAATTGCCTAGATGAGCTGTTTGAACTCCTGCCTGAGGGTTGCACTTATCATCAATAATTGCACAAGATAAACGTGGAGCATATGCTATATGTGGTGGGACAAGTATGCTGATTTTAAAGGCTTAAAATGTGCTGATTTTAAAGGTCAGATTAAAAATTTGGAGAGAGAAAATAAGATGTCCAGCAATTCCTGCTTTAGGATTGCTGTTACCTGAAAACAAACAAAGGTGAAATTGGACAGAGGTAATGGCTGAACCAGAGATAACGTCTCACCTTTCTTCACGCAGCTTAGCTGAGGAATGGCATGCAGATATTTAACAAAAGAGAGTAGTGTGGCTGGTAGCATCTTCTGTGCTCATGTTTTTCTACAGTAAAGTGACATCTTTACTGGATTGCTGCCCCTACTCCTTTGTGCCTTGGACCAGATCAGAACTTGTGTGACATTTCCAGGGTGTTCCCACGGCACACAGAAAAGTTGCTGGAAGTGATGGATCTCAGAAAACAGTTGGCATCAGATATTTTCAATCCTAATTTCCACTGTTGGTCTTGGCTTCCTGACTTAGTGCACCTAAGGCCAGCTCTGAAACAATACATGAGTCTTGGTCTCAGATGGGACGTGGGAACACAAACACTTGTGTGTCCTGTGTGATTACAATCTACTACTTTTCTTTGTACTTTTTGTTTTTCACAGAGCCGGGGGTTGGGCTCGGCATTGGTGCCTGTTGTCTCACGCTGGAAAACAGTTCTCCAGGGATATACATTCACAGCCTGGCCCCAGGATCAGTGGCTAAAATGGATGGCAGATTAAGGTTAGTTAAAGCAGAAATGTACTGGTGTGGTTTTACAATAAAATTGATTGAGACTTTGTTTTCACCAATTGGTTGTTGTAGCAGGAAGGGGATTTATGCTTAAGGAGTTCACCAAAAAGAAAACATTTAAATAAAGACATTCCAAAGTGGTATTAAATACCCAGGAAACACCATTCTCTGTGCTGGAAGCAGCACAATCATTAAGGTTTGGGTTGGTCTTTTTTTTAAATTCTGTATACAGAAAGCTGAACCTAATAGCACCCTTTGAGAAAGGGGAGCAGCAAGCGGTACAGCCTCATATCTTTTTATTAGAGCTGCAGCGAGAAACCCCAGACTGGGAGGAAATTTGCAGAGCTCTGCTAAAAGCTCAGTCACCTGAAACTCTCTTAAAAAGAGCTGGGGGAGATGTTCTTGCAGCTGACTGTGCCCATGGCTGCAGCAGCAGTTTTTTGCCCTCACTGTCAGTCTGGCAAGATTGCTGCAGGCTGACCTGCCTGTCTCATTTGTTCCTTCATGGAGTTTGGATGTCGTTAAGGAACCATAAGAAAGAGAAATAATCATTCCTAGGGTTCCTTTGTGCTTTACGTATTATTAAGTGACAGAAAATTATTTGCTGTTCCTGTCCTGGAGGCTTCACTTTTAAAAACTATTGGAGGAAATCTTCCACCTTTCTGCATTCCTGCATAAATGCTGGTGGGCAGTGGGAGCATCCCTTGGGAGGGGAGGCTGTACTGAAGACCCGCTGGGACTGTGTGATCCAGCTGAATGTCTAGCATGAGCACTGGTGCAGAGAGGCTGAGCAAATACCTTACTTTCACATGAGTAGAGTGCCTTTTGTTTCCTTGTTCACCAGGAAAACTGTGATAGAGTAATTTGGTTGTTTTTTATTTTAATAAGGGAAGAAGATAATTTTATGGTGGCATCCTTGCCAAAACCCTTGGAAGTTCCTGCCATATGGAAATGTCTATAGGAGACAGGATTTAATGCTAACTTGCTTTCTTGTAAGACTCTTTGGAAAAGATTGCAGTGCTGGTTGTGCCTATATAACAGCTGTATCGTGTATTAGGTTTAAGTGATTGATTATATCCAGGCATGCTTCCCAGATTTCTAGCTTGCTTCTTTGAGACATTGCTTCTGTTGTCCCATCAGTGGTTTATGGCTCCATAAGCCAAAACTTAGGGGATGGTTTTGATTTTTGGAAAATTTCATTAATCAAATACTGGCTTTGCAATACCAGGAGAGGTTTGAGTCCAGCCTCACCATATCTGAGCTCCCTCTCTCCATCATGTGCCTGTGTAAGTTACTCCATTTGTGTAATTTCTAATAGCTGTGTAAATCTAACAGATGGGCAGGGCAGCAGCATGTTTACACAACCAATGGGTCACCCTTTGCTTTCCTAAGCCTGTACCAGAAGTACAGGTAGGTGAAAGCTGCCACATGCAATTGCCATTTTGCCTTTGGTGTGTGGACTCACACTGCAAAGTCATTTCCATTGTCTCAAGTAGCCCAACATAAATCAGCAGTAGTAGGTTATTTGAGAGTATCTATTTAAAGCAAGTGCTTTAGTAATTATGGAGAATGCTTTAATGATATCCCTAGTTGATGGTCTTTTCTTTTGAATAGTTCCAGATGTCTGAGCACCATGAGCAAGAGTTAAGAAATTGGGAAAACAAAACTAAACAATCTGTGCTTTCCTTTCAGAAGAGGGTTTTGTTGTTGTTGTTGCTTGTGGGTTGGTTTTTTTTTTCCTTTTAATGGGTTCTGTATGTTAATTTGAAGCAAATACAGGCTTATCACGCTCAATTTTTTCCTGGAGTAATTTCATAAACTCGTATCTGAATCGTGAATTTCTTATCGGTATTTGTGTTAAGTAATTCAATATGATAGGAAGAAACACCCCATCTGAATCTAATTTTTCCTCTTCTGTGCTCAGTAAGTATCTGAATGCAGAACTGGAACTGAAATTTGCTTTCACCGTGGTCCAAATGCAGCCAATTTTGTCTGTTGATTTAATAGGGTTTGTAGCACTGACAGTAAGTGCAGAAGGGATCTCTGGACCTCCCTCATGAAGTCAACAGGACTTAAAGCATTCACGTCACTGGGAGCAAGAGCAAAACTGGCTTCTATGCAAGCCAGATCTTTTCCAGGCACTTGTATCTTTGAAAAAGCTTGGCCATCAGTTGAAAGCACACATGTTTTTGTAAAAGACGGTTGTGATTAACTGGCTCAATGTCTCTCTGCAGTCGGGGTGACCAGATCCTGGAGGCAGATTCAGTGAGCCTGCGTCACGCAGCATTAAGTGAAGCCTATGCCATCCTGAGTGAATGTGGTCCAGGTCCAGTCAGCTTAATCATTAGTCGGCACCCCAACCCCAAGGTGAGGAGAAAATGTGCTAGTGTGTCTGGGTGGTTTTCATCTGGCACTGCAATTTGAGTCTTGCTGTCGGGAAAGCGATGAAGAATATTGGATTTTTCTATGGCATGTGTTGTGCAAGAAGTCAGGGTTGTAATGATGCCTTCCAGTTTTGTAAGCGTAGCGATGCTGGACTGTCCCTGCTGCTTTTCACTTAGTCACCCACTGATCAAATGCATTTTTCCTGGAACTACTCAAGTGAAGTGTTCCCATCTTTCTTGGTACCAAGGACTTGGTCTCTGGACCAAATGGCAATGAAATATGGCACAAGTCCTCTTTTAAAAGTTACTTTGCAGTTATTTGTCTTTGAGTAGAATATAATTTAGAGCCAGGAATATAAATATCAACGGATTGAACTGATCAATTGTAATAAAATAGTAGGAACACTGTTTTGAAAAAAGTTAAATCTGTCCAAAGATCAAAGTCCTCCTTCAGGAATTAAAAAGTGAGAATCTGGAATGTACTGCTACTGTGAAATCTGTGCAAGGGCAATTTGGAAATGACGTTGTGTTTACAAAGTATTTTCAGAGTATTTTCAAACAATTTTTAAAAATTGGTGGTAGAAGATAAAAGTCTTTTAACCAAGCTATAGGGAATAACAACTTCTTTTATTTCAATATTTCAAAGAATTTCGTGAGTGTATAAGACCTTCCTGTTTAAACAGGAATGAAGCTGTAAAAATATTTGCATTAGTAGGTCTAGAGAGCTCTGACTTTTAAACTCATAACTACAAATGGAGGCCTTAATAAAGCCATATCTAGGAGAACTCAGGTTTCTTGTTTTATAATTAGTTGCATATTTTCCACTAAATCAAATATACAAACAATAGGCAAATAGGGGTCTACTGCCCACAGTTTATTATCACTGCTGCAAGACCTTGTGCTGCTAAAAAGAAAGAGGCTGTGGTTCTGTTACTTAAAGGTAAGCATGGAGGAGGTAAGAATTGGGCTTGTAGCCTAAGATAACAGTATTTCTAGGGAGTCCGTATGCTGTGCTGAACCAGCCTGATGGTTCAATTTGATTGCATTATTAAAGCATACAGACTTTATGAAGAGTATAAGGAGTATGATGTAAAAACTCCATGGAGAGAAGCCTGCCCTCTCTCCCCTGTCCTTCGTTTTCTTGTGGTGGTGGCTTGAAAGCCAATGAGTGACCTAACCAGGTATCTGCTGAGAAGATGAACTGAGTTAAGCTAATTGCTTGCTATTACTTAGTAACAGAGGGAAACTATTAAGTAGCTCCTATTACGGTTTTCCATAAGTCATATTTAAAATGACAACAAATCCTTTGCCAAGAAATGCTAAGAAAAGCTAAAAGTTGAGCTGCAGAGACCCTAAAGCATTTTTTCCTCCCAGGCAGTTTTGAATCTACAATTCCTCATAGCTGGATCTCTGAAAGAGTATCCATAGGGGGACCCATATTTGTCATTATGTCACTGTTACCCTTTGTCTGACAGCACTGGGGGTTCTAAAGAGGTGTGTGCGTTATTTTATTAGCTCTTCGTAATACCCAGCCTGCAGATTGTAGTTACGAATTACCTTGTCCGTTCCAGTTTGATCTGCCTGAGGCATAGAGGATACTAAAAAAACCAAATTGGCAGAGCTTCCAGAAGTATGGATTTTTGATTAGCTTTAAACAAATTTAAAATAATAATAATAATAATAAAAAATAAACGCAGTCTGCCTAGCACCTAGTTTTACTCCTGGGACATTTTGTACCCAAAGGTTTGTAGAGTACTGGAACGTACACTTAAGGCTTGGTCCATATCCTCTAAGAACTCCCTGTGCCTCAGGAGCCCAGAAGCTTTTGGTTTACTGTAGGGTCATGCCACAGGCTGAAAACAGAGACGTATTTCTACAAAGGCTCATGTTGTTTTGGACATTTTTATACTTAATGTCTCATTTTATGACACAAAAGGTCCACAGTACATTTTGTTGCTGAATATGTTCACTTAGGTGTTTTTATGTACTTCCAAGAGAAATACCACAAAATTTTTTTTTCTTCTTGTTAATCTGAGTGAATGTGGCATTTAAACTATGTTTAAACGGCTGAGTTTGCTTAGGAATCTTTCAAATCTTCACGGTTCAGAAAGATTCAAGTTTCTGGTCTCTATTTATGCTGAATTTTAATTCATGTAAAACAATGTGCATAGCAATTATTTTTGACAGAATTAACTTGCTTTCTGTTTTTAAATATATATTCCTGCAGACTAGCTGTTCCTGTTATAAAATTATGTGGAGTTTTCCAGTAATAAGAGTTAAGTGCATGGCAGTAATTCAGGACAAAATTAGCAAATACGGTAAACCAGTATTTATTCTTAAACCAGAGGAACATTAATTACCAATTACTGACTTAGAGTTTTCTTTTTAAAAGCAAGGAGAAATGAAAATTAAAAAGACAGCTAGTATCGTGGGAAGTCTGGTATTCTTCCGGTAGGTTAAGTGTAGAGTATCTTCTGTTGCTGATGTATGCTTGTACAAAGCAGTCTTTGTCTATTTTAAAGTAATATTTTCTTGATAAATCAATGTACAGCACTTAATTGAGTTAAAATTGTGCTGTAATGGCTTCATTTGATTTCTTTAAGTCTGTTGCTGTTTTATTTGTTTGCATAATGTGGCACTTGGACGTGGTTTTCATTAAGTCAGCAGGCTTCTGCCTCCTGGTTTCTGCGGGAGAGTGGCATGGAGGGAGGAGTCTGAATCAGGGGACCAGGACGTAGGAGCTGTCAACTAGGTCTTAGAATCATAGGATGGTTTGGGTTGGAAGGGACCTTAAAGACCATCTAGTTCCAACCCCCTGCCATGGGCAGGGACACCTTCCACCAGACCAGGCTGCTCAGAGCCCCATCCAGCCTGGCCTTGAACACTTCCAGGGATGGGGCATCCACAGCTGCTCTGGGCAACCTGTTCCACTGTCTCACCACCCTCACAGTAAAGAATTGTTTCCTAATACCTAATCTGAATCTGTCCTCTTTCATCTTAAAACCGTTACCTCTTGCCCTATCACTGCATGCCCTTGTAAAAAGTCCCTGTTCTTTGCTGCATCTTTAAAATAGTAGCATATCTGAAACAAACCATGTATTTGTAGTGGTAAGTGGTCAGAATTTCTTCTTCATTTCACCTACCAGTTTGATCTTTGGTCTTCCACTTCAACTTTAGGTTTCTGAGCAGGAGATGGATGAAGCAATTGCACGTACTACCCACCGAGAGAGCAAAGATGCCAGCTCCTCTCACATCGCAGGTAGCAGCGTGTTCTCTCTTAATATGTGTCCTTTTCCATATGCGGGAATGTTTAAGGATATGCTCCTGGGTTGCCAAAAGGTGGTTGCTCTGTCCCCTCTTCCAAGATGAATGAAAAGCAGAATGGCCCAGCAGGGGAGGAGCAGGAGGAATCGACTCCATCTGTGTACACTTATCCATGTAGATGGCAAAAAAAAAAGAGAGAGAGAAAGTCTTGTGTCCATTTGAAAAAGTCCAGATACTATTACTGGACTATATGTTTTAACTCCATTTTAATCTTTGGGGTCATGTCAAAATGTGTGCTCTGGCATTTGTCTGATGTTTTTGAACTCCAGACTTAACACTTTCTAAAATCTTAGGGATGAAAGAAAACTCTTAGCAATGACAGTGACTGGTAAGGTGATTTTTAGACAGAAATGTTGCATTTGTAATTAGCCTCTTCATATCTGTGTCAGCTAAGACCTTTTTTGAAGTAGACCTTGCCAGTGGCTTATTTGTCTTTCAAAGTTGCACCTAGTCAGCAGCATGCTCCAGCAGGTAAGGAAGACCTGCTCATCTCTTGTTCATAGCTCTGTCCTGGTCCTGACTGGCATGGCATGTAATAATGTTCTGCCTTATCTGAGGGACAGCTTGTGAAATGTTAAAAAAAAAAATCTCACTTTAGGAAAGCAATTCAGATAATAAGTAAGTGGGATTAAATGCGGCCAGCCCCCAGCTCAGAAGGTGAATGAGGAGCTTGTTTGGATATATGGACCACAACCTTAATTTTTGGCATCTAACTAAGCTGTGTTTAACAGGAGCTGTACAAAAAAGTCCATCTCCTAGTGTGAAGGCCAAACAAGGAGAGACCTCATCTCCCCTCAGCTGGACTATGAAACGCTTCCTGGAGCCAGCAAGCCGGGTAAAGGGATTAGATGCAATAATAACAGTCTACTTCAAATTCAGCTTTTAGTGAAGCTCTTAGTTGATCAAGGACTTCAAAACCAAACCTTTATACTCCTTCTCTGTCACATGGGCTCAATAAAAGGGTTTGTTTCTTACATCATGTTTTAAATCATGACAGCAGCAAGCTTCTGTTCGTCTGTGTGGCTACAGCCTTTGGGAGCAATGTGCGAAGCACGCCAGTGAAGGCTGTGGGTTCCCACCTCCTGCCACCTTGAAGGCACCCCTGCTTTGTTTGGGACAGAGATGAAGTTAGCAGGAGAGACCTGAGCCTCTGGGCAGAAGGCTGGGGGCTTGTTCTCTCTGTATAACCATTGCAGTGGAAAAATCTCTGGCATTCCTGGGAAAGCCAAAGCAGCTGTGCAGACTGTGTCCAGAGGTACAAACCCTTCCCTTCGCTTAGTGCAGAAGGTGTATAAAGGCAATTACACAACTGAATGGTTTCATCCCTTGTTTCTGCATTGAGCCACACTTGCATAGTAGCGGGATTTGGATTCCCTTTTTATTTATTATACTGGCTAAAACTGTATTGATGTACAGCATTTCAGCCATCCAAGTCTGACAGTTTGCCTCTCAGTATACTGACGAAGTCCTCTGTTTTTAAAATTGGCTTTAAACTTCCTTTATTGATATGGGAATGTGAGTGGAGTTTGTGGCGCTTTGTATGCAGACAGGGGCTTTAAGCATCAATGATGGTGAGTCACCAGACACACTTCTTTCAGCAGGGATCTGTCAGCTCCGAGGCAGAGCTTTCCCAGTACTTCTCTCACGATGGTACAAGCCAGCTCCCATTTTCTGATGTTGTAACTGGCTCCTGTGACGATGAGCAGCTCCATCAGAAGAACAGAAACAGTTTGTTGGATGATGGATCGCTTCTTCCTAGCAACCTGAGTAAGCGACGGAAATGTGTCTGGTCATTTGGCTAATGTGGGGAGAGTCACTGAGCACTGGTTTGCTTTATAAGAGAACTAAAGTGATTCCTGTGCTGGCAAGAAATGCTGGGCAGTGTAGTGCAAGCCAATGCTGATCATATGAAATTCTGGGAGACAGAAAGGGGTTCACAACAATGCACATAAATGCCCGTTTCCATGGTACTTTGTCCAAATTGCTGCTCTGATTATGTGAAAATTACTTCTATTTGATTGGTTTGGCCAAAACTAGTTTGACAGTGCTACAGGATTTTTTTTTTTCAAATGACTGATGATCGTCTAATTGATTATATTTAAATGAAAGTGTTCATAGCTGTCTCAAATACACAATTTCAAAATGTCACATAAAGCAGTGTAAAAACAACAAATGTTAAATTTGACATCAGATTTTGCATATGCTTCTTTCTTCCCATAGTAACTGAATGAAATAGTCCTAAATTTCCTTACTGACATGCACATGATCTCAAATTCAAAGGCTATTATATTTTTTCTCCCTTTCCTATGCTTCTCAAGTATATTCTCTTTGTATACAGCTTATTTTTCTGTGGAAATTAATTATTTAATTTAGTTACTGTAAATTAATTAATTAAATTATTTAATGTTTTGATTTAAAATTAATTATTTAAAACATGTTTGCAGTTTAAAATACCCACCAAACAAAGCAAAACAAAAAAACTTTCTACAAAATAAGATGCAGTTCTTTCTGAGAAGGTTGTGGAAAGGATTCTTGGGTTTATTAGTCTTTAATTTGAAACTGATTGTCATGTGCTTGCGTCTTTGTTCAGGAAAGCATTTGTCACTCTTTTTTTGCATAGATTTAAGCAAAATGTGAAAGAAATTGAGTTGTTTAAAGTAAAATACACATGTGAATTTGCATCCCTTTCTTCTTTGGGTCATAGTCATAATTTAGAAATAAACTGAAAATGGAACCAGATGTGCCATGAACTGATTTGGGGAATTACCCATAAATTGTAGTGCTATCTGCCATCCCTCTTGCTGTTTACCGTAGTTAGGTGGAGGACCTGAAAAAACTGCTTTTTTCTTTGTGAGGAAAGGTTAAACTTCCCCTGCAAGCAGAGCCACAAGTACTCTTCTACAGTCAGATGCATGATGTTAGAAATCATCTACAAATGCAATTAAAGCATAATTTTTTCCCCCTAGCTGCTAGAGAAGCAGGAGTGGCAAAAGCAAATGGCCTGGCTTCTCCAACTAGTGGGAGATCATCTGGCCTTCACAAGAAGCATGTGGAGTCTGTCCGACCCGGCATCCTCAGTGACAGCCCCAAATCTGCCCGCAGCCCCTTTCATCGACAGAGGAGGGTTGTTTTCTATGATGGTGACATTAGTGATGACGATGAAAGTTCCCACTTACAAAGAAGCCAGAGAGTCAAGACCCAGGAGGATGCTGGCATTGTCATTGCAACCTCGTCTGTAGAAATCGGTGATGAGAGCCAGGATAGTGAGTCATCCAGATACAGCAGCATGGAGACATCTTCCCCTGTCTTCAGCAACTCTGTGGAGTCTGCAGACAGCACGCTGGAGCAAATTGACTCTCCTTTTTTCCCCATCATAGCATTTGATTACTCAAGCGTGCCTGAAGTTCGTCTTGGCAGCCTGAGTTTGAAGGAGCTCCGGGAAGCACAACTCGAATGTAAGAGATCGCCAAAACTTGAGCACAGAGCAGTCACAAGAGTGAAAAGCATGATGAGCACTGAGTGCCGAAGCCTTCACAGACACAGGACAGAGGAGCATGGCTCTTATAACAAGCCAGCTACAAAGACACTCCCCCACACAAAGAAGTGCGAAGCATCCGATGGGGCCAGGCAGGGCCAGGGTGAAATAGTCACTCTGGTTCGCAATGAGCACGAGTCATTCGGCCTGGATTTGGAAATCCAGGCCATGCCCTTAAAGGTTGTTGTCACAGGGCTGCGGCCAGGTGGAGCAGCAGAAATGGTAATTTTTTAATTTGGGTTGCCTTGTCGTGATTTGCTTTCAGTTTGCAGGTATGATGGTGATGATGATTTTTAATATTATTATTATTAAGCAGCAAGTGATCTGTTGCAAATAAGCGCAAGGGAGATGTTTCCTGGGCAAAACATCTCATCCTATATTCTTCTGAAGCTGCTGTTAAATTAAGTGTTTCTGACTCAGAAGCACACCCTGGCTGATTCAAGGCTAAGAAAGTCAAGAGGCAGACCTAATGAGATGGACTCGTCCTCACTCGCAGTCACAGTTTTGAGGAAATACTTGCTTCCTTTTTTTTTTTTTTTTTTTATCAGGGGCAAAGACAAATTAAGTAAACCTTGGTGGCAAAAATGTTCATTATTTTATATGTACATATTCCTTTGTTACACAAATCTGGTACCAGGAGGGCTTAGGTGCTGGCCAGGTTTGCCAAGGGCCATGGTAGTACCCGTAACATATTGCTCTCCTGTGTCTCATACACATATTAGGATGGATACTTGCTTCATGTGGACTTGCTGATCTAGATGCAAAAGAAAGAGGAAGGAGGATACTCTGGTGTACAAAGCTGGATGTAGCATTTTTAATCTAGTCAGTGGCTACTATGGTGAGAGGGGACATGTTGTAGAAGTTTGAATTGGGCTGAGAGCTGTGGATTTGGGATTCTGTTCCTGTTTTTTTCTCTGTTTTACAGGGCAATGTTTAGAAATGTACTTAGGCTTTTACCTTAAGAGCAAGTCCCTGTCCAGTTTAGTTATTTAAATGTATCCCGTTGGTCCAGTAGGAGATTATGACCAGGAATATAATTCATATTATATGAGGGCTATGTTCTCCATCCTCATACCGATCTCTCAGAAAAACCAGCAGCTCTTTTGACCTTCCTAGTTGAGATTGGTCATTAATTCCTTTCCTGGCAGAAGCACAGTCTGCTTTTTATTTAGGTATTGGCAAACTGACAGCAGTGGTACCTGTGCTCTGCAGTGATGTGAGATAGGGAATGTTGCTCCTAAGCCATTAATTGCTTCTCTGCAATCTTTGCCCTTGTGGCAGGGCTTCTAATGCGTATTTATAATTTCTTTGAATCTGTCATTGCATTAGGGATCAATGGGCAAGATGGCTGTAGGAGATGAGATTACCACCATCAACAGCATACCAGTCAGTAAGATGATGTACGAGGAAATTTGCTTGCTGATGCAGTGTCTTCCCACATCTGTAACCCTGGAGATCCAGAAAGCAGCATCAGGTGAGAGAGTAGTTTTTCTTTCGTACCATTTCTTCTGAGTACCAGTGAAGAAAATTCCCTTGAATCAGATGGGTCTGATCTGCTGCTGCCCCAGCTTCCCACATTGATCCAGATTAAAAACACAGCACGCTGTGTCTGCATTGGTGAGCCAGGCAAAGCACTTCATCACCAAACCAGGCTTCAACGTCCTCCCTGGCACTACAGTGAGGGGAGCAAACCTGCTCTCTGTGAAGCCGTCAAAGCTCCCTCTTACTTTACGTTCCTCTTGCCAGCATTTGCGGAGGTTTGGGTCATTACATGCAGATGAGAGCTAACTCGCCAGTGACCTTGTGCTGAAACCCATTTTACTGCTACGCCTGTTCAGTAAATATGTGACCCTTTATAATCGCATCTGTCCCTCTTAAATCTGAAGTTCAAGTAATGTTTTTATGAATGAACAGTGAAATAATAAGAACCTCCTTTCTTTCTCTTTCATGTGTCAGAACCCTCTAATGTGCAAAATAAAGAAGCAGAAAACCCAAGAAAACTAGGATCTTACCAAAATGTTTATTTGCATGTTTCTTACAAGAAGTTTTCTAGTTTGAGTTGAAGTATTCAGTACCTACTTAGTTTCTGCTCAGGGCTGATTTATGCTGCTACAACAATATATACATCCCCACAGACTTTACAAATTATGTGGTGTGGAAATGAGTGTTTGAAATAGAAAAGCATACTTTTCAAATTCAGGAAGAACATAATATTTTGCCTCATTCTAGCTTATGATCTTTTTTGTGTACCTATTAATACCTGGGAGCCTAAAGTGCTTCCAGATGCTTCGGTTTCAGTTGTTCTTTAAGGAATTCCTGGCTTGACAGGGTCCTGTTCTTTTTTCCTTAGATTGCTGTGGCTTTTACATACCCATGGCATTGGGACAGGGACACATTGGCACTCCTTTATCAGGCAGCCTTTCTGCTTTACTCTTCACCTTGCCCTGCCCCACTGGCAGCGAAGAGGGGTCTCTTCAGTGTATGATCCAGCACGCTGAAGCAGGGCAGTACTTCGCATTCTAGGCTGTCTGCTTCAAATTTTTTTCTGAGATGTCTTCCCCTTTGACTCCAGGAGGAATCCACACTTCTTAATGTGGGTGCCTAAGCTAAGTGATGTGGATAATCCCACAGGTTTGTGCAAGGATTAGAGAGATGTGCTGGCAAGTTTGAATGAGCAGGAAAGGATCCTGACTCATGTGAATACAGTGCTCCTTCTCCATGCACTCTCTGGGCCTCATCCGGTAGTAACTGGCCTCTGGAAGGCACCTTGAATGGGGGTGCATGTCCCAGAAGCAGTGTATAAAGGTGCAAGCAGATGCTTAGGGTGAAGTGCTGAAAATGAAAGAGCTGGAGAAATGGGTGAACAGGATTTCAGTGCAGCAGTGACAAGGAGCCCAAGAGTGGGTTAAACATGTGTCGGAAGCCAAGAGAGGTCTGTGCCAGAAATCCTGTAAAGCCCATATGTTTAATGCGTGTATAATGTTACCCGTGCGTGTCACATTAAACACCTGCAGAAGTGCCAAGAGGATCAGAGTCAAGTTATTTATGCACAGCTTGTCACTGTGTTGTCTGTTCACCTTTGTTCGCTATGCCAGGGTTTTGTGTACTCTCTGCAATCTATTGGAGACATCTTCGATCAAACAATTAATGAGAAGTGGTACTGCTCAGCCTGACTTACTGCACACTGACAATTTGGTAGTTGGCTGCTTGACTGCTGAAATTTCCAAGATGAGAATTAAACAGATCATGACTACTCACCTTGGATAAGTGGATTGCTCCCTCCTGTGTGCTACTGAAATACACAGGGTTATGATTAATTTGAGTTGCTGTAAACATTGTTACAGACGAGGAGGAGTGCAGAGCAAAAGGAAAACATGTAGTATGACTATGTGGGTGTTTATTTTTGTAATAAAACCTGGTGTTTTGTATATCACTTCCTGCATCTGACAGGATTTTACCTTTTTTTCTTTATTATTTTTATCATGATGCAGCTGTCAGCAGATTTACAAACCTCATCCTGTCTCCAGGGGTAGACAGTCAAAATCAGGCCAATGTCAACAGCATCCTTGCAACTGAAGAACCACCAAGTGCTGGGAAGCGAGAGGGAGCGGGTTTGCAAAATGCTGGTGTCGTCTGTGCGGTGGAGAGGACAACACTGCCACCTGATGCCACGACCAAAGATGTGCACAGAGGTCCAATGAAAAGCGGCGGTACCGAGGACTGCTCTGCCATCCCCATCACTGACATCGATGACTTGCTCAGCCAAATGGGACCTCCCGAGAGCAGGGCTTCACGCACCCCGTCGAGAGCGGAAAGCCCCCTCCGAGATGAGTACACCACAATGTGCTGCTGTGGGACTGACGAAGGCTGTCCTGGTTCTGAGCCACAAGCAGCCAAGGAGGAGCTGCTGGAAAAAACTGTGAATTGTGGAGCTAATGCACAAGGGGTTTTGGGGCTGTCTGTGTTGGACTCCATTAACACAGGCAAACTTTTTACTGTGAATAAAAACTCTTTAAATAACTATTCTAGGAATTTTAGCAGCTTAAATGAGGATGAGTTGCCTGCAGCAAACTCTCTGGAAGGTAAGAGAAGTGACCCATTTCCAAAGTCTATGTATGGGGCTGCGGAGGATTCTCACTCTGACGCAGAGTCTCTCACAGAAACCTTTGATAGTTCTAACGAGGTGTTGCTTGGGCTGTGCGCTGCTGCAGGTGCCCCTGCAGCCCGTACTGTAATGGAGTCAGATGAGGAACAAATTGAGATTTGTTGCATGAACGATGAGCCGCAAAAGCGCACACAGGAGCAGCATCTCACATCCGCAACAAACTCATCCTCTCCGTCCCTGCTGCACCTTCACAGTGGCAACATTTTGCAAACTGAGGACTGTGCCATGTGTGGGTCACTGGAGACAAGCATCAACAAACTAGGCTTGGAAGATCACGGCGGTCCCACTCCAGCTCCCTCACAGTGTTCAGATGTGTCCTCTGCATCCTTGTGTTCTCCTTCCTCAGTTGTCCTGCCAGAAAAAGACATCCTAAGGAATTCAGTCAGTATACCTGAAGTTTACTCTTTCTGTAACAATGGTGCCTTAAGTACAGAAGAACAGATGGGTTTGGGGAGCAGTAACAGACATATGAAGTGCTGTGAGTCCATTGAAGAGGAAGGGTCTCTGCACTGCAAAAAGATAAGCTTTTGCTCTGCTCGGAATGTTGGTGGCTTGGAGAGCAACTTGCTTGAGAAAGATCAGGATGAGCAGAGATCCAAATCTGAAAGCAAAACGGCAGTTGAGGACTGTGACCGTGCTGTTACAGTGAAGAAAGAAACCAACAGTTTGTCCAACTTGTCTAAAATAGACAGCAATCACGTGAATGCATTGTCATCAAGAGCAATATCACTCAGGTCTCCCTTTCCTGCTAGATCTAAAGATCCAAAGGCTAATACAACTCATGACTTGCCAGGGAAAAATGAGAAAATTAACTCTGTGACTTCAGGAAGGACTCCAAATGGGAAAGTCCAAAGCTCAGGCACAAATCACTGCAAAGGCACTGCAGTACCGCACAGCCCATCCTCTCAGAAAAAAACCTGTCAGGAGTCTAAGGGAATGACACACAAAAGTATAATGGACACCCTTTTAAATAATCAGAAGGCCAAAGCAGGACCAAAGCTAAAAGGGTTCACCATCAAAAGCAAAGCAAAGGCAAATTCAGATTCTTCTGGCACTAATCCTACCAAAGTCAGTGGGGCTGATCAGAAAAGGGCTTCTGTTTCTCCACAGCTGTCCCCCAAACTCCTGGGAAAGAAAACACCATTGTCGCGCAATTCACCTACAAACCCTGATGCTGGCAAGAGCATTTCAGCAGCCTCAAGGACTCTGAAGTCAGAGCTAGAAAATAAACCACCTATGGTCATACCTGAAGATTCACTTTTGCCTCTCTTGAATGGGACCGGCAGCCCAACAGCAAGCAGTGACGTGCAATGTGGCTGTGGAGACTTGCAGCAGGCATGGGGAAAGCCAAAAGAAACACAAGTTTCTGTGCAGCTTGCAGTGTGTCATGATAAGGTGGATGATTTCAGAGCCAGAGACAGTCAGTCCAAAGTCACTTCATCTCCTCAGGGGATACCAAAAGCTGAATATGTGAAAGGGCAGATTGAGAACCCTGGAACAGGCCTGAATAGAATCAAGAGCATGTATAGTGCAGATGACCTTAGGCAATTAGATCTGCAAAAGGTGCAACCATCTGCTGGTGGCTCTTCATTGAGGTCCCGCTCAGTTCAGCAGGAGCAGCTGGAAGGGCAGGAGATCCAGCGCACTTTCATTGAGGTGAAGCTTTCCTCATCATCATCCTCTTCCTCCTCCTCCTCTACCTCTTCCTCACCAGCATCGTTTTTGCAGCTGCCATTGCTGGAGAAAGCAGAAGAGGTGAACGCAGAAGCACCTCAGCTGACGGATGAGATGGGGACCATGCAATATTTCTCAAAAGCAGATACTGTTGGAGACAGAAACCTCTATGGTTTGTCAAAACCTGTGACAAGAACTTACTCGATGCCGGCCCAGTTATCAGGTCACTTGAGGGAAGATTGCCATGCTACTACAGAGGTTCATCCTGTGCAAGGCCCCCAGGGTCGTGCTGCGGAGGAGAAATACCCACAGGCAGAGATGGGGACGTTAAATATGGTTCATATGAATCTGCCAAATGGCCAGAGTGGCAAGGAGCAGGCACATGCCTCCAAAAGCACCCAGAGGGTCCATGACGTGTCTCACTCAGCCAGCGACACTAGCTACCCTACCGCCGATAAGCTGAGGAGCTGCAGGAGGAATTACTACTACTATGAGCTGAACTGGCCACATGAACCTGTCTCATCCTTCTCTGTCAAACAGAGGATCAAATCCTTTGAAAACCTGGCAAATTTTGACCGGCCTGTTGTGAAGGCCATCGATATACACTCAGCTGTGAGGTCCCCCCTCACCAGGAGGTCCTGTGGTGGGATGCCCACCGCAACCAGCCCTGCCGAGATGCCACGGGCCTTGCGGCGCAGCTTGAGCTCCTACGGCGGCAGCCCGAGCCCGGCCAATATGTCTGCCATGGCCAAGTCTCCCACCGGCGCAGAGCCCGTGTGTGTGGCGGAGGGCGGCAAGGGGGAAGGAAAGCCCCAGAGGAGCGCGGAGGGCAGTGCTGGGGCGGACACGGGCGCCTTTCCCCCCCCCGGCCTCGCAGGCACGCCGCAGCCGGGGCCTGGGGCGGCCACCACTGTCCCGCTCCAGGCTGCGGGAGCTGAGGGCCCTCAGCATGCCCGACCTGGACAAGCTGTGCGGAGAGGGCTTCTCGGGGCCGCTGCAGCCCGCCTGCTTCAAGACAGAGCTGGAAATCACCCCGCGCAGAGCCCTCGGCACGCCTGCCCGGAGCGATGCAGCCCCGCTAGCCCACTGCGGCCCCGCTGCCGCAGCTGGGGTGGGGACGGGTGCTGGCAGCCCTCGGGACAGCGGTTCGGGGACGCCGGGGTCTGCCTCGGATGATGACGTGCCCCATGGCAGCTCTCCACGTGGGGAATGCTCAGAAAACAGCTGGTCCATCAGGTTGGTGTCAGCTTTGCTACCGCTGTTCTGGTCCCCACAAACCCCTCCTGAGGCGAAGTTGCCCCAAGGCGCGTTTCAGCGTTGGCCCCAGCCCCTGTTCCCCTGAGGACCTGGGGTGCTGTTCACGCTCTCCATCGCTCGGGAGCTGCTGTGCTGCTGCCTGGTGGCAGCTTGTTCAAGTACAGGGTGAAACACTTCATCCAGGCCAGGCTGGACCCCTTCTCTGTGTCCCCTCTAGATGGTTTTGGTCAGGTTTTGGCCATGTCACAGGACACCACAGCCCCTGTGGAGGGGACGCCACGCAGCGCTGGCTGCCAGCACAGCCTGCGGTGACAAACGAGCTTGTTGTCCTGCTAGAAGCAGTCTCCAGATGTAGCTGTCGTCTTGTTTTTGTTAATGTCTGTTGCGAAAACCGTAAGGGAAGGACAAGGGGAACAGAACGGGGATTGAGTTTCAAACTTATTCCTAAATTGTCTTCTCTGCCTCTTCCCATTCTCCCAACATACACCATTTCTTACCTGTTTTCACGATTCCTGCTTGTTAATGGGTTGGCCTTTCATCCTTTACCCTAATGCAACCTACACTGTATACCTGAAATGTATCTCTGCATGGTCTAGAAATACAAAGCTGTCTTACTTTTTTCTGTTCATTTTAGCTTGGATCAGCTGCTCATCTCAAGCCTGGACCAGCAAAAAATGCAATCTGTTTTGTCAGCAGTAGTACCAAAATGTGACATTGCTGCTATGCTCCAAGAAGTCAAAGCACAAGTAAAGGTAAAAACAAGAAGAAAAAACCTGGATTATTGGTGGTATTTTTAAGGGTTTTCTTAATGGCAGATAAAATATCTTCTAGTTTCAGAGCCACTCCAGTAGTCCTGTGGTACATTACAGTTGATGGTAGTTTTACTAATGCTGGTTTTTGAATGCCTGCTATAAACCCATAATAAATTTAAATGGCTTTGGTATAAGAAAGAATATTGTTTGTCCGGTGCAAAACCAGTTTTGAGCCACAATAAATAGGCCTATTTTATGTGGGGAAGTATGCCTCCGTTTGAGTCATTATTACAGCTGAGAAACTACTGAGTTTGTCAATAATTGCACATCAGAATTTAACTTTCCACCAACCACTTGCATCAGAGTCACATTCCCCACCATGCAAAGGAATATGTGGTCCTCCTTGTGCTTGGAAGCACCCACCTTTTGCTTGAAGCTCCGACCACAGAAATTTAATTTATTTGGTTTAATGCTGAACTGTTGGTGGCTTGCAACACAAGAAAGCAGCTGCTGAAGCGTTTGTAAGAGACTGCCGTGACCTTTTTGTTCTCTTCTGTGGAAACTGGTTATTGCGTTAAGATAACCTGCTTCATTATCTATGTATTTCAAGAAAGTCTCCAAAGTGAAATGATTGCCAGAACATTACTTGCCTGTTTGCAGTGTTTGTGTTTGTGGGATACATCCACATCCTTTTTAAATCAGAGCAAAAGTTGATAAAATAATGACAGAACTGGAGGGGAAACTGCCATCTGGTCTGCATAACTGCTGGCTGAGCCGCATTTAGAGTGTTACTGAGTCTTATTCACAAAGGTTGCTATGTCAAATGTGGAACAGGCTGGGGTGGGGATCAGGACCTCTCTAAAATACCCAGCTTTACCTCCTTCCAGAGACAGCATAGCTAAGGCTTGCAAATCTCGAGAGCTTGGTGAGCCAAGAGGGTTTGGTAGGTTTACTGATAAAACTAGTACTGGATTGTGCTTCTGGCCAAAGGTAATTAAGTGTTCTTTAAAGTATTTTGCATGGGGTCTTGGAGAGATTATTTATTTATGCCACTTTTCAAAGTCAGAGAACTCAAATATTTATAAAGCTGAATGCTTTTTGGAATGCACTCCTTGTCTGCATAGTTTCTTATCCATATTTAAGCCCAGTATGGCATGTATGCTGGAAAATTTTATGCTAGTCAAATGCTGGATTTAAGTGTACAATGGGACAGTTCTTCATAGTTAGGCAATTGCTGAAAAATGAGATGGGCTGACTGAGAGCTTCCCCAGGAAGAGTTTGTCATCATCTTTTACTCTGAACAGTGCTGAATTTACTGATAGCATTTTAAAAGTGCTACTAATATGTAAAAAATAAATATAAAAGCATTTTATTGCTTAAATCTCTGTGACTGATGATCTTTGGGTAACAGGCTGAACAGATGATCACTGGAGACCTTGTGTGCCCACTCTGTGGCCAAGTAAAGCAACTAGCATCCATAGCCAGGTATCTGTGCCTCCTAGCACACATGCTGGCTGAGGACAGCATTGAGAGCTGGGGAAGGAGGAAGTGCACAACCTTGGCAATGGGAAGCCAGGGTTCAGACTATGCTGATGACTGACCTAGGATGTGTGGTCCTCACGCAGTCCTCTAACATCTGAGCCTTGGATTCTGATTTTTTTTTCCTTCCCCAGTGTATGCAAATTAAGTTGTGTTAGCAAAGGTTGAAAAGAACCTGAACTCTTAAACAAAAAGGGTTGCTATAGTACTTAATAGTCAAAGGTATATGTATGCTTCCATTACCCTCCCTGCACTTCGAAAGGGGCTAGCCTAGATGCTTAACTAGGTTTATTATTTCTAGCCTAATGTAAAGCTGTTCTCACTTTAGCGCAGGTAAGAAGGGTCTTAACATCTACAAAAGACCATAAACCAAGACATTCAGACCTGACTGCCCTTCTCTCCTCAAGCACTGACGGATCAGTGATGTGGAACAGGGTGGCATCAGTTTCTGACATTGGCTCTATGCATTGCAGGGATGCCTGAAAATTTTCCAGGGCCAGTATTTGGCAAAAACAGTACATAGTGAGACCAAAAGTCTGATTGTTTTTTCACCAAAAATCAATAATAACCTGTGGTTTCCTGTGGCTTTTGAAAAAAATTAAAAGGCAAATGCTGAGTTAAAATGTTGAGTTTAGTGAACTAAATATGTCATTTAATGCTAAATAGATTAAGAGGTTGGTTTCTAATTATGTGCCATTAATTTTAGTGTTGGCAGTTTCTGGAAATGACTGATGCTGAACAGGATCCCAGGGAAAAGCTGAGACCTGGTTTCTACTCCCTACTTCTGATTCTTTGCCCCACAGGCAGTTACTGTCCCCTCGCTCCACCAAATGCCTACTTATAGTCCCCCTTACACCACAAAACATAGTGTCTGTAACAGTGTCTGGTTTTGTCCTAATAACCATTCAGAAGAGAGCACCAGACTCACTGGATGGGACTGCTGCTGTCATGGCAAATTCTGTATTTTGGCAGAAGGCCATCACTTCGAAGAAACCAGCTTTACACCTTTACTCTGGTCTGGAGCCAAGTTCAGCCCTGGTGCAGACCTGCACCAGTCCCTTTCCTGTGCTAGATGCTCCCATTTACACTACAGTACAGCTTTGTCCTGTTTGGATCACTAACAGGCTCCTTACTTTCACCTCCCAAGTGAAAAAGTTTCTCCTGCTGTCCCATCTAACCTTCCCAAGCTTCAGTTTGCAGCCACTTCCCCTTGCAAGATTGTCTAGCACTGCTGAGAAGAGGTTGATGCAACTGCCCTGCATTACGTCTCTGTTACTGCCTTTCAAGGGCAAGGAGAAACAGGATAACAAATGTGTTAGTAATTCCCCAGAAAGTACAGTGCATGATCCAGAAAGGTACATGGGAACTATTGAGTTTTGACTTCAAAATGTCAAGCAGTGCCAAGTTGTTATCAGCCTGTGAAAATTAGTCTGTCCAAGGTTTAATACCCTTCCACTATCCTAATTTTGACTTTGCTTTCCAGACTTGAACTGACCAAAGAAACCTTTGCTGTCAGGTACCTGAGTTCTTCCATATGGCTGCTACTCATCTGTAGCGCGAGCAGAAATGCATTTAATGTCTCGGTTTCAATTCCTTGAGTTGCTTTTTTTCACTTGCCATAATCTAAGGGTACTAGGAATTTGTTATTTGTGTAGTTACTTGGTCTTGATCTTTGGTTTTGTTTTTCTTCTCCTTTCCCTTCTCCTTCCCCTCCATCTCCATTTTTTTGCTAGAGCAAGGAAGACACATACTTTGTAGTCTTGCACAAAGAAGAAGGAGGTGGCCTGGGGTTTAGTGTTGCTGGAGGAATAGATCTGGAACAGAAATCAGTCACAGTAAGTGATGGCTGCAGACATTTTGTTGCAAAGCTCACTTCAAGGCAGGCTGGTGATTAGATCAGGTGCTCATTTATCAAGGCTTACTACAAGTCATTCGTAGTCATAAAACAGTGTTTCTCAGAGGTGGCTGCATACCATCTGCTACTGAAATCACGGCGTTTGGGAAGTGTAATTTTTAGTATTGGAGATGGATGCCAGTTATGTCTTTGGTCTTGAAAAGTCTAACTGGATGGAATCAGCTCGATCTAAATCCTATCCATGTAAACAGATTTCTGCATGCAGTTGCAGTGCATGCAGGCTTTTAGGGAAGATTTTCGTTCCCAGCCCTTGAAAGTGAGCTCTGCACAGCAATTTTTTTTAAAGTTTTTGCAAATCCTGAAGCTGTTTCAGACCTCAGCAAATGTTCTGGATTTCATGTCACAAATTTGTTTTGGTGTTATCAAGACCTGTGGATGCTCAGTAAATGAGGGTGGTTGTTCTGTTTGTTGGTGTTTTTTTTAAGTCTTCTACAGCATTCTGAATCAAAGGTATTGTGTACCATTACATGATGTTGGTGTGTAAAAAGTGATACCAATCAATTTATATACTGTTCAAAAGAGACCAGTGAGACAGAAAAAGCCAAGACAACTGGTGTCCTGTGTGACTATTTTCTTGCACAAGATATGCATTTAAATTCTGTCCTGAGAGAGCGAGATCCATTAAGTGCTGCGATTAGAAGGGTATGTCCTCAGTCTTCGGGGCCTGCAGCAGCCCTTGCAGAAATCTTCTGGTTTTTGCACTTAGACAAGACCAATAGAAGTAGATATATTTTGCATTAAGTAGTCACTGAGTTAGAACATGCTCACAGTCCAGTGAATGGACTCTGCATCTCTTGCTACAAAACTTGTGTTCCCTGCTTCTGGTCCAAAGACTCACAGTGGCAGCTGTGAGCAAGAGGAAGGCTCAACAGTGTCCCACCCCAGAGAGCTCCTCACCTAAAGACTGGGACACTACCTAAAAATACAGCTTCTTGTGCTGAGTAGCTGATGAAGTCTTTCTCCTGGATGCCATTAACTATGAAACCAAAAGAGTATCAGCTCCTACTCTTTCCAGATCCTCTTTGTTCAGTGTGTGTAAAGCATGCTTCTCAGGTGGGTAATATGTTAATATCCTCGACCTACTGGGATTCTGGGTCCCAGCTGGATTTAGGGTTGCCACTGGGTGCTGAGCTGCTTAATGGGCTGTTGTGCTCGCACTTGGGTGTAGAAATAGAAATACCTTGTGAGCTTCAAGGTAGTGAGGAGCAAAGCATGTGAGGGAAGGCCACAGATGTTTTGGACATAACCCCTATATTCCACTTAACTCTTGCATTTGAGTGCCTACATCTGTTATTGAGGCTGTTGCTCAGCTTTGAATGCCTGCTTAGACTGGCTGGAAATTTATCTCCTTGGATCTGTAGGGCTGTGCAGGTGTCCTCAGTGTGGCCCTGCAGTGAGGGAACAGGAACCAAAAGGCTACTGATTTCTTGCTGTTGGTCTGGGTATTAGGATAAGTTCCTAGAAAAAATGCCATGCAGAACTGCGTCTGCGGATCTGCTGTCTTGAAACTTTCCCAGCGGACCTAGAATTGCATGCATGGGAGACTATATTCTAGCTGCTGAAAGTACAGTACCGGACAGGCAAGTCTTTGAATACCAGATCTTCCATCCTTTAGTCAGTTCCTTTCTGTAAATAACACACTTCACACAACCTGCACGTGGTGGAGTTTACTCAAAGTTTAATCCACTCTGAGTAGAGTATTTTTTTTCCTCTAGAAAAAATGCATTTCAAACCACTAAATCATCCCTTTGCATGTATTTGCATATTTGATCAGCCAAATTGAGATGGACAATTAAATACTTGTACAGCTGCACAAAGTCAGAGCCTTTCCAGGCGCAGATGCTGTGCACCACTTAGAAGGGTGCATTTGAAAACTGGACAGGGTGCATGTCCCAGTCAGTGGGAATTCGGGGAGTGCGTGTTGCACACTGTAATGTTGTCCTTGGTGTTTGCTGTAGCATGGATGTGGATTTAACCTGTGTGTCACTTGAGGTATGTTAACCGAGGACCTTTGAGGAGTTCAGTGAAAGCATGAGTGATTTGTGATGTTACATTCTCAGCTGGTTTTAGTTGTCTTTGGCTTAGAAATGACCATGCAGTAATAGCATCTTTTCCTGTGCTTTCCCCCCTATCCCTAACTGCATTTCTCTTCCAGTCACTTAGACTTTAGTATTGGTGTATAAGGGTGTTCGTTGGCACAAATGTTGCGTGCTTGATATCCAGGCAGTGGGCACTGATGGCAAACTTTGGTAGGGTCTCCGTGTTCGCCTTGGCCTGTAGAGCACTACGTGTGGTCATGAGATTAAAGCATCCTTTAAGTTAAAATCTTTCTTGTAGGTCCACAGAGTGTTTTCAAAGGGAGTGGCATCTCAAGAAGGGACTATACATCGAGGAGATCTTGTTCTGTCAATCAATGGCAAGTCTCTTGCGAGCTCAGTCCATGGGGATGTCCTGAATACCCTTCATCAGGCAAGACTATACAAATATGCGGTCATTGTCATCCAGAAGGAAAAAGACAAAGCAAACAGTTCCTCCAGACTTGAGATACCAGCTACTGGCAGAAAATGTGTGGGGTCTGGAAAGGATGTTTCCATGGAAATAGGAACAGGTATGATTTTTTGTCCAAGTTGGAAGGATTCCCTTGCAAAGCAGACTGAAGGGAAAAATGTCCATGTGTTTTAGATTAAAAGCATCTGTGTCTTATGTGATGGAAGGGAGCAAATGAAATTACCTTTAAATTTTATTTGTTCTCTTTGGAGCCTAAATGGAGTTTGGTTTTGAATGGTTTTGGGTTTTTTGGTGTTTTTTTTTTTTAAATATCATAACTAGGCAGAAACTTAGAAGGACATTTAGGGCCTAACCCAGTTAGGGCCTAATCACTACTGAAGTTACTGATTCCACATACTCTTCCAATCCAGGGTAAACTCCTTTCAAGAAGTAACAGTAGTCAGTGCAAGAAAGCAACCAACCTGCCTGCCCCCCCTTCCCCACCCCCCAAAAAAATAATCAAGGAAAACCCCAAGCACTGCAGTTTGTTATGCATAGGCACTGAACTTGCTCTTTGTAATAGCAGATTTCATACTGTTTCTACTAAAAACACAGAAAAAACGATTTTGATATTAGAGTAAATGGAGCTAAGCCAAATCAGTCAGCCATCCCATAGGAAACTAGTGATAAACAGTTTAAGTGGAAATGTATCAGTGTAATAGTAAGTTCCTCTTTGAGAACAAGACAGCATTTCCATGTGAGGGCTGCACTTGGTGTTACAAACAGATCTCTCGATTTTTGTGTATAATTAAGACACAAAACCCTTTAGTATTTGTCCATATGCTGCTGCTTTGAGACCAGGGGATGATCTGTTTCAGCCTTGCGCTGCTGCAGTGTCACTGGGAGTGGGCAGTGGGGACAGCTTATTGCTGAGAGATATGGTGATGTGGCTTTCCCTGCCTTCCAGGGCAATACCAGGCACTCAACTCAGACCACCCCAAAACCAGGACATGGAGCTGCCACTCACTGTTTTTAACTAGTTCAGTGTAATCATTACTGTTTGGGGGGTGGGGTGGGGGGGGTGGGGGGTGTTCCTGTAGCAATTTTTATTGTTTTATGCTTTCACTGGGTTTTCTAGAACAGCCTTGTAGTACAGCTTAAAAGAAATAGGAAGCACTCTGTATGAATCAGCCTTTCTGAAATTGCTCCCGTGGGTATCAATGGATGTAATTACTTCAGAATCCCTCTCTACCCTGAACTCCCAGCATCCCGCACGGACAAATGCAGAATATCTGCCGAGTCAAGGCACTAGGGGGCAACGCTACCTCATAAACAACATCGTATTGGGTTGTTAAGATCGTACTTCCATCCTGGAAGGCAAAGCACATCTGATGTTTTAGATAACGTTCAAAGTTGTTTGAGATAACGGTAGCCGTAATTATCGATAATGTGGACTGTGTAACTTTTACATTCACACAAGGCAAAGAGGTTCCTGTTTACCAAAGCTGTACATTTATTTCTTTCTAAGCAAAATCGTATTTTATGTCAGCTACAGCAATATTGCATTCTAAAAATATCTGCTCTGTAGGAGGCAGGATGCACCTACAGGTAATAATTGTTTCTGGTCTCCTATCTATGGAAGTAACCATTCTTCACACTAGTAAGTGATTACCTATCTTTCCTTAAAGAGGATGGAACATGTTTGTTTAATGTAATGTTTCATTCATTACTATTATTTAAAAAGACGTGGCTCATTGAATAAGCAAGTGGGAACAAATGAAAAAGAAATATTCTCTACTCAGTAATTTTTCAGTTGTTTTCTTGATGTTTAGAGTCTTTGCTAAATTTGCTAATGTTTAATCTTGACCAAAAAAAACCAGCTTTGGCAGGTTTTTGTTGAATGTGCAAAATGAAAACGTCTCTGTGTGTAAATGCATTTTGTACTGTCTCCCCTTCATAGCTGCAATAATACATGTTCACTTCTGAGAAACTGGGTGATGGTGTGTTCTAGTCTGAATATGAACTGAATTCTGAATTGGCGTTGTCACTGCAGCAAAAACAAAACCAACCAAACACAACTTGCAATTTACTGTTAAAAGTATAACAGGATGTTGTATATATTCTGTCACAGATCCAAACCTGGATATGAATGATGTCATCTGCGTTGAATTATTGAAAACCTCTGCTGGCTTAGGATTCAGTCTTGATGGTGGAAAAGCTTCCATTGCTGGAGACAGGCCCTTGCTTGTAAAAAGAGTATTTAAAGGTACTACAAGCACGTAGTGGATATTATCCCAGTTTTCCTTTTGTGCATTGTACAGACATTTTAATTCTTGGATTCAATTTTTGTTTGAAGCAAGGGTGTTTTTGTGGCCCTCATTTATTACCATTTACTAGCCAAAGTGGTCATTAAAAAAAATACTCCTGGGAATGGCTAGAGACTGGATTTGCTAGTAAATATTTGTGGTGCAATTTGATTTACTAAATATGATGCAGTTTCTTCCTGGGCTTGTCCACTGTTCTAGTTACAGCAGCAATTTCTTAGAAAATTTCAGCAGCATTATTGTGTATTTTTGAGAAGTTTTGGGAAGTTCATGCCTTATCCAGTTCCCTTTCTAAGAAAAGTGCAATGTGGGTAATTACTGTGATTCTGAAGCACCATCCTGTGTTATACTCAGTTATTAATTTTACCTTTTTTTTTCTTTGATTTTTTTTTTTTTTTTTTTTTTTTTTTTGCTAAGAATATGTGATCTTTGTATTAAAAACTGCCACTCTTGGATATTTTGTTTGTCAGCAGGCAGTTAAACTTACTTGGACCATGTACAGAAAGGAAACCAATCCCAGAATTGTGCTATGATTTTAATATGTGTTAGTCTGGGATTCAGTTTAGTGGAAAACATAGGGTTTTTTTCTGATGGAAACTGAAACTCTCAATGAAGCTGCAGGTGCACTGCATTTTTACAGGATTACATTTCAGTGGTTTATTCTCTCATCAATGAAAAAAAATCAAACTGCTATTTCCTGACTTGCTTACCAGTTTCTTTGTGTGGGTGTTTTTCCCTGTTTTAGAAAGTGATTCTGAGGGTAAAAAGCATATTTAATTTTTGAGCTCATTAATTTATATCCTCAGATACAGTCCTTTTCCCCTGTTCTCCCTGTGATGGCTGATGTTAGTTAAATTGTCTTTACAGAAAGCACACATTCATCAACAGTGCAAGGTGTGCCCATCTGGGAGCTGTTTCAGGTCTGATGGGTTTGTCCTAAGTTTGCCACCCGTGTTTGGTTTGTTCATCCATGTTACCCAGGTTTTAGAATCTATGGCATTACCTGCATGTTGAAGTTCTTCTTGAGAAAATATATCCATGCCACATACAACCTATACGCTTATTTTATCGACAAGGTTTTCTTAGAGCTACAGAGATAACATACAGCATATTTCAAGCACTCAAGAAGCTTCCTTCAAAAACAGACACTTACTCTAAGAACAAGGGTTTATCTTGGTTAAAATAACATTTTCTGTGAAATGCAGCATGGGGTAGGTTGCTAGAGCTGAGCTGAACATAAGTGACTTGTACTGAAATTGCTACTTTTGGAAAAAATGGTTTAGTTGCTGTTCATCACAGTGGAAAGCAAATTTTTGCGGGCTTATGTTTTTGGGTTTGGTTTGGGGTTTTTTTTACACTGACTTTTTTCCCTTTTTGCTTCTAGGTGGTGCTGCGGAGCAATCTGGAAACATAGAAACTGGAGATGAAATTCTTGCTGTTAGTGGAAAATCATTACTTGGCCTCATGCATTATGATGCCTGGAACATCATTAAATCTGTGCCAGAGGGCCCTGTGCAGCTACTAATTAGAAAACACAGAACTTCAGTATGATGGAAGCACTGCATCTAATCACACTTGCTAAGACAAAACATTTTAAAACTGGCTAGAAGCTTTGTTTCTAAAGAAGTCTTTGTTTCTAAAGCCACACAAAAGTGTCTTAATTCTCTACAGAGAGGTGCTAAGAGCCTTGGAGAACCACTGAGCAAGCATGTGATGAGCATCGTAAAATCTCACCTAGTTATCGAGGATGAAGGAAGCCAAATGTTAGAGACATTTTTGTATTATGTGGCAGTTTTAATGGAACTTTAAGACTTCTCCTGGGTTTGATTTAAAGTATTTTGACTGAGATAAATAACACTGTGCCTGTCCCTGATATTTTTAGTATCTGTAGACTGTTGGGGTATAACTTGCTGGTTGCCATCCTGTTGACAAGGATGGGTATTTAGACTATACTATATCACTTATCTGAAATGAGACTTCCAGGCACTTACTTAAGGTCTGGTCCTTTTGTTGTTGTAATAAGAGAATGTCTGGAACAATCTCACTTTATTCTTCTAAGTGCAGTTTTGCTAAAAATGCATGACAAAAGAGTATAATTTTGCACAACTTTTATGCGTAAAACATGAGCATTTTATTGCAAAGCTGAAAAATCCTCTTAACATTGATGAACTAACTCAGCATCCACCACACGTGAATCTGTTCTTAGATGCAGCTTATATCTGAAAGCAGTCAGCATTAACGCGGTAGAAATCTGTGAGCAAGAAAATCATGTCCAAATAATAGGCGATTGTCCACCAAAGTGTCGACTGAGTTGTTAGTTGTGATTAAAATGGGAGCTGTAAAAATCGGGGTCTGGATTTTCAGATTCAGATTTCAGATAATATTAGGCACCTTTTGAAATATATATATTTTTAAAAGAGGGATAATTTGAAGTGCTGAGCACTTGCAGATCCCACAGACTTCAGTGATCATTGAGTACGTCTGCAAGCCGGGCTGCTTTCGTTTGTCTGCAAGAAGTTTAAGGCTGCCCAACTTGAAACACTCAAGCTGGAGAATGGTGGCCTAAGGATGGGGATTATAACAGATTAAATCTGAACTGACTAGTGGTCTGAAAAGCCACTGGTGGCTTTTAATCACTTTTTTATTTGTTTTCTCCTGTTCAGTATTTATTTTCATTTTTTTGAGAGTGCGTGAGGATGTATGTGGAAGATCTAAGTGCACTCAGCTGCGTCAGGAACAGGCTGATGCTGAGGGTTCTGGATGGTGAAAATGAAGACTGTTTGTGTAGATGGGAGAAACCATGGTGTCAGGTATAGCAAAAGTGAAAGGGTTGCAATGCCATAGGCGCTTAGTTTGGGTTTTCTCACCTCTGCTCACATTAGAGGTTATTGGTAGCAGGCCATGCTGCTGAGTGTTATTTATAGTCTGCTGTGTTGGGAGGAGGGTGCATGGATGCAAGAGATTAGACTCTGTTATTTCTCTTCCTACATCAGGGATAGCTAAACAACTTAAAAGAGATACAGGAGGAAATGGGCCAGTGTCCTTATCAGCTGAGAACAAGTTGTTTGTTCCAGAGTTCTCAGGTTGTTTGTCATGTTAGGCTAGAGGCTGCTTGCAGCCAATATGCCCAGGGTTGAAGAGCTCCCAGCCTGGAATCGGTCCAAATCAGAAGGTCTGCCCACATCTATAGTGAGCCAAGACACTGTGCAGCAGTTACAAAAAGGTCTGGGCTTGTCACTTGGCCCTACCCCAAGATCATACAGTTCCGTTTATTTACATTTATTCAACAGTACTTGGAGTGATTGCTTCCAGGTTAGTGGAGCACTCACTTTGGTTCATTTCTGTGACAGCTTCATTAGAGTGCAACTTGTGAAATGCAGAGGAAAATTCAGTTCTGCAAGGCAACCCAAGACCAGGTGAACAGATAAGCTGTGCAATGTTTGCCTAAAAATGAATAGATTTAATTCTTTTTCAGTGACGTATTAGCATTTGAATCCAGGGAGAGATGCAGCTTTTGGTTACAAGGAAAGGCAATACTGTGTGTAGTCCTATAGCTGCTTTACCTGCAGGATTTCTGTTGAAACTAATTCAGGTTCAGTGCTGTGAAATGACCGTGGAGCTGGGTCCCCTGTGACCCCAAAGCTTACTTGTTCTCTCGGGACTGGTCTTTGCCTCCAGTCACCTCTGTGGTGGGAGAGGCTTCAGGATGATGCAGCACTTGAGGTCGGAGGACCACACTGAGGTTGCAGGCCTGTTCTGGGATAAAAGAGATTACCCCTGTGTATTTGCTGAAAAGAGAGAAGACATTCGGCAATGGCAATTAAACGGTGAGGCCTTCTTCAGGAATGACCAAAATCTGACTGTAATAGCGTGTATAATAGATACATAAAATGCATGTGGAATTTAATGCAGCGTAGTGAATACATACCTGTATATGTATAATACGTTCAAGTGCAGTACTGACTTTTTGCTACTTTAGTGTGGTAAATCACAGTTGTGTTTTAGGAAATGGATTTTTTTTTTTTTTTTTTTTTTTAGTCCACAGTTTAAAATTTGGGAAGTTCCAATGCAGGGAGGCATGTGTCTCACTCACTCCTAAACCGGTGTGAGCTCAAAGGTAAAGTCTTCATTTTGTAAATTAAAATTAATTTGAGGTAACTTAAGATGATAACGTGGTGGATATTTTCAGATGCTTATTTGCAGGTACTGTTCATTGTGAGTGATTTAGAAGGCTTTCATTTTTCAGTAATCAAACACTGTTCAGTATTTTATTTTACATGCACGTAGATATATGTTGGCTGAGTAACAGCAAAAATATGGGGATTTATGTGTGTGATTCAGTAGTGCCTATAATTTAAAAGATAGGTTTAATGTTTTAACTCTGATAGTTATTATGGGTAGAATGATACTTCTTTACTAACATTACAGCAAGAAAAAGAATAGTATTTAACCCTGATTGTTTCTGTTCCTGAAAATACTTTTTCCCTTTTTTTTTTTTTTTTTTTTTTTTTGAAAGAACAAGAAATATCTTTACTGATGCTACCACTGTTGATATGATGACTGTAGCATTTCCTGACATCTCTATTGGGGTGACATTCCCCATAAAAGCCCCAGGATTTATGTAATATGTGTGTCTGCTTTATTAGAGTAGACCAAACAGATGTAGTGAACCTTTGGTTATGCACCTGGCAAAGTAACTGTGTGTTTTCTGAGAGCCTGGTCATACTAAATTGACAGAGGGCATTGCATTAGTTCATCAATATTCAGTAGGTTCACGAGCATTTTTGGCCTTGCCGTTTGCCTATCAGTCCCCACGATGATTCTTTACCATGTGAGATGGTTGGCCAAGCTCTAGGAGAGCAGTGACTCTCCAGAGATTTGCAGCTGCATCTTGGAAGACCAAAAAATCAGGATGAAATTACACATCTGGTCCACAACTCTTCACCAGGGACCTGAAGATAAGATGAATTTGCTCCTAGAAGGAGAATGGCTGGTGGAGGGCTTTGCTGCTTCCAGGCCTTAGCAGCTCAAGGTGCACATCCTGGATGTGACAGCAGGCTCTGGTGCAATACTGCTGTTGCACATGTTGCAGCTTTTTGTACCTGGAAGCTCTTTCCAGCTTCTGTGGGGACTGCATCTGTATTAAAAACTGTGATGTTAGGCCTAAATTAGAGAGGGAGCAACATCTGATAATTTTCTTCCAAAAAAAAAAAAATGAGGGCATATAGGTATTAAGAACCTGTTGAATGATTCATATTTTCTAATGACCCATATTTTTAATTAACTCTAGTTAATGTTCTGCAGTGGTTCTTGTCAAAATGTGAAGGAACTATTTGCAGATGGGGATATTTACCTGTTTCTATGTTTAGAGTATGTAACTGTACAAGTGGAAATATTGATGAAGAGTAGACTAGATCATGTGAGAAATTAAGGTTCCACTCTAGGTAGGTTTTGTGTGTTAGGCTGATACACTTACTGTATGATATTGTATATTTACACTTTTATTTATATAAATAAAACTTCTTTTAATGAAAACTGTTTAATATGCCTTGTATATTATAAAAAAGTGAGTGCAATAACATGAAATAGATTGTACATTTTCCAATTTGCTGTCTCTGTTATGTAAATCTGTATCGCCATAAACTGTTTTGTCTGGGTTTTTTAGTGATTTTGAAAATAAATGGTATCCTTAGTACTCCTCTAGGTATTTATTTCTGTTATGCTGAAGTCTGGTCCACAGTTGGAACTGGCATCACAGGGACAAGGTTGTCAGGGAGAGCACAGTCAAAGACTGTGCGTTAACACGGTCCAGATGTGTGTCTAAGCAAGAAGTAAAATACCGCCCTCCAAGAACTGTCATTCAGTGTGAAAAGGAATAAAGCTTTAAAGAAGTGTTAGAAAGTGTTTTAGAAGACCTGTTTTGCTGTCTTGGAAGCTATGCTGTGCTTTTTCCTGCACCTGTGTTAGGAAAATGCAGAGGGCAAAAGTGAAATGTGAGTTTTCATCAAGAGCAGCAGACTCTGGAGCACATCAGTTATAAACTGTACATCCTGCCCAGTCCCTGGGCTATAAGAGAATGGGTTGTGCATGGCATGTAGGGAGTATGTACATACAACTAGTCCTAGCCTGGTATTTGTTCTTGCCTTCCAGCTACTCCGGGGATGAAAACCCAGGTGAGCTGGTAGAATGGGCCTGGGCTGGAGGCAACCTCTCTGTGGATGGAGCGGAGCTGTAGCGGAGCTCATAATGGGTGGTGCAGCCCATAACCTCCAAACTGGGAAAGTTTGCATCAAGTGGTCCACCTTTTTATGGACACAGGTGCCTCCCCAGTCACTGCGCAGTAGCTCAAAGCAAGCCGGCAGCCCAGAAAGCTCTCCTCTCTGCTGCTCTGACACGCAGCATGCCGGAGGCACCCAAAATCCCCCGCTGCCTGGCAGTGCACGGACATGCCAGCGAGTCGCTGTGGGGTGGGCTGAGCTGGAGGAAGGAGCTCCTGAGCTCAGTGCCGATATCCGCATGGCAAGCCTGTGTGCATTGCTCTCTGTTTGAGCGCTGGGCTGGGCGCGCATGTCTGGCAGCTCCCACCTGCCTCAGGGCACAGTGCAGTCCTGCCCTCGCCTCGGTGCAAGTGTGGCACTCACCTGTGTCTCTCCTGCTGTGGCTGGCAAACCTCACCGTTTCCTCCCATGCACGGTGCTGCCTGAAGGGGCCAGGTGGGTTTTTCTGCGAGGGGAGGAAGGCGTTTTACTTTCCCGTGCCGGTGGTGTGAAGGGCATTTCCCTCACCCCTGGGCTTGCACCCCAAGAGCTGCTGCATTTGCTTTTGGTTTCCTTCTCTGGGTGCTGCACCATGAAAGTGCAAGTCAGAAAGAGTCACATGAGGAAGGATAAGCCCTTGTGTTTCTGCTGACTCACCTTGTGGGAAAAGCCGGTGCACTAGGCTTCTGGCCTGCTCCATGGGTGCTGGGGCCCTTTCCTGGGCTGGGGGAGAAAGGATTTGTGGTATCCCAGTCTCCCATCTGCATTGGGACCCCTTTTCTCCACATCCCTCTCCCTCACAAAAAGCTGTGATGAAGGATGCAATGGAGCCTGTGTTGTTGCACAGATGAGATTGTGCAAGGTGTAAAGCCAGTAGTGTGGGAAGGGGATGGATGGGGGTGTGTGGGGTGGTGCATGCAGCCCCATCGAGCTTGCTCTGCTATGTCTGTCCCTGGCCAGAGCCTGGCTTCTCCACCAGGACAGTATGGAGAAAAGGAAAAAGACCTTTTTAGCCCTTAGTATCTCCCCTGCTGTTCTCAGTGCTGGGCCAGCCAAGCCACTCTCCTGTCTTTCAGCGACTCCCATGTATCCATCCTCCTGCCTTCTAGCATACTTTGTGAGCTGGAGTCAACAGGGCTCAAGCCTCAGAGCAGCCTGACTTTCGTAAGATCAGTCTTGAATGTCTTTTTAATTAAAATCATAATTGCCCCAGACAGTGGCAGAGAATACAAAAGAGAGAAGACACAACAGATTTAATCCATAAATGCATTAGTACATACGACTTCCATTTATCCCTAAGATGTGTGAAGTGGTAGAAAATCACATTTGTTTTAGCTAACTCGGCTGTGTTTTGGGGATTGGCCTTTTTCTGAAGGCTTTGGGGCATGGGCAAATGGGGAACTTGGCACAAAAGGCAAGAAAAGTTTGCGGTTTCAGACGCGGCTTTTTTTAGTCCCATATCACTAACGTACAAAGCTCAGATCTTAATAAGGAGAGACACCTACTTTGTTGTTTGCATTCAGGTCTATCATTCTACCTGAAAAGTTCTGGTTTATTTCTCCTTTTTTGCATCTTTGCCGCTCTCCTGTTCCTGTTAGCATGATTCAACGCAACTCATGTCCAAATAACCTTTGGCTGCTCACGGCTTCAAAGCCTCATCTGTATTTCCAGGAACGTACCAAAACTGCCACTGTACCACATTTGATTGCAGGCTAATGGTCGCTGCCTCTGCCCCCATGCAGGGTTGGTGTGAAGGAGGGCCGCTGGGGGGAGGTTCCCCATAGCCCTCCCTGGAGCTGGTGGCTGGATGGGCAGCTGGGCATGATGCCCGTGCATGCAGGAACTGACACCACAGGGCAGCACGTGACTGTGATGAGAAGGGGAAGCAAACCCTGCCCAGGCCATGGGCAGCCCCAAGCCATGCTTCCCAGTGCACAGAGCCATGCAGGCTCAGCACCAGAGCCAGCCGTCGCTGCAGGGGGCATGTCCACCCTGCTGCCTCTGTGCTGCCAGCCCCTTGCCCTTGCCTTGCGCTGGGCTAGGAGATTCAAAGCTTTGGTCCAACAGTTTGGTGTTGTTTTCCTTTTTTCTTCCTAGGCAAGGCTGGGTTGTGTAAATGCCCTTTCAGCACCTCTGTGCTGTGTCTAGCACCCCTGTACCAATAGGTGCCCGGGGAGTGAATGATACTGTGTTATCTAGGGGTGATCCCCATTGCTTCTGGTAAAGGAGGTCAGGTCATTTCTCCTCATCAAGGAGTACAGATGAAGCCAGACTGTCAACACCAGTCTTGAGCAAAAGCCCATTTCGGACTCTACCTTCATGGAAGAAGCAGCCGTGCTCTTTCCATGTCGTTGTGTTCCTCAAAGTACTTGACCCAGCAAAAGACTTCACCTATGAATGATGATTGCAATAATTTACAAATTTTTTTCTTTTAAAAATAAAAAATCTGACATAAAAAACTATCTTAAGAAAGAACATTTGATGCAAATTAACATCTCCCAAAACAAGGAGTTGCTCTTCCATCCCGCAATGCGTAAAGCTGTGACTAGACCAATCTTTTCCAACAGTCAGCGTATTTTCTGAAGTTAGCCAACACTAAACCCAGGGCTTTCTACTGGTTTAGTTTCTGCTGGTAGTCCTATATGCGCTGACCTCACCTCACTGTGCATCTGAGTCAGTCTGACACCACTGTGCTGAGCAAGCAAGTCACCTGGAGCTGTAGTTCCTTGGAGTTTTTCCTTGATGCGCTGCTGATGCCACAGCTGTCCTGGGAAAAGCCCAGCTGCTGTTGTCAAAAGTTACCTCCCTAATTCCTGGTCCTGGGCGGGAAGGACATGGATGCAGCCTCACGCCTTTGTCACTGCTTGGTCACGTCCCTTTCAAGAGCATAAAGGAGAAAGCGCAAGCAGAAATCTGCCCTTAGTTGCTGCCACATAGCAGGTGGCTAAGGTGGCTGCAATCCCAGCCTGGATCCCAGAGCCAAGGGAGAAGGCACAAACATGGTACCTTGACCTAGGCAGAGTACAATAACACAGGCAAAACCCCAAAGGCACAAAAGCCCAGTGATGGGCACCATCCTGGCACCATCCTCTGCTGTGAGCCCCCTGGATGGGTGCTGTGGCAGTGTCACAGTGGTAAACCAGGGGTGCCAGCATCCTCGCAGGAGCTCCAAGGACTTTTCACTGGCCTTTTTTTAGTGCTGCTGAAAGTAGCTGTGGTTTCAAGGTTTGCAAGTTGGCCTATCCCTGGTGGAAAGGTGCCTTGGCCCTTCAAGCAGTGGTGGTGGCACAGAGGATTCAAGCCAAATGGTGCTCCCACCATCCTTTTATGGGAAGGAGGGAACGACACCAAAGCCCTTGTAAGATGAAATGGATGAAACAGTTTTAATTGAGGTCATTGCCATTTCATGGGATATCTCCTGTTCCTGAAGGAGTGACACCTGCCTCTGTGCTTTCTGAGAGCTTGTGAACTGGTGAGCTTTGCATTGCAAAGAAACCATGAATGAGAAGACAGGGCAGCCTTGTTGCAGCTGGTTTCTTACGCCGTCATCCAGACAATATAGTGACACATTTGGGTAAAGACCCTTGTTTACAGCTGTAACAGCTTTCAAGATTATTGCTCGCTGGCAGTCACCTTCTTCATGGAAAAGTCTGCCAGACTGAAAGACAACACATCATATCCCCAGCCCTTCCTGTCCAGCCAAGGTCCTTGCACCTCTACGGATGCACGTCATGTCCTCGCACCGTCTTGTGCTGACGCGAGGAAAATGATAAAATTAGTCCCTTCCAGCAGTGTGTGCTTAAAAATAATGAGTGGCATATGAGACATTGTTTTTCAGATGACTTAAAGAACAAACATCCCATGGAGGGAGAGGGCAGGAGGGAGGTGGTGTCTGTTGTCTAGCAATTTGTTTAGGAAATACCACTTGTGCATCCGGTGTCAGGTGTGAGAGTGTGAGCTGCCCGAGGGCACTGGGCTGGTTTTCACTTGCATGAGCACAGTGTGAATGCATCCTGGGGCAGCACTTGTTGCTCTGGCAGGTGCCCGCAGGCTGTGGTTAGCACTACAGGGCAGCAACTCCAGCAGTTTGCTCTGGCAGGTGGGTTTGGTTTGTTTTTTTTTTGCTATCAGGTGCTTGTGGGTGAGTCAGGTGCCTTCAGACAGTGATGCCATGCCCCAGTGATGGGGTATTTTTTCCCTGCCCTTGAGGGAGGAGCATGTCGCGAGCTTTGTGCTCTGGCTGTGACCTGGTGGGAGAGGGGCCAGCTCGGGCAGGCAGTGGGTGAGGGTGTCTGGATGTTTTCACGAGGCTGATGAGTCTTACAAGTGTAATTTGCTGGTGGAGTGGTGCAAAAAAGCGTACAGAGCTTGTGGTAGCACTTGGCACCAGTCTGATGGTCTTTCTCGGGACTGCTTTGCTGATGCCCCCTGAAGTGAAGCTCTTCCAAGCCTCTGCTGGTGGCAAACTGGGAAAGGACAGGGAATTGCTTGCCTTTTTCGTTTACTAGAAAGGAGAGGCTTTGGCATGAAGCTCATAGTCTTTCTTGTGCTGGGAAGCATGCCCCAGGTGTGGTGCTCCCTGCCCATGAAGCTGAGGAGAAGCAGCATGGTGAGTTACTGGGGAAAGCCTGCTGATGTGCACAGCACAGCAGGTGAGGATCTTGGACTCTCCTCTCCACAGACACACCTTTGGCTCCCAGTTTTAGGGAAGAATATACTCTGCACTACCTCTTCACTATTCCCTTGTGGTAAGCAGTATAATTTCCCCCTTTTCCAGAACTCAGATTTCAACTTCAGAGAAAGTAAAATCTGACCTTGGCAAAATGCTGTATTCCTTTCTGCTGGCATCCTAGACAAACCCTTAACTTGGATGTCTGCCCTTCACTGATCCCCAAGGAATCTCCCACAAAGCTGCTAGACCTCTGGTAGAGGGTAATGAAGCCCCTGACACCATGCAACTATTCTGCAGGCAGTAGTTACTGGCAAATATTAGAATAGGTGTCTCAGTTTCCCATTTTGAAGTTCAAGGATACGGTTATGTCTTGTTCCTCTTAAAGGCAGAAGTCAAAGCCTAATCTCCCAATGCACACCTACTGGCCCCCTGCATTTGCCCTGGCGTGTGCACACTGACTTGGAAGTATGAAAGCAATTTGTATAATACGATCACGCATTCAGAATCCACAAAAAACCCCTGAGTTATAACAATGACTCATTTTTCTCACAAACACATTGTATTTATTATCTAAGCAAGAATTCAATGCATAGGGCATACAGCAAAACATCTGGCCCGTATCCAGAATAAGCCTTAAGAAAAACAACTTGTCTTGACAGTTACATAGCAGAGCCTTTGCGCAAGTAACAAAAGGAATCCCAGGGAGGACCATCAGCAAGTGCTTGCTCATATGCTGGCACTGATGGCTTGGATCTAGGTCTTTTTCCTGAGCTCACGGTGAATGCTAGCACTTTTAACAATGCTCAGAGAAACACAGAAACGTTTCACAAAAAGCAAATAGTGTTTGCAGATCTAGACAGAAAAATACTATGCTAATACTTAACGCAGATATCCCCGTGACAGTGCATTTATGGGCATATTTTATTTTCATAACATCAGTGTATGCTAATGCCTGAAGAACTGGGCAGGCTCTACGAAGCCTGCACCTCGTTTACTATTGCATTTAAGTGTACATTGAGCAGACCACTTATATTGAAATACATATCAGCTACTAATGCGAATGCGATTGCCGAGTATTCCTGAGAGTCCCAGACAGGCACAATCATTGTTTAGTGTCCTTGATGAAGACTCCAAGACTCCACCAAGCCCAGGACATACAGCAGGAGCCCTTCTGTTGAAGTCAGGGCTACTTCTGGATGTACAGCTTTGCCAAGTTGCATGCAGCACTAGCATGGGAGCTGGTGTTTAGCCAAACAGAAACTCTTTGCACTTTTTAATACCTGAAAAACCGACCTCTGTGCATGTCAGCAAAACACATAACTTTGCAGTACTAAGATGAAAAACAGCTAAGATGTTATTGAAACATTCTCAGATAATGTTAGCTAGCTTCGAGGAGCAGCAAACCACACTTGTAGCTCACGTAAATGGCAAAGCTCGCAGTAATGCCACTGGGTTGGGGTTAAGTCCTCCATGCGGACAGGCAGGCAAAGTCAGTCATCTTCTGTTTTGTGAAATCAGTGACATAGGTAGCAGCCATACACAGTTAGTTGTGACAGTGACCAGAGCGATGTAATAACAATTTTGCAAAGGCAGATACAGAAGAGCTAACAAAAAAAAAAAAAATTATTAATGCAAACAAGAATTTTGAGGCAATAAAAACCATAATTTTAACTAACCTTGTATGTTAAGTACATTTGCATTGTATAAGGCAACATTCAGCCTTATACAATGCAAATGTTCTTACACATTAGGTTAGTTAAGAGAAGGAACTCTGAGCCCTGACCTTACGATGTAGCTACAAAACATGATCAGCTTCAACCATTTTCTTGTTAGCTTCCATCCATGAAAAATTACTGTTTAGGATCATGTCTGACATGAATTTACTAGCAAGAGTTAGTTTGCCTTGAAGGCAATCAACATGCTTAATTCAGCTCCTCTGAAGCCAACCAAGGGTAATAACCCCTCAGTGAGACAGGCATAATGCATCACCTTCCGTTGGATGGGCTACAGTGGCTTCATCAATCTGGAACTGAAATGAGGTTGCCATGAAATGAAATGGAAATAAAAGTACATGAGAACCTTCACTTAAAAGAGTAGTTAAACACTGAGAAATCCCCGGCTACTTTCCTGTACTGACTGTAGCATTCAATTCTATTGATATTATTTCTTCAAAGAGAGGTAGTTGCTTTCTTTGAATAAATAAAATTCTCAATAAAAATTGAGATTCAACTTGGATTCATACTGAAGAGTTATTTTGTTACTTATAAATATACTTATAAAGACATAGCAGTATTTTACTGTTCTCAAGAAATTCTTTGTAATACTGAAAGAATCCTTCCACCACATGTACCTTGATATCTGCATTTGTGTAATATATATACATATAAACATGCTCCCCTTTCTGATGCATGATGTATTTCCTTTATTATCAGAAAACATTACACTTTCTTCTAGCTAATATAACGTATTTTTATGTCATGTTTTGAACATTTTTTCATACGGCATTTTAAGCCTAAACAAGTAGCATTTAATATTTCTGTGAAATACTCAAGTCATACACATGGGGTGCACATAATTATATATTTTATATATAAAATATATATGCAAATATACACATACACACATATATATAATACAAACTAGAAGTATGCAACACTGTGTTGATTCATAGAATTGTAAATTGTAGTCCACAAACCAACATCCTGCAACAAATAACCTCTCAATAGAAGAGAGTGGTTTGCTTATAAAACAGATGAAATAATCCCACCACCAGATCCCTGTCCAGCTGAATCCATGCTTTACAGAACAAGAGCAGTCAGAAACCGAGCAGTGGCTTTTGCCTCATGGTACGCAATCCCAAGTTCCAAGACACCGATGCTTTTTTTGGCTTCTTGCCTAAGGTGGTCTGAGCTCCTGGGTGAAATGTAGCCGTGGGACACGAGGACCAAAGGGCGACTGGGGAAGTCAGGCTGCTGGAAGTCTCAGACCAGGCTCAAGGGCAAGTTCTGTCTTGCCTCAGGTCTCCCCATTGCAAGGTGAGGGGCTCTGCCCATCACTCTCCCATTTTGTTGTTTTTTTTTTCTACCTGGCATTCAGATGCCAGTGTTCCTGTAACATTCCTTAGAAGAAATGTTGTGACAGCCATCCTTGAGCGGCTATAGGCAGCAAAATAGAAGGCAAAGAGCTTTCTTCGTCTCCCAGTGTCAGTGAAGTCTCTCCTTCCAAACCCACAGAGCCAGCCAAGGTCTTCCCCTGCTTTCCAGCGCGCCGGCTCCGCCGGAGCTCACGTTTCGGGGCAGAACAGCTTCATCAGGAGGTTCAGTATCTTCTGTCGCAGGTCCCACTTGTCCCCTATCCTGCGCAGCTCCAGGGCGCACTGCGCCACCGCCGCCCGCTCTGCAGGGCACACGCACGGCCGTCAGACACCCGCACCGCCGCCCGCCCACCCCCTCCTTGATTTTAATGAGATCTTGGCAATATCGCATCTTTCCCCCCATTTTTTCCTTCGTTTCCCGGTACCAAACATCACCCCACCCCACCCACCGTACCTCCCATCGCGTCCCCACCGGCGGTCCCAGCCGCATCCCGCGGCGCGGCGGGCGCTGCTACCGCTCCCGGTGCTGGAGCCGGGGGTGGGGGTGCGCGGAGAACCCCGTGCCTGTGTCACCCCCGCCACCGCCACCCCGCTCCCCTCACCCTCCGGTACCTGCGGCAGCGGCGGGCGGCGCGGCCTTGCGCACGGTCCTGCCGGGCATCATCGCGGCGGCGGGGCACGACGCGGCGGGGC
The DNA here is from genome assembly GCF_017639655.2 of Falco naumanni. Classification (NCBI taxonomy): domain Eukaryota; kingdom Metazoa; phylum Chordata; class Aves; order Falconiformes; family Falconidae; genus Falco; species Falco naumanni. The sequence goes on from NC_054080.1 coordinate 74,451,354, forward strand.
ACGGCGGGGCACGACGCGGCGGGGTACGGCACGGCACGGCACGGCACGACACGACACGACACGACACGACACGGCGCGGCGGCCGTCGCTGAGTGCGGGCGGGCGGGGCGGAGCGCGGCGCTAAAAGCGGCGGCGCGCGGGGCTTTCCCCGCGCTGTGACGTGCGGAAACCGCGCGGGAATCCCGCCCCCCCGCCGGGCGGGCAGGCGGCGGCGTGCCGGAGCGCGTCCCGGGAGCGCGGGCCGCGGCGGGGGCGGGGGCGGGGGCGGGCCGGGGACAGCGCCTCCGCGGCGGGACAGAAAGGCATGGCGGGATGGGGCGGGATGGGAGAGGAGGTGGAGGGATGGGGCGTGCGTGGGGGAGAGCAGATGGAGGGACGGGTGTGCTGGAAGAGGAGATGCAGGGATGGGTGTGCTGGAAGAGGAGATGGAGGGATGGATGTGCTGGAAGAGGAGATGGAGGGATGGGTGTGCTGGAAGAGGAGATGGAGGGACGGGTGTGCTGGAAGAGGAGATGGAGGGATGGATGTGCTGGAAGAGGAGATGGAGGGATGGATGTGCTGGAAGAGGAGATGGAGGGATGGATGTGCTGGAAGAGGAGATGGAGGGACGGGTGTGCTGGAAGAGGAGATGGAGGGATGGGTGTGCTGGAAGAGGAGATGCAGGGATGGGTGTGCTGGAAGAGGAGATGCAGGGATGGGTGTGCTGGAAGAGGAGATGCAGGGATGGGGTGTGCTGGAAGAGGAGATGGAGGGATGGGGCGTGTGTGGGGACAGAAGATGAGGGTATGGGATATGTTGGGCAGAGGAGGTGGAGGGATGGGGTGTGTGGAGGGGAGAGGACGTGGAGGGGTGGGGCACGCTGGAAGAGGAGGTGGAGGGAGGAGGTGTGCTGGAAGAGTAAATAGAGGCATGGGGAGTGCCTCGGGAGAGGAGATGAAGTGAAGGGATGGTGCATGCTTGAGGGAGAGGAGATGGAAGCATGGATGGGCATGCAGTGGGCCAGGAGAGGTGGAGGGATGGGGTTTGCATCTTCTGGACAAGAAGAGGTGGAGGGGTGGGGTGGTCTTGTGCTGGGTAAGGAGACATGGGATGGTGGGCTGTGCTTGTGGTGGTGGCCTGGGAGAGATGGATGGGATTGTGCTTGTGCTGAGGAAGAAAGGGGATGGGGTGTGCTTGGACAAGCAGAAGCAAGGGATGGCATGTGCTGGTGGTGGGCAAGAAAACATGGAGGGATGGGTCTGCTTGGTCCTAACTAGGAGATGCTCCGGATGCAGTGCTGTGCTGCTGTTCAAGGTGATGGTGACCTTGGCCTTGAACACACCATAAGGAAACAAGCTAGCCCATATCATGTGCCATTTGTGACTTAGGGCTGCCCTCCTACTACTGGATCCTCCCTGTGGCAGCACAGGGACTGCATGGTGTGTCGCCGGCTGACACGTGCCAGGGCTCATTTACCTGCGCTCGCTGTAATTTTAGATGATGCTTTTTTGCAGGAAACAAGAGCTGGAATTATAAAGTCATGCTCTTGACTTTGTGATTGTTGCATAGTGCTGGGAGATCTGCCAGTGATATGTGAGTCACTCAATGCTCCGATCTGAGTTGATATTTGGTGCGGTGCAAATAAGGACGGACTTTTGTTTTTAGGGGGAAATGAAAACAGCTTGACATAAAGAAAGCACAGATGGGCTAGACACAACAAAGAACTGATTTGTGGCTGAACGCCAGTAACCCACCTCTCCCTTCAAAACACAGCTTCAAGAAGGAAAAGATGTCACAGTAATACAGAACCACAAGGGGCTGTTGAGAGGCTCCTTTCTGTGAGGTAGGAACCTCTGAAGTCAAGTATCTAGAAATGCTGATGACTTTGAGATCTATTAGGAGAGGTAATGTTCATCAGCTCCTCTCAGAAACCCTTCTACCTGCGTATTTCCTGGAAGTGATTGCACACCTGAAAGAGGGCTGGAATTTCTCTCCCTGTGTCGGAAATCTCAGCTCCGTTGGTGCCTGGCAGAAGGCAGCAGGCACAGTGGTGCTGTGGGGCGGGCATGCAGGAGAGGCAGCGGTGCCAGCTCATGTCCAGGGCGTTTCTCAGGGTGGTATGTCTGAATGAAGGCTATGGATGGATGAGGCTTTTGCATGGCCATTCCCAGGATGGTGGCTGAGTGCTGGCTCTGGCAGCATCCTGCAGTGCACCCTGCCGGGTTTTGACCTAGTGTCAGAGCAGCTTAGGTTGGCCAAGGAGGAGTTTCTGATGTTTTTGAGAAGGTACTGCCTTCATCTCTCATCCTTTGCTAGATAACCTATATGGCATATGGGCTTATTTGCTTGACTTGACTTGTTTGGATCTTTTTTCAGCTGTGTGAACACCCCTGTTTGTAACCCAGCCCCGTTCAGGGAGAGCTGCCCTTTGACTGCATCATTCCTGTTACGTAAGAAACTGTGTCTTCAAAACAAGTTTGTTGGGTTTTAGATGGCAGGAAGGCAGGTAAACAGCTCAGGAGCGTGTCAGGTTGTGTGATGTGTCATCCCTCACAGTGGAGGTGCTGGAGTCTGCAGCACATGATGCTCAGGGCTGCATCTCACAGCCATTGCTGGACAGCTGCTCCACAAATCACAGCAGCCCTTACAGGACACCAACATGGGGGGCTGGGGTGCTTACAGACACACCCCCCCCCCCCCCCCCCCCGCATGCCCCCATGCTCTCAGTGCTCAGCAACCTCAAATTCAGGGAAAGTGCTTGTAAAGTCAGGCTGCAGGGAAGAGGAACACACCAGCCCCTTGCGCTGCTGGACACACACGTGTTATTTTGCTCATTTAGGCAGAGCCAAGGCTGACGTGCGGCTTGTGCTTTGTGAGTTTGGAGACAGAACTAATACTTAGGCAAATTATTTAAATTACTTTTCCTGCATTAGGGCCAAACCCAAACGAACCTCAATCCTGTCCTGCTTAGCAACACTTCCTTGCCCCAAAGGGACATGATCTTTAAAAGCAACTTCTCCCTGTATCTCTGCAGCAGCACAGAGATGGGCTCTTATTTCGGGCATAATCAGGAGAGGAGATCCTTTCCTTTCAGGGCAGCTGGGCACAAACCACTGGTGTAGTAGAGTCTCAGGCATTAATTTATTTTCTTTATTATATTTCAGAATGTGGGGGACCTTGGTGTACAAAACAGTTAATAGACCCACCCATGAGCCAGGGTATCTGAAGTGCTGACCTGCCCCGTTGCTGCAGTCAGAGTCTGCGTCTGAGCGCAGTGCTGTGGGGCTTCGAGGGGAGCTGAACCGCACCAGCGCCAGATCTGGCCCACCTCCCCACAGGGCTTTACTGGTGTGGGAGGGCCTTACTGGTGTGTGACAAATCACAGTCCATTATGGTGGGAGCAGCGCATGGCAGGGCTGCTGCCAATTAAAAGATTGCACAACAGGGGCAGAGCGAAAAAAAAAAAAAAATATTCCATTGTGGTTTCAAGCCACCAGTGAGCTCTGACGTTATTTTGTTTCAGTTCCCTTAAATAAAGCAGTGTTGCTGTGGGAAGCACAGGCCTCTGGGAAGTGGCTCTACCAGAGCAGCCACAAAAGCTTTTCTTGCTGTGGCACCTCCGAGCGGGACCACAGGTCCCCAGTGGGCGCAGCCACAGCGGCGAGCGGAGCAGCACCCCAAGGTGCACAACCCCCTTGGAGCTGCCTTCCTATTTATTTATTTAGCACCATGTAAAGGTAGCAAAATTACACAGCTGAGAAGAGAAAGGCATCTTGAGATAATGTGCCCTGAGCTTCACCAGTGTGTAGGTGATGTGGTCTAGCCAGGAACACGTTACTGAAAGCCAACACGTGATGGACTCAGAACGAGTAACGCCGGTGGGCAGGCTGGCTGAAAGGAAATCGAATGTTGTAGAAACAAAGTCAAGAGTAGGAGATAAAGGAAATGAGCTGTTTTTGCTCTGAACTGAGTTATGCTGAATCAGCATCACACTGTGTCTGTGCCTGCCTATAAGACCTTAAATAAATCTCTGGTTCTACTCTGTTACTGGAATTCGTCTTCTCATCTTCCCAAGGCTGTTTGGTGTTAACAGCTCTCCTGTTAACCGAGGAGCTGTTTGTTTCTCTCTCTCCCCTTTCCCATTTCTGCAGACCGCAGACTTGGCAGTTCCTGTTGATCCTCGCGGGTCCCGGCACCCGAGCAGGAAACCGGGCTCTATTGTTGGGAGCACAAATCAAAGGTCACTTCGGGAAAGCGCGGCAGGGTGTGCCTGTGCCCGGCGAGGGTGCTGGTGGCCTCAGCAGGCTTTTCTTTCTTCATTTCTTAAATCACGCTAACTATCTGGTCTGCTCTTCTCTGGCACCTTTGCTCCTGGGATCGCTCTCACCGTTGCTAGTTAAGCTTCATAAATCCACAAGCCGTAAGCATTAATCTCCACCTCACTTTTCAAGGAAACGGCTTTGTCTTGCGTTAGTGATTTTCTGGCCGCAGCCGCAGCAAAGCTTTGGCCTCCAGCAGCTGCCGCTGTTGCTGCTGCAGTGACAACACCTCCACCCAGGTGAGGCAAAAGGTTCATACAGCTTTAATTAGTGAAGTGAAATACTCCAGCTAATTTGACTTTGAGTTGATTATATGATCCCACACCAGACAGGAAAAGAAACCAAGGAGTTTCTTTCCACTGCTGGGAAGTATCCCCCCTTGTGCAGGTCTTACAGGCTGTTTAAGTATTACCTAATGGCCCTACCACTAATTCTTAGACTCTCTCTCCTACCGTGTTGTCTCTCGCCTGCTTCCTTTGAAAGCTTAAACATACAATTTTCTTACAAAAGGTGAACTGCACGGCTGGTGCATATACCACAGTGCTCTGTCGCTGGCAGAGGGATGAACACCCATCTTTTCCTCTGCGACCACCTGTGTGTCAAGCAGGCAGCATTAATTAATTGCTTGCAAAATGCTTCTGAAGGATGACTCACGTGTCTGATCTGCTGCCCACCAAACCCAGGACAGGCAAAGCAGTTTTCCTCCTGAGACCAACAACGTTTGGCTGAGGATGGGGTTGGATAGCAGAGTCCCTCCTTGACATGGCTGGAGTGTGAGAGAGTTTATATCGACTGTGTGCTCTTTAATCGAGGAGCAGCTGTAAGGAAGCTTACTTGACTGAATTTTCCTGGTCTTATGTTGCTATCCAGTCAATTCTAAATTAGCTGGGGCAGATTATCTGGTGAGCTGAATTTTCTGTGAAAACAGAATGCAAAGACACTGCAGGTGGCTCCTTGTAAGGTTGCTCCCAATTCAGCCCATTGGTAGTCACAGAAAAGCTTTCTAAAGAGCTGAAAAGGGTGGAAGAGATGGCAAATTTCACCAGGTAGTTTGTTAAGTGGGTTTTAGCACTCGTGAAGATGACAATATCCTCATAAAGGCCAGTCTTCACAACTGCCATCCAGAAGAAGCAGGTATTAGTAAAGTAAATATTGGCGTTGATGTGTTGATGACTGTTTGTCAGTCTGGTGGAGTATTTGCTGAAGAACTCTCCTCCATGTGCGTAGGTGTCTTTGCAAACGCCAAGCATAGTGTTAGTGCAGCTGTACTATCACTGCTGGGATTTGGCAGGCCTTCCTTGAATGGTGACTATGGTTATTTTCTGTCTTGCTATCTTTGTAGAGAATTTGAATGTACTCCATTTCTGGAATTCTTTTGTGCTTGCTGGTCTGCCAGATCTTTTTCAGGATCTGGCTACCTCCTCTTTCCCTTGTTCCCTGTGCCTCCTCTGCACTTTGTCATAATTTTTGTGTATAGTCAATGCAGCAGGTGTGGAATTGGAAAAAATAAAAGGGAAATCCCGTGTGTGAAACACTTGCCACATTCCTGACATGCCCGTGCCTTGCAGCTGAGCCACCAACCTGGTAACCCGTGCAGGGCTCATTATCAGTGACTTGCCGCGACTCCCTGAAGTCTAACAGAAGAATTAGGGAATCCAAAGGGGCTTTGCTGGACACCAGCATGATGACTTGGGGTTCCTCGTCTGGCACCATGCCGGCCCTCAGTGCTACAGTGTCTCCCCTGTACCTTACCAGAGCTCTTCAGCTGGGACAGGATTTATTTTGCATGGTTTAGGGGACTTTCAGATTATTATGAACAATATTTTTTCTGAGCTGGGTTTGGGAATTGCCTTGTGTGAATGAACTCTAATTGGATAAGGATCACTTAGTGTCCCTAAATCCTACAAAGCAGATTTAAAGTGGAAAGGGTTTTAAGTGGGGAACTTAGGGCAAAAGAAAAACAGAATTAATAACAGAAAGCAGGGACTGAAACAAGGTGGAATGCAGTAACTTTTGTGAAACCTTCTCCTTTGAAATTTGTAGAACTCATTCACTGTAAAGATTAGACTATATGCTTGGAAAAGGCAGATGGTATGTTCAACATTATGAGAAAGTATATCATCTCTACAATTTGAATCGCCTGTGATTTGTATGAATAAGCAATTAGGTATGTTTTGGTGGGGATCTTGGGGTCATGTCTTTGCTATAACAAAGAAAAAATGTGAATATGATTTGGGTTTCCTTTCAAAATGTCTAGTTAGGAAAAAAGGGCAGAAAAGTATGAGACTGTTGTGAGTAGATGGTCACAGCCCAGACCTCAGGAGCTGGCAGAAGTATGGGAGCAGGTGGTGTCACTACTCCACACATGCACACACACATACTGCCAAGATGTACCCATTTTGGGGTGCTCTGGTGAATACCAGCCATCTCCAGCCACCAGAGAATCACCGGGGGAAGCTGGACCACTTCCATTTCAGAATCTGCACACTGCATTGTGGCAGTGTGAAACCTGCTATGTGCTATATGCCCTACTTCTTTATATGAAGCATCCGTACGCAGGCTGTGCTGGCTGAGACGTGGGGCAGACTGCAGTGGTGTCTCAGTGAAAGCTGGCAGTGTGGTCACAGACCGTGAAGGCAGAGGGACCACTTGACTCATTGCTAGAATGACAACAGAGTCGGTATGAGAAGGGTGACGGCATCCCATGTTGTGAGGTAATTTCACTTTAAAGCTTTGCCTCTGACTGAGCTGAAATGAGTTCATTTCCTTTCTGGTTTTGTTTTTCATATGCAGAAATGTACAGGCATGGAGGAGGGTGTGAGTTTTGCTGCTTGTTCTAAATGGAAGACAAAACAGAAATCCTTGCTGGAGAGGTAAAGTCCTCTGCAGCTGCTCTGCAGATATGCCAGAGGAGGTTTAGGCATGAAAGCCTGCAGAAGTGCGTTGGTGGCAATGTCTTTGCACAGAAACAGAAGGGAACTTGTCCCTTCTTGCCAAGAATTGCTCCTTTTGGGCTTTCAGTGCTTCCTCTATAGGTGTGAGCAGCTCGTAGAGAAGAGCAGGACATGCGGGAAGTGGTGGGACAGGGTGGTCACGTGCAGACAGGAGTGCTGTCCTCCCTGAGCATCTGCCTATTACCATGCTGACCTAGGGGCTGGATCCATCTACTTCTTGATTTAAGGGGAACCCTACTGTGGGGAGCAGCTCCATGTACCACCACCAACCACAGCTCATAATCCCCTCTTTGCTAGGTGAACACCACATTCAAGATCCTCTGTTTCCAGGTGACATCAGGGAAGGCAATAGCAGCACAGAGCTGGGTGTGTTGGATGTGCATGCTGGGTCTGTACGTGGAGACAAGCTTCTGTCATGCATCCGAAATCATGTGCTGGGTGTCAGTCCCCTGCCACCCCCAGCACGCACACTTTTAGCTGTGGGTGTGCTGCTTTGGGATGTTCGTTCTGGTGGGAGAGGGAAAGCTTCTGGGGTGACCTTTGGCACTAAGAGTACAAACAAACAAGTCAGAAATAAGAAGTCTCCTGTTGAGGGTTAGGACACTGTGTTCTTCCTCACCAGAGATCTCTCTGCAGATGCACTAGCTGGCTCCAGGGGGTATAAAGGAGAAGTAAATAGGGGAAACAGGAAAAAGGGTTTTACACTTGACAACAACAAAGTATTTTTTGCACTTTACAACCTGTTTCTATTCTCTTGTCCCTCTGTGCTTTGGGAAGATCCTGGTGTCATCTGCTCCCTGCCTTCTTCGTGGGTCTGGGTGCTGTGTGTATGCCCTGTGCCCCTCGGCAGGACTGTCACCATCCCCACCTGCTCCACACATGCAGGAGAAGAGCAGAGCAGAGCAAATGCCCAGGGGTAAGAACGCAGGGGGAGGAAGCAGAGCAGGGGGACATGGTGAGGATGGTGAGGAAGTGTGTGAGCTGTGTCCCACAGGCAGGTGTGAGAGTCGACTTCACGTGGCAGCATCTTGGGTTGCATCATGCTTTGTGGCCACGATGCAATCCTCCCTCTGTATTTCATCATCCTGCGGTGGGCAAGGAGGTGGGGTTGATGGTGGGGGGCACATGGGCTGCAAATCTGGAAGGAGCTCTCAGTCTGCAAAGACATAAGAAGTTGTTGGTGGTGAGGTGCTGGGGGTTTTTGTTGCTTTTTTTAACACAAGGCAACTCAGTTGTCCAGTGGTGACAGGATGGCTGGTGTGACCAGGCTGTGTCTGCAGTCGTGGCAGAGCATGGTGGCAGGCTGGGAGAGGCAAGTCAAACACTGTGCTGGTGAAGTGACAGAGGACCTCCAAAAGGGCTGGGGAAGGGTCAAGTGGCAGAGGATCCTCCCTGCACAGGTGCCAGCCACTGCCCACTTCTTTGCAGCTCCAGGGTTCTCAGGGTCACTCCTGCAACATGGACTCAACAGGACCTATACAAATTAGTCAAAAGCCCATGTGGTGGCTTGATGATGAGGCGTTATGGGTACTTCCTCTGTCTGGACTCAGTGCTGCTGGCAGGGGTGTCAGAGGCAGATGTTCTGAAGGTGCCTCCTGACTGCTCAGTGAAACCGGTGGGGTGCCCTGAGGAACAGATGCCTCAGAAGGTGCACCAGGGAGCTGGTGCAGGTTGGGATGTCCCTTACCAGGAGGGCTATAGGCTCCCACTGAGCATGGCAGGGAAGAGGAGAAAGCTAGCAGCCCTCTCTGTGGGGCACCTGGAGATGGCTGCCCCACAAGCCTCCACCCATCCCTGCAGGGGCGCTTCGGGGGCTGGTGGTCTGCGCCCCACTGGTGGGGTTCACCTCCTGCTGGGAGGAGAGTGGCTGCCTGGCAGGCTCTGCTGCCCCAGGCATCCTTGCTATCCCGTGGTTGCTGGAGTGTCCCTGGTGATCACATGGGATGTGATCCTTTTGGAGTGACTGTCCAATCTCCATGCAATCCCCCAGGTGACCATGGTGATTCCAAGGGATGGGATCCCCCCTTTGGGATGTCCATTATGATGATGTGGCATATGACCCCCTCAGGTGACACTGGTCAACCCATGGGATAAGAACCACTGGGGTTACTTTGGTGACCCTGTGGGAAGTGACCCTCTCCTAAGTTGCCCCTGTTGGCTATGGGTGTGGGACATCCCTGGGCTGGGAAGAGGTGAGCAGCATGGCGCTGCTTCCCTTGCAGCCCCAGGCCTTCCCTTGCCAGGATCTCATGGGGTTCTCCAGTTCCTGTGTCCAGTTAAAGGTGTCACCACCATCACCTTGTCCTCCTCAAGCTAGTGATGAAGGTCCCATGTCCCACTGTCCTGGTTTCAGCTGGGATAGAGTTAATATTTTTTCTTAGAAGCTAGTACAGCGCTGTGTTTTGGATTTGGTGTGGGAACAATGTTGACAACATGCTGATGTTCCTAGCTGTTGCTGGGTAATGCTTATACTAAATCAAGGACTTTTTGGTTCCCTGGGCCCTGCCAGCAAAAGGGCTGGATGGATACGGGAAACCGGGAGGGGACACAGCCAGGACAGGTGACCTGAACTAGCCAAAGGGGTGTCCCATACTATATGACATCATGCTGAGTATATAAGCTGGGGGAAGAAGAAGGAGGGGGGGACATTCAACATGATGGCTTTTGTCTTCCCAAGTAACCGTTACGTGTGATGGAGCCCTGCTCTCCTGGAGGTGGCTGAACAGCTGCCTGCCCATGGGAAGCAGTGAATGAATTCCTTGCTTTGCTTTGCCTGCATGTGCAGCTTTTGCTTTATTTATTAAATTGTTCCTATCTCAACCCTTGAGTTTTACATTCCTTTCCGATTCTCCTCCTCATCCCTCTGGGTGGAGGGGAGTGAGCGAGCAGCTGCAGGGTGCTTGGTTACCAGCTGGGGTTAAACCACAACACCCATCACTCCAGCTGGGAAGTCATGCAGGAGCATGGACTGTGGGACCAGTTGGCATAAGGCTGTCAGTGCAGTCATTGCACCCCTGAGATTCAGCTTCCCATTGCCCAGAAGAAGCCACATCAGGCAGAAATCACTGTGTATCTGGCAATGGTGGCATCTGGGTCTCCAGCTCAGGCATTCAAAGACTCACAAAATTCCACATTCAGACTATAAATCTGGCAGTGATCACATCAAGTCTAAAAGCCTAGGAAGCTTGGACCAGGGAAGCCCACAGAAGTTCGGATGCTTAGTCAAAATAAACAATTTGAACTTTCACTTTTGGTTCAGGCTGAATCGCTATGAAAACCATCTTTTTTGTGGTATCTCAGCAACTGCCAAAAAGCAGAAAAATGATGGCACCCACAAAAACAACAAGTAAAACCTTGTCAGACTTTAAAAAACCTCACTTAAAAAATTCTTGGTACTGTACATGGGAAAACAGTCATGAGGGTAGTCAGGCACTGACCTGTTGGACCTACAGTTCTGGGAAACTTCCAGTGGATGAGGCAGAATCTCCAGAATCCATACTTATTAATGTATAAATGATGCACTGAATCTGGTTTTGGCAACTCTGATAATCATTGTATCTATCCATGATATCCTTTGCAACGCCTATTTCTGATTTTGTTTGTTTCCCTGTCCACAGGTTTCCCTTTTTTCACTTCTTTTTTTGTTGTGATGCTTCTGTGTTTGGAAGAACTATTTGTCTCTTCTTTCTAAACCAACCACATCATTAAGTTAAAGAAAAAAGTTAGAATTTAAGCAGACTTTGTGAAAAGTAACCTTGGTATTCTTCCTTTTGATTTTTTGGGGTTTTGGTTTGGGTGTTTTTTGTTGTTGTAGTCTATTTATCCTAGGTTGTAAGATATTTGAGGTGAGGGCTACTGGTTCATGATACAGGATTGAAGTTATTATTAACTTTATTAACGTATAATCAATTTACACTACTAATTTACATAGATAATTTATAATACAATGGCTGCAAATGTGAGGTATACACATAATTGGAGCAATCAGCAAAATAATACTTTTCACCTGATACGAGAGGTTGTAGGAAGACCGTGTTCTTTCACATATATATAGGCAAAGTGATCTCTAGGTCAGAAACTTCCCTTCAGTCAGCCACAGCCTCCCTTCTAACACTGAAGCAACAGTATTAGTTCTTTTTCATTAGTATATTTGGGGGGTTCATCACTAAAGAAAGTTTGCAAATACCCTTAACTGTGATTTCCTATATTCATTCTAATGTGTTGTTTAGTTGTTGGGTTGTTTTTTTTCTTTTTTCTTTTTTTCAGTTGGTTTTAACATCCTCCCAACAGACCAGTGCGTTACAAACAGAACAGGCCCTTACATATCCAACAAGCTGTAAACCCAGATTCTGCCTGCATGGGCCAAAAATGCAACTTGAGAAATCAAGCAGTTGGCAGCAAGGAAATGGAGCCCGTGACTTCCCATGACAATGGAGGCCTTGGTGGTGACAGACTTCTCCCAGGAGCAGAACATGGTGTTGGGTTTGCAGAGCAAAGAGAAGGGTAGGTTTCACAATAGCAGAACTTGTAAGAGTTGCAGTTGTGGTACATACAGGTATTTCCTACCTGCTGTTATGTTTTCCTCTGTTCAGGTGTCTGCAGGTCTAGGAGGTTGCTGCTAGGGCATGGTGCAGAACAGAGATTTTTGAGGGAGCACACAAAGCAGCCTGCTGCTGCAGCAGCGCTATGCACTCAGCCGTGAAGAGAAAGATTTTCTCGTGCTTATTCTCTTAATAGCTGAAGTCATTCCAGCTGGATGCATCTGGCTGCTCTTGCATCCCCACCAGTAACCAGTGTATGGCCACACCCAGTGGCAAATGTGATGGAGGGAAATTCTCCACACCAGGAGCATTCCACACGAATGTTACCGGAGCAGAGGGTCAAAGTCACTGTGTTCCCTGGTTGGTGGGATCAGTACGTTTTCCTGTGGCTGTAGAGTATTTGAACCCATGCTGTGGGCACGAGAGGGAATCAGCATAGCAAATACCTTTATATTTGCTGACACCTGAGAAAGAACAACTTGGACTACTGAGACCAGGATGGGCGTGAAGTAATCTTTCCCTTCTTTTACTCTTCCAGTTTCTGTCCATCTAGATGAATAAGCACTCCTTGATTCAGAAGATACATTTAAGGTGTACCTATTAAATATAATTAACTATATTTAATCCTAAAATAATGGGTTTTCTTTCTGAACCCATCTGCACTTCTGACTTGGACACTATTCTTTGGCAGCGTGGCTAAATTCTGCGCAAGAGTTACTGACCTGCAGGCTAGTTATCATAGCTCTAAATCATCATCTAATCATTTTTTCTGCTAGGTCTGCCAATGTGACTCATCCTTTATTTGGATCAGTTGCAAGACACATAAACTAGATAACTGCAGCAAACTTCAGGAAACCAGGAATGATGAGACACACTCACAGAAAAAAGCCTAGGGGAAATCAATTGTGCTCTAAGGATGTCTGGTTAGTCTTTTTAATTCATGCCTATCATTGGCATAGAAAATCAGCTGATGGGAGAGTCTGTTTAAGAACAAAACTGAGAAAAAACTTTATGCAAAAGAGGAAGGAGACATCAAAACTTGTCTATGTAATTATGGGCTATAAACATCTTATATTTACTGAAACAGGAAATGGAACAACTTTAAATTACATGTTCAAAATGTACTTCAGCCAATAGCCAGCACAATTAAAATCTGTCTTCATGCCTCTTTGCTTTGGCCTTAATTGGTGTTTCCACAGTTCAGTAATCTCTGGTAGAGAGAAGAGGACAAAAGGCCTCTCTACAATCCACTTCTATAGTGTTTTCTGATTGTTTCCCAGAGAATTATCAGGAATTCTTTCTTCTAGGTATAGGCTAGCCCAGGATGTTACAGGTGTTGACAATGTTAGGGATGGGGAGAAGGCATCCTTTTAAAAGGATAAAGTTTGGAAGTTTTATAATGGTGACATTTTTTACTTATTTCCAGGTGATGAAGCACAGAGATGAACAGGCCCATGGGGAAAGCTGCAGTCAACTGAGACCATCAAACTGTGTTCTCAAAGAGACTGAAAATGCAAAACTTAGAAAAATAAAGGGAAAAGAAAAAAAAAGGCCCCCAAGGACCCCTTATGGGAATCAATATTTTTGCCTCTCTCCCTCCTAGAGAGACTAGAGAAGTAGCCCACTTCTTGTCATGTGGGGTCAGATGCTCTGCTCAAGATTAAATTGCTAGATACTGTGCTGGAAGGTCACTCTTTTTTAATATTTTATGTATCCTTTACGTAGAAAGGATCTTGTTGATCCTTTCTACTCTACCATTGTGTCATGGAGTTTTAGCCTAATGAGAGCCTCTCAGTGGAAATCCACAACAGATCCTTTTATTCTTTTGATGTTAATTGAACAAAAGCTATATGGAAGTTGTTGCTGGTTTTCAAGTCATTGGTGCGCAGAGGACAATGACTGAAGGAGAGGCCACCCAGGGAAGGACCTAATAATCAGATAGATAATTACACTCCTTCCCATAGTTCTTTCGATGGCCCCAGAGTTGAGGTCTGAGCCAGGCTCATGCCACTGAAACAAGCATGCGTGAGCAGGGGACGGGATATACTGTCTTCATGTTTGTTGCCTCAGTTTAGCAAACTCAGTTACCTGATTTAACACTTGCATCAGCTGAATGCTATCCCTTCCCTTAATACTGGCCCACCGACTTAAAATGTTGCTGTGTATCCTCGAAGAGCTGTCACAGTGGGTCACCTGTGTGACCACAGCAGTACGGTCAGACGTGCCCCTCTTGCAACACCTCCTTCTCCTCCACCGTTAGCTTGGCTTGCAGAGCCCCCACATCCCCATCCTGATTTCTGGGATGATGGGTATTGGATTGAAGATGCACTGGAAAGTGTTACCTCTGGTCTGTGTCTCTGTGGCTGCGTACCCAGAGGGTGGCATGCTAACCACTGCTGCTTGCTCAGAGAAGTGGATCCCTGCTCTATGATGGCTTCTGCCACCTGTTGCCTGTTGGTGAAAGTTTCTGGCCCACAGGAAAGTGAAATAATCACAGGAACTCTCAGTGGTGCCTGAGTCTGTGTTGCAGTTTCATGAGCTCCCAGTCAAAAGGCCAATAGAAAGCTGGTTTGATTTCTTCTGTTCTTTTTTATTTCTTTCCCCTATTTTCTTTCTTTTCTTTTTCCCCTTTTTTCTTTCTTTTCTCATTCTTTTATCTCCCTATTTTTTTTTTTTTTTTTTTTTTTTTTTTTTTTTTTTGGAAGAAGACGTATTTTTATATCACCTTGTTAAACCTCAGCATTTTGCACCATAGGACTGCTCAGATATCTGCAAAAAATGCTTGTGTTGTGCCCCGGGATGAGGGAACCTGCAGCTAACAGCCCTTGGCAGAATTTCATCTAATCACTCACTGAGGTGGCCTGAAAAGCCTGATATTCAGGTTTGCTCAAAGAGGACCTGAAATGACACAGGATCCATGTTTGACCCCACGACTGAAGAAGGCATCCTCATGACTATGGACACCCTGTTCAGTGATTTGATCCGTGGCAGCTTGCTAGGGCAAAGAGCACTTTGAAAACTGCTTTGAAATACTGTTTTGTCCTCTGCACAGTACAACTCATTCTACCAGTTTCCTTCCTTGTATTAGCACAGCCATAATAATGATCAGTTATGCTTACATAAAAGGTTGTTTGTTTTTGGTTTTGTTTTTTTTTTTTTTAAAAAAAAGGTGGGGGGAATGAACAAAATGAACAAGAGACAGAAACCTCCTTGATTTTCAGAGGAGGATGCCTAGACTTTACACAGGCATGATGGCTATGCAACATAGCCTTCATTTAGACACCTTCACACAGTCTCCAAATGGAGGAAGGCAGTTAAGGTCTCTTTTATTTGAGTGTAGTCCTCCAAACTGCCTTTCAAGCTCCCAAAAGAAATGGAGAACAGATGGTCACTGAAAACATTCTTCATTTCAGTCCTGAGAAATTGTGCCATGCCATCTCCAGGGCTGTGCTGCCCATCTAGATGTGCTGGGGACTTTGGTGCAAAAGGTGCAATGGAAGAAGGGGGCAATGTGGCCTTAGTGGAAGTTTCCAGAGCTTTTGAAGCTTCTTTGTGATGAAGGAGGAAAGGGAAACGAGTGAAGGGGAAAGTACAGGAGATGGTGAAGGATAAACATATGACATTTCCGTGTGCTGGGGATAAGTGGCCATGGAAGCAGTAACAGTAACCTCAAAATCTGAACGGTCTGTTACTGTTTCATAGCTGATAAAGCAGAACCTGTGGGTGGTGCATGGAGGTCAGTGCAGAAAGCTGTTCCCAAAACTTTTCTCAAGCTAATTCCTGGAAAACAGCTGTTCTGATGCTCTTGGAGTGGAAACACAGAGTCTTCTGCAGAGAGGAAAACTAATGGAAACCAAAGCCTCAGCGCTCAGAAAATCCTGGGGCAATGAAGGCTTTGCAGGAAGCAATTCAGGGGGAGCTCTGAAACCTAGAAAATGGGTATTACGTCATTTCAGCAGAAGGTTAATTTATTGCTCTGCACAAGTGGGCACACCACCACCACCCAGAAGTCATCCAGCAGAGCAGGAAAAGTCATCTGCCAAAACAGCCCTCAGCCTGATAGAATTCCCATCCATTATCCAGCTTTGCTCAGGTCATGTATCCAGCCACCCTCATTTTACAAACCAGACCCTAAGTTACTGATTCAAAAACCACAAAAAAGCCCACTCTTTCAAGGCTAGGAGAAAATAAATATCTAAACTATTGAACTCTGTGACAAGCCTTTCAGACATTACTTGCTGGTTGGAAGGCTTAATCCTCATAAAGTCCCTGATTCAAAGTACACTGGAAGCGGTCACCTTGTTTTTGTCATGCTTCTGGAACTACATATATTGAAAGGTCTCCAAAGCCCAGTACACTAACCTTTTCTACTTATAACTTTGAGAAAAACCTCAGACCTTACCTTGAAATTTTCTCATTGCAGGTACCTTTTGATTTAAATGTGGTTATTGATGTCTGAGTTTTTCTTCACCTTGTAGTTCAGCCCTAGCTGATTCTGGTCATAAAGTTACTTTTGCTGACCAGCTACATTAACAGATCCCTCCAGGCAGAGCGAGCTGAGTGGTTCCTTTCCATCGTTATTATGTGGCATAATCAAAGACCAGTATTGTCTGATTAAGACCTTCATCTGTGTGGCTGAGAGGAGTTTATCTGACTGAATGAGCTGCTGGAAAGGAGCACTTGCATTTACCTGCATTTCTCTAAGTGCATCTCATCTTGCTTTATTGTTGTTGCCTAGTTGAAGATTTGAATGTGACATCCCATTTGCCTGCCTCAGGGTCCACACTTCAACTTAATGGCAGTTGCCAAGACCAATAGTGCTCTGGAAGAAAGGGCCTACAAGCCAGTTACGAGAAAGCAACAGGTTCCTTCAGAAACCTAGCAACATTTCTTGGAGTCTGGGCAACATGATCTGAGGAGCTGGATCCCACCCTGGAAAACTGAGTTCCAGCTTGACTGTGGGAGGCCTTCAGACACAGCTCACTCATGCACAGAAATATTTCCTGATAGATAATTTGATATTACATGTTTGAAATTCACACTGTAGCATAAATTCCTCCAGTTTGGAGGCACGCACAAAACCGTGCTATTAGACAGGCAACCAAAAATTCGTATCAGCTGTTTGCAAACAGCTGCAAGTTATCTCTGCAAGAGAAGAAAGAAGCAACAACAGCCTCTAACTATTTGGAGTTGAAAACCCCTTTTTAATTTTATAATGAATGATGTGTTTAGGGGTAGCTCTTGGCCAGAGAAACTAGTTAATTCTATCAAAATTACATTTTCTGACTGTTCCCTGAGTCTCGAGCCTGCAGTCCCAGGCACACTGGGGCAGGACTGGGAGCACCCCAGCACATTTGTGGTTTGCGTGCCCATCTCTGGAGCCTTGTACAAATGGCACTGATGTCTCATGGCTAACGGGGATTCATGGAACAGAGGGTTCACTTTAGTCAGGTAGTCTTTAATAACAAAAATAATTTCAGTTATTTGGGAATATCAAATGAGATTTTCACTTCTGGTGCTATATGTCTGAAGAGGAGATTGCTGTAGGGACTCCTTCTGTTTTGCATGAAAGCAATGCTGCCACAAGTTCTGCTTCAATGTCATGAAGGTGCCTGAGTGGAAATTTTAGATGTGTGGGTTTAGTTTGCAGTTCACTCAGTTAGGGGTGAGTTTTCTGGCTTCACCAGAGTGCTGGGTAGAAAGCGTGGTACACGCAAAATGGGCTTTTTTGGGTCGTTGCAAGTATACAGCAGCAGGGTGTAGTTTCCATAGCTGTGCTGCTCAAAGCAGGCCAAAGAGTGAGAGGAGGAACATCCCCAGCACCTGTGCATTGTCAGGGTCCACAAGGCAACCAAGCCCCCAGCTCTGGCCCCAGCCACCCACGTGAAGAAAAGGGAGGCAGCTCTCCTGGCATTTGCACAGCCAGCTGCAGCCCTGCTGCTGGTCATGGTTTAATTTTGCATCTGGGTTTATGTCACCTGCAAGCCTTGTGGGAAAACAGCGATACGTTCTTGTGTGTGTGTGTGTCCGTTAGCATGTGTCTGCATGTCTTCTCCCCCAGGGCCCTCTGGGCTCAGGATCAGGGAGCAGCAAGGCCTGCTCTGCGCACTGCCATGTCCCTCTGGCAGGGCTTACCGCTGCATCAGCCAGATTGGAAAAGGGAAACTTGTATCTGGCTGGAGCTCCAGCACCTCAAATCGAAGTGCAGTCTCTCAGTCTAAAATGTTTTGATGGCAGATGATGCCAGGCTTTGCTCTGAACTGTCCCTGGGAAAGCACAGGTTTCCTTCAGCTCTCTCCCCTGTGGGATGGAAGTTCCCTGTACTGGGATGAAGGGGACAATTAATAAAAACTATCAAAAATATTATACAATTAATAAAATTTCTTACACTTGGCCACAGTGAGCCATGCTAGATTTTGCTTGTCAGGGCTTTGACCTAGTGTTGGTTGATGGTGTGGGTAGGTGCTTGTTCAGCTCCAGAGGTGTGTGCAATCCAGAAATGGCGTACTTGCCAGACAAGAAACCATCCCTGGCTAGTTTCACTCCAATCCCAGCAGCCATGGCCTAACTCCTTCTGGAGAAGAAGTTTATCTTTCAGTACTTTCTCATTTTTTGTGTAGCAGGGGGAGGAGGTAAGAAATTGTTCACCAAAAGCACCCATGGGTGGACTGTGTGTTGTGTATCTCCAGCAGTACAGGGGGAGGTACCAAGAGGGTTTGCTGCAGCTTAGCATGGCAGAGGATATGTAGAAGCTGAAAGGACAGCATCACTGAGGAGAGACCTTATTTTAGAGTGCCAAACCCTGCACAACTGAACTTTGAGCAAAATCTGACCTGCCCAGATCTTTAGTTCAGCCCAGAAATGATGAGGCATCAAACTCATCCTGAGAGTTCCTTTTCAGCCCAGAGAGATTTCTGGTCAAACCCATCATTTCTGCACATGCCACAGTTTCCTCTCCCAAATACTATCTATTTCCACACGAAAGCAATGATACTTCTGACTTTCCAAGGGAAATGCCTTCTTGCTTCATTCTTAATCATTAGTAAAGAAAGCAAAGTGGACAAAAATGGCACCTACTGGACACATCTGCGTACCTCCTTTAGCAGGTGTCTAAAAATACAGGCCTTTTAAAGCATCTGCTGACTGCAATGATTTGGCTGTTTTAGGGGCTTGAAAGTCTAAGTACTTCTGGCCTCTAACAGGAATGGTGGGGTATTGTTACATTTATAGGAAACTGCATTCAAACGCAAGATCTCTAAGGGCAAGAGTGACATTGCTCAGGAAAAAAATTGCACAATTTCTGTGATTCAGTTCCCTTGTCTGTAAATTGTGGAAGTCCTGTGGTTTTTTCCCCTTCTACATCATGATTGCGTTGTTCAGTCTATGAATGGTATATCAGAGCTGAAGAATGATCAAAAGTCCTTATTGTTGAAAACTTTTTGGTGAACCGTTATGGCACCATTTTTAAAAAAGGTGGAAAGGAGGACCCTGTGTACTACCAGCGTGTCAGCCTCACCTCTGTGCATGGGAAGATCATGGAGCAGATCCTCCTAGAAGCTGTGCTAAGGCACATGGAGGACAGAGAGGTGATTTGAGACAGCAGGTATGGCTTCACCAAGGGCAAGTCTTCCTTGACCAACCACGTGGCCTTCTGTGATGGAGTGACTACATCAGTGAGCAATGGAAGAGCTACAGATGTTGTCTGTGTGAACGTCTATAAGGCCTTTGATATGGTCCCCCGCAACATCTTTCTCTCTACATTGGAAAGATATGGATTTGATGGATGAGTTATTTCGTGGATAAAAAATTGGCTAGATGGTTGCATCCAGTGTAGTGGTCAATGGCTCCATGTCTGGACGGAGATCAGTGATGAGTGGTGTCCCTCAGGAATCCATACTGCGACCAGCACGTTTTCATATCTTCATCGAGACAGATGGTGGGATCAAGTGCACCCTCAGCAAGTTTGCAGACAACACCAAGTTGAGTGGTGTGGTTAACATGCCTGAGGGACAGGATGCCATCCAGTGGGACCTGGACAACCTCAGGAAGCAGACCCATGTGAACTTCATGAGATTCAACAAGGCCAAACGCAAGGTCCTGCACCTGGGCCAGGGCAACCCTTGGTATCAATACAGGCTGGGGGATGAAGGGGTTGAGAGCAGCCCCGTGGAGAAGGACTGGGGGGTGCTGGTGGATGAAAAGCTGGACATGAGCTAACAAAGTGCACTCACAGCCCAGAAAGGCAACCGTATCCTGGGCTGCATCAAAAGAAGTGTGGCCAGCAGGTCCAGGGAGGCGATTCTGCCCCTCTGCTCTGTTCTGGTGAGACCCTACGTGGAATACTGTGTCCTGCTCTGGAGTCCTCAGCACAGGAAAGACATGGACCTGTTGGAGTGGGTCCAGAGGAAGGACAAAAAATTGATCACAGGGATGGAACGCTTCTCCTATGAGGAAAGGCTGAGAGAGTTGGGGTTGTTCAGCCTGCAGAAGAGAAGGCTCTGGGGAGATCTTATGGTGGCCTTGCAGCATTTCAAGGGGTCTTATAATAAAGATGGGGACAAACTTTTTAGCAGGGCCTGTAGTGATAGGGCAAGGGCTAATGGTTTTAAACTAAAAGAGGGCAGATTCAGACTAGATATAAGGAAGACATTTCTTACGATGAGGGTGTTGAAGCACTGGAACGGGTTGCCCAGAGATGTGGTAGATGCCCCATCCCTGAAGACATTCAAGGTCAGGTTGGATGGAGCTCTGAGCAACCTGATCTAGTTGAAGATGTTCCTGCTTATTGTAGGGGTGGTTGAGACTAGATAACCTTTAAAGGTCCCTTCCAATCCAAACCATTCTATAATTCTATGATGTTTTGTGTATTAAAATTTAAGAGGTGCAGGTAGAAAAGACAGGATGTTTATTCTCATGCTAACAATGAAAAGTTTATAATCCCAGAATAGTCTGATACAAAAACAACTTTGTCTGAAATAGAGTAAGAAGAACTAAATTTTTTTTCTTGATACTGATAAATGTTGATTTTGGGGCCTGAACTAGCAAGGCACAAGGTGCTGTCCTGGTGGCCTTTGGGCTGGAGGTCCTCATACAGGTGTGTATGCCAAGGCCAGCACCACTTGGTTAATGCAGGATGGGAAGGGGTACCAAGGTGTACTTCCACAAGCCTTTACTAAATCACAAGGCTCTTCAGATTGGATTTAAGTCCTCTTTTTGGACTTCCCAGCTGACTCCTGATGGGGACATTTAGCCAGGCTCAGATATGAGAGACTCTGCTCACCTGCTGAACAACAATGGATTTGGTGATGCTAGAAATGGTAGTGAGATCAGAGGGTTATACATTCTGTGTTTTCGTAATTCTCATAAGGTTGTTAGACTGAAGCCATTTTATTTAAGTGAATCTGACTTTCCCAGAAAGTACTGTGCTGAGTCAAAGACAGGCTATTCAACTGGGGATTTGGCATGGCCATCTAAGACAGATGCTGAATTTTTAAATGATGGGGTTTTTTTCCCAGTGTCTATGGCTTTTTAGTTACCTGTTTTAAATCTAATCTGCCATTTTATTGTCCAGTTTTTCACTACTGCAATATTATTCAGCAGTTTCTTGTAACTCAGCACAGCAGTAATAAGGCTGTCCTCCAAACTGTCCTGCATCCGAGTACCAGAGCCTCAAGGATGGGAGTTAGGTATCCATCTTCCCTCAGTTTTGGGGAGATTGCAAGCAATGTAGCTACCGTGAGAAGTAATTGTGGGTTTATGACGTGAATTCTCATCTCTAAGGATTCTGGCCAAGGCCAGGATAGGGTTGACATCAGCACCAACATAGGACAGGTTCACCAACATAAGGCAGGTGAGCCCTGTGTCTTGCTGGCAGGTAACAGGAATCTGGAGTTGGACTGGAGTTTTGTATGCTGTTGCAGTGCCTTAAAATATCCAGACTTATATCCGATATGTAGAACAAAACGTGCTGGTGAAACGGAAATTATAGAGAAATAATTCCTTAAAAAAAATCACTGAAAAATGAAAGAATCCCAGAGATGCAGCCAGAAGCAGGGCATGTGTACTCCTGGTTGCGGTGCCTTAAAATATCCAGACTTATATCCGATATGTAGAACAAAACGTGCTGGTGAAACGGAAATTATAGAGAAATAATTCCTTAAAAAAAATCACTGAAAAATGAAAGAATCCCAGAGATGCAGCCAGAAGCAGGGCATGTGTACTCCTGCTCATAGGCTGTGTATTCAGGTGGGGTCTGGGCTGGAAGAGAGGGAGGACCTCACCAGAGGGGAGCTTCGACACCGAATAATCAGAGCTCTAGGGCAGAGAACTGACCGAGTTATACTCCATTTCTCAGTGATGAGGCGGGGAGGGTTTTCCGTGTTCTGGTGGCTTAGCTCCCTCTGCTGTGTATGTGAGCTGAAGGCTGAGACAGGAAGATTTGGATGGGCTTCTGAGAGAAATCCAGGGGTGGGCTCAGCGAAGAAACATTAGAGGAAATCCTGTGTTAAAACAGGCCAGGCTATTCCTTGCTCTCTGTATTTCTGCTGAAGGTATCCAACCCCCCAGCAGCTTCACCGGCACTGGTGGACCCGCGGCAGGGGCCAAGCAGACCACTGCCAACATTCGTAACCCAGTTTATTTATTAGGAGACTACGCTTCCAGTTTCACATGAGAAGGTCTTCATTTTCTTCCCACTGCTAAAACAACAGCTTAACATAAAATAAAAGAACAATGTAACATTTGCACTGTTTATAGCTAGGGGAGTTGTTTGCCTCTAATGGACAGCTAGTCTATATTTTAACATTTTCGTGTTGTTTCCCTTATTTGCCTTGCTGGTTTTCAGTTTCCCTTTAGTGATCAATTTCCCTTCTCATTGAGAACAAACTACTGATGACAGTGTGCTGGCAGGTATCTTACCAGAGATACCTCCAAGGCATTTGAAGTAAGTTGTTTAATTAACCTCATCCCTACTACGGATGAATTAGAATAATTAGTATTTTAGGTCTGCTTTAAGTGAACTCTGTTCAGTAAGTTAAGAGAACAAAATACATTAAACAGATTTGGGGTTGGACAGTCTTTGCCAGCTCCAGCTGAAATGACCAAGGGGTCAGTCAGCACAAGATGTTGGTCGAGCTGCTAATTGCTGGCAAAAATCAGCTATCAGCAGAAAAATCAATTCCAATTGGGTTTGTGTGCATAATACATCCCAGATACTTCCAAGTTGTACTGTAATAAAATTAGAACTTACTAAGAACTTCCCCTGCCCGAAAACAAGTGCAGCCAGTATGAAACCCAGCACAGGTTCTGTTTGTCAAATAAAGTTGTGAATGACCAAGGCTCAAACCCATACTTAGGTGCCTAAATAAAGGACAAGTTGGTTTTCTCCCTGTTTTTTTAGTAGCAGTACCATTTGAAAAGTATAGCTTGCATCCGTATGAAGGCCTAAAGCAGTCAGTGGAACTCATTCTGTCAACTGCAATGAGTTTGGGATGGGGCTGCAAATTATTAAGAGGAAAACTTCTGACAGCAGCTGCCCATGGCCTTTGCAGAAGCTCTGTTCATTCCTTCAGGAGCTACTGTTGAGCAATGCAAAATATTTTGAAATTTCCTCTCCAGGTACAGCTGTGTCTAGGTGAGAGAGACCATTAAAAAGCTGCCTCAAAGCCTGTGTTCAACTTTATTGTGTAAATACCTAAACTCTTTACTATTTCCTTCCTGTGTTTTGTTCATCTAGACTATTTTAGTAGATGAACATTGTTACAGTCTTTGCACATTTGTTTTTCATTTGAACTCAGATTAGATATTGTGGCAGGAATGCTAATATGGTCATTTCAGCCAAGTTTTTATTCCAGACACAGCTGTAGATTAGCCAGACTATGACCCTGAAAAACACTGATTGCTGCTTTGAAGGAGGCTCTTGGAAGGGCTGAATTGGGAGAGACAAAACTGTGTAAAATATTTTACCTACTTTTACACCAGCTTTTTATAGGTTTCCAGCATTCAAGCTCAGACTTTGGGGACATCAAGTTTGTGATGGTGTCTGCATCCCCTGGTGTTTTATCCTTAGCATTTACCCCAGTAGAATTAGGTTCCTGGGCTTTGTAAGAGAAACAATGATGGACACTAGAGTAATTTACAGGTGAATCAGATGTGGTGAAAAAAACCTGATGATCAGTTATGCTTAGATTTTGAAAGGTGTTAACAATGACTACTCATTTGATTTATTATGCTGGGTGTAATTCAAGGTTACTGGTACACATCATAAACCAGAGTGTAGGTACTTATGAGTATATCTTCAAATATACCTGACCACTTTATACCACTGGAAAGGTCAACATCCCTGGTATCTGCTGGAAAGACAACACAACTAGGTTCAAGCAGTCCAGCAATTTCCTGCAGTGTTGATGATAACTTTCAGATACAGGTGGTGGATGAGCCAGCAAAGCAAGGTATGTTCTTAGACCTTGCATTCATGAACACAGAAGGACTGGTTGGGGATGTGAAGGTTGGGGGCAGCCTTGGCTGCAGTGACCATGAGATGGTGGAGTCCAGGATCCTACATGGAGGAAGCAGGGCAACAATTAGGACTGCAAGCCTGGACCTCAGGAGACCTAACTTGGCTTCTTCAAGGACCTACTTGGAGAAATCCCATGGGTTAGGGCTCTAGAAGGTCAGGGATCCAAGAGAGCTGGCTAATATTCAAACATCGCTTCCTTCAAGCTCAGCATAAGTACATCCCCATGAGTAAGGAAAGAAGCAAAGGGGGCAGGAGACCTGCATGGATGAGCATGGAGCTTCTGGCACAACTCAAAAAGAATAAGGAAATTTAAGGAATGTGGGAAAAGGGACAGGTCACTTGGGAGGAATATGGGAATGCTGTCAGGACATGCAGGGAGACAATGAGGAAGGCTAAGGTCCATTTGGAGTTAAGTCTGGTGAGGGATGCCAAGGACAAGAAGGACTTCTTCAAGTACATCAGGAGAAGGATGACCAGGGAAAATGTGGGCCCTGCTGAATGAGGTGGGTGTCCTGGTGATGAAGAATACAGAGAAGGAGAATGCTGCCTTTCCTTCAGTCTTTACTTCCAAGGCCGGCCCTCCAGTTTCCCAGAGCCTGGAGGACCCAAGAAAAGAAGTCTGGAGAAAGGAATAGTCTCCCTTGGTAGAGGAGGATAATATTAGAGATCACTTAAGTAAACCTGACACCCACAGATCTGTAGGTCCCGATGGGATGCACCTCCAAGGGCCAAGGGAAGGAGCAGATGTTATTGCCAAGCCACTCCCCATCGTCTTTGAAAGGCCATGGAGAACAGGAGAGGTGCCTGAGGACAGGAGGAAAGCCAGAGCCACTCCAGCCTTCAAAAAGGGCAAGAAGGAGGATCCAGGAAACTACAGGCTGGTCATCCTTGCCTCCATCCCTGGAGAGGTGATGGAACAGCTCATCCTGGTGGTCATCTCAAAGCATGTGCAGGAAAAGGAGGTCATCAGGAAGAGTCAGCATGGGTTCACCACGGGGAAATCATGCCTGGCCAACCCGATAGCCTTCTCTGATGGAATGACTGGCTGGGTAGATGAGGAGAGAGCGGTGGTGGATGTTGTCTGCCTTGACCTCAGCAAGGCTTTTGACACTGTCTCCCATAAGATCCTGACACGTAAGCTCAGGCAGTGTGGACTAGATGAGTGGACAGTGAGGTGGACCGAGAGCTGGCGGAACAGCAGAGCTCAGGGGTTGTGATCAGCGGCGCAGAGTCCAGCTGGAGGCCTGTAGCTCGCGGTGCTCCCAGGGGTCGGTGCTGGGTCCGGTCCCATTCAACTCATTCACCAATGACCTGGACGAAGGGACTGAGCGCACCCTCAGCAAGTTTGCTGGTGATGCAGAACCGGGAGGAGCGGCTGACACACCAGGAGGCTGCGCTGCCGTTCAGAGAGACCTGGACGGGCTGGAGAATCGGGCAGAGGAACCTCATGAAGTTCCACAGCGGCACGTGTAGGGTCCTGCCCCTGGGGAGGGACAGCCCCAGGCACCAGCACAGGCTGGGGTGACCTGCTGGGGGGCAGCTCTGCGGAGAAGGACCTGGGAGTGCTGCTGGGCAGCCAGTTGCCCGTGGGCCAGCTGCGTGCCCCGGTGGCCAAGCAGGCCAGTGGGACCCTGGGGGGCATGAGGAGGAGCGGGGCCAGCAGGTCGAGGGGGGATCCTCCCCCTCTGCTCTGCCCTGGTGAGGTCCCACCTGCAGTGCTGTGCCCAGCGCCGGGCTCCCCAGTTCAGGGGGGACTGGGAACTGCTGGGGAGGGTCCGGTGGGGGCTGCAAAGACCATCAGGGGACTGGAGCACCTGCCTGGTGAGGAAAGGCTGAGGGAGCTGGGCCTCTTTAGCCTGGGAAGGCTGAGAGGGGATCTTAGCAATGTCTACAAGTATCTTAAGGACAAATGTCCAGAGGACGGGGCCAGGCTCTTCTCAGTGGTGCCCAGCAACAGGACAAGGGGCACTGGGCACAAACTGCAGCACAGGAAGCTCCATCTGAATCTGGGGAAGAACTTCTTCACCTTGAGGGTGACAGAGCCCTGGAACAGGCTGCCCAGAGAGGTTGTGGCATCTCCTGCTCTGGAGACATTCGAAACCCGCCTGGATGCAACTCCGTGCGACCTGCGCTAGGAGACCCTGCTTTAGCAGGGGGCTGGACTAGGTCAAGGGTCCTCAAACTGTTTAACCAGGGGGCCGGCACATGGATGCAGTGTCAGGCAGTCATCTGTGGCTGCTTGGTTTCCCCCCCAACCCCTGGCAGGGGGGGTGGGGGTTCTGTAAATACTGGGGGGCGGATTGAGGACCCTGGGGGGCTGTATCCAGCTTGCAGGCCGTAGTTTGAGGACCCCTGGACTAGATGATCTCCAGAGATGCCCTCCAACCCTGACTGTGCTGTGGCGCTGTGATTCTGTGAAATGTGATTCAACCTGTAATTGTTTTTAACCTCAGACTTCCAGGACAGTAGTAATCTGCTCTGCATCTCAGACATCTGCAGTTTTATTTATTTATTCATCTTTAAGAAGTGATTTAGTTTTGGTGTCTGAGACATTCCCAGAGGGGATTTACCAGGGACCGTAACAGAAAAGTTAATCTCCAAAATGAAGCAGATTCTGCTGAATTCTAAGCAAAACACTTTCCTTTCTGGAACTGGATTGAGTTTGCACCATTAAAGGGGTGCATGTGTTCTGCTTTACCTTTGATTAGAAGAGGCTCATCTCTGCTGGTGTCACTAACCCCTGAACCAGGCAGAAGGACCAGAGCCCAGCTCATGGGAATCACATCAGTAAGTTGAGGTTGGTTTATCAGAGCTGGAGGGGAAAGGGAAGTTTGGTGGATGATTGAAGTCTGTTACAGCAGTTGCTCCAAGCAATGGCAGTACTTGTGTTGTAGCTGTAGGACCAATGTCACCAACGAAGGGGGCACACACCCAAGGTTTCAGGCCCTTCCTCAAGCATGACTGAAAATTGAAGGTGAGCTTTTACTTTAAGTATGTGTATGTTGTTATTTCTCTTCTAGTATGTCTGATTCCTATTGCCTTGCATCAAAAAACTCCCCAGTTTTTGTTTTTCTGCTAGACACACCAAAATTTCCAGACAGCTGACTATGTCTCGATCGTTTCTAAGAAGCTGGGCTTGCAGGCACTGTTCCTTTGCATTTGATTACTTCATGCTTGTAGGCCAATTAGATAACGTTCAAATAATTGGTATGTTTATGCACATTCAGGGCTGAAAATGACTGTGGTTTGAGCTGTGCTACTACCTGCTTTGCTGGACTCATAGCACAGAGCTGGGTGGAGGTGGAATTAATTGCTAACCAGTTATCTTATCTGAAAAGCCATTGAGTTAGGAGAAGAAGCACTCAGGTGATGTGTAATTGGGTGAGGGGATGACTCCGCACTTCAAAGAGGCTTGTGGGATTCTCTTTTCTCCAAGCAACAGTACTGCAAATGAAATGAGCAGTTAAGGCAGGCAAGGGCTTGTTTTGGGAAATACTGGCGCTCTGCAGAGACGTCGCTGAGCCGCTGATGTGAAATTGCAGCATCAGGCTGGGAACCAAAAGGTGGTGCTGTTACTGCAAGGAAGAGGAGAAAAAAAAGTGGATTCCTATCTCTTCAGCGGTTGCGATGCTCGAGGGCCACCAACGTACAGGACACCTGGTGCTGGTGGGCAGAGCCCACGAAAGCGATGAAACTCGACACAAAAATACGCATCTGGAAGGAGGGAAAGAAAGAAAGGGGGAAGGAAGGAAATAAGACTTTCACCTTGTGCAACATCAGACAGAATACAAGATTGGAGAGAAGTGGCAGGCGATGCTGGGCTTTCCAGGGCAAAGAGCCCGTCAAGTTCTGCAAGGAGACAGCCACAAAGCTGTTATTTGAGATAAGCATAAATAGGGAAATGGAAGCATGAAATGTCCTCAAAAGTAAAGGGAAAAGTAGTGGGAGACTGTGAAGATCCTTAGCATGGAAGTGGGTAGCAGCAAAATGTAACCAAAACCTTCCTGAGGTGGTGTCTGCCTTGGTCTTTGCAAAGGCATACATCAAATGTGACATTGATCTAGTCAGACCTAGACAAATTGCATCTATACTGGCACAGTAATAATATTTAGGTGCTGTGCAGGTGGATTAGAGGAGAACTGGTGGTCCAGCAGGAAAAAGTCTTGTTTCTTGTATGTCACCTTGTGAAACTCCTTCCCATGGCAACCCTCACACTGTGGCCGGGAAAAGGTCTACATCCAACTTCTGCTTCTGAAAATACCTTGGTATCTCTGTCCAGCTTAGCAGACATTTGATGTGTGTTGAATTCTGTCCTTTGGGGCTGAAATTCTCCCCAGCCACTTTTGGGACCGTGAGATTTGCACAAATGAGTGATTTCAAATTCCCCCTTGGAAGGGTCCCTCAGAGATGACTTTAGACAATGGTGTGAAGTTCAGTGCAGTCTTGGCTGTTGGAAAGTTGCTGTCTCAAGTCATTTGAGGAAACATCAAGGTATCCAGGCTCTACCACCATTGCTGCCTGGCCATGAGATATTGCAGTGACCATCTGAGGCATTTGGTATGGCATTCTGCATCCTCCTCTTCACTCTGCTAGTTCACAGGTACAACCCCACCGTGTAAATCTGCAAAGGAGGGTCTGAACCAATGTTTGTCCTCTCTCCCTGTGACTACTAGACTTACTGAATGACTGCAATAGGGTATTTGTTAAATTAATTGGAAACATTGCTTAGGAAAGGGCTGAGCTGTGCAAGACACCACCAACACCTAATTTTTGTGGTTGCAGATTAATGGTGTAAGTGTCCACTGTGTTGTTCAACTCATGTGTGTGTTTTTGAGCTGAAGTATCTTTTATTTTTGCAGTTTTTCCTGGCTCATTTTCCTTCACAAAGGTAAAGAAAAATAGGTCCAGGAAGAGCAATGGATGACAAGGGAAAAACAGAAGGGTGAAGGGTTAAAAAACGTAGGATGAGGAGCATGAACGGGGACCCCCAGCACCCAGGTCTCCCTGGAAGTGCTCTGTCTTAGCTCTGTCACTCATCTGTGGTTTGCTGTGTCCATCTCCCAGTGCCTTTCCTGGGCTGTGTCCGTCCAGCACCTGAACTCTGGACACTGCTGTATGTTCACGAGGGTTAGACCTGCTAGAAAGTAGCTGCCATACAAACTCATGTTTCCTTCAGGAGGTAAGAACTGGACACGCACTGTATTTGCTCTCTACTTAATGACGTGCAGCTCTGATTAATACCAGCAGGACTGAATTGGAGGCATCGATTGGAGTGGAGCAGCCATAGACCTGCAATCAAAATCTTAGTAATCAGAAACATGCCAAAGAGTAAATGTATGTGTCAGCCTATCCCTATGACATAGGTGTGTTGTACCTGAACAAGAGATAAGTGGAAATAAACAAGAAATGTTTGGAAGAGCAGTCGTTCTGTTTCTCTGTGTGCTGGGAAGCTTGCATGTGGCTCAGGGTTTCTCACTGTGCAGTGATATTCTTGTTTGTACTGGATGTTTCTACTTCTTATCGTTAATGTCTTAAAGCTTGTTTATTGAACTCTGGGTCAGTTTATTCAGGTTTAATGACTATTCCACTGCGTGTTTTTATTTCAAGCACATGGTGGGGGGAGCATTTCGTTTGCTGTTGCGTGGCTCTTTCAGGAGGTTGATCTTGGGTCATTGGTTGAACTAGTAGATGAATGATAGGAGTGCCTGTTGTGGTCTCCTTTTCTTTCTTTCTTTCTTTTTTTATACATGTGTTTCTCATTTGTGTCTTATATTCCCTTTTCTGCTTGTGTAGAGGGCTGTCAGTGAGGACCAAAAACAATGTGGTTCCTAGGGGACAGTCTTATTCTACATTCAAGCGTGTCTCCCATAGAGCGAGGGAGATGGTCTTGTGGTTTCTGCATAGAGCCATGGAATTAAATGACCCATACTTTTTTCTGGGTGTTGTTACAATCTTTTTGAAGAAATCATGACAGGGAATTTAATTTTAGGATATACTTCTGGTAACATAAAAAGGCTGCGGCTTCAGCAGAAAGCAAATCAGGTTGTCCTGTCTTCATTTCTGCTTGTGTAGGAGGCTTTGGTGAACGCAGAGGAGGAATGTGTGTTTCCTAGAGGATACTCTCTGAATGGGGGATATCAGGTTGTAATAGACTGAGTTTTCTGGGTAGTTCCCACGGTATCTTCTCATGCTTTTACAGACACAAAGAACAGCTTCCAAAAGCTTCTGTACCAAACACTTGCAGAGCCTGGGCTGGCAGGAGTTTCTAAATGCACATCTGGAATACAAAGACAGTGACCTCTGAGTTTACCAGCAGCTTACAGATATGTCTGTTCATGAGTGAAATAGAGAAACCGCCATGTAAGCTGCTTCCCGTACTTCAGGCCACAGTGACAAACCATCCAAGCTGTACAGTGCTTCAGAAGGCCAGGGAGTATTTCACGGCAAAAAGTTTGAACTTTCTCACTAAGAGGTAGACTCTGGTAGTTTTCTCATCCACCTGATGGATGTCTGAATATCCTTCTGAAGAGCTCTGAGGGATGTCCTTAGAGGCCTTCCAGTGGGATGTGTAATGGATTTGAAGCATCCCCAGCACTCATGCCTGTGGCTTATTTTGCTTAACATGCAAAAGGGGTTTTGCCTTTCTGCAGATAGGCTTGATTGAAAGTGAACCTTTGCCTTGGATGATACAGTGGGTTCTCCATGACGGTACCCTGTCCTATACTCTGGGTCACAGTGGGGAAGGTGAACTTCAGATATGAGTCCCCTGAGTGGGAGAACTGGAGCTGCCAGAGACATAAGGTTCCCGCTTTCTCTTTTCACAAGGTCTTTCACTACTTTGTACTAAAGAAGCATGAGTGCATTATTCTGATTATTTTTTTAAAATGAAGGTGTAAACAGAAAGGCTTCTCTCTGATTTAAATTTGCAATACCATGGAAAGCACATAGGAAAAATGAAGAATCCTGTCACAATTGATTTTTTGGGGAGAGTGGAGTGGGGTGTGCCATTTCTTCATGTAGTGTAATGTTTCCAGCTCTGTGCAATGTGGTTTCTCTATGAAAAGGTGTTAACTTCCACCCCCCATCTCCAGCCTATGGAGAACTCCCTTTATATTAAATATCTCTGCTCTTCAGTATCTCTTCTAAAAGTAGTGTCTTAGATCTTAGGTTTATCCAAATCCAAAACAAGTCTCCTGCATAGAATAATCTGGACTCTTACGAATTTTTTGCAATATTTTGAAATCTGAAAAGGTTCTCAAAACTCAGTGAAATGTTTGAGTCTTTGTAACACTTTTTCCTCTTTAGAAACAATCTTACAGTCCTGCACAAGGGCTGGAAAGACCTGAATATACCTGAGCCTGCTATAGAATCCTTCCATGACACTGGTTGAATCATTTAATTAATTTTCCTAACTTACACCTCCAAAGGGGAACACTAATAATTCCTTGCTTTATCAGGTTGTTGTGACAATAAATTTTATACACGTAGCTTTAGGAGGGATGTGACTGGATTCTACATTGCCAAAAGCCAGATAAATATTTGATCTGGTTGGGGTTTTTTATGGACTTTGCCACTCCTCCCCAATAGCTTCTTTTTAAATATTAGTAGTAGTAGTATGTGCCTGCAGGTAGAGTCAGAGACTGACTTGCAGTCACTGTGGAACATTTTGAGGTTGATTTGATGTTCATTACAAGCACAAGCAATTGCAGATAGAGAATTATTGGAGTGATTTGATCTAGCTACAAAAGGGGAGAGCCTGTGGAGGTTAGGGTGGTTGTTCATAGCATAACTCCTTAAATGATCTCTGCCCTGTTCTGAAATTCAGAAGGAGAGAGTCAGTTTAGATTCCGTCATTTGGAATGGCTCAGTAGGCATGGATCAAGCTTAGTGCCTGAGAAAAGAACAAACGTAAGGGAGGGAGAGGGGAAAACTGTAATGGATTTATATTGAGAAATTTTTCCCATATGGAGTAGCTGTTCCAACCTAAGAGTGATTTTTTTTCTGATGTTAATGATGTACATGATGAGATAATCTGCAATAACAAATTCTTCCCAGTTCTTGTACATGGGCAAACCCCACTGACTGGGAAATGTTGCCAAACTTGTCTGCAGCATACAAAGCAATAACCAAGTTCTGTAAAGGAAGTGTATTTAATGAGTGACATCTGCCTCTCACTATATCTGCCATCTCCATGGCAGTAATTGCCTCATTTATGTGAAAAAAATGTTTGATTCTAATGTCTATCGACGACATCCTGCATAGCATATGTTGCAGATTAACATAGTTGATGCTGAAAGCTTTCATAATCACTTAAAAGTACAGTAGCCATTATGCTATATGAGTACAGAACAAATTTGTTTAAAACAAATTATGGAACTGTTCAGAGCTCTGTGTGCATATGTGTAAAAGCTACTTTCATGTAAAAATCATATGCAAAAGAATGAAATGAAGTCAGTCTTGCTTGCAAGTCAGCTCTTGCTTGGAAGGCAAACACACTCCCGTGGCAGCTGTGTGCCTTTCTGTCTCGGGTTTAATGGCTTGTTTTTAAGTAGACTTCTTTGTCCTAGGTATTGTGGATTTAAGGGACTTGTATGGCTGGGGTTGCAGCTACATGTATGTTGTAAGCTTGAAGTCTCTTCAGTGAATGAAGGTCTTCTACAGATCTATACAACAGCCCCCGGAGAAGTTTCCTTTATTTTGGACAGTGGAGGATGAAAATTTTCTGTACTGATGCCATAGAATTGTGAGTGCATGTCTCCTTGGCTTTTGGCTCCTTTCTTCTCACTTCCATAAAAACTCCTAAGACTTTATTTAGCCAAGTATTCCTTGTTGTATCTGCTCAATTCCGTTGTACCAGCACTTTCCATTCTCTGAGGCTTTCCCTTGGCTGTTCAGCACAATTACAGCATTATTGTTTCGGTTGGCCAAAAAGGCATGACTCTACACTGAAGAGACGCTGACCTCATGAAAGCCACATAATTTTCCCTGATCCTTTCAGCACAAAAAGAGGTAATTCTTATTTTCTCTACTCCACTTTGAGTACTTGCCAAAATTCCAAATTTCAGCCTATGTTCTTGTCATTGCATCATGCTTTTTACATGGGTTTTCTAAGCAATACTTGAGGGGAGACCAATGCTGGTGCCATTTAAATCGATGCTAAACCTCTTGTGTCCTTTCAGTGGTCTGGAGACCAATGCTATGCAAGTGCTGACTGCTGCTAACAGCCTTGGTGTGAGGGTCTGATCCCAGTGATGTCCCTAAGTGTTGTTGGTTTTGGTTGAGGACTTTTTTGGCCAGCTGGGACCTAACGGGATTTTTTCATGAAAATGACTACTTCCACCTCTGAGATATCAACCACCACCAGAACCATAATTAAAGTCTGTTAAGGAATGAGATGTACGATTCCACTTTCTACTACAGAAACACATCCCTCTCCTAGTATCTGACAAATTTTAAAACTTTGAAGAACAGTGTTTCAACATGTTCCTGCAACACTATTGTTCTGAGTAATTCTGCTAACCAGCAAGGATTAGACAACTGAATCATATCGGTGTTAAAAAATATAGTCCAAAAAGGAGAAGGAGTACCCTTCTTCCATCTTCTGTGCCATACTCTAATTTTTGCCCATTTTCTAGCTTTCAGCGTAGTGTGTGTTAGATGATGGAAAGTGGACAATTTCTGTTAAGGCCTCTCTTTTTTTTTTTTTTTTCTTCTTTTCTTTCCTTTTCCAGTGACCTTTGTTCTGGCAGAGAAAGCCACGATATGCATTTTTATAGAGGACAAAATTAGCTAAAGGAAGAGGCCTAGGTCAAGTGGGAATCATCTATATTGAAACAAACAACTAGAGGAATCCAAAATGGAGCACAACTTGTATGTCAGCAAGTTTGCCTGGAAAATACTTTGGCACTTGCCAGAAATAAAAATTTTTGGCTGTGGCAGAACTTTAGAGGAAGGGAAATGGGGAAGTGACAGCAGAATTTTTTTAAGTTAAACTAGTTATGTAGAGATGCCCGTGGTAACCTCATTGCTCTTCTGTTGCATTCCAGCCCCAGCCCCAGTGTGTGAGCCTCTGTGGTTTCAGGCTTCCCTAAAGCCTGACACAGGAAAATAGTCCTATTCCAGCAAGATGAACAGGCTTGAGTTCTTCCTTTGCCTCTTTGTATGACCTCAAGTAAATGACATGTCCTGGTAGATCTTATTCTTGGTTGTCTAATCACATATCCACAGGTGTGTGCTTCAAACCAATTTTTCCAAACTATTTGGTTTTGGGATTCCTTTTATCTGGTAATCAATGATTCTAGTCTAGATCTGAGAATTCCTGTCAAAACTGTTACAGTTCTGTGACGGGTTTAAGTTTTAACTAGTTAGCATTTCCTAACAGGGAAAAAGTACTTTTTTTTGAGAGGGTTCCCATCTGGTACTGCTCAGATCACTGTATCTGGCATTTCTCTGAAATGAAAACAGATGGAAACTTTTAGGGCATTTAACCCTGCTCTTCTTGTTTCTGGTCATTTGCCTTCAGGAGGTGGGACTTAGAGAAAAACTACATCTGGTAAGATGGGTAAGAAAATTTGAAAGTTGTCATTACTGAGTGAGGCAGTCCTGAGAAGCTCCTTAAGTGTCATCTTCTTGATTTATAGCTGATTAGTTTGCAGCCTCCAGTTCAATAGCTTGACTGCAATGATTCTCATTCGACCAACTCGGGAACACTTAAGGTGTCACTTGCACTGCGCTTGCTTCTTCAGTTTTTCCCCTTTTTTTTTTTTTTCCTTTTTCTTTTTTTCCTCTTTTGGCAAAATTCTCCCTTTTTGCATGTCCCCTTAAGGAGACTATAGCCTGTAAATACGTCTGTCATCCACATATTAAAGAACAAGGTGGAAGGTACCCTAGACATCCATGTCTCTGTTCCCCACTGAAAGGGAAGGGACAGAAGATGCTGTATCGATCAGACTTCAGAGACTCTCAGAAGAGGGCACTGTTAGTATATCTATTAAGTGAAGACTCAACTTACCCAGGACTTCTGACTCTGTTGCTAATTTTGGACAAGGCATGTCTCTTGGTGCAATGGGAGTTGGAGAAAGGGCAGGAGAGTTTTGCTTTCCACTTTGGTCTCTGATTGAAGTTGTTTCCTAGAATAGAGTT
Organism: Falco naumanni; assembly: GCF_017639655.2. Lineage (NCBI taxonomy): Eukaryota > Metazoa > Chordata > Aves > Falconiformes > Falconidae > Falco > Falco naumanni. The sequence continues at coordinate 74,486,806 of NC_054080.1, forward strand.
GTTTCCTGGGAACCTTGAGTTGATATGGGGCTGAGATCTCTAGGCAGTGGCATCTTATTTCTTAATTCTATTCCAGGACTGGCACATACGTGTAAGGAAAATGTTACACTTAAAACATGTATGCACCACAAAGAGCAGCTGCAATGGGTCAGGATAAAGGTCTATCCAGCTATCTACTCTCTTTCTAAAAATGACCCATAACAGATGCTTTAGGAAGAATTTAGTAAAGAAATTTCTTACTTAGTGACTTCTAGAGCCAGAGACGGTATCTTTGTTTTATCCTGATGCATTTTTATGCTGTAGATCCATGAGGTGGGTTTTTGAATCCATGCAAAACATCCAGGGATCCCATGTCAGTGAATTTTCAGTTTAAATAGACTTTGTGGGAGGACATATCTCCTTTTGTTCACTTTGAAGCTACTTCTTTCTGTCCGTTTGACAACCACTTCCTCAGGGCTGTGGGGGCCTTCTACTGCCCTGCACAGCACTATTAGCCATGCACGCAATGTGTAATCCTAACTTTGTCCAATAAAAAAAGCACTCTGGTGAGCTGCAACACAGCCCTGACATCAGTTCGGATGCTGAAGTGACTCTCCTTTCTATCCCTCTTTCCCTTCCCACTCCAAACTACCCCAAGTTGTTTTAGAGCAATGGAAACACCATATGTTTCCCAAAGGGGAGCAACTGCTATGGAAGTCAACATGTCATTCTACTTCAGAGGGGGCTAGCTCCAAGCTGTGTGAACATAAGTGGCTCTGGACCGCCTGGTAGTGCCTTTAAGTCTTTACTTGCTTTCTAAGCTGTGCAAAGACAGTCCAAAAGTTCTGAGCACAGGAGTATAGGTGGGTTACTTTCTTGGAGTGTCCTTTGCAGCTGTTCTGCAAAATCAAACCTACCTTCTGTTCTCCAGGTTTGGACCAGGTGGAGATGAAGGGTCCTGCAAGAAATGATGTTGTCAGGGTGCCAGGTCTGCAGGGAGGCATAGGACACATTTTCTTTGAATTACCTTGGGGTACCAGTATAGCATGGAAGTTTCTTTCTGGAAAAGGCTTGAAAGTGAAGCCCCAGCCAATTTTGATTAACTTTGATTTTCAGCAGCAGTGCCTGAGCAGCCCTTGCCTACTGTTGCCTCCTGGGTTCTGACTTCTGATGTCCTTAGTCATACAGGCACTGTCTTGTACCACACAAGCTGCTGCATGTTGTACTGTGTGTGAGCTGGTGTTTGTCCAAGGAACTCTTAAACTAGCCCCCAAAAGAGCCAGGGGACAAGAAAGGGGAAAGAAATTGTAATTGTTTCTTACAATGGCATTGCTGCCAAAAGTAGTACATGTCAAACTGTTTATGCATATCTGGTAGCACTATTTCTTGCCATATTTGTGTTTAACCCCATGTCTTCATAAATACTGTGGTGTGGATCTAAACTGTGGGTCATCATATTCTTATCTTTAAGTCCATTCCTTCAACGTGTTAATAAAAGAAAAATTCTGTCTGCTTAGAGTCCAATATCTTTTCATAACGGCAGTAACTAAATTAAGGAATAAATCCAAGATCTAAAGAGGTCTTTCCAGTCTCCTCAGTCACTTCTCCCTGGAAATTAAGCTAGCATCTCCTTGTGTTATTGTAAGTGAGGAGGCAGAAGAGTGATTCCTGATGAATGCCGGCACGTGAGTGAGCAGAAAGCAGAGCAAAGGTTCACTCCTTCAAGTCCAGAGGTCTTGACTTCTTTTCACTTTGCTTTGTACCTCTGCATATCATTGGAAGTTTTTTTGTTGGTTTGTTGTTGTTTTTTTTTTTACAAGAATGCAAAGCAAAATAAAGCTCTGTATCTGGGAGTCTGTTCTTACACAGAGATCTGGTGTACAAAGGTTCTTTCCTTTGACAGGACTCTACTTCTGCGAGGCTTCCACATACAATATTTAAGAGATTAGTCAGTACAAAATACTAAGTCATCAGCATTGTCCTTCTGGACTCATGATTGCTACAGCCTTGATGCAGTTTGTTGCTTTCCAAGTAGAAGCAGGAGGTTTTTTATGGACATTTACTTATGCTACTCATGGAGCAATTGCTTAGAGCTGTGCAGCTCAGTCCCTGTGAACGGTCTCTGGTTTACCAAAAGGTTTTGCTTAGAAAAGAGGGTTTAATAGAAAGAGTTCACTGAACAAAGTTTGCATCGTACACTAGCAAAACAGCTTCTCTGACATTTGTACGTTACCTTACGTTAGAAGATATGTGTTTTGTGTAAGCTAAAAATCACAAACGGCAAACATAAAGAACTGTTGGGAAATGGGTAAATAGCAAATTACTGAAATGGTGATTCATTTCTCAAAAAGAAAAACTGAATCCATGAGAACCTGTCATTTCCCCCAGCCACACAGAAGATTGTATTGCTGAGAACAAGACTCACTTCTCTGGAATTTCTGTGCAGTGTTTCAGCTCAAACCTGTTTCTTAAAAAATGAAACAACCACACAATGTGGAGCAACTCATCAGCTAGGGACAGTTCTGACAATGATGCTCGAGATTGCATATTTAAGGCATCAGTAACATCTTCCAGTCTTGCTGGCAGAAGAAAGGAGAGAGCGCTAATTCTTGTTTGTTTATGCTAGTTTTGGCTGTTTTGAATTATTGATATGTCCCTTGAAACTGTCTCTGATCATTTCCCGTTGAGCATGCAGGCATGTGGTGGTAAGCAGAGACCTGGCCTAGCTGCTGGACTTTCTCCTGCTGAACTCAGCATCTGAGCTGTTCATAGCAGCAACAGATGTTTCTGCTTTTTAAGGTCTGTGGGAACCTCACTCGACTTTTTTTTCCCCCTTCTTCCTTGTAGGAACAAATGCCAATACAGCTGAGATCCAAAAAGCTTGACCTCAGCTTTATGTTATTACTGGAAGATATTGCGGCTGGATATCCTATTGTCCATTCTCAAGTAATAAGATGATAGCTATTAATGCTGTATTTGCTTTTTCACTCATAGTTTCTATGTGTTTGTTATTTAGCTACTTCCTGGCAATAAACAGGGGAACACATAATCACTGTCGCCTTCAATGCAAGGGGGTCTGCAAGATTCATCTTGTTTTGAAAGCATTAGGCAAGCCTAGAAGCAAGCTCACCAGCAACAGGAACAACACGTTCCCTTTCTCTTGTTAGTGCTGTAAGCAGTCACCTGGTACATTTTATTAAAGGGATCCATTTCAACACTATGCATAAGGTGTGACTCTGTCCTGGGTGCCCAGACCTTGATATCTCAGGAACCTGAGTAGTATGTGTTAAACTTGAGACTTTCCAAATGAGTGCAAATTTTTGAATTACTTTTTTTATTTCTTTTTTTTTTTTTTTTTTTTTTTTTTTTTTAACAAGGCTTAAATCTGAGCCTTGCTTCGTTCACTGTATATCAATAGTATCTGCTTTTGCCAAAGAGACCCTTGCTAGACAGGGGATTTACTTTCAAGAAAAGATGGGCTTTATGCCATATTTCCACAGGTAGTTTCTGAACGTGAATTAACAGATTTAATTTCCAGCAAAGTCCTTAGAAGCATTCTTGGCAGCAGTTGATCGGGGGAAGTGCCAAATTCAAGCATCCCTTGGCCTCCCTACCCAAGTCCAAACATTTTCAAGATGTCAAGGCTCTGTGGCAGGTCTCAGCACAGCCTTTTCTCTGAAAGAGAGCTGGAGCTCACTGAGTGGCCAGAGAAGAGCTGCAAGGCAACGCTGTGGCTGGGCAGGGTATGAAACACATCCCTGCTTCTGCAGCATGGTCTCTGGCTTCCCTCCTGCACTGCAATTGCCATCAGCAGCTCAGAAAATGAGCCATCTGGCTCAGTCTCATGTGTAGAGTCAGGAAGTGGGAATAACATCCCGGGACTGTGTTGGACACATGCAATTCCTGGAGGGCAGGGGTGAGGAGGAGGGCATCTGGGGCAGGAAGGGTCTGCCTGGTATGGTACCCAGCAAAGGAAAACTGATCACTTCTCCCACAGGCCGTTTTGCCACTTAGCTTGTTTGAGCAACTGTTGTCACAAGCCCAGAGGTAAATGCGACTCTTGGTGGTGGTCTCACAAGGAGACCATGTTGGCAAGGTGACTTCGCAATCAATGCATGTTATACTATAATGGCTTAAGGTTATACGGTCTGCCCAGCCTTCTGTCTCAGAACTACATGTCTTCCTGTTCGGGTGAAAAAGAGAAGGTTCTTCCTTGTTCCTGTGGGCCGGGCTCCCAGCCTTCTAGGCAGTAACATTTCAGCTGAATTAGGAGTTTCAGGAGGCTGATGGGGAAACGTATGCTCTTGTGGCTGTGCGAGCTGGTGCCGGGGTTAAGGTCTGCCAGCCTGATGTGTCAAATGCAATGCTGGAAGGAGAGGAGGGAACCATGTTCTGTCATGGGAAATGCAAATTCCTCCAGCTTTCTGCTGTTGCTGTTTGTTTGGAAATGGCTTAGGACTGAAGAATGAGGCAGATCTGGCAGTGTTTGCTTTACTGAATTTTCTACGTGCTGGCCCGGTACTGTGCAGTACAGGGATATGCCTGGCGTACAGCACCCATGAGACAGCCGGTGAGACTGGATTTCACCCCCATGATTCAGCAGTAGCAAGGCATACAACCCTCCTCCATCCTGGCCGTGGTGGGGATGTGACACAAGGCTGGCTGCTGGGGTGATACCACTTGATGTGCTTTTGTGCTAATCCCCCTGCAGGGTGGTTCTCAGGGTGGAGCTGCCAGGTGGGGTGCTACAAGCATCTTTCAGGGGGGTCTGTTCCTGTTAGGTCTGTTCCTCTCCTGAACGGCATTAGCCACTGCAGCTCTCCTTGCAATAGCTCAAAGGAGGGTTCGCTTCTCTCTACAGCCCAGAAACTATGTCACAAAATTGCATTGGATGTCAAAGATATCACAGCATTCAGCAACTTCCTTGCATCAGCTGTTCTTTTCAACCATCACTCTTTTCCACATTTTTTTTAATTTATTTATTTTCTAATTTTGTTTCATGCTTAGATCTTGTCTTGGGTCTCTGCCACAGTCTCTGCTCAAGTCCTTAACTTCTCTCGTAGCCCTTGAGAGTCTTCATCATTTCCAAGGTTAATTAATGAGGTTAAGTTTAAGATGGGACTGAGTTTCAAGTATGAAAGGATCAAAATGTAAGCAGTCCCTTTGGTTTGTCTCATAAAATGTGGCTTTCAGTGCATTTGCTCCTGGGAGCCACCTCAAGATGGAGACTTTCCTGGCCTTTACATTGCATCTCAGGATGCTTATCATGTAGCTTTTTCTCAGAGATCCTATAAAGAGGTTTGTTACTCAAAAACAGCACTGTATGTAAGGGTTATGGCATGATGCAGTGTGGACAGGCTTTCCAAAGTCTTACTAAAGTAACAGTGAGGGAGAGCATTATTAAATGCCTCCTGTATGATATAAAATAGATACCCTCATAATAATACAGATTCTAACATATATGACACATTTTCCCCTAATGCTTTGTTAGTTGTTCCATTGCTCTAGTCTCAAATGCAAAGACTCCCTACATTCTTAAAATTACAGTAATAAAACCAATAATAAATAAATTATACAAACCTTTTGACTTAGCACATCTAGTGATGTTCACACTGATTTATTTTTTTTATATGTACAACAGCGTGGCCTATGTCCTGTACACCTGGGGAAAACCTGAAAGGGACAGTTTGTACTGGAAATTTTGGTATCACACAGTGACAGTAAAGACCTTGGGTCAAGTCATATTGCTGGGGAGTGGTTGTGTGGATAAGACACCAGCATGTTAGCTGGCACAAGGAGGTTTTGCAGTCTGCCTTCAGATTAAGTAAGTAGAGATATGATAAACAATAGGTACTCTAGGTTTTGGAAGTTAATAGCTGCTCAATCTGAAGCTGGGATATGGGACAAGGAAGGCAATTCTAATAAAAGCAAGGATGAGACTTAGAGGACCTGAGATTCAAATCTCCCACTGACAAGCTTTATTTCTCTGGCTCAGTGAATTTCAGTAGCTTGGGTTTTCAATATTAATATTTCAAATTTTTTTTCTTTTTTATATCTGTACATATGCAGTGTTTAACAAATCCAGCCTAAGCCTAGGAACAGTTTCAGATTAAATAAAACTATAGCTTTCAGTGACAAAACAGCTCATTAAGGAAACACTTGTGTGTGTCCTGCTAGAAAGTAGCAGAAAGACCTCTGTCCTCCAGAAGACCCTGTCCTCTCTCCCTTGTTCCTTCCCTGACACTTCAAAGTTTTGTAATCCACCCGAGTCAGTAGCACCAGGAACAGAACAAGGGCCTCTTTCTTCTGGATGCTGGGTGTCCTAAACTCTCTCAAATCTACATTTAGCAGTGACTTTGCTTGGCCTGCCAGGATAAGAATGTTTCTGCCATGATTAGTAACTCCTCATAGTATTTTTATGTGTATAAAATGTCATGAAAGCCACTGCACATTTTGCAAGGGTAGGCTAAGAAGACAGATTGCTTAACTTGTGGTGACCTCCCACTGAATTATGATAGCCCAGCCTTCTGTGGTATAAATCTGCTCGTCAAATGTTTCCTCTCCGCAACGCAATAATCATCAGTGTAATTTACATTAAAGTAGCTGGTGATGAAATGTGCCTGAAACACAGATGTGTATGATGTGGTGATCCCCCAGTTCCCCTGGGCGCAGTGCAGTGCTGCCTGCACAGAGGCTGGCTCCAGCTCGGGCTGCAGGGCAAGACCTGCTCCCACTTGCTTGCCTTCTTGTCCTGTGCTCATAAAACCCTTCATGCAATAGGTATCCTAGTCTGTAACTGCTTCTCAGAGACCCTGTGGCAATACTAATAAACATCTTTGTCAACTGGGCTATTCTACATTTGCTTCATTTGACTGTTTCGTTTCAGTGGGGTTTTTATTATGCTTTGATCTTTTGTACATTCCGATTGGAGGGTGAAGGGACACTCAGTTCTTATCATAACAGAGTAAACCTGCTGCTCTAAAAGCTTTTCAGTTTCCTCTCTTTACTTTGTGTGTTTTCTATTTCGTTTGTTTGTTTGTTTGAGTTTTTTTGTTCCCTTTCTATTTCCAGTTGTCTGGACAAATGGAAACTATGTTTCATGCTCAGTGTTTATGGTATTCATAATTACACTGTCAACACATGATGAAATGTATTTGTAGCACCACTAAAATACTTTGATATTGCTAAGAATAATTTAGGATGTACTGCCATCTAATGGCTTTGCTAACAATAGTGGAAACGAGTAATCTTGATGCATATTAGATTCAGAAGGAAAAATAAAAAGGTTTTAATTTATAACATGGAAAACTGTATTTAAAGGACATTGCTGAAGAGAATGTGTGCTGACTTAGCTCCTTTTTGATATTTGAGGTGCTTTACTCTTTTGCATCCTGCTCAGGGGTACTATAGGAGTCTATAAGTAACTGCAGGGACACATTTGTATTTTACTGACGTGTAACTTGAAGAATCTTGCACCTGTGTAACTAAAATTCATGGTGCATCTTATATAAGTTCAACAACACTGTTGCATTTCAGTTTTATAGAGTCTTCTGGCTGTGGCTTGACCTCTTTTAGTGTAAAAGAGAGTAAAAGAATGCAGCCTGTAGCACTCTGCAAAAGAGGAGTTTGTCAGGACCATCTTTCACCTTCTCTCATGCATTCCATTATGGTTTCTTCTAAGCATGGAAGCGATACTCACTCACAGGGTTTGAATACTTCTGCTGGGCAAACAGGTACCTTTTTGCTGCAGATGACTTAGCCATGTTTGACACTGAGCCTTGACAGCCACAAGTTGCTGGCCAGAGTCAGCAAAACAGCTGGTGCACGGGGGAGCTCACTGGGACTGTGCATGGGAAATCCTGCAGAGAGGGGACTGTGCTTCTGCCTGTACTTTGTATCATAGTGGGATTGCTGTTCCTGTAGTCAAACAGAACAAAATGGTGAATGATTAACAGTGTGAAAGTGCCTTCCATTGCCTCTGCAGCCCCAGCAATGACTCTGTTCCTGCACTACCCAGTGCTCTATGGAGCTCCCCTGAAGACACATGCATACCCTGCTCCTCTCACTGGATGTGTATTTGGCTCCCTCCAGCCTACCTCTGCTAAGTGCCTGGCCCTGTGTGCCTGGCCTGAGCCAGGCTCTGGATGCTGCTTTCCATCCCAGGAGCATCCAAAGGACACAGGGACCCTCATGTGGGCAGCTGGCTGTGTGCAAAGGAAGATCTTGGGAAGGAAAGGAAGAGCCCTGCGGCTGAAGTGGTGCTCCAGAGCATCTTTTCCCCAACTCTGCAGCACCCAGGGAATGGCCCCACTTTTAGAATTGTTCCTTGATCTATTGAAACTGATTGTCATTTGTTAAACCATCCCTTACAGCATCACCCAACAGCCCTGTCTAAGTGCATGGCACAGTGCAACTGTACAATCAGTGTTGCAAACAGTTTCTTAATCCTGTTGTATTATCCTTGATGACCCCAGGAGGAGTAAGAAATGTTAATTTCACTTTCCTACCGCATTTTGTTAAGTGGCAGTCTTGTGTGCTTATCTGATACCCAGAATGCTCAAATTGAAGATGCTCTTAAAAAAACAGTGTGTACCCCGTCTGTTATGGTTCACATCTCCAGCTTAACTGGAGGTGGGGGCTGGGGGGGGGGGGGGGGGGGTGTTATAACTGCATTAAAATGCAATAGCTACAGAAATAGCCATGTTTGAAGTGGTCCAACTGAGTACATGTTCTAGCTATGAGACTAAATTACTTAAATCCCTTAAGACTTGAAGAGTTAAATTTGCATTTAAATTCCCTGACATAAACAGTTAATACATCTATTAAAATCTTAAAAAAAACCCAACCACCAAACCCACAACATTGTACTTAAGTTACCTATGCATGATGGCCTCTGTGAGTGCAAATGAGTTGAACTAAATAACTAAAACTCTCATAAGCATATGAACATCATTCTGTTGGTGTCCAACAGAGTGCATCCCTAGTTAATGTTATAGCCCCCTGATTGATCAGCACAATGGACTTGCTCCTCAGGGGAAATGAAATCCCGTGCAGCCTTCAAAGAAGTAACTGCTGGCAGTAGAAAAGCCACTCTGGAAATATGCACCAGGAAGTTATATATAGCAAAGAAAACTGCTCTCTGCCCTGCATGTGGGGAAGAAGTATACAAAAGGGTTATGCTTCAAAAGTTAAGTTTTTCTTCTCTGCAATAAGAGGACCAGTGAAGAAGTTTCCAGTAAAGAGTGAGCTGTGACTCTTCAGGCGTAACCTCTTCCTACCAGCCTGCTTGCCTGAACCCTAGGCTGAACCCTAGAACAAGAGGCTTCTGGTGCATTGCATGTTCTTGTTTCTTCCCAGCTTTTCCAAGCCTGCAGTTGGGTAATCCTGGCCTAGGATCACCCCTGATTCTAATAGATTTGCACCCAAGGTCACTTTGCTTAGGCCCTGCAAAGCCAATGGTCACAGTGTTATAATAGTGATTTATCCTCTTATACCCAAATGAGCTCTCTGTCCCAGTGTCAGATGGTGCATGCACAACTGGGAAACTGGATTTTTCACTTGCATGCCAAAATTCCACAAGGGACAAAGTTCTGTTAAATCTCATGTAACTTTGATCGTTTCAAATGAAATGTCGGTTGCCAACAGGAGGTCAAAGGAAGTAATTTAAACTGATTGTTTGTAAAGGAAGCTATCAGTTAGGGTTTAATGCGTTTGGCCCAAGCTGAACTTTAAAACAGGATCTTAAATCGCTTTTAGGCTGGTTTTTGTTTGAACAGACTCCAGCAAGCACAGTGCTGCTGTTCAAATGTAGAAACTGGTTTACTAATGAGTTTTCTAGAGTCTACCCAAAAAGGCTTGTACAGTATAACAGCAATTAGTGAGATGATAAGCTAGTTCAGGAGGAAGATCAATGTCTCATGCAAGAGGACTTTTCCAATATGGAAGGGACAGGGAAAGTTGGGACAATTGGTTTTTCTGTTTCCATTGCAGAGATAAGGCAGGAGGAATTAGTTTGGAAGTCTTCATCTCTAATAAAAAATGTGATGTCAGCTAGTAAAATCTGCCAAGTTCACAGATTAGAAGCTCATTTGTAGCTAGCTTTAGCATTGATTGATTTGAACCCAATCCTAATTTAATGCAATAGAATTAGCAGCTCTACCTTTCCCTACCTGTGAATGCTGTTGCTCCCTTGGTGCATTTGCCTTGCTCCTCCTACCCAACTGTGCCTTTCCAGGGGTGATGGAAAAACCTCTCCTGCAATCAAGCTTAGTGCCCTCAGTCATTTAAAGCCACTTTCTCACTCAACAGACCACATCTGACAGTCACTGCAAACAGCAGCCCTTTCTGAAGAAAGGGAACATTAAAAATGCACAGGGAAATCTCCATTCAGCACAAGTCATCAAAACTTCTGCTTACAGCCTAAAATGCTCAGTTGTCAGCAGCCTCTCCTGGATCGATGCACAGCTGCTGGCTCTTACCGCATCCTGTGTGCTTGCTTCTTGCCCACACCCATGCGGAAATGTCAGCAACGGTACGGGCACTTGCTAAATCTTACATTACTGACGTTCTGAACTGATGAATTAATTACAAGTGACTTCTTCACTAGATTGGTGTCCCAAGCGTAGATCTCAGCAGTTCTTGGCATGGAGAGTGCCTATGCTCAGGCAGCTAGGCTAAAGCTAAGCTCACATCAGTTTAACCTCTATTTCTCTTTTAGAAATAAATTTGCTCATTGAGCCCATCTGTTTGTTCACCTTAACTTGACCATGTTCTTCACATTATCTGAGCTACCTGTGCACTGTGGCTTCTACCTGAAGTGCCTGTGAGAGGGCCTTCATGTCTTCTTGCTATCCTCTCCCTCTCCACTGTATTTGCACATAGGAATGCTGTTGGAGTGCTGTGTAAATCCATGCATAATGAAATTAAATTGTTGGCTTTTTCTCAGCTGTTTGTTTCTGGCAGCTGGTACTTCACAGCAGTGCACTAATGGGGCAGGTCAATAAAAATTTATTGAGTGCAAGGAAAAGATGAAAACTGCAAAACCTGGGATGCCTGTGGGTGTAAAAGAGAGATGCTTTGGGAAAGACCTTTCAATTTTTGTCTTTGGAGCCTTTCTGAAGCAGAGCCAGACACATCTCACAGCCAGAAAGCAAGCTGGGTCAGAAAGCTGGCAGAGCTTTTGGTTCGGTTTTGGTCTTTGTGTGAAGCTGATGGGCTGTGAATGCTGCCGAAAGTAGAGCTCATCTTCCTGCTGCTGCAGCTTGAGGATGATAGTGGTTTACGGTGATGGGTAAGGGAGTGAAAAGGGGCTTGGGTGGAAAGCTGGTCTGCTGGGATGCACTGGTTTGGACTGACTTGTGGGGTGAAGGAGTCCCTTCCCATCTCTGCTTTTCAGCCACAAGCAACTGCTTTGGAGCAGAGGAGGAGACAGTTTCCTATCTGGTGGTTTCTTTGCTGTGGAGCTGCGGAACAGCATGCCTTACTGACCTGAGCAGACGCTCGCTTCCTGGGGCTCCACCTACACGTGAGCGCAGATGCCACCAGCAGCTTATTGTCAACGCCCAGCCAAAGGCTGAAGGGGTGAAGGAAGGGATGGCATTTCCATAGAGATTTTCACACATGGAATCCTACAGGACTGAGCAGCATGCTGGGAGGATATGCCTGAAGAAGTAACAGTTGCTTAACTTTGACATTTTTATAGAATTGTGGAGGGGAAAAAAAATTTCATCCATGTTGTATTCAGTCCTAGTTTATTGCTTCTATCTCTGTTTCCAGTTTTTTTATTTGCTGGGGTGACAGAAAAGATTTTGAAGACATATATATTTCCCTCTATATACATGTCTTATTGTCCTTGCAGATGCTGGAATAAAGTGAACAGTTTTCCACTGCCATTGTGCCAAATTGAGTATGTGTGTTTCACCCTCATGTGGAAATCTTGTCTTGAATGAGTTTGTTGCAACTCCCTTCTCTCTCCTGCTGTGCCTGTGCCCTCTGCAGCTCAGTCAGATATGCACAACCCGGGCATCTGCATGGATCCAAATATTTTGAATAAGAAAGTTTTGGGCTACATGTTCTTGTAATGTGCTTACAAATTAACACTGCAAAACTTGGCTGCAATGTCAGTCTGGTTGTGTTCTTCTAAAGCAGTCCTCCTACAAGGGTAGGTTGTTATATATACATTAAGTTATTGTATAGTTCAACCTATAGCTTTGAACTTCTTCCTTATTGTTTTACCCCTCCCTTCTGCCATCTTGGGTTGTCTGTGACCATCCAGGGTTTAGGCTGTCACTGGTATGATGCCCACACTGACCTACAGGAGCAGGCAGCTTCCCACATCCTCCAGCAGAGCTGACACAAGAAAAATTATCATCTTTCACCTTTCCCTTCCCCTGCTCACTTGTGACTTAGTTCAAAGTCTTAATTTTTCAAAGCAACAAAATCCTGTAGTGTCTTTCTTGCATGAACGAAATTGCTGCTGGACATTTCCTGCTTATGGCTTTTTTCGCCATATTTTGACCTTGTTCAGCCTTAATGCTTTTCTTTTAACACAGAAATACTGAAGAAGAAAAGTGATACTGAACCAGGTCTAGTTTATTCAGACTTACGAATTATTGCTATCTTGCTGCACTAATGATGGATGTTTCATATGAGATACGGTATATTTCTGAGACATCCACACAACCAACTACCTTTTGGTCCAAAGCTTAGCCCAAACCTGCCACAAAGTGCTGGCTTGCAATCTCTGTGTGTGGACATGAATAAGATTGGGCTCTGACTGGGACATCTCCTGGGTAGTGTAGATCTGGCCTTCAAAACCACATTGCTCAAACTGTGTTAGAGGACATCTTGTCTCTCTGTTCTGCAGTGCCAAGGCTTTCTGTTTTGGTCTGTGTTTGGCTGTTTGCCTTAGCATGAGGTTGTTCACTCAGATTACACAACTGACTTTGCTGTCCACGAGAAATCCTACCTGTCTCAAAGTAGTTGTGGTAGGACTTCAGCAGTGTGGCTCTTACGAGTGTTACACAGTGTTCATTTTCTACAGTGGCTGCAGATAATTTGGACAACTGGCCACAAAAAGGAGAGGAATTTGCACGTACCGGACACAAACACATTAAGTATAACTGAAGGCATGAAAGTCTATGAGCTCTTTTAATGGGAATTACAAACCAGCAGAAAAAGTCTTTCTGATTGTGGGCTTTCATTAGAGTAACAGGTAGCCGTAGCTGCTGCCAACATGCTCTTTTAGACATTTAAAATCATAGAATCACAGAATCGCTTAGGTTGGAAAATACTTTGAGATCATCAGGACCAACCATTAACCCAGCACTGCCAGGTCCATCACTAATCCCACATCGATGTGTTTTTTAAACACTCCAGGGACGGTGATTCCACCACCTCCCAGGCAGCCTGTCCCAGTGCTCCACCACCCTGTCAGTGACAACGTTTTTCCCGATACCCAACCTAAACCTCCCCGGCACAGACTGAGGCCGTCTCCTCTTGCCCTGTCACTTGTCACCTGGGAGAAGAGACCGACCCCCCTGCCTACACCCTCCTGTCAGGCAGCTGCAGGGAGCCACAAGGTGCCCCCGAGCCTCCTCCTCTCCAGGCTGACCCCCCCAGTTCCCCCAGCCGCTCCCCACCAGCCTTGTGCCCCAGCCCCGGCACCAGCCCCCTGCCCGTCTCTGGACACGCTGCAGCCCCTCTGCGTCCCCCTGGCAGTGAGGGGCCCAACCTGAACACAGGAGTCGAGGGGCGGCCTCGCCAGTGCCCAGGGCAGGGGGACAGCACTGCCCTGGCCCTGCTGGCCACGCTGTTCCCGGCACCAGCCAGGATGCTGCTGGCCTCCTTGGCCACCTGGGCACATGGGGGGCTCATGCCCAGCCGGCTGCCCACCAGCCCCCCCAGGCCCTTTCCCCCCAGGCAGTTCCCAGCCCCCTGCCCCAGCCCGCAGCGCTGTGGGGGCTGGTGTGACCCACGGGCAGGACCCAGCACTGAGCCTGGTTGAACCTCACACAACTGGCCTGGGCCCATCGCTCCAGCCTGCCCAGACCCCCCTGCAGAGCCTCCTGCCCCCCCGCAGATCAGCGCTCCCCCCAGCTGGGGGTCACCGGTGAACTTGGTGAGGGTGTGCTAGATCCCCTCGCCCAGATCACTGATAAAGATACGGAACAGGACTGGCCCCAGCACCGAGCCCTGGGGAACACCACCTGTGACCGGCCACCAGCTGGATGTAACTCCACTCCCCACCACTCTCTGGGCTCAGCCACCCAGCCAGCTGGTTACCCAGCAAAGATGCACCCGTCCGAGCCATGAGTGGCCAGTGTCCCCAGGAGAATGCTGTGGGAGGCTGTGTCAAAGGCTTTATTAAAGTGCAGGTAAACAACAGGCACAGCCTTTCACTCATCGTGCTAAGTGAGTCACCTTGTCACAGAAGGAGATCAGACACATTTCTCATGAAAACTCTGGACTGGCACAACCTGGGAGATACAGAGCAGTGATTACAGCTGGACCAGGAGGACAGATAGCAATATATAAGTAATTCATCACCAGAGGGCACGTTTTGGAAGTAAAAGTATTTCATGTCAGGAAAGGCATGCTTGCCACTCTATATTTCATTTTGTGGAGGGCTAACTGGAGCTTTGGCAGCATCTGGGTGTTACACATACCATGGCCTTTGCCAGCACAAGCCAGGGTTGCACGACACATCCTGAATGCCCAAGTTATTTCACTAAAATTACTAAATACTGCAGTAAATCAGGAGTGACTGAAGAATAAACATGTACGAACCAGTTTACCAGTTTTTTTCACTATTAATGATTACCCAGCCTTTGTTATGGAGCAGCATGAGTAGCATAGCTGGCGTATCTAACCATTAGCTAACGAACGCATTCACTTCTGCTCAGGCTGAATCACCAATGGGAGAAGGTGCTGCTACAGTTATACATTAATCATGTCCACTGTGGAGTGGCTGATACCATCAGCCCCTGGAGTGGGACCCTGCCCATGTCACAGCTAGGATGCTGCACTGGGTGATTGTCACCCCAGCTCCAAACCAGTGCTGCTGTGGGCAAGGAGACACCGATGCCGATCCGGGCAGCGGGGTGGGAAGTCTGGGCTGGATTGGTGGGTGGAAAGACAGAGATGAAAAATGCTTGGGGGAGCAGGCAGCAAGCCTGGGAGCAAATGGCTTAGAGGCCAGGGTCGTCTCTTAAAAATCACACATTTAAGAGGAGCTGGGAGAATTCAGTGGCTGACAAGAGGCATTGGACAGAAACGCTTCAAACATTTCTTCTTCTCTGTTGGAGGCAGTTGGCTGGCAATGGGACTGACTTTACTGATGGACGTGCTGTCTAGAATCAGGACGGGTACTGAATAAACAAAGGAGCCTTTCTGAGCGTCTCCTTGGCTGCTTTTTAGTACTGGCCTGAGACCTGGAAGAGGACCTGGAGGGATGCCTCACCAAAACAAGCAGAAGACACCAGGGCAGCGGGGCCATGCTGATGCATCACTCAGCCAGTTTCTGTGCTGTGCCTGCTCACACCATGTCTGACAGCCTGTTTGCGTGTACAGGCCGCTCAGCTTGGAAATGCCTTATCCCAAGAGTAATATTTCATACACATTCTTGCAATTCATTGAAACCCCCTCTGCTCTCATGGCAACTAGCCACCTCAATGTATTTAATCCAAAAATAAGTGTTGCAGATTATAAATAGCTCCTGCACACACTAGGAACGTATTCCAAGGAAATATTTGGACACAATGCCTGAAGGAAGAATCAGTAAGGAAAGGCAGTTTCGTTCAGCTAAGTGCCAAGGTATGCATTGCTCATTTCCCTTGTTCGGTAGAAATGAGTTACTGTTAGGATTGCTCCTTTGTTTGTTCTTTTTTTCCTGACCATTATTTTTTAGGCAGGAAAATAGTTGACCTAACTGGCAATTAATAGCTGCAGAGTCATAATATAAAACGTCTCTTTTTCTGAGGTTTGAAATTGTGAGATTGAAATCACGCTTACCTGTTGAGAAATCGGTAGTTTGACAGATATTTGTTTTTTCTGTATGTCTGTCCTTTTTTTTTTTTTTTTTCCTTTTTTTTTGGCTGAAGCATGGATCTGTGAAAGCTATTACTTGATACACAGCAAAAAAAAAAAGAGAAATACAGTTTACTGGCTCCAAAGGACCATTTGGAATTATAAGAACAAAGTAATTTAATTCTCCAGCATTTTGATCCTTCCAGAGCTCTGCTGGAGATGCTGAACAGTTAAGCACTTTAATGGGCTGACTGACTTCTTGGTTTGATTTCGCAAGTAGTTGGATCCCTGTTATCACAGCATCCTGAGGTCTTAAAGACCTCACTCTGAATTGCCTTGAAGATGCCTGGAAGGTGTACACCATTACTCACCAGGCACTGCCACTCTCTTGTGGGGTCTGATAGAGCAGAGCAGGAAGGGACTGAGGCCCAGAACCGAGAAGGTGTTGGCACGTCTGATGTCTGCTGTCTTCCCTGGCAATGTGGACCCTCTGTGGCTCTGGGGGTCTGGACCCCAGTGGCTCACCCTCTGGCTGTGAGGCAGCTGATACCTGAACCCAGACCTCTCTGTTCCTGGGTCTGTACGGAGAACACCAACCACCCTGTGCATTCACTGTTGCTGGTGGGCCCCTCAGTGGAACTATTTGCTTTTGTTTTACAGTGGTCACCCAAGCTGTGAGCATCACCACTGGAAACTTGGAGTGACCAGTGAGGGTGGCACTGATAACAACAGGGCTGCTCAGCATGGCTCCATGTCCGAAGAGCCGCAGGTGGACAAAGGATGTGTCTTCACCTTGCATTCTCACTTGTGTCCAGTGCAAATGCCTGCCGAAGGCAACACAGAAAGGTTTGAAAGCCATGCTCTGGAGTAGGTGCAAGCCCTTCACAGCTGCTGCTAAGCTGCCTTAGGCTAACTAATGCTTTATCCTGTTTGCAGTGAAGGTCAGACAGGAGACCATGAGTTTTCAGTTACCTGTGTTTTGAGCTAGCGCAGACACTCCTCCCAGTTGCTATCACATCTTTGGATCACAGTGTAAATAAATGGATGGAGAATGGAAACAGAACTGTGAGGTTTGTCTCCAGAAATGCCCTTCTCCATTTAATCTAACAGCTGCTATGAAGTTGTGCAGTTGGCACAGATGACAAGATGAGCAGAAGCCGGACGGCAAAAGGCAGCATAGGTGCTGGGGTAAGCGTATGAGGAGTTAGAGTGATGAGCTTTGAAAGATGTTCTTTCAAGAAGCAAGGCATGCAGGAGATCAAACCCTGACTGCTTGTAGTATTAAAGGACCTGCAAAGGGGTAAATGTGAAAAGGAATGCGTCTCAGATCCACTGGTGTAAAGCACCCACAATTTCTTGCTGAGGCCAAATCAACCTTCTAGCGATAGACAAGGTTTAGGATGCTTTTAGCCTGAAGTTAAACCAGATGTAAATTGCTTGTTTTGGAGAGAAAGGTCCTTCTCAAGGCAAAATTCTCTATTTGCCCTAACAATAAACACTTCAGTAAATGGGCATTTGAATGTGATTTTTCCCCTTTTCTGGCAGGAAAATTGTCTTTCCCAACATGCTCCATTTGCTTCCTGCCTGTACTTGATGAACTTTGAAGCCTCCTCCATCCATCACTGATTACTGAAAGTCAGCACTTTACAAGCTCAAAAGAATAGATTTTTTATTCTACTTTATTTTTTCTGTCATTGATTTTCTTCCCCACAAGTCCCCCGTGTCACTTCTTCATCTTTGGCCATCCACCATGGGATTCAGACCAGAAGCAGTACCACTGCTCTCGAAACAGGCATTAAAAGATTTAAGTAATTTCATACACTTTTCACACAGCCATCAGCAGAATTGCACAGCATTCACTGCTGATCACGGAAGGTGCCTGGAGATTCATTTTCCTGCAACAGCTGTGTCAGAGCCTATTTCGGAGTAATTTATCGTTGATTTGTCAGTGGTCAGTCCTCATAGAAAACAGTCTTTTATCTCTGACACAACCAGCATGGCTTTAATGGGAAGGGACTCTTTAACCGAGACAGTTTAAAAACACTTGCCTTTTGACCTCTTTCTTTGAGATGTGATTGAATGTGTGGAGTGTTTTTGCAAGGAGTGCAGAATAAATAAGCAGAGAGTGAGCTGTCACAAGCTGTGGAGTGAAGGTCGTATTCTTCTTTTTTTCACTTGTGTTTTGCCAGATTAACTTCAATGAAATGGGTGACTGGTCTGAATTGAGCCCATTTCTGTGATGAGTTACATGTGTTGCACCAAAGGGCAGAGCGAAACTCCAGTAAAAGCTGCCTCATTTAGAAGGAAATCGGAGGGAAAAAAACTGTATCAGTACTAATAAGGTGACAAAAACAGCATGCAGAAGATGAAAAGCATGAAACATACCGTTATTTCCATGGCAGGAAAAGCTGCTCTGCCAGTGCGAAGCTGTTGCTTCCGCTGTCATTCCAAGTTGATTTTCAGCTTAAATAAACGGCCTCAGTCTACGAGTGGAGGGGTTTTATCTTGGCGTAAACTCCGTTTGCCTGCTTACAAATTACATGGAAGCTAAAACATTTCTTCCTCAGTAGATTTAGAGGTAAGTGTTGGGGGATTGTGCATGCAGGTGTGCATGTCCTGGCTTTTCCAAGGACGGCAGGTGCAGTTAGCACCTTGGAAGAGGCAGATTTCGAAGTCTGTGGCATACCCATACATCTCTCAAGCTTCCTTACACCTGTCTTTGTCCATAACTATACAAACAAGGACTCTGCAGCCCCCAAGAGGGCTCAAAAACTTTGGGATTTCCATCCAGGCGCACCCATGTTAATGCATCTGCCACTGGAGAGTGCCCGCAGCTCTGCAGGAGCTCGAGCCAAAGAAAATACAGCTGGGGGAAGATGCCACAGCAGGGGCATATGTACAGAGTCTCCAGGCTGAATTTGCTTTGGCAGGGGCTCCAAGGCTTGCCGTGAGCAGAGCAGCGTGACGGCTGCTTTGCTTCCCTCTGTGTCACAGACTTTCTTCAGCTTCCCTGCATAACTTTGAATTTGGACAGTACTTTCCAGCAGTACTAAAGCGAGCTATGGAAAAGCCGCTTTTTCACAGGTGTAACCACAGCTACCTGAGCTGCCTCGGGCTGTGCCAGGCCATAGTTGCAAACCAACTGCACAGCAACTGAGATAATCTTGCCTACACTACAGGTGGGATTGAATGCTTCAGGAGGCTTCGTGTGCAGGGACCCAGCCATGGCAGATACCTGACTTGCTGTGAACATGTCCATAGTGGAGAACTTTTGGTTTAGCAGCTCTGGAAGAACATGATTAAATCAGCACTGCAGTGTGCAGCACTTCGCAAAGAAATATCATCAAGAACAAGTAGGAAACTACAGTTAGGTATTCTATAGTGCAAAATATCTACTTCTGTACATAACAAGTATATTTTTCACTTTTAAAATTTTGTATTTTATATTTTGATACTGTCATCAGGGTCAAATTTTGCCCCTCAAGTATTTACCTTAGACTTTACATAAAACAAACCTGACCAAAGGTGGGAAAGAAGAGATTAGGTCGTGTTGTAGACGGCATGCTGAGGTTCAGAGATTAGGACCCACGTGCTTAGAGGTATTTAGCCTGTGGAAGGTGTATGCCTATGTAATTTACCCAAGGTCATGCAAGCAGTTGGAGGCAGAGGAAGTAATAGAAAGCATTTTCTCCACTGTTTTGCTTGCTTTTATGCATGGGAATTACATGTGTGCATGTGTGTGAGCATGCTGAAAAGTATGGTTTTGGACAGTTGCTTCATCCATTCTCTTCTGATGTCTTCATCCACATATGTGGCCTGATGCCTTACTCACTGGAACATCTTTCTGAGCACTTGCAAAACACTGGCTGAAGCTTAGTTCTTTTCTGAGCAGCATTCCATATCCCAAAACAAAGGCTTGTTGATTAACCATATGTAATTACAAACAAACAACTAAAACACCTTTTAGTTGTAAATTTTCAGTTAGCACAGATCTTTCACTACGGGTCCTCTTTCTCAAGCCTTTATGTCTAGTCTCTGCACTTGTCAGTGTGCAATTTCCAAAGACAACCCCTGTCCTTGCTGGGGATCCACCATGATACAAAATGTGTTGGAGAGGTGTTGGAGTCTGGCCATTTACGAGCTGTTTTGGTGGCATGGTGGCATGCACAGGCAACAAACTTTGATGTTGCACTGAATGCCAGCAATTTGCATGCTAAAATAAGGCTCCCACAACTTTTCTAATCAAAGGACCACCTAATTTGTTTGGAGAAAAATGGGAATACTTCCTAGGACCATCACCTTCTGCGCTGCCACCATGATGTGCATTTGCAAACAAAAGAACAGGTGCTCATATTTTAGTTTGATTTGTATTATCAGATCTAGTTTCCCACCTATTCTGTTTCTGGTACACCCGTGTGGGAATGATGTGGGTGTTTGTATGTGTCTGTGGTTATAAAGTGATTTATCTCTCAGTGGGCTTCCAAAGTCTTCCTCACCACCCAGAGCTTCTAGAGCGTGGCACTGCTATGGAATGATCATCACAGCAGCAATTGTTACTTTAGGTGGAAAACTTTGTAAACTTCAGAAGCACAGAGACTTCATTCTCACCGTTACAAAGACTGGGTAGAAGGGATCTGTTTATCTGTGCTCTTAGAGCGATGGCTCAAGCCTTGTCAAAGGAGCCCGGACTGACAAGAAGCACATACGCACATCAGAGGCCGATGGTGTTTGATAGCTGGGATGCCGTGGAAGATTTCACATTCTTCAGCTCTAATCTCTTATAACAAAATGGAATTCAAACCTGACCCTCGAGAAAATAAGTCAGCCCTGGTTAGTGTCATGCCATGCCCCATGTAGCCATCAGGATTTGCTTTTGGTGGATTAGAGCTATCATTTACCTATTTTCTGCTTGGTCAGCGGTGCTATTGTTTTAGCTGATATTTTCAAAAGCTGTTTATTTTTGCTGCTAATCTAAGATGAGCCCTGTCATTATCTGTGACATGGAGGAAGCAGTCTGGGGCAATTCCTTTCTGTGGCTGTGATGCTCTCTAGAGGCAATGCCTGATGGTTACTGTTGCATGTTTTCCTAGGTGCCGCCTTCTGTGGCAATTTTAAAAACAGCTGCATCCCATTTCAACTACCTCAGTCCTTCATGAACATGTTTTACTAAAAATGCCTCTGACAGAAAGCAGAGACTTTTTGTCTCCTAGATTAATTAAGTGCCATAATGGTGTTTGTGATTAGAATTGTCTTCTCTCTGCCTCAATATTTTTATTTAATACATGTTTTGTGACATGTTTCACATAGTGGGTTCTAAAGGTAAGATAACAGCTTGCACCTACTAGGCAAAATAAAATATTTTACATTGCACAGTTTATAATCTTTCCAAAATAAAACATAGGATGGGTGGAAAAAAGGGATAAGAAGCGCAACCTCCTCGTCCTCTGCTCTCTGCCACCCAGACATAACTGGGTGCTGCTGTGACCATACCACTGACCCCTCAGCATCCCCTCCTGCCTTTTTCCTGCTCTGACAGATGCTCTGTTGGCTGCTCTACCATCCTCTTTCAGGATATGGCACCTGTTTAGACCTGGGCAGACCTGGGCACCTGCTGCAAGGTTCTGACATTTCTTCAGTTCCTTTCCCATCCCTTGTTTTCCTATGCAACTTCTTCTTTCTTTTTTTCTGTCCTTTCTCTCACTTCATTACTGTCCCAGACTTGCTCCTTGTGGACCTGTGGAGCATTTCTGACAGATTTTGCTTTCAGTCTTTGCCTTTGTGCCTGCCTATTCTGCTGCTTCACACAACCTTTTACAGACCAGACAGCTCCGTTAATCACAGACAGGTTAAGAAGAAATTCCACCTCCGTTTAGGGAGCTAGATGTAATTATTCAGGACATATTTTTTCTCTCTATTCTGTGGTTCTGGCTTTTTTCTGAGCTGGGACACTGCTCTAGATGCCTCCTGGAGGTGAAGTGGCACGGGAAATCTCCACACTGCCCAAGCCTGGGTGAGTGTTTAGCAGCTGAGTATGAGTCGTGCAATATTACTTGGCAGTAAAAGTCTGGATCTAGACAGGCTCAGTCTGGGCATTCACCTTGAAGGGAACCTGGTTCACAAATGAGTAACGTGAGGCCTTTCTATAAAGTATATATAAATCTATAAACTATCCCAGGCCTAAGATGTTCTCTAAACCCTCTGTTTTATGTTTGTTTACACCTTCAGTCCTGCTCTGATCTTCCCAAACATGTCAGTGCTGGCAGCTGGAGATCTGGTGGAGCTGCCACCAAGGCACTTGGTGCAAACACAATGCTGTAGTGGGATTAAGACTATTTACAATAACTGGTTACTTGCTTTTTAATTGAAGCAGATGGAAAATGCACTGATGAAAATGTGGCTTGTAAACAGATTAAGAAAAATCACAGTGCCTATCTCTGAAGACTCACTCCAAGTGAAACATCTAAAAAAAACAAACAGAAAACCCAGCACCCCACCCCCCACCAAACATGATGGTCATATTACTTTTAAAGTTGGGGATAGGATGTAGGGAAAAAAAATGATCTTTGATGTTCAGGATCACCATTAAACTTTCAGACCTCTCTGTGCATTTGTACTGAGCCTAATACGATAGCTTTGATGCAGGTCTGTGAATAGTAGAATAATGTAATAATCGCTCAAGGTCTTGTGAGCTCTTCAGGGATGCAAATGACCTCAGTGTATTTCCAAAGGGTCAGGGTGCCCTCTACACCCTCCTTCTCCTGTTCCGTAGCATGCAGAGATTGTGCTTTCCCACTATGGAAACAGACTTCTGAAAGAGCCTTTTCAGAGGCAGTGATCAAAGTTTTCTTCTGAGCTATTCCGGTTACCAGCAAAATCCAGAAAATAAACTTGAATTTGAGTTATTAATTTAACAACATCATTATGAATGAACTGCAGGAAACAATGCATCTTCCTACATAAACAGGATAAATAAAACATCTGATAAGCTACATTTACTACATCGAATTCCTCATCCTTTTCTTTGAGAGCGTTCCAAAATTTAGTGTGCAGCTTAATCAACTTAATACATGCTTGAGTTGGGCAAGTCAAAACTAACGTGACCCTGCACAAGGAAAAATATCCCTCGCACAAGAAATCGTATTCTGATTACTTACTCTACATGAAAGGAGTCCTAGATCATTCCTTCCTTGAGGCAATGGGAACATTTCAGTGCTTCCTTAGCCACTGCCACCCTTCCACATCTTGCAGGGAGCAAGCCTTGTTCTCAGGATTGTCCTGGCTGCATCGTCATTAAAGCTGAGATGAAGCTGATGAAGCAAAATGATGAAACCTTAAACTTGAATGTATTCAGCTGTAATAGAGTTAGCAACTGCAAAGTATGGTAATGTTTAACCCCTCTTTGCTCTCAACTTTTGATCACAGAAATTCTTTGTATATGAAACTTTGGGCCCTGCTTTGACAAAGAGTACAGGGTTAGCTTCACCTGCAGGTTACCTTGTTTAAATCAACAAGGTTGTTTGCATGAATTAAATAAATATATAAGTAAGTTGATACAATTTTTTTAAATTATAAAGATAGTACAGTGTGTTGATACAGTGCTGTGTGGGTAGCAGGCATTAAAGAAAAGGCAGAGAGCAGAGCTAAGCAATTCAGGTAGTGAATCAGATCTGCATTGAATGGCAAAAGTTCTGGAAAAAAACCTGTTTGAAAGCACACTTATGCCAGGCCTGTATAGGGATCCTTTTAAAATCAGAATCCTTCCAACATCATGACACTTGGGTCTGGGCTGGAAATCACCCAAAGGTTTCCGGCTCTGTGCTTGGGTATGATTCAATTTTGAAAAACTGAACTTTTTGGACGGACTGTGACCACTTCTGGAATGTGGTAAAATAAATCATTATCTATAGACAGACAAGACAGGGGTTACAGCAGTGCAAACCTCTCTCCACTTCAGACCTTGTCACTGGGTACTTTCTACTTGGAGCTGGAGGGTAAAGAAAATGATGTGGAGACAGGTGTTTCCTGAGTACTTGGGTCTAAGCACCCAAGTCCCGCTTTTGTTCCTGTTATTGCTGCATCAGGAGGATCTGTCTGAGTGGGATGAAGGCTTAGCTCTGCAAGAAACACCCACAGTTTTCTCTGGCTTCAGGACAGCAAGTCCTGTCTTTGCTTACTCATTATTTGTATAAAGGAAAAGAAGTAATTGTGAATAAACATCTAAAACATTCTTTCAATAGGAAAAGCAAAAACAAAGTGGGCGCGCGCGTGTGTGTGTGTGTGGAAATCTGACATGCGGAACTCCCTGGCTCAACTGAGCACAGAAGTAGAGAAAATATGCAGTAGCACCTAGAGCAGAGAAATACCTTGAAGCTGGCAGTTCACAGCACACACAGCAGACCACGGTGACAGAGATACTGTGCAAGTCAAGGAAAACTTCTGACAAGTCCCAGAGTTTCTCATGTAAGGGTCCATCCATCATTAGCCGCCTTCTGGGTACCGGACAACATACCAAAGGGATTAAACAGCTTAATTGTAGCCGATTCTTACATGGAGATCTGCATTATTTATTTATTTAATGATTTTGCTATTGGGGTCTTCCAGTTACAGACAGGGGAAACTGAGGCACAGAATAGTGAAGTGATTTGTTCAAATGTTGCCTGTGGCAGGGCAAAAATTAGAAGGGGGTTTGCCTGAGTCTTCTTACAGCCCTTTATTACTTCTGTGCTGGTTTAATAGAGCAGTTACAGTTTGTTACTTACATATCCCTGACTTTTCTGGGTATAGTAATATAGGAGTACAATCCGTTGCTCATGTTTCCCTAATTTTTCTGGCTGTAAAAGGAGTTATACTACAGGTGAAAGTGCTAGTAAGGCTGATTTGCACACCTTCCTTTTCCCGGAGCCTTTCATATTTGTAGGAAGTTATGTGGTGATCAAAGCCAGTGCTTTGGCCAAACATTTTGCAAAGGCATCATCGTTTTGCAGGTTTGTTGCCCTGGTCCCGAGCAGTTCAACAACGAAAACGGATATGGTACAATGGGCAAGACCTGACCCACTACTTTATCAAAGTCTGTCGTTGTTAATCTCCTCTTTATGAATGGTGGGGAAGTGGCAGCCGTACACAAGGATAAACAGCCATCGCAGCAGAGATGCTTTGAACTGCTCTGCTCCTTTGGGAAAGAGATTTGAGATAAAGCCGATCTGGAAAGCATCAGTGATGGTGCACCGAGAGCCGCCGATCCCTGGGTTCGGACCTTTCCGTCACTTTCTGGCCCGCTCGCCCTGCGGCAGGCACCCCTCCTCTCCCCGGGCCGGGGGACCGGCAGGGGGCCGGGGGGCTTCGATGTCCCCTCACTCCCACCGCACATCTGCTGCGGCCCCGCCACATCTGGCCGCCGCCCCGCCTTGCCCCGCCCCGCCACGGGGCCGCATCTGCCGGCACATCTGGGCGGCCGCGGCCCCTCCCCGCGGGCACATCTGGCGGCCGCGGGGGGCGGCCCTCCGCCGGGGCGGGAGGAGCGGCGGGTCGGCGCAGCCCCGCTGCCGGCCGGGGCGGGCAGAGCCGGCGCGGCGCGCAGGGGAGAGGCGGCCCGATGGGGCGGCCGGCCGGCAGCCTGGCCCCGCTCCGGCTGCTGCTGCTGCTGGCGCTGGGGCACGCCTGGACCTACCGGGAGGAGCCACAGGACGGCGACAGGTGGGTGCCCCCCCCGCCGCGGACCCCCGCGCTCCTGTTCCTGTGCATTCCCCCCACACAGCCCCATCCACCGCCGCTGCCTTCTTTTTTCTCCCTTTTTCTAATAACCCGCCCTCCCCCGCCCTCCCCCCCCGCCTTGCAGGGAGGTGTGCTCCGAGAACAAAATCGCCACCACCCGGTATCCCTGCCTGAAGCCCACGGGGGAGCTCACCACCTGCTTCAGGTGAGCGCCGCGGCCGCGGGGGCGAGGGGCGGGGGGTTGGCGGCAGCTTGGGGGGGGGCACCAGCCGTCCCGGGAGGGGGTGCGGGGACACATGCGTGTTGGTGGCCGGCGTGGGGACAGCAGCTGTGGCATCTGTTCGCCTCCCCCTTGCCCTGCGCTAAGCCACCCCGGCACGTCTGCCACCCCGCGCACTGGGGAGCGGGTAACTTGGTCACATCCCTCCGGCGTTCGGCATCTCCCTTGGCAAGTCCTGCGGTTGCCCCGGTGAAAGGTTTTAGTAACTCGCTGCAAATGTCACCTCAAAGGCATCGCTGGAGAAGGCGCATGTGGCTTTGCTTGTCGTATCCTGGCCATCGGTCACTGGTAGAGTGAGAGGGGCTTCTGCTGACCTGGGTGTCTGGGGGTGCGTTGGAGCTATAGCTGCATCAGTTGTGGGGTGATGCGTGAGATCAGCTGGACTCATGTCGCCCGAAAGACATTTACATTTAGGTAGATGAATCATACCCTCAGAATGAGTAACTTCTTCAGCAAGCAGCTCTGGGGAAGACTTCGGCAGAGTCCAATCAAATTAAGTAAAATGAATCAGACCCTGAGTTTTCATTTTTCAGCTGTGTATTTGAGAAACATCTGTTTTTCAGAAGATTTTTTAAAGCTGTTTCAATGATGACAAATGTCTAGAACAGTCAATGGTACGTGTGCTTTTAGAGAAATACATACAAAGTATGAGCACACACATATCGTTTTACTGATGTCCCCAGATTAGTCCCATCCCCACAGATGAGACGTCTCATCTGTGAAAACTGCTTCTTCTGAGAGGTTACTTTGTGGAAGTGACTGTGCTCTGCCTGCCTGCGTATGCCTGTGTATGGCAGGGAGCCACTGATGTATACCAAAAATACAATAAAGCACATTAATGCTTGTGAAAAATTTTTACAGAGATTGTTCATTTCTTCCCTGAGTGGTTTTTTTGGGGCATAATTACCAGAGAGCTGCAGGCACATGGTGCAGCATTGTCCCTTGCTCACATGCTTGGGGCTGATGCGTGCCCTCTAGCAGCCACAGCCACCTGGGAAGCTGTCATGCCACCGCCCAGTTCTCAGCAGCATTATCCTTACAGCCCCTGGGAAGAGCTCTGGGGGGATTGGAGACCACCCTTCCCTGCTTCCCTTACATTCTCTCTCCTCTCCCTGTGAAGGTGAGGCACAGCCTGCTTATAAGTAGCTCTGCAGCACACAGCAGCACACAGTGATTTTTGGAGACAGTCTATAGGTTTTGCAGGGAAGGAGAGTACTTGGTTGAACCTGCAGCATTTCTCTGGTTTGGGAGCAGAGCACTAGGGTGAACAAGGTTGTGCTGAGTTACTGGAGGAAAGAGCCAGAGCGTGAGCTGCATAAAGCAGCAGACACATGACCATCCTGCTAGTTACTGCATGTTCCAAAATCGGTCTGAGCAAAGTGGGTCTGCTTTGTATGTAATGGATGAGGACTTCATAGGCTCCACAGGCTGCTGTGGGCCACTGTGCAAAGAAAGCAGGACTCTGTCCAGTTTCCAAGCCCCACTTGTACTTTCTTTCATCCTTGCTGAGGTATTTCTGACCTTTGGGCTCTGGTTGTGCTGTGCCCTCCCTCCCTCCACAGCTCTCCCCCTGCACAATCCCAAGCAGAATTCACCATCCCAAACTAGCACAGACTGTGAAACAATGCAAATTGCTGCATTGCACTCTGAGCTGTTTTGGTTCATGTTTTCAAATCTTTTTTGTATCTATGACTGCTAAGGCTGCCTTGCTTTAACAAAAAAAAAGGAAAACTTGGTTTCCATGTAGTCATGTATTTTCAAGGTCTAACCTTTAAGGTTGGGTGAGGAGGGCTCCATCCTCAACCCTGCAAGCTCTCTTTGGTGATGTCTGTATGCACAAGAGCAGGGCAGCATCTCTGAAATGGAAGCGTGTGGCTCAGCAGAGCAGCTCTGCATGGAGGACATACCTGTGCTGGTGTGCCACTGGTCCTTCCCCTCAGAGGTATGCCATGCTCTGATGTGGACCAGCATCATCGTCCACCCATGATGGTGAACCTTAGAGAAAGGGCAACGTCGCCATTGCTCCTGCTAGCAAGGTGTGCTTCCAGCAGGCACATGGGATTAACCTTGGCAGGACACATTTTAATATAAGATTCTTTAATAACAGATGACAGAAAGTGCAATCCTGTGGTGTCTCAAGCTGGGTTTCATTTCACAGGACATTCAGGTACTTTAGGATTCAGTTTTCACACCTGGAAAGACAGCGAACATTTTAAAAACTTCAGCTGGACAGAAACTCAGCTGTGGCTTCAGGGAACTTACTCCAGGTTTCTGAGAAATTTGATTTTGGTATTCTAATATTCATTCTTACAAAGTTTCAATTTTTATCTTCCTAGACAGCTTTTTCACATTATTTCATAATTATGAATAATATAGTAATTTATATACATTGTTGAGGTAGTTTAAAAGGGTAGTTAATATCAGCTGTTATTCACTATTAGCATACACACCTAATTTCTTTTCTAGGTCAAAGTACATTTTGTATAGAAATTAAACAAACCTACAGAAAATTTGCCTCATGTTGTAACACGTCAGATGTAAGGCAACATGCACCCTTCAAATTATCTGCTGTGCAATTAGTTAAATAAAAAAAGAAGTACATTTAAAATCAGATGTCAAAATTTCAAAGCAAAAGAATTTTTTCCAAAGCATATGACCAAAAGCAATTTTATCCTTTTATTCCTCCTGCTAGAATTTTTCATGAAAATCAGCATGTTTGCAGAGAAGTTCAATAAAAATAGCATCTTCTAATCACAAAAAATATTTCTTAAAAAAAAAAATTAACCAGATTTATTCATGAATAAAGATGAGCCAAATGGAGGGCCAAGCCAAAAGTGGGGCCAAGCGCTGAAAATATATTGACATTTTTCCCTGTGGTCATAGCAACCTTGTACATAATTAGATGTATTTTTCCTTTTTGAATGTGTGCAGTCTGGCCCTTGGCTTAGTTTGATTTGTACTTTTTTAGACATTCTCTATATTTATTTTCATAAGTGTACAGAGGAACAGATGCAGAAAGCAGTGGGAGCTTGTGCAATATCTTTTCAGTGCAAATCTCTTTTAAACTCTTGTATGTAACTGCACAAAGTACCCAGTAGTAATGGCCCCATCATGTAGGTACAGAGAACAAGTTCTTCAGCTTTGTTGATAATGTAATAGTCCAATAAGACTGAATTCATACTGTATGCAAGGTTCATCAAATTAGATGAAATTTGGGCAGCATGAGAATTTGAGGCCCCATTCACTTGTTACTGTCTTCTCCAGCAATTTGAACGTGATGTTAACCTGTTTCACTCTCAGATCGGCTTTTGAACAATCTGCTGCCATGTTAAATTACGTGAACGTTGCTGCGGTTTTCTTCAGTGCATTTGTCTGTTATCG
This sequence comes from Falco naumanni, assembly GCF_017639655.2. Taxonomy (NCBI): domain Eukaryota; kingdom Metazoa; phylum Chordata; class Aves; order Falconiformes; family Falconidae; genus Falco; species Falco naumanni. Next base: position 74,516,183 of record NC_054080.1, read on the forward strand.
CCTGCATGTGACAATTCATCTTAGCAGCAGCCCTTTTCATTAAGGTCCTTCATTCACTGTCATTTTAAACAGTTCCTGTGGTCCAGAAGGAAGAGCAGCATCTGGAATAGGCATCCCTGTGCCTTACCCTGATTATGTAGCTGTGTTCCAGTAAGGGGATGGTAGGGGTAACATCACTTCCAAGTTCAGGAGGCTAGCATCTAATCTGCTACAATTTATTAACTGGGGTTGCTCCTTTTTTTTAAAAAAAGCAAAACTTGATCACCTAATTATTGTATATTAGGAGAGCTAAATATTAGTTAGAATTCAGTGAGTGTAGTGAAAATCATTCGGAAAGACAATATACAGACTTAACAAAAACATCTGCTAGTAGGAAGCTGCTTGCCCATCACCAGTTGTAGGAAGATTCAAGCATGAAACAGATGGGAAAATGTGAATATTTGTATCCCAACTGTGCAAATCTCTTTCTCTACTAGACACTTAAATACTGTTGTAAATTGACTTGAAAGGAATAGTTTTGCTCCTTTTCAGAATTTTTTGATAAAAATAAAGGGCTAAATTAAGGAAACCAGCATGTGTTGGCAGATGAAAATTTAAACCTCAATCTGCGTAGCCTGGGAAGAGTGTTTTTTTTCTTTTATTCAGCTGAAATTATTAGTCAGCTCCCTCTTAACTTGCAAATAAAATTGACTGAACTAGTTGGTGAAACTGATTTCTTTGATCAAATAGGCTATTGACCTGGTGAGAGTAATTATCCACCCTTCTTTGACATCATGGTGTCATGATGTCTCTCTATTTCCTGCATTTTTTGCTGAAAATGAAGTGTGCAAGTTCGTCAAGGAAACATATGATACCCTAAATCTGTGTGTGTAGCGATGGAAGCTGCGACTGCCCCTTCCTTCTGTGGGACCAGGGAGGTAGTAGGATGTTTAGAATAAGAGTGCTTGGAAGAACAGTCCTAGCTAATGATGGTGAAACCTTTGTAAAGATGAGGCAAATCTTTATATATCTGCAAATAAGCCCCATTTTGTGGAGCTTAAATCTCAGTTTAGCACTTAATCAGTAACTTTTTCTGTAGTATTTCGCAAGTGAAGGTTTTTTAAATAGGATGAATGGTTTCAATGTAGGTTGTCAGCTTCCTCATCTGATAATTAGCAGCTACAAGTATTTTACAGAAGCCCTCCCTTCATTTCAGGTTTTAAATTTTGCTGGGAAAGACTGTGCTACGCTTCATAACAAAAAGACAATTCAGATGTGTTGCAGAAGAGAATGTGTGTATACTTAACACCCTACATAATTCTGATGGTAACCAGAGATTGCATGCCTTAAAAAGCATTTCTTCTTACTGTCTTGAATGTTGATATTGCTGGTGGAGCCTACTATTTTTATAGACTGTATCATTTTGCACGTTTTTAAAACATAAAAGTAATCACAAGTAAGTTGGATTGTACCTGTTTCATAAAGAGCAGCACTTTCACTAATATGCCCTTGGGGACCACATGCAATTCCTGGTTCCCAGATACTCAAGGAGCATGTTACGGAGCTTTCCAACAGGAAAATAATTGCTGTGCACAATTTTGAAGCTTTCAGCTGGAGTAAGCAAGGATGACATTTTGACATCTTGGAACTGTTCTTTTTAGATATTTTTTTATTGTTGCTGTTATGTTTTCTCTCTGAAGTTTTGCTGACCATTTCAATTTTAATAGAATTGAAAGAGTCCCAACTGATGTATTGATATAACAGTAAAACCAAAAAAATATCTGATTAGAGCAAAGTACTGCTTAATCTCCAGTTATCTTGCAGGTAAATGCAATCCATGGTGGAATATTGTTGAAAATTCAAGAAAGTGTATGATTTTGAATTTTGCTTTGGTTCTAGAAGACTAAACATACACAACGTCTGTGTTGATCTGCAAGAGTTTCTTTACACTTCAGTAAACGAACAATTCTTCTTTGCACATAGTTCAGTGGTGAAGTGCCACGAGCTGCTAACTGTACATCACTCAGGGTACCATCAGCACCTGAAATATGCCCATGTATACTGTGAGCGCTACTGAAAAGAGCTGCAGCAGTGTCACTTGGTGATTGGATTGAAAATAAGGTGTGTCAGAAATTCTTTGTTTACTTATTCTACAAAGAAGCCTGAGAATATGCATATGCTATTGGGGCTTTTGAACTCCGTATCAAACCATCATCATGAAAACAATGTGTTGAGCAGCTCTGCAATGTGAAGGAGTGCTGCTCTGCAAGTCTCACCAGTACTAATTCTATTAATTCATTCACTACTGTGGTGTTTGTGAAGAGATGCAACAACATTCCCCTAGTTAAAAAGCTTTTGTTGTCTGTTTTATACATAAATTTTAAAAAAATCTCCCTGGAAATTGTCACCACATGCAGACTTTTGTACATACAAATAAATAAGATTCTGCTTCAGTACATTACTTTTTTACAAAACAGTATATGCTACAATGATGGTAAGACATTTTCCCCAGCTTTCCTAGAATTTTTTGCTTTGAAAGCAGCACTTCTAAGCATCATGGTTCTGATTGCAGTCAGTCCTTTGATTCAATTTCCTTTGCTGTGATTGCCAAGGGAACAGATTGCTCGCAGTTACTGAGACACATTGTGAGTATCTGCCAGTTAAGAGTAACACAAGTGCCATGTGTCTTAGGTTTCTGTGCTGTATTTGGGTGGCCTTGACTTTCTGGGTCACTTTGCTGTCGCAGGTGCTGAGGCTCTTAGCTCTTACCGAATTTTGGTGAGGTTAGGGACACTCGAGATCTCAGGAAATGTGGATGCTGCTGGCTGGAGCAAAGCCTCCGGCAGCAAAACATGGTGCTGCTGTGGGTTTACCGTGCAGTGTCTCCTCTGTACAGCCAGTTCACTCCAAAATGAACCAATATAATTAATGATCTCTCAGAACACTGCATGATTACTGCGGGTGGTGCACTGAGGTAGGATGTGCTACAATTAAAGGATGAGATCTGGTAAATGGTTGTTCATGTAGTCCAGAGTTCAGATCAAAGCAGTCTGGAGAATTATAAAAATCGCAAATGAAGAGCTTTATGATAAGTGCCCTCCTTGGTGGTTTGATCAATAATGAAATCCAGGTGCATTGTATTACGGTTTTCATCTACAGAATATAGGGTTAAATATGAACTGACTTTCCTGGGCACATCGTCTAGCTCAGAGACTCCAGACAAACAAAATAGTAGCCCCAGGGCCTCCCATGGCTGATATGAAATATGTAATAAAAATAGGCCACCAAAGGGAATATGACTTTTGCAATTATCCTAAGTATTGTATATGCTCCCTAAGGTCAGGCTGCTTTGTCCTTAAAAAAGTGATTGCAGTCTCTCTTGCTAACAGCAGGACATTATTAATACTTGTATTACCGCTCCCATTGTGATAGACACCCATCAAGCTGGGCTGTTCTGTACTGACTGCAGTCCAGATAGGCAAGACAGAAAAAGCTGGAATGGAAGGACAAACATATGGAGCAGCAAGGAAGAGAAAGAAAAAAAAAATCCAACCCCAGGGGCATGGAGCAGGCAGGAAAAAAAAAAAAAGAATTAATATAGACATAAAAAGAGAAAAATCACATCTTGATGGTGGTTTGTGTGACAGATATGTGTATGGTGGAAGGGAGGTAATCACTCCCCAAAGAAGTATAATTTAAATGCTTCCAGGCTTCTATTTAAGTACAACCCAGGGGAAAAAAAACACCAACCAAACATCAGCCAAAACCAAATGAAAACATACACACATGAACCTGGGGGATGATGCCTGTTCTCCCAACTAGACTTGGAGCTAAGCAACAGGAGCTGATGCACCTTCTCTTGACAGCCTGTCCCCTTCTTTCCTTCCTCAGTTTGGAAAGTTTCTGTCCTGATCTGTAAAGTATGGGTCTGTGTGGGAGCAGGAGGAACACCTCACAGGCAGACATTTAAATTGTTCAGTCTTTGATCGGTTCAGAATGCTTTTGTTCATTGTTATTGCACAGAATTATTGTGAGGTAGTTGAACACAGAATATTTAAACTACACTTGGAAAAATAGTTCGAGCTTGCTAGACATCCCAGATAAGATGGGATTTCCCATATTCTGCTGTGAAAGCCATTGCCTAGTACAAAGAGCACGAGGGCAACAGGTTTTCTGAGCCTTCTGCTATGCTTGCCTGGTTTTCTGTCCTTGCATGCCTGGGGGAGCACTGTGCGAGATACCTGGTGTGGCCTGTACCGCAGATCTGCAGATGTGCAGAGACACCGTACCTGGGATATACCAGATTTCAGGTTGCACTCGCTCTTGTGCAATGCGGGCCATTTGGGGCCCGTGCGATTTTGGGTTTCATTGAGATTGTGCTGAATTCTCACAACTTGAAGTTTAATCTTTTATTTGTGTCTCCACGGCAGTGCCCTGAGTCCTGAGATGACTTTTCTTTCAATGTGTGAGTTGCTGCTGAGGTTCAATACCAATGTCACTTCAGCTGGAGCTGCTGGCGATGGCAGAGGGCTTGCTCTGGGCTGTATCAGTGACAAGGAGAATGTCAGCCCTGGAGACCTTCATGTGTGTGGCTTACGTCTCCTATGGACCCATATGGGGCACTCCAGGATCCCTCTATTTAAAGTTTGTGCTTAACTAAGAGGCTGAGACTTGTGCCTACCATCCAAATATCCAGAGCTGACTTTGATCTACAGTAAAAAAACTTCTGACACATTCTACTCCAGATTTTTTTTCTCTCTGTGGCCCATTTTCTGTTTGCTCAGCTTCAGTTTTCAGACTAATGGTGGCTTCTTTGGTAAACTAACAGTAGCAAATGTCACTGTACTGCTCTACTTTGCCATTTCTTCCAATTATAATTGGAATGTTGTTCCAATTATAAGCAGAAACAATGGAGAGCAGAATCCATACAGTGCTGACTCATTTTATTCTTGGCCTCAGAAAAGAAAGCAATTTGGTTGCATCTCCTCGAGGGTAGCTCTGTTTAACGGTTGAAGAGAAAAACAATTTCAGTTGCAGACAGTAATCTCAGAGCTTAGTTGTGTTTGGAAAATGCTTCTTGCTTAAAAAGTGTTTTCCATCATGTTGTGTTGATTTCATTGTTGATCCTGGTTCAAAAAATGGAAGTGCAAGACTGTAAAGTATTTTGTATACATCCAGCTATTAAAAACATGTACTTCAAGGGTTTTTTTAAAACTTAAGTTCTAACCACATCCATTGTAATTGATGGTCTGTGCTGGAATTTACATAAGGTGAAATACACAGTGATTATATTCACTATATTAATATTAGCAGCCATTCAGTACGAAATGCACATCAAACAATTTTTCTCCCTCCTTTTCAAATGGGCTAGGAGCTAAAACAGTGCGTACACAATATTTTAAGTGGGAAAGAGGCAAAATCAAAGCTATAATCTGAATTTTAAAATTGATTGCTCTTGGAGAATGAATAGGCTTATTATAAGTCAAAGGCAAATTATACTAGGGAGGGTTTGAAGAAATGTAGGACAATAATCATATGGGCTAGCAAGTGTATGACGATAGTCTTGCTATGGAGAAATCAGTGGTGCATAGCTTCTGATGTAAAACAGCAGTGCTCATGATGGCTTCACAGGCTGATTACCCTCCCTTGGGGGGGAAGGGTGACCACCTAATTCTCCATAGCAAGTCATGTAAGTCCAAGAAGTTAGATGGTACAGTCGGCAAAATGGATGAAGAACATGTAATATTATCACAGTATTTTTTACAAGTAATGGGTGAATGCTGAAAATTCAGAGATTTGTGAAAACACACCAAAAAAAGTATGCTCAGAATTCCTTTTATGAGATAGAGGAAATAACTTTATTGGATGCGTTATTTCGTTGTAAATAACTTCCTGCCCAGAGCTCCAGTGCCTCAGTGGAATGTTAATATCTCTGTGATCACATTCAACACATTTAATATATGTTGTGAATCTGACATCTTGCCTATTCAACAAGATGTTATTATCATACTCAATTTTCATGATAGAGTTTATTATCGTAGCTGCACCAAAAAAGCTATTTCGTTTCCTAAATACTGCTCTCTGGAATTCTGACAAAACCCCTTAGTTCAGAGATTATTGCCTTTGAGAGTTCAAATGAGTTATAACTCAGATGAAAATAGCCAAAGGGAAAATTATTTAATCTTTATAATAGCATCTGTGGGGAGAGGAAAAAAAAAAAGTGAAAATGGGGTTGAGGGTCTTTGGTAGATCTTAGTGGTTGAGAAGTGGGGAGTGAGAGACTTGAGGGACCAGGGGTCACCGGGGCTACTGTTTGGTAAACGCTTGATCCTCCTGGGGATGCATGCTTTTAACTGCAGCTTCCAAATGCTGGAGCGAGCAGCAGTGGCAGACAGACATCCTGGCAGTCTAGGCTGACCTCTGCCCGCTTGCTTGGAAATCTGTAGCATGATGAACCCAGACGTGGTTGGGCTGTTGGTCTGCACGATGGCCCAGACAGGCTACGGGCAGGCATTGCCTCAGACTGTGACTCTCGTGGTGCCTCAGGTGCTGGCTTCTCAATATATTACATAGTATGCCATGTATATGGAAAATAGTATATTTGATTAGGCAGATGTAGAAGAGTTGGTTTGATGTATATTTGGATTTTTCAAGCTCCTTAGGTTGTTTAGTTTTGTTTTATTTTTCCTGAGGAAAGTGTATGTCTGCTCCACTGGACTACCTAATGCCTGGAGGCTACAAATGCATGTCCAGAGAGCAGTTGGTGAAAATGCTTTAAATTTCAAAACTGAGAGATGAGGAGCCTATAGCAAACGGGTCATTTATTTCTTTTTTTTGGAAATTTCATGGAAAAACTCTCATGTCAAGCTTTTGAAATGTTAAAATGAAGAAGCACCAAATGGAATGTGATTAAAAATGGAGAACGTGGGGTACATTTTTATTCTACCTTGTCCTGCTTGCCTCGTAGCTTGTCTAATAGCAAAACAGAAGGTACTAAAACTGTTACTTCTGAGCATCTTTCCCTGCTGCTCCCACCCTTCAGTTCCCCGCATTTCTTTCTTCCAGACAAAACCCAGTAAATTAGGGATGAGGGTGGGAAGCAGGGGACAACCTGACACTTCCCAGTTCTCAGACATTTTGGAGTCTGCTTTGGGAGTCCAGGCTCAGTCAGCTCTCTCTGTATACGGTCAACGGGGAGAAAGGGAAAGAGCTAACCTCCAGGCCAAGTTGACCTGTGTTATTTCCCCTTAGTTTTAAAACTTTTTAAAGAGAAATGAAAATTTTGCTGTGGCACACCCTCAGTGAAGAACTTCACCCACAGAAGTTTTATGAAGAGAAACCTGTATTCCTGGCATCTCCTCTCTGGATTCAAGTTAGATTCAAAGTGCATTCAAACCTTCTCCTTGTATCTGATCTTAAATTAGGTCCTTTTCCTGCAGAAATTTCTCTGTGTGGCACAGGAGCTCAAGAAGACTACGAGGCATACATGACTGTGTTGGCAGGACTGGTGCCTACTTGATTATTCTTAGAAGCTCACCCACATTAGAGGATGGCTTTTTTGGTCCCCTGCATAAGCACTAAAGATGCTGTATGAAAATATTTGCAGAGGGTTGCATTTCCATAGCCCTGCTGACTTCCCTGGACCTTTACCAAGTGCATCAGTTTGGGAATTATTCTTTATAATTCTTCTTAGCCTTCCATGTAAGAAAGAACGCAAAACGTTTTTTGGAGCAGATTGAATGTGTCTTACCAATGAAGCCAGTTCTCTGCTTGACTTTCCAAGCTGAGTTTATTGGCCAGAGTATTGTTTGTGCTGTTTGTTGTCCTCACATTGACCCGTATTTGAGTTGCAGTTTTATTGAGCGTGCCTGGAAGGGTCCCTGACAGTGCCCCTCCAGATTTACATCAGTGGGAGCACTGTGATCCTGGGAGGCAATGTTGTTTAACCTTAGGATGGGCTTGCCAGGAGTTGAGTTGTAGTTCTAGATCCTGGGCTTAATTTCTGTGCTCCTCAAGGAGCTGTATCATGTTAAATTCTGCCTTCAGTTACCCACTAAGGTTTACTATGGTCGTTATTGGCTTCTTCTCTAGCTATAAAGTGGAGGGAAAAGCCTAATTTATGCCTTACAGGAAAAATAAATTGATAGCTTATGCTGAAGATGTAGTGCTCCTCTTATAGCCAAGAAGGTCGCTGTAAATCGAATCTTCAAATAACTTGCTGGGCTTTATTTACTTATGGTGGTTTGCTGTCATTCCAGTTCAACAAAATGCTACTGTACAAGATAAGAAAAAATGCGCCTTTTTAAAAATATATTTTTTCATATCCACCAAGAGATAAATTAGATTTTTGTGATGTTTTCTTATGTTGCAAAAATATCCAGAGTATTTCCACAGTGGGAGTAAGCTAATGGTACATCACTGGAACATCTCCAGTGAAAATAGCTGTGGCAGAATGAAAAGAGCAGCAGAAAACAAGTAGTCAGGAGCAACAATGGCTAATATGTACACATGTATTTATTTACACATCCTTGTTTGCAATATGGACTGCTGGGTATTTTTAAGTACCAGGAAAAAGAAACTTCAAACATTTTCATTGACCTTACAGGCATTGCATTTATAAGTTGTTCCAATGAAAAGAAAAATGTTCCAAGAAATTTTCCTTAAGGACTTGACAAAGATTTAATGTAGGACAAATATATCTTCAGGATGGAAATAGGAAACTTTCCTATGTTCATATTCTTAACTGCGCATTAGGGCCGAAGATCCTGGCTGTATTCTGTATTGTCCAATTTGTTGCTTTGCTCTGTAGGGCTTCTCTTTTGGAAGAAAGAACCAAACAAATATAGCAATCCTTTAATTAAATGCCATCATGACCTTTCTTCTTGGAAACACAATAGCCCAGAGGATGAAAAATTACAGAAGTGTTTATGACTGAAATCCAGTCTCAGTTGTGAGAAGATTAACTGTTTCAAAAGATTGAGTATCCTGCCTGCTACGATGGGATACACATAGAAAAAAAGCTGCAAAGCAGCATCAGAGAACTAGAAAAGTCTATGTAAAGTCTTGCTCTCAAGGCACATGATTGGTATTTGTGGGAAATGCTTGAGAACTTGAGTTTCAGAAGTGGTCCTAATCAAATGGTAACATCCCTGATTGCCCTGTTAGCTAAATGGGGCTGCTGTGGGAAAGACCTGGACCACGAATCCCTACATCATACCAAGCTACCTGGTGATAATGGCAGAGAGAAGCAGAAGCTTCCAGTGTCAAATGAGTGTTATGCAGCTGGACAGCGAAATCTAAATTAAAAGCTACTTTACTCTTTTGGGGTTTTTTGTTTGTTCGGTAGGTAGGAAAACTTTAGCTCTTAGGACCATTTATAAAGCATTAAAAAAAAGTCTGATTATGAGGAAGGCTTCTTTCGAGGAGCAGGTTCTTGATGAATACAAAAGTAGATGCTAGCTTCTGTTAGAAATAGTGCTTTATGTTTAAAATGGCTAAACTGCAGACTAAATATTTTCAAGTTTTTCTTTGTTACTGGAGGGAAAATTAAGTTGTTGAGAGTCTTTGAATATACTTTTCCATCTTTTACCTTGTAGCAGGAAGACGATCTCTCTTTGGAAGACTCCCTGAAAGCTTTCATGATATCTTTATGAAGTGTAACTGTTAGTTTCTTGGAGGGAATAACATTTTTTTTTTGACCCCTTCTTACTGAAGCCTGAGTTTTACAAGTAAATGCAAGATATTTTTTTCTTTATTTATTTGACAACATGTAAAAATAATAAGACACATACAGCATGGCGGCTTATTTGCCTGCTTTACTTGGACTAAATGCACTATCTTTAAAAGACTTTGAGAGACACAGGCACCTACTGTTTTTTGTTTGCATTGTTTACAGTAAGCCTTTATTACTTCTGTTTACCAAATCTTTTTTTTATAATTTCCTTTTTAGAAAGTAAATTTTCCACAATATACTTTTCTGTTAAATGCTCCAAGGTAGTTCATAGGATACAGTTGGATAGTCAGCCATTCCCTTCTTAAAGTCCATGTTTAGAAGGAGGATTAACCACAGAGCCCTTAATTTTTCCTTTTACAGCATATAGCTGAAAATCATAACAAAAGGAATTTATTTATAAACATAGCATCTTAGCTGTTGAAGTTAGGAAGGTTCTGGAAATGTCTTAGCTGTCTGTAATGGCAGAGCGTGAATTATCTTGGAATCAGTTTAGGTTGAGATATGACAGCATGTACACATAAAAATGCTACATAAATTACCGTCTCATCCCAGACAGCAAGAATACCTTGTGTTTGTTTTCTTGTGGACAAAAAAGTTAGCTAGAGGCAAAACCTGTTCTGCAGCATCAGTGCAAACTGGATGTAGCACCATTGTCTCTGATTGAGCTTCTCTAGATTTATGCTGCTTTAAGTGATGATGAAAATGAGATTTAGCGCCTGGAATTCAGCTTTTGTGAAACATCTCCCAGTTCCCTTCAGGATGAAGTAATTTGATTGTATTTTACAAAAATTCATCTAACTCAGAAGTTGTTGCACATGACCAATTAAGTTCTGGGGTTTTAGCACTTTCCTGTCTCACCATTGATTTTTTTAAAGTTATTTTTGATTCTGAGTAATATAGGATTATAAAAAAACACAAAACCAACAAACAAACAACAAAACCCAACTTGTTTATTGCATAATTTGTTTATATCCTCAGCAGTTCTTGGCTGCTTGTAAATAAATAAATAAAAGATGTACAGTTCTTTAAAATGTTGGAAATTTTCAGTGGACTGGTGTACCTTCACTAAAAACTATAAGCAGGCCTTTGTTTTTATAGGCCTGCCATGTCAAGATCAGCATAAATTTATTCTCAGCCCCGTGATGCCCTGAGGGACAGATGGTCAAACCATTTGGATGCTTCACTACATCGATTTTGATAGGAGTTAAATGCCTACATATCATCTGAGGACCTGTGCCCAAGTAGAGGGTATATGGAATAAAAGATTAATAAGGATCAATTAATTCCTGTGTGTGGTAGCACTTTGTAACTTAATGACATGAGATTACATTCTCATTTTAGAATATGAGCAAGTCTGTGTTCAGTATCTTTGACAAGGCAATTAGCCTGGTGCTCTGCATTCCCTCACCCTCAGATCACTCTCCCAGTTCTCTGAATTCTCCCATGTTTATCAGCATCTCTGAACTGCAGAGAGCAGAAAAGACGCTTAATTTTAAGGTTATGTATGCTGCTTCCAAATGCCAATGCAGAACATACTCTCTCTTTTCCCTTGTTAATTATCCAAGAATCTCAGCAATGGTTTTGATTACAGGGCTGCATTTTTTTCCTTCCTAGATGTGTGACTTTTAACTCATGCAGTTCTGTACAGATAGCTGCAAAGTTGCCTCAAAGTTTTATTTTGTATTTGATTGCAAATAGATTAACTTTCTTAAACAGTGCTGCAAGTAAGCAGAGAGATGGAAAACACTTCAGCTTTATCAGGAGTCTGGGGAGAATGTGTAAGTCTGCCAAAGCAGGAACCGGGAATGCCTGGCAGGGAGAAGCCCCACCAGCACGAGGGCATGGCAGGATTACACTGTCCTCCTCACAGCTCATCATACTGTGCTGTCTGGCATGGTACCATGGGGTGAGCCTGAGAGGAAATTAAAGACATTAATCTGATCACAAATGTAAAGATGCACATATTTTGAATGGAAAACTGGAATTGGAAATGCAGAGGTGCAGGATGAGCATCCTTGAAACCCTCAATCTGCCAAGGTGGTGAAGAGCAAAAAGCCCATTAACTTGAACAAATAAGCTGAAAATGGTGTCTTTTAAAACTGTGGGCTTCTTGCTAGGATTCAGAGAGAAAGTGAGGCAGGGTTTCTCCTGGGGCATCCAGAACCATGAGGAGTTGCTCTGAAAGGCCCTTCGTTCAGTCATCTGAGAAGAGCCAAGGGGTGTGCATCTTGGTGGAGAAAACTCTGCATTTTCTGTCCACTTTAGAGATGTCACTCCAGTCAGACTTGCTCCAGTGTTTTCCTAGAGGAATATGTGCATTTGCTGGAATGTTTGTGCTTTCCTAACGCCCTTGCTTGGTGGATCATCTCCTCTGGTACTTAGATGTTTGGGAATGAGAGAAAATAAATAGTGATCAAAACTTGGCAGGAATTGATCCCCAACAGGGATTACCTAAACTCTTTGCTGTTCCGTGTATTATTTAAAGAGGCAGCTTGTCGCAGATAAAATAAGTTTATCTGGCCCAGTGGGAGTATTGGGGCAATTGCCTGTATCAGGAGATGATGCTGGAAGTGAGAGGCTCATCAGCTGGCCAAGGCACAGAAGGAAAGGTCTGTTTATGGAACAACCAGGAACTGGAAATGACAAAGGTTAGTGTGGTGCCACGGCATATACAGTGAAGTATTTTCAGTAAGGGTGAGAAAATTTTAATACTACTGTGCAAACCCATGGCGAGACCTCAGCTCAAATAGCCGGTGCATTTCTGGTTGTTAACTTGCAAGGACAAGGAGTCACACCTGGGACAAGGCTTTCAGAAACAGGGACAGCCCATGTGCTGGGAAGAGGGAAGCCATTTAGAGATGGAAAGAAGCAACATCCCTCTTGGAAGGGTACAAGCCAGTCCTGGTTTAAAAGTTATATAGCTATTTGAGTGATGCAAAGTACCAAGCTTTAAGACGTTGGTCTTGTTAGGGTGTAGTGCCATATTAATGTGAAAATCAGCTTTTGGATTTGGAACTGGTTTGCACTGGGAATTCTGGACATGGTGGTGGGCCTTGCAGGCATTCTATATGCAAGCACCTAACCAGGAGAAGTTGTCTTCCCTCTGTTGCATAGCTCAGATGCTTTCACTAGCTCGCAAAACTGTGTGCAGAGTAATTTTCTTCCTTATGTTTGTCATGTAACCAGCTGTCTAGTTGGCTAAGCTGAGCCGGTTCATTCCTAGCTTGTGTGGGAGGTGCTAGTGCCACCCTCACATCTAACAAACCATCACCCCCCAGGCTGTGGTCGTGTTTACTCCAGCGTGGAGGTGTTTAGGGTCAGCACAGGTGGGCTGTTAGGGACACCAGCTCTACCCCTTACACTCGCAGTAGTGCCTGTGGTTTTACCACTGACGACTTCTGCAGGCTGCAAATCCTCTGTCTCACAAATCACGATCTGGTGCTGTAGCATCGGGTGCTCCTTCCTCTCCAGTGTTTTGGCTGGCCTTCTGGCTTTGTTATTGAAAGTGGTGAACGTGGGAAATCTTATCTCTTGTCTGAATGACTTCCATAGCTGTGCTCAACATCCTGTGATGGTGCTGTCTCTTTATGAATGTCTCCCTTGTCATTGTTAACATGGAACAAATAGCCCTGGAAACAAACAAACCAAGGAAATATAGAAAATATTTGCTATAAAACAGAATTGTGTTTAAATTGAAGGTCTTCCCAAGGAGCTTACTAATACACATTTAGAGCAGAGCGTGCTTTGTCTGGCCCTGAATGTTGACTTTTCCTTCTGAATCCTAGTGGGATAATGTTTTGCGGTTTTTTTGAATGTCCAGCTCTCTTTCATGGACCTAAATGATGGTAAGTCTTTTGAACAGAATAATTCAAAAACTGAAATGGACTTAGAATCTTAATGTGATGACTGTGCACGAATTCTTGAAAAATTAGATTTTTAATTAGTTAACAGTGTTTTATTGTAGTCATTTCTGAGGGTGGAGAGAAGTGTTTGATTATGCTTTTCTCAGTACCTGACCACAGAACTGAGTGTCAGCCATATAGTATCCCCAGGGATACAGTTTTGGGTAATAGCCCATGATGTTGTTCAAAGAACAGAATTTCTGCCCCTTATGAAGTTGTTCCAAGTGGCAGTTTTGGGATTAAGTGTCTCAAGGCACATGTAGAAAGAGAACTTTTTGTATGCATGATGCCTGCTCAAATCTGATCCAGAGGCTGCTGGTATACAGGTTGGGATATTTCGGCTTTGCTTGCTTTCATTAGGAGAGTGAAGAGGTGGGTTGCCTCGTTTAGGTGACTTTCACAGATGCTTGTTACTGAATAGTAACAGAGCAAAGACTTGACCTGGAGGTTGACTCTCCACTGACCCTTAAAGTTGGAATAACTGAGAAAGCAGCAGTTGCCCCAATGAAAGCTTCAAAAGAGCTGAGGGCTGAGAAATGGGGGGTTGTTTCTTCTAAGAAGACCTGAACCGATGCCAGCAGAAAGCTGATACAGGAGCAACAGGAGAGATATTATCTCCCCAACAGACGTGACTGTGTTCCAGAGGCTGCAAGGTCAGACCCCGGGTTTGCTTAAGGCCACGTGAAAAGACAAAATACATCCTTTCTATACTACTGTAAACAGGGATCTGAAACAGGATAATTAGCTTTATTAGAATGAGCTCTCTGCTTCATGGAACTTCTCCGTGTATTTCTCAGCCAAGAAGTACAGGCTTTGAAAAAATTATTTCCAAGTTTAAAATGACCCAACGGCCAGAAAGAGAGAGGCTATGGTTATACGTTCCGCGGTGTGTAAAAATTGCTCAGTCTAGATGATTTTTAATCTAAGCAGGATCTTACTATGGAATGAGGATTTGCAGGATGAAGTCAAAGCAAACACATCCCAGCCATCCCCTTAACTTCCAACCGAACGTTTAGGGCTGTTTTCTCTTGACCTTCTGTATTTAAGGGTCATTACCACAAATACCAAATTTATTGGGGCAGATTCTGCCCTTCTTATTATTTTTAAAGTCCTTGGGACTTGAGTGAAGGACAGCTCAACCATGAGTCATGGTGGTAGACCACCTCCAAAGGCATTGTGATCGTTTAATGGAAAGAAGCCCAAGCTTGCCAAATATTTGAGAGTTACCAACACACTTAGAGCTAGATACAGTCATAAACGGCTCTTTAGAAATAGCCGAAACACGAGCTGGTGACTAACTGCAAGGAGGGCTCCAGAGTACTGGGAGATAATTTCAGAGTAACGCAGCCACATGGGTACTCGGTTTAGGCATGTATAACATCATGACAGTTCTGTGACTTTATATCTAAAACAAATAGAAAAACTAGTAAACAATAGCAATGGCTTTTTCCAGATCCTGGAAATTATTCTGTGTCAGTTTAACAACCTGACAAGTCTAAGGCCAGGAGGTAAAATGAGCTAGATGAAAAATTTTACAGAAGGGTAAACCAGTGGACTTTAGCTTGTGTGTGTGGGGGGGGGTTGTTTGCACATTTAAAAAAAACCAACAACTTGGGATGCCGGCATGATGAAGTTACTTGCTGTGGGTCAATGTGCTCCGAAATGCAGTGTCGAACTAAACCAAATCCCGTGCCTAAAGTCCCTGAGTCTTGACTGGGACTGACCCTAGAGCCTGTGGGGACATGAGCCAGCAGCAGCTGACACCTCAGTGCCACTGAGGAGCCAGGCCACCTTTTCAGATGGATCAGGTGGCTGGAAACACTTCCCACAGTTGTATCCTAGCTCATCCTCCAATTTTACTTCCCCCCCCCCCTCCTCGCCTTGAATTCTGTTTCCCAGTACAGAAAGGCATATGAGTGTCTTGGGTTTTTTGTGGCATCTACCAAAGGAAGCCAGAAATAAGCCAAATATTTTTGCTTTAAGTACTTGTTGCACACTGAGAGCAGTTGCTCTGTCTAGTTCAGAATTTGAAAATATAGTTCCAGTTCTAAAGCCAGTAGCTGTTTCTCATGCATCTCATTTTGACAGGGACCTCCAGAGGGGGAACAACTCAGCAAAAATGGGTGGAGACCTCAAGAAACATTAACTTTCTTGGAAAAGTCTGAAATTACCAGATATTATGGGAGAGATTGGAAGAACACAAATTATCTCTGATCTCTTGAGAGGTATCAGAAGTAAGGTTTTCTCAGGCAGTATATGATCTCTCATATCAATCAACTGAAATGAGAATCCAAACGTAAAATCAGGGCTGGGAAGCGCTTTGTTGAATTTGACAATCCCTGAATCCATAATTTATACCTGGGTTACAAGGAGATGTGAAACAATATTTTAAGCTGTGACAGCTGTAAGCTTGCTGTAATTTTTAGGAAAAGACAAAGTGAGGTAAGAGCTGTAATTTTTGTGGGATTTAGGATCTCTGTTCCACTCGTCTTGAACATGATCTCAGCGCACGCAGTAGAATGCAATCAGCACAGGAAACCCTGTGCTCTAAATAGAAACTAGGTACGTTTTCTTAAATCCCCAAGCAATGCAGGATTTGGAGGGAAAGAGATCACTCTGTTGCTAACTTGTATAAATATTGCTTTTTCCTCCAACAGAGATTTTTTTTACCAACTAGAATTGAGTCCATCTAAAAGAGTTTTAGACATTCATATGGCATTTGTTCATTTGTTGAGTTGGTGGTTGTTTTTTTTTTTTTTCTCCAGACTAAGCTGGTATTTTTAATTTCTGTTACGTAGCGCTGGTGAAATAAAGGAAGCACCACAGGGGCCCTGAGGACACAACTGGTGTTTCTTGTTCAGGGGAAGCCAGAGGAGCTGTAAATCCTGTAAGAGGGACGCTGTGAACACAGTAACTTGTCATCTGAGGAAAGCTGTCCCGAGCCTCCCTAAATACAACCTCTGGTCTGGGCATGCAGAGCCCACCCCTCGTCCCTACATCCTTCTGCATGTTTCCCATGGGAAGGTGCCGTGGGCTGTTAGAGTGCGCAGTGGGGAATGGATGCATCTCACTGAGGACGCTATTTTTTATTTCTTGGGCAACAAGTCTAAACCCTATCTATGCCTGGTAATCGCGGCCAGCTCCTGCTAGTATCAGTGTCTCCCATCAGCTGGTGTTAGAACTGGCTGGGTGGGGAAGATATGGGTAGGAGGTTGCGTTAAGTGCCGGCAAAGCCTTAACAGTGATCTGTTTTGAGGAACAACAGCGTAATATTAACTATGGGATAGGAACCTAAATTGCTTGCATTTTCACTGACATTTTGCCAGTGGTGTTTTAGAGCTCAGACCACACAAGGAAAATGGTGTTCCAGAATATATTGCCTCCTTAAACAGAGACTCTGAGACTATGACCTAATGTTTATAATTGTAAGAGTTATGGAGAGTCAATTGAAAATGCAAAATTCCCAAGTGATTGCATTTATCACTTGTGTGATTAGCATGCGTGTGGAGTATAAACAGCTGAACAAATCCAAATGGTTGATGCAGTTCATCAAAAGAAAGAAAATGAAAAATATGTCAGATATTGTTGAAAATGTAGGTATGGCATGACTTTAAACTTTGCTTAGAGAGGATGATCAAAGGACTTTTTAATGGGCTTTTCATCATTGCTGGTCCCCATAAATGTCTGGGCAAATAGGGTTTACTTGGAAACTGATAGGAATATTGATAGCATCACTGTACTCAGTGGGATTTTACACAGTCATATGTGAAAGCTTGCATTATGAATTACTCTAGAGAAGGTTTGCTTTTAGTAAAATGCTCCTAAGATGAGCTTTACTTTTAGCATAAATAGTTGAATCTGTATCATATATATAATAAACAATATAATATATATATAGTCCTACATATTTCTATCTTGTTTTTTATATATATATATATATATATATATATATATATATATATATATATATATATATATATATATATATATATATATATATATAATTTTTACATATATAAATAAAATCTCTATCATTCCCTAAGGCAGCATTTTATAGCATTGCATTTGTGTGAGTGTAGCAAACATTTTTTTAGGTGAGATTACGGTTTGAAGTCTCCAACATCTTGAAAATTATTGCTTAATTCAGATTTCAGTGCACATAGATGAAATTGTCGTTAACTTGGATGACAGAAAGCCAGATATTTAGTGCTAGTCTGTAAAACCTGGAAGACCTGTTTCATTGTAGATGAAACACAATGATTTCTGCATTCTAGTTGTATCTTATTTTTACATCTTTGTTGGCTCAAGAAAGAACATGATTTTTTTCATAATTTTTTTTTTGAGCTTCCTTTCAGAAAGATTTATTCTTTTTAGGTTTTGGCTAAGGTTGAAGTTAAGGATTTTTCCCAGCTTACTCCATTTTAATATGCCTCCATCCTGGAGAAAGAATCTGGGAAAGGAGAGGAGAAACCAACAGTGCAATTACAACTGAAACTTGCAGATACATTTCATTGACTTTGTGATGAATTTTGCTTTGTGCTGCTTTACCCCTTCCTGCTTATACATTATTTTTAAGGCATTACTTATATTAATGATAATTTTTTTAAAATGTATTTTTGTCTCTTTTTTAAAAAGTAATAAGATAAGTAGGTTCATGTTCTTTTTTTAAAGTGCTTATGTGAAAAAGGATCCTTAGAAATTTGGCTAATTGGTGGTAACTGCTGCCAAATTTATTATCCATACTGCTATAGTATGGGAATGTTTCACAAGCAATGCCTTACTTCTGTATCTTCGTTTGTGTGTGAATGTAAATTCTGCTGATCCAGAAACTACAGAGGTGTCTACAAGGCTTTCACTGGAAACCCAAGCTGGAAGGTGCTTGTCCAGGGGGCAGCTTCGAGACAGATTTGTGCAGTTTTCTGTTTGCGTGCAGATGGAGTTTGCCGAGGGGTTGGGAACACTGTTTTTATTGGGTTTGTGCTGTTTTTTCTT
Source organism: Falco naumanni (assembly GCF_017639655.2). NCBI lineage: Eukaryota > Metazoa > Chordata > Aves > Falconiformes > Falconidae > Falco > Falco naumanni. The sequence goes on from NC_054080.1 coordinate 74,534,789, forward strand.
TTGGCTGACTTTGCCCGTCTTTGTTCACTCAGCCCCGGGAGTGTGCTGTGGTTGGGACCTTGCACTTAATTCACATCAGCAGTTTCAGTAAACACTTAGTAAATAACAGACTGCGCACTTAAAAAAAGATATATTTGAGGATGCTTTTTTTTTTTTTTTTTTTTTTAACAGCTTTGACACCTGTATTATCGGCAATTTTTTACATGCTGTATGTCGCATGGCCATAACCCAAGATCAGTCATGCATGGATCTTGGAGAAACAAATACTCGCAGACCAAGGGGACCTTTCCTATCCGCTGTCTTCTGCCATGCATCAGATCTGCCTGTTGGCATTGCTTCAGATAACTTTGTCATAAAACCCAGGGCGATGGGGAACTGAATGTCTCATTGGCACATGGCATGGCAAATTTCTGTGGTCATGGTAGTTTGCAGCATGGGGCACTGCCTTAAAACCACCCTCTCTTCATACCAGCCAGGTGCCTCAGCTGGGCTTTACGTGGTTTTCTCAGTAAAACCTATTACTCACATTTTCTCTGCTTAGCTTATGCTTTATTCCTCAAAATGGCCCTAACACGCATTTCTTGTAAATGGCCCATAGCCTCACGAGAGCAGCTTGGCTGCTCTGCTGTGGCTTTTGAAATCCTAATGACCATTTAATTGAGTAAATGTGAGATAAGCTGTGAGCTAGAGCTGGTTTCATGGCTCTGCTTACATTTAACGGTGTCACGGTCTTCAAACGATACGTATCCTAAAGTGTTAAACCATCCCACTCATTGATGGCATTAAGCGGTTTTCCATACCCACTGTCTAGCTGCGCATCGGCAGCTCAGCATGAATTGCCCCACAGCTGGGGAAGTCACAAATACCCATGTACGCTCTTTCGTTACACAGCTTAATGAGATTTCCGCCTCTCCTGTGAAACTGGCATGGCCTACAGATGGGTGATAACCACATTATTTTTCTCCTGCCACGACATTCCCATCGTTCTGAGATCCTCTCCAAAGAAAAGGCATAGTTATGTGTAATGGACTGTAAAAAATACGTTCAATCAAATGGCAATATTACAGCTTCATATTGTTAAAAACATATTTTAAACAATACAGGAAAGGGATATACTAGAAACCTTTTAAGTGTGTTTCTGTAAGAGCCTCCAGGTAATGTTGAGACGCTTGTTTGTAATTTCTGTGCTAATGGCAGATGCCCAGCAGGAGATAATTACCTTTCAAGAGTGCCTGGCTTCTTTTTTAGGGACTTAAAGTAACTGGCCAGCAGAGAAGAAACTGTTCCAAAGTTTCATGCTTGGGAAGAGGTTTCCCAAACTGCAAACTTTTATCAGGAACAAATGAGATATTGAATGAACGTGCAGGCAGCCACTTAAAATCTGGCTAAAGGAAAAAGCTGCTCCAAACAACAAAAGCTACAAGAATGTGTTTTGTCAAAGTCACAATTCGTTGAACTAAGATTTCTCAGAGCTGACTGCTCTCCCCTTCTCATAGAGCACAAACACAGAACATATTTTTCCATTTTCAAGCCCTCTAGGTCTGGAGTCTACACAGCCATCAGAGAGAGAGGAGCTTGGTCATGTAGCTGTGATGGGGAATGTAAAAGTTCTCTTGAAAGTTTCTGTTCATTTACATCTGCACTGAGATATCAAATTAGACAGAAATAGAGCATCATCCAGGTCACATAAATTGCAAGCAACTTTTATCTTCATATTTACAAGGAGGTGCGAACAGATCCTTCTGTGGTCACCAGACTGCATTTTACTAGTCTTAACAGAGCACTTTCTACGTGATTGCTTACAATGCTGATACAATATCTGGTATTAAACTGTGTATTTTATATAATCTTTTTTCAGTAATGCTGCAAAAACTTTAGTTACTAAAAAAAAACCAACCAACAGACCATCCCAAACCATAGAAAGGGGAATGTCATTAAGCATCAAAATTATGAACTCATTAAAGATGATAAAAAAATCCTGCCCAAGACTGTCATCCTTAAACCATTTTGTGTTTGCCTCTTCTTAAACACACTTTTTCATCTTTGATCAGTAAGAAAGCATAGGCTACTTAACTCCAAAATCACAATTTGAAGTTGCATAATTTCTAAGTATTTTAAAGTGAGGAAATGCTTAGGGTGATTTCCTGTTTCCATAGGATGCTGTGCCCAGAAACAGGCACTCTGCTTGTACTGTGCACATCAACAGGACATCCCCAGCCAGCCCAGCACTGTCCTGGGCTGTAAATAAAGCAGGGCTGAGAACTAGTACAGGTCTAATACATTGTGCACGTTTCAACTGTTAATGCAACACATTTTCTCCAGATTAGAAGCATGCTTTGCTACATGTGAGATTTATGGACTTGTATTTTTTTTTTAAGGTCAGGGCCCAGTGTTTTTACAGTCTGCGTGGTGTTTTGAATATAAGTGTTTACAGGGTGTGTGATTTGATTATTTATTTCTGGCTGAAGCATAGCAGGTGTTTTGTAACACCTGTTTTAGGTTTTGTGGTGGTAAATGACTGCCTGATACACATGTGCAATAGGAAATACTGTCGTGTCCCAGAGAAGCCAGGACATCCTCTCCTCGGGCATAACCAAGAGTCTGATCTTTTCCTGGCAGTGCTGCATTAATACAGAGTTACATTCTTACTAGGAGATTTTTGTGTGAGCAAGAACTTTGTGGCTTTAAAAATAGCCAGAGGAAATTAAGTAGTCATTAATTCATTTAGAGTAGATTACTATACAAACTGAAAACCAAAGAGGACTCCCCGCACTGAAAATGCTAGCCAGCACTGGGTAAAAAAAAATATTTTGTGATTTCTTCAGTCACACTGGAAGCATGCAACATCAACTTTTGGCTGCTGTACTGTTACCCGAAGGCTTGCTAATACCACACAGTTAATTGAGGTACAAATAGATCCATAATCCTCCTGTCAGAAGTGCTGCTTTTGTTAGTCTTTCTTTACGTAAATTATGTTAGTCTTTCCATTTTTGGATAAGATTATGTCCATTACACAGTCTACTAATACTTTTCCTACAGGAGGCAAATCCTGACACACTGGTGATCTCTTGGGTGTTATTTCCCATGCAAATTCAGATTACATGTTTAAAGACATTTCTAGCCTGTGATGCTGATGATGCTTGGTAAAATGGCACTGCAGCAAGGAATACAGCCCATTCAGTGCCTCCCCTAAGCCAACAGGGATGCCTACGAGCCATTTGCTTAGACACTTTTCTCGCCTGTGCTCTGTCTTCGGTCTATGAGTTAATGGATCCAGTATTTTCTGAGATAATTATCTTAAGCTTTGACAATTTGGTTAGCAAAGCAGTTGCACCTGTAAATCCAGAATAAAACCTATATGCTTTCAGCACTCTTGCAATTAGGCAGCAGTACTATGGTTGGCTTATCAGGAACAACAGTGGAATTTTTTCCCTCTTTAGTTGAGGATGAGATTGGCGCTTGATTACTGACCTCTTGGGAGTTCAAAGCTCTAAGGGAGACCTCAGCTATCGCACGTGCTGTGGTTGTTTAGTGTTTCTCAGTGATGGTACATGAATACATTTTCACCCCTGAATTTAACAAATTCCTCAAGGCTTTATGAGATGCTGAGAGAAAGGCTCAGTACAAAGTTCAGACCAGAACTTTAACTTGTGTGATGGGACAGCACAGTGTGCTTGACCTCAGCAGAGTTTTAGTCTCTTTTTTCCTGTTGATTTACTACAGGGCTGTGTGTTTGGTGGTGTTGGTCTGGAGGTTGCAGTCTGCCTTCAGAAGAGTGCTGCGGGTGCAACATCCTTGCTGCTGTGGTGTTTTTTGATGTTTCATGCTCAATTAAAAGAAAATGCATCAAAATAACAGTAAATCAATAATTGCCATCAACTAGAGGCTTTGCTTTGGTTATGGTTTAGCACTGGTATTTACACCAAAGGCTTTTATCAGCATTTAGTGGGAGTGAGGACAGCCATCAGAGTGTAATTAAACTCCATTTAGAGGTTTTAATTTGTGCTTTGGTGCTGAGGGAGTCATTCCAAAGCTTAGAATTATAAAGGGGATTTAACACAAAAGATTAAATAAATCCCAGCTACATTTGACAAGCTTTTCACTCTTCAGTAAGTCATATGATCCATAATTATTCTTCAAAAGCCTAATTAGCTCTGTTCCTTATTTAAATCATATCTCTTCCACAAGGCTCTTCTGGTGTGGCTTGATCTGCGTTGCCTTTTTGATGCATGTTTTGCTAATCAGGCTTTTCATCCAGCCAGTTAATCAGCCTTGCCTGCCGCGAAGCCACACTGCCATACTCCCCATTCAGCAAGATGCTTTAGACATCTCATAACCCGGCCTCAGAAAGCTTGTGTGGCCAAGTGCCCCAGGGCAGGCGATACCAGGAGTCAAAGGCCAGCATGATGGAAAGCAGCATGATTTAAACCTGTCTGAAGAAACCTCTGAAGAGGTTTTTGCTGGAGGCTTTCATTCCACCTATGACCTCCTCCACTGGGACAGAGACACACTTCATCCTCTTTAAACTTTTATTTTCTTCCCTCGAAAAAATACCATTTCTCTTCAGTGTTCATGTCCTCTTTTTCAAGTGGGATTTCTAGCAGGAAAAACTTGGGGTACAGTGCTCCAAGGTTAATAAAGTTCCAGTATCATGCTGGGTGCATGCCATTCTACCAAATGCACGTGCTTGGCTCAGGAAAAAAATCAAATCTTTTACCTCATCAAAACTTCTTCAGCTGGAGTGCATGAACTTTTCCAAATACTTGAAATTATTAATTGAGATGCCTTCTGAAGTGTAATAGCAAACTTGCATGTTCTCTAAGCGAATATGTAATCTGTTCACATCTAATAGTGCCGGGGAACATTTGTCAAGGTTCATTTGGCTACAGTTATCCCTTGTTTTTCCCCTGTAAAACTCAGTTGCAGAATTTCCAAAGTACTTTCTGTTGAACAATAACAAAGAAATGAAGGAGCTCTCATGCATACTAATTGCTTGCATGTTTTGCCTGAAATTTTTAATGGGTGGCTGTGCTGTGCTGTGCAAATGCTGTTAGCTCTGCATCAAGACCTGGTTTGGAGCTGGAGGCCAATTCTCTGGGGAAGGGTGTAGCACTGTCACATTTTCTACAGCTAAATTCCATAAAAAGAGGCTGAAACGTGCCCATCCGGGTGTGTTTCTTACCCTACTTTAAGCTCAGCTAAGTGACTGCACTGCCTGGTAGCAGAGGTGTGTGAGCACTGACATGGGTATCAGAGCAGCACTTTGCAAATACATCTCGATTCCACTAAGATTGATTTCACTGATTGGTCATGCCCCACTGATTTTTATTATTGTTTTATTCATTTTTTATTTTATGACGCTCCAAGCAGATAGCAAATAATGTAGTATTGGGGCCAGTCCTGTTTCGTATCTTTATCAATGATCTAGACAAGGGGACTCAGTGCCCCCTCACCAGGTTTGCAGATGACCCCCAGCTGGGGGGAGCGTTGATCTGCGGGAGGGCAGGAGGCTCTGCAGGGGGGTCTGGGCAGGCTGGAGCGATGGGCCCAGGCCAGTTGTGTGAGGTTCAACCAGGCTCAGTGCCGGGCCCTGCCCGTGGGTCACACCAGCCCCCGCAGCGCTGCGGGCTGGGGGCAGGGGGCTGGGAACTGCCTGGGGGGAAAGGGCCTGGGGGGGCTGGTGGGCAGCCGGCTGGGCATGAGCCCCCCGTGTGCCCAGGTGGCCAAGGAGGCCAGCAGCATCCTGGCTGGTGCCGGGAACAGCGTGGCCAGCAGGGCCAGGGCAGTGCTGTCCCCCTGCCCTGGGCACTGGCGAGGCCGCCCCTCGACTCCTGTGTTCAGGTTGGGCCCCTCACTGCCAGGGGGACGCAGAGGGGCTGCAGCGTGTCCAGAGACGGGCAGGGGGCTGGTGCCGGGGCTGGGGCACAAGGCTGGTGGGGAGCGGCTGGGGGAACTGGGGGGGTCAGCCTGGAGAGGAGGAGGCTCGGGGGCACCTTGTGGCTCCCTGCAGCTGCCTGACAGGAGGGTGTAGGCAGGGGGGTCGGTCTCTTCTCCCGGGTGACAAGTGACAGGGCAAGAGGAGACGGCCTCAGTCTGTGCCGGGGAGGTTTAGGTTGGGTATCGGGAAAAACGTTGTCACTGACAGGGTGGTGGAGCACTGGGACAGGCTGCCTGGGAGGTGGTGGAATCACCGTCCCTGGAGTGTTTAAAAAACACATAGATGTGGGATTAGTGATGGACCTGGCAGTGCTGGGTTAATGGTTGGACCTGATGATCTCAAAGTATTTTCCAACCTAGATGATTCTGTGATTCTGTATTGGGGCTGATACTGGACAACTTTCTTCCATTTTATTTCATAAGATCACTTGTTGAGGCCAAGTGAGAACCCAAGGGAGGTGTGCAGTCCAGCCCATGCTCACGCAGCGGTGCGGTCTGACTCTCTCTGCTGATGTGTGGGCTACAGAAGGGAATCAATGAGCTGTGCTTGACAGAGGTGGCAGGTTTTCAGTTCATATTGCACAGGCTCTGCACTAGAGTTTGTGAGATGTCCAACCACAGCTGCTTTTCTGGAGGTTTGTTAGACCCCCAGAGCTGGTGCCAGTGCAGACACAGGGCCTCTGACATCACTGTAGCTCTGTACTAAATCTCTGAGGGTAAGACCAATCCCCATCAGATGGCAGTCACCGTAGTTAGGACCAAGGAAGGCAAAGCTTATTAGTAAAGCCTGGGGCAGAAAGACCCCCTGGCAGCAGTGGTTTGGCAATTCAGAGATGCTGTGTGCATAGGCAGTGTTCTGCTTTGATTGTTTTTCAGGGTATCAGCTGCTGATTTTTCTGTACAACTCTCCTGGCTCCCAGGTGATGTAAATTCTGCCAGCGAAAATCTCATTCAGTATACACCAAGTCATTCAGCATTGGAAAGATTCCTTAAAATTATTCTGTGCATAGAGAGATCTCCCAAAAGGTCACAGCAGATGTCAGATGTTCTCCTATGAGTATCTTAACAGTTTCACCCTTCCTTAAAACAGAGGGATACACCACGATATTTTTGCAATCCATAGGAGAGGGAAACTGTTTTGCTACATTTCTGCAATTAATTTTTTTTTTCTGTGAAGTTATGATATGAAATCTGTTATAAATTGAAAAAATAAATTTAGCAATGAGAAAGTCTGAGTCCTGAACCTGAAGCATTCAATGGCACATGGACTCAAATTCTCCTTACTCAGATTGTCTTTGTTGTCCTGTGGATATCCTGTGGATGCTGGGTCTGAAAACAACAAAGTGTATGGCCAGACCTGAAAGATGAGCTTTATTATTGATGAATAAAGAGTATCAGCTGATTTATCTGAAGATAACTTGTTACAGGCTTTTCTAACAACAGCTTTAAGCATGCCAAAACTGTGTGCCAAATTTGATTTTTTGGAGGGCTGGTAAAAAAGGGAAAAGAAAAAAATTGTTCAAGGAAACACCCTGTGTTTGTAAAAAGCGACATTACTGCAAAGTGCAACTCTTGTTGTGCCAGGTTCACTTCCCTTGGCACAGATGAGGAGCAATGCCAGTGGCACTGACATTCCCCATCTGCCTGGTGGACCACGGTGCTCCTTCTGGTCTGGGTCACTCTGGCCCTGTGGGCCATCCCCTTTGTTCCTCTGCACCCTGGGCTTTCATTAGTCCCCAGTAATGAGAGTCTCTTATGCAGCCTGAATTAATGCACTCTGAGTCAAGTATGTCCTCCTCACCCCCACCATGCCGCAGCTATTTTATATGTGCCAGGATTATACAATTCAGGTGCATCCCTACAAAGAAGGATGGAGAGGAATAGGGACATAGTCCTATTATACCACTGGGAAAGTGGTGTGAAGAAGGACAGTATGGAGATAAAAGGCAGGAGAATTGGTAGCAGAAAATAGAAATTACCAGCTCAGTTAGAGGCATTCCCATAAGAGGCACTTTGCTCCCTGACACAGCATACCTTTGCAGCTGGAGTTTAGAACCAAATCCTGGATGAAACTGTTAAGAAACTTGAAGTCTTTCCAAGATTTCGTAGCGGCTTTGTTAATGCACCAAAGCCTTTGTTTGACCTTTTCCTGTAATCCCAAGTGCAGCATTGTTTAATAAAAAATAATAATGTCATTATTTTGTGAATAATTATAATAACAATAATAATTACTACGTGATTTCTTTTTCACAATTATTAAAGCAGCAGTCATTTACCAAAAATAGTTGAAGTGTTTACATAATTGAGACCTTTTAAAAAAGATACTGTCTACCTCATTGTCCTGGTCATTTCAAATATTGAATAAATCCTGTGCCAGAGAAAGCTGTAGGACGTTTGAAGTTGGAGGGGTGGGGGATAAAAGGAGATGTGTCCTCTCAGCTTTGCTGAGGTTAAGATTTTCAAAGGCAAATGAAGTCTGTTAATTTTTGGGGTCTGAAACCCAAACCATGGAAGTCAGGACACAAAGATGTCTCAGTTCCCCAGCCAAACTCTTTGCCCAAGCAGGTGGAGAGCTGGCCAGGTGCTAGAACCCCTGAGGACCAGCTTTCCTCTGTGCTTGGGCACAGATTACAGTTTTATTGCTGGTTGTGTGTGTTCATTTTCCATCAACCATAAGGGCAGTTTAGGGTGCTTTAGGCAGACAGGGACACAGCTCCCTGGGGAGCAATGCTGGCCCTGAGCACAGCATCCAGGGGCTGTGCATTGGGCTGGAGCAAAGCCTGCTGGGGTGCCCCAAAAGTACATGTTTTGTATCTTAAAACATCTGTCCATATGGCAAAAGTAGCTGTTAGACTTCACATTGCAGATGCCACCTCCTTGTGATGCCACCTCCTTATTGCTGGAAGAGGGGAGGGATGCAGGAGGAAAACCATGTGGTGCTTGGACATTTTTAATACTCTTTCCCTAAGCTATTGCTGGAGACAGGGCTGGGATAGATGGACTTTTGTTTTGACATACCTATGGCAGTTTTTTGGTCTTATCATCACTTGTTATTTATGCTGCTCTTGTGTCTATTAATTTCCAGAGTAGTCTTGTTTTACGGTATTTCATCTTTCTGGGCATTTGGAGAACACATGCATGTACTTAGTGAGGTGACAGTCTGATCCAGTTTCCCAGTAATTTGAAAATAAAATATGCCTCTTAAAAAATCATGAAAGATTGGAAGAGCCAAAATGCTACATTTAAAAATAACAAAACACTCTGAAATTCGCTTTCACAGTTTGGATTCACTAATACATTCCTTTTATCCCTCCTAAACTTCTTGGCTTGCTTAAAAGATTCCTATCCAGATTGTCCCTAACAAATTCATCCTACAGATGGGTTGCACAATTAGAACCAATCTTCTTTTCCTTTCTTAGGCTTTCAATGTCATTATCAAATTCTGGATTGATTGTTGTTTTCTAATCTTAATTATCATGTCATTTTAAGTGCACAGAGGGGTTTTAAATGTAATTTGAGCTGGGATCATGCCGAAAGCTGCATCTGGATTCCTGGAGGATGAGAGAAGCTTTGAATCAAACAGCTGGCAAGTTTGCTGGATAGAGAAAGGCCATCACAGTACTCTCAACCTGTGCCGATATCAACAGGAACTCAGCTGCTGTGGCAGTTGGTCAGCCTTGTGGTTTCATTGGGAATCTTGTGTTCGAGGCTTAGCTTAACACCTGAGCTGCCGATACCCAGCTGTCCTGTGAAGCAACTCTGCCTGGGGGAGAAGGGGTGGATTATTTGTTGTTGCTGTTGTTAGTTACTTTGAAGCTGTTGCCTACAGAGAGACTACAGTGGAACCCAAAAGCCAAAAACATCAAGTGCAGCAACGCTGTGCTGTGCAGCATCTCTGTGCCTGCTGCAGGCTTCCTCCCTCTTCACTGTACACCGGTGGGATCCCAGTGTGCTCCTTCAGGGACTGCAGAACCCCAGAGCCACTCTCTTTGCAGAAGTCAAGGTGGTTTCGTCATTCCTTCTATGAGGGCGTGAATGAGCCCCTCTCATCCCAGATCAATGAGGATATTTAAAACCACCAGAGGAGGCTGCAAGCTCTGCTCAGTGCTCATGGATTTCTGAAGACATGTCAAACCTGTGGGGCTCTGCTGGCTTAGGTGGTACCACATCCCTGTGAGCCCAGGTCAACCCTTTTTTTCGGGACCCAAATAGGGTCCAAAGAGAAGCTGCAGTTGAAGATCACTTCCGTCTCTGTAGCTGTTCTTGACCTGCTTGATGTGACATACAGAACAGCCTTGCTTGTTGCTAGGAAAAAAGGTTGGCATCATCATGAGTGTCCCATTGGAAATGCCATTTGTTGTTCTGCTTGTACAAATGGGTTTCATCTGCAGTTTCGTGACACAGAGTACTTGGTGGTACTGCAAGTTTCTCATGCCTCCCCGTCCCCTGGTGCTCATCCCTGCACTGCACTGTCTCAGCTCTGCCTCTGCAGCAGCTTTAGGCTGACACCAAGAACTGGGTCAGGGAACGGATCTTTTGGGCTTGGGGTTTGGGTTTCTTCCCTCTTTATTTTCCTTCAGTTTGTTTTTAAGTCAGAGAGGTCTGTAGTGTGGCTAATGGAGCGGCCTGTGTGTGGGCTGGGGAAACTCCTGCGAGCAGCAGGGCTGCCAGGGAGGTTGTGCCTGCAGTGTCATTGCTGCTGTTTACCCATGGTCATATGTTTGTGCCTTCTAAAAGGATTACAAAATTATTACTTTTTTTAGTACGTTCAAAAGCAAACATGTACTTTCAACCTCACCTGCAAGCGCAGTGTTTTTTGTTTGCAAGCAACCAGAGCGTTGCACCAAAAAATCACTGGCTACAAAAGAGTCCTGGAGTGTTGTGAATTTTCCCCTAAATGTTGCATGTCCATTTCTACCCTCCTTATCCCAGTCCTGACATGAACAGCTTGAGCCAACTGAGTTAAGTCCAATTATCAGCATAAATGTGAACATTACCTTTGGGGTAGCAAAGCAACAAGTATATTTTATTGCAGGAGCTTCCAAGGTTACTAAAAGGCATTTGGGGAAGATGTGTGTATATACATTTAGCACATTGTATGCTAATGCCAGAAGGCATTCTGGAAGCTCGATGAACTCACTGCTCTTTGTGTCGCTAAACTTAATACCAAGAAGTATTCTCCCTTAAACCCAAATAGCAGAAGTGCATATTTAATTCATTCATTTCTTTAATCAGAAGCATATTTCATTGCAAACTTCTGATTGTCATGCAGAAGCTGAATCTGAAGTACTTCCCAAATTTTAAAAATTGATTTAATACCTAAAAATGAGAAGAAAAATAGCTTGTGTCCAACAATGCTTATTTATAAATACTTTAAAAGTGGAAAAAGAAGAAACAATGTAGTTTTTGTGACCTGAGCCTTTGGCACCCACCCAAACCCGTTTGCATGCTGAGTCCGTCCATTATACAGTTTGTCCAATCTTTCATGTAATCCTACTGTCTCTGGTCTTAATCTTAAAAAAATAGGCCTTTGTTTGGTATTTGACTCTAGAGGATAAAGAATAGGAGACTGTCTGCAGTGCTGTCAAACCTGGGTGGGCATTTTAATGTGCCTTATACATTTTTCTATTGTGTAAGGGCACTTCCCTCCATGTGTGCGAGTCCGCTGGGTGTCCATTGTTTATATCCTCCACTGGTGTTATCTCCAAATTCCTCCTCTTCTCCAAGGGAGTAGATTTCTCCACAACAACTTCTCTTCCAGGCTCAGAAAAGCTGTCTTCATGAGGCCACTGGCGAGGCACACAGCTCTGCTTGAGGGCTGCTGGGGGGTGAGTGCTCCTGCAGGGAGGAAGCCTATATTAAGCTTTTTTGGGGGGAAAAGGGAAAATTGCAGTACCTCAGCAGGGAGGGGGATGCCAGGCTGCTCTGCCAAGAGCAGACTTTGCACACCAGGCTGTGCAACCAGGAACCAAGTCTCTGAATACACTGAAATCCATTTCCACCATGGTTGTAGCCTATAGTTCGAGTTTTGCTGTTTTCTGTAAAGGAGCATTTTGGTTGCAATAGCACTTTGTGTGCAGCTGTTTATTGCCTTTTGTTGATGCAACTGGTGATGTCAAGTCCCAGTCCCTATCTTTGCATCTCTTGGGAGAACAAGACACATTCAGCTGTCAAAATATCACATTCTGGTGGGGAGGGAAGAAAAGGCAACATGTAGTCTTGGATTTGTCAAAACTGTTGTTTGTCACCTATCCCCTCCATTTTAGCTCACAGTTCAAACAGCCTCCCTCTGTTCCCTGTGGTGCTGAAAAAAATGCAAGACCTTAAATGCTCTGTTATTTTAAGATTAAAATAACAGTAAGCTGGCCCACATTATGCAACTAAGAATTGTACTTTGTAGTCTAGTAAGTTTGTATACCATTAACCTTTTTTTAGCTGGCTACATCCTTCTTGGTTTTGCCAAGTGTCCATAGCTTGAGGCTTATGATCACTGATTCAGAACTGTGTTGAGATTGGTATGGAAGTGATAAAGGGATGGGTTGCTCTGTGGCAGGGTCTGTCCAGAACAGCAAAAGGTATCAGTTGTTGGCATGCCCCTTGTCAATTTATTGTAGATGTTTCTTTTCTACATATTGTAATTTCTGTTCTTTTTCCCAATAATGCTATTGTCATTGTGCCAGCTGAAAATCTTTTATACCTGCAGCTGCATCTGGTCCCTGGGTTCAGTCTAGCCCTTGTTTAACCACATCTCTGTCATGTGGCTCTGCAGGGCTAGCTGTAGCCCTATATCCGTGCCTTTTCCAGGGACGCCTGCTACAGGATGATTTGGTTTCTACGAGGCAGTTGATGAAACAAAACAGAACTGCAGTGCAAGCCATTGCCAAAAAGTATGCAAATACTGAGATGCAAACCGCAAGAAAGCTAAGCTTTTGCAAGTTGCAACAGTGGAGGCTTGCTGTGTTTCACTCCAGTGAGAGCAGGAGAGGTGATACCAACAAGAGTAGAAGAAACCGCTTGTGTGGACGTGGGCTTCAGTTGTGGGATCTGTGGGAACTGTGATGTTGAGTAAAGATGTTTTTATGTGTTTAACTGGAGCAGGTTCTTTGGTTCCTATACACAGAAATGATCTGTGCCTGTTTGCTGGTGAATCTTCCCTGCTCCTAGGTTAATGTGCACATGATGTGATTACTCAGGGGGCTGAGGCGAGCAGGCTGCAGCTGCACCACAAAGCCCTGTGCAATGATAATATTTACTTACGTAGCACTTCTGGGACTGCCTGTCGGCCAAGTTGCAATGCCACAGCCTAAAGCATCACCTAAAAACACCATAATAATTTAGTTGGGTGATGCTGATGATCCACCAGTTCCAATATGTCATCTTCATGAATAGCTGAAGTCACTCTCCTCAATACTCTCCTGTAGATTTTCCCAATTTTCATCTCAGGAAGTCACAGAGCAGGAGGCAATTTCTATATATTTAGTCAAAATAATGGATTTATCTTCTGTGACTTTGTTAAGTTTTCCCTTTGACAAACAAAAACTTTATCATCCCTTGGCAAGTAGCTTCACAGTTCAAATAGCCATTGTGTGGGTAAAAGGTTTATTTTATTTGTACCTGGTTCTTACTAACTTCGTCTGATGCTCCCTGCTTCTTATAATGTGCCAGTGATATAATATTGGATGGTACAGTGTAGTCACGCATTTTGAGGGTTTTCAGTTTGGCAGACTCCAATACGTTTTATGGACATTCATTTGGTATAATTTATTCCAGCACAAAAGTTACTCCTATAAAGTCTCTGTTTCTAATCCCTCCTATTTCTTAAACATGATTCCTGGGACAAACTTATCTTAAAAAATATATTTTCCACTAAGTAAAAAGTTTTTCATTTGTAGTCAATTAGGGAAGAAAATACTGAGGCACTTATTTCTATTCAGGAGTTTACTTGTTTGTAGAAGCAGGGAGGAATCATCGCCAGATTTAGCACAGGCAGATCTGCACCTGCAAAGCTTGGGGCCTGTTTCTGCTGGCACAGGGAAGGTTGACCATTGCTGTGACTCTCCAAAACCTCTTTAGCTGCCCGCTATAGTATTGTTATGGATTTGTGGCAGATATCCAGGCTCACTCTGACCGCCTTGCATCACTGGTATGGTGCACTTCTTTCCTACAGCTAGTTCTCCAGCCTCACTGGTGTTTTCTGTGTAAGAGCTGTAACCTGTCCTTGATCTCTGAAGTTCCTCACCTGCCTTAGGCTCACATGTGAAAGACTCCAGCATGCCAACAGCCTAGCTTCAGGGCTTGATCATCAGCCCTGGGGCAGTGCTGCCTGTGTGTCACTGCTGGGCCAGCTCTCCACATGGGTCTAACTCTGAAGGCAAGCACCTCCTGGCCAGGCTCTTTTCAAAGACCCCAGAAAACTGTTTCACCACTTGGCTCATGCAACAAACTCATCTCCACCTCCCCTTTACCCAAAATGTGGCCCACTGGTAACCTGCAGGCTGCCTGGTTCTTATCTCCACTGGTTGACCTGACATTCCTGATGCCAAGGAGCAGCTCTTCAGTCATTGTTCCTTAGGCTGGTGTAGCACCATGCTGGGGCAAGCAGGGAACATGGGGGCTTCTGGCCTTTGTCAGCTTCCTGGAGAGGTGGGAACCCAGCAAAGCGGCTGCTGGTTGCTGGGCTGGGTGTGCAATGGCCTCTGCTGGGATGGATGCACATGCAGACTTGGAGAGAGGAGGCGAGCCTGCAGGTGCTGTGACCTCCTTGGAGACATGGACTCTGCCACAGGCATTTTCCTTAGGTGACTTACTTACACAGAATGGGGATCATGGGATTTACTGATAAACTGTAAGGAAAGGGAGAGCTGTTGAAATGAAGGCTTCTTATCTCTGCATGATGTGGCATACAACCCAGGATATAAATTACAGTTTTCACCAAGTACTAATGGAGAGGCTGTTCCTGAAAAGCAAAGGTAAAGCCTGAGAACACAGCCCAAAGGAGTTGTGTGCTTTTTAACCAAACTACCGGTACATGACTCCTCAGATAACTACTTAGTTTGAGTATCTGTAATCTGCAGGTGTCATTTGGGTGGGAGACATGGGAGGCTGAGGAAGGGGCTTATTTCTGGGACATCCCTGGGGTGGCTGTGAGAGGGGACACAGGCTGGATGCTAATGAGTTCAGCAGCTGCTGGGAGTGATGCTGTTTGCCATTGTTAGCATGGATGCTGTGGTACCAGGCTGGGTGTTTTTAAGATGACTGATACCTGCAATGGATGCCAAACTCCTTCAGTCTTTGTGTTGTTTTATTTTTTTAATTTGTCCCTTCTAAGATTTAATCTAGTTCTGCTCTTACAGAGTCTGTCACTTTCTTATGAGTATTTGACATCATGGGCATAAACTGCATATTTTTTAAGCATTTGACAGCATCTCTTAAGTTCTGCTAATGCCTAACACTGAGCTTGCCAATGAGTTTTTTATCCCAGTCCCTGTTATCCCAAGTGCCATAGACATGGACTGGTGTGACAACAGAGAGCTGCAGGGCAAGTCTCAACAAGTGCCCAGATATCAGGGGTCTCTCTCTCATGTGGCCGTTCTCTCTTGCAATTATAAAGGATAAATATCCCTCTGCAGATCAGGTTTCCTGAAAGGTTCAGGGACAGGTGTCAGTACATACAGCTGAGTAATGTTTTCCCCTAAAGAAGAGTCAGTTTTTATTATTTCTGGAGGTTCAAGCCTATTGCTAGAATATTAATGCTACTAGTTTATCTTTCTTGAGGCAATGTAATATTTTCTTGGCTATGTAACCCATCTTCCTGTGCAGCGAACAGATGTTTTCACTGGATTCCTCGCATCTCTGAGGTCTCTTTCCTGGATGTTTTACATTCAGTTAGAATTTATGAATGTGTAGAAGCTCCTTCTGGGATGTACTGCATTTCTTCCCAACAAGTTTCCCAGGGTGCTGGGACATCTGTTGGCTTTCTGGTGTCTCTCAGACCTGTGTGAACATAACTTTCCAGAATGTTTTGTCAGCCGAGGGTCTTGCCACCTTAGGCAGCTGATAATTAACAGGAAATAATTGCTATTAAAAGCCAAGGCAGGTCTTTATCCTACTATTTCACTTCCTTCATGTTGGAAACCACCAGCATTTTAATTTTGTTTCCCTCTGGTTTCGAACTTCTCACCCTATAATAATAATGTAACATAACATAACATAGCATGGCGTAACATAACATAACATAAAACATAACAACCAGTAATAATGGTGAATCATTAATTTTTGTGTCATGGTGCATGTGAGATAATGAGGGAGGGTGGTTTGCTGGTCCTTAGTCTTTCAGCTTTTCTGTACCAAGGTCAATGGTTTTTTGCAGGTGTTAAGCGTATTGCCGTCCCTCTGGGTCAGTTTTGGCTTTCTACCCTTTACGTAAAGGTGCAGCTTTTTGAAGATGGGTGTCTGCCATCTGTATTGTAACAGGCCTGACATGCCTGCACTGCCCTGTGAGTAACTGCAAGTACAGCTAATCCATGCCATTCCTCATACGCTTTTCCAACTGAAAACATACGCAAACAATTTGAGCTGAAACTTCAGCTTGGCAATATTTGGGTAATAGCTCTGTATATGGGATGAAACAGTTTTCCGCTCTGGCATTACCTCATGGGAGAATTCCTTCGGTTCATTCCAGTTTGGCCTCAGAAATACGTTTTGATTTAGTTGGTGAATTTCTAAAAATGAAATTAAGACAACTAGGGCAGTGGTTTAGTCGAACGATTAATGAACACTGGTCCAGCTATAGTGCAGCTTTTTCATTAGCCTAGCTATGGAATAAAAACCAAACCCCATTCATACGTTGTTTTACAGCACATGCCCGAAACTAATTCTTAAACTTAGTCATTTAAAAATAAATGTTAAGCTTATGTGTTTACAATCAAATGTATCTTTTTTAAGTGGGGAGGTTTTGCGTATCTTCTCTGTCTTTCTTTTTTCCTCTCCTCTTTCTTTTTTTAGAGGATAGTGTGATGTGTGTTATGGAGGTCATTTATCCACTAACACATAAAGCAAACTTGGCCAAGGGAGGCATGAGCTGCCTGCACTGACTGCACACAAAGGATGTGCCTTGGGCTCTCCACTAGTCTCCATCTTTTGTCTCACCTTGTTATGCTGTGCTGTTCCCCAGTTATCAGATTGTGAGCTTTAAAGCCATCAGCCTGGGAACTTTTTTCAGACTCAGACTTTGCACTTCAGTTTTCAGAACTTCTCAGCACTCCTAAATCCTAGTTTGGAGTCAGAGATGTGCGTGCTCAGTCTGAGAAGATGGGACGCATCTGTGTCTTGTTCAGGGAAGTGCTGCCTGTGTCTTTAGAATGGAGAATATTTGATTCAGGAGTGGGTCCTTCCATCACATGTGATGATATTGGATCTTGCTTGGCTTAGCTATGTCTGCTGGGTGTCATTAGGCACATTGCTTTGGGCTAAGCCCAAAGGGATTTCGGTATTGCGGTGGCTGACTTCTAGGCACCCGGCTACCTAATGAAGTCCAGATCTCGAAGTCAGACATCCAGACACATCCAGGGAAAACAAAGGCCTGTGAGAGGGAGCACTGTGAAAGCCTGTGAGAAGGGGGGTTGCTGCATGAGCAAATCAGTGGGGATTTATGTTAAGGTGTTGCTCAGTGCAGCAGTGGCTGCTAGGAGTCCTCTCCTGGAACAGGATGCTTAAAGTATTGCAGGCACATTTTTTTTAATAGGAAAGCAGAGACACTTGTGAGGAGCCCTGCATGACAGTGGGAGGTTTCCCGCCTCCGGTGCTGGGTGCGTGGGTGCTTGGTGATGGCAGGAAGAAGATGCTGGTGCCCTTCTGGTGCATGTGCCAGCAGAAGAGTTAGGAGCCCAGGGGCAAGCAAGAGGGTTGTCAATGTCAGAATTGGTGCTGGACTTGCATGCTCAGTCCTTAAATTTATCACAGCTTCAGGGTGGGGGGAATCGGTTCTTCTCTACAACTGCTTTGCAGAGGACTGGACTGGAGGAAAAAAGCTACACGAAAGCTAGATATCAGCAAATCAACATTCAGATGCTTGGCCTGTAAAGCTGTTTTAACGGAACTGTCCATAATGTGCAATACACTCTGTCATTTCACAAGGCTGAAATACCTCTTCAAATAAAAATCAGCCATGCTGGCAAGCGGTCTTCAAAGGTAGCGAAATAATCCCTAAGGGGAGATCTGCTTTTGTGAGGAATTCCCCAGCAGACGGCTGGAAGATCTTAACAAACAAGGCCTTTTAAACTGCCATGTACTTTGAAGCCTGAGTGAGCATTCATTCATTTGGCACAAAAAGCAACAGTGAAGGGGGGGAGCAAGAGGTGGAAAGGCTTAGTCAAGGTGAAAACCAAGTTGGGTCTTTACCCAAAGCCATTGTGGGTACAAATGAATTGCTTCAGTGGATGTAATAAAAGATATGTTAGCCCACATTTAATAAAAAGCAACAGTGGAAATACAAAGAACTCATTTCAAGCTTCAGTTATCTGAT